>NC_064632.1:244137926-245402926 GCF_023864275.1 Schistocerca cancellata
CAGGCAGGACTTCGTGAGGCTTACTAGTTTCTTGGCAAAACCGAACTTCCAGATACCTCAGAACATTTTCCCGATGGATGTAATCATATGCTTTTGTAAAGTCGGCAAACAGCATGTGTAGTCCTTGGTCAAACTCCCACCTTTTTTCTACGACCTGGCGTAGGACAAAGATTTGGTCGATATTAGATCTCCCGTGACGAAATCCTCCTCGATATTCTCCAAAAATGGTGTCTGCCAACGGTTGGATTCGATCTAGAAGACAGTTTGAGAAGATTGAGCAGAGCGATACCACGGTAGTTTCCACATGCCATTGGGCCATTCTTCTTGTGTATGGGACAGATTAGTGCATTCCTCCAGTCTTCCCATTCGTCTGGAATGTTTTCAGGGTTCCAAATGGTCTCTATTAATTTGTGAATCCTTGCGACAAGGTATTCACCCCCTTCCTGAATTATTTCAGCATGGATGCCATCTTCTGCTGGGCTTCTGTCCTTTTTTAAGCTGTTTTATCTGCTTCTTGATCTCTTCTAAAGTTGGTGGTGGGTATTCAGGGTCTGCTGTCTGTGGTAGGGAGAAGTTAAAGAGTGTCGTTGGGTCTTCACAATCTAACAAGTCACTGAAATATTCTTCCTATCCCTTTGCAATTTGATATTCATTTGTCAGCATCTCTCCTTTGGCATTTTTTATGAATTTCTTAGTGTGTTTATTGTTTTTCCTCAGATAGTTGAACTTTCTGTACAAGTTCTTCATCCTCCTTCCCTGGAAGTCTTCTTCTGCTCCTGTAATAACTCACGAAATTCCTCTTTTCTCTCCGCAATACCGCTTGTGTTTCTCTTCGGACTCTGTCAAATTCTGCCTTTTAGCTCTGAGTAGTTGCTGACTGTAACCACTTGCCACGGGCTTCTTTTCTCCTGTTGATCTCCTCATTGAACCATTTCTTCTTCCTCGCCACTCTTTTTCCAGTGACTGCCCCTGTAGCCTTTATAATCACATTTCCAATTTCTTCCCATTGCTGATTTACATCTGAGTCCTCTGTTTCTGGCAGTACCGTAAAGCGGTTCCTGACCTCATCTTGAGGTTCATTTCTGGTTTCTTCCTGTACTACTTTTCTATTTCTAAACGTGCCACTTTCTTTAATTTACTTCTTTGGATTGGTTTCATGGGGATTCTGAGTTGGCTTTCAACCAAAAAATGGTCAGTCCCACGGGAATTCCATACATCCATAATCCAATTCTTGGCTTCTGCCTTAATTGCTATGTGATCTATTTGGTTGACTGTTTTTCCATCTGAGGATACCCATGTTCCTTTGTGCACCTGCCTATGTGCAAAGTTAGTGCTATTTATAAACATGCCCTTGAACATAGCAAAGCTAATTAGCCTTATTCCGTTGTCGTTGCTATTTTCATGCAGTTTATGAAGGCCTATTGTGGGAGTAAAGCCGGACTCCTTTCCAATCTTGGCATTAAAATCGCCGATGAGAATTCTGCAGCTGTTTTTAGGGATGGAATCCATAACATCTTCCACCTCTGCATAGAATATATCCTTTACCTGATCTTCACTTTCCTCCGTTGGTGCATGACAGTTCACGAAGGTAAGTTGGCGGTTTTTCACTGATAAAATTCTGGGATTCTTGGGTTCACTTCCGTAAAATTCTTTGCCATTGGTACAGTGTCTTTGTTGCTTGCTGGAACACCCAGTCAGAAATGGAAAAACGCCTACCATAAATCCGGAAAGGAAGAGAGGAGGCCAAACATAATCGGTTAACCATTAGGTCGAGGGTCGTAACCTTTCAAAAGTATACAAAATTAATTTAAAAAATCAGGAACTATCAACAACATACCGCTTAGTAACACAAATGGTATAAAACGATAATTGATGGAGATCTGCACGTTCATGAAAATGACATACCATAAATACAACAGACTGCTATGCGTGCAGTCGCAGGCGAGAAGGTACCGAGCTAAGCACCGAGCGAGGAGTCGCGTCGGTGGTGGAAAGCGGGCACTCGCACGCGCTATTTATCGTAGTACAACACATTTCTAGTCAACACATATTACAATAAAATCATAAGCTCAATGTAAAAAATATTAGTTACCCCTCAAAGGAGCACATTGTTTGCAATGGGGTGCTGAAAACGGTATACCAGACGTCGGGTGGCCCGGACCGCTGACTTGCGTTATGTCACGAGTGCATGACTTACACATATACATCTGCATCTACATCTACATCATTACTCTGCAATTCACTGTCACGTGCGTGGCAGAGGGTTCATCGGACCACCTTCAAGATACGTATTTCTCTGCTGTTCGACTTAAATATTTAAGTGCGCGTTCCGATTTATCTTATTTTATTATGATGATCATTTCTCCCTATTTAGATGGGCGCCAACAAAATATTTCTGCAATCCGAGGAGAAAGTTGGTGACTGAAATTTAATGATAAATCCCGCATCGACGGATAAAGCGTTTTTAATGATTGCCACCTCAATTCGAGTACCATATCCGTTGCACTCTCACCCCTATTTCTCGATAATGCAAATGAGCTGCCCTTATTTGGACCTTTTAGATGTCCTCCATCAGTTCCATCTGATACGGGTCCCACGCCGCACAGCAGTACTCCAGAAGAGGGGGCCAAGTGTGGCGTAAGCAGTCTCTTTAGTATAGTCCACTTTTTAAGAGTTCTGCCAATAAATCGCAGTCTTTGGTTTGCTTTCCCCACAACATTATCTATGATCGTTCATCGTTCCAATTTAAGTTATTTGTAATCGTAAACCCTAAGGATTTAGTTGAATTTACAGCCTTTAGATTTGTGTGATTTATCGTGTAACCGAAATTTAGCATGTTTCCTTTAATACTCATGTGGACGACTTCACAATTTTCATTATTTAGAGTCGATTGCTTCTTTTCGCACCATACAGATATCTTATCTAAATCATTTTTCAGCTGTTTTTGATCATTTGATGACTTTACAAGACGGTAAATGACAGCATCAACTGCAAATAATCTAAGAGGGCTGCTCAGATTGTCTCTCAAATCGTTTATGTAGATCATAAACAGCAGAGAGCCTATAACATTCCCTTACGGAACACCATACATTGTTTCTGTTGTATTCGATGATTTTCCGTCAGTTATTACGAACTGTGACACTTCTGACAGAAAATCACGAATCCAGTCACACAATTGAGGAAATACTCCATAAGCGCGCAATCTGGTTAGGAGCTGCCTTACAAGAACGATGTCAATAGCCTTACGGAAAAATAGTCTTCTGGAAATCTAAAATATGGAATCAATTTGACATTCCCTGTCGATAGCAGTTATTACTAGTTGTGTTTCGCAAGAACTATATTTTCTGAAACCGTGTTGGCTATATGCCAAAAAATCGTTTTCTTCTAGGTAATTCATAATGTTCTAACACAGTATATGTTCCAAAATCCTACTGCACAAAGACGTTAGTGACATGGGTCTATAATTCATCTGACTACTCCTATTTCTTTTCTTTAGTACTGGAGTGACTTCTGCAACTTTTCAGTCTTTAAGTACCGATCTTTCGATGAACGAGCGGTTGTATATGACTGCTAATTATAGAGCTATTGTATTAGCGTATTCTCAAAGGAATCTAATTGATATACAGTCTCGAGCGGAGATCTTGCCTTTATTAATGACGTCGGTTATAAACCCGACAGGAATTGACGCTGTCACCGAACGCATGTCCATTCCAATCTCTTTCTACATCTACATCTACATCTACGTAGTTACTCTGCAATTCACACTTAAGTGCCTGGCAGAGGGTTCATAGAACCATTTTCAAACTACTTCTTTACCATTCCACTTTCGAGTGGCGCGTAGGAAAAAGGAACACCTAAATCTTTCCGTTAGAGCTCTGATTTCTCTTATTTTATTATGATGATCATTTTTCCCTACGTAGGTGTGTGTCAAAAAAATATTTTCGCATTCGGAAGAGAAAGTTGGTGATTGAAATTTTGTAAATAGCTCTCACCCCTATTGCGCGATAACTCTAAACGAGGTGCCCTTCTTTGCACTTTTTCGATGTCCTCCGTCAATCCTACCTGGTAAGGATCCCACACCGCGCAGCAATATTCCAGCAGAGGACGGGAAAACTGTAATATAGGCTGTCTCTTTAGTGGGTTTGTCACATTTTCTAGGTGTTCTGCCAACAAAGCGCAGTCTTTGTTTCGCATTCCCCACAATATTGTCTACGTAGTCTCTCCAATTTAAGTTGCTCGTACTTGTAATTCCTAGGTATTTAGTCGAATTGACAGCCCTTAGATTTGTGCGATTCATCGTATACCCGGATTTCTTTGAGTACCCATGTGGATGACCTGCACTTTTCTTTGTTTAGTGCCAATTGCCACTTTTCACACTATACAGAGATTCTCTCTAGATCATTTTGTAATTGGAATTGATCGTCTGATGGTTTTACTAGACGGTAAATTACAGCGTCATCTGCAAACAATCTAAGGGGGCTTCTCAGATTATCACCTAGATCATTTATGTGAATCAGCAACAGCAGAGAGCCTATGACATTACCTTGCGGAACGCCACATATTTCTGTTATGCTCGATGATTTACCGTCTGTCACTACGAACTGTGACCTCTCTGAGAGGAAATCACGAATACAGTCACACAACTGAGACGTTACTCCATATGCACGCAATTTGCTAATAATCGCTTGTGAGGAACGGTACATTGCGAAGGAAACTCCATGCAGTTAATAATATTTGGAGTCGGGATCCTCTCAAAAGACCACCGGTCACAGTAGCATGGGAACTTGCATTAAATGCCCAGACACCCATTACCTACACATTCTTGAAAACGATCTTCCAGTATTATTGCAAGAGGTTACTTTCAGCATGACGGGTCCCATGCACAGCAACGTCTGAACATAACAAAATTCTCGGAAAATGAGTTAACATGGACACGTCTATTGGCCATCAATGTTCCTAGACGTTGTCCATTTAGAGTTTTGCCTGGGAGTAGTTGAAAGCCTAAGTCTACGAAGAAAAAGTAAACACAAGAGACCAACTGTGGTGTGCGTACTGTAAGAACTTCGGTACACACACCATCAGATTATTTGACTTGTCGCTCTAACGAAGTAGGCGAGTGTCAGCAATATGACTCGTGGTCTTATCGTGGCGTGTTTATCTTCTGCCGTTATGTCAGACGATAGAAATGACACTTGCACGCTTAGAGTAGCAGATTGACGGAGACCAACTTTAAACAGAACTTGATTAATTTTCACATACATTTATTAAAATAATAAAAAGCATAGATATTCCGTAACTTGATTCTGGATGCTGTTTACAATTGATAATCTGAAGTTCCCTTGGTCTTGGAACGTGACTTATTCTCACATATCTCTGATACTTGACAAAGTGTCTATACATTTCTCTTCATGGCTATGTACAGGAATATGGTAATCTTATTAGGCGCAGACTGAAACTTGACTATAGACTGGTACAGACTAATACAGACTAATGTAGACTAATGCAGACATGCAGACTGACTAATCGGAGGTCTGTACACACGTTATAATACCTCGCGCGTTCAGGTATCACTGCGCGAGTGTGATCCGCGAGGAGAAAAGGTTCTACGTTAGCAGCAATCTCATTGGCTGCGTTACGTACTAATACGCGGGTCGGCGGAAGCAGAATTTGGTCCGTCTTTATGGCAGCGCCATCTCGTAGTGCGGAGACATACGAGCGCTGCGCCTGCGCTCTTGTGCTTAGCGAGGCGCGCTCTAGCGGGAAAGTTGTGTACACACTGACTACGCGGAACTATGTACACAACACCAACTGACCCTTCGGATTATGAATTGTGGTATTCTCTTTAAAGAACGCCAATATGACCTCATAACAGTCATCCGTGGGATAGTCAAGAGAATTTGAAAGTGCACTGATGTCGGAATGTATTAACACTGATCGTGCTCGAACCGTCCACGGGTGTACTGCCGGTCCATAGTGACCAACAGGCATAATATTTCTGGATCAGATATGTCGTCATCGCCAGGTGAGCTGACGCCTTTATGGTCGTCCCATCCAGCTCACCCCCAACCTGAAATACCTTGTCCTCACCCTTAACCGACACCTCACCTGGATCCCTCATCTCCAGACCATCCAGCAGAAAGCCCATTCCCGCCTCCGCCTTCTGAAACTCCTGTCTGGCCGGACGTGGGGATTGCATCCTTCTACTATCCTCCACACTTACAAATCCCTCATCCGTCCTATCCTCTGTTATGCCAGCGTTGCCTGGATCTCCGCCCCCACCCGCTTTTACAAGGCCCTCCAAATCCTTGAACGCCATGCGCTCCGCCTTGCCTTCCGTATCCGCCTTCCTTCCCCCACACGGCTCCTGTATGAACTGATCCCCTTCCCCCACCTCCTCCTGTTCCTCCAACATCTCCGCATCCTTTACATTGTCCGCAGGCTTCATCCCCCCACCCTCTGGTTTCCTCCTTCCTCTCCACCCCCCGCCCATTGCCGCGCCTCTATCGCTGTATCCCTCCCTCTCTCCACCTTCAAACCCTCCATATCCTTCATCAGGGCAATTTCCAACGCCTCCCCCTCCCGGATGACGAACTTCGCCGTGACATCTACCCTTCCTTCCAACTATAACCTGGCCTTGTCCCCCCCCCCTCCCCAGGGCCCCCTTTTTTCCTCTTCTTCTCCCAGAGCGGATTTTCCTCCTTCCCCCCCCCCCTCCCCTGAGACCCTGCACCCCATACTTGCCTCTTTCCTTCCCACATCCCTCCCCACCTGGCCCTCTTCAGCGCGCCCCCCGCTCATCTCCCCCATCTCTTCCCCGCCCTCCCTTCTTCCAGTCTCCCTCATCTCCTTGCGCCTGGAAGATCCTCTGTTTTGATCATCGTCAGTGTGCCACATCAGTGTTGTGTTTAGTGCTGTTTCTCCTGTGCGTCAAGAGGTGTGATTTTAATTGTGTACTGCCTTGAGTTTCGCCGTCAGTGTTTGTTATGTGCTACGCCATCGGTCGATACCTTTTATGCTACAGTCATACTGTGCCTTGTGTTCTTTTAATTGTCGCAGTGTGTGGCTTTTTGTGTGTGCTACTTTTAAACAGTTTTCACAGTTTCTTATCTCCATTTTACGGTCACCCCGTTTTTTGTCTATTGCTTTCCATGATGTTCCCCCTTTTTTATATCTATGTTCACCATATTCTCTCTTTTGTTATTTTTAAATGTCTTCTATTGTTTGTTCTATGTCTTTCGGCTGAAGAGCAGCGCATATGCTGCTGCCAGCCCGCCCCGATGGGGAATTGAAATACAATAAAGAAAAAAAAAAAGTGAGCTGACGAACTGAGCTTCTGAGGGTGGGCTGCACACTCGCACCCGCAGCCACGCGCCGGCGGTCATTGAGACGCTGGCGTCGACGTCTGTGGTGGCGTCGCTGTAATTGCCTCATCCGCCCTGGTCGCCCTTTCGTTTTCTTTGCTGAGTGTCTTTTTAATTAGACTCAGTGCTGTTCCCATGCCCTGCTGAGGTTATAGCCGCAATCTCGGTTGATGGGTCCGTCCCTGGTACGAATTTCGATAGCATCTCTAACGACTCTACCTATATACCAAATACTGGCGCACTATCGGCGAAAATAGGACGAATATTGAGGAAACACCGAGCAGGAACTGTCTTTTGCCCATCCAATAAGACACGAGCATTATTGGGAAGTGTCAAAGACGATCGCAGTTTGTGGAAGGCCGGCATATACCAGATTCTGTGTCAGTGTGGGAAGACTTACATTGGACGTACAGTGCGCACCATCGAAAATCGTTGCCGAGAGTATCAGAGGCACATTCGACTTAGGTACCCCAACAAGTCGGCTGTCGCAGAGCACTGTTTGTCCGAAATCCGAAAATCGTGAAATGGACTACCAACATGCCAGCACTCGACCACGACCCCCTACTGAAACTAACTGACACCATAGCGGAAGGATTCAACAAAGGACACTGCACACTCGCTGTCCTTCTGGACATAGAGCGTGCCTTTGACAAACTGTGGCACAATGCCCTGCTATACAAATTAACTGAAATAGGAATCCCAACAAAAATGACAAGAATAATAAAAGCTTACTTAACTGACAGAATCTGCATCATACGTGTAGGAATCGAAAAATCTGAAGCGTTCACCCCAGAAGCAGGGGAACCTCAAGGCGGAGTACTATTGCCCTTACTCTACACATTATATACCGCCGACATCCCCCATGTCAGGACACGAACCGAAACCGTAGGTGTGTACGCATACGATAGAGCATACTGGTGCACTGAACTGATGGATGACCAAATGGCGAATTCGCCCTAACCCTAACAAAACACAAACAGTTCTCTTGAAGCACAGATATCTGACAAGAAAATGACAACAAGACGACAACGACATCCGACTAACACTATAGAACACGCCATTCTCACTAAACAACTCAGCCAGATACCTTGGAGTATATCTTGACCGAACCTGAACTGGAAAACACACCTAAATCACCTGCTACACAAAATACGACTAAGACAAAACTTAATACGACAGGTTCAAGAATACTTCCACGGCTGCAGCGACGAAACAGCCCTACATACGTATAAAACATTCATAAGACCAATACTGGAATATGCAGTCGTCCCACTCGGGGGAATACAGGCACACATAGCGGAAAAACTGTACAAAACAGAAAGAAGTAATACGCAGCATCACCAAGCTACCCCCGTACAACCCCCAACAATGAAGTACACACAAGCTCAGACACAGAACCACTACAAACCAGAATGGCCAAACTTAGGGCGAGATAAAGAAAACACATACTCCACACCAGACCGTACATGGAGGATATTCTCACCATAAATGGAAGAGAAAATAGAAAACCTAACTACAAATACATTCCACCATAAAGCACAATAGCCCAAAACATTCCCAGACCTCATCCCAATCCTGCAACCCCTAATTGCTAACACAACAACACCAACTGTGTATTTCAGATTCCGAGCGTAGATTGTTTTACAATTGTTTTAGTATATATATAAATAGATAAATATATATATATTACAGTAAACATTTATACGTGGTGACGTGATTTTTTTCTTTATGTATTTACCGTTTTGGTACGTTTTTGATTGTTGACAAAAGAATAACAGATTAACCACAAAAAACACACACATACACGCGCACGCACACACACACAAAGACCACCACAAGAAACACAGACAATCTAAACAACACCAAACACCGCACACCCCCACTCAGTTTAAATCAACAATCAAAAACGTACCAAAACGGTAAATACATAAAGAAAAAAAAATCACATCACCACGTATAAATGTTTACTGTAATATATATATTTATCTATTTATGTATTTACTAAAACAATTGTAAAACAATCTACGCTCGGAATCTGAAATATACAACAAATTAATTACATATATCAACTTCTCACACACCACATTATCAACCACTTACATATACATATATACATTACATACATTTAACTAATCACCCAATTAATTCCTAAAATTTTAACATGATTTTGTATTGTACACTCCTGGAAATGGAAAAAAGAACACATTGACACCGGTGTGTCAGACCCACCATACTTGCTCCGGACACTGCGAGAGGGCTGTACAAGCAATGATCACACGCACGGCACAGCGGACACACCACGAACCGCGGTGTTGGCCGTCGAATGGCGCTAGCTGCGCAGCATTTGTGCACCGCCGCCGTCAGTGTCAGCCAGTTTGCCGTGGCATACGGAGCTCCATCGCAGTCTTTAACACTGGTAGCATGCCGCGACAGCGTGGACGTGAACCGTATGTGCAGTTGACGGACTTTGAGCGAGGGCGTATAGTGGGCATGCGGGAGGCCGGGTGGACGTACCGCCGAATTGCTCAACACGTGGGGCGTGAGGTCTCCACAGTACATCGATGTTGTCGCCAGTGGTCGGCGGAAGATGCACGTGCCCGTCGACCTGGGACCGGACCGCAGCGACGCACGGATGCACGCCAAGACCGTAGGATCCTACGCAGTGCCGTAGGGGACCGCACCGCCACTTCCCAGCAAATTAGGGACACTGTTGCTCCTGGGGTATCGGCGAGGACCATTCGCAACCGTCTCCATGAAGCTGGGCTACGGTCCCGCACACCGTTAGGCCGTCTTCCGCTCACGCCCCAACATCGTGCAGCCCGCCTCCAGTGGTGTCGCGACAGGCGTGAATGGAGGGACGAATGGAGACGTGTCGTCTTCAGCGATGAGAGTCGCTTCTGCCTTGGTGCCAATGATGGTCGTATGCGTGTTTGGCGCGGTGCAGGTGAGCGCCACAATCAGGACTGCATACGACCGAGGCACACAGGGCCAACACCCGGCATCATGGTGTGGGGAGCGATCTCCTACACTGGCCGTACACCACTGGTGATCGTCGAGGGGACACTGAATAGTGCACGGTACATCCAAACTGTCATCGAACCCATCGTTCTACCATTCCTAGACCGGCAAGGGAACTTGCTGTTCCAACAGGACAATGCACGTCCGCATGTATCCCGTGCCACCCAACGTGCTCTAGAAGGTGTAAGTCAACTACCCTGGCCAGCAAGATCTCCGGATATGTCCCCCATTGAGCATGTTTGGGACTGGATGAAGCGTCGTCTCACGCGGTCTGCATGTCCAGCACGAACGCTGGTCCAACTGAGGCGCCAGGTGGAAATGGCATGGCAAGCCGTTCCATAGGACTACATCCAGCATCTCTACGATCGTCTCCATGGGAGAATAGCAGCCTGCATTGCTGCGAAAGGTGGATATACACTGTACTAGTGCCGACATTGTGCATGCTCTGTTGCCTGTGTCTATGTGCCTGTGGTTCTGTCAGTGTGATCATGTGATGTATCTGACCCCAAGAATGTGTCAATAAAGTTTCCCCTTCCTGGGACAATGAATTCACGGTGTTCTTATTTCAATTTCCAGGAGTGTATATTCGACTCTTGCGTCTCCGCCTACCATTTTCACCCCCCACACTTTCCTGTAATACAAAATGGTTCCTCTATGTCACAGAATGTGTCCTATCAATCTACCCAATTTATCTTCAACATTCTTCTATTGCACCACATTTAAAAGGTTCTATTATCTTTTTGTCCGAACTGCTTAACGTCCACGTTCCACCTCCACGCAAAGCTACGCTCCAGAGGAATACCTTTGGAAAAGGCTTCCTAATACTTAATTTTTATTTTATATGTTAACAAATTTCTCTTCTTCATAAACGCTTTCCTTGCCGTTGTCAGTTGCCATTCTGTTTCCTCTCTACTTCGGCAATCATCAGTTAATTTATTGTTCAAATATCAGAACGCATCTACTATCTTTAGGGTCTCATTTCTTAATTTGATGTCCTCGGCAAAGCATGATTTAATTCGTTTGCATTCCATTACACTTGCACCGAGCGAGGTGGCGCAGTGGTTAGCACACTGGACTCGCATTCGGGAGGATGACGGTTCAATCCCGTCTCCAGCCATCTTGATTTAGGTTTTCCGTGATTTCCCTAAATCGTTTCAGGCAAATGCCGGGATGGTTCCTTTGAAAGGGCACGGCCGATTTCCTTCCCAATCCTTCCCTAGCCCGAGCTTGCGCTCCGTCTCTATTGACCTCGTTGTCGACGGGACGTTAAACACTAACCACCACCACCACCCTTACACTTGTTTTGCTTTTGTCGATGTTCATCTGATATCATCCTTTCAAGACACTACCCATCCCGTTCAACTACTCTTCCAAATCTATCGTCGTTTCTGATAGAACTATAATGCTACTTACTTCTCTAAATATTTCTTTGGTTTCTATTTTAGTGCTTGCTCAATGTACAGACTATATCAGAGATACGTTACTTCCTCTGAATATTTATCTCCGAGTAATAATTGGACACATGTAATATTGAACATGTTGCTCGAACTAGTCAGTACTACACTCCTACTTCCTCAAAAGTTTCCTACACCAGCTGAAACAACCTACATAATTCTAGACAATAGGCACGCCGTTTATAGCGTAGTTATCGATAATAAGAACCAGGAACAGAACATAATCAAGCTCAAATAAAAGTCCACACGCAACCACATTCCATTTGAAATCGAACGAAAAATGAAAAAACAGGTCTTGTTTTTTTTCAATAATTTATAGTTTACACGTATTTAAATTACTGTAAAAGAAAATAACTTTCATAAATTTATGTCCTAAATGATTATTAGTTTTCGAGTTAAAATTCGGTAAAGTTTGCGTTATTTTCCGAACATGACAATTTTCCTGCCGTGTAGCTCAAGAACCTGGTATCGTATTTCAGTGAATTTGTTTCATTTTGATGCTTAACGTCTCTTATTGATGAAGATGTATTACAATGACATAACGATACTTAATACAATTCTTACAGAACTTTTGTTCGTGTACTTATTATGCACAAACACAATTTTCATAAAGATTACATAGGCTTGTAACCCTTTTTATTACACATTGATTACAAGTTTAATTTTTATGGAGGCTCTTGTCTGAAATGTGGAAAAATAATTAAATAATTAGTATTTAAACTTGTACTGCACTTCAGTTCTGATGGACTGCCGTGTAACATAAACTGCTGGCTACAAGTCTCAGAATCGCATGCTTTTTATTAATTTACGGTAACTTTGACCATTATAAAAACGCAGAAGCACTTGTTTATCACAGCCAATAATCTGCAAAACATATTAACCTAACTTTTACTTTAGATGATAGAAAATTAAGTGCCCACAAAAAGTGCAAGATTTCCTATTGTCTGAAGTGAAATAGAATGTGTTATTCATTATTTTCAGGGACGAAGTGTAACTGAAATGGAATAATTGATTTAGATAAATTATGCATGCCAAACGAAAGGAATTTGTAAGCGACCATTGTTATTATTTACAAAACTTGAGTTTGAATGGAAGGAGTGCAGGCAATTGTATTTCTGATAGAATTCGGTGCGATTCTCGTGGTTCTTTCTTCGTATTGCTAGGTGTAGATTGCCGGAGCCATCCTCTTCGTATAGCGAATACTCTTGTCTTAGTTCGTCATTCAATGTAACAGACCTATTTTACCTGTACAAAGCATGCCTTAATCGAGAATAAAGCCTTTAAAAATATCCACAAACAACTATCGTCATTCTCCTACATCAGATAGACGTTTTATTTCCTACAAGTTTCGGTGTCCTATACCGTTTAATGAAGCGTTACTCATCCTTTACATTTGAAATTCTTATTATCCCTTAATGAACAATGCCCAAATTTCAGCTAGTTCCAACCATTCCTTTACGCGATTTCATACTAGGGAAGTTAATTAAGAGCTTAAAAGAAACGAATTAGTCTCATTCTATTGAAAGACACGGTAGAAACTCGAGCAATTTCTTTTGTCTGCTCTAACAATTCCAATTATTTTGTGGTGAATAAACTTGCTCAAAGTTAACATTTCTTTTAACTACATGTCTTTCTTCGAATACCAAGTGACGTGACAAGTTTTAATGAACAGTTCTACTCTGTTGTCATCCACTGACAGATACTTCCTTACGCCACACAAAAAAAATGATGAGCGTAATTCCTTCCTTCATAGGCGAAAATGCACTAATCATGCGATGTTTCTACGGGGTGAGCTTTAAATGATAATACTGCAGAATTTATACTGAAGCAATCCGAGACTTTGAACTGCCTGTGGATTTGTATCTAATAAATATAAACGAATGCTTGTGTGAACAAACAGTGGAAACATGAAACTTCATTATCAATAAGACGAGATGCTTTTTCCTCGTATTGCAGTGTAATACCCAGAGGGATTGGGTTTTAAACATATTTTCATAGCCAAAATACGGGAACACTTAACTGACATGTGGTGTTTTGCTAAGCGAATTACTAAGGGCTAACATACAAATGACTATTTTCTATGTGTTCCTCAAATGGGAGACAGAAAGCAATTAAATCATAGTGTTTTTTTTTTTTTTTGGGCTGGATCCACTTTTGTATGAATTTTTGCTTTCAGTTATTTCAGTTTATAATTATTTTCAGCAAGATGGGAAGACCACTAGCTACCTATGTATACTGACGACTGAAAACATCATAACCATTCCCCACCAAGAGACTAAATGCCGTCGGGTCTTGTTGCGGGCCGATGACGTGGTAGGGGAAGTGCAGAAACGGAACAGAGAAGAATGGCAAATCATACACACACACACAGACTACACAAACCGTAATATCCTCCACAGTCATAGCCCCTCATTTTCTACGCAGGCATACCACATTCAGAAATCGAACGGGCATCACGTCCTGTGGAGCTTCAGTTAGTTATTTATGACAATTACTCTGCACGTAGGAAATAATCTAGTGTCAATACGAGCCGCAAATGTGTGTAGCGCCGATACTATTATCAGGGCAAAATCTGAGTCAAGGAGCTATGAAATACTGCGTTAGTCGCCAATAGCTAGGGAGTATGGAGTGTCGTCTTTAGGTGTAAGGTAACAACAATGTTGATTTATTGCTTTGTAACCTGCCAGCACAGTGATAGTGCACGACACAGGTAAGGATATTTCTCCATCAATGGGGTTTCTTTGGTGTTGCCGTACATGAACAGAGGCGGCGCATTGGCATAACAGGTGCGTTGCTATTTGGAATGAATAGCTTTCGATTTCGTAGCAGAAACATTCGCAAACCAGCAGTCTACCAGGACGAAGTGACTATGCCAGACGTGGAGCCATTAGTAGCAGCCACCGGTTTAAGTCTTCATCGGCTTACGAGCTTCCTGCACTGAGTTCGCCCTCCGGACTTGGTGCCACAGTGCGGCGGATCTTCCTGCCTCACTCCGATCGCAGGAGCCACCTTCCGACAACGCGTTGGGCGTGTCTCCTCGCTGGATGCTTCGCCCACCCGTGTGTGGTCATTCATCACAGTTGGCTACTTTTGCAAGATTCATATCCGTCTCCATGCTCTGCTGACGCCGGTGCTCTGGTTCACGCAAAAGGGGTGCATGCCAGACAGCGAATGCAAGTGTCAGCAAAGCAGGGCCCAAGCAGCCAGGTGGCTGGTCGCTGGGAGCCACCTGGCCAGCCAACGACCCTCTTTCTGTGGGGCGGAGGGGGGACGGGGCTTGGTCGCCTCCCCATATCGCAGCAGCGCTGATGTACAGGTAGAACATAAATTACTCATTTTTACATTCTGCGCTTGCATCTGCCCGCCACCCAGCCTCCACACTCAGGCGTTCGACAGCCTGCAGTGCACCCGCTCTGTCGCGCTGGAGTTGGCTACACGGGGAAATCCACTGACATCAGCGACTTTTGCGAAGATCTGATTGTTATGGCCCAGCGCCAGGGAACAAGCATCTCGGAAACAGTGACACTGGTAGGCTGTTTGGGCGCTACTGCCGTATCTATGGGAAGTGGTTGAAGGACACTGAAGCCACGAGTACGTAGCAAGCTGTTCGAGGTCCACATCTTATTCAGGTAGGAGGCTTGCTCGCTCTGTATACCATGATAGGACGCGATCTATGACAGATCTCGCGACAGAGCACAATACTGGTGCAGGCACAAGTATTTCAAAGTGTCGTTCAGCACACATCGATGAATCAGAGGTTACTTAACAGACGTCCCTACATCTTACTATAGTGACCGAACGACAGCGTCACTTATGATTTGAGTGGGCACTGAATAATCTTTATTGGACCCTGTATCAAAGGAAACCTGCCTGGTCGGGTGAATCACTTTCTTGCTACATCAGACCGTGTTCGGATACACCTTCATTCAGGCGAACGGCTACTCGAAACAGGCACCGCGTCATGGACGCAGACCGGTGGGGGAAGTATTATGCCGTGGGGGACCATTACCCGGCTTGCCGTGGAATATGTGGTAGTAACTATGTGTGAACATTATTGCCTACCGTCTGCAGCCCTTCATGCTTGATCTCTTCGCCGATGGCGATGCCATTTTCCAGCGGGATTAATGACATTTTCTCAAGGCCAAAATCGTGCTGCTGTGGTTTGAGGCGTAAGATAGTGAACTCACGTTGATGTCTCGGTCACCAAATTCGATGATCTGAACTCAGAGGAACACATCTCAGACGCTATGAAGTGCCCCGAAAAACCACTGGCCCGTTATTTATGGGAATTTGCGTGACCTGTGCCTAGAAACCTACGTGGGGCTTTTCGAAACCAAGCCACCTAGAATCGCCGCCGTATTGTGTTCCAAAGGTGCAACAACACGCTATCAAGCAGCTGGTCATAATGTTTAGGGCCATCAGTGGAGGTAGTTGGCGATAAAGACCAACCTGATAGTGGCAACGCTAGACACTGTTGTTTACTTTATTTAGCACTAATGGCCACTACGTGTGTAATTGTTGTCCTCCTTAGTTTCTGATAAAGTTGTTTTCGTGTTGTTGGTCTTCTTCTTCTTTTGTAATATAGCATCGCTCTACATACTAAAATAGTAACGAGGGAATTGAATAACTTTTTTTTACTTCATCCGTCTCAGTTGCACTAATATACAACTGTTGCTGCAGTGGTTACCGGTTTCGAGCTGACACTCCCATTCTCAAACCAACCGTAACTATTCATATAATTTGGTGCCAAAAGGCACGAAAAGTTTCTGTACAGGAAATTACACTGTGGGCAATAAGTACTCTCACTGACATTAGCCTACATGTCTACTGTTGCATCTGGCTGACACACAGAACAAACCATGAATACTTGGTAGTACCAAGAAAGAACTCCTACAGTTACATCTACATGCGTACTTGTTGCCTACAGTTTAACTTTCTGTACAAAAACTATTCCTGCATTTTTCACCATATTGTATGACTAATTACGGTTAATAAAAAGGCACGTGGTTTGAGATTACATGCCTCCTCCATATCCTATCCAACGACATCTATCGGCTGAGGATGACACAGCAGTCGGTTGGTACCATTGGGCCTTTCGTGGCCTGTTCGGAAGGAGTTAAGTTTTAATAGTATGAGGATTGGAGTGTCTGCCCGAAACCGGCAGTCACTGCAATCAACGCATCTGAGACAAACAAAATTTAAAAAAAGAATAACTAACTTCCTCAGTACTGAAAAATTGTGGACCTACCATTGAGTCGTGGCTGGCTTATGCTATGCGTTGGATTAAACCTTGGTTGTTATTCTGTGTTTAGTCTCTTGCAGTTATCGCGATTATGCTGTTATCCTCTCTTTCCGCGGGTGGCAGCAGCGGTGTGTATCGATATCCGCACCTTGGACTATCTTTGGCCTGGCGCTTATAGTTTACAGCTGGGCTGTGTACGGGCAGTTGGTTTGTTGGCGTGGAACAGCGAGAGAGGAGGGGAGGAGGATATTAGTGTTTAACGTCCCGTCGACAACGAGGTCATTAGAGACGGAGCGCAAGCTCGTGTGAGGGAAGGATGGGGAAGGAAATCGGCCGTGCCCTTTCAAAGGAACCATCCCGGCATTTGCCTGAAGCGATTTAGGGAAATCACGGAAAACCTAAATCAGGATGGCCGGAGACAGGATTGAACCGTCGTCCTCCCGAATGCTAGTCCAGTGTGCTAACCACTGCGCCACCTCGCTCGGTGGGAAACAGCGAGGAAATCTCCGCGGTGCGTGGTTTGGCCGGGACCGCAGGCGGCCTCTATGCGGTGTCTGAGTGTGTGGTGCTGTTCCCATTGCTACGAGGTTCGTGGCTCACCGATCCTGGACATGAAAGTTGAATTTTGACTTAATCTACCAGCAAGTCACGACTGTTCACATTGTGTCGTCTGGAGTTCATTGTCGGCAGTTGGGATATTCCCACGAGCAACAATGTATGATTCCAAGTTGGCAAATTTTGGCCACCCTCCGGTGGAGTTTAACTGTACTTCGCTATTTGAATTGAAGTACACCAGCCTTGTGGCCGTTAAAGGTCCGGTTACCTGCCCTGGCCGGTGACATAAATTCAGGCATTGTATTTTCCTCATCATGTTGTCGCTGTCCAGCATGGTGTGTAGTTTAGCAACTCAATGTATAATTGGTTTTGGGCGCCAATACCTTCTACGTTGTTCCATTGAACTCCCTGTTGTGTGCTGGTCGGGTGAAGCGGAGGTTATCTTGTTGGTGGGTCCGTTGACTGTCTGTTGGTTGGGTGGTCGTCGGATCGACTGCCTTCCTCACCTAAGCGAGCGTTAGTGTTTGAGTTGAGGCCGACCCGCGGAACTTCTGAGCACCCTTCAGTGTACTGCCTTGTCTTGTTTGATCTTGTTGTTTGTACTTGTATGGCGTCTAGACGATTTTTAGATTAAGGCGTCAGATGGTTTGAGTCTTCAGCCTAATTTAAGAACTGATTCACGTAAAGCCTTCGGCATTTTTAAAATTACTGTTATTGAGTCTTAAGTGTTGGGCCTTCAGCCGATTTTCAATTTAAGTTGTTTGCTCTTAAAGTATCAGACTCTTTGGGCCTTCAACCTAATTAAGGAACTGTTTTAAGATAAGGCTTTGCCTTTTAAATTTCTGATTTTGGTTGAGCTTTAAGATATTGCCTTTCAGCCGTTTTTAAATTAAAGTGGTCTTGGCCTTAAGACATGAGATTGTATGGCGTATTCAGCCGCTAATTAACTTCCAAAACTAAAGCTGTGTTTTCATAAAAAAATTCTTAGCTTTTGTAATGTTTGATCAATAAAAGGTTGTATGTTCGAGTGTAACTGACAGCCGCTTATTTTGGCCACTGTACACAACTTAAACTACCCGTCCTGTCCTGCGGGTTTAGCAGGGCGCATCAACCAACCTGTGGCATCATGCCTGAAATCAGTAACATGGTAATGGTTGAACCTTGACAAAATTTTAATATTCCAGTGCACGATCTGCTAATGTCGATTAATCCGTGTTTCCCAGACGATTACTGCTCATGTGTGATTTAACCTGAGTGTTGATGCTTCTTTTAGTAGTTCCTACTTCTATTTACATTTCACCACTTGTCCAATGTATTTTGTATACACCTGCGCGGCGATTACCCGCCGTAGATCCTTTGCAGTATTCAAAGATACACGCATCTTTCTTCTCACTTTAACCATTGTGCCAATACCACGTTTTCTTATAATTCTACGGATCGATCTGTGACAGTTTTTATGACCTTAAGGAAACCGTTATTACCCGAAATTCCTGATTTCTTATTATGCAGGGTACCATTTATCAGTTATAGTAGCCATTTCTTCTGAAAATAATTCTTGAATGATCGAGCTTTCATCCAAATACTACAGCTAAATACGTTTTCTCAGTCGCATTCAATACTGATTCCTGTTATTTTCGTTTCCGTTGCTTCCGGATTTTATTACGTCATACTTCTAAGACGTCCGTCTGTACTCTCTGTGCCACCGGCTTGTCTTTACCCTTTTAGTCTCTAGCTTACACATCCAGAAAGTAATATCGACAATTCTCATTAGTTTACCGAATTTAAGTTTTGTCTCACATCTGGTGTTTCCCAACCTCCTCTTCGTTGTGACATATATGTACTGAAACATCATTGGACGCGCAAGTCTTGTCGGAAGAAAAAAAAGGGAACTCGTTAACCTATTCCATTGTTTGATTGTTAATGATTATCTTACTCCGTTCTGTTTCACATCCTCTTAATTTCAGTCTTTGTCGTACAGATAACGCATTGGTGTGCAAAACTTAAGAACGAAAGTAACTTTCGAATGATGTGACATTGCAAAGAACATAGCTCGATGAAATTTTGACCACACATGGAAAGAACTGCAACAGTATAGTATCGAAGGTAACTGAAAGAAATACGCAATGAGAGGAACAGAAATGACACTTTTATTCATGGACAAGAATTACACTGAAGTTACCGCTATTCTTTATTGTTTCCTGGAAATTACAAATGGCGGTTCATTGTTCTTAATACGGCGTGTGATAACCACGGACGGCAATACTTGCTCTGCAACGTGCTCCAAATGCTGGCCACAAGGTTGTTGAGGAGTTCTTGTGATAGGGACTTCCATTCCTCCGCCAGTGCGATTGACAACCGCCAAATGGTGGTTGCCGCATGTGAACGTCTCGCAGTACGCCTCCTCAGGGTATCCCATTTCTACTCGATGGCCGGCCGCAGTGGCCGAGCGGTTCTAGGCGCTTCAATCCGGAACCGCGCTGCAGCTACGGTCGCAGGTTAGAATCCTGCCTCGGGCATAGCTGTGTGTGATGTCCTTAGGTTAGTTAGTTTTAAGTAGTTCTATGTCTAAGGGACTGATGACCTCAGATGTTAAGTCCCACAGTGCTCAGAGCCATTTGAACTATTTTTTCATTCGATGGGATTTAACTCGGCGGAATAGGCAGGCCAATCCATTCGCTGGATAGCCTCTTGTTCCAAGAATTCCTCACTCTCGCTGCTCGATTCGGTCGCACGTTGTCATTCATAAGAATGAAGGAAGTGCTGTTGAAATCTTTCGCCACAAGGATTCGAACCGGCTTACCCCCGAGTCGAGCGCCACCACACTAGCGTGCGTTAGCGACCTCGACTACGTACGAGGATGTACGTTAGATAGCTTCCACTAAATTTTCCGAAAACCATAGTCCAGCTAATTCAGCTCAGTTTTACTTCCTTTAATTTGTCAAAAGGTTTCTTCCTAATTGGTGAAAGCGATATACACTGACGGAAAAAATCGCAACATTAAGAAGCAGTTGTGTGACATAAACGAAAGTTGCTACGCTCCCCAAATGGCAATACTCCTTTACTAGTTTAAGTGTCTCATTTCCTAATCTAATTCCCTCAGCATCACCCGACTTAATTAGACTACATTCCATTATCCTCGTTTTGCTTTTGTTGATGTTCATCTTATATCTTCCTTTCAAGACCCTGTCCATTCCGTTCAACTGCTCTTCCAAGTCCTTTGCTGTCTCTGACCTAGACAAATGTATTCCATAAATTTCATTTCTGTACATTAATTTATTTGCTGTTGCGATTTTTTTCCGTCAGTATTTGTTAAGTCTTATTACGTGCAAGTTCTGTTGTGGGTTGGTGAATATACACTCCTGGAAATTGAAATAAGAACACCGTGAATTCATTGTCCCAGGAAGGGGAAACTTTATTGACACATTCCTGGGGTCAGATACATCACATGATCACACTGACAGAACCACAGGCACATAGACACAGGCAACAGAGCATGCACAATGTCGGCACTAGTACAGTGTATATCCACATTTCGCAGCAATACAAGCTGCTATTCTCCCATGCAGACGATCGTAGAGATGCTGGATGTAGTCCTGTGGAACGGCTTGACATGCCATTTCCACCTGGCGCCTCAGTTGGACCAGCGTTCGTGCTGGACGTGCAGACCGCGTGAGACGACGCTTCATCCAGTCCCAAACATGCTCAATGGGGGACAGATCCGGAGATCTTGCTGGCCAGGGTAGTTTACTTACACCTTCTAGAGCACGTTGGGTGGCACGGGATACATGCGGACGTGCATTGTCCTGTTGGAATAGCAAGTTCCCTTGCCGGTCTAGGAATGGTAGAACGATGGGTTCGATGACGGTTTGGATGTACCGTGCACTATTCAGTGTCCCCTCGACGATCACCAGTGGTGTACGGCCAGTGTAGGAGATCGCTCCCCACACCATGATGCCGGGTGTTGGCCCTGTGTGCCTCGGTCGTATGCAGTCCGGATTGTGGCGCTCACCTGCATGGCGCCAAACACGCATACGACCATCATTGGCACCAAGGCAGAAGCGACTCTCATCGCTGAAGACGACACGTCTCCATTCGTCCCTCCATTCACGCCTGTCGCGACACCACTGGAGGCGGGCTGCACGATGTTGGGGCGTGAGCGGAAGACGGCCTAACGGTGTGCGGGACCGTAGCCCAGCTTCATGGAGACGGTTGCGAATGGTCCTCGCCGATACCCCAGGAGCAACAGTGTCCCTAATTTGTTGGGAAGTGGCGGTGCGGTCCCCTACGGCACTGCGTAGGATCCTACGGTCTTGGCGTGCATCCGTGCGTCGCTGCGGTCCGGTCCCAGGTCGACGGGCACGTGCACCTTCCGCCGACCAATGGCGATAACATCGATGTACTGTGGAGACCTCACGCCCCACGTGTTGAGCAATTCGGCGGTACGTCCACCCGCATGCCCACTATACGCCCTCGCTCAAAGTCCGTCAACTGCACATACGGTTCACGTCCATGCTGTCGCGGCATGCTACCAGTGTTAGACTGCGATGGAGCTCCGTATGCCACGGCAAACTGGCTGACACTGACGGCGGCGGTGCACAAATGCTGCGCAGCTAGCGCCATTCGACGGCCAACACCGCGGTTCCTGGTGTGTCCGCTGTGCCGTGCGTGTGATCATTGCTTGTACAGCCCTCTCGCAGTGTCCGGAGCAAGTATGGTGGGTCTGACACACCGGTGTCAATGTGTTCTTTTTTCCATTTCCAGGAGTGTAGCATCGATGCACAGTCGACTTTTGCAGAAGTCATTTTGCACTTCATGTATGAGTTTTTCGTCATAATTTGATCTTTTTTTACTTATGTTGTCATACAAGTAGTTAGCTGTATACAGCGCGCGTACTCTGCTATAATTTACTGTTTGCACTACATCTCCTTTCTGAAATATTGGTTTCGTTACAGCTATGTTCTGTTCGTTGGGTACATATCAGTGAAGCCAAAGATGACGAAGGGCAGAACATTAAGATCGAATGACGCGTACTTAAGCAGCTGTGAATTAGTGTCATTACACTTTGGAGTTCGTGTGTGTCTTAATGTCGTTGGACGACCGTAAGGAAATATTATGACTTGGATAAAATTTCGCTCGGTTGAAAGAACGAAAACACTTTAAAGAATGAAAACACCCTATGAATCTAGACAAATGCAAAATAAAATACATCTTGCAAAGAGAAATAACCCTTTAGTAAGTAATACTGTTAGTGATGAACATCAGCAACAGAAGAAACGACTTGAAGGGGACGAATACCTAAAATAGGTATTAGAGAATGTAAATGGAATTTGTTGAAACGTTTCTGGAAAAGTGCAGTGCATCTACACTACCAGAAAAATTTCAATGTCCTCAAGGACTATGCCGTTTTATTGACATGTAATGTGGTAGGCAGTTCATCATTGTAGGGTATGATAAATTCAGAGCAAATTAAACACAGATATCCTCGTGAAAGGCGCCCAAAAAGTAGCATCAGTACGCAGTTTACCTCCCTGTGGCGGCAATGCAGTCGTGTATTCGCGCATGAAAGCGATCGTGAAGTTGCCAAATAGCGTCATGATTGACACCTTTCGTTGCAATTACGCAAAGATGCCTGTAGGCTCTGGAGACCGATTAAGTTCCTCTTCAACATGACACGTGTGTGTTCTACTGACGAGAAATCTGGTAATCTTGCTGGACAGGGCAGTTGTTGAATATTATGAAGAGCATGTTGCCTCGCAGTCGATGTATGTGGACGCGCATTGTCCTACTGAAAAGAAGTGCTTCACCTTTCTGTCTAAGAAATGGCCACAGCACGAGGATAACAACCTGTACAGTGAAGCGGACATTCATTACTTTTCTCTGCAGAAACAGCATGTGACCGTGAGCTGTAACTGATGGCCCACACACCACGAAGCCTGTTGTGGAACCTGTGCGTCGGGGGCGAATAGACTCCGGAATAGGCCACTCACCAGGTCTACGCCGTACACATGTACGTCAACCTTTACAAACAGAGAGAACCTACTCTCATCTCTGAAGACAACAGAGTGCTCTTCCACTCTCCAATAGACTATTTCACGACGCCAGAGTAGCCGTGCTTGGCGGTGTTGTTTCAGAAGTAGCCTGGCTAGAAGCGCATGTTGTCTTAGTTCTGCTGCAAGTAGACGGTTCCCAGTGGTCCTTGGTGACACATTAGGAGCAACAAGAGCCCAGTTTTCTTTCCTGTATGATGTTTTTTTCGGCCAATGCATAGATTTTGATGTTCTTCGGCACTATGTTGACGTCCAGAACCTGGTCTATGGGTATAGAAATGTTCCACAGACCTCTGTTCAAAGCAACGATACACCACCGATACATTGTGCCCAACATGTGCAACGATCCGTCGATTCGTCCATCCAGCTTTTCGCAGGATCATAATCCTACTCTGTCCAAATGATTGAAGTTTTTCAACAATAGTACATACTCGTCGGCAGTCATAGTAGTAACCTAGAATGAATTTTGCATCCACTATTCATCTCTAAACTTGGCACAGTTACGGCCGCCAGAGTCAAAACAGAGAGACCTTCAGACAGACATGGAGAGCGGCATCTCAGCGCCGATGAACGTGACAAATGAATACATAACACTACAACCCTTCAATATCAACATGCCACACCCTGGTGCCACATAACACAGACGTTACAGCAAATTATGCTCATCTCCTGTTTTATTAAGCGATGTTCAGCTTTGTCTATCTTCTCGTTCTACTTCTCGACTTGGCATTTGAGCAAATCGGACGGAATCCCTTATTGCTCTCCGTTATTATTAGATTGAAAACGCATTTGACTGGAACTGCTATACAGTTAGGCCAAGAAAGATATGTCATCCTACGTTTTGAGAAGATTATTAAACAAGCAAAGAATTGTTCTGTGTTACTGATTTCTAGATAGTTACCATGTATGCAATCACCATTGCTTAAGTGTACGTCTATTGTGGCGTCCATTCTTAAAGAATGAGACGTAGCAAAACAACATGAATGGTATAGTGTCAAGCAAAATATCGATAGAGCCTAAAATCAGTCTTGACTGAAAATTTTCATTATTATTCCTATATTTGAACTGAAATATTTGTTTGAATTATTGAATTTGGAATAATATATATTTATCATAAAACACGCACCCGCGCGGAAGTCCTTGCAAGCATCACATCGAGAGAGCATAGAAGTAGTCTTCAATGAACATTTATCATTATTATTCTTATTACTGAACTGAAATATTTAATTCTGAATTATTGAAGTTGGAATAATATACATGCATCCTCAAACACATCTTTTTATGTTCAATCAATATTTACAACAACTAAAACCATTAATAGGCAGGCGCTATATTGCGCTCTGCTTTAGGCAAAAGCTAGTTTTTCGCGCATCACATTATCAAGTTATATCTCTTGAACTATGTGTCATATATTCATATGATTTTGCAGGATCATTAAATTATGCAGATACTATATGCAACTAAAGTTAGTAGCAGATAATTAATAAATTAAAATGTCATGCCTGATGCTGCAGTTTTACTGTACGCTACTTTACGCAAAAGCTAGTTTCTCATGCATTTAAATGTTTATTACGCCATATCTCCGGGGCTAAGTGTCATATAGTGATATAATTTTGCAGCTACATTCAGTGGTATATGTGAAAACTGTCTGAAAACTGTGTTGCCGATAGAGTCTGTAGTGAAGAAGAAATAAGTTAGTACGTCACACCTGACGATCAGGTTTGACTTCATGAACAGTGAAACTGTAGTAAGTGAAGAACGTTTTTCCTTTCATCATATTGTGGGGGAATGCTAACGAGAATAAGTTTCGTAAGGGTTGGAAATTATGTGTACTCTTTATTGGAAATCGCTAAATGCTGTCATTCTCAAATACTGGATGAATGAAGTCCGTGCATTTACGCGTCGTCATTTACGCTACCCCAAAACAAACACGCAGTTTCTAACTTTTAACATAGAATTGTACCTCTCTTAATGAGTAAATTATGACAGCATTTTGAATTTTTAAATTCGGTCAGTTACGTGAGATACTGAAAGTCTGTTTTTTTCCCCTACGCTGCAAATCGTGGCCTGTTCTGGGTTTCAGGTTCCGAGAAAGCGTTTTAGTAATACAGATTAATTAGTGGTGTCAGTCCATTTTCAATTTTTGCGACTTAAGTTTCTCAGATTGAGAAAATGGAAGGATCTATCCAATGTGAAGAAACTTTTTACAGCGAACATCGCATTAATTGATATGTATTATTGACGAATGGTTTCGACAGTTGAAACTGTCATCCTCAGCTTTTCAAATATTTTTGGCTATAAATCGTGTTCTATTATCAGTTAATCAGTCAATCCAGGTCTTCATTACGGTGGATAATATACAGCACATTAGGTTTCTCGAAAGTAAAACGATAAACAGATAAAAATCACCTCATGCAAATGGACATGTTCACACACAAAGCACACCATTGACGCTTGTTAGTTTTGTGACCTACACCACTTGGCAGGGAAAAAATCCAAATGTGGATCGAAATTGGCAGGTTTTCAATGGAACCGCGCAGACATTTGCCTTAAGCGATGGAGGAGAATCACAGAAAACTTAAATCCGGGTAGAAGAACGAGGATTTGAATCGCTATCCTCCCGAATACGATTTCGAGTGTGTTACCACTGCTTCACGTCACTCCGTAGCTGTTTTAGGATGTTATCTATGTGTCTCTAGCGTTTAAACTAATATTCGCGAGGCAGAAATGTGACTGAAACTACGTCGGTGGTTCGCCGAATATTTTTCGCGATACAGGCGTCAGCATTTATAACAGTCAACGCGGTGCGCCTCACGCTAGTAAAATTTCTCGTGGAAACTCGTTACTAACGTTGCGGTAATTGCATTTAATGTGCGCAGAGCCGCATCCAGAGCAGGTTGTTGATGGCTGGGCTATCTGACAAACATTCAACTCACTGCATCGCGGGACTACTGCTGCCCACATTTCGTGGAGGAATACTTGCATCGTTTTAATAAGAGGGCAAATCAGGAAGTCTTTGCCCCCTTTTTCCTAGCCAAAGTAAGGTAAATATAGGTAATTACAAATATACGTCCTATTCTACATACTTCACAAAATATTCCACCTAGTACCGCAGCACTAAATTTGAGATGCCCCGGTGGTACACTCCATCTGGCTGATTATGGAACCACTGACGAACTGCTGTGTTGGCTTAATCGTTACTTATGAATCACTGTCTTGCCAGTAAGTTCTTCAGCCGTCTGAAAACATAGAAATCACTAGGGGAGAAGTCTGGACTGTGTGGTCGGTGGTCCAGAATCTCCCAGTGAAAATCTCCCAGTGAAATGCCCAGAGCTTTTCGGCAGTTCTGACTGCCACATATGGTCTCGCATTGTCGTGGACCTAAGAACGATGTCATAAGCAATCCCATACAAAATGCTAAGCTCCCAGAAAATGACCATGATGACTGCCTTTGTCGAAATCACAACTCCATCACCTCATTGTTCTCAAAGCAAGTTTTCCCCATATGTGGCTGCATTTCCCTGTATATCTCGATGGACGTTCGTCCCTTGCTCCATAGAAAACGAATTACACATCATCACCGGCCGGGGTGGTCGAGCGGTTCTAGGCGCTACAGTCTGGAACCTCGCGACCGCTACGGTCGCAGGTTCGAATCCTGCCTCGGGCATGGATGTGAGTGATGTCCTTAGGTTAGTTAGGTTTAAGTAGTTCTAAGTTCGAGGGGACTGATGACTTCAGAAGTTAAGTCCCATAGTGCTCAGAGCCATTCACACATCATCGCTCTAACGCGTGGACGTGTGAAGCACAACCGCCATCTTTAACAACTGACAGCAGCGCTGTGCGGTGGAGCTACCGGCAGGTAGGGCCGGCACGAACAAAGTAAGGTCCAACGCTGGGAATGGAAATGTTGACTCCGTATTTACAGCCGTAATTTGCCTAAAAAGAATAGGGGGCAAAGACTTTTTGATTTGGCCTCGCAATTCGTAAGCGTAACACGACAGAACATTCATGAGCGCTGGTCTTAAAATGTACTGTGTGAAAGGTTTGTTGCAGTCACCCTATTAATGCATCCGCAGCTCGTGGTCTAGTGGCTAGCGTTGCTGCCTCTGGATCACGGGGTCCTGGATTCGATTCCCGACTGGGTTGGAGATTTTATTTGCCTGGGGACTGGGTGTCTGTATTGTCCTCATCACTTCATCATCATCATCATCACTCGTGACAGTAGCCAGATTGGAATGTGTAAAAAATTCGACTGTGCCAAAAATGGGACCTTGTATTGGCCCTGATGATCGCGCAGTTGAGCGCCCCCACACATCATCATTTTGTTATTGCTTCCAAATCGAAGAGAAATTATTAAACACATTGCTTCACTCGTTAGGTGGATTAATTTATTGCATTTTTCACGGTAAATGATGACAGCCAAAACAGTTGCAGGATAAAGATTTATTAAATTTCTTGACCAAGGTTTTGGTATATATAAATATACCTTCATCAGAAGTAAAAAATCTAAAATTACATCCTGCAATGGAGATTAATAAAACAATTGTGCCAATATATACAGTTATTTTTGCTGACGATACAAGTATAGTAATCACACCCATCAAGCAAGAATCAGCAGAGGAAATTGTAAATAATGTCTTTCAGAAAATTATTAAGTGGTTCTCTGTAAATGGACTCTGATTAAAATTTTAGAAAACACAGTTTACATAATTATGTACAGTCAATGGCATAACACTATTGATAAATATAGACTATGAACAGAAGTCTGTTGCTGAGGCAGAATACTCAAAATTTCTGGGTGTGAACAATAAGGGACCCAAGACTGAAACTTGTGGGACGCCATTCTTGATTCCTACGCAGTTAGAGGACTCTGCTGATTTTTGCAGACTATCTGTACTAATTTCAACCTTCTGCATTCTTCCAGTTATGTATGAATTAAACCATTTGTGCACTGTCCCACTCATATTCCCTTTTTTATATTTCTCTTTTCTGTTTACAAGATATTTTTATCCCTTTAGTAAGCTAAGGCTTTTTACATGGTTTCTTAAAATTACATTTCATTGTTTTCTAAGGGAAACTGTTTTTGAATATACTCACAAAGGTATCATGAAATAAGTTAAATTTTAAATTAGCATCATGTTCCCTATACATCTCATCCAACTGTTGCAAGCTTTCTCTAAAATTTTGAATTGTTAAATCGCTAATTGAACACAACATTTTGGAGGACTGTTTTACATTACTGTATGGATCCATATCATATTCTGTGACTAGCTGTGCCTCATGATCAGACAGACCATTCATAACAGGAAAAGTTTTTATTTGATTAAATTTGTCTTGATGTATGAAAACATTATCTATCAGAGTGCTGCTTTTCAGTACCAAAAATGGTTCAAATGGCTCTGAGCACTACAAGACTTAACTTCTGAGGTCATCAGTCACCTAGAACGTAGAACTAATTAAACCTAACTAACCTAAGGACATCACACACATCCATGCCCAAGGCAGGATTCGAACCTACGACCATAGCGGTGGATCGGCTCCAGACTGTAGCACCTAGAACCGCACGGCCACTCCGGCCAGCTTTCCAGTACCACCTGAGTAGTAAAATCAATAAATGATTTCAAATTGAAAGAACCAAATAATACTTCAAGGTCACGCTTTCTATTAGACTCTTTCAGAAAATTGCGTTGAAATCCTAAGAAACAATAATTTGCTTTCCTTTGTCTGACAGATATCACAAAAAAGAATCCAAGTTTTTCAAAAATAGTTGAAAATTTCTCAATGGGGACCTATACACTGATACAATTATAAAAGCGCCATTATTTAGTTTAAGCTCAGACACGCAAGCTTCTATATGTTGTATTTATGTTATATTTTTTTTAGTTTCCAAAATTTTCACACTATGACAGATTTTAACATACACGGCAACTCCTCCTCTCTCCGTAACGTCTCTTCTTACATGTGCTGTAGCGTTAAGAGAATCTTGTAGTATTATAACATCTCTAGTACCTGCCTTGGTGAACTTCTCATTAAGCTTAATTTCAATCAATGTAGAATGATTGTACAATGATATTAGCCTATAAAAGTACTCCCATGAGTTCCAGTGCCAGTTTAACCTTCCCTTTCCTATTGGGATGCAGGCCATGTTTTGTGAAGTCCCGTCTACCAATACCATCAACAAGAACCAAATCTATTCCTGACAAAGTAGCCATCTGAAGCAGCTGATCTAGCTCCATATTGACCCCCTGACAGAGCTGTTCAATTGGCGCCGATCATACAGCATGAAAGCAGGAACCAAGCCAACATTTGTATGGTTTGCTGCAGATGCTATTTTTACCAGGTCACTTTCAATATTGTAGCCCTGATCCCTATCAATACTGTTTCCCGCTCCACCCACTACCACAACATGATCTTGCTTTGTAAAACCCTTGCACAATGATCCTACATCCTATATCACTTGGCTAAGACATGCACTTGGCTTGAAAATACTTGTGACCTGGTACCTAACCTAATTTGTCCTGCACGATCTAGCCCACACCTCTTTCATGGTTTACTACCTAACAACAGAACTTTCCTCCTGCTTCCTACTTTTTTTGCAACAGTTGGTTTCCTGGTGACAGTCTGTTGAGTGCTGATTACACTTGCATCTACTTGAGTCTCTTCCTTAGTTGACTGAGGTAGCAAGTCAAATCTATTGTTTGTGCCAATGATGAAACAATCAGACACTGTTCTCCTTCTGTGGCCTCTGTTCCTTGCTACCACTTCTCATCAGTCTTCACTCTTCTGCCATCTTAACCTCATCAGGTCCTCCTCAGCACTACCCAGTTCAGTGTGAAGGGCTCTAATCTTCCCTTCCTGTTCGGCTATTTTCCTATCCCTTGAAGATAATCTCCAATACCATGGAAGAGACCCATTTACTTCCCCGATTCCCATGCCACTACATTCACCCCAATGTAACCATCTGTCACAACAGCTGCACAGAACCCCAGAACTGACTTTCCTATGGCAGCTCAAACACTTCTCGCTCATGGTTGTATACTGCTTAGAGTAAAGTAACAGTTCGGAGTCGATGATAGTTTGTATCAACACGACAATGCACCTTGTCATAAAGCAGCATCTCTGGGGAAATGGTTTGTGGACAATAATATTCTTGAAACCGACTAGACTGCCCAGCGTCCCCACCAGAATCCAACGGAACACATTTAAGATATGGTAGAACGTCACTTAGCACCCGGCTCATGCATCCAGTATCACTATGTCTAGTATCATTAACTTCTCTCGTTTTGGGCTTTGAGGAAGACACATCACTGTTAGTGGCCACAGCAGAGTTCAAGGCATCATAAAGGTGAATGGTGAACCCACTTTGTATTAATATCCACTAACAGTTTTGATCAGGTATTGTTTAATGGTGTTCCATTACAAAGATTTTTTCACTTTGTGGAAAGGATAGCTCACCAGGTTGTTCTCTCGGCGCCTGTAAGCAGCCTAATACGTCTGTGGTGGTTTATATCCAACGCCTTCTGATAAGAAGGTGTTGCTAATACGTTGATTGCACAATTGTTGAGGGCTCGAACAAAGGACTTTTAATCCAACAAGAGGGAAAAACTGCATGGACCCTCCCGCTTGTAGGTCAGAAAGCACTTATCGAGTAGAGATTGAGTTACTGATATTTCTCCGTGGCTCGGCCAAGGTCAATACGGCAGCGCCTATCACATGCTGTGAACAGAGAGAACAAAGAGATTGTGCAGTAACCTTATCTACAATTAAATGTTTAAATATTGTTACAAAACCCATACGGATTACTCAAAACTAAGCCAATGTCAAAGTTTTCGAGTCTCAGCACAATCCGATAATTAATTGCTTCAAAATCCCAGTTTTTACGAAATTTTAAAAGCGCGTAATATAAACTTAGAAAGCTTTAGTTTTGGAATTAGGTTCATTTGGTTATAAAAACAATCTGTAGAGATTTTCAGCAAGCTTCCTTGTTTTATTTTCAGCAAGTTATCTTTTTTACTTTTTAAATTATTCCAATTTTTTCGCAACCTTAAAGGTGTAATATTGAAGTTAGAGAGTTCTACCTATGGAATTAGATTCAGTTTAACATAAACATATACCACAATGAAGCTGCCCCCTTTGCTTTTTCAATTAGCACTCCGTGTTCAGAACACGAGTGGCCTACCGGGACCATCCGATCGCAGTGTCATCCTCAGTGGAGGATGCAGATAGGAGGGGCGTGGGGTCAGCACACCGCTCTCCCGGCCGTTATGTCGGTATTCTTGACCGAAGCCGCTACTATTCGGTCGAGTAGCTTCTCAATTGGCATCACGAGGCTGAGTGCACCCCAAAAAATGGCAACAGCGCATGGCGGACTAGATGGTCACCCATCCAAGTGCCGACCACGCCCGACAGCGCTTAATTTCGGTGATTTCACGGGAACCGGTGTATTCACTGCGGCAAGGCCGTTGCCATTTGCTTTTTCAATTACAAGCAAAAATCAGTTTTTGTGCCATAAATTATAAAAGCGAATCAGAATAACCTACCATAGTATATAAGGTAAAAAGCTAAAATGACAGCACTGCATTTCATATAAGTAATAATGAGACTGCACTAACTTTCAGTATGACACTATAATTTAATAAAGGTGCAGAAATTTGGAAAGAGACAACTCAGAGTTCACTATCTTACCTCGATTTTGCATGAATAATTTGGAGGTATAAGTTCAAACGTTAGAGAGCTGAAAATTTTATGCAATATAAAAAGAGCAAAGAGTTGCCTGGAGAAAAATTTGATCATTGTAGGTCTTCAACTACCAATGATATAGATAGTTTTGTAGCAAAATTGGGTGCAACATAAGCACTGCTTCCGACACTGGAAGTAAGTTTAGAGAGAATTCTTCCTTCGCCGTGCGCACCGCGAGCATACAATGAAGGGATGACATTACTTATGTTTTTGATCATTATCAGTCATACGGGCTTCTGTTGCACTCCGCTGCAGAATGTGACGTGATTCTGTCTGCATCCGTATCCGCTTAAGCCTCGGATGGCGGTAGTGACAACTCACACGATCGTGTTTTCGGTCGAATGAGGCATCGTGTATATCTAGTGGAACTGTGTAAAAATGAAGTTTCTTGAACTAACAATTTATCTGAAAACACACAGTCAGATGACAAAAGTCGTGGGATATCTACATCTACATCTACTTCATACTCTGCAAGCCACCTAATGGTGTGTGGCGGAGGGTACTTTCGGTACCACTATGTGATCCCTCCAACCCTGTTCCACTCGCGAATAGTGCGTGAGAAGAATGGTTGTCGGTAAGCCTCTGTAACGGCTCTAATTTCTCGAATTTTCTCCTCGAGGTCAATATGCGAGATTTATGTGTGGGAAGTAATATGTTGTCCGACTCCTCCTGAAAAGTGCTGTCCCGAAATTTCAATAGTAAATCTGATATGCAGATATAAAGATGGCGGCAGTATAGTGCACAGAAGGTATTGTCGGAGCTGTCAGATGATTCATGTGAAAAGGTGTACGACGTGATTATGGCAGCTCGACAGGAATTAACAGACTACGAACGCGGAATGGAAGAGGTATTGGACATTACGTTTCGGAAATCGTTATGAAATTCAATATTCCGAGATCCACAGTGTCAAGAGTGTGCCGAGAATACCAGACTATTGCTTACCCTCTCGACCTGGACAACGCAGTCGCCGACTGCCTTCACTTAATGACTTTTGCGTAGAAGTTGCATAGAGTTGTCAGTGCTAACAGACAAGCAACACTGCGTAAAATAACCGCAGAAATCAATGCGGGACATACAATGAACGCATCCGTTATGAAAGTGCAGAGAAATTTGGCGTTAATGGGCTGTAGGAGCAGACGACAGACGCGAGTGTCTTTACTAACATCACGACATCGCAGCGCCTCACATTGGTTAGTGACCATATCAGTTGGATCTCAGACAACTGAAAAACCGTGACCTGGTCAGATGAGTCCCGATTTCAGTTGGTAAGAGCTGATGGTTCAAATGGCTCTGAGCACTATGGGACTCAACTGCTGTGGTCATCAGTCCCCTAGAACTTAGAACTACTTAAACCTAACTAACCTAAGGACATCACACACACCCATGCCCGAAGCAGGATTCGAACCTGCGACCGTAGCAGCAGCGCGGCTCCGGACTGGAGCGCCTAGAACCGCACAGCCACCACGGCCGGCTAACAGCTGATGTCAGGATCCGAGTGTGGTGCAAACCCTACGAAGCCGTGGACCCAAGTTGTCAACAAGGCACTGTGCAAGCTGGTGGTGGCTCCATAATTGTGTAGGCTGTGTTTACATAGAATGGACTGAGTCACTTGTTCCAATGGAACCGAACATTGGCTGTAAATGGTTGTATTGCAACCAATCATGGACTTCACGTCACAAATAACGATGTAATTTTTATGGATGCCAACGCGCCGTGTCACCGGACGACAAATGTTCGCGGTTGATTTGGAGATCATTCTGAACAGATCGAGCGAATGATTCGGCCACCTATCGAACATTTATGGGACGTAATCTAGAGAAAAACGTTCAAATGTATGTGAAATCTTATGGGACTTAACTGCTAAGGTCATCAGTCCCTAATCTTACACACTACTTAACCTAAATTATCCTAAGGACAAACACACACCCTCATGCCCGAGGGACGACTCGAACCTCCGCCGGGACCAGCCGCACAGTCCATGACTGCAGCGCCCTAGACCGCTCGTTTAATACCTCGCGGCAGGTAATCGAGAGGTCAGTTCGTGCACAAAATCCTGCGCCGGCAACACTTTCGCAGTTATGGACGACTACAGAGGTACCGTGGCCCAGTATTTTTGCAGGGGCTTCTAACGACTTGTTGATTCCATGCCACGTCGAGCTGCTGCACTACGCTGCGAAAACGGAGATCCGATACGACATCAGGAGGTATACCATAACTTTTGTCACCTTAGTGTACTTTGTTTTTAATGTTCCGATTCGTGTGCCTCCCGCTGTGTTACAGACAACAGCGTGGCAAGTGTTTGAGATTATTCTCCACTTTTAAGATGAGCAAGCTACTTTACGTAACTAGGAACAAAGAGTAGAGATCGTCTCTGAACTTTGTCGAGTGCTGAGTACGATGGGGCAAGTACGATGGGGCAACCTTCAACGATTTTCAAAACTAATTCTCGTGCGTGTGAACTTTTGGCAGAATATATTGTTCAGTTAGATGACAGTAGACTAACAATAATCGTCGTGGTTCCTGACTTCTGCGCATTATTCTTAGAGTTACAACATTTTTAGTGGACTGAAGATCACCATCAGTAGTAGATTCTTCATTCACCTTCTGGCTGTTCGGACAGATAGTTTTCAGGCCCTTGTCAAAGGCTGTGGTATCCAAAAATTACTCAGGACTACCAAACACAGAGAAATTCAAAAACAGAAATTAACAAAATATATTTAGATTTTTACTCGACACCTCATACACTGAGGCACTTCAAAATGCTTCCTACCCTAGAAAGCCCTGTTATATGTGAACTGAAGTTTACCGTCAAATACATAAATGAGGAATCGTATGGATACATTAAGTCTAAGAGCAGTGTTCTCGAGTCTTAGTTACTACAGGAACGTCGGTTTAGAAGTAGTGACTCCACAATTAAATTAAGTTCAAATGGTTCAAATGGCTCTGAGCACTACGGGACTTAACTTCTGAGATCATCAGTCCCCTAGAACTTAGAACTACTTAAATCTAACTAACCTAAGGACATCACACACATCCATGCCCGAGGCATTCGTTTCAGTGTTTGAAACGATTTTTGTTCAGAGTGTAAGCAGCGGCCTGAATGTTTTTAGTAGCAGTCACAGACGCTGCCTCTAGACCACGTTTCATCAAGAAACTCTTGAGGAATTATTATCTGATTTCGATAATTAATTTGTTAAATTTATAGGGAGCTTTTCATGCACTCTTAAGTAACCAATTTTATTTTCAACGTCCTCCCTGCTCTGAAATGTATGAAGATTTGCTTTTAATTCCAAAAAACATTATGAGTTCTGATAACATCAATCATCATTCCAGTGAGGTATTGATTTTTAAGCAACGACTATGTAAAGGAAACATTAGTGTATGGCACCTGGGAGTGTTTCTCTACAAGAAGATACCTCAAATTTAAGACCCCTTCTGAAAAGATTCGGATCGAAAACTAAAAGTTTGCATCAGCTTTTAAACAACAGAAAAATTTACAAGTGCTGGTTCAAAAGAACTAAGTTGCATGTAACTTATATATGTTTATTCCTGCTTCTGATAAATTTTTGTCTTCTTTATTTATTTCGTTTAATTTATGTAATGGATAATTTCATATTATTAGCTATTTACAAATATGACTGCTTCGTGTAACTGGATAGCGTTTAGTGCATCAAGGTGTAATCGTTAATCTGCTGTGCCTACTGCGTCATGTAAAGAACACTGTGTAAGAATATTGATTTAATACTTCTAGCGTCTTAATTTACTGCACTTTTTGGACCAGTATATGTCTTTATCTAATTTAAATATGCACAATTTGCACTTGTCCCGTGACTTATCTTCTATATGTAACAATAAACATCAAATTAAATTAAATAGTAAATTACCAGTACCTATTTCATGGATGAATTACATGTTCTCCCGATGTTCTCTGTGTCTTATACTGGCGTCCAAGTTTCTCAGAAGTAATTGCAAATGGACGATCCAATTTCAACGCTGGAGACGCGTACTCTCAAATGTGTTACGTTTGCTACTGTCTCCAGTTTTCCAGTGATTGATAGCTTATCTTGTATACAATTATAATTCTTTCTTCAATTTAAGAGCAATATGTTAATTTGTCGATGTTGAAGGCACTAACCCTGCACCAACTCCCACACCGACACCCCCCCCCCTCTCCACGCGCTCTCTCTCTCTCTCACTCAATCTCTCTCTCTCTCTCTCTCTCTCTCTCTCTCTCATACTCATACCACACACACGCACACACACACACACAGAAATTAATTATATACCTATTACTCAAGCGGAAGGAAATCGACAGAAAAGCAGAAATAAATATTTTTCCCCATTAGAACGCAATAGTTGCAGCTTCAAATAATGTCGTCCTGTTTATTAGCGGGACTGTAAACGTAAAAGTTGATCGAAATATGTTAGTGAGAAATGAAGATACTTGGAAGGGGACAAGAAACATTTCCTGGCAAATTATATTCTAAAAACAGTAAAACGTAATCCTCAGTTATGACTGGAGATCAAATACCTCGCTATATCACGGTTCTGTATTTCCACTATCAGCCTAATTTTTCATCAGATAAAAAGCTGATGAAGCTGTGCAAATTGCAGACAACAGACCATACCATAAAGACGAACTGAACACGTAACACATGTCGCCACCAAGCATTCAACCAAACCGACTGAAAGACAGGAATAAAGCCGAGTTCCACTCACATGTTCCTTTCCATTGACCATTGAGTCGTCTGTATAGTGGAGCACGTGACGTTTTTTGGCTTCCCACACCTCAATCGGTAAAAGCGAATCTACACCAGCTTATACAGTCCCCTGCTGATACGCAGGGTCCATGGATTCCTAAGGTTGTCTCCATGCCTGTACATGGGCATCCGCTCGATACAATTTGAAACGAACACTCGTCCGACCGGGTAACATGTTTCCAGTCATCAACAGTCCAATTACAGCGCTGACGGGCCCAGGCGAGGCTTAAAATTTTGTGTCGTGCAGCCAGCAAGTATAAACGAGTGTTTCATTGAATGATTCGCACGCTGACACTTGTTGATGGCCGAGTATTGAAATCTGCAGCAATATCGGAAGGGTTGCACTTCTGTCACTTTGAACGATTGTCTTCAGTAGTCGTTGATCCCGTCCTTGCAGGATCATTTTCCGGCCGCAGCGATGTCGGAGATTTGATGTTTTACCGGTTTCCTGATATTCACGATACACTCATGAAATGGTCGAACGGGAAAATCCCCACCTCATCGCTACTTCGGATATAACTTGTCCCATCACTCGTGGGCGGACTGTAACACTACGTTCAAACTCACTTAAATCTTGATAACCTGTCATTGTAGCAGCAGTAACTGATCTGACAACTGCGCCAGACACTTATCTGACATAGGCGTTGCCGACCGCAGCGCCGTATTCTCCCTGTTTACAAATCTCTGTATTTGAATACGTATGCCTACAGCAATTTCTTTGGCGCATCAGTGTATAAACTGAAGTACCTGCTCGCTTCTTTTTGTATGTCAGGGATAATGTAAGGTGATTTTGATACGGTTATGGAATTCCCGGGACCGATATCTTCTCAATATCAATAACACGCAAAAATCGTCGAGATTCTCGATTTGTAGGATGATCTATCTACATACATAATTAACGTAGTATGAATCTCTGTGTGCGAGTCGTACTCGAACTTTTTTTCTGAGATATCGAGTTGTTTCCTTTGCGACTATACCGACAAGATTAGCTTCGTGTGACGCATCTGGACACTTCCGTACATCTAGCTCTATCTTGAGAAGCACATAAAATCTATCAGAAATGGCATCGTGCTTATTTCATGCAGTTCCGACAGATTGGCCACAAACGCAGTAGTTTGTATATTGTGCAGGGAGTATTGAAACAATAAAATGAGTTCAGATATACATTGCAACCGATACACTTATGCACACGTAAAGATGCAAGTGCTGTCTACAGCACTGGATGGGTATCAATCTGTATTATGAAGCTAGTATCCCAGAATCCGAAATCCGGTACCAGTTGCCTATAACGGCTTCCAAGGGCAACTAAATATTCACAGAATTCAAAAAATTTAAAATGCTGTAATTATCTACTCATGAGAGGCATAATCTTATCTTAAATGTCCAAGACAATAAGACAAGTAATCGTACATTTGTAACTGATGGCGCGCAAATACTTGCGCTTCATCATCCAGTATTTGAGAATGAAAGCCCTCGACGATATCCAACAAACTTTACACACAATTCCAAACGTTTATGAAACTTTTTCTCTCTGACACCTTCCAGTAAATGAAGAAAGAAGAAAGTTTACCGCTTACTAAATTTTCGGAGTTCATTCAGTAAAACTTCACGATCAGACATGGCGTTTTATTTTATCACCTCCTTACTACCGACTCTATTCGCAACATGGTTTCGTCATGAACATTGAGATGCGTGAAACGCTTACGTTTCCTTAAAATGGAATTCAAATTACCCACACTATATTCATCCAGTGTTACACAATGGGACTATTTAGTGACTTCCAACAAACATTAAGCATAATTTCAACCCTTTCCTAAAGTTTTCCTCGCTTACATGCTTAACGTCAAATATTTAACACATTACCTCGTTTTTAATGTAATCAGACGTTTGAAGCTGTTTTATAGATGAGGCTTCGATTGTTTACAGAATCGGGGGTTTGTTAAACCGACTCCTATCACATAACGCTCGGGTCCTTCGCTCGGTGTGGCAGTGGCGTAGTGCCAACAGTGCGTGCGATGTGCCTCATTTTCTGTGCTATCGGGTATATGTTGTTTTCCCTTCGTCCTCCCGTATCGTTTCCGTTGACTAAGGCATGGTGATGGACGAGCAAGTGGTTCTTATCTTAAACTATGCATGAGCAGTGTACTACGTGGAATATCTTCTTGCCTTTATACGAATTTTTCCCGGTGTATATTTCGCCAATGATTCGGCGATACATAGCTTAGTGAAGAAAATTTGAGAGACAGGATCTGTGTTGGATAAAAAGAGTTCTAAGAAACCCACTGATTTAATCGTGAATAAACTAATCCAGTTAGGAGCTTCCTTGGAAAGCAGCCCGACGAAGCCGTTCAGCTGTTTACAGCATTATACTGATGATTAGGGAGCGTCTGTCCACATAGCTGCGCACAAACGCACCCTTTTGAAATTAACTGTAGCTCATCGATTCCACAGCTGTTGATCGAAGTCAGTACTGCAACTGGTTGTTGCAGCCTGTGCGTGATAGGCACTTTGAGCGTGAAATGTTTTTTCTCATGTAACATGGCTACATTTATCGGAATATGTAAACCTGCAAAACATTCGAAGCTGGAGTTCTGAAATACCAAGAACCTCCGAAAGATGTGAAACCTCGAGTGCGGTGTGTAATTATGGAACACGAATTACTAGACCGATCTTTTCCCATGAAAGCATAACTTCTGCCAGGTGTATGAATAATATTTTGTAACCTTTTTTTCAGAGGGTCAGCAACTAACGAATAGACTTACGATTATTTCATGCAGGGAAATTCGAGAGTATTACGCCTGCTAAAGCGCGACAAATACTCTTCTCTTGATTCTACAGTATGTTCGGAAAGTAGCTGTATTGTTGACTATGGATGTACACTACGTTGGAAATTGGAAACAAAGTTGGCGGAACAGACGTCAGCAGAACTGGTTTTTCAAAGATACGCGTTTGTTGCGCAACATTTAACACGTGAAGTTTGGACTTGATGCATTCCTCTTGCAAGGAGATGCGTATTTCCACTGATCGTCTTTGCAGTACTCGTAACTTGACAACTTTGGAGACGACATGTAAAGGAAGAATTTGGATTTTGTTGTTGTCCGTTTCACCCGCAGCAATTTAACCCTTTCAGACCCTCTGGCTATAATTGTGTACATTTGCCTTTACTGTGGCTTAGCTGCAACAGAAGTATTTTTCCCAATGAAAACCAGAGTTATACATTTGTGAATGTTCAACCTTTTCATCACGCGCAAGGGCAGCCAACTATTGGGCATCGCCATGAAAATATTAGGAAGTCAAGGTATCAAATGGTTCAAATACCTCTGAGCACTATGGGACTTAACTTCTGAGGTCATAAGTCCCCTAGAACTAAGAACTACTTAAACCTGACTAAACTAAGGACATCACACACATCCATGCCCGAGTCAGCATTCTAACCTGCGACCGTAGCGGTCGCGAGGTTCCAGACTGTAGCGCCTAGAACCGTTCGGCCACAAAGGCCAGCCAAGGTATCAGAACGCAGCAGCTCGTGACCACCGGACGACACGGATATGGTTGGTTCGCTATATTCAACTGTCTAAATGAATATTGTTTGTGTTATTTCGCATAGTAATTATTGAAAGATAATTTTACTATTTTTTACACTAGAGAATATTCCGTAATTAATTATTCTAGTCCATAGAGTATGTTTTGGAAATGGGTACATATTTCTGTATAAATCTTTTATCTAAAATCATTAAAAACTCACCTTGGAGCATTACCACATAAATAAAAATTTTCCTTCCTCCAGCAGAAAAATTCAGGTATGGAAGGGTTAAGCTGTCTTCTTAGCTTCCTTGCTATATGCACACTCGGAAATCGCTACACATTCAGAGATAAACAGCTAAATATTTATTTCATCCTCCATTTCCTAATCAGACAGAAATGTAGATAACATCGAATATTGCAGAATACACTTTTATTACATACAGCGCGACGCGAACTTACTTTCGTCAACTCAACGTCGTCATGGACTACGCTACAGTGAAGACATGGGTTTTTCGTCTTTTTTTGTCGGCTGTCGTAGTATCTCTTGAAGCCTTGTATCGTTTATTCGTCATTAATTGACATTTAATTATAAGAGTGACGTATTTGTGATAAATCTTCTATGCGCCGTTGCCTTCAAACATCATACTAGCAGACACCGGGGTCTTTGAAACAGCATATTGCCACAGTACTCAAATCAATATGGCTGCTCCAAAGTTGTCGAAGGTAAGAGTACAGCATAGACCATCAGTGAAAATATATTCGTGCTTGTGAGAAGAATGCATCAACTTATTTGTTTGTTTCAGTTGATAAAAGCTATTTAATGTGATGTTTAGACGTACAATTAGTTTTTAAATTAAGGTGCTTTCAGCTGAGGAACATACTGTTTTTCGTTTTGAATAAATGTTTCGACAAGGCGATAAATACTCAGATTTAGTGCAGGAGGCATTTGGTGAAAAATTTCCAGAAACAGCTGTACATCACCGTTACGCTGTTTATCGACTTACTGAGAAATTTCGAGAAACTGGCTCTGTGTTAGATACCGAACGAACTGGAGGACCATCGAAATTAAAGAACAGATCTCAGAAAATTCTGTGCAAGTTGTCACTAGAAAAATAATTCAGGCATGTAACCACACATAAAGTGGACAGGCAAACATTGAAATTGGTCCCGTATAAAGTGACAGCAGAGTAAGAATTAAAAGATGAGCATTGTGTAAAGCGAGTCCGTCACTGCAAATAGTTGACAGCTTCTATTGAGAGTAATAGTATTGATTTTCTTAATGTTACCTTCTTTAAAGACAAGATTTGCTTCAACCTCACTGGTTATGTTAAAATAGACTGTTACGTTCAGAGAAGAAGCCTTATGCTGTGGTTGAAACGTCATTGCACTATCAGAAAACTGGAGTGTAAGTAGCAATATCCAGACTTGGCATTATGGGACCTCTATTTTTTGAAGAAATCTTGAACAGTGAAAGCTATTGTTCAATTATACACGATTTCATTGTCCAGGTAAAGAAAGACGAAATCAGACACTCACGTTTAAAAGTGCTGGAGCTACAGCACACACAGCTAACACTATGTGCCATCTAGAATAGTCTTCTTAAGACCCCCTCCCTCGGTGGACCTTACCTCATCAGTTTTGTGTGTGTGTGTGTGTGTGAGGGGGGGGGGGGGGAGGGGCGTGAAGCAAGCAAAATCTGTAGCGCATCGCAATCGAAAAAGTACACTTTCCTACTTGAAAACTGAAATAACTGAGTACGTGAGAAGCACATCACAATCGGATGGGCAGAAAGTGTTATCGAATAAAATTAAGTGGATTCCGACTTGTATAACCACCCGCTGACGTCATTCTAACATACAAGGAGGACCATTTTAATCCATAATGGGAAATAAAGCGGTGAGATATAACAAAATGTTGAAGATAAAAGCTGTAGATGGCAATGAGGGTCGCGCTTTGCTACTAATGGCCGTGACCTTGAATGTGATTTTCAAAGTTATTTGGAGGTTAAACTGAGTTTTTTAAAGTGGGAACCCTAATATTTGATTTACGATTTCAAAACAGCGGCAAATTATACACATAAAGTGATACATTATTCAAGATCATGGTGAGGCTCAGTCAAAGTCAAATAAGCAAAATTGTTTTAGTTCTAGTAGGCCATGCAGATTTACTGTATGATTAAATGATGATAGTGTCCTCTTGGGTAAAATATTCCGAAGGTAAAATAGTCCCCCATTCGAATCTCCGGGCGGGGACTACACAAGAGGACGTTGTTATCAGGAGAAAGAAAACTGGCGTTCTACGGATCGGAGCGTGGAATGTCAGATCCCTTAATCGGGCGGGTAGGTTAGAAAATTTAAAGGGAAATGGATAGGTTAAAGTTAGATATAGTGGGAATTAGTGAAGTTCGGTGGCAGGAGGAACAATACTTTTGGTCAGGTGAATACAGGGTTATAAATACAAAATCAAATAGGGGTAATGAGGAGTAGGTTTAATAATGAACAAAAAAATAGGAGTACGGGTAAGCTACTACAGACAGCATAGTGAACGCATTATTGTGGCCAAGATAGACACCAAACCAACGCCTACTACACTAGTACAAGTTTATATGCCCACTAGCTCTGCAGATGACGAAGAAATTGATGAAATATATGATGAGATAAAAGAAATTATTCAGATAGTGAAGTGAGACGAAAATTTAATAGTCATGGGTGACTGGAATTCGATAGTAGGAAAAGGGAGAGAACGAAACATAGCAGGTGATTATGGTTTGGGGTTAAGAAATGAAAGAGGAAGCCGCCTGGAAGAATTTTGCGCAGAGCATAACTTCATCATAGCTAACATTTGGTTTAAGAATCATGAAAGAAGGTTGTTTACATGGAATAACCCTGGAGATACTAAAAGGTATCAGATAGATTATAAAATGATAACACAGAGATTTAGGAACCAGGTTTTAAATTGTAAGACATTTTCAGGGGCAGATGTGGACTCTGACCACAATCTATTGGTTATGAACTGTAGATTAAACCTGAAGAAACTGCAAAAAGGTGGGAATTTAAAGATAAACTGAAAGAACCAGATGTTGTACAGAGTTTCAGGGAGAGCATAAGGGAACAATTGACATGAGTAGGGGAAAGAAATACAGTAGAAGAAGAATGGGTAGCTTTGTGGAATGAAATAGTGAAGGCAGCAGAGGATCAAGTGGGTAAAAAGACGAGGGCTAGTAGAAACCCTTGGGTCACAGGAGAAATATTGAATTTAATTGATAAAAGGAGGAAATATAAAAATGCAGTAAATGAAGCAGGAAAAAAGGACTACAAACGTCTCAAAAATGATATCGACAGGAAGTGCAAAATGGCTAAGCAGGAATGGCTAGAGGACAAATGTAAGGATGTAGAGGCTTATCTCACTAGGGGTAACATAGATACTGCCTACAGGAAAATTAAAGAGACCTTTGGAGAAAGGAGAACCACTTGCATGAATATCAAGAGCTTTGGTGGAAACCCAGTTCTAAGCAAAGAAGGGAAAGCAGAAAGGTGGATGGAGTGTATAGAGGGTCCATACAAGGGCGAAGTACTTGAGGACAATATTATGGAAATGGAAGAGGATGTAGATGAACATGAAATGGGAGATACGATACTGCGTGAAAAGTTTGACAGAGCACTGAAAGACCTGAGTCGAAACAAAGCCCCCGGAGTAGACAACATTCCATTAGAACTACTGACAGCCTTGGGAGAGCCAGTCCTGACAAAACTCTCCCATCTGGCGAAATACCCTCAGACTTCAAGAAGAATACAATAATTCCAATCCCAAAGAAAACAAGTGTTAACAGATGTGAAAATTACCGAACTATCTGTTTAATAAGTCACAGCTGCAAAATACTAACGCGGATTCTTTACAGACGAATGGAAAAACTATTAGAAGCCGACCTCGGGGAAGATCAGTTTGGATTCCGTAGAAATGTTTGAACACGTGAGGCAATACTGACCCTACGACGTAACTTAGAAGAAAGATTAAGGAAAGGCAAACCTACGTTTCTAGCATTTGTAGACTTAGAGAAAGCTTTTGACAATGTTATCTGGAATACTCTCTTTCAAATTCTGAAGGTGGCAGGGGTAAAATGTTGTTGTTGTGGTCTTCAGTCCTGAGACTGGTTTGATGCAGCTCTCCATGCTACTCTATCCTGTGCAAGCTTCTTCATCTCCCAGTATCTACTGCAACCTACATCCTTCTGAATCTGCTTAGTGTATTCATCTCTTGGTCTCCCTCTACGATTTTTACCCTCCACACTGCCCTCCAACGCTAAATTTGTGATCCCTTGATGCCTCAAAACATCTCCTACCAACCGATCCCTTCTTCTAGTCAAGTTGTGCCACAAACTTCTCTTCTCCCCAATCCTATTCAATACCACCTCATTAGTTACGTGATCTACCCACCTTATCTTCAGCATTCTTCTGTAGCACCACATTTCGAAAGCTTCTATTCTCTTCTTGTCCAAACTAGTTATCGTCCATGTTTCACTTCCATACATGGCTACACTCCATACAAATACTTTCAGAAACGACTTCCTGACACTTAAATCTATACTCGATTTAACAAATTCCTCTTCTTGAGAAACGCTTTCCTTGCCATTGCCAGTCTACATTTTATATCTACATCTACATCTACATCTACATTTCTACTCCGCAAGCCACCCAACGGTGTGTGGCGGAGGGCACTTTACGTGCCACTGTCATTACCTCCCTTTCCTGTTCCAGTCGCGTATGGTTCGCGGGAAGAACGACTGTCTGAAAGCCTCTGTGCGCGCTCTAATCTCTCTAATTTTACATTCGTGATCTCCTCGGGAGGTATAAGTAGGGGGAAGCAATATATTCGATACCTCATCCAGAAACGCACCCTCTCGAAACCTGGCGAGCAAGCTACACCGCGAAGCAGAGCGCCTCTCTTGCAGAGTCCGCCACTTGAGTTTGTTAAACATCTCCGTAACGCTATCACGGTTACCAAATAACCCTGTGACGAAACGCGCCGCTCTTCTTTGAATCTTCTCTATCTCCTCCGTCAACCCGATCTGGTACGGATCCCACACTGATGAGCAATACTCAAGTATAGGTCGAACGAGTGTTTTGTAAGCCACCTCCTTTGTTGATGGACTACATTTTCTAAGGACTCTCCCAATGAATCTCAACCTGGTACCCGCCTTACCAACAATTAATTTTATATGATCATTCCACTTCAAATCGTTCCGCACGCATACTCCCAGATATTTTACAGAAGTAACTGCTACCAGTGTTTGTTCCGTTATCATATAATCATACAATAAAGGATCCTTCTTTCTATGTATTCGCAATACATTACATTTGTCTATGTTAAGGGTCAGTTGCCACTCCCTGCACCAAGTGCCTATCCGCTGCAGATCTTCCTGCATTTCGCTACAATTTTCTAATGCTGCAACTTCTCTGTATACTACAGCATCATCCGCGAAAAGCCGCATGGAACTTCCGACACTATCTACTAGGTCATTTATATATATTGTGAAAAGCAATGGTCCCATAACACTCCCCTGTGGCACACCAGAGGTTACTTTAACGTCTGTAGACGTCTCTCCGTTGATAACAACATGCTGCGTTCTGTTTGCTAAAAACTCTTCAATCCAGCCACACAGCTGGTCTGATATTCCGTAGGCTCTTACTTTGTTTATCAGGCGACAGTGCGGAACTGTATCGAACGCCTTCCGGAAGTCAAGAAAAATAGCATCTACCTGGGAGCCTGTATCTAATATTTTCTGGGTCTCATGAACAAATAAAGCGAGTTGGGTCTCACACGATCGCTGTTTCCGGAATCCATGTTGATTCCTACATAGTACATTCTGAGTTTCCAAAAACGACATGATATTTGAGCAAAAAACATGTTCTAAAATTCTACAACAGATCGACGTCAGAGATATAGGTCTATAGTTTTGCGCATCTGCTCGACGACCCTTCTTGAAGACTGGGACTACCTGTGCTCTTTTCCAATCATTTGGAACCTTCCGTTCCTCTAGAGACTTGCGGTACACGGCTGTTAGAAGGGGGGCAAGTTCTTTCGCGTACTCTGTGTAGAATCGAATTGGTATCCCGTCAGGTCCAGTGGACTTTCCTCTGTTGAGTGATTCCAGTTGCTTTTCTATTCCTTGGACATTTATTTCGATGTCAGCCATTTTTTCGTTTGTGCGAGGATTTAGAGAAGGAACTGCAGTGCGGTCTTCCTCTGTGAAACAGCTTTGGAAAAAGGTGTTTAGTATTTCAGCTTTACGCTTGTCATCCTCTGTTTCAATACCATCATCATCCCGGAGTGTCTGGATATGCTGTTTCGAGCCACTTACTGATTTAACGTAAGACCAGAACTTCCTAGGATTTTCTGTCAAGTCGGTACATAGAATTTTGCTTTCGAATTCACCGAACGCTTCACGCATAGCCCTCCTTACGCTAACTTTGACATCGTTTAGCTTCTGTTTGTCTGAGAGGTTTTGGCTGCGTTTAAACTTCCAGTGAAGCTCTCTTTGCTTTCGCAGTAGTTTCCTAACTTTGTTGTTGTACCACGGTGGGTTTTTCCCGTCCCTCACAGTTTTACTCGGCACGTACCTGTCTAAAACGCATTTTACGATTGCCTTGAACTTTTTCCATAAACACTCAACATTGTCAGTGTCGGAACAGAAATTTTCGTTTTGATCTGTTAGGTAGTCTGAAATCTGCCTTCTATTACTCTTGCTAAACAGATAAACCTTCCGCCCTTTTTTTATATTCCTATTAACTTCCAAATTCAGGGATGCTGCAACGGCCTTATGATCACTGATTCCCTGTTCTGCACTTACAGAGTCGAAAAGTTCGGGTCTGTTTGTTACCAGTAGGTCCAAGATGTTATCTCCACGAGTCGGTTCTCTGTTTAATTGCTCGAGGTAATTTTCGGATAGTGCACTCAGTATAATGTCACTCGATGCTCTGTCCCTACCACCCGTCCTAAACATCTGAGTGTCCCAGTCTATATCTGGTAAATTGAAATCTCCACCTAAGACCATAACATGCTGAGAAAATTTATGTGAAATGTATTCCAAATTTTCTCTCAGTTGTTCTGCCACTAATGCTGCTGAGTCGGGGGGTCGGTAAAAGGAGCCAATTATTAACCTAGCTCGGTTGTTGAGTGTAACCTCCACCCATAATAATTCACAGGAACTATCCACTTCTACTTCACTACAGGATAAACTACTACTAACAGCGACGAACACTCCACCACCGGTTGCATGCAATCTATCCTTTCTAAACACCGTCTGTACCTTTGTAAAAATTTCGGCAGAATTTATCTCTGGCTTCAGCCAGCTTTCTGTACCTATAACGATTTCAGCTTCAGTGCTTTCTATCAGCGCTTGAAGTTCCGGTACTTTACCAACGCAGCTTCGACAGTTTACAACTACAATACCGATTGCTGCTTGGTCCCCGCATGTTCTGACTTTGCCCCGCACCCGTTGAGGCTGTTGCCCTTTCTGTACTTGCCCGAGGCCATCTAACCTAAAAAACCGCCCAGCCCACGCCACACAACCCCTGCTACCCGTGTAGCCGCTTGTTGCGTGTAGTGGACTCCTGACCTATCCAGCGGAACCCGAAACCCCACCACCCTATGGCGCAAGTCGAGGAATCTGCAGCCCACAAGGTCGCAGAACCGTCTCAGCCTCTGATTCAGACCCTCCACTCGGCTCTGTACCAAAGGTCCGCAGTCAGTCCTGTCGACGATGCTGCAGATGGTGAGCTCTGCTTTCATCCCGCTAGCGAGACTGGCAGTCTTCACCAAATCAGATAGCCGCCGGAAGCCAGAGAGGATTTCCTCCGATCCATAGCGACACACATCATTGGTGCCGACATGAGCGACCACCTGCAGATGGGTGCACCCTGTACCCTTCATGGCATCCGGAAGGACCCTTTCCACATCTGGAATGACTCCCCCCGGTATGCACACGGAGTGCACTTTGGTCTTCTTCCCCTCCCTTGCTGCCATATCCCTAAGGGGCCCCATTACGCGCCTGACGTTGGAGCTCCCAACTACCAGTAAGCCCACCCTCTGCGACCGCCCGGATCTTGCAGACTGAGGGGCGACCTCTGGAACAGGACAGGCAGCCATGTCAGGCCGAAGATCAGTATCAGCCTGAGTATCAGCCAGAGACAGAGCCTGAAACCGGTTCGTCAGACAAACTGGAGAGGCCTTCCGTTCAGCCCTCCGGAATGTCTTTCGCCCCCTGCCACACCTTGAGACGACCTCCCACTCTACCACAGGTAAGGGATCAGCCTCAATGCGGGCAGTATCCCGGGCAACCACAGTCGTAGCCCGATCGGGGGATGCGTGGGACGAGCTGGCCGTCCCCGACAAACTCCCATCCGGACCCCCACAGTGATGCCCATTGGCAACAGCCTCAAGCTGTGTGACCGAAGTCAACACTGCCTGAAGCTGGGAGCGAAGGGATGCCAACTCAGCCTGCATCCGAACACAGCAGTTGCAGTCCCTATCCATGCTAAAAACTTGTGCAAAGAACGTCTGAACTAATCTACACAAACAAATCGACACAAAATTTAAACGGTTATTAAAATACGAGATTGCCTAGTAAATGCAGTAACTTGTGCACTGCTGACACACTGCTCGGCGGCGGAAGGAGACTACGCGAATTTACACTATTCAGGTACTAAAACGCGATGCTACAACTCTCAAATACTATAATACGCCCGAAATTTATGAATTTAACAATGCAAGTACCAAAAACACGCAAATAAATTAAGAATTAAACTATGTAACAAATGAGTGAGCTAGGAGTATACGACTTGCTGCTGCAGCTGCTTATCCAACGGCGGCAGGGAGCACACTCCCTCTCTACTTCGACCATCATCGGTTATTTTACTCCCTAAATAGCAAAACTCCTTTACTACTTTAAGTGTCTCATTTCCTAATTTAATTCCCTCAGCATCACCCGACTTAATTTGACTACATTCCATTATCCTCGTTTTGCTTTTGTTGATGTTCATCTTATATCCTCCTTTCAAGACACTGTCCATTCCGTTCAACTGCTCTTCCAAGTCCTTTGCTGTCTCTGACAGAATTACAATGTCATCGGCGAACCTCAAAGTTTTTACTTCTTCTCCATGAATTTTAATACCTACTCCGAATTTTTCTTTTGTTTCCTTTACTGCTTGCTCAATATACAGATTGAATAACATCGGGGAGAGGCTACAACCCTGTCTTACTCCTTTCCCAACCACTGCTTCCCTTCCATGCCCCTCGACTCTTATAACTGCCATCTGGTTTCTGTACAAACTGTAAATAGCCTTTCGCTCCCTGTATTTTACTCCTGCCACCTTCAGAATTTGAAAGAGAGTATTCCAGTTAACATTGTCAAAAGCTTTCTCTAAGTCTACAAATGCTATAAACGTAGGTTTGCCTTTTCTTAATCTTTCTTCTAAGATAAGTCGTAAGGTCAGTATTGCCTCACGTGTTCCAACATTTCTACGGAATCCAAACTGATCTTCCTCGAGGTCGGCTTCTACCAGTTTTTCCATTCGTCTGTAAAGAATTCGCGTTAGTATTTTGCAGCTGTGACTTATTAAACTGATAGTTCGGTAATTTTCAAATCTGTCAACACCCGCTTTCTTTGGGATTGGAATTATTATATTCTTCCTGAAGTCTGAGGGTATTTCGCCTGTCTCATACATCGTGCTCACCAGATGGTAGAGTTTTGTCATGACTGGCTCTCCCGAGGCCATCAGTAGTTCAAATGGAATGTTGTCTACTCCCGGGGCCTTGTTTCGACTCAGGTCTTTCAGTGCTCTGTAAAACTCTTCACGCAGTATCTTATCTTTCATTTCGTCTTCATCTACATCCTCTTCCATTTCCATAATATTGTCCTCAAGTACATCGCCCTTGTATAAACCCTCTATATACTCCTTCCACCTTTCTGCCTTCCCTTCTTTGCTTAGAACTGGGTTGCCGTCTGAGCTCTTGATATTCATACAAGTGGTTCTCTTTTCTCCAAAGGTCTCTTTAATTTTCCTGTAGGCAGTATCTATCTTACCCCTAGTGAGACAAGCCTCTACATCCTTACATTTGTCATCTAGCCATCCCTGCTTAGCCATTTTGCACTTCCTGTCGATATCATTTTTGAGACGTTTGTATTCCTTTTTGCCTGCTTCATTTACTGCATTTTTATATTTTCTCCTTTCATCAATTAAATTCAATATTTCTTGTGTTACCCAAGGATTTCTATTAGCCCTCGTCTTTTTACCTACTTGATCCTCTGCTGCCTTCACTACTTCATCCCTCAGAGCTACCCATTGTTCTTCTACTGTATTTCTTTCCCCCATTCCCGTCAATTGTTCCCTTATGCTCTCCCTGAAACTCTCTACAACCTCTGGTTCTTTCAGTTTATCCAGGTCCCATCTCCTTAAATTCCCACCTTTTTGCAGTTTCTTCAGTTTCAATCTGCAGTTCATAACCAATAGATTGTGGTCAGAATCCACATCTGCCCCAGGAAATGTCTTACAATTTAAAACCTGGTTCCTAAATCTCTGTCTTACCATTATATAATCTATCTGATACCTTTTAGTATCTCCAGGATTCTTCCAGGTATACAACCTTCTTTTATGATTCTTGAACCAAGTGTTGGCTATGATTAAGTTATGCTCTGTGCAAAATTCTACAAGGCGGCTTCCTCTTTCATTCCTTCCCCCCAATCCATATTCACCTACTATGTTTCCTTCTCTCCCTTTTCCTACTGACGAATTCCAGTCACCCATGACTATTAAATTTTCGTCTCCCTTCACTACCTAAATAATTTCTTTTATCTCGTCATACATTTCATCTATTTCTTCATCATCTGCAGGGGTAGTTGGCATATAAACTTGTACTACTGTAGTAGGCATGGGCTTTGTGTCTATCTTGGCCATAATAATGCGTTCACTATGCTGTTTGTAGTAGCTAACCCGCACTCCTATTTTTTTTATTCATTATTAAACCTACTCCTGCATTACCCCTATTTGATTTTGTATTTATAACCCTGTAATCACCTGACCAAAAGTCTTGTTCCTCCTGCCACCGAACTTCACTAATTCCCACAATATCTAACTTTAACCTATCCATTTCCCTTTTTAAATTTTCTAATCTACCTGCTCGATTAAGGGATCTGACATTCCACGCTCCGATCCGTAGAACGCCAGTTTTCTTTCTCCTGATAACGACGTCCTGCTGAGTAGTCCCCGCCCGGAGATCCGAATGGGGAACTATTTTACCTCCGGAATATTTTACCCAAGAGGACGCCATCATCATTTAATCATACAGTAGAGCTGCATGTCACGGGAAAAATTACGGCTGTAGTTTCCCCTTGCTTTCAGCCGTTCGCAGTACCAGCACAGCAAGGCCGTTTTGGTTAATGTTACAAGGCCAGATCAGTCAATCATCCAGACTGTTGCCCCTGCAACTACTGAAAAGGCTGCTGCCCCTCTTCAGGAACCACATGTTTGTCTGGCCTCTCAACAGATACCCCTCCGTTGTGGTTGCACCTACGGTACAGCCATCTGTATCGCTGAGGCACGCAAGCCTCCCCACCAGCGGCAAGGTCCATGGTTCATGGGGGGGAGGGTGGGGGGGGGGGGGGGGGTAAAATACAGGGAGCGAAAGGCTGTTTACAATTTGTACAGAAACCAGATGGCAGTCATAAGAGTCCAGGGGTATGAAAGGGAAGCAGTGGTTGAGGAGGGAGTGTGACAATGTTATTCAATCTGTATATTGAGCAAGCAGTAAGAAAAGTTCGAAGTAGGTATTAAAATCCATGGAGATGAAATAAAAACTTTGAGGTTCGCCGATGACATTGTAATTCTGTCACAGACAGCAAAGGGCTTGGAAGAGCAGTTGAACGGAATGGACAGTGTCTTGAAAGGAGGGTATAAGATGAACATCAATAAAAGCAAAATGACGATAATGGAATGTAGTCGAATTAAGTCGGGTGATGCTGAGGGAATTAAATTAGGAAATGAGACACTTAAAGTAGTAAAGGAGTTTTGCTATTTGGGGAGCAAAATAACTGATGATGGTCGAAATAGAGAGGATATAAAATGTTGACTGGCAATGGCAAGGAAAGCGTTGCTGAAAAAGAAAAATTTATTAAGATCGAGTATAGATTTAAATGTCAGGAAGTCGTTTCTGAAAGTATTTGTATGGAGTGTAGCCATGTATGGAAGTGAAACATGGACGATAAATAGTTTAGACAAGAAGAGAATAGAAGCTTTCGAAATGTGGTGCTACAGAAGAATGCTGAAGATTAGATGGGTAGATCACATAACTAATGAGGAAGTATTGAATAGGATTGGGGAGAAGAGAAGTTTGTGGCACAACTTGACTAGATGAAGGGATCGGTTGGTAGGACATGTGTTGAGGCATCAAGGGAACACCAATTTAGTATTGGAGGGCAGTGTGGAGGGTAAAAATCGTAGAGGGAGACCAAAAGATGAATACACTAAGCAGATTCAGAAGGATGTAGGCTGCAGTAGGTACTGGGAGATGAAGAAGCTTGCACAGGATAGAGTAGCATGAAGAGCTGCATCAAACCAGTCTCAGGACTGAAGACCACAACAACAGGGATTAACTCGGAATAGAGGAGGGATACAGCAAAATACAATGTCAGATGCAGAGTGGAAGGGGTATAAGTGGTCACGTATCATTACCAATAACCATGATTTTAAAAGTAATTATCGAAGGTTAAGTTTTATTTCATGAAAAGCGCTAATTGTGACCTCGGGTTTGGAAAGCATCAACAGAAGTTTGACCTTTAAATTCTAATTAACGTGTTTATTGGCAAAAAGTTGATACATCACAGCGTATTAATGTTATTGCGGTATTTTCCAGACAAAACATAAAGAAAACGGAGATCACTGAATTTACAAGTTGTTGAATGAGTCCTCACGCCTCTCATTCTTCGGAATGCCCCTTTTTGTATCTAACATTATATTTTGCAGTATCCCTTCTCTTTTCTAAGTTAATCCCAATTAGAACTAAAAACATACACTACTGGCCATTAAAATTGCTACACCAAGAAGAAATTCAGATGATAAACGGGTATTCATTGGACAAATATATTATACTAGAACTGACATGCGATTACATTTTCACGCAATTTGGGTGCATAGATCCTTAGAAACCAGTACCCAGAACAACCACCTCTGGCCGTAATAACGGCCTCGATAGCCTGGGAATTCAGTTAAACAGAGCTTGGATGGCTTGTACAGGTACAGCCACCCATGCAGCTTCAACACGATACCACAGGTCATCAAGAGTAGTGTCTGGCGTATTGTGACGAGCCAGTTGCTCGGCCACCATTGACCAGACGTTTTCAGTTGGGGAGAGATCTGGAAAATGTGCTGGCCAGGGCAGCAGTCGAACATATTCTGTATCCATAACGGCCCGTACAGGACGTGCAACACGCGGTTGTGCATTATCCTGCTGAAATGTAGGGTTTCGCAGGGATCGAATGAAGGGTAGAGCCACGGGTCGTAACACATCTGAAGTGTAATGTCCACGCCGGCCGGGGTGGCCAAGCGGTTAAAGGCGCTACAGTCTGGAAACGCGTGACCCTAACGGTCGCAGGTTCGAATCCTGCCTCGGGCATGGATGTGTGTGATGTCCTTAGGTTAGTTAGGTTTAAGTAGTTCTAAGTTCTAGGGGACTGTTGACCTTAGAAGTTAAGTCCCATAGTGCTCAGAGCCATTTGAACCATTTTGTAATGTCCACTGTTCAAAGTGCCGTCATTGCGAACGAGAGGTGACCAAGACGTGTAACCAAAGGCACCCCATACCATCACGCCGCGTGATACGCCAGTATGGCGATGACAAGTACACGCTTCTAATGTTCGTTCACCGCGATGTCGCCAAACACGAATCGAATAATCATGATGCTCTAAACAGAACCTGGATCCATCCGAAAAAATGACGTTTTGCCATTCGTGCACCCAGGTTCGTCGTTGAGTACACCATCGCAGGCGCTCCTGTCTGTGATGCAGCGTCAAGGGTAACCGCAGCCAAATATCTCACTACATAAGCGTCAAACGAAAAAACTACAAAGAACGAAACTCGTCTGGCTCGAAGGGGGAAACCAGATGGCGCTATGGTTGGCCCGCTAGATGGCGCTGCCGTAGGTCAAACGGATATCAACTGCGTTTTTTTTAATTCGAACCCCCATTTTTATTACGTATTCGTGTAGCACGTAAAGAAATATAAATGTTTTAGTTGGACCACTTTTTTCGTTTTGTGATATATAGCGCTGTAATAGTCACAATCGTATAAGTACGTGGTATCACGTAACATTCTGCCACTGCGGACGGTATTTGCTTCAAGATACATCACCCGTGTTAAAATGAACAGTTTACCAATTGCGGAAAAGGACGATATCGTGTTGATGTATGGCTATTGTGATCTAAATGCCCAACGGTCGTGTGCTATGTATGCTGCTCGGTATCCTGGACGACATCATCCAAGTGTCCGGACCGTTCGCCGGATAGTTACGTTATTTAAGGAAACAGGAAGTGTTTAGCCACATGTGAAACGTCAACCACGACCTGCAACAAATGATAATGCCCAAGTAGGTGTTTTAGCTGCTGTCGTGGCTAATCCGCACATCAGTAGCAGACAAATTGCGCGAGAATCGAGAATCTCAAAAACGTCGGGGTTGAATATGCTACATCAGCATCGATTGCGCCAGTACCATATTTTTATGTACCAGGAATTTCATGGCGACGACTTTGCACGTCATGTACAGTTCTGCCACTGGGCACAAGAGAAATTACGGGACGATGATAGATTTTTTGAACGCGTCCTATTTAGCAACGAAGCGTCATTCACCAACAGCGGTAACGTAAACTGGCATAATATGCACTATTGTGCAACGGAAAATCCACGATGGCTACGACAAGTGGAACATCAGTGACAATGGCGGGTTAATATATGGTGCGGCATTATGGGAGGAAGGATAATTGGCCCCCATTTTATCGATGGCAATCTAATTGGTGCAATGTATGCTCATTTCCTACGTAATGTTCTACCGAAGTTACTACAAGATGTTTCACTGCATGACTGAATGGCGATGTACTTCCACCATGATGGATGTCTGGCACATAGCTCGCGTGCGGTTGAAGCGGTATTGAATAGCATATTTCATGACAGGTGGATTGGTCGTCGAAGCACCATATCATGGCCCGCACGTTCGCTGGATCTGACGTCCCCGGATTTCTTTCTGTGGGGAAAATTGGAGGATATTTGCTATCGTGATCCACCGACAACGCCTGACATCATGCGTACATGCGTCAGCGCATTGTCAATGGATGTGCGAACATTACAAAAGGCGAACTACTCGCTGTTGAGTGGAATATCGTTACACTTATTGCCAAATGCATTGAGGTTGACGGACATCATTTTGAGCGTTTAGTGCATTAATGTGGTATTTACAGGTAATCACACTGTAACACTATGCGTCCTCAGAAATGATAAGTTCACAAAGGTACAGTCGAGGACAAAACGAGCGAGACCCCTCGCCTTTTTGTTATGCTGATCCGCACAGCTTTAAAGTCTGCTACACAGCATAACAGGCAAGGCGACGAAGTGCTACCAACATACTATGCACAGTCGTGAAACTGAAAAACTATCTGAACTTTGTAGACTGTTAGCAATCATGTGTAAGACAATATTAATGCTGATTAGTGTGTTAAACACAACACGTAAATGTAAGATATAAATGAAAGGAGACACGCTAATTAGTATGAACTGTACTAATAAAAATGAATTTCAGCTTATCGAGATAACATAACTGTTTTAGTAAGACAAAGTACCCCAGATGGTTACGAATTAGCGCAATATTATGCGCATTCGGCCGCAAAACGGTCTGTGTCAACGTTGATATCAGTCATACAGGATTACCGTTGCTGACCTACCATGAAAGCGTGCAAATTTAGCAATGCGTGAAGATTCATAACGAAATTCAGTTAAAAATCATTCAGTGCAACACTTAAGTCCATTTATTGACAGAAGCGGAAAAAGTAGGCAGTAACTAGTATGAAATTCCACAAGATTTTCATATTTACATCCACAGGGCGCCGGTACATAATAAAAGTAGCAATAAAACGTATTGGGGGCACGAGAATTTCTTACAGTTCCTTTACTGATAGCCTATCTTCCTCCATCGAGATTAGAACTGAAAACAAACCAGACCTCCCTTGCAGTAGCAAACACCTTTCACTACGCTAGTAGACAACCCAGGCTAACAGCCCTCTATTATTACCCCACACATGAATAAGCCGGCAATTACGCACTGAAAATGGCAAAATTATCTGCAATTTCTGTTGCATAGAGCTTTCTGGAGTCAAAAACATGAATTTTCTGCCTTTATGTCACCGCGTACGTGACAATCATTCGGGATGTTTGTGGAAATAACAAAATACTGTTATTAGCGAGTAAATTTAGTAGAATAATTCTGAACCACCCTAGGAAATAAACGGCTACATAGCTGCCAAACGTATTCTCCAATGTTTCGAATTCTCCATTAGACTAACCACAGCCAAAAAACGTTCATTAGCTGAAGTGTTTCTTAAGCTAGCTAGCAATGGGAATCCTCGCACTTCTAAAACGCGGTGGCATTAATACTGGGATCTGAGTTACCACGTGTATAGGCAAATGGATTTTATTTGCATTCCTGTAAACGTGATTTGGATCGAAAGCGTAGCTACGATTAATATGCTGATGTATCGACAGCAACTAGAACATTTCGAATTAAGAGTGGGGGGAATTATTTATGCGGCCCTCATCTTCAGTAACTGCTGTAGCTAGTTTCGTTGTTAGGATATCGTCACCTAAATCGTTAAAAATGTAACCCAACTAGTCTCACTTTCTTGACCGTCATCTGTCTACCCAACCCTTAAAACCAACTTACCTCGAATACAGGTAGACCTAATATGCGGAAATGTATAGCACATTCTGCGGTATACGGTTCCTTGGTGGTGTAAGAAATTCATTTTTATTAGTACAGTTCATACTAACTAGCGTTTTTTCTTTCATTTACATCTTATATTTACGTGTTGTTTGACACACTAACCAGCATTAATATAGTCTTACACGTGACTGAAAACTGTCTGACAAAGTTCGGATAGTTTTTCAGTTTCACGCCTGTGCATAGTATGTTGGTAGCACTTGGTCGCCTTGCCTGTTATGCTGTGTAGCAGACTTTAAAGCTGTGCGGATCAGCATAACGATAAGGCGAGGGGTCTCGCTCGTTTTGTCCATGACTGTACATGTATCACATTGGAACAATCGAAATAAAATGTTCAAACGTACCTACGTTCTGTATTTTAATTTAAAAAATCTACCTGTTACCAACTGTTCGTCTAAAATTGTGAGCCATATGCTTGTGATTATTACAGCGCCATCTGTCACAAAGCTAAAAAGGTGGTCCAATTAAAACATTCATATTTCTTTACGTACTACACGAATATGTAATAAAAAATGGGGGTTCCTATTTTAAAAAAAGCAGTTGATATCCGTTTGACCTATGGCAGCGAAATCTAGCGGGCCAACCATAGCGCCATCTGGTTTCTCCCTTCAAGCTAGACAAGTTTCGTTCTTTGTAGTTTTTTCGTTTGAAGCTTATTTCGTGAGATATTTGGCCCGGTCACGATCGATGGACCACCCTGCATAGGCACTGGCGATTTATAAACTTTTTTCACCAAATAAAGCATTTGTGTGCAAGGTACTCGATGTCCTGTGAGGATCCACTTCGTGCAGCAGAAGCGATGACATTTCCGCAGATATCTGAGCGCTAAACTGTGCTGATTGCTACTGGTCTCGCACAGCACACATTTTAGTTATTTACTCCGCGAGTGCCATAATTTTGGTTGCATACTTAATTTTGGAGTTATAACTCTGTTTCGCTGACCGGTGCCTTTAAGGAACCATTTGCACTCGAGCACAGACAATATTTAATTTAGTTAACTTAGATTATATGTATCGATTTTTTAAGACAAGAGAATGCAAAATAAAGCAATTAACACCGCTCTCTTGTCACAGCCAGTAGGCATCAACACACTCTCATGTCATTCGTTGTCCTAGAAGGACTTAATATTTTGTGCGGCTCCACAGTTAGCCATATTGATGTTTATTAGCGGAAAAGACGCAGAATTAATAAGTCGCTCTCATTTGTGAATGATCTGCAATTATTTCTCTATAATTTTACTTAAGTGTCAGTTATATCGTAATGTATATGTTAAAATGAATATATGTTTTATTTAATCGTATGCTTTTCTTTGTTTTAGTAATTTTAGTCACTCCATTTTCATGATTGAAGCTCAGGTCAGATATTAGACTTTGTCTACAAAAAATATATAATGAGCCCTGGCTACGTTCCGTACATCTTCGGACGTGCGAAGCTCGATAAATTCACGGCGTAAATTTTAATCTCTCAATTACTTACTCAACCAAACAAACAAGTATTATTATTATTATTACAAATTATTATTATTATTATTATTATTATTATATTATTATTATTTTAATTTTTTATTTGCTAATCTGGCGACTATGTGCCAGGACTCATTATTGTATTTGTACTACAACTAATTGTTCTTTTTCATGTACATCCTGACCGGCAACAACATATGTGACGAGAATATTTAAGAAACCGAATAAAATCTGGAGACAATTTGGACTGGAAATGCAATCTTCGCATCAAGACGATATGTACGGTAAGACGCAGCACTCGCGCATCCACAATTGATTCCAAGCACATTTTTCATTCAAAATTATTTTTCTCAGCATGAAATTCAATATTCAGTTTCCATTCAGTAATTTTTTCCAAATTCCGCGAAATCTCATTATTCAGACGATTACATACCGATCCAACAATACGCAAGTTACATTGCACAATATGGCCGACATTGTACAAGATTCAAGCAACATGGCTAGTCACCATTAACACGTATGCTACTTTCGATCTTTAAAGTCATCACTCAATCATTCTCAGTCATTTAAACACACACATAGGCAGTACATTTTCACACTACGCGCTTAAACAATTTTTTCCTTGCACACAATTTATTCACGATATGGTAAAAACTCGACACCAGTACACAATGGAACAACAATCAAGTAATGCAAACATGGATATACAGACACATTCATACACAGAAATTAATACAGACACGCAAACACATCAAAATAACCTGCTACACACACACACACAAACGCTGAAAAGAGCAATTCAGAACCAAACCTGAGAGACCACGTCACGTCTAATGACGCGGCGGGGGCAAGTTCATTTTGCAATCAAAATTTTGCCGCTATATTGAATTCAATTTTGGAAGGCATATCCAATATTAAGCTAGATAATGACGAAAAATTCACACAATTAATGACAGAGAATGCAGCTTTCAGAAATGACATAAAGTCAGACTTCGCCACACTGACTCAAAAGGTAGATGAAATTAATACACGTCTTTCCAAACAGGTTGACGATCTTACGGAAAAATTTGAAAATTTAGAGTTACGACAAAGCGACAATGCCAATCGCATCCATGAATTGACAGAAACCTGTAAAACTGTTAATTGCAAATTAGAATCAAACACGCATGCATGTGACGAAATCAATTTAAAGGTGAATACAATAGAAACAAACGTAGCTGATATTCACAAACAGATTCACACAACAATACAGAGAGAGGCTGAACCCCATTTCTCTCGCATTAATTCGCAATTTAAAGAATGGACAGCACACAAAGACCAAATTTTTGAAGAATGTATAAAAAACAAATTGCCACATATTGTGCACGATTCTGTAGTGGAATACATGAACAATAGGCAAGTAATCGATGACGATATGCAAACAAAGACAACTCAATGCCAAGCACAACAGAATAGTACACCCACAACACATTTTAACACACACAGAAGAAAATCTCGATTCGGAAATGAACACATGTACACACACGAATTTCAACACTCAAATACACAATACACTGACGCGCATAGCAACAGATACCCATCACCTGAAGTACAATACAATTATCCTTTTGATGAAGAACCATGTACACACAGGGAAGAATGCAATGATTACACGGAAAGAGACAGACGAACACCTAACAAAGAAGAAGAAACTCTATTCAAGCACCGTAAATTCCAACCTTTTATACCAGGCAAAAACGCTGTACACCCTGTCATCTTCTTAAAAGCTTTTAGGAACGCATTCCCACGTTCGTGGAGCGACCACAAACGCATAGCGTACGTTGTGGATTACATTCAAGGGGACGCTGCTGTCTGGGCTTACCATGAAAGCGACAGATGTGTAACATACGAGCAGTTTGAACGCGCCTTCTTGAATAAGTTTTGGTCACCCACTGTGCAGGAACGTATCCGCAAACAAGTCACTGAACCCGAACACTTCAATCCTAAAAACGGCAACCTGCGCAGATATTTCGAGAAGTACCTAAACATGATACACTTCCTTAATGAACCAGTGAAACCAAAAGATGTGATCCGATCACTGAAAGCAAGACTTCCTTTTAATATTAAAGAGAAATTACTGTACTTACCGGACGACGATCCTGAATATTTTTTGGAAAAGTTAGATGCTGTTGATTTACTGTATGAAGAACAAGAACCAACACACAACTCAAGCAGTAGGAATCAACATGTCTACATTGCTACATTACCAAACACGCAGCAAAATTCACAACACACAGTAAACATGCAAAACAATCACCAAAACTCAGAGCTGCATACAAACAACAACTGTAACTATACACAAGGAGATAACCCGTACAAAAAACGAAGAAACGACAATTTTAATTCAAGAAGGAATAATGGAAACAACAACGGACACAAAGCCAAACAGAAACACTGGCAAAGAAACAACAACACAGATTACACAAGAAATGGAACACCTACACCGCACTTTGACCAGAACGACAACCAGTATTATGTGAGACAGTGGCAAACACAGCAACCGCCACCAAAAAATCATATTCAGATGCCACAAGGGAATTTTGCACAAACAAGCAACACAAACCAACAAGTGACTTCAGCCAACCAAAAACAGACAGGCGATTGGCAAAGACAATATCCTAATGTAAATATTATTGAGGTAGCTAATGAAACTACAACTACACTTGCCAATGACCAGACAAACCAGGTAAACTAGAACCAGTCATTATTGAGCCCCAGGTTGTGACTGAGGAACATTTGGGGGGCAACTTCAATTTAGAAACTATGTTTGAATACACACTTGCTAGTGAAACTGTGAAACAAGAAAAATTAACATTTACACAACAAGAGTTGCCTACACTATTCTTAAGATATAATGAAAGTGGAAACTTAGCTGATGATCTGATAAATGACAACACACAATGTCACAATGTAAAGAAAAGATTTGTATTGTCTTCCACCTCAGGCATTGTAGGAGGTATACCTACTAACATAATTATTGATACAGGAGCTGCTGTCAGTGTGATTTCTCACAATTTTTATACTATGATGAAGAAAACTTCTAAGATACCAGAGTTCCCAGTTCAAAACTGTTTAATATTAACTGCTTTAGGTAATAAGTCAAGTAGAGTTAATAAGCAGGTATTTGTGACTGTTAATATGGGAAATGGAATCGTAAAATGACCTTTCCTACTTGTCCAAAGCCTTGCTGCCAATTGTATATTGGGTATTGATTTTCTTTGCGAGAAGGGCTGTACTATAGACTTCTCCAAAGACATTTGTTATTTTAAGTCTGAAGGCAGAGACATAGTTTTGAACTTGGACACTCGACTAGTAGACCATAACAAGCACTGTTCTGGCTACAAGATACAGATTATACGTGAGACTGACATAGATTCCACACAACAACCTGTATCACACGGTGAGGTAGTGAATGACGTACTTACACAAATTAATTCTAAGTTATCAGAATGTGATGCTATTAATGAAGAGGAGAGATCCCAGCTTAAACATATTTTACTTAAGAATAAGGATGTTTTCACTAGTAAGCCAGGTAGGATCAACACATATTTGTATACGATTGAAGTCAAGCCTCACCAAATCTATTACCACAAGTCATACGATGTACCTCTAGCTCTGCGACCTGCAGTTTGGGAAGAACTAAAGAAAATGATTACATGGAATATTATAGAACCATCAACATCTCCATATTGTAGCCCTTTGCATGTAGTGAAAAGACACAATGGAAGTATCAGGTTAGTATTAGATGCAAGAGCTATCAACCAAATTATCATACCTGTGAGGACACAACCAGAAAATCTTGACGAACAGCTTCAGAAATTCTTGGGTGCAAAATATTTCTCTACAATAGACCTTAAAAATTCGTTTTGGCAGGTGCCAATAAGCAAAGAATCCAGAAAATATACAGCCTGTATGTTTGGTGGCAGAACTTATGAATTTTGTGTATTACCATTTGGCCTAAATGTAAGCTCAGGAGTATTCATTACTGCACTAAACTCTGTACTCGGTGATGATTTACTAGAAACTGTTACACACTATGTAGATGACATACTGATTGCCTCAAAAACCTGGAAGGAACATACTGATACCCTGAACACTTTACTATGCAGATTCACACAAGCTGGTATCACTGCCAATATTTGTAAATCTAGATTTGCTTGTTCTGAGATCAAATACCTAGGACACATCATCAACACACAAGGCATTAAACCTGACCCTTCAAAATTAGATGCTATCAGACATTTCCCCAGTCCCACTACAAATAAACAGTTAAATGCCCCATACCTAGCCTAGCTCCGGTCTTAAAGACGTATTCACGTCAAAAATACGTAAGTGTAGTATTTAAAAGTAAGAGGTCGTGGATGAATTACTTTGTGAAAAAGATTGACTATGTCAGCAAATACAAGGTAGGCCTGGACGGGGATGGGCTGTAAGGTCTTGAAAATTCCGCACGGGTTGTCAAAATTCCTGTTTGCAACGTTTTTGGAACTACGCAAGTAGTTGAGAGCAGATGAAGAGGAAATGCATTACAGAAATTACATGTTCCCTGTGTATAACAATGCGAGTTTATGCGTATTTTGTTGTTCCCAATTTGAAACATATACAATGCGACTAATAAATGGTTCTTCAGGCTAACTAAATACGCCAAATACGTGAAGTATTTTGGAACTTTTTCATTCATTAATCGTTTTTGTTAATTAATTAGTAGTGTACATCAGTGTCGGCGACCGCAATAGTGGGATAGCGAAATGAAGAGGCAACATACCCGTGCGGAACTACGAGTATAAGCGCGAACCGGCGCATCTCGCAGAAGCAGCGCCGCCGCCATCTACTTAAGGACTCTCCACTCCAGCCGGCCAGCAAATCGAATAAACTTCCGTCTGGTGTACCAAGCACCGGTGTGCACACATTTAATTATCCAGACGGTCTCGAGTGGAAGCACGAACGGCTGTTCCCTGCAAGCGCCACAACCTGCCCTAGCCGTGCCTCTTCCCAGTGCCGGTGAACAGGTTCTGCTCTTGATGAGCCTTCTTTTCAGTAATCTACTCATTAATCAATTATACATCTAGTAGTAATAGTATATCGTGAAACACAATTAAAGGGACATTTTACTGTATACAAACTTGTAATTGTCTCCCGTTACATCGCATAAATTTTAATTTTGCTTGATACACTACCGGCCATTAAAATTGCTACACGAAGAAGAAATGCCGATAATAAACGGGTATTCATTGGACACATATATTATACTAGAACTGACATGTGATTAGATTTTCACACAGTTTGGGTGCATAGATCCTGAGAATTCAGTACCCAGAACAACCACCTCTGGCCGTAATAACGGCCTTGATACGCCTGGGCATTGGGTGAAACAGAGCTTGGATGGTGTGTACAGCTACAGCTGCCATGCAGCTTCAACACGATAGTACACTTGATCTAGTGACTGACGTATTGTGACGAGCCAGTTGCTCGGCCACCATTGACCAGACGTTTTCAGTTGGAGAGAGATCTGGAGAATGTGCTGGCCAGGGCAGCAGTCGAACATGTACTGTATCCATGAAGGCCCGTACAGGGCCTGCAACATGCGATCGTGCATTATCCTGCTGAAATGTAGGGTTTCGTAGGGATCGAATGAAGGGTAGAGCCACGGTCGTAACACATCTGAAAGTTCAAAGTGTTCAAAGTGCCGTCAATGCGAACAAGAGGTGACCGAGACGTTTAACCAATGGCACCCCATACCATCACGCCGGGTGATACGCCAGTATAGCGATGACAGGTACACGCTTCCAATGTGCCTTCACCGCTCATGTCGCCAAACACGGATGCAACCAGCATGATGCTCTAAACAGAACCTGCATCCATCCGAAAAAATGACGTTTTGCCATTCGTGCACCCAGGTTCGTCGTTGAGGACACCATCGCAGGCGCTCCTGTCTGTGATGCAGCGTCAAGGGCAACCGCAGCAATGGTCTCCGAGCTGATAGTCCATGCTGCTGCAAACGTCGTCGAACTGTTAGTGCAGATGGTTGTTGTCTTGTAAACGTCCCCATCTGGTGACTCAGGGACCGCGACGTGGCTGCACGATGCGTTACAGCCATGCGGATAAGATGCCTGTCATCTCGACTGCTAGTCATACGAGGCCGTTGGGATCCAGCACGGCGTTCCGTATTACCCTCCTGAACCCACCGATTCCATATTCTGCTAACAGTCATTGAATCTCGACCAACGAGAGCAGCAATGTCGCGATACGATAACCCGCAATCACGATAGGCTACAATCCAACCTTTATCAAAATCGGAAACGTGATACTACGCATTTTTCCTCCTTACACGACGCATCACAACAACGTTTCACCAGGCAACGCCGGTCAACTGCTGGAAACTTTCCTCATGTCAGCACGTTGTAGGTGTCGCTACCGGTGCCAATCTTGTGTGAATGCTCTGAGAATCTAATCATTTGCATATCACAACACCTTCTTCCTGTCGGTTAAATTTCGAGTCTGTAGCACGTCATCTTCGTGGTGTAGCAATTTTAATGGCCAGTAGTGTAGGTACCCACAACCTTACTCTGTAATGGTTCAATAGTGTAGAACCCTGTGACGTCACCCTCGGGATTGGATTGTTTTGGGGTAAGAGACCAAACAGCGAGGTCAGCGGTTTTATCGGATTAGGGAAGGATGGGGAAGAAAGTCGGCCGTGCCCTTTCAAATGAATCATCCCGGCATTTGTCTGGAGCGATTTAGGGAAGTCACGGGAAACCTAAATCAGGATGGCCGGACGAGGGGTTGAACCGTCGTCCTCCCGAATGCGAGTCCAGTGTACTAACCACTGCGCCACCTCGCTCGGTATTATAGTCAATGAGCGTCCCTCGCCAACAACGTAGTTCACTTCTACATCTACATCTACATCTACCTGGTTACTCTGCAATTCACACTTAAGTGCCTGGCAGAGGGTTCATCGAACCATTTCCATACTACTTCCTTACCATTCCACTCTCGAATGTCGTGTGGGAAAAAGGAACACCTAATTTTTTCCGTTCGAGCTTTGATTTCTCTTATTTTATTATGATGATTATTTCTCTCTACGTAGGTGGGTGTCAACAAAATATTTTCGCATTCGGAAGAGAAAGTTGGTAATTGAAATATCGTAAATAGATCTCGCCACAAAGAAAAACCCCTTTGTTTCAGTGACTGCCAACTCTTTACCCTCGGACTGCGCGATGCTTCAAACAGAAAAGTGTCGACACGTGCGAAAAGATCGCCAGAGCTCAGTTCATGTGAGGTGTAAGGTGAGTTGGCCGGCTGGTGAGGCCGAGCGGTTCTAGGCGCGTCAGTCAGGAACCGTGCGACCGCTACGGTCGCAGGTTCGAATCCTGCCTAGGGCATGGATGTGAGTGATGTCCTTAGCTTAGTTAGGTTTAACTAGTTCTAAGTTCTAGGGGCTGATGACCTCTGTAAGTAGGCTGTTTAGGTTGTTATATTGGTAACGCCACGTAGCGCTCTGTATGAAAATCACTGGCTGTGCTGTGTGCAGTCTGTGGCCAGTTTGCATTGTTGTCAGCCATTGTAGTGTTGGGCAGCTGGATGTTAACAGCGCATAGCGTTGCGCAGTTGGAGGTGAGCCACAAGCAGTGGTGGATGTGGGGAGAGAGATGGCGGAGTTTTGAAATTTGTAATACTGGATATCATGAACTGCTATATACATTATGACTTTTGAACACTATTGAGGTAAATACATTGTTTGTTCTCTATCAAAATCTTTCATTTGCTAACTATGCCTATCAGTAGTTAGTGGCTTCAGTAGTTTGAATCTTTTATTTAGCCGGCAGTAGTGGCGCTCGCTGTATTGCAGTAGTTCGAGTAACCAAGATTTTTGTGAGGTAAGTGATTTGTGAAACGTTTAGGTTAATGTTAGTCAGGGCCATTCTTTTGTAGGGATTTTTGAAAGTCAGATTGCGTTGCGCTAAAAATATTGTGTGTTAGTTTAAGCACAGTCATGTATAATTGTTCTAAGGGGACGTTTCATATGTCGACCCTTAGCTGAGGATACCTCACTGGAATCTTCTGATTTTTTTCTTGTAGTTTGTGTAATTAGTGCCGCCTTTATTTATTGCTAGCGCGTAATTGCAGAGAGAATTTCCTTTGTAGTTATAGTTTTTCATTCATGTACAGCAGAACAGTTGTGACATGCATGTAGATTTGCACCAAGTTTTTCGCAGCTACGCTTGCAATTAACTACATATTATTTTCAGTGCTATGTTAATGTGTTCTCTTATTTTTGCTCTTCAAATTGTGCTTTTCTCTGTTATCGTGTGAAATATTGTGACAATAATGGCGTGTGAAAAACGTAATACTAGGCTCCAAAGTAAACTGAGAAATGACAGTGAAGACGAAAGCAGTGTGTTAGCGCCACTGTGTAATGAATTAACTAATGTTCAAAGTAGTAATTTGGTAATTGTACATAGGGAAATGGAGCGGGCTGCAAATAATGGTGTAGGCAGTGAAACAATTAGTGAACAGGGAAGCATTATCGATCGATCGGTCGGCAACAGCTCGCCTCAGGAATCGGGAATGACAGAACACAATATTGCAAATACTGTAGACTCAGGTTTTGGGTTCTCACCGTTTTCTCAAATGAGTCAAGACTCATTTTCCGCTTGTCAAAATGTGAATGTTGCCGGTGCAAATTCACTGCCGAAAAGCACTGAGGAACATGTTTCAGACACCAGTGCATTGTTATTACAATTAATGCAACAAATGAGACAAAAGCTTCAAAAGTTAGACACAATGGAACAAAATCTTCAAAAGTTAGACACAATGGAACAAAATCAGAGACAAACACAGCAAAAGCTTCAAAAGTTAGACACAATGGAACAAAATCTTCAAAAGTTAGACACAATGGAACAATACCAGAGACAAACACAGCAACAGTTAGACACAATGGAACCAAACCTTCGGAAGTTAGACACCACACTTGAACAAACACTGAGGATTTAACTACTGAGTTACATAACATTGAATCGAAATGTCAAAAAGTCTGTAATGACGTAAAAACACAAATTTGTGAGCATTTCCAACCTATTTTTTCGCGGCATGAAAATGCATTACAGAATCACGAAACAGCCATAAAAGAACTGCAAACTATTGTTCATGAAAATCATGAGACCTTGCAAGCTAAAATTGACTTAGTTGCATCTACCGATTCGGTTACGCAACTTGCAAAAACTCAAGAAAACTTAAAGGACACAGTAGATACTCTAAAAATTGGTTCAGAAAGACACATGGAGGAAATTAGTTCATTATCAGAGAAAGTAGTTGAACTTTCGGATCAGCTAAATAATTTATCTACAAAGGTAGATGATGATCTGAATGACACAAGACCTGTAGCCTTTACTGACACTGAAGATAGCGGTTCTCGGCGCTCAGTCTGGAACCGCGCGACTGCTTCGGTCGCAGGTTCGAATCCTGCCTCGGGCATGGATGTGTGTGCTGTCCTTAGGTTAGTTAGGTTTAAGTAGTTCTAAGTTCTAGGGGACTGATGACCACAGATGTTAAGTCCCATAGTGCTCAGAGCCATTTGACCCATTTTTGACACTGAAGAGTATGCACAAATTAGAAAATTCAAACAAAATCAAAACCAAATCAATACACTGTACAAAAGAGAAATCCGGAAAGTACAAAATCAGTTGGCACAAGTAATACAAGAATTACATATTTCAGAGGACACTCGCGCTCCAGTACGGGAAGAGGGACATAGAAATACGGAACAACCACAAAATAATAACACAGGACACTTCGGAAATTATGAAAGAAATTGGCAAGGTACACCGAATTTTGATATGGAACCGCCGAAACAACGTAACAATGACCGACATGCGACTCGCCGACATGATGATTTTGACTATAAGCTGTTCATTACTACACATAAATTCAAAACATTTAAGAATTCTGGCAACGACATTCATCCACAAGCGTGGCTTCATCAATTCTCTCATTGTTTTCCTCCCAACTGGTCATTAGAACACAGATTAGAATTTATGTGTGGCTACTTAGAGAATGAACCAGCTGTAAGAATGCGATCGGTCATTCACGATTGCCACAGTGAAGGAGAATTTTGCCATGCCTTCCTCTCAGCATTTGGTCTCAAGCCACACAAGACCGAGTAAAACATGGCATCATAATGATGAAACATTTCGAACAATCTGAATTTTCCAGTTTTGTGAAATATTTTGAAGACATGTTGCACAAGAATCTGTACCTGTCAAACCCATACAGCCCCTCAGAACTCATCCGCATTTGCTTAATCAAATTGCCTGAACATTTACGACATATTATTTTGGCAGGACGTTGCAAAGACGACATTGAAGCTTTTCAGGGACTCTTACAAGAATTAGAAATTGACAGGAACACAACAATTACAGGTCACATCCGTCGCAATTCCGCGATGAAAGAAATTATAACTGGAAGCGACAAGGCTATTCTCACAACACAAATCGTGACCAAAATAGACACCACCCGTATGACAACCGTTGGCAGAGTAGTAATAATTACAGGGAAAGATCACCTCTCCGCGGTAATGACTATCACAGAGACAATCAGAGATACAGACAATATGGGAACCAAAATAATTATTATCAAGGGAGACAGAATAACTTTAGATGCAATGGTCCAGCGCAGTTACGATTCAGGGAGAAATTCTCCACCACATGACCGACAAGAAAGAAACTATGGAATCTACCGACATGACGACAGACGATATGATCGTAACGACAGACCTGAATTGCATCAGAACTGACGGGATTCAAACAGAGCAGAGCCCTGTCGACAAGGTGAATTTGTAGAAGTTAGGTCTCCAAATCCCAATAACGACGCGCACCAACAAAGACACAATAGACAATGACTCATACCGCTGGCAGCCACAAAACGTACTTATGAAACTGACGACGCAGCTGCCGTAGCTAGTAATTACGTAAAAATGGAAGACATTAGGGACATCTTACTCCAGGAACACGACGTAAAACATAACAAGATTGCATATCCCGTGATTACAATTACTGTAAATGACGTAAAATTTACGGCAGTACTTGACTCTGGCAGTCGCATTTCAGTAATTAGTGAAACAGCCTTTAGCAAATGCAACAAATCGAACGATTGTCCCACACTTCCGTTACGTAAGATTAAATTACAAGGTGCAATCATTGGAAAAAGTGTAGATGTACGCCAACAAACCAACTTAGAATTCTTTTGTCAAAGCCACAGCTTCTCTACGAACTTTCTTATTATTCCATTATTGTCGATGGAAATTATACTGGGAGTAGACTTTTTGAATGAATACAAAGTAACCGTAAACTTTCACGATGCTGAAATAAGTTTAGAGAAAGAAGGTAAGTCAATAGATTTGAAATTTGAAATTGGCTCTCAAACCATGACGAGGAAATTAATCGGCTTTACTTTCTGTTAGACAACAGTTCGGAATTTTCTACGGAACTAGACACTAACAATCACTCTGCAAGTACTGACAGGGATGATATCGACGACATATTTGATACTAATGAGTTAATTCAGAATAAAATTCAAACAATTGAGAATTGTAATGAAACTGATAGGCAAGACCTTTTTGAGATTTTACAAGCACATTCCACAGTTTTTACTCACAAAACAGGAACAATCAAGGGATTTCAATACCAATTTCGTGTTCGTGAGCATACTAAATTTTATGTTAGACCATACGTAATTCCGGCGCATTATAGGGACCATGTTAGAACAGAAATACAATCTATGCTTAATGAGGGCATTATTGAGCCTGCAGTAAGCTCATACAACGATCCATTACATGTTGTTGAGAAGAAAAATGGATCGATCAGGCTTGTCTTAGATAAGAGACAAATCAATACTATCATCATTCCTGAAACAGATAGGCCGCAGACGATGGAAGAACTTCTTCAAAATTTTAATAGTGTAAAAGTGTTGTCTTCTATTGATCTCAGATCCAGCTTTTATCAGATCGAACTTCATCCAGAATGTAGAAAATACACAGCTTTTCTTTGTTTCGGCGTTTGTTATCAATTTCGGAAACTTCCTTTTGGTTTGAACATTTCTTCGGCTGCATTCATTCGCGGGCTAAATTCCATATTACCTGAGTTCTTAAAACATCACATCACCTTATATGTGGACAATATTCTAATAGCAGAAGCTTCATGGGAACAACATAATCGCATCCTGAACAGTTTGTTACGTATTTATGCAGAATCTGGAATTACAGTTAATTTGGAAAAGTCTGAATTCGGTAGATCAAAGGTGAGGTTTTTGGGACATATTATTTCTTCTGAAGGCATTCAGCCGGATCCTGAAAAGTTAGAAGCAATCAGAGCCATTCCAGTTCCATCCACAAAAAGACAAGTCCGCAGTTTTCTAGGTCTCGTAAATTTTTACCGTCGTTTTCTGAATATGCAAATTCTAGTTACACCAAAACTTTGTTCTCTCACTGGAAAAAATAGTATTTGGAACTGGGACGAACAAGCACAGTTAGAATTCAGTTCTTTGAAAGAATCGCTACTTAACGCGCCAATACTAGCTCATCCAGATCTGTCACAAGATTTCTGCCTTAGCACGGATTCTTCTAAAGTCGGTCTTGGTGCCCACTTATTTCAAGAAGCCATAGAAAATGACACTACCATTGAGAAAACCATTGTTTTTGCTAGCCGGGTGCTAACAAAATCTGAAAAAAATTATTCCGTTACTGAATTAGAAGCTTTAGCTGTCGTTTGGGCATTTAACAAATTCCGTTTCTTTCTTTCTGGTAAGCACGTAAAAGTATACAGTGATCATCGTGCATTACAATTTCTTATGTCTTCAAAATTAAATCATGACAGGTTAAAACGTTGGGCATTGTTTCTGCAAGAATTCCAATTCACAGTAGTCTACATTCCCGGCAAGGACAACATTGTTGTGGACGCACTGTCACGCGCACCGGCTGGGCTTGAGAAAAGTAGCACAGAAGGCAACCTCGAGAAAAATTTCAGTATTCTTTACATTCAGAAAGTCGCCTTTGAAAACTTCATCACCACATCTCTAAAGGACATTGCTCACGAACAAGATAAAGATCCGATTTGGAAAGACATCAAAAGTAAATGGCATGAAAAGACACACACTCAGATTCGGCATTATTATCTGGTTAGAAACAACATACTCTTCAAACGCTGCACTGTTGATGACAAGCTATGGGTACTTTGCATTCCAGACGATTTTGTTAATAAGCTCATTTGGTACATTCATTTCAATTACGCACATTTTGGTCCACGAAAATGTTATCATATTCTTCGAACGACTTGTTATTTTAACAATATGGAAAAGAGAATTCGAAGAGTCTTGTCTATTTGTAAACTTTGTCAAAAGGCGAAACCATCTACTATCTCCCATCGTGCTCCGCTGTTTCATATCATTCCTTCTAAATTAAAAGAATTTGCTGCTGTTGATCTCTTGGGACCGCTTGTCAGAACATCTAATGGATTTTCGTACGTTCTAGTCGCTGTTGAACTTACTTCAAAATTTGTTTCTTTCACACCGTTACGCAAAGCCACTGGACGGTCTGTATCCAACGCCTTTGTTAAAAATTTCTTACGTGAAGTTGGACGCGTTAGTAAAGTCATCTCAGATAACGGACCGCAATTCAGATTTGCTGTTTGGTCACGCATGCTTCGGAACCATAAAATCAAACCTGTTTTTATTTCATTGTACTCACCACATTGTAACCCGTCTGAACGTATTATGAAAGAAATCAATAAGCTTTGCAGATTTTATTGTCACAGAAAGCATCAGCATTGGGACAGATATTTACACTTATTTCAAAACGTGCTCAATGAAATGCCTCAAGACTCCACTGCTTTACCACCTACTCTTGTACTAAAGAATGAAGAACCACCGAACAGAATCCGAGAGCTTGTACCTTTCCCGAATACACGTAAACTTCGACACAAAGACATAATTGATTTGGCTATTATAAATATAAAATCTGCAGCACACAAAAGGAGAAAACTACATGGTGTAGCAAATGCAAAAAAAATTATATATTGGTCAGAAAGTTCTCATTAAAGCTCATTCATTGTCACATAAGAAGAAACACTTGAGTCACAAATTCTTTCTAGTTTACAATGGACCTTACAGAATCCGACGTATACCACATGATAATTGCGTTGAAGTTGAAACTCTGCGTACTAGGAAGAGTAAAGGTTTACACCACATTTCACATGTAAAACCGTTTATTGAAAGATAATCTGCTTTTTAACTTTGTCTCTGCCATAAAACTTTTCACTTCACATTTCTAGTATGCTTTGTCAGACTTAAGAAACTGTTAACATGCAACAATGTTTGAAGTTAAATATCCAGTCTAGAACCTAGGGAACATTTTTAAACAGAAATTACGAATGCATTGTTATAGTGAACAGACGACACAGTATTGTGTGTGTACATTCTTGCTTGTTAGTTGCACGATTACGTAACGACCATAAGGCTCACATACTTAGAACATTTACCAGTACTGCTAATGAGATTTTAATGCAACATTTTGGTTTACTTGAAAATACTTTCTAGATTTAAAGTACTTTCTGAGAGATACCAGATGACACAGTGCTTAGTTTATTTGACAGTTACACGATTATATCGTGACGCTGCTAATATGAGACACAATTTACATTGTTGCTTTTGCGGTGTATCTGTTTTATATCTGCACAGTTTTTCTGTATTATTCTGGAAAGTAAAAGATGTTTTAGTAGTGACTTTTGTGGTATAGCTACAATGAGATAGCCTTTTCCATAGCACAACAATACGTTACGTTATAGTACTTTCTTGATCACGGTAAGGTACGTAATAACTACGATATCTATACGCAAATCATTTCACTTTCGTTTATGATGAGGTAAGTACTTTATTTACAGAGGACGATAACTCTGACACTTCCACAGAATTATCTTACAGCAAGACGCACATTTAGCGCTACAGGACACGCATTTGAGTGATTAGTTTTGTACTTAAATCATTTAGTTTTCAAGATTTTTGAATTACAAAGAAAGTTTTCTGTGATACATTTCATTTTATTGCTGTAATCTGTAACACCTGAGGGTATAATTACATTAATCCTCAGGGGGGTACACACTTACTTTGTGTACCATGTGCGTGGCAAGCACAAGGAGCCCTAGCTAATATGGTATTTGCTTATACAACTTTACACATCGGTACCATATTTCTCCAACACAGAATTACACAGCTATCTGATTATTTAACAGAGAAACAAAAATTTTTTTTATGTCAGTGACACATGTTTACGTAATTACACAGTTGGATAACTTCACACTTATGAAATTGTATTTTGTCTGTACTTTGTGAACTGTTCATATTTTTTCGGAACCATTCTGATACTATGAGAGCTTTGAATGATATATTTGGTATGGGATCAAGAGTTTTAAAGTACGTTTGAGGTAGATGACGCTATTAAAATGAGCAGAGAATTTTTTTTAGGTTTTGAAATTATTGCAGAAAGCTACGACGATTTTGAGATTTGACTGAGGTGTTTTGATGTTATTTTTACGACGACGATGTGTATTATGCTGTTGAGGTATGTTTATGATCAATAAGCTGATGCTATATGAGGAATTTGATTATGCTATGTATTTATTATGATGAAATATTGAAGTGTCGTCGCAAGATTGACGTGTCGACGAATATGTATATGTGTAATAAGGTAAGGAGTAATGAATAGTGGTTAGGGACTCTGACTTGTGAAAAAGGATGTTGGAAACCAAGAATCGTACTGTAAGAGTTATGAAATGTATGTAAATGCGTGAATGTATTACAATGACGATGAAAATTTTTTGGACACTGTCATATCAATTGCATTTTGTTTCTACAGATTTGTAACGCAAATTCTTGACCTGTGAAATATTTTTATATGAGACTGTCACTGTAGCGGAAACTGCTGTCGTAAATATTCCCGTAAGAAAGTTAAGTGACCACCTGCACGTAATGCGTCGTGGGCACCCAGCTGTGTCAGACACCTGGAGAAAAAGCCATTAGTGTGTGCCATTCCAGAGGCACAGGTAGGAAAAAAAAAGGGAGGCCATTATCCTCGCTATTGACATTCCTTTGCAGAAAGCATCGCAAATACGACACGCTCAAACTTGAAAACATATGATTATACTGTGGAGCTCTTAATTTATGATATTTACTAAAATGCCTAATGAAACGATGAGAAACATTTCACGGCTATTGTCTTGCTACTTGAGAGAAATGCCATATGGCTTGCTGTATGTATTTATTTACTCATTTTGTTTATTATCTAGTTTCTAGCTGCAGCAGCATTGGTTAAAATAAAATTTAATACATGTACTAATATAAATATTTTATGCCTACAGATCCAGTAAATAATTTTATGACCTATTCAAAAAAGCGAAGGAGCATAAAAAGACATTTCCCTTCACAGGAATTGCATACGGAATTTTCTTTTCAACTACTTGGTAATTTTTTTTGTAGAATAACTTCTTGTGGTGCACCACTCTAATTACATAGACATTAAGATGTGAATATACATTTCCCTTATCTGCATTGTTGTCTTTAGTGTAATATTTTTCTGCTTGAGCTTTGTCATGTTTAGGTATAAGTTATAGCATTTGCTGCTGCTGTTTGTCAGGTATAGTGTTACTGAATTTGACTTTGTATTACGCTGTTAAGCCAGTTTTACTACGGATTTATTTTTCTTGTTTGCTGCACAGTGCCTTATATTAGTTGTAATATTGCAACTGCTTTGCCAATGTGAATTTTTTTCTCATTGCTGTTTGTGTTAATTATTTTGTGCTGCTGCATTGCCTCGTCCCTTAGTTTAGCATCTGAGCTCAGTAGATTTAAGTTAGCTTAAGAGGGGGTAGACTATATAAAAAACTAACTATGATGGATTGGAAGAAATGCATTGAGAAGCTATAAGAAAATGGTTTGGCCAAAAAATTAGTGTACAGTGGAGAAAAACTATTTTTGAAAGAGGATATGAACAGAATACAGAAAGCATGCTTGGATAGGATTTTTTTGGTGGAAACAAATGTTGAAATAAGAAAAAAAAGATCTATGGAATGAAGTTTTGGGTTGGATTGCAGTACCAAATGTTACACTGAAAACGAACCCTGTCCTTTCCTTTTGTGTTACCCCACTATATGTTTGTGTACCCTTGTGTATTTATGTTCTTCCTGTCTTTATATGTTTAGCTAATTAGATTTATGTTGTAGAATTTTTCTAATACTCAGTTACATTCACTATGATGAGGAATACTGTTATTCTCAAATATAATTTGCATTAATAATATGTCAGTTTCTTTGTAAAGATGTTTACTCATTATTAATTCTGTTCTGTTTCAATTCTCATTTGTGAAATTAATGTTTCAAAAACTATTCTCATTATTTTATTTATTTACTTATGTCATAACTCTTGTAACACTGATGTATATGTTTATTTCTATTCTTTTGTAAAGTCTGTGTTACTACAAATGTTATCTGTACTGTTATGTTTTTATTGATGTATTTTGTACCATTATTATTGTATTCTTATGTTATAAAATTGTAATTGACACCAGTTCATCAAATTAAGTAACTTGTAAGTTACATTTCACTGCACACGTTTCTGTTGGTCATAGTATATGGACAATATGTGAGAAGTCGGGACTGTTAGTGTTTGCACGTGTGTTAATAATTCAGCAAGGGACTGGATAACAGCATTGCTGGTTCTAAGGACATTTCAAAACTTTTTTTGGTCAGTGCACAAGTGGTGGGTTATGGACTTGCTATATTATCCGCAAGACTCTTCAATGGTGATTGTGCACCTGCACAGTCACAGCAGATGGCTGCTGGTCATCTCTACAAGGACTACAGTGGGTCTGCATCTTTGATGACCCACCAGTACCATTATTTCTACGAGGACTGCAGTGGGTCTGCACCTCTGGTGGCCCACCAATACCGCAATCTCTACCAGGACTACAGTGGGTCTGCTCTGTGATGACCTACCTACCAATATTCCTCAAAACGTCGAATGACTCTGCTGCGGGTTTGCTCTGTTGCGGCCCATTACCTGTCAGCATGTCAAGAGTCAGCATTGTCTTTCTGTTGGAAGGACAACACTACTTCTTCAAGACTGCATGGAAATCCACTACTTCCGTGCGCATTTTCTTTTACTCCTCAGACTTTGAGAAAAACACTGCAATTTTACTGTTATGAACAATCTGGACTGTCTTTATGGACTGTGAGAAAATTTTAGTTTTTGACCAACATTTTATCAATAAGTGTGTGCATTTGATATCTTTGTTATTGTAATTATGAAAAATTTTATCAAATCATTATTGGCCAGTGCCCAAAACAATTTGTAAAATTTTTTGTGGGGAGCATGGGGGCTATGTAAGTAGGCTGTTTATGTTTTCTTATTGGCAACGTTACGTAGCGCTCCGTATGAAAATCACTGGCTGTGCTGTGTGCAGTCTGTGGCTAGTTTGCATTGTTGTCTGCCATTGTAGTGTTGGGCAGTGGTAGCTGGATGTTAACAACGCGTAGCGTTGCGCAGTTGGAGGTGAGCCGCCATCAATGGTGGATGTGGTGAGAGAGCTAGCGGAGTTTTGAAATTTGTAATACTGGATATCGTGAACTGCTATATACACTCCTGGAAATGGAAAAAAGAACACATTGACACCGGTGTGTCAGACCCACCATACTTGCTCCGGACACTGCGAGAGGGCTGTACAAGCAATGATCACACGCACGGCACAGAGGACACACCAGGAACCGCGGTGTTGGCCGTCGAATGGCGCTAGCTGCGCAGCATTTGTGCACCGCCGCCGTCAGTGTCAGCCAGTTTGCCGTGGCATACGGAGCTCCATCGCAGTCTTTAACACTGGTAGCATGCCGCGACAGCATGGACGTGAACCGTATGTGCAGTTGACGGACTTTGAGCGAGGGCGTATAGTGGGCATGCGGGAGGCCGGGTGGACGTACCACCGAATTGCTCAACACGTGGGGCGTGAGGTCTCCACAGTACATCGATGTTGTCGCCAGTGGTCGGCGGAAGGTGCACGTGCCCGTCGACCTGGGACCGGACCGCAGCGACGCACAGATGCACGCCAAGACCGTAGGATCCTACGCAGTGCCGTAGGGGACCGCACCGCCACTTCCCAGCAAATTAGGGACACTGTTGCTCCTGGGGTATCGGCGAGGACCATTCGGAACCGTCTCCATGAAGCTGGGCTACGGTCCCGCACACCGTTAGGCCGTCTTCCGCTCACGTCCCAACATCGTGCAGCCCGCCTCCAGTGGTGTCGCGACAGGCGTGAATGGAGGGACGAATGGAGACGTGTCGTCTTCAGCGATGAGAGTCGCTTCTGCCTTGGTGCCAATGATGGTCGTATGCGTGTTTGGCGCCGTGCAGGTGAGCGCCACAATCAGGACTGCATACGACCGAGGCACACAGGGCCAACACCCGGCATCATGGTGTGGGGAGCGATCTCCTACACTGGCCGTACACCACTGGTGATCGTCGAGGGGACACTGAATAGTGCACGGTACATCCAAACCGTCATCGAACCCATCGTTCTACCATTCCTAGACTGGCAAGGGAACTTGCTGTTCCAACAGGACAATGCACGTCCGCATGTATCCCGTGCCACCCAACGTGCTCTAGAAGGTTTAAGTCAACTACCCTAGCCAGCAAGATCTCCGGATCTGTCCCCCATTGAGCATGTTTGGGACTGGATGAAGCGTCGTCTCACGCGGTCTGCACGTCCAGCACGAACGCTGGTCCAACTGAGGCGCCAGGTGGAAATGGCATGGCAAGCCGTTCCACAGGACTACATCCAGCATCTCTCCGATCGTCTCCATGGGAGAATAGCAGCCTGCATTGCTGCGAAAGGTGGATATACACTGTACTAGTGCCGACATTGTGCATGCTCTGTTGCCTGTGTCTATGTGCCTGTGGTTCTGTCAATGTGATCATGTGATGTATCTGACCCCAGGAATGTGTCAATAAAGTTTCCCCTTCCTGGGACAAGGAATTCACGGTGTTCTTATTTCAATTTCCAGGAGTGTACATTATGACTTTTGAACACTATTGAGGTAAATACATTGTTTGTTCTCTATCAAAATCTTTCATTTGCTAACTATGCCTATCAGTAGTTAGTGCCTTCAGTAGTTTGAATCTTTTATTTAGCCGGCAGTAGTGGCGCTCGCTGTATTGCAGTAGTTCGAGTAACCAAGATTTTTGTGAGGTAAGTGATTTGTGAAACGTATAGATTAATGTTAGTCAGGGCCATTATTTTGTAGGGATTTTTGAAAGTCAGGTTCCGTTGCGCTAAAAATATTGTGTGTTAGTTTAAGCACAGTCATGTATAATTGTTCTAAGGGGACATTTCACCTCAGATGTTAAGTCCCATAGTGCTCAGAGCCATTTGAACCATTTATGTAAGGTGAGTTATTGAAGCCACATTGGCACCAAAATTAGGCACAATTCTACCAAATGGCACAGTGGACGTGCCACGCGATGGGAAGGTTATCAGACCCCCCCCCCCCCCTCTTACCCTAATTTATTCCATTCTTTTGACGCTTCCGCGATGGATGTCAGAACCGCGACGCCTAGCATTGAAATCACGCGGTTTCCTTCTAGGTGGCCGAGGAAAACGTTTCTGACATACCGCTGTTCAGAATCGACACGAAAAGGCCTTGGGAGGTGGCATAAATGGCGTCAATAAAACCAGCCCTTCCGTTTTGGGCGTTGAGTCCGAAACATTCTGCCGTCGAAAACTACAGTTCGCAGAGCGATGAGTGACAGTTCGACATTCTTTACAACGTTCCACACTGCTGACATCCCTCGGACGATTCAAACTTCCTTTGAGAAGACAGTGGGGTTGCAATCCCTTTGAACGTGATGTGACTCTTTTGGAGTATAGCTTGACCGCAAGTTTTCTTGTGGCAAACAGGGTGGAACAACTAGGGACCGATCAAAACCATCTGACAAATCTGAACGTGATCCGAAACAACAGAGGGTGTTTATCACCCCTACGCACTTCTGTGGCGTAATGTCATCACGGGGGTGGCGGTCGGCGGTAGTGGGAGGTGTTGCATCATGCGGGAATAAAACGGCAAAGGGTCCCACTATGACCAAGTTTAGCAACAATCCTCAGTGCCACCCACGTACGTTTAAAACTGCTCCTGTCCAGAGACTGCGGCACCCATTCGGCAGAGTGGCGCTCTGCTACTGCCTGCTCGTGAGCGTGCGGAATCTGAGGGGTGTCGAATGGGTTGCATACCGTTGGGCGAGAGCAAGCATTGCGCTCGCGTTACGCTCAAAAGGGTTGGGTACAGTTGTGGTGAAATTGGTGCCAATGGGATAACATTAGCCCACCTTACATCTCACATGTACTTTGGCTTTTTCTCCTCATCTGTCGACATGTTCCTGTTTGAAGCGTGAGCTCGCTGGGGGCCACACTGTCGCTCCATTACTCAAGATGTCTGTAGGCACCATGTAAGTAGGCTATTTAGGTTTTTATATTGGTAACGCCACGTAGCGCTCTGTATGAAAATCACTGACTGTGCTGTGTGCCGTCTGTGGTAGTGATGGGGAGCTCGTGAATGAGTCGTTCAAATGAACGCTTCACTCCAGTGAAGTGTGAACTAACCACTCAATTTCAATGAACTGGTACTTCAAACTCTTCAGATAGCACACTCCACACTTTTTTCTAGTTCACTCACTCTGTTCCCCTCTCCCTCTCCCACTACATCGGCGCTACGTCACTCATCCTCCCTTCACTTCAGTCCTCCCTTCACTTCAGTCCTCCCTCTACTCAAGGTCCGTAAAAAAAATACCTCTACTGCCTGTCGACGAATCGCGCGGTGTTTGTGGCGAACGATAGGTTTACGAGGGGTTGGGGAAGTTAGGGGCGAGGCGAAAGCAGCGTCAGTTGCTTCCTGCAGTGCTGACATCATTACCCGTGACTATTTGTAAAGTTAAACTTCGCGTCAACGGGTAGCCTACCGTTGGCAGCGCTTGCAGACAAATGAATATTAAAGATACAAACGAAGAGGCTGGCTGTGTGAGCACGCACAGCCAACATGAAAATAAAAGGTTTGTTAATAACACTGAAAGAGGGACTATACCTGAAATCGTGCCAATGATTACAGGTGACAGTTTACGTTTTGAAGCTGGAGGGTTATTATTCTCAACAAAAATAAAATCTACAGGAAAACTTCTGAATAATTACTTAATGTAGGTATATAGACTTTGTGGCAGTGGTAAACACTCATTCTATTTTGGATTAAATTTTAAAAGGTACATAAAATTGGACTGCATTTCGTTGGTAGCCCTAGTTTTCAGTCCATTAATACAACAAATAATGTTTCATTTGGCAGATAAGGACATTTTTGGGCGCTTCATGAGAAAATGTCGAGCAAGATTAAATGTAATACCTTCTTTTATGTGACAGGCTTCTCTGTTTCTTTCCTTTGTCCCCTTCGACCATGCTCTTTTTAACTCTGTCAGACGCTGTTAAGAGCGTGAAACGTTGCGTGCACGTTAATGCATAGTTCGGCCATATGTTGGTAAAATTGTGAAGTATTACGAAGCTGTATTGTAAGAGCGAGGCGAAGCGAGCGTAGCCGCGGCTGAGCGGCGAACTGGGCAAATTCGCTATGCTTCCTTACTTCATGAATGAACTACTTCATTTGAACGCTTCACGGCAAAGAGTGAAATGAGTCAAGTAGTTCACGGAAATGAACGAGTTCGACCCATCTCTAGTCTGTGGCTGGTTAGTATTGTTGTAATATTCGCTATTGTAGTGTTGGGCAGTTGGCTGTCAACAGTGCGTAGCGTTGCGCAGTTGGAGGTGAGCCGCCAGCAGTGGTGGATGTGGGGAGAGAGATGGCGGAGTTTTGAGAGCGGATTATCTGGACGTGTGTCCATCAGAGACAGTAAATTTGTAAGACTGGATATCATGAACTGATATACACTCCTGGAAATGGAAAAAAGAACACATTGACACCGGTGTGTCAGACCCACCATACTTGCTCCGGACACTGCGAGAGGGCTGTACAAGCAATGATCACACGCACGGCACAGCGGACACACCAGGAACCGCGGTGTTGGCCGTCGAATGGCGCTAGCTGCGCAGCATTTGTGCACCGCCGCCGTCAGTGTCAGCCAGTTTGCCGTGGCATACGGAGCTCCATCGCAGTCTTTAACACTGGTAGCATGCCGCGACAGCGTGGACGTGAACCGTATGTGCAGTTGACGGACTTTGAGCGAGGGCGTATAGTGGCCATGTGGGAGGCCGGGTGGACGTACTGCCGAATTGCTCAACACGTGGGGCGTGAGGTCTCCACAGTACATCGATGTTGTCGCCAGTGGTCGGCGGAAGGTGCACGTGGCCGTCGACCTGGGACCGGACCGCAGCGACGCACGGATGCACGCCAAGACCGTAGGATCCTACGCATTGCCGTAGGGGACCGCAGCGCCACTTCCCAGCAAATTAGGGACACTGTTGCTCCTGGGGTATCGGCGAGGACCATTCGCAACCGTCTCCATGAAGCTGGGCTACGGTCCCGCACACCGTTAGGCCGTCTTCCGCTCACGCCCCAACATCGATCAGCCCGCCTCCAGTGGTGTCGCGACAGGCGTGAATGGAGGGACGCTTCTGCCTTGGTGCCAATGATGGTCGTATGCGTGTTTGGCGCCGTGCAGGTGAGCGCCACAATCAGGACTGCATACGACCGAGGCACACAGGGCCAACACCCGGCATCATGGTGTGGGGAGCGATCTCCTACACTGGCCGTACACCACTGGTGATCGTCGAGGGGACACTGAATAGTCACGGTACATCCAAACCGTCATCGAACCCATCGTTCTACCATTCCTAGCCCGGCAAGGGAACTTGCTGTTCCAACAGGACAATGCACGTCCGCATGTATCCCGTGCCACCCAACGTGCTCTAGAAGGTGTAAGTCAACTACCCTGGCCAGCAAGATCTCCGGATCTGTCCCCCATTGAGCATGTTTGGGACTGGATGAAGCGTCGTCTCACGCGGTCTGCAAGTCCAGCACGAACGCTGGTCCAACGGAGGCGCCAGGTGGAAATGGCATGGCAAGCCGTTCCACAGGACTACATCCAGCATCTCTACGATCGTCTCCATGGGAGAATAGCAGCCTGCATTGCTGCGAAAGGTGGATATACACTGTACTAGTGCCGACATTGTACATGCTCTGTTGCCTGTGTCTATGTGCCTGTGGTTCTGTCATTGTGATCATGTGATGTATCTGACCCCAGGAATGTGTCAATAAAGTTTCCCCTTCCTGGGACAATGAATTCACGGTGTTCTTATTTCAATTTCCAGGAGTGTATATATATTATGACTTTTGAACACTATTAAAGTAAATACATCGTTTGTTCTTTATCAAAATCTTTCATTTGCTAACTATGCCTATCAGTAGCTAGTGCCTTCAGCAGTTAGAATCTTTTATCTAGCTGGCAGTAGTGGCGCTCGCTGTATTGCAGTAGTTTGAGTAACGAAGATTTTTGTGAGGTAACTGATTTATGAAAGGAATAGTTTATTGTTAGTCAGGGCCATTCTTTTGTAGGTATTATTGAAAGTCAGATTTCGTTGCGCTAAAAATATTGTGTGTCAGTTTAGTGTTGATCAGAATAAGTAAAGAGTGTAATGTCTGAGTACGTTCAGTTTTGCTGAACTGTTTGAAAATCAAATAACGTAAGGGGTTTATCAGCACAGTAATTCATTAAATTTTTCTAAGGGGACGTTTCAACCTTCGAGCCAAATTTCAAAGTTCTGCCTCGCAGTGGGAGATAGTTATGAGATTTAGAAAAAGTGGCCCTTGAATAACGTTGGCTGCATAGCATACGGGCAGGGTGACGCAAGCATGTGAGACTACCCCTCTAAAATAAAAACAGATGGGTAAACATAAACACAAAATAGTATGAAGTGGGACAGAGGAAAGAACTCGGCGGCTTTGTTACCCAATACAGCGGTCAATTTGGAAACAGCCATACTGGACACATAATTTTCTAACAGAAAATGGGTCCAGTCGCTTATCAGCCAACCAGAGAATTACACTAGAAAAAGAATGGTGCCTTTCATTTAAGGGTAAATTTATTGTGGAGCTATGAAGGATATTTCTGCCTTATAGGTCACGAGGTACCTAATGGCGTTAACAAAAGCTGAACGCACTGAGACTATACTGATGTCAGGAGAGACGGATACACCTATTATCCTAGACAATTACAACCACCGCCATCCAGGCCACTCTTTACTCACAGTGTGGTGATGAAACTTCTAGCGAAATTCATTGAAACTAGCGCTGTTGTAGACTACCCGAAATCTGGAAGATCGAAAACGGCTGCGGATGGAGCAAAAATCAACCGTTGTTCTGGCATCGTTCAATAAGAGTCCAGAATGCATTAGTCGCCGCACACCGCACGGAATTAGTGTCAGCCGTAGATTGTTGACGCTTGTGCTCGCATTCCGGTTTACACGAGGGGCATTCAATAAGTAACTCAACCCACGTTTTTCTCTTCCAGTTTTGGTTGAAAAAAAGGAGAATTTATTATGGGACTTTTTGGGACATTCCCGATTCAGCCTCAGTAGTTTAATGAAGCTATACGTAGCCTTCAAATTGGCGTCTGTGACGAAGGTATGTTCAAAGCAGAGAGCTATCATTGAGCTTCTTTTGGCGGAAAATCAGAGGATAGCAGATATTCATGGGCGCTTGCAGAATTTGTACGGAGACCTGGCAGCGAACAGAAGAAGGATAAGTCGACGGGCGAGGCGTCCGTCATCGTCGCAACGAGTTGCTGCAAACCTGTCCGATCTCTCGCGTGTCGGTCGGCCGCACACGGCTATGACGCCAATTCATGTAGCGGCGCCACGCCACCACCTCGCCGAAGAAAACGTTCGAAGCCGCATCCTCAGCCGGTAAAATCATGGCGACGGTCTTCTGAAACTCTGAACGGGTTATTCTGTTTGATGTCGTCCTTCGAGGTGCAAGGATCAACTCTGAAGTGCTGCTCTAAGCAAACTGAAGAAATGTGACTTCAGCGTGTTCGTCGCCACACCAAAATGCAAACGAATTTCTTCCTCTTCCTCTCCATGACAACGCAAAGCGTCACATATGTCTGTTCACCCGAGAGGAATTCACAAAACTTCATTGTACCGCTCTTCCTTACCCATCCAACAGCCCGGATCTCGAGCCTTCCATCTATTTGATCCACTGAAGGACACACTCCGTGAGAAGTAGTTCGTCGATGATGGGGAGGTTACTTAGGCAGTAAAGCAGTGGCTCCGACGTCGGCCGGTAGACTGATACCACACGGTCATACTCGTATGGGCCGTCCCAGTAAGACGACCGTCGCCCTGAAACATAAGGTTTTGCAGCCAAAAATAATAATACGGTCTATTTAAAACCACAGTAAAACCAATCTGCTGACAGAAAAAAAAATCTTTTAGTTACTTATTGAACGTCCCTCGTATTTGGTTCAAGACTACACTGTGTGATCAAAAGTATCCGGATACCTAGCTGAAAATGACTTACAAATTTATGGCGCCCTCCATCGGTAATGCTGGAATTCAATATGGTGTTGGCCCACCCTTAGCCCTGATGACCGCTACCACTCTCGCAGGCATACGTTCTATCAGGTGCTGGAAGGTTTCTTGGGAAATAGTAGCCCATTCTTCACGGAGTGCTGTCAGTTAATGAGGCCTGGCACGCAGTCGGCGTTCCAAAACATCCCAAAAGCGTTCTACAGGATTCAGTTCTGGATTCTGTGAAGGCCAGTCCATTACGGGGTTGTTATTGTCGTGTAACCACTCCGTCACAGGCCGTGCATTATGAACAGGCGCTCGATCGTGTTGAAAGGTGCATTCGCTATCCCCGAATTGCTCTTCAACAGTCGGAAGCAATAAGGCGCTTAAAACATCATTGTAGGCCCGTGCTCTGATAGTGTTACGTAAAACAACAAGGGGTGCAAGCCGCCTCCATGAAAAACACGACCACACCATAACATCACCGCCTCCGAATTTTACTGTCGGCACTACACACGCTGGCAGATGACGTTCACCGGGCATTCACCATACCGACACCCTGCCATCGGATCACCACTTTGTGAACCGTGATTCGTCATCCCACACAATGTTTTTCCAATGTTCAATCGTCCAATGTTTAAGCTCCTTACACCAAGAGAGGCGTCGTTTGGCTTTTACCAACGTGATGTGTGGCTTATGAGCAGCCGCTCCACCATGAAATCCGAGTTTTCTCACCTCCCGTCTAACTGCCGTACTACTTGCAGTGGATCGTGATGCAGTTTGGAATTCCTGTGTGATGGTCTGGATAGATGTCTGCTTATTACACATTACGACCCTCTTCAACTGTCGGGGTCACTGTCAGCCAACACACGAGGTCGGTCTGTACGCTTTTGTGTTGTATGTGTTCCTTCACTTTTCCACTTCACTATCACATCGGAAACAGTGGACCTAGGGATGTTTAGGAGCGTGGAAATCTCGCGTGCAGACGTATGACACAAGTGACACCCAGTCACCCGACCATGTTTCAAGTCCGTGAGTTCCGTGGAGGGCCCCATTCTGCTCTCTCACGATGTCTAATGACTACTGAGGTTGCTGATATGGAGTACCTGGCAGTAAGTGCTAGCACAAGGCACCTAATATGAAAAAGGTATGTTTTTGGGGTGTTTGGATACTTTTGATCACATAGTGTATAAGTAAAGCGTGACACGGATAACAACCACCTTACAACATGCTGGACAATGCATCCTATAACCTTTATGTGTTATCAGTTCGCTACGGTCGCAGGTTCGAATCCTGCCTCGGGCATGGATGTTTGTGATGTCCTTAGGTTACTTAGGTTTAACTAGTTCTAAGTTCTAGGGGACTAATGACCTCAGCGGTTGAGTCCCATAGTGCTCAGAGCCATTTGAACCATTTTTTGTTATCAGTTTTTGCCTTGCCTTGCATAAAGAAATATGAGAATTAACAAAGTTATGCTCAAATAAGACACCATTGTTCTCCTTGTATAGGTCCCTGTCTGGTATGGCAAGTGACGGCCTCGAAAATAGCCGCCATGTTCGTAGCATAGCGTAACAAGTTTTCTCCCTCATATACCTCATACTACTTGACTTTAATTTTATTTATTTATTTTTTAAGGGTGGTATCGCACCTGTGGCGGTCATAGACAGCTGTTTGTACAGTAATTATCAAGCATATTTTTCAAGCGCATAACTGCTTGGTGAATGTATTCACATAGTGTACATCAAATCCCAATGTTTTGAAAAATGTTTTGCAATGAACCCGATTATCATTTTCCATGTTTAACTTTATGATCCTTTTCTGTGGTTCGAAACTGCGTTCATATTTTGTGCATTTGTTTCCCACAAAACAAGTCCATATCTCAATACTGAGTTCATAATACGTAGCTAAAAGATACTGTATGTTACAGATGACATGACTCTGAGGTTATAGCAGGCTGATAACATTTTGTTAGCAAGTGTGTTTGTGTGTTAACACCACTGCAGCTGGGAATGAAAATTCATTCCCAGTAATTGTGTGTTTGTTACGCAGTTTACCTCCATTTAATTTAACAATATCGTTTTGTCTCTTCAAAATGAAGGTCTTTTGGTCTTTTTTGTTTCAATGTAAAAGTATTACGTAGTGATCAGTCCTAAGCTTCCTTAAAAGTTTAGTTTGCTTTCTCCCCAAGAAGTTCTCTCGTTTTCTCAGTTACTGTGATACTGCCGCCATCGACAGAGTTAATTTTTTTCCACGACTGAAGCTATTGGGAAAGTCATTCATGTACATCAGTAGTATTGTTCGTAATGTGTTGTACTAAGGAACTCCTGCATTAATGTATTTTTCTTCTGGAAAGTACAGATATGATTATAGAAGTACAGAAAGCAAATAAACATCAGATGTGAGGTATGATACAGGGGAAGATTTTGACAAAGCTCTGAAATATGTACGACGTAGCAAGAACCCTGGAGTGGACGACATTTCCTATGTTATATATTTTAACTAACTCCTTAAATTAGATAATCACTTGATAAATACATTTACTGAAGTTTTTTCAGTTACAATTGGTATAAATCTGTGCTTTGTTCCACAACTTTCTGAGTTTTTACTTTAAAATAATCCAGGCCGATTTATTGTAAATGTTCCTTGATTTAGTCGTTCAGGTGTGGCATCAATTTTACTTGAGATCCTGGGAAGTACCAGGCATGACAAAACGACTCCACTTTGTATACAGGGTGTTTCAGAAGTGATAGTCAATATTCAGGGATGTGACAGGAATGATCATTCGAAACAAAAAAGTCTAGTAAACATTGGCTCTAAAACTCATGCCTTACCTATGAGCAATTCTTGATCTTAGATAATGTGAAACTAATCTATTCTACTACAAGCTCTTTGTTTTCCATATTTTGGGAAGCGGTAATGTGGCTATGAGCAACTCTTGATCTTAGATACTGTGATTGCAATCCTGTTGAAATCGACCTCCTGTGAAATAACGATTTACAGTTTTGATTAGCTGACGATGTATAAAAATGTATGGTTCAAATATGTCTTAAATAAAGTACCTGGACTCATTAATTACTCTAAAGAATGCTTTTACAATACTGGTAAGAAAACAATGACCAGTATACATGTGCTCTAAAATGTATACCTCAAAAGTTATGAGCACTTTTTCATTAGAAGAGTTATGTTTCAAAGTAGCGAAGATGAACAAGCACTCATAGCTCTTAAGGTATGCATTTTAGAGCGCTTGTTTACTCGAAATATTTTTCTTGTTTTGCTCCAAACTACCATATCCCAAAACATGGAAAGCAAAGAGCTTGTAGTAGAAGAGATTTGTTTCACAGTACCTACACAATAGCGATACTCACAACATATTACTAACGTATATGGACACACAGAGTCAAGTGACTATAAGCTTGTCTTGATAGAAGAAGCCGCGCATTCTGTGACATGGCGCCTCAAACCTCGTATTAGTTGCCTCTTTAAATGTCTCATAACTAGAGAATTTTTTTTATGCAATTTACTGACTTGAAGGCAAATTTCACCATCTTACATACATTTGGCCCCTTTTTCTGAAGGTCTCTCTCTGGAGCACAGCCTTGTACGGAAGTGAAACTCTTGCGATAAGCAGTTCAGGCAAGCAGAGTAATGCTGAAGATTAGATGGATTTATAGAATAACTGACGAGAAGGAACTGAATCGAAGTGCGGGAAAAGGAAAGTTTGCCTAAAAAATGGGGTCAGTTGACAGAACACATCTTGAGACAGCAAGTAATCGCTAATACAGTAATGGAGGAAAGGGGGGGGGGGAATTGTAGAGAGAAACCGTGGCTTGAATGAAGAATAAGACCGCGAGTTGTCAGACGGTATTGGAACGAAGTTTGCAGTAAGCCTTTGAATGGTACGTAGGTGGATAACGGCACAGATCTGTTTAATCGAGTATATGTGTATATTAGCGTAAGTTTACGTTTGTACGAGAACGAGCTTTCATCGAAATCGCACTCGATAATTTATGTTAACTTCAAAGCACAAGGCAAACTCAGATTTTAAACAAGTCTACGGGAATTTTCGGTAATATTGGTTATCACTTCGTAATGAAAAGTAAGTGACGTTGTGTGCTGCAATGTTGTTTGCCCGTGGGATACGTGGTGAGAGTGTGATTTGTAATTGTCGTTCTCTGCTGGTGTTCGATCGATAAACACACAACCACGCCGTGCGTAGCTCTGATGAACTCAGTGTAACATCTGATCATACACTTTCGTGTCAATATGCTTTCAGCCATGCGTTCAGGCGTTGATACTACAAATATTGAAGCCTAAATCCGTACACAGCTAATTCAAACATTTTCAGAAGCTACCTCGCTCGCGTCTCGTTGAATGACCTCCTGTTTTGGGGCGCACATAATAATGAAGCGTCACCTGGATTTCTGTACATCACAAATACTGGTTCGCTAACATATACTCTTGAACATTACGTATTATTTCTGATGGCTACACGAAGTAGATAAAATTTCAACTGTCACCACAATTGCAAAGCATTATAATACGTATTTGAAATTACTATTTGTAGATTTATTTTCTCGAAAGTACTCTACATTTTCATCAGTGTTCTGACTGGTTTGATGATCCCCACCACAAATTTCTCTCTTGTGCCAAACCGTTCACCTCAGAATAGAACTTGTACTCAGTGTCCTCTATTATTTGTTGGATACATTCCAATCTCTGCTTCCCCTATCCTCTGGGCTCCTTCAAGCATCATAGAGGCTATTCCTTGAAATCTAGCTTCATGTCACATGATGCTCTCCCTTCTTCTTTTCAGTGTTCCTCTTCCCACCAGAACCATTTCTTATCAGTCCACACAATTTTCAACATTCTTCTATAGCACCACATCTCAGACTCTTCAATTTAATTCTCTTCTTATCTGGCCTAGACACAGTCCATGATTAACTTCCATTCACTACTTTGTTTAAAAACGTACACTGTCAGGAATTTCTTCATCAAATTAAGAGTTATGTTTGATGACAGTAAACTTCTTTTAGCCAGGAATGCCCTCTACACTAGTGTGCTTTCTATGTCGTCCTTCCTGCGTCTGTCATTTGTTGTTCCCAGCGTACCAGAAAACCCTTACTTCAACGATTTTGATGTTACGTTTATCGTTGATCTCTTTTCTGCTACTCCTCATTACTTTCGACTTTCTTCAATTTACTGTATCCGTATTTGGCTCTCATTAGACCATTCTTCTACTCAACAGATTCTACAATTATTCTTCACTTTAACTCAAAATAGCATTGTCATCATCGAATCTTATCAGTGATATCCTTTCACCCTGAATTTTAATCCCACTCTTGACCCTTTCTTCTTTTTGTCGTTGCGTGTTCTAGTATATAGATTGAATAGTAAGGGCAAAAGATTGCAACCCTGTCTTCCACCCTTTTAATCCGAAAATTATGTTCCTGGTATTCCAATTTTATTATTCCCCTTTGTCCTAGTACACGGCATATAACCCCTCTTTTCCAATACTACGTACTTCCTTGACAATTTCGAACATTGTGCTCAATTTTACACTGTCGAACCCTTTGTCTACATCAAATCTCCTATATATGTGTTAAACTTTCTGAAGTTTTTCTTCCATTATAAATCGCAACGTCATAATTGTCTCTGATGGTTTTACCTTTGCTAAAGTCAAACCCATCGTCGTCTAACAGATACTCATTTTCTTTTTCATTCTTTTGTATATCATTCTTGCCGGTAACTTGGATGTACGAGTTATTAAGCTGATTGTGTAATAGTTCTCGCACTTATCTTTGGGTTCCTGCGGGGTCAGAGATTTTCACCTGCCTCGAGATGACTGGGTGTTTGTGTTGTCCTCATCATTTCATCATCAATCATGGAACTGGCGAGATTGAGCTGAGCAAAGGTTGGGAATTTGTACGGGCGCTGATCACCGGGAAGTTGAGCGCCCCACAAACCAATCATCATCATCTACTCTGGGGTAATTGTCAAGAATACATACGTAAGAACACTACCTCTGAATGCGCGTAACTAGGTTTAATGCTACATCTTTCCATCTCATCATGATGTGAGGTATGTTAGCTACGAATTTCTTAGTTGATGAATTTGGTATAATTATGTAGCTCACCATGTAAAAATCTATTTTTTCGATACTTTTCGTGGACATAATTCAGTGTTACGATATCAGCAAATCTTCTGATTCTTTTATAGAAGGCATCCATTGGACAAATAAGCTCCTGTCAGACTCCCAACGACCACTGAACTACATCAGTAATAACAAAATATACTTTTCTCCCTTTTCCATGCCTCCAACACTTCATTCGTGACACCTAGTTGCACTACACTAAACTTGCATCATGTAAGTCGCTGGCTATTTTACGATCTCAAGATGTTCTGATCTTGGAATTCCCTATGTTCGTTCTTTACATTTCAAGTCCAAGTAGACGAGACGGTGAGGCCGATCAGCACACGAATTGCAACGTTTGAAAAGTATACTGAAGCACCAAACAAACTGTCATAGGCATGCGTATTCAAATACAGAGGTGTGTAAACAGGCAGAATACGGCGCTGCGGTTGGCAACCCCTACATAAGACAAGTGTCTGCTGCGTTTGTTAGATCGGTTACTGCTGCTACAGTTGCAGGTTATCAAGATTTAAGTGAGTTTGAACGTGGTGTTACAGTCCGCGCACGAGTGATGGGACACGTTATATACGAAGTAGCGATGAGGTGGGGATTTTCCCTTACGACCATTACACGAGTTTACCGTGAGTATCAGAAATCCGGTGAAATATCAAATCTCCGACATCGCTGCGGCCGGAAAAAGATCCTGCAAGAACGGGACCAACGACGACCGAAGAGAAGCGTCAACGTGACAGAAGTGCAATCGTTCCGCAAATTGTTGTAGATTTCTATGCTCCATCAACAAGTATAAGCGTATGAACCATTCAATGAAACATCATCTATATGGTCTGCCCTTGATGACTGCATGACACAAAACTTTACGCCTCGCCTGGGTCCGTCAACACCGACATTGGAACTGTTGATGACTGGAAACATATTGCCTGGTCGGACGAGTCTCGTTCGTTTCAGATTGTATGGAGAGGATGGACGTGTACGGATATGAAGAAAACTTCATGAATCCATGGACCCAGAAGCCGGCCGGTGTGGCCGAGCGGTTCTAGGCCCTTCAGACTCGAACCACGCGACCGCTACAGTCGCAGGTTCGAATCCTGACTCGGGCGTGGATGTGTGTGATGTCCTTAGGTTAGTTAGGTTTAAGTAGTTCTAAGTTATAGGGGACTGATGACCTCAGATGTTAAGTCCCTTAGTGCTCAGAGCCATTTGGACCATGGACCCTGAATGACAGCAGGGGACTGTTCAAGCTGGTGGAGGCTCTGTAATTGTGTAGGGCATGTGCAGCTAGAGTGATATGGGACGACTGACACGTCTAGATATGACTCTGACAGGCTACACGTATGTAAGCACCTGCATCCATTCACGTCCATTGTGCATTCCGACGTACTCGATCAATTCCAACAGAACAATGCGACACCCCACACGTCTAGAATTGCTACAGAGTGGTTCGAGGAACACTCTTCTTAGTTTAAACACTTCCGGTGGCCACCAAATTCCCCAGACATGAACATTATTGAGCATATCTGGGATACCTTGCAACGTACTGTTCAGACGAGATCTCCACCGCTTCGGACTCTTACGGATTTATGGACGGCCCTGTATGGTGTCAGTTCTCTCCAGCATTTCGTTAGACATTAGTCGAGTCCATGCCACGCCGTGTTGCGGCACTTCTGCGTGTTGGCGGGAGCCCTACACGATATTAGGCAGGTGTACCAGTTTCTTTGGTTCTTCAATGAGTATCTGTCAGGGACAACGCACCAGGTCAGTGGTGGCGGCACGCCAGGATGAGAGCGATAAAGAGATAATGCTCCGTGAAGCCCGCTGAACCGTGAATTTACTTTCAAAATCTTTTCTTAAAGAATTTACTTTTTTTACTAGCGATTCATCAAGAACATTAACACATTTAATCACACTAGGTGAGCGTGGAAGTAGTTGCCAGGGAGTAACTGATGAAAATGAAATTACCTTTAACAAATGGGAATTTTTTCCATAAAAGCCTTTTCAAAAACAGATTTAAAATTTATAAGCAGAAAAGCTCCCTCGAAATATCAAGTTACAATTTTATTTAGAGGCAGAGAAAACAATATTGACGGTATGAGCCTTAGGGCTGAGAAGCTTGCCGCTCCCTTTCAACACGGCCGTAGTCACGACCGCTCACAACGACCTCTGAAAGACTACACTGGTGCAAAACTGCAACCCACCAGATTACTTTAAACTAAAAAAATTTGAACAACTCACACAAACACGTTTACTATGCACCCCGTAAGAGGGATGGAAATGGTACAAACACTCTCACTAAGAAATTAATTGCCACCGAAAGTCCAATTTGTTTTTAAAAGAACTCTTACGGTGGAAGGGTGGCAACTTTATAAAAATTACTATTTAAATAAAACCCATGAAATTCAGCCTTACATGAAATGTACAACATGCTCTACATTACACATATACCGCCTCGCAAGATGATAGGCAAAATAAAAACATATTTCAGGAATTCGGCCTTTACACCTTAATTCTATAAATTCGTTAACACCGAATCCGACAAACACGACATAGGCAGCTATTAACGTACGCGAGACCGACAGACAGACAGACAGACACTAACTGCCTAACAAATGCGTACGAGAGACAGACGAGCAAGCTGGGGACTGAAGACTGACCTAGAAAAAAAGTAGAATTTAACAAGTAAATGACACAATATATCTCCAGTCACTTGAGTTCTAATAAGCTGCTATTTCTGGCGAAGACCTGGCGCAGCACACCCAAAACGCTCTCGCGAACCGTCCGCTGCCAGCCGCTTCAATGGACGCAGGAAGCCGCGCCGATCTCCCGTCTCACGGCGTCGCAGCTCGCCCCGGCCAGACCGGTGTCGTGGGTTGACTCCTGTTGCTCTCGTGTCGGCCGCGAAACCACTACCCCTCGCTATACTGGACTCACGTGGCGACCTCACATGCGCCGACGCTCAAGACGGACAAGTCATCCTGTGTCCCAGTGCGCGACTGACCAACCGATCGATCCAACCGCCAATGACCATTGCCCTGAGCAACTCGAGCAGACTGGCGGCCTAACACATACTAGCACTCTGGACGACAGACACTGACTGTCCCACACTGACCCGGCTGACCAACTGACCCGACTCAGATTCTCTCTCAGACTGATAGCCTGACGAGCTTATAGCACCCCTTAAACGCACGTGAACAGTCAACCTTTCTCCTTTTCCACCAGAGGGAGACACAAAAGCTGCGATTGCCACAGCGGCGCCACCGCCCGAAACGTAGGGAGACTGTTTCACACTATGCGCTGCGGCGCGCTCTTCAAAACAGCAAATTTTTAGCACCCGCGTTCTGGCGAAATAGTCCCTTTCATTGAGGAGGAAGATTAGAGAGGCGATAGAAGTAGCCAAGCAACCCGCCAACATGTATAGAGAGGCTGAAATTGGCCTTACGGCGTCCTGGCTGCCTGCAGTGTCAACGCTACGGGAGGACAGCGCGCGCGAAGCAACTCACACTGGCGCGCGGGAGACCGCGGTGGTCTTACGTACACAGAGCGTAGGCACGCCGCAGCCTGCAAGTGCAACAAGTAAACAGCGTTACGTCAGAGCTACCGCCCATATCTAAGCGGCCTTTTCCCGTCAATGGCAAAAAATGTGAACACCAATGACAACGAATAATATAAAGTGCAATAAAGAACGCCTATCACCGCTCCTATCCTCAAGTACCCTATCAAACCACGTAGCCGGCCGGTGTGGCCGTGTGGTTCTAGGCGCTTCAGTCTGGAAGAGCGTGACCGCTACGGTCGCAGGTTCGAATTCTGCCTCGGGCTTGGATGTGTGTGATGTTCTTAGGTTAGTTAGGTTTAAGTAGTTCTAAGTTCTGGGGAATGATGACCTCAGATGTTAAGTCCCATAGTGCTCAGAGCCATTTGAACCATATCACGTAAACAACTTCCTCCGCTATTGTATAAGATCTAAAGTCTCTCTCTCATTCAGCCGTCAGCTCAGCACAAAGCCCTGAGGAGGTCCACTTACAATAGTGGCCGAAACTTCGGACAATTTTATATATTGACAAAGAGGGTTACAGACCAGGAGAATTTTATCGACTATACAAAGCATTGTCTATCAGAGTTAGACGAAATACACTGCTATCGAACAAATGCTATGGTACACTTTCGATCATTGTGACGGTGTCACAGTTTAATCGAGCGTAACTTCAAAGCCTGTGAACCGGTATTTGGATAAATTAAAAGGCATAACGATGTCACAGCAATAACTGAAGAGATTACTGACAAAGGTGGAGCACTGTCGGATACGCAGTTTCCACCTCGCCTAACCACTGGTCACGCCCCAGAACACTAATTACGGATCGACTCACAACGGGAGGCGAGTACGTGATACGATGTGTCCCCCTTTTATGTGACAATACGTTCTTTAAAGGTTAAATGTTTGAAAGTTATATTTCAGATAGATAGGCACGTCACAGTCGACAAAGGAGGAATTTTTGTGCTGCTAAATTTAATGATAATGCGCGAACTGATCTTTTCTGCTATCAGGTACCTTTTCTAGACGGAATATCGAGATTTTAACATCCAGAGGCCGTAGATGGAAAATAGTAAGATTGGTGACGCCATACTGCGTATATATTACAATTAATGAATAAAGTCAGCTTTGCATGGAAGTAATAATTACGATCTGACTTTCTTAAAATTACAAACTAATTTCTCGTCGACAGTCTGGCTCAGGAAAAATTGGATGGAAATTCTACTATTAAATGACATACATTGATAAACGCGTGGGTTAATTTTAAATCGTTCAAAAGGGATCATTTTAGCCCAAGACGGAAAAATTATCCCCAAAGAATTAGGAAGTTCAAAAAATGGTTCCAATGGCTCTGAGCACTATGGGACTGAACTTCTGAGGTCATCAGTCCCTTAGAACTTAGAACTACTTAAACCTAACTAACCTAAAGACATCACACACATCCATGCCCCAGGCACGATTCGAACCTGCGACCGTAGCGGTCTCGCGGTTCCAGACTGTAGTGCCTAGAACCGCTCTACGCACTCAAGACAAGAGCATAGCCATATTAACTATTTTGTAATGCATGAAATGTACTCGCACTTGCGAATACGGAAAACAAGCAGCTGCATAATGGAATGACACTGAAAATTTATGCCGGACCGGGACACGAACCCGAATTTCCCGCTTATCGGGAGCTGTCGCCTAACTATTAGGCTATCTGAGAACGAATCAGACCTTGACCCAAACTTCTATGTGTCACAATCACGTGTATACACGTACGTTCATTATGTATATTACCGTTCAGGGGAGATACTTAAATTGAAAGTCGGTTGCCCGATGCCGACTTTCAATTACAGTGGCTCCCCTTGCAGCGGGGCGTTTTTTACTGTCACACTATCCATTAAACAATATGTCCACCTGCCTGGATAGGCTTCAAGTTGTCTGCCCCTTCACTCTGCGATGGTAGGCACTTGTTTAGCCGACAAAAGCAGCGTTGACGAAAATTCGTCAACATAACTAACACGCAAAGGCCACATAGCTCCAATCCACGGGTGGCATTTGAAAGTTAGTTAAACCATCGAGCGTTCGGGATTCTTGCACGAGCCGTTTGAAAAAAAGTCTAAAATTTCCTTTAAATTGTTTTATTGTCTTTGAAACAAATAAAATGGCTAGAAAGTCCGTATTTAATTTTCCGACATTAATTATGCAGTGTTACTGTATCTGTAACAAGTTCACACCAGAATGCAAACAGAAGATGTTTAGTCCGACCCTATATTTTTAACGTCCCAAACAGTTACTAACCCACCACTACTTGCGAGTTAACACATTCAGTCGTTCAGCAGGCTTCCTGCGAAGAATAGCTCGCCATAATGTCTCGTTATCTGCACAAAACACGCCACGTGGAGTTTACGGACGACGTGAAATGTTCACACGCAAATATCTCCTTAAATAAACCACTCACAAGACTCAGACTTTCACAAAATACTCAACAGTGTAGTCGCTTTTCGTCAACGACACGAGAACCGATCAAACGTGCGAATTTCTTCATTCTGGCACAAATTCGATCAGCGCGATTGAACATGGGTCTTTACCAGAAGACGACTCCCGGGCGACTCTTTCGAGTCATAGAACTGAGGCACCAAGCCCACTCAGACGCGCGGGCAACGCTGAATTCCGATTGGCTGGTATGCGAAGCAGCCAATCAGATCATCTCGAGCACGCTTATATTCGTGGTATTTCTCAGTCAGCGAGTCACATTACCGCAAGTGATTTAGACCAGAAATTTCGTAATCCCAAAACTAAATAAAATTTACTGAAAACAAAATAAGATTCCTTTCCACAAATTAAATTACTAATGATTTTAATACTCAACGCCCCTTCTGGCTGCCTTTTACAAAATCAAGTTCACTTGGACACACATCACAAATTCCCCTATTGTACAACAACTTTCTCAGGCAGACATTTACATAGTTTTCATAAAATATCACATTCTCACTTAATATATGCCCTCCACTCACTCTCTATCTGTCCGCAGCTCGTGGTCGTGCGGTAGCGTTCTCGCTTCCCGCGCCCGGGTTCCCGGGTTCGATTCCCGGCGGGGTCAGGGATGTTCTCTGCCTCGTAAGGACTGGGTGTTGTGTGCTGTCCTTAGGTTAGTTAGGTTTAAGTAGTTCTAAGTTCTAGGGGACTGATGACCATAGATGTTAAGTCCCATAGTGCTCAGAGCCATTTGAACCACTCTCCATCTCTCCCATACAGACACAACCAAAACACGACGAAATAATAATTATTCGAAGTATTTTTAATTACGTCAGAAATCTGAAGTAATGAAACTAAAGAAAATTCGAGAAAATTAGACTATCCGAAGCTATGCTTTTGGTTGTAGTTTTGATACTACAGATGAATACGTTACACTCCCTAACTCAGTTTCACAATGCCAGTACAGTTATTGTGTGCTATAAGTTCTCCGGAAGTATTGAAGTTATTGATTTGAAATTTTAACAGTATGGTTGTGTTATCCATAGAATTTGGTATAGTAAGTATGAAAAAGATCGATTAATATTTAATAGTACTGCTTCAGATCTATAGAGAGAATGTGTAAGGTAAGGCATGCCTAGTAGCCAGAGTCAGCTGTGCCAGCGTGATAAACATTTGCTCTCCTCCTGGATCCACAACAAGCTACACTTCAGTACAAGATGGCAACTCGTAAATTAATTTGCTGCTTTACACCATGTGGAGAAAATACATAATGGATGTACGAGCGCAACTGTGGATATATTTCATGAAACTTTAGTTGAGCCACAGTCCTATCTCGATGATCCTGTGCCCATTACAATCATTACTGACGATATTGATGGGTCAACATGGGAACACCAGTGGTTTTCTGCGGAGCCCTATTTCCATCAGTGTGTGCAAAATAATGTGATCCGAAAGAGTTGTGCCTGCACCAGCATTCCACTCAGTCATCAGCTGAGCCAGATCGCTGCTTATCCTGCTTCACAGACCATTCAGCCCTTCGACCTCCACGTTCTGTGTCCGCAGCTCGTGGTAACGCCGTCTAAAGGTTGGGAATTTGTACGGGCGCTGATAACCGCGCAGTTGAGCGCCCCACAAACCAATCATCATCATCATCATCATCATCATCATGATCCACATCTACGTTCTGTGATGAGTCGCAGCGTCTTCTACTCATGGATTCCCCATCCTTCAATCACTTTCCAAAGTCGCTTATGTCAGTGGATTCCTTATTTTGTGCTCGCATGTTCGTCAGAGTGAACCCATGGTCCAGGGATAGCAGCTGAAAATTAAAACATCTCGAGTCCCAGGTTCGTACGCAAATTTTGGACAAAAATCATCAGCAATGGCGGCCGAAACCCCACTGGGATGGAAATCCGCCCCTAAAAGACGGAAGAATACTACAATCAGTAGTATTCAACGGCATCGGGCTGCTGAACGAAATGGACACCACTGCATTAAATACACATAATATGTATCTGGCAAAAGATTCTGGACTAGTCCCCCATTTGGATTTCCGAGAGAGAACTATCAAGTGGGAAGTGCCCAGAGTAGTTGTAATTTAACCCGACCCAAGAAACATGCATGTCTAAAAAATAATTTTAAAAACCGCCAAAAAATAAAACCCAATTACATTTAATTATGAAAATTTACTTAACATACAAAATTATACACAATTAGCTTTGCACGAATAAAAAAGAACGCAATTATTTTCTGTGACAAGAACTTCATATATTAACATTGTGTTTTGATTTTTCCTGAAATGCAAGAAACACAGATAAATAACATTCACACTTCCAGAAAAGAATTTTTAACTATATGTGTAATTGCAATGACTGTAAAGTGCAATTTACTAATTTTTAAGCATGCAGAGATTTATAGATCTTCATTAATTTCTCAAGTTCTGTCTCTCCTAAATTATTTCCTAATTTTGACCAAACTAGCCCGTAGGTGGAGAAGGTTCTTCCAGTGGATGCATACTGGCAGGAAAAGAAAAGATGCACTAATGAAGCAGTTGTAAGAAACCGTTAGGGTTTTCAATAAACTCATAAACTGAACTATTTAATCGTCAATTCTAAAAAAATTAAATAAACAATAAAACCCACTGGGTTGGTTTCTTTAAATATTGTTCCACGCGGGGTAGCCGTTCGGTCTTGGGCGTCTTGTTACGGTTCGCGCGGCTCGTCCCGTCGGAGGTTCGAGTCCTCCCTCGGGCAGGGGTGTGTGTGTTGTCCTTAGCGTAAGTTAGTTTAAGTTAGATTAAGTAGTGCGTAAGCCTAGGGATCGATGACCTCAGCAGTTTGGCCCTACAGTCCTTACCACAAATTTCCAAATTTCTTTAAATATCCGGGATTTTCTCAACACTGGAAATAACCATGAGGGAAAATATTGAATAACCGAAGAAAGTGTAACTTTATGCGAGTCGGAGCGTGAAATGTCAAAAGTTTAATCATGGTAGGGGTGCCAGAAAATCTTAAATGGGAAGTGCAAAGACTCATAATGATGTCAGTGAAGTGAAATGGAATGAAGATAATGATTACTTGTAGGAAGAATATAACTGTAATATCAACAACTGTTGCCGTTGTGAATAGGAAGATCGGGCAGAGAGTGTTTTTGAGTGAGCAGTTGAGTGATAGCGTTGGTTTCATCACAATCGACAGCAAACCAACGACAGCAACAAAAATGTGGGTTACTTGTGATGGCACAAGCAGAAGATAGAGAAATCGTGTAAAGATACTGAATGAGTAATTCAGGGAGATGACGATCTAATAATCACAGTGGTTTGGAGCTTGGCAGCTGGTGAAACAATAGAAGACAAATATAGAAGAATATGGACTTGATAGCAGGAATGAGAGAAGAGAGATCCTAAGTGAATTCTGCAATAAAGTTGGGTTAGTAATAGCGAATACGCTGTTCACAAATCACAAGAAGAGGAGGTGTACTTGGAAAAGGTCTGCAGATTCAAGAAGATTCCAGTTCGTTTACATAATGGTCAGATAGAGACCCAGAAATCAGATGAGACATTGTAAGAAGAGCCCAGGAGCAGATACAGACTCATATCTGAATTTAGTATTTATGAGGAGTAGATTGAAGCTTAAGCGTTTGGAAGAATCGATGTGCAAAGAAGTGGACTACTGAAGTGCTGAGGAATGATGAGGCGCTCTGAAGAAAAAAGTGAGGAACAACTAGGTCATCAGGGCTCAATTAGAAGCGGGACTAATTAGTGAAGACAGTTCTACTCTAGTCAACGAAATCTCAGTCGAAAACATGTATGGGGGTTTCCCCGGATAGCGGTGAGATGCCAACCTGACTGTCGGACCCTCCTACCGTTTGGCAACGAAGTGTGATGGTCAGGGGTGACATATCTTTTAGTAGCAGGACTCCATTGGTTGCCATCCGCGGCACATCTGCTATATATCGATACGTCGAAGATATTCTACGCCCCGTTTTGTGGCCCTTGATGGCAAGCCATCCTGTGCTTACATTTCAGCAAGATAATTCTCGCCATCTACTGATTGTCTTCGTGCTGGACAAACCTTACCTTGGCTAGCAAGACCGCCAGATCTCCCCCTCCCTGTTGACAATGTTCGGAGCATTGTGGGCAGGGCCTTTCCACCAGCTCGGGATTACGACGATCTAACGCACCAGTTGGACAGAATTTGGCACGATATCCCGCAGGAGGACGCCCAACAACTCTGTCAATCAATGCTAAGCCAAATAACCGCTTACATAAGGCCGGAGGTGGGCCATCACCTTATTGACTACTTCAATTTGTTAAGCTCTTTCTCTCGAATAAATCATGCAATTTTTCTGAAATTGTAATCATTCGTTTGTCTGCACATTCACATCACACCGACCGATTACCGCCCCATTCGGATAATTCCTTGGTGCTGCTTCTGGTTTTTTTTCTTTTTTTTCTCGTTATCTTAGAGTGTAATTTCCTTGTTACTAGATGGATGAAGAGCAAAATTGTAGGTGCTGTCAGAGATTGAAAAATGTCTAACAAATAAATGAGGACGTTGGGTGTGAGTTCTGCTCTGGTGTCAAGATGTGGGCATAGGGGAGGAATGGAGGCAGGCGACATAGACGAGTCTGGAGACTCACGACGCTCCATCCTCATCCCATTCCCAAGAAAAGAGGAGTGCGGAACTCCAATGAATGCCATCCGCAAGCTAATTAACAAGACTGGAACCTGGACACGGTTAACTACTTCCTTCCTGATCTCATGGACCAACATATCGAGCTGAGTTTTGCTTGGTATGGACGCTGTTTCCACTTGCTACACTTATGGCACTCCAAAAATATAATAATAAGACGCTATAAAACTTGTCCCGTAATTCCACAGCTAGATAATGACACGGAAAACAATAGCCTTGCTATGTTCCTGACTCGGTCGGACGTATCCGACTGGTTGTATCAGACTTCTTGATGTATCACCTTTATTTGTCAAAAGCTTGCTGGATCTGTTGTGACGAACAAGAATCTCACTGCGAAAAGTGTTTTTACAGAAATTTACGCAGTCAGGTGGCCAGACGTCGTGTTTCCAGACTGCAGTGTAGTATATACAAACTAATGCAGAATAGAACTTCGGGCTGTTTTTTCAAGGCGGAGAATGAATGAAACATATAACCCTTCCAACACACAACAGCTCGGTTGGCCGTGTTCATTGTGGCCAGAAGAGACGCATATTTGAGGGATGCCAGAAGAGACGCATATTTGAGGGATGCCAGAAGAGACGCATATTTGAGGGATGCCGTGAGCAGGGCTGAGATTTTAATTTAGATGTTCACTGAGCCCGTGGCGTGCTATGCCGTCTTGCGCATTCCCGCTGACGTAAAATCTCTACGAGCTGCAACGGTTCGCAAGGGTGCGAAACATCTCAGGCAGAAGAGCTAAAGTTGTCGTAATCCCAAACGTCAACCATCCAAAGTCTATTCCTGCAGCTATTACTGCCCTATATCTCCTAGAGATAATAATGTGCCACACAAATAATTATTAACAAGTTTGTGCGAAATATTACTTTATGGACATAAGGCGCTCTACTTACTAAAACTAATAACATTACTAAGGAACTATCCTACATTTACTTTACATGATAAAATGAAACCCTAACAGGAAAAAGTAATAAATAAATAAGATGCAGTATCCCCCATACTATCGACACACTCATTTCTTTCTAGCATAAAATGACTGACAATCTGCTTCCACCTAGGACAACTGTAACTGGACCACACAATAACTTCTAATGAATTTTGGTTTATGTTATTAACTTCCGATCTATAATTATTTCGTAGGATTGAAATGAAATTAAATACTTAAATTTCACTTAAAATCTGAATTCTTCTGTTCTTGTAATGACCAAATGATTTCAGTTCTTATAATCCGTGGAGATAAAGAGATCGCCTTTGCATTTCAAAATGAAATTGTATTGTGTTTTTCTTAATTTCTTCTGTTGAGGGGAAATGTTCCGTGGTGTGTCCATTTCGAAGATTTAAAAAAAATTAAGGAATATATTCACATTAAAAAATTTTAATCTACTGCCGCTTTTAATCTACTGCCGCTCTTGTACTGGCCAACTTATTTGATCCTTTCTTCGTATTTGTGTTTCCTTATGGAATTGTATTCCAGATTTTTAATTTTTGCTTCTGAGGGGAAAGATGCCACACTGTGTCTACTTCTGAGAAAAGAAATTGCGGATGTATGTTCATTCGGGGGTAGGTGAAAAGAAATTGTGGAAAAACTATTATTTTTTTTATTTTCTGCTGTTCTTGTAATTGCGTCTTGTACAGTAACGTATAAATTATTTTCAGTTTTATAATCCAGGGAGGTAAAGATACGGTATTTTATTTCTCACATAGAATTGTACTGTTCCTTTCCTTTTTAATTTTAGCTGATGCAACATGATATTTCGTGGCATGTCCATTCCGTTGCCCTGAAAAGAATTACGGAAAAAAATTCAGTTTAAAATTTGTACTCTGCAGAGGTTTTTGAAGTGGGTCAACAGGTGCACTCTCAAAGTATATAAGCACGCCGAGGTAGCAAATCCTTAGAAAGAAGTGTAATTAAATCACTGAATTCCTGTATGTATATCACATTTATTAAAACCCAAGCCTATTTAATATGGGAGGGGTTAATTATTTCACTGACGTTAAGAAGGAACCTAAAGGAAATTCGGCTGACGCTTACAAATTTCGACCGCTCAGAATATAATAATGCTACTTATAACTGCAAACTAGTCTTAATCAGCTGAAGAGATTATTGGTTCATTACGTCCACCCATTGATTACGCCAAAACTCAGTTTTGGAGGTGTAATGGAGATCCCATCGATGCTAGCTATTTTAAAACGGTGCGCGAAATATTTCACTCAGTTGCGGGCTCAGTGTATAAAGCACGGACTAAACTTTGAGCCTTTTACCGAACACTGGCTGCACAACCAATCGTAAATTCAAATTGCAGAGACGTGCAGCGCCGTCGCTAACGCAGTTATAGGGAGGCAAGCAGGGCGAAGTCGTAAAGCCTCATTGTCCTAGTCTGCAGAGATCTCCAACAGCCGTGAATTTCAGGAGCAGCCGATGCACCTTCTACAAGAAGTGCTCTTTATTCTGGGCGACCAGACATCTCTACCACACCACATCTATTGAAGAGACAACAAAATATACTCGTGGAGTAAGACGTAAAACTCATTTTATATCCTAGGCGATGCAAGAAGTCTAAAAGAGGTTTTTGGAAAATCATTGTATTCAGAGATTCACGTAATTTTGATACATAATGAACATCTGTAACTCATGTATTAATCGCAGTGTTGGTGGTCTTTCTACTTGCACATCTGCATATATATTCCGCAAGCCACCATGCGGTGCATAGCGGAGGATAGCTTGTACCACTGTTACTCATTCCCTTTTTTGTTCCGCTCGCAAACAGAGCAAAGAAAGACGACTGTCTATTCTCTTGCATACGATCCTTCACTTTTCTTGACTTTGTAGTCATTTCACGAGATGTATGCTGGTGGCAATAGGATCGTCCTGCAGTCAGTCGCTAATGCTGGCTCTCTAAATCTTCACAACGGTGTTTTGAGAAAAAGAGTTTTTTTTTGTTGTTGTTGAAGAATCAGCCTCAGTTGCGCAAATTTTCTGGTCTTTACCAGGCTTCGGCTAAATTAATCTAGCCTTCTTCAGAAGCATAAAATTACTATAACACACCAGAGTAAGGCACAGTCAACATTAAAATTAAAACCTATAGTACCGTGGTACCATGTCGAATTAAAACTACTTAACTGAGGCCCAGCCCCGGCATCTCTTCACCACGCGGTCGGTTGGCAGCGGCAACTACCTTGGCACTGCCGGGGCGTTTAATAGCGTCTTCCAAGAAGCAATTTCTCATTCTCTTTCGATTAAATACGAACAGTTTTGAAGACACGGACAAGCACACATTTTCAGTACCACTTTATGCGTTTAGTCGTTTACTAGTCGATAGTTATAATTATTATATTATTTGTGATAATAAAAATTAGTAGACTGCCAAATAACATTGTAAATTTAATAAAAGTTCATCCGATTACAGGTATTTTCCACATTATATCAATTGTAATATAAATAATAAAGAAAATGACTGTGTTGAAAATAAACAAAAAAACCTGACGAACGGAAATCGATTCAGCGATCCAGCGGCTTGAACGCCAACCACTTTTTTTTTAAATGTGTTTTATATTATTCGTTCTATTTGTTCAGGGCGGACATCTGATGATACCCGTTCAGTTTCTTCGAGGGTCCGTTCGCCCAGTTCTTTTCAAGAAAGGGAAGCTAACGCTCTAACCGAACACGCTGAGCTACCGTGCCGCCACATTCGGCTGCAGCCGCTTCATGGTTAAAATGGCCACGCACAGGTATATATTTGACGACCGAAATTATCTGGCGATTTTCTCAGTAACGCTTGAGACGTACGCGCTACTGCTTACACATTTACAGTGTACGAAGTTGACAGTAAATCCGCGTTCCAAACGTCGTGGCCTCCCCTTGTCAGTCTTTCTAACTTCATTTACAATTTTCCTGCTATGGGGTAAACATTACACAGGAGTTAAAGAATCTACAGTCACGTTTAACTCAATTACTTTTCCTGTGTGACTTTTTTGCGCCGAGTTAATAGCAGCAAAGTGCAACTGCTTGTGTTATATAACGGTGTGCAAACTTAAGGAAGAAAGTAACTTTCACTGCCAAGTAACAAAACTCGATGAAACTTGGGGAATACATAGAAATATTTGCTACAGTATAATACAAAAGGCAAATGAAAGAAATGCTGCAAGAGACGAACCGAAATGACACTTTTATTCACAGACAAATATTACACTGAAGTTACAGCGTTTCGTGATGGTTCCCTGATCATTAGACAAGCCGTAACATGAATCTTAGTAGGGTGTGTGGTTACCACGAACACTAATTTATGCTCTGCCACGTGGTGCCATGGTGGCCACAAGGTTGGTAAGGGATTCTTGTGGCAGGGCGCTCCAGTTCTCCACTAGTGCAGTTGCCACCTGCTGGGTGGTCGTTGGTGCCTATGGACGCTCTGCAATATGTCTCCCTACCGCTTTCCACACGAGTTCGGCAGGATTTATGTAGGGGGAACGAGCTAACTAGTTCAACTGCTGAACATCCTCTCGTTCCAAGAACTCCTCCACATGCACTGTCCTGTTAGGTCGCACGTTGTCGTCCATAAAAGTGAGGAAGCAGTACAGTGCCATAACAGCGTTGACCGGTGAGTGTACACTATACCTGCCCATCACACCTGGACCTCCAAACTGATCATGTTCGACGATGTTGCTGGCCGTATTATGTGTTTCCATCTCCCGCCATTTGAAGATACTCAGATTGAATCTGCTCTCATGCGAGAAGAGCACGCGGCCCACTCCACACGGTCCTATCACTGTGCTCTTTCTTCCAGTTTCTCTTTGCACCACTGAAAACAGTGCCGCTGATATACGGGTTTCAACGGACCACAACATAATAGTCGTCGAACAAAGAGATCACACCAACCAGTCGCCGTGCCACTGTGGAGACTGCGTACCTTCTAAGCTGGTAAAATGGGGTTGCCATGCTACCACTGTTTCTACATCTACATCTACATCGTTACTCTGCAGTTCACACTTAAGTTCCTGGCAGAGGGTTCATCGAACCATTTTCACACTACTTCTCTACCATTCCACTCTCTAATGGCGCGTAGGAAAAAGGAGCAGCTAAATCTTTCCGTTCGAGCTCTGACTTCTCTTATTTTATTATGATGACCATTCGTAGGGAGTCAATAAAATATTTTCGCATTCGGAAAAGAAAGTCGGTGATTGAAATTTCGTAAATAGATCCCGCCACAAAGAAAACCGCCTTTGTTTCAGTGACTGCCACCCCAACAAGCTATCATATCAGTGACACTCTGACCCCTATTGCGCGATAACACGAAACGGGCTGCCCCTCTTTGCACTTTTTCGATATCCTCCGTCAATCCTACCTGGTCAGTATCCCACACCGCGCTGCAGTATTCCAGCAGAGGACGGATAAGTGTAATGTAGGCTGTCTGCTTAGTGGGTTTGTCGCATCTTCTAAGTGTTCTGCCAACAAAGCGCAGTCTTGGTTTCGCCTTCCCCACAATATTATCTATGTGGTCTTTCCAATTTAAGTTGCTCGTAATTGTAATTCCTAGGTATTTAGTCGAATTGACACCCACTAGATTTGTGCGATTTATCGTATAACCAAAATTTATCTGATTTCTTTTAGTACCCATTTGGATGACCCCGCACTTTTCTTTGTTTAGTGCCAATTGCCACTTTTCACACCATACAGAAATTCTCTCTAGATCATTTTGTAATTGGAATTGATCGTCTGATGATTTTACTAGACGGTAAATTACAGCGTCATCTAAGGGGGCTGCTCAGATTATCACCTGAATCATTTATGTAAGTCAGGAACAGCAGAGGGCCTGTGACACTACCTTGCGGAACGCCAGATATCACTTCTGTTCTACTCGATGATTTACCATCACTACGAACTGTGACCTCTCCGAGAGGAAATCACGAATCCAGTCACACTACTGAGACGATACTCCATATGCACGCAATTTGATTAATAGTCGCTTGTGAGGAACGGCATCAAAAGCCTTCTGGAAATCTAGGAATATGGAATCGATCTGAGATACCTTGTCGACAGCACTCATTACTTCATGGGAATAAAGATGCGATGCACAATAACGATACTTTCTGAATCCACGTTGGTTATGTATCAATAAGTCATTTTCTTCGAGGTGATTCATAATGTTCGAGTACTGTATATGCTCCAAAATCCTAGTGCAAATTGAGGTCAGTGATATGGGTCTGTAATTCAATGGGTTACTCCTATTTCCTTTCTTGATTATTGGTGTGACCTGTCCTACTTTCCGTCTTTAATGTGGGTCCCTTCTTGTCTGTTGCACAATTAGCGATCTTCTGCTGGGGTAGTTGTCCTTGGTCGATCACCTCCTGTATTTCAGGCAACAGTGCCTGTCGTTCGGATGACCTCCCATGCACATGAAACAATGCTGTGAGCAACACCAAATCCGTATTTCTTCCAATTTCCCAATGAGTCTTCCCCGTGTGAAGTCATCCAAATGTTTCTCCCGGAGATTTGTAAATTTGTAACGAATAATACAACAGCGCATCGTAACTTCTTTCTGATTAACGCACTCTCGCTTTTACCGTTCCCCTTCAACTGCGTCGCTTTGACGTACTGTACATGATTCGGCGCAGGACTGAGAGATCTCTGGCTACATTCGCCCGCACTCCCATGCATTCCCGCAGTGTACTTAATATGCTATGTTACTTTATCTAGTAAATCGTTAAATTTTACAGGGCATTGTAGTTCCTGCCCGTATAGGTAACGTGGGGATACGTTTTATCTGCTGGCATCACACTACCTGGTATTAGCGTACATCAGATCAGCTTATACTCGTAGCACGAAGTTTAAATACAAAATCTACCAAACACGGCACTTAAAACAAACGTTTAATCCAATGTGGCGACCACTCGGTTTCTTTCTATCGGCAGATCACAGCACTGACGTAATAACTGATAAAAACAAGTGAGGAAACAAGTACAACTGCCACGCCTGATATCGCAAGATAACCATTTGGCCCGTTCCTGTTCACTAACTGCCGAGTTACAATTACGCCTCTCGTGAAATGCAATGTGTACGCAGTTCTAAACAACCAGTATTTATGTCTTTATTTATAAGGTACTCTTAACACGAGCATACAAAAACAAAAGCGAAGAACTGTTAGCATAATGGTTGCAGTGACAGTACAGCCGAATAATTCTTCGGTGGAAAAAGTAAATGATATAGCTGTTTCCTCAGTTCTAGTTTTAAAAAACATTTCACGGGAAGATAATGAACTACACCAGCGCTATAAATCTTGATATCTTTCGATGGGGGAGATGAAGTGGTCACTGGATGTCATCTGAGTAACAAATCTATCAGGGGAATTTCAACTTTTATGCAGCCGCCTTAATTGACTGTTCGTGACAAGATTATGAAGTGGAAACGCAAGGATCAGCGATGGGTAAACCAAGACTAGGCAGTCCTCATGTACTGACGAACAAGGACCGTCGAGTATTGCGGAGGGTAGCTGTAAACATCGAACGAAATTAGCGGAAGGAACCACTCGTGAGTTCCAAAGTGCTACCAGCTGTCCAGCTAACACCATTGCTTTCCGTAGGAAGTTTAAAAGAATGGGGTACAGTGGTCGATCAGCTCCTCATAAACCACACATTTCCGTAAACACTAAGCAGCGCTTGAGTTGGTTTCGAGCAATCATCCCACAGATGTTCGCGCTCACATGCGGTTCCTCTTCGTCGAAATGTCTTGGCTCAAACTCGTCTAGGGGTTGAACCGCACGTGTCGCATTACACGCCCTAAATTAGACACTTGTGACCCTTTGCTTAAATTGTCTGGCTGATGGAAAGTTTGGGAAATATAAAGTTAACATATAGTAACAGTAATAATAACATTGGGAATTAAATTAACGACCCATAAATGATGTAGGCCACACAGTTGCGATTTGGTTAGAATAATGTTTATTCAGAAAGCAACCTAATAGCGAAGTGGTCGTATTTAGAGTTACTGTTACACTCGAGCGCATATCCATTTGATTCAGTTCGATCATCTCATCGCGAAGCCCAAGTCCAATACTCCGCCTCCTTAACTACACGAAAAGTTACAGTTCACACCAGGCCCGCGCGGCTGCTCACCGCACATAGACTAAGTCCCGCAATACCACACAACGTCGTTTCACTTTCTAGCTACCTAAAGACCGACCGTCCGCTTTCGCGTCTCCACCAGCACTGACTGCCCTGTACTCGTCCCCGGCCGCATTTCACGCGCCCCGAATATCCTCGATTTAATGACTACGGCAGTTCCCTTTCCTGAAGCCGTGCATCTGATTGGCTGCAGCTTATTTTTACATTTTAACATATTTAAATAATCAAAGCTTGATCACATTAACGTTCTAAATAAAGTAACAATAATATCGATTACATAATGAATTCTTTTACATAAAACTAATACAATTTCCTTCTTAACTCTGAATGCACGGCCATTAACCTTGCACCAATGTGTTTTCTGATAAATAAAGAACAAAAGTAACTATTATTCACTAAACTTTACGACAAATATTCTATTATCTAATGATTCAATAAGGTGTCTTGCTGTCATCGTTCTGTGTGTTTTGTGTGGAGGAAATGATAATCTGATGCTTAACTGAAAATATTGATAATTTAAATTTACTGTATCTTTTAAACAAATGAAGTTACGGAGTCGATATTTACATCATTTGTCATTTTAATGATGCGGTTCTATATGACATATCGATCGTTAAGATCGACCAAAGCGTTCAGACTTTATCATTCAGCTTATTCTTACAAAACTCGTTAATTTCACTTTAACAGTAAATCCTAAACTATTATCGATATGATCAATACTCAAGTTTTATTAGGATCACCATGAAATTTTATGGAGGATGGTACATTAAAATTACTATGGCTTAATTCCCTGCACTACTACAGAATTAAATGTGTGTGAAATCTTATGAGACTTAACTGCTAAGGTCATCAGTCCCTAAGCTTACACACTACTTAACCTAAATTATCCTAAGGACAAACACACACACCCATGCCCGAGGGAGGACTCGAACCTCCGCCACGACCAGCAGCACAGTCCACGACTGCAGTGCCCAGACCGCTCGGCTAATCCCGCACGGCTACAGAATTAAATAGTTTTCATAAATGATTCCATTTATGGCCGATCTTAGGTCCGCCATATTTAACACTGTTACGTCTTCTTAGCCACAAAAGCATTCTACTGGGTTTCCCAATGATATAGGATCTCGCCTGTCTCACTCGCACACTACAGCGCTTAGGCCTCAATAGACAATAGACGCCTGTGAGTTTCCCCATCTCGTGGTGAATCTGCGCCCTTTGTGGCATCCGGTCCTGAACGACAGGATTCGTTTCACAATTCCTGAAGGCTAACACTTTATGCCAAGTACTTTAATGAGCGCGAAATGCTCGCCAACCCACATGGTGCCAAGAGCGACGTCACTTGATAGTGGGTGGCTGGAAACCAGTGAGTCGATGAATCACGCCGTACCATGTGGCAATCCGAAGGAAGAGTTTCGGTTTAGCGAATTCCTGGAGTACGTTCTCTCTCATTCGTGAAGTATGGAGGAGGTGGTTTTACGGGTTACGGTTATTTTTCGTGGTTAGGGAGTGCTCCTCTCCTTGTGCTTAAGAAAACGGTGAATGCAGAAGGATGTGAATACATTTTATAGCACTGAGTACTATGTAGAGGAACAATTCGGAGATGAGACATAAAGCAGCTTTTGTGAGGCAATAGTTTGTGGGCACTAACATTTCTGACATAAATTGGTCTGCCCGGAGTCCCGACCTGAACCCAATAGTTTTGGGATGCTTTAGAAAGTCGACATCGCTCCAGACCCCAATTGCGAGTATGGATAACGATCACCTGGAGAATGGAGTGATGACAACGAAAATTAGTGCCCGACCAGGACTCGAGCTCGGATTTCCCGTTCATCGCGAGCGGTCGCCTTACCATTTGGCTATTCGTGCACGACTCACGGCCAGACTCAAACTTCCATATGTCGTCAACCATGTGTCTACAACTTGTATGGTTGATGACATATGAGGTTGGTGCAATAACACACCCTAAGGGAGAGAAAGGAAGAAAGTTATGCAGCTTGGTCACAGATTCATATACACACAAAAATGGACGAAAGGTACAAAATTTTGAAGTTTGACAGCCGTTGTATGAATGTATGACGCTGCACTGCATTTTCATTACGCAACTGGCAAAGATAAATGAGCCCTGGCGGCTGGCGCTAGGGTGTTCTACTTGCATCGCTGATACCGATATTCGGCTGTCTTGCTATCTTTGACTGCTCCCCGGCGGTTTTCCGGCTGAACGTGTGACGAGAGAGTCTCCGGTCGGCGTTCAACGAGCCAACTTGTGTTGAAAACAAGCCTGTGTCCCTAACCGTGGTGCATGGGCCTCGCCGCCTTCGTCTTTTGTCGCGCCGGGTGTACGGCGCCGATCATTGGGCGCCTTGACGTGCAAAACTGTGGTGGGTTCGTCGTCTCACGCTGAACAGCTTCTCAGCTGGTAATTTGCAAGCTCCAAGTTACGTATGACCTTTATTCTGCGTTTAACTAAGAAGATTGCTGAAACTTATTGTGTCATAGGTAGCTGCCGGAGATGGTTCTGAACTTTGTTCCACAGTGGCTGTTTTAAGGAGGCTGACGTTTCTCATTTCGTTTATCATCATCTGTGGAGTGCCTGTTTTAAGTGGTTTTCATGCAAATTTCAACTTGTTTTAGGACATATTGACCGCTTTAGGACTGTTTGCGGCTGAGTACGCGCCCAGCAGCCGTAGATTTAACGGTTTAATCGTTTGTCACGGCAGGATTTAGTATGTTTATTTAATGTTGAAAGTGCCTTAAGGCAACTGGAAGTGTTCTCTAACTTGCCTGCTAATTTACTGGGAGACGGGTAATGTTAGATTATTGCTCCATAAGAAATTATTATATATTCTAATATATTATATATTCTATATTATTATATATTATATATTCTAATGTGGCTGTGATTTGACCTTGTTTTCATTGCAATCTATTTGTGCTGCAGGCCATTTGTTAAGTCTGCTCGTTTCCTGGCGTCGGTGCGGTTATGAATTCTTGTCAGGACCGCTCATTGTGAGGCCGGTCGGACTATACATAAATATATACAGCCTGCTAGTGAGCCTGTGCACAAGCCGTGGGGAGTGAACGCTCGTATTGCCTGCCGGCCGTAGCGATATTGCTTCCAAGTACTGCTGTGGGCCTTAACGCTGTTCTCTAAAGTTAAGTGCAATTTGGGAATCATTCTGAGTCATTATGTCCGTTAGTCAAGTGAGGCCACTTTGTTAATATTAGCGTTTCTGTAAATCATATTACTGGTTGAGTTATTACTAGCCATTCTTATTTAACACTTATGTAATCATTTCTGTATCTTTAATGAATGTGCAACTTGTTATATTTCCTGTGTCCCAGTTTTGCGCCCTTGGTTGGCCCACGCTGCATTTTTAGTATAAGCATGTTTCACTGTGAACCTTTATGTGAGCAGTTCAGTTTTATTAAGCTTTAAGATCTTTGATTTTTAATGAAGTTGTGGTATTATGTGGCTGTGTAACTTTGGGTTGGAAGTGTATAGTGTTACTAGTCTTTTGGGATATGGTTAAACAAGATCGATTGTTTATGATTATTCACCATGTCTACTATCTATGATTTTGGTTGCGGACGCAAAATATGATTCTTATTCGTGTTTATGTAATTCAATTAAAGTGAAGATTTGTATATTACATCAGTAAGAGAGCAAATGTCCGAATTGAATTTTATAATAAAGTTTGTTTTGAGTCAAATTAAAATTGTAAAACAATCACAAGCTTGTCCATCACCAGTGATCCCCGGCTTCCTAATTCCTTTAAATAACTGTGGTGAGACTGTAAATTTGATTCTAAAGAATTGAGTAAGTACCACGGTTTAATAAAGAACGGGTGATATGTCGATACTAGGGCATAAATTCATTCCTTGTGCTCAGTTGGATGCTAACTGTGCCTCGCAGACAGACATATGAATAGTGCGCAGATGTCAGCATTTGAGAGAGGATGTGTAGCGGGGCTCAAAGAACCGTTTGGAGTAATCGGCCAATAGCTCGACATTTCAATAGGAGCATTGCCACTGTTCGACGTTGTTGGCAGGAATCTGTGTACCATAGCTGAGTATAGCGTTAAGAAAGAAGTGGTCGACCTAGAAAACTGACAGAAAGTCAGGAGCAATCAATCGTCTGGAGGCACTCAGAGCCCCGTATCTATCATTATCATCGATCGTACTTGCACCTGTTGCTTCATTGACCACAAGGACCATTAATAGGCGGCTCACGAAAAGGGGGATGAGCTCACAGGGCCCCTTGCGCCGACTAAATTGACCTCTGTACACCAACAGACCTGTTTGCAGTGGTGCAGGGCACATTCGGCGTGGAATGTCACGGGAGTAGGTCTTCAGTAATAAATCCGGCTTCCAACTGAGCTGCAAATGCCAGCGAATACGAGTCTGGAGACGTCCTAGACAGTGGTGGGGTACCAGACTGAATGTCGCTCGCCATGTGGACGCCTGACAGCCAGGAGTGACGGTCTGGGTTGCCATTTCCTTTCACAGCACTACCTCTTTGGTTCTCATCTGCGGCACCCTTGCAGCACAGTGTCACGTCGGTGATATTCTGCGTCCTTTTTGTTGCCCTTCGTGGAAAGTCGTCCTGGGCTTACTTTTTAGCAAGATAACGCCCACCCGCACACGGCGAGAGTTTCTACCGCTTGGCTTCGTGCTTACCAAACCCTACTTATGCCTGGCTGGGAACGTTTTGAGTATTATGGGCAGGGTCTTCCAACCACCTCGGCATTTTGACGATCTAACGCTCCAATTGGACAGACTTAGCAGATTATCCCTTAGGAGAAGATGCAACCACTGTCAATCAGTGCCAAGACGAATAACTACTTGCATACGAGCTAGAGGTGGACCAATGTGTTAATGAACTGCTCAAATTCTGAAGGTCTTTCTCTTCAATAAACTATCCAATTTGTGTCAAATTCAAATTATTTGTTTGTCTGTACATGTATTTCACATCTACCTATTTCCTTTCCATTCGTGTAATTCCTTCGTAGGGGTCCTTTTTTGTTTCCTCTTTTTCTTTGGAATGTACTAAACAAAATAAAACTAAGAACTAAGTATCAACACAGAAATAAACCTAGAGTTCAAAGGAAATAGAAATGAGCGTTTGGCTTCATTGTCCGGGAGGCCCCTCGCGGGGCAGGTCCGGCCGCCTTGATGCAGGTCTTATTGCATTCGACGCCACATTGGGCGACCTACGCGTCATATGGGGATGAAATGATGATGGAGACGGCACAACACCCAGTCCCTGAGCGGAGAAAATCTCCGACCCAGCCGGGAATCGAACTCGCGCCCGTAGGACGGCGACCCGTCACGCTGACCGCTCACCTACCGGGGCGGACACCTGGAGTTCAATGAATCTACAGAAGACGCTCAAAGTGCTTTCCCTGCCCTGCTAAACAACCATTGCATGTTTCCAACACTAATTTACAAATTTTGTCGCAAATCTTCCTGGAATAAAGGTTTTCCGATACTGATTGCGTTCGTTCCTTCAAATGCTCAGCATCGCGAATCTTGACGGAATGAGTTTCATTTTTTAACACAACCCAAACTGTAAATTCCATAAGTGTGATATCTGAGTATCGTTGCCCAATCTGTTCATCAAAAGTTTCATTTAATAGCCTCTTACAGTAACTTTATAATTTGGGAGTGCTTCGTCTCATTGCAATATCAACTTATCCTTAATCGGCGGCGGAAACTAAAAACTGGCCAGGCACGACAAGGAGTCGCGCACTGAGTGTCCCGTACAAACTTAAATAGAAATCACTGAGCAAATCAGCAATGTTACAGTCGGGGCTGATAGGTTACAACAAGACAACCTCATTTTTCAAACGCCACAGCCGAGGTTCACTGGGGGAGTAAACACCATGCGCACGATAACTAGTTTTGTACTCCATAAGTCATCATTCGGAGCACTATTCCGGCAGCCAACAATCAAACTGCACACGGCGAGAACATTCCAGAAGGCACACTCTCTCCCAAAACCCAGAAATCAGCCACAATGGACGCTATCGTGCATACGGCTCCGAATACACCAACAGACCCCAACGGCCTCCGTGTCAACAGGCTGGCCCCTCAGTCCGTACCTGCTGCCTCGTACCAACACCTATTTCCTTACTCGCAAACAGCGATAAACGCGAGTGAATCAGTGAGGCGCTCGCGGTTCCTACAGTCAGTCAGAGGACCCAACAATAGCACAACGCCGCCACGACTCAGTACACTTACCCGTCGTATACTGCTGACGAAATCTTGTGCCTCAATCGCGGTGTCTGCGTTGAAATGCCACGACCTTTGGATGAGTGTCAGTCTGAAAGTATTTGAACATGTACGTATCACAATCTATTTCCAGTGTGGTGATGAGTTCTATCAACAAGCTGATGCATTAGCCATTGGCTCGCCAATTGCCCCTGACGTTACCAATCTCTTGATGGAGCACTGTGGGGAGATGGCACTAAAAACTGCACGGGTCGTTCCTGAACACTGCTTCCATTACATAGCTGACACTTCCCTTATGCGCGAGTATGGAAGAGAGGCTCTAAATGAATTCCTTGACCACATGAACAACGTCCATAAATACATACAATTTACGAAAAAGTTAGAATAGGATGCATATCTTCCACTTTTAGATATTCTAATTTAAAAAAATCAGGCGGTACCCTAAGACATGCAGTCTATAGAAATTGTTCAAATGGCTCTGAGCACTATGGGACTCAACTGCTGTGGTCATAAGTCCCCTAGAACTTAGAACTACTTAAACCTAACTAACCTAAGGACAGCACACAACACCCAGCCATCACGAGGCAGAGAAAATCCCTGACCCCGCCGGGAATCGAACCCGGGAACCCGGGCGTGGGAAGCGAGAACGCTACCGCACGACCACGAGATGCGGGCCTATAGAAATGATATCCACACAGAGCTGTATCTTCGTGCGACGAGCTGTCATCTGCCGCAGGCTTAGACTGTTCTAGCAACTTTAGTTTATGTGCAATTTCTGCCAAAGACAGCCTCCCAGCCAAGATGCAACACCTGAAATAAGTATTCCGCCAGAACGAGTACAGCAAAGTGCACAGTAGACCTGCACTGAAGAAAAATGATGCAGCCCTCTGAAAAGAAGAGGCAGAGAAAGAGAAAGGAAAACACGCCTTTATTCCCTATCTTGGGCCTCCTCCATCCAAAATTGTTAGACTCCTAATGAAACATAACGGCAAGCCATATATTTTGATCACCAGAAAAATGACACATACGCTCGGCTCAGTAAGGGACAAACTGCAACGTCAGATACCGCTTATACATAACATCCATGTGGTCTGTACTATATCGGGCAAACACAATGCTGCGTGGAATACATTATATGTTTAAATCGGGAGCATAAAGATAGCAGTGACAGAACACAGCCTCAATGAGGGACATATGTCCGAATTTGAGAAAACAAAAACGTTGTACCGATCTAGCGGCTTCTGGGAGCGCATCATTAAAGAATCAACTGAAATAAGGAGCAAAGACAGTTTCGTAAACAGGGTCGGGGACTACCAGGTAAGTTCGGCATGGAACCCCGCACTAACAGCTATACTCGCGAACAGAGCGCACCAGTTGGCGCTTCATGAGTCTGAGCAAGACACTACACCGACGATTCAACGACAGTCCACCTCGCACGACGGGCCCCCAGAGAGAGTTGGGAGATACGGCCAGCACCAAGGCACATATAGGGGACGCCCGCATAATCGTGACACTTCACCTGAAGATGATGAGAACGACATTCGTCGAAACGTTGTGGTATTTCAACGCTGCTACCCAGATGGAAAGCCGACAAGATTTCGTCAAAAGTAAGTGAAGAATACAGGGGAGCAAACAACTGGAGTCGAATCTGGATTACTGGCACCAGATTCTCTTCATAGTGGAGTGCAGGATCTGTATGACACTTCATAATAGTGACACCAATTCACGTATCAAGCATGCAGTTTGAACTTATCAGGGACGTGCGTACGTTATACATGGTCCTCTATTATGTTCGACGACCCTCTCTATGCCATCGACGGCAGTTACAGTGGATAGGATCCTCCAAATCATTTCCCAGTCAACATACAACATTTCGGTGATGAGTTCGTCTTTCAGCGCGACAATGCCCGAGCACAATGTGCGACCTCGTAAACGCCATGTCAACCGAATGCAGTTACAACCGACATAAACTCGTCTGAACTTGTATGATACAAATCGAAATTTTCAGAGCGTCATCGTAGGAACCCTCCTCCTACAATGGATGGCCGGCCGGAGTGGCCGTGCGGTTCTAGGCGCTACAGTCTGGAACCGAGCGACCGCTACGGTCGCAGGTTCGAATCCTACCTCGGCCATGGATGTGTGTGATGTCCTTGGGTTAGTTAGGTTTAATTAGTTCTAAGTTCTAGACGACCTCAGCAATTAAGTCGCATAGTGCTCAGAGCCATTTGAACCTACAATGGATGACATAAGGAGTGTAGTCATCAAACAATGAGACGGAATTGGACGTCTGGACTGTTTTAACAGAACATGCCAAGAAAAATCCAAGAATTCCACGAACTAGATAGACTCTGTATTGAGTATTACCCAGCAGCAGACTATGATTCCACTGATGTGCAGAGATGTGCACTTTCAAACTTGTTTTTATGTGGTTATCGTTTTGTTTTTATTTCACTGTAAAGTAAATTGTTTCATTACTTTTATCCGTTTATTCGTTTATCCCCTGCTTAGTAGTGGTACAGGGAACCCTCTGCCATGCACCGTAAGGTGGTTTGCGGAGTATACATGTAGATACAGAAGTACGAAATACTGACAAGAAGGAAGGACAGGATGGCTGGACATGTTTTACGACAGCAGAAAATGAGTTCAACGGTATTAGAGGGAACTGTAGAGGGTAAAAGCTGTAGGGAAAGACAAATATTCGAAAATATCCAAAAAATAATCTGTTCATAGAGGAAGAGACTGATACGGGACAGGAAGTTTTGATGGATCGCATAGAATCAGACAAATGGGAAAAAAATGATTAAACTGTAGCGCAAACAAAAAGTGGAAGAGAAATGTTTGTAGGCAAATTGTCTTTACTTTCTAAGGGTGATATTTACGTACACCTGAAAAGAATTGAAATATAAATATAAGGGAATTTTTCAGTTCATACGAAGAGGTCACCTGCAGATAACAGGTAATTTGCGTACGTAAATTCCTCTTCCATTTTTTGTTCGGCCTACGGTTGAGCCAATAATTAACGTCTACATTTGTTGCCTTTTTACATATATGGTGTATTTTTTGATTAATGTGGAAACATCGCCTGCAGAAAATACGCCTGAGGTCCGAACAGGCAACCGCGAGCGTTTGTTGGAACAAGCAACCCCGCGGGAGACTCCCTCGTTCGTGTTGAGAATATGCGGTGGATGCATGCAACGAAAAGTATTCCACATTTTGTCGATCGCAGTCTGCAAGTATTGCTGTTAGTTAAGCCTAGAGGAAGAAAGTTGTTTCCGAAGTTAAGATCCTGTTTCGCATGTTTCGCTATTGAATTTTTTCAGCATTTTGCGGCCAAGGTGTTTCATTTAGACGAAACAGCTTCATGAAACCTTTTTATAATATGATCACTTTATTTATGAGTTAGTCTGATGTCCTTCTGACTTCCCAGTTGTGAACTACGGAAAAGTAGGGCGAATATTCTTTATCCTACACTTAGTTTTAGCGCTCCTCAACACAGTGATACAGTGTGGGCAGGCAGCACGTCTCCCCTGTGAAACGAAAGTTCAAGTAGTTGACTACTGCAATCATTTTTCTATTTATTTTAGTATCTGAAAATTGCTGTGCTGAAACGTTTAATAAATAAAAATCTTGAAATTTATTCCTGAAAGACAACTAGCTGTATTAGGTGTAGATGTACTACCTAAAGCGCCATATAAAATTTGTGCCGGACCGAGACCGAACCCGGATTTGCCGCTTATCGTGAGCGGTAGCACATCTACGAGTGTTCCTGTAACAGTTAAGTTGAATTTCAGAAATAAATTTCAGTATTAAAAACTGTAGTTCGTCATCAAAGTACCAATAAATAAAAATCTCTCGAGTTGTCTAGGGAACAGTATTCATTGAACACTGATCAGCCAGAACATTATGGCCACCGACCTACTATCTATATAAACCCATCCATCTACATCTACATCTACATCTACATCTACGTGATTACTCTGCTATTCACAATAAAGTGCCTGGCAGAGGGTTCAATGAACACCTTCAAGTTGTCTCTCTACCGTTCCACTCTCGAACGGCACGCGGGAAAAACGAACACCTGAATTTTTCTGTGCGAGCCCTGGTTTCTCTTATTTTATCGTGATGATCATTTCCCCCCTATGTAGGTGGGTGCTAACAAAATGTTTTCGCAATCGGAGGAGAAAACTGGTGATAGAAATTTCATGAAAAGATCACGTCGCAACGAAAAAGGCCTTTGTTTTAATGATTGCCACTCCACGTATCTTGTCTGTGACACTATCTCCCCTATTTCGCGATAATACAAAACGAGCTGCCCTTCTTTGTACTTTTTCGATGTCATCCGTCAGTCTCTCCTGATGCGGATCCCACACCGCACAGCAATACTCCAGAATAGGAAGGACTATCGTGGTGTAAGCAGTCTCTTTAGTAGATCTGTTGCACTTTCTAAGTGTTCTGCCAATGAATCGCAGTCTTTGGTTTGCTCTACCCACAATATTACCTATGTGATCGTTCCAATTTAGGTTGTTTGTAATTGTAATACCTAATTATTTAGTTGAATTTACAGCCTTCACATTTGTTTGACTTATCGCGTAATCGAAATTTAGCTAATTTCTTTTAGTACTAATGTGAATAACTTCACACTTTTCTTTATTCAGGGTCAATTTCCACTTTTCGCACCATACAGATATCTTATCTAAATCATTTTGTAACTCGTTTTGATCATCTGATGACTTTACAAGACGGTAAATGGCAGCATCATCTGCAAACAATCTAAGACAGCTACTCAGATTGTCCCCTATGTCGTTAATTTAGATCAGGAACAACAGAGGGTCTATAACACTTCCTTGGGGAACGCCGGATATGACTTCTATTTTACTCGATGACTTGCCGTCTATTACTACCAATTGTGACCTTTATGACAGGAAATCACGAATCCAATCGCACAGCTGAGGTGATACCCGTAGGCACGTAGTTTGGTTAGAAGACTGTTGGGAGGAACGGTGTCGAAAGCCTTCTGGAAATCTAAAAATATGGAATCAATTTGACATCCCCTGTCGATAGCACTTATTACTTCATGAGTATAAAGAGGTAGTTGTGTTTCACAAGAACGATATTTTCTGAAACCGTGCTATGTGTCAATAAATCGTTTTCTTCGAGGTAATTCATAATATTCGAATACAGTATATGTTCCAAAATCCTACTGCAAATCGACGTTAGTGACATGGGTCTGTAATTCAACGGATTGCTCCTACCTCCCTTTTTGGGTGTTGGTGTGACTTGAGCGATTTTCCAGTGTTTAGGTATGGATCTTTCTGCGAGCGATTGGTTGTATATAATTGCTAAATATGGAGCTATTTTATCAGCATACTCTGAGAGGAACCTGACTGGTATACAATCTGGACCGGAGGCCTTGCCTTTATTATCCAGACGGTAGCTGTCAGACACACAGACAGTGCTTCTAGTCTCAGTGAGCGTGGTGCCCGTGTGTAGAATGGGGAAGACACGCGGTCTGTCTGGATTTGACCGAGGGCAGATTGCGATGGCCGGGAGGCTCGACACGCGCATTTCGGAAACTGCACGACTTGTCGGATGTTCGAGGAGTGCTGTGGTGAGTGTCTTCAACACATGGCAAAACCAAAATGAAACCACGTCCAGACGTCGTGCGTTGGGTGACCACCCCTCATTATAGATGTTGGACATAGTAGGCCGGCAGACTGATAAAGCAGGACAGGCGGCGAACGGTGGAGGAACTATCATCAGACTTTAATGTTTGACAGACACGACATCGGCAACTACGACTGAAATGGGCACGTGACCATCGGACTAGGCGTTGGCGCAGTGCCAGAGCGTTGTGTGGTCAGATAAATCCCGATATCTTCTTCATCATGCCCATGGGTGGCCGCGAATCCGTCGTCTTACAAGGGAATAGCTCACTGAAAACTGTACTTTGGGAAGGAGACAAGCTGGCGTCGGCTCCATTATGCTCTGGGAAACATTCAAATGGGCATCCTTGGATCCAATGGAGCTCATGAGAGGCACCATGATGCCCAAGGAGTATCGTACACTGGTTGCTGACCACGTACACCCCTCCATGACGATAATGTTACCCGACGGCAGTGACATATTTCAACAACATAAGGCGCCATTTCACAAGGCCAGGAGTGTGACGGAGTGGTTCGAGGAACACAGTGGAGAGGAGTTCCAATTGATGTGTGCTGCCTCCCCCCCCTCCCCCCTCCTGTGTGCCAGATCTGAACAAGATGAAAGACATCTAGGATGTCCCGTTCCCGGAATTTACGGTGTGTGCGGATGTGGTGCCAGCTCTCTCCAGAGACCTACCAAGATCTCATTGTTTGCCTGCCATGACAAGTCGCCGTTGTCATCCGAGGCAAAAGTGGACATATCGGCTATTAGGCAGGTGTGGTCAAAATGTTCTGGCTGATCAATGCAGTTTCAATTGTGTTACGTGTCTGATACGGTTTGAACAACATTAACGAACCAAATTATTTCAGTTTAATGTTTATGCATACTAATTTCATATTGTGGAAACGGGAGGTATCTTAACTATTAGATGATAGTTGAAATTTAAATGGCAACAAATAAATAAATAAATGGCCATGTCATAAGAGGGCTATTCGGAAAAATTAGGTCCGATCGGTCGCGAAATGGAAAATACAGTGAAAATCAAAAATGTTTTATTCGCAGCAGTTTTCTATGTTGTGACTTGGCAAGACAGCCAAGCCACTATGATTGGTAGCCGAAAGGCACGCGTTAAGCTCACGCAGGCTGGCGTGAGGTCTGGAACAGTTAAAGGGATTGAGACTGGCAAATAAAGTACGTAGCTGATGGAATACTTAATTTAAATTCATAATTGGTGCACATCGGTCTGACGGTACATGCATCACAAGATAAATAGCAAATGATAATGGCGCCTTGCTAGGTCGTAGCAAATGACGTAGCTGAAGGCTATGCTAACTATCGTCTCGGCAAATGAGAGCGTAATTTGTCAGTGAACCATCGTAAGCAAAGTCGGCTGTACAACTGGGCGAGTGCTAGGAAGTCTCTCTAGACCTGCCGTGTGGCGGCGCTCGGTCTGCAATCACTGATAGTGGCGACACGCGGGTCCGACGTATACTAACGGACCGCGGCCGATTTAAAGGCTACCACCTAGCAAGTGTGGTGTCTGACGGTGACACATCATTCTACACCTTCCATCTACTTCTGTGTATAGTCGTTGCTCCGACCAAGAAATTTGTAGTAGAGTTGTACCAACTTTCTAAACTTTCTTATAGAATGCAGCCGCTGTGCCGCCCGCCACTTTTCTAAGCCAGTCTGCATTGCCTGTGCCAAAATTTTATCTTCATGGCCAATGGTTCATGAGAGCAGAGATGGACATCAGAGGAGCCGAGTGTGGACTGTGTGCTGCATGATCAAATACTTCCTATTGAAAACGCCGCAGGTGCATCCTCATGGTAGGTACGCTACGTGGAGTTCCATGAAATCAGGCGTAACCTTGCAGCGGGCACCCGTACTTGCTGAGAGACACAATCGTTCTAGGCACCTTTACGTGCTCAGTGTCTGCTCAGAACTGGAAAGAGCGACGTGACGCAAACGACAGGCGTACTGCCCGATCTATCTGTGCAAATCGTCAGTGGATTTTTACTGTAGTTTCCATTTTGCACCCTGTCGGACCTTAGTTTCCGAATAGCCCTCTAGTACGGGTAGAGCACTACTCCAGTTCTCGGTTCAGTTTCAGGGCCCCAGGTCCGTTCAGCCTCTTGTCAAAATGAATAATAGGGATTTTTCCCGAGTTTAAAACATGACCGGGACGCGAGACCCACCACACCTCCCCCTCCTAGTGCCACAGCATGTTGAAGGCCGATAGACTTCTGAAGAGCTCGCGCCACAACCTTTAGCTTTTACTGATTACTCGTGAAACGTGAGAAGGATGATCAAGTATACGCTTTACGACTGTTGTCAGTTTGTATTGCACTTATTTTTGCTCCATGGTCTACAGGAATTAAACTGCGTGATATAAGTTTTCCATCACTAGCATTTTTGTGAAGTTATGCGGGTTTATATTCAACCACTTCCTTTCTTGTTCCGCTTGCAAACAGAGCGAGAAAAAAACGACTATCTATATGCCTCAGTATGAGGTCTAATTTCTCATATCTTCGTGGTCCTTAAGTGACATGCATGTAGGCGGCAGTAGAATCGTTCTGCGGTCAGCTTCAAATAGCGGTTCGCTAAATTTTCTGAGTAGTGATCCTCGAAAAGAACGTCACCTTACCTCTAGTGACTCCCATTTTAAGTTCTCGACACATATCCTCAATATTTGCTTGTTATTTGAACCAAACGGTAACAAATCTAAAAGCCCGTCTGTGAATTACTCTGATGTCTTCCTTCAATCCGACATGGTGCGGTCCCAAATACTCGAACCGCGGTACTCTAGAACAGGTCATACTAGCCTCCGAAATGCGGTCTCCTTTACAGATGAACAACATTTTCCTAAAGTTCTCCCAATAAGCTGAAGTCGACTTTTCGCCTTCCCTATCGCAATCCTGAAATGCTTGTTACATTTCATACCGCTTTGCAACGTTACACCCAGAAATTAAAAACGACATGGCTGTGTCGACAAGGACACTACTAATGCCGTACTTGTTTTACCCGTTCATCCGCATTAACTTACATTTTTCAACATTTAGAGCCAGATGCCATTCATCACACATACTAGAAATTTTGTCAAAGTCATCTAGTGTCCTCCTACAGTCACTCAACTTCTACACTTTACCGTACACCACAGCATCATCAACAAACAACCACAGATTGCTGCTCAGCCTGTCCGCCAGGCCTTTTTTTCTTCTTTTTTTTCATTCTTCTGATTGGTTTGATGTGACCCGCCATGATTCCTCTCCTCATTTATATATTCGGAAAATAACAGCAATCCCATTTCACTTAACTGGGACACTACAGACGGCAGCCTTTTCTCTGATCAACTGTCGCCATGGAGAACAACATATTGTGTTCTATTACTTAAGAAGTGTTGGAGCCACTCACATATCTGAGAACCTATTCCATATGGCTTGTTCAAATGGCTCTGAGCACTATGGGACTTAACTTCTGAGGTCATCAGTTCCCGAGAACTGAGAACTACTTAAACCTGACTAACCTAAAGACATCACACACATCCATGCCCGAGGCAGGATTCGAACCTGCGACCGTAGCGGTCGCGCGGTTCCAGACTGTAGTGCCTAGAATCGCTCGGTCACTCCGGCCGGCGCGAACCTATTCCTTATTCTCGTACTTTCCTTAACAGTCTCCAGGAGGACATTGTGTCAAATGCTTTTCGGACATTTAGAAATATGGAATCTGCCTATTGCTCTTCATCCATTGTTCCAGTGTAATACACGAGGCAAGGGCAAGCTGAGTTTCGCGCGAGCGATGCTTTCTAAAACCGTGCCGATCCGTGGGCATCGGTCTCTAGGAAATTTATTATATTCGAACCCAAAATATGTTCTAGAATTCTGCAGCAAACCGATATTAAGGATATTGCTCTGTAATTTTGTGGGTTCGTTCTTTTATCCTTCTTTTATATAGGAGTCATATGCGCTTCTTTCTAGCTGCTTGGAACTTTGCACTGGGCGAGGGCCTCGCGATAGATGCAAGCTAAGTAAGGGGCCAGTGCCGTAGAGTAATCTTTGTAAAACCAAACTGGGATCCCATCCGGATCTGGCGACTAGCTTGTTTTCAACTCCTTCAGTTGTTTCTCTACGCCGCAGTTGCTTATTACTATGTTGTTCGTGCGGACTGTGTGCAACGGTCAAACAATGAATGATTGCACGATCACTCTGCGTGAACAATTTCTTGAACGCGTAATTTAAAACTAAGATTTTGTTTTTGCTCTCTTCTACTGCCACACCAGACTGGTCAACGAGCTCCCTCCAAACCGTGGAATTAAGTCCCTGATACCTTCACACATTTCCTGTCATCCTGTTCTGTATTGTTAGTGTTTTCCATCTATTCCTTTCCAAGCGATTCTTCGAATGATTTTCTTATTTACTATCTTAACAATCCACTTAATGTAAAATGTAAACTTTCACGGCGGAAATGTCACAATTACTAAAATGTTACTGGCTATTAAGCCAATACGATAGTGTTATCAATCTCCCTGCTCTGACAAGGAGAGTACAACAATTGTTTTGAATGTGACCGAATACAATTGTAAGGTCAACGACTTATTGGGTTGAATAAAGACCCCACTGACAAAGTACTTAGAACTGTTTCGCAGTTGATAAAAAAAGTCCTATATCGAACAGTGCGTACAGAAAAGTCTGTTCAGTTCAGCTGCGCTACCACCAAGACTTTATGTACTGCTGAAGATGCCAAAGAACATGTTCCTCTAAGACTCAACCTGAGTGGTATTGGTTCGTCCACTTCTTCAAAAATGGTTCAAATGGCTCTGGGCACTACGGGACTTAACTTCTGAGGTCATCAGTCCCCTAGAACTTGCAACTACTTAAACCTAACTAACCTAAGGACATCACACACATCCATGCCCGCCGCAGGATTCGAACCTGCGACCGTAGCTGTCGCGCGGTTCCAGACTGTAGCGCCTAGAAGTGCTCGGCCACCCCGGCCGGTCCACTTCTTCGATTGCCAGGTTCCTGATAGCACTATTACGACCGTATAGGGGCCGATTGGACTCGTATATCAAGGATACGGCAAATTTTATCAGTAAATTAAACGGCGTAGTGGATCAGCCGGAAGACATGTTAGTTGGTTTTGATGATATTCACTATTCAGTATGGCTGCGCTCAGTGACATGTTGCAACAGCTGAATCGGATTTTTCCTCCCAATATTGCAAAACTGTCTAACTATTGCGTGACAACCACGTATTTCAATTAGAACGACGAGTTCTATGATCAGACGGGTGGCGTAGCTATGGGGAGCCCCTGAAGCCCAGTTATAACGAATTTCTTTATGAAAAATTTGACGAGCAGGCATTGCAGACCACCAACAAGAAACCGAATATTTTGGTCCGGTACGTGGATGATACGTTTGTTTTGTGGAAGCATGACAGGGAGGAACTAGGACGTTCTCACAAACATCTCAACAAGATCAAAAATGGTTCAAATGGCTCTGAGCACGATGGGACTTAACATCTGAGGTCATCAGTCCCCTATAACTTAGAACTACTTAAACCTAACTAACCTAAGGACATCACACACATCCATGCCCGAGGCAGGATTCGAACCTGCGACCGTAGCGGTAGCGCGGTTGCAGACTGAAGCGCCTAGAACCGCTCGGTCACTTCGGCCGGCTCAACAGGATCAATCGGAAGATTGTTTACCATAAGAAAGAAGGTAGCTTGGGCCACACGGTTTACCGAAAACCTGCGCACACAGTTACCTTCACTGGGATTCGAACCACCACCCACAACAAAAACGAGGCTTCATTAAAACGTTGGCGGATAAAGCAAGGAACATCTGCGACCAGAGCTGCTTGAGTCAGAATTAAAACATCTCACCAATGCATTGCTCAGGAACGGCTATTCATCCACTGATGTAAAAAGAGAGTTAAGACCACCGCGCAGAAGTCATAGCGATGCACAAGCGCCTGTGAAACCGAAAGTTTTCCTGCTCTTCATTAAGGACGTTACTAACCCCATAGCAAAATTCTTCATAAAAAGAAGCACCATCTTATAAGGAAGATACAAGATCACCTAAAATTGATCAAGGATGCTCGCCACCGCGGGAGAAAGAAGGAATTTGTAGGATTCCTTGTAAAATGTTCAAATCTGTGTGAATTCCTAAGGGATCAAACTGTCGAGCTCATCGGTCCCTAGACTTACGCACTACTTAAACTAACTTATGCTAAGAACAACATACACATCCATGCCCGAGGGAGGACTCGAACCTCCGGCGGGAAAGGCCGTGCAATCCGTGACATGATGCCTCAAACCGCACGACCACTTCGCGCTTCGGGGATTTCTTGTAGCTGTGGGGAGGGGTATGCGGGTACTACAAAACTAACGGTTAAAAAACGCGTAGAAGAGCACAAGGGAAATTGCAGAAGAGGGAAGAGTGACAGATCATGGAACCAGGAGACTACCACATTAATTTTTATAGGTCTCAAGTTCTGGCAGCCAGAAGCGAATATGCAGAGATGCCATAAAATTGTAAAACACCCTAGAAATTTTAATAGGAAGGAAGAGAGTGTGAAAGTGAATGACATTAGGATTCCGGTGTTGAAGATGTGTACCACACATGGGGTGATAGCTACAGCGGACGACGGCAGTCGACAACGGCCAATTAATCTAGGAGAGAGGTATGTTACATGCATCACCAACACGTTTAAAGTACGGTTTCATTCTCGAACTAATTTCTCTGCAAACTAAACTTACATCTTACAAAGAAATCGTTCTTATAGTCTCATTACTTTGTCCATCACGTGTTATTCTCCTTTCAAGGTATCAGAGTTCTTTCACTTTCTCTACGACTTTCTTCCCAACTTCGATTTTCAGTTTATCGAAAATTTCGTAAAATGAAAAAACCGCTCACCAGTTGCTTAATCCACAATCTTTTATTTTGTACGATGACGGTTTCAGAACACAGTTCCATCATTTGACGTAAACTGTAATAATGAAAATGTTACGTTACACGATGGTAGGAGGGGTTCTCAAGTCTAAAATGTAAATGAGAAATTATGCGGCTAAAATTTCTAAAATGAATCTAAATAAATTAAGAGCGAAAGGGAGGTTACTTACAAACAAAATCACTTAACCACCTGAGATCATCCTTATCCCAGTGTTATAATGGAACCAAAGATTTCGTGTCAAAAGGAAAAAGGGACCTATAAAAACCCAAAAACCGGACGTCACGACTGGACACCAAAAATCACCAGAATCGTGAAACGTTTAATATACAGTAAAAAAGGGGGAGAAACATCACATATTGCATGTTGTTACTTACGTAAATTTCATAAAAAGCCGTTCTCCGTGCTGCGCGACGGGGAACACAAACACGAAAACTACGTAATAGTAAATACTAGCCGTCAGAACTGAGGCCGCAGACGATCTGCACATTTTAAAAAGAATTACGTTTTATGAAAATCCTCTTTTTATTACGTTTTATACGTTTCAAGCTTCTGATGATGTGTCCGGTCGTGGTGTCCACTTTTTGGATTTTTCTAGATTCATTTTATCGACAACATTGAGGTGAGGATGATGGTAGATGGTTTAATGATTTTATTTGTAAGAAACTTCTTATTGTCTCTTTTATTTATTTATTTATTTATTTACATATTTTACGCCCACACTGGAGCACTTTATTCAATCCATATACATTTAAGTCTTAATACTAGTTGTAGATTTGGCTTTCCTCTTCTGCTCCCAAAACGTCTTTATCCTTTCCGGCCTGGCTGCCCCTTCTTCCTCAGTTATGATGTATTTTTTGCCTGTGAATGTCTCTAAATCTCGTGTCACTGTTTTCACTATCTTCTTCTCTTCTCTTCCTTATCTGCATTGTCAGGCCTAGCTCGTCTAGATCATCTTGAACTCCTTTGAACCAGTTGTTCTTGGACTTACTTTTCCAAACGTAGGGTAACAGTTGTTTCAGTAGCCTGGTTTCTGGTAGTCTGGAAATGTGACAGAAAAAAGCAACCCTCCTTTTCCGCATTGTGTTAATTATTGACTGAGTTTCTTGGTATACAACTTCGTTAGGCAATAGTCGCCACTCCCTCCACTTTATTTTTTGTTTATAATTGTTCTAAGGATTCTTCTGTCTGCCTTCTGTAGTTTGTCTGTGGTTAATTTGGTGTTCATCTTTAACAGTGTTTCACTAGCGTAGGTTCCTTCAGATTTAATACCAGAATGGTAGTGTCTGAGTTTTGCATTTAACGAGAGATATTTCTCGTATGTCGCCCAGGTGATGCGTTGCGCTTGTTTCAATTTAGTTGTTCTGCTTTCTACTTTGAATTCCAACTTATAACCTCCCCAAGATATTTGAACTTACTTACAATTTTAATTTGTTTGTTGTCATTCAATGTAATGGCTGGTGTTTCAACCTTGAAGGATGACATCATTTCTGTCTTTTCAACCGAGCTTCTGCTGCTATTTTTTCGAGTTGTTCAATTTGGTATTTAGCCTCTTCCACGCTATTTACGAGCAGCGCTAGATCATAAGCAAAGGAAGGCAACTGTCTTTGATATTTCTGCCAATGATGATGTTTGGTAGGCATTTCTTATTCCACTCTTGCATGGCTTTCTCCCCCCTGTTGAAGTCCCGTCCTGATTTCAAACGTCTCTTTCAATTTATTTGAATTCATTTTGGAAATTGTAACCGCATACTTTTTTATTGGACATTTCAGACTTTAGGATGCCCTCCCATTGTCGTGTACCATAATATTTTCATTATTACAGTTTACATCAGACGAGGGAGCTTAAGTGTTCCGAAACCGGTTGTGTACACAATAAAAGACTGTAGATTAGGCAACTGGTGAGCTGTTTCTCCATTTTACAAAATGGGCTGTTGCGGCTTTCCCATAACAAGAATTTATTGATAATCACGTGTCTGCTACCCCTCATTACCGTCATCCTTTTGTGTTTACTCTTATTCCATATCCTGAGTTCGTTAGACTGTTTATCCCATTCAACTGGTCCTGCAACTCTTGCTCATTTTCACTGAGTATAGCTAAAATCAGTGAATCTTATCAATGACCTACTTTCAACCTGAATTTTAATACCTCTCCTGAACCGTACCTTTATTTCCTTTTTTGCTTCTTTGATATATAGGCCGAAACGTAGAGGAGGCAACTGAACCCCTATCTTATACTGTCCGTCTCCCCTCGTCTTCCTTCTTGGTTCCTGAACACACTGTTTATCATCCGTCTTTCCTTACACCTTACTCAAATTTTTCTGAGAATTTCAAGCATCTCGTACCAAATTGTCGAATGCTCTTCCTTGGTAGACAAATCCTATAGTAGTGTGTCTTTTATCTCTCAAGTCATGCTTCCATTATCAAGTGAAACGTCAGAATTGGCTCTGTGGTGCCTTTATTTTTCTAAAACCACTCATCTAACAGACCATTTTTTCCATTCGTCAGCTCATCTAACACTCATCTAACAGACCCTTATTTTTTCCCATTCGACTATAGATCTGTCTTGTCAGCAAACTTCGTTTCATGAGCTGCTAAGTCGATAGTGCGATAGTACTCGCATTTATCTACCTTTGCTATCATCGACACTGTGTGGACTATATTCTTTCAAAAGTTGTGTATCTAGTCTCATAGATTCTACACACTATCTTCTCCCCCTGATATAAGAAATTTCAAAACATGTTGTCCATGCCTTTTTTCTTGTTGATCCTATTCCAAGACTGACGTCCATTTCCTCTTGATTTCTTCACTTTCTACCTTCAGCCGTTGCGCTTTAACTTCCCTGAACTTACTATAGATTTTGCCGCTAAGTGCTTATATTGCTATACTTCTTTCTTTTCATGAAATTTTTCTTTTCTTTCATCAATCAACTGAAATATTTCTTCTGTCATATAACGTTTCTTCGTAGTCACCTTTCCTGTCACTAAATTTGTCTACAGAATCGCTATGAGTACCATTTTTAGAGATTTCTATTTCTCTCAATTGAACATGTTATTGCGGTATTCAGTAACCCAACATATACAGCCTCAGAGAACCTCACATAGACCGATGACCGTCGCAGTCTGGTCCCTTTAATCCCCCCCAAACCAACCAACCAACCTCACATAACCACTCCTCAGTACTTTAGTATCCCATTACGTCGTACATTTATTTTTCATGACGATTCTGTTAAACTTAAGTCTATCGTTCTCCGTTACTAATTTGTGACTCGGATCTATATACGCTCTTGGGTACACCTTACAATATTTTATTTCAGAATATGTCCACCGTGCCCAACTGATACCTTCCTATATCTCCAGGCTTTTTCCAAGTATACTTTACTTCTGATGTTACAAACGGTATGTCTGCTATGTATAAATTAATCACAGAAAAGTAAGGTTGCGTTGAACGTCATGCTGCTGCCAAGCTGCAGAGAGACAGCAATAACACGTAACAGAATGAGAAGTGTAAGGTGATGGGTCGGCTGCGTGCCCGCTTCTTGGAATTTCCGTGCATTCGATTGCACCAATATCTGAAGTCTCAAATAATCACCAAAATACTACAATTGTTTTCAGACAAGCTTTAACAAATCTGATTACAGCTTTAAACTCTCAATAAAGACACAATACCCATAAAATTATCATTACACTTGTACTCCAGTATTAGCAATCTTATTAACGTTTATGTATAACATTTTTTGTAACAAAAGCGACAAAAGTTACAAGCTACGGGGTTACCCAAAAGTCCGTTAACATTGAAGGTGCACTAATTCACGGAGTAGTGTAGGCAGAGAGGTATATTGGCACACGTGCCTGAAATGACAGGGGTTTCATGGAAACGAAAACCGAGTGCCAAATCTAGCGAATGGATGACGCTGGTCAGCTACACGTCGGTGATGCCGCATGAGAATCTTGTTTTAAGGGGCTGTAGAGAGTCAGATGCTCCAGCAATCACGGCATGTTGAAAAGGCATTGTTGCACTAGAAGGACCGGATCCGTCATTTTGACGGGTATTCTACTTCTGTAGACTTATTTATCCTAAACAGATTCTTCTACTGGTCCCTTTTTCTATGACTTTTCGTAAATATTTGTTAGGTAGACGTCTGCAAAGGATTTACCCAGTAGGACTATTCTGAAGAGTGTCCCAAACAACTCCTACTACAATGACCGAAATCCTTCATTTTGACGGGTACCGAAATGTGAAAAATAGCTTTCAAACATGTCGAGAGCTATTGTTATTTACCACTCTAATTTGATTATCGTCTTCTGCAGACCCTTTGTCGATGAGCAACGAAGCTTTGTTGCTCAAGTTGCGCAGTTTGTGTTGTCCACATTTCAGTCATTTCGTAATGGCGGTCCAGGGACGCGGTTTGTCTGATGAACAAATTTTAAAATATTTGATGTCAATGTCAAATGGTGAATCCGAAGAAGGAGATCCTCGTGATATTTGTGAAGCTAAGGTAGTAGGAGAAGATGACGCTGCAGGCGCTATTGATGATGAGGAATATATCCCTCCCATCAATGAAATCAGTGACTCTTCAGACAGCAATGTTGCAACTACTGGACAAGCCGAGAAGTTGCAAACCAATGTTGCTTTACCTATAGCAGGTATGTTTGTATAGCCATTGTATTATTATTTTATATTTTATCGCAACTGATATTTCAGCAAGCATTATAAATGTTTTCCATGTTGCTGTATTATAATCTGAAATTCATTGTTTTTATTGTAACTGAATTATTCTATTATATATTGTATATTCAGATGCGTCAGACAACGGTGTGCGCTTATCTCCAGCTAACAGTACTAGAGGCGCTCGTGACAGGGTGAAAGGAAAAATTCAGACAGAAGGAAATCCTTCCATTGGGAGTAGTGAGACAGCTGATGAGGGAACAACATGGACTGTTAAACCTACGAAAGCTGTTCCTGGAAGACGTCCACAGCAGAACATCTTGAAGGTAGCACCGGGACCTACAGGCTACGCAAAGAAGTTTGGCGGGAAAGGTACGTATTTTAGTGCAAGGAGATTGCTAACTGATGAAAGCATGCTTCAAAATATAAAGAAGTGAACAGAAAATAGAGCACTCTAAGAGCTACAGGACAATGATTGGACCATTAGCGTTGATGTAATAGAAGCCGCAATATCACTTATGTATTGACGAGGCGTATATGGAGCAAAAGACTTTCCGTTGAAGCTGTTATGGTCGAATACATGGGAACCAACATTTTTTCGGAACAAATTGAGTAGAAATAAGTTCACCGAAATTATACGGTTTATGCGATTTGGCGAAAAGAGCGCATGTTCACATAGACTAAAGGCAGATCGTTTTGCATCTGCTACCCCAGTATGGAATCCTTTCATTGCCAATTACTTACTCTGTTACATTCCAGGTGAAAAGATCACAGTGGATGAGCAACTGTTTCCCTAAACGCTAGATGCTCTTTCATTCAATGCATGAGCAATAAGCCAGACAAATTTGGAATAAAGTTTTGGCCTGTCGTTGATGGGAATTCAAATTATCTGGTGAATGACATTCCTTGCCTCGGCAAGATTGAGCTGCGTCCCACAGGTGTTCTCCTTGCAGAACATATTGTAACGCGTCTTATGCAGCCCTTTGTTTCCGCAGGAAGTAACATAGCCTGAGAGAATTTTTTCACAACGAAAAATTTGAAACGTAAGAGTACAAACATTGTAGGCACAGTGAAGAAATCTAGAAGAGAAATACCTAGATCAGCAAAATCAGTTGTAGCACCTTTGCACAGAACTATTCTTTATAAGTCAGGTGACATGACTCTACTATGCTATCAAGGGAAAAAGAACAAAGCTTTGCTTATTTTGAGTTCAATGCATGACACAGTAATTATCGATGAACGACATCCTAAAAAGCTACCAGAGTCAGTGGCCTAGTACAGTAACACCAAGTATGGCGTTGTCGTAATCGATCAAATGGATCGGCTTTATACTGTGAAGTATGGATGCCGCAGATGGCCCGTGCACATTTTTTTTTTTTTTTTTTTTGTCTTGAACTTAGCAGCTATAAATGCTTGGGTACTCTATAAGGAAGTAACATGAGAACAATTAAGCAGACGTCACTTAATATACAAATTGGCAGAAGAGTTTGCCTCAGCATATAGGGCCAAAATGATACAAAATACTCTTCCTAATACAGTATCACAACATTACAATATTCGGCAGAATTGTCAAATTGGAGGGTGTAGAGGCAAGAATAGAAGCAAGCATTTATGTAAAAAATGTGACATGTATGTTTTCGGACCGTGTTTAGGCAATGCTGAATACACCTGTGTGAGGTGTCACGACGCAGCAGGTGGTTTCTAATGAGTAAAAGCAGGGTTATAAATTTTTTCTCTAGAATATATTGCGCTTCTCATATATTTGTTTTAAAACTCATGGTTTTCTTTTCTGCGGAAAGTTATACATTCCACATTTTGTTACTTAATGTTTTGATTAATTTTTAGGTATAAAGTGTTTATTGTGCCATGTAATGCTACAGAAAAAAGTAAAACTGTATCCTGGTAAACTGTGTAACTTGTCTGAAACAAACTGATGTATGTTAAAATGTGTTTACTTTTTTAAAAACGGCAAATAAAACTGTACCCGTCAAAATGGGTTGATCCTTCTAGGTAGATCGAAATCCCCTGTCCTTCTAGTGTTAGTGAAGCATTAGTAAGAGAATGGAGAATCCGATACTGCACCTTTACGATCATATAGCCAGAAGAATGGTATCCAAAGGGTAAAGATCCTGTGATAAGTGTCACTGTGAAGAAAATGATCATGAAGTTTGAGGCCATGAATTGTCTAGACGATCGGTCCCGTAGTAGGTGATCAGACGCAAGTGCTACTGCTGCTCGAACAGTTCAGGGAGAAATGGAGACTTCAGAGGGTTCATCTCAACATGGTGAAGCCATAGCGCGTGGAGTCGCACGTCGCACCGGCATTCCATGCACTGCTCTTTGGAGAGTGTTGTACCTTCCAATGCCATCCGTGCAACGTACAATACCCAGCGCCACCATGAATTGTTAGCCACCGATTTTGTGAGACAGAGAGCATTTGCGGTGTGAGCACTCCAAAAATGGGGGAATATGACGATTCGTTGTCTGTTGCGTTGTGGATCGAAGAAGTCCATTTCACTCTCGAGTGTCTGTCAAGACCCTAAACTCCAGTATCAGGGCTACCGAAAATCCCGAACTGCTGTAGAAAGCCTACTGCATGACGAAAAAGTGGAGGTGTTGTGTATATTTACCACATAAATAGTGATCGGACCCTTTCTCTTCTAGGAAATGCGGGGTTTTGCTTTTTAAAAGTTCAGCGTGATGGCTGCAAAGTATGCTGATATGTTATGGAATCGCATCATCCCAAGCCTGGCTGATAAACACCTCTAGGAAACTACTAGTTTTATGCACAATGGCCCTCCACCATATTGCTACACATGTGAAAGATCTCTTGCGTCCATTGTTTGGTGATGATCACGTACTGAGCGGCCGCTTCTGTCGTGCTTGGCCTCCCAGGTCTGGAGACCCCAGTGTTCACTTTTAATAAGGAGATACAATTAATTATCGATTGAAGTCACTTTTAGGCTGATCAACGTATTTTTCATTCAAAAAAAAAATGGCTCTGAGCACTATGAGACTTAACATCTGAGGTCATCAGTCCCCTAGAACGTAGAACTATTTCAATCTAACTAACCTAAGGACATCACACACATCCATACCCGAGGCATGATTCGAACCTGCGACCGTAGCGGTAGCGCGGTTCCAGACTAAAGCACCTAGAACCACTCGGCCACACCGGCCGGCCTTTTTCATTCCAGTTGAGTTGAATAACAGTGGGTGCAAAGGTCAAATCATCTCTTCTCGACATTGTAACTGTATTTCAGAGGATGTAATGATAGATTTTCCGCCAGTGTGAGTGGAGGTTTTGGAAACTCAGCAATTAGGCCGGGGGACCGAGCCGAGATGCCCTGCCGTGTCACTCTCTATGGAGGGACCAGGGGTGACTTATGAAGAACTCACCGACCGGTGGAAAGAGGTGTTGACCCAGTCAGACGGAGCAGGTATGCCACCGGCCCGTATCGTTTTAGCTCAGGCCCCGCCCTGGCACCCATACAATTTTTTTTCTCCTACTTTAGGAAACAGCGCACAATGTAAGAGTCCAGGAGGCTCGTTCCAGTAAATAAAAGGCTGTTTTCTGTCAAAGCGCATTCTGCAGAGCGCCACCCAGTGAGTTCTCAAAAAGAAGAAGGTTGAACTGTTCGCTATTTGTCAGTCTCTTGCGAAAGCAATCCAACTATTCAGACTTTCTTTACTTTTTTTTTTCACCGCTCAGTGAAAGTGTATTGCGACAAACAGACTCCAAGATCCACTGGAATGGGAGATTTTTTTTACATCTGCAGACAAGAAAGAAACACCATGGTTCTTCTTAAAAACAGCTAGAGTGGTAGACCAGGGGCTCTTTTCTGAATTTTTGTACGCGGAAAGACCGTACAGTGGTGGAATCAAGAAGTGAGACGATGATGTAGGCTCACGAGTCCAATGTCCTCGGAACAGCACAGTTTTTGATGAGAGAAGGACAGCAGCGTACCGGTTTTGCCATTGAATGCAGCTAGGACAACATTATCTCTTTGGTGAACGTATTTTAGACATGAACTCAACACAAAGCAGGCACAAGAGACGCGGTACGGAAGACACTCTCCATCGCTGTGGAGACCCGATAACGTCAGACACTTTTCGCTGCTCGTGAGGAAGCCTTAATTGACAGACCAGAGCCGGTGGCTTCCATGTGCACCATCCACAGTCTGCTCATAAACACACATCATTTGTGGGGAAAATACCTGGCAGGATCGGCTGGCTAGAATGGAATGAAATGAAGTTAGTGGTTTTCCAATATTTCATTAAATTTACGCACTCTCGCCCACGACCAGGTGAGCAGACATAGTTATATGGTTAATTTCATTACCCTTTCCGTTACAATCGGGAAAATCACTGTTACCCACACGTGGCTATATTGTGCTGAGCTAATAACATTACGTAGTTGATTACTACTGATCCCAATTCTTTGTCAGATAACTTTGCCAAACTTATGGGTGTTAATTAAAATTTATTTTCATGTTTAAATCAGGTGTTCTTTGACATATGCTATGTAATGCCCTTATTAAGCAATGCAACTGAATATTTTGTAATAAAAAGCCAGTTTTTGATTTCATGTTTAATGAATCCCTTTTTCAAGTAGTTCATTAATAGTGGATTATGGCAGTAGCAATACTTAAGACACTGTACTGGCACCGCCTCTCTTTTTTAACAGTGTTAATTAAAATCTGTTGTGAAGTATTTTATTGAGAATCTGATTTCAGCCAGTAACTGCGAATACTCAGTTGAAGAATTACAGTGCGGGAAGATACAGGAAGATTCGAGTCAGATTACATCATGGTCAGGCAGAGATTACGAAATCAAATATTGTATTTTAAGACATGAACAGGAGCCGATATGGATTCAGATTATAATTTAGTAATGATGAAGAGAACGTAAAGTTTAAGAGAGTAGCTAGGTAGAATAAATGCCCAAAGAAGTGGGATTCGGAAGTACTAAGTAATGAAGAGTTACGCTTGTAATTCTCTGAGGCTATAGATATTGCAATAATGAATTGCTCAGTAAACAGTTCATTTGAAGTGAAAGGGACATCTGTTAAAAGGGCAGTCTCTGAAGCTGGAAAGAAAAAAGAAGGGACAAGAAAGGTAACTGCAAAGAAAGGTGGATAACAGAAGAAATACTTCAACTGATAGGCGAATGAAGGCAACACATAAATATTCAGGGAAATTCAAGATTACATATCACATAGGAGGGAAATAAGTAGGAACCGCAAGGATACTAATGCGAAATTGTGGCCGGCCGTGGTGGCCGAGCGGTTCTAGGTGCTTCAGTCCGGAACCGCGCGGCTGCTATGGTGGCAGGTTCGAATCCTGCCTCGGGCATGGATGTGTTTGATGTACTTAGGTTAGTTAGGTTTAAGTAGTTCTAAGTTCTAGGGGACTGATGACCTCAGATGTTAAGTCCCATAGTGCTCAGAGCTATTTAAACCATTTTTTGCGAAATTGCTACCTGAAAAATGACTGTCGGAAAGAGTGACTCACCAAATCGAAAAGTCAAAACAAGTTGATCCGGCCGATTCGCATCGATCAATCGATCGCTAGATCGCGGTAGTGGAGCATGATCTTTGGTGGTTCTCCCTGCAAGAGGCTTTAACCGGCACGGAAGTGGACAGAATTAGCGGGTCGAACTGGAAGGAGCCCTTGGGGGCGCGAGGCTGGTTTACCTCAGCTGTCCGGAGCCTACAATAAAGGGGATTTCCAGAGCACAGACCTCATCCCGCGAAGACAGTGTTTTGGGTTGGCTGTGGTGGCGATGGGACGCTGGAAATTTGCCTGTGACGCGCGTGTGGAGATTCTAAGTGCCACTTCGCTACCGATTCATCAGATATTTTGGGGAGATACTTTTTGTGGCTTCTGCGCCTTGTTTTGTTAATGACTTCGTGCTAGGACAGTTTATCCTTCCCGGAAGGTCTGCCGTGTTTGTTATTTATGGGGATCGCTCCAAAAGAACTGAAGTTTACCTTAAGGGGAGGTTCACTATCTTTCGGTTCAAAAAATCGATTTTTTTAAAATTGCGTTTTGGATCCATAAAAGTGTTTAGAATCCACCCCTGAAACGGTTTTTGCGAATACGGAACAGAAATGTTTGTTATTCGTGGTTGAACAAAAAAATGCACCTGCCTGAAATAGGCCTTTTTCACGCATCAGTTTTTTTCGGGAATTTCGACTTTGCAGTCGCGAAAGATTATTCTATGTGCTTGCCCATGACTAAAATTGATAAAGTGATCAAGGAGCTTACGACGTACGACGGCTTGGCAATCTGACGGCATTCCAATTTGGTGGAACAGATGAAGAAGGCAATTTGGGCAACGTATTTCCACAACTGTTCGGCGGATGATCACCCACAACACCAAAATTGTCCGGCTGTGGAAACTAGTTGCTGCAAGTGGTGCATTGCAGAGAGTACCGGACATTTGGATGAATATCAACATGACTAGCATCTCTCCAAAGAAGGGAAAAGTGTTTCATCCGATCTACGAGGCCCTTTCAGTGGACGAGTTTTGTACCGGTGCTTGGGAGGAAACACACAAAATTCAAATGAAAGTTTGTACGCGTGTGTTTGGAAGTTAGCCCCCCAACATCAAGCATTTACAAACTGGAGGGACGACTGTCGGAATTGCGACTTCCCTGGCAGTGAGCGGCTTCATTGAAGGGTATTCAGCAATTATGAAGACAATGACAAAGATGGACATCACCATGGGACTCTATTCGTCGCAGTTCGCCAAGCATTCGGACGACCACCGAATTCAAGCGACCGAAAACCGCTTGTCACCGGCCGTACGAGCAATTCAGGATGGCCCAGATCGAGCAGAACGCCCTCTATGAGGAAGAGGAAGGACTAGTTTATGGACCCGGAATAGCGGATTGAACGTAAATTGCATAATATTGCATTTATATGTAGTTAAAACTTCAAACGCGTTTTTCTCGAAATGACCTTTTTTTGATCGCGTGGTATGGTAACTTCAAATCTACTGAACCGATTGTCATGATTCTTTGTTTCCGAAGAAGCCAACTAAATTGTGTAGCAGTTGTACCACTTTTATTCCGATCCATCAACTATAAATATTTTTACTTGGCCGACGAAGTCGAAAAAAGATGAAAAAACCCTATTTTTTCAATTGGCCGCTATTTTGTTTCCCACGGTCCAAATAATTTAAGCGAGGTTCAACTCCTAAAGAATATTATATACTTCGCTAACGTCAAATCAATTTTGATTTCAGACGAGAGGGCTGACCTGTGACATACCGCACGTGGAGGTCTACATCGAAATTTTGTTTCGTTCCGACGGCACTTCCGCCTTTGCTCTTCGATATTTCCGGTCGAAAAAAAACCAGTTTGTAGAGGAAATATCAATAAACATTTTGACCAAATTTGACATTGATATCTACAACACATCTTGAGACAAAAATTCACAAAGAACATGCTTTTTTCGGGCCAAAGATAGTAAACCTGCCCTAAATGGAAGAAGCTGTGTTTGATCACAGGCGTCACTCGCAACTGATTGTGAAATGTGTAGAGCTACATTAATCAGAACTGCCTGTTCAAAACGGTCGTGTTTCGAGGGGCTTACTGTGGACCATATTGATGACTGAACTGTGCGTTGTTTATCCTTTTAAATACAGTGAAGTATAACTTAATCGGAGTGCCTTTTCATTACAATCATTTTAGTTAAGCATTCGCAAGACATTTTAGTGGATTAGTCTTATTTAATCAAAGTTTCTTTTCATTGTTATCATTTCAGTTAAGCAGTTGTTAACATTTAGTAGGATGAGTCTAATTTAATCAGATTGCGTTTCCACTGTAATTATTTTACTTAAGTACACTCCTGGAAATTGAAATAAAAACACCGTGAATTCATTGTCCCAGGAAGGGGAAACTTTATTGACACATTCCTGAGGTCAGATGCATCACATGATCACACTGACAGAACCACAGGCACATAGACACAGGCAACAGAGCATGCACAATGTCGGCACTAGTACAGTGTATATCCACCTTTCGCAGCAATGCAGGCTGCTATTCTCCCATGGAGACGATCGTAGAGATGCTGGATGTAGTCCTGTGGAACGGCTTGCCATGCCATTTCCACCTGGCGCCTCAGTTGGACCAGCGTTCGTGCTGGACGTGCAGACCGCGTGAGACGACGCTTCATCCAGTCCCAAAAATGCTCAATGGGGGATAGATCCGGAGATCTTGCTGGCCAGGGTAGTTGACTTACACCTTCTAGAGCACATTGGGTGGCACGGGATACATGCGGACGTGCATTGTCCTGTTGGAAAAGCAAGTTCCCTTGCCGGTCTAGGAATGGTAGAACGATGGGTTCGATGACGGTTTGGATGTACCGTGCACTATTCAGTGTCCCCTCGACGATCACCAGTGGTGTACGGCCAGTGTAGGAGATCGCTCCCCACACCATGATGCCGGGTGTTGGCCCTGTGTGCCTCGGTCGTATGCAGTCCTGATTGTGGCGCTCACCTGCACGGCGCCAAACACGCATACGACCATCATTGGCACCAACGCAGAAGCGACTCTCATCGCTGAAGACGACACGTCTCCATTCGTCACTCCATTCACGCCTGTCGCGACACCACTGGAGGCGGGCTGCACGATGTTGGGGCGTGAGCGGAAGACGGCCTAACGGTGTGCGGGACCGTAGCCCAGCTTCATGGAGACGGTTGCGAATGGTCCTCGCCGATACCCCAGGAGCAACAGTGTCCCTAATTTGCTGGGAAGTGGCGGTGCGGTCCCCTACGGCACTGCGTAGGATCCTACGGTCTTGGCGTGCATCCGTGCGTCGCTGCGGTCCGGTCCCAGGTCGACGGGCACGTGCACCTTCCGCCGACCACTGGCAACAACATCGATGTACTGTGGAGACCTCACGCCCCACGTGTTGAGCAATTCGGCGGTACGTCCACCCGGCCTCCCGCATGCCCACTATACGCCCTCGCTCAAAGTCCGTCAACTGCACATACGGTTCACGTCCACGCTGTCGCGGCATGCTACCAGTGTTAAAGACTGTGATGGAGCTCCGTATGCCACGGCAAACTGGCTGACACTGACGGCGGCGGTGCACAAATGCTGCGCAGCTAGCGCCATTCGACGGCCAACACCGCGGTTCCTGGTGTGTCCGCTGTGCCGTGCGTGTGATCATTGCTTGTACAGCCCTCTCGCAGTGTCCGGAGCAAGTATGGTGGGTCTGACACACCGGTGTCAATGTGTTCTTTTTTCCATTTCCAGGAGTGTATTTGTAATACATTTTGGTGGAGTGTTGGTTGAGCGGCCCTGAGATTTTCTACGGTAAATTCTGCTAAAATGAGGATGTACTTTACCATTGTAGTTGTTACGGGCAGCCTGGTAAACCAAGTTTGACATCTGAGATTCGGATGCTTAGCTATTTGAAATAGTGCAGTTTACGTTAGTGAGAGCTGTCCGATTCATTACCTATAGCGAGTGTCTTACTGCAAAACATGTTAGAAGTCAGCGAGTTTGAATTTACTTCCACGTAAAAATAGTGTTTAATGACTGTTCCTGCTGTATAATTAGCACAAGTAACTGTTTGCTAATTACTTTTGGAAGCACGTAAGCTTTATTGGTTTTCTTATTCCTTTAATAAGTGTGGTACCCAGCTGTTAAGTGCTTTCTCGCTTATCACCAAATTCGCTGATTGGGCAGCTGCTTGATTTTTATTTATTTATGTTTGGCTCTTAAAAGGTATACACGTGCTGCCCTTCGTATAGCAATACTCTGCCGCTAGTTTCTCTAAGGTGAGTTCTTAGTCACATTGTACTGGACATGCCCAATTCACCAGTACACCCCTCGGCGGCGAGTTCACACCTCCCACCCTGTCCGTCGGGTTATCCTGCCTATCGTGGCGCTGAATTGCATCTGTATAACGTCTCCCGGTTCTGAACCTACGTCCCCAACGGACGTGACGCGTGGCTTGTGGGGCAACTGTCAATTGTTACCAAATCTGCTGCAATGATTTAAGATCTTATACTTGAAAGCCAACTGAAAAATTTTGTAAATGTTAAGGCTTTCATTATTGAGATGTAGCTTGGCTGACTTCAGATACCTGTTAACATTTGAAAAATTCTTTAGTTTCTTTATCGTTTAAAAGATCTCTTGCTGAGGTCAGTTTCTGATCTCATTTCCTCGTTAATACCCGACAAGTTGTTTAACTTCTTATCTGTTTTTAAAAGCTATTTTACTGACGTCACAAGGTTATTGGCTTTTATTTAAATAAAAGATTACGCATGTTTTCAACTGTGAACGATGCTTTCCTGCCTTCCGGCCCAGCCCTGCCGCCCTACGGCGCATTTAGCTGCTTTAGGGTATCTACAACCCAGTTCACAACCTTCGGTAAAATAAAAAGGGCCGTAACTTAAGAGTGCAATGGAAATTCAACTGTTAAAAGCAGAGGAGCGAGTGGATCCGTGGAATGGGTACACTGTAGGCCCCTGTGAGGGGGAGAATTTGTCTGATGACGCGATGGAAGAAGAAACAAGAGTCGACAGTGAAGAGATATGAAATCCAGTATTAGAATCAGAATTTAAAAGAGCGACTTAAGAGCCAATAAGGCAGAAGGAAGATAAATATTCAAACCGAATCTCTAAAATCATTGGGGAAGCGGCAACAAAACACTATTCGCATTGGTGTGTAAGTGTATGAGACTAGCGATATACCATCAGACTTCCGGAAATACATCATTATGCTGATGATGGTGTACTGACAGCAAATAATGAGGACGATTTACAAAGGTTACTTCACCAATTTAAGAAAACAGCTAAACAATATAACACAGGAATCTCACCTAAAAAATTAAGAATATGGTAATATCAAAAGCATTTGAACGATATGAATTAGAGAAGGATGGTCTGTCAATTGAACAACTGATGTGCTTTAATCATATAGGGACTGTAATAACCAGCTACAAAGACTTAACTATGGAAGTGAAAAATCAAATTGTCATTCAGCTAAGATAACGAACATTCCCCTCACGTATCTTGTTTGTTTGACTATGGAGATCTGCATCGATTTCTCCCAACGATTTAAAATTTCCGTGTGTTGTTTCATGGAGATTTGGCTAATGACCTTGCAGCATTCAGACGTAATAAGCAACAACATTTTATAGCAACGTCATAGCATAATGTAGGTCCAGCGTCACTGTCCACAAAAGCAGCAAACAAACTTTTAAGTGAATTTTAATGCAAACTTCTCGAGAATTAATTTTACGTTTTCATTTGAGTCAATAAGTGCAATTTGGAAGTCGTTTCATAAGATAATAGGCTTGTCTACAAAAACATACATCACAATGTTGCAGTTAAGCTGTAGTTTTACAAGCAATAAATTTCAGCTGTACGTGTTGGCAGCTGCTTATCATTTGAAAAATCATCATGTATTTGCTGCTTGCAGCTATCACCGAATTTGGTTCGAGCGCCACCCATCACTAGGGGTGCATGGATTCGTCGTGCATGCTCGTGCGGCTTCAGCACCACACTTCACCAGGAAGGAAGGTAGGAAACTTTAACGAGCAGAAGCACTACAGCGAACAGTTTTTGATTTAGTTAGTTGAAGAAATAAGATACTGGTCACGTGTGAGGTGAAGAGTATTGTGAACAACCACACTTCCATGAGCCTGAAGAGTTTAGACTTAAGGCTTAATGCAAGAGATTGGTATGAAAGTGTTCGTCTTGTCACTGCTTCGCAGACGTGTTCCGTGGATAACAAATCAGGATACCAGCGCATATTCATGGAAGCCTTTTTGTTTGTTTGTATATCTACTACGGTGTGCCGCCCTGCATTATCCTACTGGACTATGCTTCCTGGGACCCTCTTCATGAAGAATACAACAGAGTTTACGTTTTCCAAGCCGTCTCCTAGGAAGGCTAGTAACCATTCCCCGAATTACGAGCCACATGTAGAAAGCAAATACTAAGCAGTTGACGCTTTCGTCTGCTAGCACAGTCTTATTTTTAGTTACATAATATTCGAGGTGCGACAATAAAGTAATGAGACTGATTTTCTTTGCAAGATGTGGCAACCCTGCAGGCTTGTGTATGCACAATATCTTTGACCTTGCTCTATAAGCTGCTTCTCGTCCAAGCAGCACATCGATGCAACTGCTCAGTCGTGAGTTGTATTGTAACTGGTTAACGTGTGTTTGTGTCTGTTGTCACGGAAATGGAACCGCATAATATTGCACAAAGGTATGCCATTTCTTTTTGCGTTAAATTGGGTTAAAACGCGACGACAACTTACAGTAAGCATCAGAAGGCTTTTTGAGAGGAGGTTATGTCAAGAGCTCAAGTTTTTCGTTGGCATAAAATGTTTATTGAAGACAGAACGAATGTTGAAGATGAAGACCGCAGTGGACGACCATCAACCTCACGGACGGATGTCAACTTGGCCAGGGTGCGTGAACTCATACGATCTGATCGAAGATGATCCATGAAAATTATTGCAGAATAGCTGAACATCAATCGAGAAACGGAATAACTGAAGATCTTGGTATGAGAAAGGCTTGTGCAAAAATGGTCCTCAAAAATCTCACACCACACTAGCGAGGAAAACATGGAAAATGTGGCAGCCGATCTGTTAGAGCAAACGGAAATCAATACAGAATTCAACAATTGATTTCCGTTTGCTCTAACAGATCGTGTTATCACTGGTGATGAAAGTTGGTTTTTTCAGTACGATCCAGAGACAAAACGCCAAAGTTCGCAATGCTGCTCAAAGGGATCACCCAGACCAATAAAAGCTCGCATCTCAAATTCAAAAGTGAAATGCGTGCTTGTGTGCTTCTTTGATTCCAAGGGAATTATTCATAAAGAGTGGGTGCCTCCTGGACAAACAGTTAACCAATATTACTGCAAAGAAATTTTAGAAAGACTTCCTAAAAGAGTTCTTTGTGTCCGTGCCAATATTGCTAATAATTGTATTCTGCATCACGATAATGTGTCATCCCATATTGCTCTGTCAGTATAGAAATTTTTTACGTCAAAACAAATTTCAGTACTACCACAGCCACCTTATTCCCCAGATATCGCTCCGTGCGACTTTTTTCTATTTCCAAGAGTCATAACGGCGGTCAAAGGACGCCATTTTCAAACAACACAAGATGTCCAAAAAGCTGTGACATGGGTGTTGGAGGATATTACAGAAGATGAGATCCAGAAATGTTACCATCAATGGCAGAAGCGCTGGGAAAAGTGTGTGCTATCAGAAGGGAACTAATTTGAAGGAGACAACACTAAACTTGACTAAAACGGTAAGCAACATTTTTTTTCACATCAGTCTCATTACTTTATTGTCGCACCTCGTATATCTGGAAGCAGTGCTTCGAAAGCAGTACCTTGTCAACCAGTTTAGTCGGTAGGTGCCTACATTGGAGTTCTGTACCCGGACAAAGCACACTTCCTTCCTACTCTCGGAGGTAAGGAAGGATGATTTAGAGTTTAACGCCACGTCGACCGCGTGGTCACTGACGGAGCATAAGCTCGGACTGCGGAAGGGCGGGGTAGGAAATCAGCCGCATCCTTCACAAACGAACCACCCCTGCATTTGGCTGTACATGTTTGGAGAAACGACAGAGTACCTAAATCTGGATGGCCGCACAGGGATTTGAACCGTCTTCTTCCGGACTGGGAGTCCAGTGCGCCACCTCGCTCGGTTCCTATACCCCGAGCAGGCGACACATTGCCTACACAGCACTGCATGCCGACAATTTAGTAAAAATTCAGACTTTTGAGAAGGATTTCAGGAGATGGTCATTTCTAAACTGCAGCTTCCAAGAGCTTTCGCGATTATGTTGTTTCCTTGCGCAGTGAGGAAGTAATTACCTTTTATATTGTGACTTGGCAAGACAGCCAAGCCACTATGATTGGTAGCCGAAAGGCACGCGTTAAGCTCACGCAGGCTGGCGTGAGGTCTGGAACAGGACAAGGTAATTAATATAGCCAATAACGTACGTTGCTGCTGGAATACTTAACTTTAATCCATAATTGGTGAACATCGGTCTGACGGTACATGCATCACAAGATAAATAGCAAATGATAATGGCGCCTTGCTAGGTCGTAGCAAATGACGTAGCTGAAGGCTATGCTAACTATCGTCTCGGCAAATGAGAGCGTAATTTGTCAGTGAACCATCTCTAGCAAAGTCGGCTGTACAACTGGGGAGAGTGCTAGGAAGTGTCTCTAGACCTGCCATGTCGCGGCGCTCGGTCTGCAATCACTGACAGTGGCGACACCCGGGTCCGTCGTATACTAACGGACCGCGGCCGATTTAAAGGCTACCACCTAGCAAGTGTGGTGTCTGGCGGTGACACAACACTTTACATGATTTTTAGGTACAATTACGTATCCATGTGTGCATGTTTAGGCTTCTTTGTTCTAATCGTGGCTTTGTCGGAATATGCAAGGATCAGTACTAGTCTTTCATGAAGTCATCTGTGGATCTAGGTCGACTTCCACGATACTCTCCACTCACTAAATAGCGCTTCAGGGATTTGGGTGTAAATGGGATTAATTTTCTGTTCTTTGTGAATATGGGATAGTGTATGTCCACGTGATATGGTTGAGGACTTCTGTATCTACTATGCATGGTATTTTGTGTTTACTTCGAGTAACAACTGAAGGTAATACAATATCTCTCATAAATTATTTTCCTCCTGAAATAAGTTTCTGATTTTACTATCTTTTACGCTCAAGCTTTCGAAATGTGGTGCTACAGAAGAATGCTGAAGATTAGATGGGTAGATCACATAACTAATGAGGAAGTATTGAATAGGATTGGGGAGAAGAGAAGTTTGTGATAAAACTCGACTAGAAGAAGTGATCGGTTGGTAGGACATGTGTTGAGGCATCAAGGGATTGCCAATTTAATATTGGAGGGCAGCGTGGAGGGTAAAAATCGTAGAGGGAGACCAAGAGATGAATACACTAAGCAGATTCAGAAGGATGTAGGTTGCAGTAGGTACTGGGAGATGAAGAAGCTTGCACAGGATAGAGTAGCATGGAGAGCTGCATCAAATCAGTCTGAGGACTGAAGACCACAACAACAACAACGGTCAACAGCACATTTACTCTTTGTTCTCGGTAGCAGTAGGTGCGAGCGCAACTTGTTACAAATTATCTGCCTTCAGCACAATTAATCAATATAAACTGCATTCAGCAGATAAAATAACTGCTAGTTTTCTAGGCAATTTTCAGCCCAATTAAGCGGGTAGAACCCTCTGAAAATTGCAAAAAAATCTGTTTTTTTTTTTAATATTTTCCAGGATGTCTACTTAATTGTGATGTTCATCCCAGGTTCGCCAGAAACTCCGCTACCGAGTTACAAGGCGATTCTGACAAAGTGTCTCCGAAAAACTTTCACGGCTGGCAAACATTGTGGTCATTGCCGCCACTGTGGCGGCATGTAATTTCAACGACGACCTATGAGTTCAACAAATTATGAACGTGCTCGAACTTGGGATCGGGCCAGGTTTTTATAATTTCCTCACAAAAGCGAACGAGCGAACAGAGGGTGGATGTTAGAAGCTGCCAAAGAGTCCAGCAGGAGTACCATAGTCACAATTAAAATGAAGGAGGACCTTCTTTTGGATCTGGAAGGATTGCTTTATGGCCCAGGGACCATTGACTAGAGGTATGCTTAACTTAATTACGAAAAAAGTAATCTGAAACACGCTTTTCTCGAAACAGTATTTTTCAAATTGGCGAGAAACTAAGTTGAGAGGGTACATACAATTCCAACCGGAATTTGATACCGACAATCTGAATTGAATTCTGTATCAGTGTTTTGGTTATCTTCAAAAGTCTATTTTCAGCACAGGCTTTTGTCTGGATTTTGTGGGCTAAGAAAATGACATTTGTTCCAAAGCGTTACCATTTTGTTCAAATTTAATATTTTTCGCCGGCCGCGGTGGTCTCGCGGTTCTAGGCGTTCAGTCCGGAACCGCGCGACTGCTACGGTCGCAGGTTCGAATCCTGCCTCGGGCATGGATGTGTGTGATGTCCTTAGGTTAGTTAGGTTTAAGTAGTTCTAAGGGACTGATGACCACAGCTGTTAAGTCCCATAGTGCTCAGAGCCATTTTAATATTTTTCGATTATCCTACATTCGCTGATGTGTAATACATTGAAAAACCATTTTAACAAATTTTTTTTGTTACAAGTCCAATAGGAAATGCCTTCACAAAAGTAAACGAAGTAAATATTCCAGAATTCGATTCAAGAACGTGAGTAACGCAGAAGCAGATATCCTCGGAGTAGTGAAGCAACTTAAATCGCTTAATAAAAGCAAGTCTTCTCGTCCAGACTGTATACCAAACAGGTTCCTTTCAGAGTATGCTGATGCAATATCTCCATACTTAACAATCATATACAACCGTTTGCTCGACCAAAGATCTGCACCCAAAGACTGGAAAGTTGCACAGGTCACACAAATACACAAAAAAGTTAGTACATCTATATCTACATTTATACTCTGCAAACCACCCAACGGTGTGTGGCGGAGGGCACTTTACGTGCCAATGTCATTTCCTCCCTTTCCTGTACCAGTCGCGTATGGTTCGCGGGAAGAACGACTGCCGAAAAAGCCTCCGTGAGCGCTCGAATCTCTCTAATTTTACATTCGTGGTCTCCTCGGGAGGTATAAGTAGGGGGAAGCAATATATTCGATACCTCATCCAGAAACGCACCCTCTCGAAACCTGGACAGCAAGCTACACCGTTATGCAGAGCGCCTCTCTTGCAGAGTCTGGCACTTGAGTTTGCTAAACATTTCCATAACTCTATCACGCTTACCAAATAACCCTGTGACGAAACGCGCCGCTCTTCTTTGGATCTTCACTATCTCCTCCGTCAACCCGACCTGGTACGGATCCCACACTGATGAGCAATACTCAAGTATAGGTCGAACGAGTGTTTTGTAAGCCACCTCCTTTGTTGATGGACTACATTTTCTAAGGACTCTCCCAATGAATCTCAACCTGGCACCCGCCTTACCAACAATTAATTTTATATGATCATTCCACTTCAAATCGTTCCGTACGCATACTCCCAGATATTTTACAGAAATAACTGCTACCAGTGTTTGTTCCGCTATCATATAATCATACAATAAAGGATCCTTCTTTCTATGTATTCGCAATACATTACATTTGTCTATGTTAAGGGTCAGCACCAAGTGCCTATCCGCTGCAGATCTTCCTGCATTTCGCTGCAATTTTTCTAATGCTGCAACTTCTCTGTATACTACAGCATCATCCGCGAAAAGCCGCATGGAACTTCCGACACTAGGTCATTTATATATATTGTGAAAAGCAATGGTCCCATAACACTCCCCTGTGGCACGCCAGAGGTTACTTTAACGTCTGTAGACGTCTCTCCATTGAGAACAACATGCTGTGTTCTGTTTGCTAAAAACCCTTCAATCCAGCCACACAGCTGGTCTGATATTCCGTAGGCTCTTACTTTGTTTACCAGGCGACAGTGCGGAACTGTATCGAACGCCTTCCGGAAGTCAAGGAAAATGGCGTCTACCTGGGAACCTGTATCCAATATTTTCTGGGTCTCATGAACAAATAAAGTGAGTTGGGTCTCACACGATCGCTGTTTCCGGAGTCCATGTTGATTCCTACAGAGTAGATTCTGGGTTTCCAGAAATGACATGATACTCGAGCAAAAAACATTTATGTCAGAGATATAGGCCTATAGTTTTGCGCATCTGCTCGACGACCCTTCTTGAAAACTGGAACTAATTGTGCTCTTTTACAATCATTTGTAACCTTCCGTTCCTCTAGAGACTTGCGGTACACGGCTGTTAGAAGGGGGGCAAGTTCTTTCGCTTCTTTCTGTTGCTTTTCTGTTCCTTGGACACTTATTTCGATGTCAGCCATTTTTTTCGTTCGTGCGAGGATTTAGAGAAGGAACTGCAGTGCGGTCTTCCTCTGTGAAACAGCTTTGGAAAAAGGTGTTTAGTATTTCAGCTTTACGCGTGTCATTCTCTGTTTCAATGCCATTATCATCCCAGAGTGTCTGGATATGCTGTTTCGATCCATTTACTGATTTAACGTAAGACCAGAACTTCCTATGATTTTCTGTCAAGTCGGTACATAGAATTTTACTTTCGAATTCACTGAACGCTTCACGCATAGCCCTCCTTACGCTAACTTTGACATCGTTTGCTTCTGTTTGTCTGAGAGGTTTCGGCTGCGTTTAAATTTGCAGTGAAGCTCTCTTTGCTTTCACAGTAGTTTCCTAACTTTGTTGTTGAACCACGGTGGATTTTTCCCTCCCTCACACTTTTACTCGGCACGTACCTGTCTAAAACGCATTTTACGATGGCCTTAATCTTTTTCCATAAACACTCAACATTATCAGTGTCGGAACAGAAATTTTCGTTTTGATCTGTTGGGTAGTCTGAAATCTGCCTCCTATTACTCTTGCTAAATAGATAAACCTTCCTCCCTTTTTTTTTTATATTCCTATTTACTTCCTTATTCAGGGATGCTGCAACGGCCTTATGATCACTGATTCCCTGTTCTGCGCTTACAGAGTCGAAAAGTTCGGGTCTGTTTGTTATCAGTAGGTCCAAGATGTTATCTCCACGAGTCGGTTTAATTGCTCGAGGTAATTTTCGGATAGTGCACTCAGTATAATGTCACTCGATGCTCTGTCCCTACCACCCGTCCTAAACATCTGAGTGTCCCAGTCTATAGCTGGTAAATTGAAATCTTCACCTAAGACTATAACATGCTTAGGAAATTTATGTGAAATGTATTCCAGATTTTCTTTCAGTTGTTCTACCACTAATGCTGCTGAGTCGGGAGTTCGGTAAAAGGAGCCTGTAATTAACCTAGATCTGTTGTTGAGTATAACCTCCACCCATAATAATTCACAGGAACTATCCACGTCTATTTCACTACAGGATAAACTACTACTAACTGCGACAAACACGCCACCACCGGTTGCATGCAGTCTATCCTTTCTAAACACCGTATGTGCCTTTGTAAACATTTCGGTAGAATGTATCTCTGGCTTCAGACAGATTTCCGTACCTATAACGATTTTAGCTTCAGTGTTTTCTATCAGCGCTTGAAGTTCCGGTACTTTACCAACGCAGTTTTGACAGTTTACAATACCGATTGCTGCTTGGTCCCCGCATGTCCTGACTCTGCCCCGCACCCTTTGAGGCTGTTGCCCTTTCTGTACTTGCCCGAGGCCATCTAACCTAAAAAACCGCCCAGTCCACGCCACACAACCCCTGCTATCCTTGTAGCCGCCTGCTGTGTGTAGTGGACTCCTGACCTATCCAGGAGAACCCGAAACCCCACCACCCTATGGCGCAAGTCGAGGATCTGCAGCCCACACGGTCGCAGAACCGTCTCAGCCTCTGATTCAGACCCTCCACTCGGCTCTGTACCAAAGGTCCGCAGTCAGTCCTGTCGACGATGCTGCAGATGGTGAGCTCTGCTGACATCCCGCTAGCGAGACTGGCAGTCTTCACCAAATCAGATAGCCGCCGGAAGCCAGAGAGGATTTCCTCCGATCCATAGCGACACACATCATTGGTGCCGACATGAGCGACCACCTGCAGATGGGTGCAACCTGTACCCTTCATGGCATCCGGAAGTACCCTTTCCACATCTGGAATGACTCCCCCCGGTATGCACACGGAGTGCACATTGGTTTTCTTACCCTCCCTTGCTGCCATATCCCTAAGGGGCCCCATTACGCGCCTGACGTTGGAGCTCCCAACTACCAGTAAGCCCACCCTCTGCGACCACCCGGATCCTGCAGACTGAGGGGCAACCTCTGGAACAGGACAGGCAGCCATGTCAGGCCGAAGATCAGTATCAGCCGGAGACAGAGCCTGAAACTGGTTCGTCAGACAAACTGGAGAGGCCTTCCTTTCAGCACTCCGGAATGTCTTTCGCCCCCTGCCAAACCCCGAGACGACCTTCCACTCTACCATGGGTGAGGGGTCAGCCTCAATGTGGGCAGTATCCCGGGCAGCCACAGCCGTAGTCCGATCGGAGGATGCATGGGCCGAGCTGGCCATCCCCGACAAACCCCTGTCTGGACCCCCACAGTGATGCCCATTGGCAACAGCCTCAAGCTGTGTGACCGAAGCCAACACTTCCTGAAGCTGGGAGCGAAGGGATGCCAACTCAGCCCGCATCCGAACACAGCAGTCACAGTCCCAATCCAGTAAATTACACGCCCACGTAATTAACGTCGATGTGCAGCAGGATTTTGGAACATATATTGTGTTCGAACCTTATGAATTACCTCCAAGAGTACGTTCTTTTAACACACAGTCAGCACAGATTAGGAAACATCGTTCTTGTGAAACACAACTTGCTCCTTACCCGCCGAAGTGTTGAGTGCTACCGACAAAGGATTTTAAAATGATTCCGTATTTCTGCATTTTCGGAAGGATTTGGCACTCTACCACACAAACGGCTTTTAGTGAAATTGCGTGCCTATGGATTATCGTCTCATTTATGTGACTGGATTCGTGATTTCCTGCCAGAGAGGTCAGATTTCGTAGTAACTGACGGAAAGTCATCGAGTGAAACGGAAGTGATTTCTGGCGTTTACCACTGTAGTGTCATGGGCCCTTTGCTGTTCCTGATCTATATAAAAGATTTGGGAGATAATTTGAGCAGCCGCCTTAGGTTGATTGCAGGTGACGCTGTCGTTTATCGACTAATAACGTCATCAGAAGGTTAAGACAAATTGCGAAACGATTTAGAAAAGATATATGTATGGTGCGAAAGTTGGCAATTGACCCTAAATAACGAAAACTGTGAGATCATCCACATGAGTGCTAAAAGGAATCCGTTAAACTTCGGTAGCACGATAAATCAGTCAAATCTAAAGGCCGTAAATTCAACTAAATACCTAGGAATTACAATTACGAGAAACTTAAATTGGGAGGAACACTTAGAAAATGTTGTGGGGAAAGCTAACCAAAGACTACGTTTTATTGGCAGCACACTTAGAAAATGTAACAGATCTACTAAGGAGACACTACGCTTGTCTGCCCTCTTTTAGACTACTGCTGCGCGGTGTGGGAACCTTACCAGATAGGACCAACGGAGTACATCGAAAAATTTCAAAGAAGGGCAGCACGTTTTGTATTATAGCGAAATATGGGAGAGAGTGTCACTGAAATGATACAGGATTTGGGATGGACATCATTAAAACAAAGACGTTTTTCGTTGGGACGGAATCTTCTCACGAAACTCCAGTCACCAACTTCCTCCTCCGAATGCGAAAATATTTTGTTCACGCCTACCTATATAGGGAGAAACGCTCCCCATGATAAAATAAGGGAAATCAGAGCTTTTACGGAAAGGTATAGGTGTTCGTTCTTTCCGCGCGCTATACGAAATAGAGAATTGTGAATGTGGTTCGATGAATCCTCTTCCAGGCACTTAAATGTGATTTGCAGAGTATACATGTAGATGTAGATGTACATGAGGTCTTCGGGAATTCCGGCTGCAAGGGGTTCTTCCACCTGGTGCAGCGGCTACAGGAAGCGTCGGATGTGCGCACGAAAACGATTTCTTAAAGACAAACGCGTAAGGAACAAAACTATATCACCTGATTTAGCATTAATTTTTATTTCACGTGAAGTTCACAGTGCACCTGTCAGAGACTTGAACACCCTTTCAGTGGAGTGGTGCCTCGCGGTTGCTCTAGACCCCTCAGCCACCATGTACTCACACATCTCCATCTCTGCGAATGTTTTTTTTTTTCTTCACTGGAAAAAAGTTTGGGTAAGGACGAAAATTTTATCATCATTACCAACACATATGGAAATAATGGAAAATCAGTTTGTTCGCAACCAGCCATGGTGTTTTCTCCAGTTGTCTCTTTTTTGTTCTACGTAATTTTATCATCGTGACGCTTGTCTCGGGCAAGGCATTACCAACTGTTCAAGTCCATCGGTCTACCTTTTAATGAGGGCATCCCACATTTCATTCCTCTGCTTGGTACGCAACAGGTAACGTCCTCCAACGACCTTCTTCCTTTCCGAAAGTGTATTGGTTCCATCATTGTCTACAGTCTTCAGTGTTTTATTATTTATGGGTTTTTTTTTATAATTTGTCTTTACATCATTTCTAATGCAGTCTAGCCTCACGCATTCGTTTGAGAAATATCACTTCATTCATTTGGCCTCTACATTTTTCTTTACTTTTGTTATACAGGATACCACTCAAAATTGTTGGCAAGTTAAAAGTGCGATCAACTCAAAAAGGGGACACCGCCGTCTAGACACGGCCCTTTTCATATGAAATGGTCTTGTCTTTCAGCAACTTTAACTAATTTATCCAGGTAGATAAAAAACTTGCGAGATGTGAAGACGTTGAGTGACGGGATAATTCCAACGGCCGATAGCGGATTGCTCTGTATTTTTAGTCCGACAGACCACTTATCCACGTAGTCATCCAGTCACAAAAAGTACATAGTGGAAGGTGGGTTAAAGCAGCCACTCTAAGAGAAATTGGATTTTCACTAGAGCATCGGTTTTCAAAGAAGCTTACCGCTTACGTATTTTGAATCTATGTAAATTATCATAATAGATATTTAAAACTAAAGAGGCATACACTAAACAGGACCTATACACCTTCTTCTGAAGCCTTACAGAGTGACCACTTTTCCCAACCCCTCAGTGTAATATTACCAGTACGGACTTACGTGTTCCTAAAGTGGACAACAACCCTTGTTCTATTAAAGTAACGCCACTGGCTTGGTGTCTTCCTTTAGGTGAAAACACCTTGCTGTTCTTGGACTGAACTGTCACCAGTTTTACCTACATCAAAAATATAAAGAGCAGGATGAAATTTTTTCTTGAAATTTTTAAGGATATAAAGAACTTGTCCACTTTTGACTTGTTAAAACTTTGTACTATAGCCACTGAGGTAGACTTTGTGAGGTAACGGGCGAGTTGTGGCGCCCTGAAAATATTCTAAGTTCGGAGTTGGCGTGGCCGCGCTGGGGCCTCTCGGTGGGCCGTAGCTTGTTGGGGTCCACGCCGACCACATGGCTGGGAATTCTGGAATTCCTTGGTGACAACTTATCGATGAAAGAGACTTGTATGCCGAGAGTGCCAAAGACGGCGGACTTTGTGAAATCATCATGGCAGACATTTCACAGTTCGTATAGAACTAGATAGTAGCCAGATGAAGCATGATACCTCAAAAAGGAACAGGTATATTACCTTTACTTGTATCACGATTCTGATGGTGTAATCAGATTTTCAACATCTTTATTAGTTTAAAGTTTAGCATCCGACGATAAATTATACAAGTAACACACAGCAAAGAATTTCCAAAATCTAAACGGTTCATCCGATTTTGTCGATCGACGTGTCTTCAGAAAGCTATTAGTGTAAACCTAAATTGGTTTAAATTACAGGCATGTAACTTGAATAGTACATGAGCTACTGAAGGTCAAAGTGGCCGATTACCATTAATCGCGTCAGGTCATGAGTACTCCACAGTTACACAAAAAAACGATAGCAGCATGCTTATAAATACAGGGTGATCAAAAAGTCAGTATAAATTTGAAAACTTAATAAACCACGGAATAATGTAGATAGAGAGGTAAAAATTGACACACATGCTTGGAATGACATGGTATTTTATTAGAACCAGACCTCAGTCCGTGCAATTATTGGCTTTTGGGTTACCTGAAGTCGCAAGTGTATCGTGATCGACCGACATCTCTAGCGATGCTGAAAGACAACATCCGACGCCAATGCCTCACCATAACTCCGGACATGCTTTACTGTGCTGTTCACAACATTATTCCTTGAGTACAGCTATTGTTGAGGAATGATGGTGGACATATTGAGCATTTCCTGTAAAGAACGTCATCTTTGTTTTGTCTTACTTTGTTATGCTAATTATTGCTATTCTGATCAGATGAAGCACCATCTGTCGGACTTTTTTGAACGTTTGTATTTTTTTGGTTCTAATAAAACCCCATGTCATTCCAAGCATATGTGTCAATTTGTACCTTTCTATCTACATTATTCCGTGATTTATTCAGTTTTCAAATTTATACTGAATTTTTGATCACCCGGTATATTTATTCGCCTATGTCTTTGCATGAAGAAATTGGTTAAATATTTACTGTGTTTTCCGAAGCACAGAGACACTAGGCTACTGGCCTACCCTTTGTTTCTATTCCTTTGGTATACGTTCATTTGATTTGTTTATGTATTTAATAATGTGTGTTAGAGCATGTTTATGGTCCAGCCATAGGAATATTTATTTAATTTCGAGTTATTTAAATGTATATCCAGTATTTCGAATCTGTTTCATTATGTTTGTGAGTATGCGTTGGTTTGAAGACATGCCGGGAGCGCTCTAGCCAATCACAGCGGTCGTTACTGGGGAGACTGTATGGCGGTATGGGAGAGGACACAGGTGAGAGTTCTGGACAGTACGGCGCGTCTGACACCAGGTCGCAGGAGAGACTTGGAGAGTGTGGAGCAGTTTGCGCATGTTCGTGGGACATAGAAATACTTTGGAGTACCGGCTTGTGAACTTGTGAGATTTTCGTGGTTTCTACAGTGAAGACGTAGTATGCATTTAGAAACAAATATCTCGCGAGCTGTGTTGTCGTTCACAACTAATTACGTGCAGTAGGAATCTATTGTTTCCCTGTTATTCAACTTCTATTTTATTTAATTGCTGGACTATCGACACCAATAAGTGTTTTGCAGAAATATACCGCATTCCCAAAAGTACTTCTACTACCGTACTCATGTCGTTAAAATATATTGTATACTGTAGTTTCAGCATTATTTGGCTTATAATGCGGCAACTACGTATCCCAGCCCCTACACAACGAAACCAGCCAAAACTTTTAATATTCAAACTCTGAATCCGAGATACGTAGTTGAAGGCCATCACACCATCACATTTCATTTTATTTGAAAGCCCGCAATTGGAAGTTTCTCGTCGGGGAATTGTGTCCTGCAAAGTGGTAATTCCTTTGCTCTCTGTTATTCAGCGTACTATGCGTAGTGTAATAACCTTTGCAAAAGCAGTAGAGATTTCTGTAGAGTGAACCTCTCACAAAACACAGTGTGAGATCGTTTTTTTTTTTCTCCAAATAGGTTTCTGGAAATAGTGAAATTACGCAGTAATTTTCACAACTAACACATGCTATCGATAGAGGTCCTAATTTATCACCTTAAAGGCAATTTTCGTGGGGGCTCAGAGTCTAAATAAGTTGAGTGCAGGGAACAGTAGCGGTTAGTGTGTTCAACAGACAGTGGTATCGGAGACGGTTGGAACACGCGGTAACCGGCGGCAGCTACAATTACGTCAGGCGATTTCTCCAGTGGCGGACGCAGTTTAACAGCAGTACGACGGCAGCTTCTTCGAGTACTCCAGGGTAGTCTTCAGCGTCGACTTCCACTACAACCGACGGCATCACCATGGCAGAGATCAGATCAGATAAGTGCCTGCGCAAATAGTGAGATAGTGTTGAACTCCGAAGTTCAAGTTCCACTTATAGATCTCGCGAATATAAAACAGTCACCTAGTATGTGTAATTCTGAAAACGGAAGTGAGCCGGTTAGTCCGAAATCATAGCGCTAAAGTGTAACTAGTAGGAATTCAGGCAAGGGGAATAAATGTGGGGGATATATGATGTCTCAGCTAATGCAAACGATCCAGGGATTGGGACATAATATGAATACAATGGAAAATAGTGTCAGTACAATGATAAATAATATGAATACAATGGCAAATAATATTAGTACAATTCAAACAGTTACAGATACAATTCGGACTGATATGGGTACAATGCGAACTGAGAAAGGTTCCGCTGTGAAAGAGGAAGTCGAAAAAATTATGGGTAACCTTGAAAAAGCAATTGGTGACAAATATCCGAGTGGATATGGGTAAAATATCAGACGAAGTTGTAATAGTAAAATCTAAAATCGAATCAGTGGAAAAAGAACTTGGGGAAAAAATGCATAAGATACAGACAGAACTTGGGGCAAGGTAAGTGACTGGATAAAAGCGCAAGATACTCGTAAAAGCGATATAAATTTAACAATTAGTGACATTGCCAATCGTGTAGGTGAGGGGGAGAAAGAAGTGGGCAACATTAAAGATAAAACAGAGTCCAATATCACTAGAGAAAATGAATTTAAAAAACAAATGCAGCAGATAAAAAATGATTTAAATTCGTTAGCCTCCCAACAGGCCACGATATCCCTTGGGCAATTACCGGATCTGTGAAATGTTAGTCGGTCGGGGTGGCCGAGCGGTTCTAGGCGGTTCAGTCTGGAACCGCGCGACCGCTACGGTCGCAGGTTCGAATCCTGCCTCGGGAATGGATGTGTGTGATGTCCTTAAGTTAGTTAGGTTTAAGTAGTTCTAAATTCTAGGGGACTGATAACCTCAGAAGTTAAGTCCCATGGTGCTCAGAGCCATTTGAACCATTTTTTTGTGAAATGTTACACAGACGACGGAAGAGGTCACCCAGTAAATTTCTTCGCTGCTTGTAGGAACGCTTTTGTTCACGGCATGTCGGACGACGCGAAAATAAAATATGTTCAAAGGCATTTGGAGGGAGACCCACAGGTTTGGGCAAATGTTAAATGTAGTTCGTGCGAATCGTACACAGAGTTCTAAAAGTGTTTATTGAATAAATTTTGGATCGAGGCAAAGCAGACGCAGAGCCAAAATGAATTTTTAAACGGGCCAAGTTACAGGTACGGTAATAGGACAACGAGAGATTTTTGCAAGCGCGAACTTGGCAAGCATGTGATACATCCGTTGGGGGTTTTAACGGAAATCACCACGTTAAAAAGGCGAATACCCGAAAATTTGCAGTGGGATCTTGCCCGTAGTCCATCTGATTCCGTGGACGAATTTCTAGAATTCATAGAAAAATTAGAGAGGGCTTTGAAGTTCAAACCTCAGAGCATACTGGGTGGTAGTTATCAAAATGGGAATCCAGATAATCATCACCAAAATAATAATTGTGAGAGAAATCAAAGGACATCTCAAGGAGATAGTAGCTGGAATGAGCAGAATGGTTGGAAAACGAACAGGAGTGATAACTTCCGTGGACGGGACCCAAGTAAAGAACGCAGAATTGATGGGGGAAATTCGCGCGAAGTGCTATCGCATAACAACCAGAAGGGAAACATGTTCGCCACATCTCAGGTCCGGCGATGGCGATCTGAACAGGCGGTGAAAAGGACTGGTGATAATGGTTATGGCAGAAATGTTGATAGGTTTGGAGAAAGGCAACAGATATGTAATATGGAGCATGTCAAAGAGGAAGGCTATATAGGTGGCTTTTTCAATAAAAGCAGGCGCGAACGGCGGAACCATAGATTTGTGAGAGATTTAAGTAAAAGTAATGGGAATAAATTTGCGAGGAATGATGTAAGTTATGAATGCGTAATGAATTAGTGTGTGAATGGTGATGAATGGAAAGATTCAGTGGTTCAAAAAAAAGTTAAAGAGGAAATGAATTTTGTGAAAGCAAATTGTGTGGAGAGTTCTGAAGAGGTATTAGCAAACAGTAGCAATTGCAGTAAGGAAGGTGTTGTAGTAGCAAGTGTTTGCAAGTCGGCGAAAAGCGTCGATGTTAGTGAAGGCGACATAGCTTTGGTCTCGCCAGCTGCAAGTGAAGATGATTGTGCTTCGGCGGAAAGCGTCGATATTACTGAGGGAGGCTTAGCGTTGGTCTCGCCAGCAGTTGAAGTTAAAAATGTACCGGCGGAAGTAGATGATTTCTGTTTAAAGGAACAGTAATGGTAATTTATGTAATGATGTAAAAGCTACTGGTATTGATACTTCGGAGGAAGGAATTTAATCGTTTCTAGTCACAAATGAAGGCGAAACGATACTTATTGATGAATGTGTGGATATAAAACGTTTGTCAGAGTGTGAATATGTGAACGTATGTAAAGTAGGAATGAGGGTTATCTGGATGAAAAGTGTGTAGGAATGGCAGTGTGTGCTGATTTTTGTCTGATCACAGCGGAACATAGCAAGTCTGCAAGCCCCAAAATTGTACATCAAGGTAGCAGCAATTTGTGTAATGTAGCGGCGGAGGATAAAGTTGTGTACGATTCACGTGAAGATAATATGACGACGCAGGAAAGTAAGATTTCTGATGTGAATTTATGCAGTGATTTAAATGGTGTATCAGCGGATAGGGTTGCTGAGATCAATATTTATGGTGATGATGGCTTAGGCATCGATGTTTTATTAGGGGAAGATGAAGTGTTTAACAGTGAATTGATGTGTAATTTTGTTGAAGCTGCAAATGTCGATATTTTGGAGCGGAAAAAACAGTAAAGTTGTGCATGCTGTGGGTGGTGAATCGGCGAAATGTGTGAAAGAACTAACAGAAAATTTACAGAAGGCTGAACTAAATAGTGTGGATGGGGATAGTTTGTGTAACGAAGTTCGTACAAATTGGTATATGAAGGAGGAGTGTGATTCTAGTGAGACTGATTGCCTTGGTACGGTAGAACGTTACGGTCGTTGCTGCTGCATATGTGGAGACTAGAGAAGTTTAAAATCGCTAAAGGTATATATAGAGAGAGGGCAGAAGTGGAAAGCTGTTCTAATCTGTAATTAGTGGTAGTAATTTTTGGAGGGATAATTTGTATATTTATTTGGGGATTCATTGGTAATTTCTTAGTTTATTGTGGCACTGTATGTGTGCAAGAGTGGGGTAGTTTAGGTCAGTGACCTCGTGTATTTAAGTAAAATATGTATTGATTTATGCTTTGCATAAGAGCATGGCAAAGAATTTAGCGGTCAATTTGAAGGGTATTAAAACTGTAATTGTATGTTCATGCAATTTTTGGTGCGTGGAGGTAGGAAGGATTTATTAAAGTCAACTACATAGAACTTGGGGGAATTTGAGCATACTGTCATTCAGTCGTTTCCCTTGTGAGTCTGTTCCTAAAGTACCGTTTTCTGGTGGAGGGAATCTTTACCGAGAATCCTGGTTGGTTTTAGGAAATAGTTTGTTGATGAGTTTCTACTTTTGGTTTTCGTTGTAGACAAATTTGTCACGATAAATGGGGGAACTCACAGTTCAGATGCAGACACGATTTCTGCGAGGCACTTGGTCAAAACACTGATGTGAGTAGATCAATACTTCGTGCTAAAATCTGTATGAGCGTGTGTAGTGCGACGAAAACAAAAATAGTGCAAGAAAGCGCCTTAGCGCTGATAGAGTGGCACAAGAAGTTCTTACAAAATCGAACTTGAGTAAAAGGGCATTTAAAAATTTTATTTCTTGTCCAAAAAATTATTTATGCATAACTGAAATGCAGGCATTTATTTAATATGCCGTATCGTTCATAATTTGTGTTAGTTTATTTCGAAATTCATGGTGCTCCCACACCAGTACAAAAAATTTGTAAACACTATTGGCCTAGCGTTTTAATCATTTAATTCTGTTCTTTGTAATTTGTTTAGCCGGCCGACGTGGCCGAGTGGTTCTAGGTGCTTCAGACTGGAACCGCGCGACCATACGGTCGCAGGTCCAAATCCTGCCTCGGGCATGGATGCGTGTGACATCCTTAGGTTGTTTAGGTTTAAGTAGTTCTAAGTTCTATGGGACTCATGACCTTAGATGTTAAGTCCCATACTTCTCAGAGCCATTTGAACCATATTGTAATTTGTTTTACATGTACTTATATGAACTGGAGGGTGCTACTTCTGAACATCCTGGCAAACCAGAATGTTAATGAGTGGAGCTGTGTGAGGTAACGGGCAAGTCGTGGTGCCCTGAAAATATTCTAAGTTCGGATTGGCATGGCCACGCTGGGGCCTCTCGGCAGGCCGCGACTCATTGGGGGCCGCCTTGTGGCAAACGTCAGCCAGGGTCCAGGAAGACCACATGGCTGGGAATTCAGGAATTCCTTGGTGACAACTTGTCGGTGAAAGAGACTTGTCTGCCGAGAGTGCCAAAGATAGCGGACTTTCTGAAATCATCATGGCAGAAATTTCACAGTTCGTATACAATTTAATAGTAACCAGATGAATAATGATACCTCAAAAAGAAGCATATATATCACCAGTATTTGCATGGCGATTCTGATGGTGTGATCAGATTTTCAATATCTTTATTAGTTAAAATTTAGTATCTGACAATAAATTATACAAGTAACTCTCACCAACGAATTTCCAAAATGTAAACGGTTCATCCGATTTTGTCAATCAACGTGTCTTCAGAAAGCAATTAGTCTAAATCTAAATTGGTATATATTACAGGCATGTAACTTGAATAGTACACGAGTTATTGAAGGTCAAAGTGGCCGATTACCATAATCGTGTCAGCCCATAAGTACTCCACAGTTACATGAAAAAACGTAGCAGCATGCTTATAAATATACTTATTCATCTATGTCTTTGGTTATATCCGATATAAACTATTCATGAAGAAATAGTTTAAATATTTACTGTGTTTTAGGGAGCACAGAGACATTGGCCTAATGGCCTACCTTTTGTTTCTATTCCTTTGATATATGTTTATTTGCTTTGTTTATGCCATAGGAATATTTATTTAATTTCAATTATTTAAATGTTGTTGTTGTGTTGTTGTGGTCTTCAGTCCTGAGACTGGTTTGATGCAACTCTCCATGCTACTCTATCCTGTGCAAGCTTCTTCATCTCCCAGTACCTGCTGCAACCTACATCCTTCTGAATCTGTTTAGTGTACTCATCTCTTGGTCTCCCTCTACGATTTTTACCCTCCACGCTGCCCTCCAATACTAAATTGGTGATCCCTCGATGTCTCAGAACATGTCCTACCAACCGATCCCTTCTTCTAGTCAAGTTGTGCCACAAACTCCTCTTCTCCCCAATTCTATTCAATACCTCCTCATTAGTTATGTAATCAATCCATCTAATCTTCAGCATTCTTCTGTAGCACCACATTTCGAAAGCTTCTATTCTCTTCTTGTCTAAGCTATTTATCGTCCACGTTTCACTTCCATACATGGCTACACTCCACACAAATACTTTCAGAAACGACTTCCTGACACTTAAATCAATACTCGATGTTAACAAATTTCTCTTCTTAAGAAACGCTTTCCTTGCCATTGCCAGTCTACATTTTATATCCTATCTACTTCGACCGTCATCAGTTATTTTGTTCCACAAATAGCAAAACTCCTTTACTACTTTAAGTGTCTCATTTCCTAATCTAATTCCCTCAGCATCACCCGACTTAATTCGATTACATTTCATTATCCACGTTTTGCTTTTGTTGATGTTCATCTTACACCCTCCTTTCAAGACACTGTCCATTCCGTTCAACTGCTCTTCCAAGTCCTTTGCTGTCTCTGACAGAATTACAATGTCATCGGCGAACCTCAAAGTTTTTATTTCTTCTCCACGGATTTTAATACCTACTCTCGAATTTTTCTTTTGTTTCCTTTTTTGCATGCTCAATATACAGATTGAATAACATCGAGGATAGGCTACAACCCTGTCTCACTCCCTTCCCAACCACTGCTTCCCTTTCATACTCCTCGACTCTTAGAACTGCCATCTGCTTTCTGTACAAATTGTAAATAGCCTTTCGCTTTCTGTATTTTATCCCTGCCATCTTCAGAATTTGAAAGAGAGTATTCCAATCAACATTGTCGAAAGCTTTCTCTATGTCTACAAATGCTAGAAACGTAGGTTTGCCTTTCCTTAATCATTCTTCTAAGATAAGTCGTAGGGTCAGTATTGCCTCACGTGTTCCAATATTTCTACGGAATCCAAACTGATCTTCCCCGAGGTCGGCTTCTATCAGTTTTTCCATTCGTCTGTAAATAATTCGCGTTAGTATTTTGCAGCTGTGACTTATTAAACTGATAGTTCGGTAATTTTCACATCTTTCAACACCTGCTTTCTTTGGGATTGGGATTATTATATTCTCCTTGAAGTCTGAGGGTATTTCGCCTGTCTCATACATCTTGCTCACCAGATGGTAGAGTTTTGTCAGGACTGGCTCTCCCAAGGTTGTCTACTCCCAGGGCCTTGTTTCGACTCAGGTCTTTCAGTGCTCTTTCAAACTCTTCACGCAATATCATATTTCCCATTTCATCTTCATCTACATCCTCTTCCATTTCCATAATATTGTCCTCAAGTACATCGCCCTTGTATAGGCCCTCTGTATACTCCTTCCACCTCTCTGCTTTCCCATCTTTGCTTAGAACTGGGTTTCCATCAAAGCTCTTGATATTCATACAAGTGGTTCTCCTTTCTCCAAAGCTCTCTTTAATTTTCCTGTAGGTCCATAACCAATAAATTGTGGTGGTCAGAGTCCACATCTGCCCCTGGAAATGTCTTAAAATTTAAAACCTAGTTCCTAAATCTCTGTCTTACCATTATATAATCTATCTGATACCTTTTAGTATCTCCAGGGTTCTTCCATGTATACATGATGATTCTTAAACCAAGTATTAGCTATGATTAAGTTATGCTCTGCGCAAAATTCTACCAGGGGGCTTCCTCTTTCATTTCTTAGCCCCAATCCATATTCACCTACTATGTTTCCTTCTCTCCCTTTTCCTACTGATGAATTCCAGTCACCCATGACTATTAAATTTTCGTCTCCCTTCACTACCTGAATAATTGCTTTCATTTCATCATACATTTCATCAATTTCTTCGTCATCTGCAGAGCTAGTTGGCATATAAACTTGTACTACTGTAGTAGGTGTGGGTTTCGTATCTATCTTGGCCACAATAATGCGTTCACTATGCTGTTTGTAGTAGCTTTCCCGTACACCTATTTCTTTATTCATTATTAAACCTACTCCTGCATTACCCTATTTGATTTTGTATTTATAACCCTGTACTCACCTGACCAGAAGTCCTGTTCCTCCTACCACCGAACTTCACTAATTCCCACGATATCTAACTTTAACCTATCCATTTCCCTTTTTTAAATTTTCTAACCTACTTGCCCGATTAAGGGATCTGACATTCCACGCTCCAATCCGTAGAACGCGTTTTCTTTCTCCTGATAACAACGTCCTCTTGAGTAGTCTCCGCCCGGAGATCCGAATGGGGGACTATTTTACCTCCGGAATATTTTACCCAAGAGGGCACCATCATCATTTAACCATACAGTAAAGCTGCATGCCCTCGGGAAAAATTACGGCTGTAGTTTCTCCTTGCTTTCAGCCGTTCGCAGTACCAGAACAGCAAGGCCATTTTGGTTAATGTTACAAGGCCAGATCAGTCAATCATCCAGACTGTTGCCCCTGCAACTACTGAAAAGGCTGCTGCCCCTCTTCAGGAACCACACGTTTGTCTGGCTTCTCAACAGATACCCCTCCGTTGTGGTTGCACCTACGGTACGGCTATCTGTATCTTTGAGGCACGCAAGCCTCCCCACCAACGGCAAGGTCCATGGTTCATGGGGGGCTATTTAAATGTAAATCCAGTATTTGGAATGTGTTTCATTATGTTTGTGAGTATGCATTGGCTTGAAGACATGGTGGGAGCGCTCTAGCCAATCACAGATCTCGTTAACGCGGAGACTGTATGACAGTACGGGATAGGACACAGGTGAGAGATCTGGACAGTAAGGCACGAAGGGAGCACGGTCGCGGGAGAGACTTGGAGAGTGTGGAGCAGTTTCCTCGTGTTCGTGGGAGATAGAAATACTTGTGCGTGCCAACTTGTGAACTTGTGAGGTTTCCGTGGTTTCTACAGTGAAGACGTAGTATGCATTTATAAGCAAATATCTCGCGAGCTATTTTGTCGTTCATAACTAACTATGTGCAGTAGTAATCTACTGTTGTTATTCGACTTATATTTTATTTAATTGCTGGACCATCGATATCAATAAGTGTTTTGCAGAAATATACCGCATTCTTATAAGTACTTCTACTACCGTGCTCATCATTTAATGTCGTTAAGATAGTACCTGCAGATTTTAATTAATTGCAATCTTTCATTTACAAATTACTATGTTGCATTAAAAGTTTGCAATTGCCAAGTGATAGGAACCTTCGACCATTAGATTCATGTGTATAATCATATTGTATACTGTAGTCTCAGAAATATTTGGCTTGTAATGCGGCAACTACGTATCCCAGCCCCTATACGACACCAGCCCAAACTTTTAATATTTAAACTCTGATTCCGAGGGTACATAATTGAGGGCCATCCCACCATCACATTTCATTTTATTTGAAAGCCCACAATTCCCTCCTCCGGATATTTGAGGTGCGGACTTTGGTTACCATCTCGGACTGTCTTTTAAAACGATGCAATATGTTGCTCCACGCTGCCAACTGGAACGCTAGTCTCTATAGATTTTTCGCTGTAAGTCCAAAAAATCACTTTCCGATTTCAAAAACTTAATCAAGGATTTCTTGTTCTTGTTTTCATTTACACTCCATAAGCTTCCTATGACACACTACGTGATCTAAAGCATGCGGACTACCCCAAAAATATACATTTTTCATGCCAGGTGCATTGTGCTGCCACCTACTGCCAGGTAACCCATATCAGCAACCTCAGTTGTCATTAGACATCGTGAGAGAGCAGAATGGGGCACTCTGCGGAACTCACGGACTTCGAACGTGGCTAGGTTCAAATGGTTCAAATGGCTCTGAGCACTATGGGACTTAACATCTACGGTCATCAGTCCCCTAGAACTTATAACTACTTAAACCTAACTAACCAAAGGACAGCACACAACATCCAGTCATCACGAGTCTGAGAAAATCCCTGACCCCGCCGGGAATCGAACCCGGGAACCCGGGCGCGGGAAGCGAGAACGCTACCGCACGACCACGAGCTGCGGACTGTGATTGGGTGTCACTTGGGACATACGTCTGTGCGCGAGATTTCCACACTCCTCACACCCTAAGTCCACTGTTTCCGATGTGATAGTGAAGTGGGTACGTTAAGCGACACGTACAGCACAAAAGTGTAGAGGCCGATCTCTTCTGGTGACAGACAGAGACCACCGACAGCTGAAGAGGGTCGTAATGTGTAATAGGCAGACATCTATCCAGACCATCACACAGGACTTACAAACTGCGTTAGGATCCACTGCAAGTACTATGACAGTTAGGTGGGAGGTGAGAAAACTTGGATTTCATAGTCGGCGCAGTTGCTCATAAGCCAAACATCACGCCAGTAAATGCCAAACGACGCCTCACTTGGTGTAAGGAGCGTAAACATTGGACAATTGAACAGTAGAAAAACGTTTTGTGGAGTGACGAATCACGGTACAAAATGTGGCGGTCCACTGGCAGGGTGAGGGTATGGCGAATGCCCGGTGAACGTCATCTGCCAACGTGTGTAGTGCCGACAGTAAAATTCGGAGGCAGTGGTGTTATGGCGTGGTCGCGTTTTTCATGGAGGGGGCTTGCACCCCTTGTTGTTTTGCGTGGCACTATATGAAGTGGCCTTCACAGAGTCCTGACCTGAATCCTATAGAACACTTTTGGAATTTTTGGAACCTCAACTTCGTGCCAGTCCTCATCGACCGACATCGATACCTCTCCTCAGTGCAGTACTCCGTGAATAAGGGGCTGCCATTCCCCAGGAAACCTTCCAGCACCTGATTGAACGTATGCCTGCGAGAGTGAAAGCGGTCACCAAGGCTAAGGGTGGGCCAACACCATATTGAATTTCAGCATTACCGATGGAGGGCGCCACGAACTTTCAGCCAGGTGTCTGGATACTTTCGAACACATAGTTTATCTTTAGCAACTGCTGCATTTCTTTTTTTCGCTAGAAATCTTATTTTCAGCTTATTACATGGAACATGATTTCTCTTTGTTGCTTAGAAGTCATCTTAGCATTCTGTACCTCCCTCAATTGCCATCGCGGCCAGATCCCATATTTGTTGCTCTGATTTGTGTATATAATTTTATAGGCATCTTGATGTCCCAGTGTCGGAAAAATAGCCAATCGGCTGCAGAAATTTTCATTCAGATTTTTGTTTTCAAACAAAATAGAACAGAGATGGCTAGAAATAACATTAGCTAATTAATTCAAAATCATCACAATGGAATATAGTGGTTCAAATGGCTCTGAGCACTATGGGACTTAACTTCTGAGGTCATCAGTTCCCTAGAACTTAGAACTACTTAAACCTAACTAACCTAAAAACATCACACACATCCATGCCCAAGGCAGGATTCGAACCTGCGACCGTAGCGGTCACGCGGTTCCAGACTGTAGTGCCTAGAACCGCTCGGCCACTCCGGCCGGCTCACAATGGAATAGAATGACAGATCATAGCGCTGTGTGTAAAAGAAAGTAGACGTCAGTCTGTAGTATTATGTGTGATATATAAAAGTAAATAACTCTTGTCGGGTAAACAGGTTAAAAATGGACTGTTGGGGGAAAAGAGGCCACCTTGCCCACATTTGCCAACGAATAGAATCACCAGCTTTCCCAATCGGTCGCCGCGTCGGCTTCAGTGGTTCAGACGAAACTGTCAAATCCAAAGAACCTACAAGTAACTATATCTGTAAGCCAAAAGACGTTGTTTAAACTATGCTATTATAAAAAAGTATTACGTGACGTTTAAGTGAAGTAACGATAATAATATATATGACTTACATTACATCAGAAGACCGAAATCAGAAAAGATTTTACTAAAAAATAAAGGTGAAAGCTTCCTCTGTCTAACTCATTGACATCATTTATGGTGTGTATTAGAATTAGTCTGACCACTTCTAGACAGGCAGCAACACTTTTCCGAGCAAGATATTGCCCTGGCTATTTTTCCCGCCCTGGCCACTTCACCCCACCTTCCCCTACAAGGTTAAGAAATTACGAAACTGCATTGGCTGTTTTTTTCTACAGTCACCTCTTAGAGTGCTTGTAACTATTCCATAAACCAACTGATGTGATTCAACAATTCCTATTGCAGTAGTGCGTGACGTCATATCTTTGATATTTGCAATGGGTTACTCGTTCTAGTAGAAAAAGATTTTCAAATATTAATTATATTATAACATCTTTGCGCTAGAGTGCCACACACTGATTTTCGTTACTGATGCTACGAACTTGTGGCTCATAGTGATCTTACTGAACAGAGATGGCCAGTTTGACATATTCTTACGTCCAAATAAATGTAAAAAACGCGAGAAATGCAGTAATTTCCTTCTAGACATTAAGTTAATAAACCGTTGATTCAATATATTCATCCATAAATACAGCATACAGTTTTAAAATGTGTCCACCATAGAATGCCTGCTATATTGATTTGTGAACATGATTTAAAACTGTCTGATTAAAGTAGGTTAACAAGAAGAGGGCAATGTTGATGATGCTCTTTTATAAAAAACATAATTTATTTTACCCAAAAGTATAAAATAGTGGAAATAGTTTGCTGACCAATGCCGTTCATTTGTACTTTCTGAGTAAAGGTTGTTCCTGGTGTTAATATCTTTCTCTGTTCTATGCTTATGAAGAAGTTATTGGTTTGCGTGGCTCCATTAATAGATTCATTGCTAATTAAGGTATAGCATTTTACTTGTATTTGACTGCCTTTACCGAGGAAGTTTGAAACCTTGAGTCGTCTGTAGTAGAACAATGTAGTACAAACAAAATGATAGAATACGACCTGTGTATCATGTATGATACATCAGGAAAGCTAAGCTTCCGCTATAAAACCTATTATGTCACAATGAACTTTGTGTTCTATCTCGTAGTGAATGGTGTGTATTCCAAAGTCAGACCTCGACCCATATATTGTGACAACTCTCAAACGCCCACACGAGTTAATATGTATGGTGTGTCTGCTATCAAATAAATCATAAAATTATGGGGAGGTATTCGTAGAAATATTTTGTGTCCAGACGAAATATAACCGAAGTATTATGTAAATTATAGATATGAGTGAAAGATACACCACTCTGCTGAAGTCAGTTATCGATGTCGAACATGCGGTTAATCGATGGAACGTGAAATACAGCAGATTACTGGAATCGTATCACAAGGTGAACAACAAGTGATTGAGGAGGCTAGTATTGTCTGATTGTCACTGAAATGTTGATCGAAAGGTTGCAGTCCTTGGGAAGCAAGTGTGCTTGCTGCATCCAGCAATTTGATGCTTTATCTTATACATTGAGAGTGTGGAGACTAAGCCCTCCTCCATTCTGGATCCTGCATGTAAACGTAACCCGGGCTCAGCAGTTAGCTATTGCACAATTCCACGTCAATAAATGATTGCACATTAACCCGCATAAAAAACGTCGTGTAGTACTTTCAGGTGTATAGAAATGTAAAGAATTAGAAGTTTGAAACCAGTAAAGTTAATTGTCTACGACAAAATCGAGTTTTTTTCATAATTTCGAGTTCCACGAAAGCATAAAAGCCATAAATCTAAAATTTTAATATTGAGTGTATTTGACATTTACCAAGGTACTAAACAAAAAGCATATTTGTAAGAAAAAGCAGGAAAATATCATAGATTGCTAATTTTTTGGATAAATATGTAGCTTAGAAACTTCATCGCCATATAAAACGTTATAACAGTACCGTACCAACTTCCCTGCTTGTAATTGTAATAGTTTAAGGTACAGAGAGTTATGAATCGACATTTTCGGAGGTGAAAGTTATCACCAGTTCAGTTTGAAGAGCTGGCCGCTGTGGATGAGCGGTTCTGGGCGCTTCAGTCCGGAACCGCGCTGCTGCTACGATCGCAGGATCGAATCCTGCCTCGGGCATGGATGTGTGTGGTGTCCTTAAGTTAGCTAGATTTAAGTAGTTTTAAGTCTACGGGACTGATGACCTCAGATGTTAAGTCCCATAGTGCTTAGAGCCATTTAAACCATCAGTTTGAATAATTGTACCATAGCTTCCTTATTTATAGGAGTAAAGGATTCTAATTGACATTATGGTGTCAAAAAACGTTCCCCAACCACTAAACAAATTGTCACTACCTTACATTCCCAACTGAGAGAGCTCCTTAGACTTTTTTATGATGTGAGGGGCCTTTGTTAGCCTCTTGTAGTGTGCTCGCTGAGAGAAACGTGGGTGTTCCCTCTGACGTCCAGGCCCACGAACAACATTCATATCGTTATGGAGCCGTCTATATCTAAGACAAGTAGTATGTTCGGTTACTCTGTGCTGTCCTGCACGAAGCTGTTGTTTTAAAAGTTACAAACTAATGCATCGCATGCATGTTTAGCCTGTAAATGTTGTTTGTGGAAAGGACAAAGTGTGTATTTCGTAGAACATCATGAAAGTGGCTGTTTTTACAGAGTGGAACTGACGTGCCAGTTAATGGGCTTCGCGCATAGCGCTCTTGACCGCCAAACGCATTTCATTCAGCATCTCTCTATTTACTTTTTCCTCAAATTCAAGCCACAACTGGTCGAAACTCATTAATTTGGAATGACTGAAGATCATCTCTCAGGAAGGAGCAAAGAGAATTTTTATTTGCTTTTTGAACAAATGTGTTTTTGTTCATTTTTGCTGGATTTTGAAGTCACGGTATTCAGTCTCACTACGACTACCCTGTGTTCACCAATCTTTGTATCTGTTTTCATGCTCTTTATTAGCTCAGGATTATTTGTTGGAGGTCAAGCGTGTTTTCAGAACCGTTTACTATTCCCAAAGAAGCAAGTATTGGCAGATGTGAAAATTACCTATCGGTTTAATAAGCCACGCTGCAAAATACTAACACGAATTCTTTACAGAAGACTAGAAAAACTAGTAGAAGCCGATTTCGGGGAAAATCAGTTTGGATTCCGTAGAAATGCTGGAAAAAATGGTTCAAATGGCTCTGAGCACTATGGGACTCAACTGCTGTGGTCATAAGTCCCCTAGAACTTAGAACTACTTAAACCTAACTAACCTAAGGACATCACACACATCCATGCCCGAGGCAGGATTCGAACCTGCGACTGCAGCGGTCGTGCGGTTCCAGACTGTAGCGCCTTTAACCGCTCGGCCACTCCGGCCGGCTAATGCTGGAACACTTGAGGCAATACTGACCCTAAAACTTACCTTGGAAGAAAGATTAAGGAAATGCAAACCCACGTTTCTAGCATTTGTAGACAGAGAGAAAACTTTTGACAATGTTGACTGGAATACTCTCTTTCAAATACTGAAGGTGACAGGGGTAAAATACAGGAAGCACAAGGCCATTTACAATTTGTGCAGAAACCAGATGGCAGTTATAAGAGACGGGAGGGCACGAAATGGAGGCAGTGATTGAGAAGAGAGTGAGGCAGGGTTTTAGCCTATCCCCGATGTTATTCAATCTGTATATTGAGCAAGCAGTAAAGGAAACAAAAGAAAAATTTGGAGTAGGAATTAAAATCCATTGAGAAGAAATAAAAACTTTGAGGTTTGCCGACGACATTGTAATTCCATCAGAAACAGCAAAGGACCTGGAAGAGCAGCTGAATGGAATGGAACTTGTCTTGCAAGGAGGATATAAAATGAACATCAACAAAAGCAAAACGAGGATAATGGAATGAAGTCGAATTAAATCTGGTGATGCTGAGGGAATTAGATTAGGAAATGAGACACTTAAAGTAGTAGATAAATTTTGCTTTTTAGAGAGCAAAATAACTGACGACGGTCGAAGTAGAGAGAATATAAAATGAAGACTGGCAATGGCAAGAAAAGCGTATCTCAAGAAGAGAATTCGAGAGAGGTGGCGCAGTGGTTAGCACACTGGACTCGCATTCGGGAGGACGACGGTTCAATCCCGTCTCCGGCCATCCTGATTTAGGTTTTCTGTGATTTCCCTAAATCGTTTCAGGCAAATGCCGGGATGGTTCCTATGAAAGGGCACGGCCAATTTCCTTCCCAATCCTTCCTTAACCCGAGCTTGCGCTCCGTCTCTTATGACCTCGTTGTCGACGGGACGTTAAACACTAACCACCACCCCAAGAAGAGAAATTTGCTAACATCGAGTATAGATTTAAGTGTCAGGAAGTCTTTTCTGAAAGTATTTGTGTGGAGTGTAGCTCATGGAAGTGAAACATGGACGATCAATAGTTTAGACAAGAAGAGAATAGAAGCTTTCGAAATGTGATGCTACATAAGAATGCTGAAGATTAGATGGTAGATCACGTAAGTGTTGAGGAGGTACTGAATAGAATTGGGAAGAAGATGAATATGTTGATCAACTTGACTAGAATAAGTGATCGGTTGGTAGGACACGTTCTGAGGCATCAAGGGATCATCACTTTGGTATTGGAGGGAAGCGCGAAGGGTAAAAATCGTGGAGGGACACAAAGGCATGAATACATTAGATTCAGAAGGGTGTAGGTTGTAGCAATTACCTGGAGATGAATAAGCTTGCACAGCATACAGTAGCTTGGAGAGCTGCATCAAACCAGTCTCTGGACTGAAGAACACAACATTACTATTCGAGTGGGCTCATGAATTAACTGATCGAAATAATTTACAAAAATGTGTTTAGCACGATTTCGGATGATGTGTTATGCGTATCTCCGGATTTTAGTTTGATCGAATAGAACATTGCGACATTCTCAGACTTCCAAATCACAACCATGTCAGGTGTTGCTTGTTTGTTCTGTAGAAGGGCTTGATTCCGAAGTGAACTTTCAAGATTCAATATACACGTACTTCTGTTTTACCAGACTCAAATTTACTGAATCTTATTTTTCTAAAACCGTACCTTACTATGCATTATCATGCTGGAAGTATTTTTTTTTCAGCAAACAAATAGACTGAAGATAACGGATGAGTCTTTCCGACTACTTCCAAGTTAGAGTAATCTGCGGGCCTTTGTTGCCTAGGAGGCAAATAAAAACTTTAAATAATGAAGGGTGAATAAGATGTAGTATTAAGCGGTTAAAGGAAAATTGCTGTGATTAGGTTATGTGTATATGCTGAACAGTATCTGATTTTCCATTCCCCAAGGAACGGAAAAATTTTGCCGACGCCTCCTCACAAGTTGTAGTGGAATGACGCTGAGCGACCAGAGTAAGGTAAGACACCGGGATCAAACTACGTAAAAACCGTATGCTGCTACTGCAAATTCTGTGCAACAGAGAACGGTACACTGCAGCGCTGAAGGGCTCAATTGTTTATTCACATATCAGCGGCCAGCGCGTTCTGACAGCTCCGGGTGAGTTCGGTTTTTGTCGAGTTGCAGGTACAGCGGTAGCTTTAGAGACCTTAAGTAACTGTGCAGGACGGCTCTTTCTGCGCTTTCAGCAATACAAGCTCACGAAAGCCATGCGCGGCACACAATGCCGCGATATATTTTCCCGCACTGCACTGGAAAGCGTCTCTGCACCGGAATACGCTGTTGCAAGAGATTTTGACTGGCCCCTCCCCCCCCCCCCCCACCCGCCCCCGACATTACTCGATTTTTACTGGTGAAGTTGTACCGATTCGAGAGACTCTCGAATTTGGCCGTTATTGACGTTTCAGAAACTGCTTGTCAATATCATACAAAATGAGTGGTAAAATAAAATGAGCTTCCAGATTCTGGAAATTTTCTTAGAAACTCGACAGAATAAAAGAAGAGGGCCTTTAAGCAAATGTCAGAAGAAAGCAGGAGATATAAGCCGCTTGCCGTTCCCTACCGTTTCTTTAAAGAACAGTAAAATCGTTTACTCTTCAGTCTTGTGAAAATGAAGATGCTCCTCCCAACAAGTGCGCCAGTGCCGCTGCTTCATGACGACATCCAAATTATTTTATCCGTTATGGTTAAAGAACACCGCAGCTGTTTTCGTAAATTACACTGTCGGAATTACTGCAATCAGCGACATGTTTATTTAGAAATGATTGTATTGTATCGTTTCTAGTTTCGGGCTTGAGCCCATCGTCAGACGGCAGCGTTGACACCTCGGCAACTTTTACATTCGTGTCCTCATGAAAAGCTCTCTACATATACAAAGCTCATAGATCATCATGGACAGAGAAAGAGAATGAAAATTCCCTCTTACAAAATGTAACTAAGATCTTCTCATGAAGACAGAGATGGAAAACGTGCCACGAAAATGATGGTATCATCTGCGATAGGTTCAGGTCCGAAAATAGTTTCTGGTTGCAGTAGATGTTCAAATACTCATTAAAGAAACCCTTCCGTTTCAACATTCTCAGTGCAGATGTGTCTACATTGTGACGGCCTCACTGAGCTTTGCAGATTCACTTCATAACGTATTCAGGTACATATTGTTGTCTATCGAAGTGAGTTGAGTTGTAATTTAGTTTGCTATTATTTTTACTATACCCCTTTACCTTTCCCTTTAAACAGATCGGGTAATGATTTGTTTTTAATAAGCTGAAACTTGTAATGATACGATCTGAATGACCTGAGGTGAAACACTTTGTCCGACAAAAGAAAGTTAAGCACCCAGAAGGGGAGGAAGAAACGAAAGGAAACTCCACGCGGTAGCGTTCTCGCTTCCCGAGCACGGGGTCCCGGGTTCGATTCCCGGCGGGGTCAGGGATTTTCACCTGCCTCGAGATGACTGGGTGTTTGTGCTGTCCTCATCATTTCATCATCTTCCAGGAAAGTGGCGCAATTGGACTGAGCAATGATTGGGTAATTGTACGGGCGCTGATAACCACGCTGTTGAGCGCCCCACAAACCAAACCAAACCAAACAAAGGAAACTCCACGGATTGAGAGAGCGTGCTGTTTTAAAGCAGTAGTTCCACAAATCAAGTGAAATTTACAGAGAATTTGGCAGTATAAGCCACTTATAAATACACTACTGGCCATTAAAATTGCTACACCACGAAGATGACGTGCTACATGCGTACCATCACGTTTCCGACTTTGATAAAGGTCGGATTGTAGCCTATCGCGATTGCGGTTTATCGTATCGCGACATTGCCGCTCGCGTTGGTCGACATCCAATGACTGTTAGCAGAATATGGAATCGGTGGGTACAGGAGGGTAATACGGAACGACGTGCTGAATCCCAACGGACTCGTATCACTAGCAGTCGAAATGACAGGCATCTTAACCGCATGGCTGTAACGGATCGTGCAGCCACGTCTCGATCCCTGAGTCAACAGATGGGGACGTTTGCAAGACAACAACCATATGCACGAACAGTTCGACGACGTTTGCAGCAGCATGGACTATCAGCTCGGAGACCATGGCTGCGGTTACCTTTGACGCTGCATCACAGACAGGAGCGCCTGCGATGGTGTACTCAACGACGAACCTGGGTGCACGAATGACAAAACGTCATGTTTTCGGATGAATCCAGGTTCTGTTTACAGCATGATGATGGTCGCATCCGTGTTTGGCGACATCGCGGTGAACGCACATTGGAAGCGTCTATTCGTCATCGCCATACTGGCGTATCACCCAGCGTGATGGTATGGGATGCCATTGGTTACTCGTCTCGGTCACCTCTTGTTCACAATGACGGCACTTTGAACAGTGGGCGTTACATTTCAGATGTATTACGACCCGTGGCTCTACTCTTCATTCGATCCCTGCGAAACCCAACATTTCAGCAGAATAATGCACGACCGCATGTTGCAGGACCTGTACGGGCTCGTCACAATTCGCCAGTCACTACTCTTGATGAACAGTGGTATCGTGTTGAAGCTGCATGGGCAGCTGTGCATATACACGCCATCCAAGCTGTTTGACTCAATGCCCAGGCGTATCAAAGCCGTTATTACGGCCAGAGGTGGTTATTCTGGGTACTGATTTCTCAGGATCTATGCACCCAAACTGCGTGAAAATGTAATCACATGTCAGTTCTAGTATAATATATTTGTCCAATGAATACCCGTTCATCATTTGCATTTCTTCTTGGTGTAGCAATTTTAACGGCCAGTAGTGTATGACGTTGCGCCTCCTCTGGCCTGGATGCTTGCACTGATTCGGTTGGGAAGGTTGTCATAAGACCGTTGTACCCTCACTTGTGGTAAGCAGACGTGCAATTGTTAAAAATGATCCTTGGTATCCTGCATACTGCCAGAGTTGACGTTCGAGCTGGTCCAGCACATCTTCTATCGGGGAGAGATCTAAGGATCCTACTGACCACGGAAGTACCTCAATGTCGCACAGACAGTTCATGGCGACGCATACCATGTGTGGACGAGTATCGTCCTGTTGAAAAACGACACCACAATATTATCACATGAGAGGTGACTTATGACGACGCAAGATGTTCTTGATGAATCATTGTATCGTCAGAGTTTCGTCAGTCACTACCAGCCATGACCTGAAGTCATACCCAACGGCTCCCCACACCATGAGACTGGAAGTGACACCTTTGGGCCTCTGCAAAACATTGGAAGAATGGGACCTCTCCCCAGGTTGCCGCCATACTCGCCGGTGATGGTCATCCAAGGTTAGCACGGAGCCACGATTCACCGTTGAACATAAAATGACGCCGCTGATCAACAGTCCATGCTTCCCGGTCACAGCCTCACTTCAAACGTAGCCATTTGTACTGTAGTGTTAGCGGTAGCTTATACAGGGTGAAAAGTATTTAAACCGACAAACTCTGGGAGGTTGTAGGGGACATCAAAACAAATATTTTTCCCTAATGTCATTTTTTCCTAAGAGGAGTATTTAAACCGGTAGAGGAAAATTTCCGTGGCGGCAAATTAATTAAACCAACAAACACTTTTCCGTTTTTCTATGATCAAGAGACAACACATTAACACAACCCAATTTCAGTTACAGTAGATTTTCAAAAATGCCTCCATTGACACGTAAACGAAGGTTACACTGTCGGCTCATGTTCTGTTTGACACGAGCAAAAACCCCACGAGTATCCTGAATTGTTCCTGCTGCTACTACTATCCGGACAACCAGATCCCCTTCTGATGCAACAGGAGTTGCGTAAACAAGGTTGCGCATCTCTCCCCACACAAAAAAGTACAGAGGGGACATATCTGACGATCGAGCAGGCCATGGTTCAGCAGCATCTCTGCCAATCTATGTTTCTGGGAACCGTCGGTCCTGGAATCGACGGCCACGATGACTAAAATGTGCCAACAGCCCTTCATGTTGGACCACATGCGTTGTCTTATAGTGAGCGGGACGCCTTCCATCAATTCTGGCAATGCTCTGGCGAGAAAATTGTAATAGCGCCTGCCATTTAATGGCCTAGGTAGCAGATACGGCCCAATTAAAAAGTCCCGATAAAAACCGACCCACACATTAACGAAGAACCGCATTTGATGAGCGCTAGTAAATGTGGAATGTGGGTTATCCTCACTTCAAACATGCAAATTGTTCATGTTGAAGACTCCATCACGCCCGAACGTTGCTTCATCGGTAAACAACAGAGGATGGAAATGTAGGATGCATTTCACACTGTTCCAAGTACCACTGTGAAAACTGTACTCTGGGTGGATAATCAGCTGGTTCCAGGTTGTGGACACGCTGTAAATGAAATGGACGTAAAAATTGCTCTCATAGGACTGCTCTTTACGTTCGTCTGATTCATCCCCATTTTACGTGCAATTGAACGAGTGCTGACTGAAGGATCCCACTCCACATGCTGCAAGACAGCATCCTCAAATTCTAGCGTTCTTACCGGGCGTCGGCGTCCCTGTCCAGTAATCTGTTAAATGACCCGGTCTCACGCAGACGTTGGTACACAGCAGCAAAGGTCGTATGATGCGGGATACGCCGATTAGGATATTGTTGTTGATAAACCCGCTGTGCAGATCGTCCGTTGTGGCGCGCTACGTACGAGAAACGTACAGAAAGCAGGTATAGATAGGACTTTTGGAAATAATGAAGAACGAAGGGAGATCTCTGAGAAGTAAAGAAAGTTTTGTTTGCAAAATACTGCACTACAACAAACCCTGTCCTTTCCTTTTGTATTATTCCGCTATATGTTTGTGTACCCTTGTGTATTTATGTTCTTCCTGTCTTTATATGTTTAGCTAATATGATTTATGTTGTAGAATTTTTCTGGTACTAAGCTACATTCACTAATGACGAGGAATACTGTTATTCTCAAATATAATTTGCATTTATACTATGTAATTTTCTTTGTAAAGATGTTTACACGTTATTAATTATGTTCTGTTTCAATTCTCATGAAATTAATGTTTTGAAAACTATTCTCATTATTTTATTTATTTACTTATGTCATAATTCTTGTAACACTGTTGTATATGTTTATTTCTATTCTTTTGTAAAACCTATACTACAAATGTTATCTGTATTGTTATGTTCTTTAATGATGTATTTTGTACCTTTGTAATTGTATTCTTATGTTATAAAATTGTAATTGACACCAGTTCATCAAATTAAGTAACTTGTAAGTTACATTTCACTGCACACGTTTCTGTTGGTCATAGTATATGGACAATATGTGAGATGTAGGGACTGTTAGTGTTTGCACGTCTGTTAATAATTCAGCAAGGGACTGGATAACAGCATTGCTGGTTCTAAGGAAATTTCAAAAATAATTTTTTTGTGAGTGCACAAGTGGTGGTTCATGGACTTGCTATATTCTCCACAAGACTCTTCAATGGTGATTGTGCACCTGCACAGTCACAACAGATGGCTGCTGGCCATCTCTACAAGGACTACAGTGGGTCTGCATCTTTGATGACCCAACAGTACCATTATTTCTACAAGGAGTGCAGTGGGTCTGCACCTCTGGTGGTCCACCAATACCGTAATCTCTAATAGGACTACAGTGGGTCTGCTCTGTGATGACCTACCTACCACTATTCTTCAAAACGTCGAATGACTCTGCTGTGGGTTTCCTCTGTTGTGGCCCATTATCTGTCTGCATGTCAAGAGTCAGCACTGTCTTTCCGTTGGAAGGACAACACTACTTCTTCAAGACTGCATGGAAATCCACTACGTCCGTGTGCATTTTCTTTTACTTCTCAGACTTTGAGAAAAACACTGCAATTTTACTGTGATGAATGATCAGGACTGTCTTTATGGACTGTGAGAAAATTTTAGCTTTTGACCAACATTGTATTAATAAGCGTGTGCATTTGATATCTTTCTTACTGTAATTATGAAAAAAATTTTCAAATCTGTATTGGCCAGTGCCCAAAACAATTTGTAAAATTTTTTGTGGGGAGCATGGGGGCTATGTAAGTAGGCTGTTTATGTTTTCTTATTGGCAACGTTACGTAGCGCTCTGTATGAAAATCACTGGCTGTGCTGTGTGCAGTCTGTGGCTAGTTTGCATTGTTGTCTGCCATTGTAGTGTTGGGCAGATGGATGTGAACAGCGAGTAGCGTTGAGCATTTGGAGGTGAGCCGCCAGCAGTGGTGGATGTGGGGAGAGAAATGGCGGAGATTTGAAATTTGTAAGACTGGATGGCATGAACTGCTATATATATTATGACTATTAAGGTAAATACATCGTTTGTTCTCTATTAAAATTTTCATTTGCTAACTATCCCTATCACTATCCCTATCCGTAGTTTGAATCTTTTATTTAGCTGGCAGTAGTGGCGCTCGCTGTATTGCAGTAGTTCGAGTAATGAAGATTTTTGTGAGGTAAGTGATTTGTGAAAGGTATAGGTTAATGTTAGTCAGGGCCATTCTTTTGTAGGGATTTTTGAAAGTCAGATTGCGTTGCGCTAAAAATATTGTGTGGCAGTTTAAGGACAGTGATGTATAATTATTCAAAGGGGACGTTTCAGTAGTACGCACCAACCATATCAGTGAACTCACTCCAGGTGTATCGCTCCATCAGTAAACAGAGACAATGCACTACTACACTGGTGGACAGTAGTTGCCTACAACTGAGAGCGTAATACACCTTCCAACAACTGAAGATCGTAATACGGCCTCTAACAACTGAAGAGCGTAATACGGCCTTCACCGGTTTAAATAATCCTCATAAGAAAAAATGATATTAGGGAAAAATATTTGTTTTTTTGTCCCCTACAACCTCCCAGAGTTTGTCGGTTTAAATACTTTTCACACTGTACATCAGGCAGTAATTTCCTAGTCCGGTTGCTGCTAGTCTTCGACCGAAGGTGTGGTATGACATCGAAAATTGCAGGATGTCCGTTATTTATTCTTCGACGGCAGGCGCAGATGTGAAAGGGTTACGGTGAACGTGGTGCACAATACGGCGATTCTCCTTTATGGTTATATATGGTCAACCAACACCTTGACGACGTTCCCATGTAGTTCAACATCAAGCCTCGATCACGTGCGAACGCCCACAAACATGGATAACGCACGATTCGGCCGAATGGAGGTCCACAGTGAGGTCTCTTTCAAGTTGTGCCAAGTGCTGATAACGCTGTCTCAGACGAGTATGCAGCATATTCGTGACCTTCACAATGATAACCTCTGACGCTCTTCACTCCCCCTACCTGGCAACAACACTAAACATGAACAACAATTATGCACTTTGGTGAACATTCTCCTTTCACAGAGAAAAGCAACTCTATAATCAATTACATTACCATCGAGGCTGTGTACATAATAGTAAAAAAGTGAACGTTGTTGGCGAGATACGCTCATCAACTATAATACCGAGCGAGGTGGGGCAGTGGCTAGACACTGGACTCACATTCGGGAGGATGACGGTTCAAATCCGCGTCCGGCCATCCAGATTTAAGTTTTCCGTGATTTCCCTAAATCAGTCCAGACAAGTGCCTGGATGGCTCCTTTGAAAGGGCACCGCGATTTCATTCCCCATCCGTGACACAACCCGAGCTTGTGCCCCGTCTCTAACGACCTCGATGTCGACGTAACGTGAAACCTAATCTTCCTTCCTTAGATATAGCGTCGTAGGTAACCCGCTACACATATTGTAACGCCACGTTTCAGGATGAGTGCCAAGTGAACTCATCTCTTTGGCATCAGTTTCATGGTTCCCTTAATTTTGTTTTGCGATTATCCCATTAGCAAAAATTCCGAGAGAAAACAAGCCTTATTATAAGTTTTCCTGCAGTTCTGAGTAGGTAAAATCTGGAAACAAATTTTGATTGCGGTACTCTTGAGAGAAGTTGTTGATTTACTCAAAGAGTCGGCAAATGTTAAAATTTCTTTAAGTTTTAAACAGTTCCTTCTCCTTCCAAATGAAGGCGTAGCAATAGAGTGACAACCAATTTTCCGACGGGTGGAACTGAAAAAAATGTTCAAATGTGTATGAAATCTTAAGGGACTTAACTGCTAAGGTCATCAGTCCCTAAGCTTAGGCACTACTTAATCTAAATTATCCTAAGGACAAACACACACACACACACACCCATGCCCGAGGGAGGACTCGAACCTCCGCTGGGACCAGCGGTTGGAACTGAGCCAGAATGTGGAACTTCTGTTGGCAAACACGTGGGCAGTTCCCTACGTCACAGCATGTGGCTTCAACCCCTGCCCCTCCACGTAAGTTGGCCTAATTTTTTGTGTCGGAAGCTCACTAAAGGATGACCGTCGCAAAGTAGGCCAGATTCCTGAAAATCTGATCAAAATTGCAAACTCTGCACCAGTATGGCCAAACAGAGGGGTTTCTTATCCTTCTGATAAAGATTTTTATATCAAAATTTAAAAATTCAAAGTTGAGGATCTAATATGGCGAAAATAATCTGGAAGAAATTAATGAAGTGGTCAAAAAATCTTTTCGGTGAAAACTAATTTTAGTGGTGAACTTTATTACAACACTGCGTCTATTACTGTCTTTATTACACATAATATATACTGATAACGTACATTCAAAGTTTTGCAAGTCTTCTTAATCTTCTTCCTCTTGTGCTTTTTGTGCTTTATCATTTCCTTATTCATCTTCTTCCTCGTAGACATTTGCAGCCTCTTTATCATCCTGAGCTTCTGGTTTCTCGTAAGCCAATACAGCAGATACCAAGAGGGCAATAGCTTCCGACGACAAAGTTTTCACTTTCTTCAGAGATGGTTTCCACAAAGAAGGCATACGTTGTAATAAAATATAATTTAACAAAATTAAAATTATCAAGCAAAATCAAATATATATGAAATTCTATAATTGTTTTATAAAATGTACTGTTTATATTTTTAATATATTTACATCGTATTTTAATATTTTGTAATTATGCTTCCATTTTGTAACAGCTTACTAACAATGTTATAGAAAGAACTGAAAGACGTGCATCTATCTTGCACTTCTTTCATTTATTTACGATTAACGATATTGTAGTCATATTATCATTACTAATACGGCAATAGCATGCATGTTATTCTGCTGATTTTTCAGTATCGACAGCATAATGAAACTGGAGAGAGGATTGGAGCAAGGAACTTTTATTTTATTTCCATATTCAGCAGTCTCCATCAGCCAGCCATGTTGTCTTTTCCCGCGCTGACCTTTGAGCTTAGAAGCATGGGCCGGTAGTTTGAACTACTTGGAGAAGCCAAAGTAGTTCTTCTTCTTATTCTTCTAAATAGTAGTACCAACCTAAAACTCAGTTTCTCCTGCACGTTTGGCTCTGTAAAGAGGCCTCCCTGACTAAATTCTATCCAATCACGAGTCACTCCGCCAAGTCAGGCATGTCTGCTTGAACAGCAGATAGTTCGGTGGCAGATCCGTGCAACCCGATTGGCCGGCGAAAAGTGCGCCAATTCCCACTCCCACAAGGCCCGGCTCCGCAGGAGCAACGGCAGTAAGCGGTTGGTAGTCGTGGGGAGTCGGTAGCGAGATCCAGAAGAAGACGGTTGCAAGCTGGTAAGCATGCGTGGTCTTGCTAGGTTCAGAAGTGGATTAAGTCGCGAATACATGTTAAAGTGTTAGGTGATCTTTAATTTCGGGAGGATTTGCGCGTCATTGCTTTTATTTCATCCTCATTTCTCAATTTTGTTCTTGGCTTCAGAGCCTGGTCGGCTGCAGTATGCAAAATATACGTGGGACTCTGTCACCACGTTCGGTATAATTCAACCCCCCCTTGTAACCACTTTGCCTTCAGCGAATGTCTTTCCTTATCCAGTACACCGTGATATTAGAGAACATCTCATAACGGCCTTTTACGTGTTAGGTTTCCCATCTTTCCACCCACGTGTGAACACGTGGCGAGTAGTTCTGCACACGGTATCTAAATTGAACAGAAGTAGCATGGCCTGCGTTTCTTGTTATTCGTATTCGTAAATCAAGCTGTTGCAGAGCGAGTTTTATGAATTTTATTAGTTTACGGACGGGAGATCGCTTTAATAATGTGCACCCACAAGTAGTTCATAGTTTTTTTTATTTTCAATATATTTACGTGAAACTTCCTGACAGATTCAAACTGTGTGCCGGACCGAGACTCGAACTCGGGACATCCCGAGTTCAAGTCTCGGTCCCGGCACACAGTTTAATCTGTCAGGAAGTTTCATATCAGCGCACACTCCGCTGCAGAGTGAAAATCTCATTCTAGAAACATCCCCAAGGCTGTGGCTAAGCCATGTCTCCGCAATATCCTTTCTTTCAGGAGTGCTAGTTCTGAAAGGTTCGCAGGAGAGCTTCTGAAAAGTTTGGAAGGTAGGAGACGAGGTACTGGCAGAAGTAAAGCTGTGAGGACGGGGCGTGAGTCGTGCTTGGGTAGCTCAGTTGGTAGAGCACATGCCCGCGAAAGGCAAAGGTCCCGAGTTCGAGTCTCGGTCGGGCACACAATTTTAATCTGTCAGGAAGTTTCATATCAACGCACACTCCGCTGCAGAGTGAAAATCACATTCTGAATATATCTACGATTAGCTATTTGATCCCGTCTCATACCTTTCACTAATTATAAAAGTAAATTCGTTTCTGGATGGTCCGCTCCCACTTTTCCTTATTCATTTCGAAAGCTAGTATTGTGGGTGACTGCTGAATTTAGGCCATATCCACCCATGCCCCCCTATGTTGTATAAACATTCCTATGTAACGAACATGTATATTCAATAATTATACTTCGCTTGCACAAGTGTAGTTTCGGTTTATAATAAATTGTTGTGTTTTTAATCCGGCTTTCAATGAAAATTGTTAACCCCATTTACAGAGACATCAATGAAATACTAGCATTCCAAAGCCCCCTGTTGAAAAAGCTCCTCTTAAGAAGGTAAAATTAATTGTAAATTCAATCAGTAGTTTTTGTTTGATCGTGGTGGATATTTTTTATGTAGTCAGATGGACGATCCTTGCGCTAGGCCCTGATCCTTTCTAATGGGCCGACGACTCTTGTATATGGTAATCTGTATGAAAGTCAACCCCAGTCCTCCCTTACAGATAAGGGAAAGTCACACTGATAGGGCAGTTGTGAGCAAAATTCACGTTGTGCGGTGAAAGGTTGAGGTCCTGCCATTCCCGATCCCTTCTAATGGGCAAGGCACCTCTTTGAGAACAATTATATGATTATATGAGCATATGTGTTTTATTCGTATTTTTGTAAAATCTACAATTCTATTTTCTCAGTGTACATAACGTCATTTTGCAACTGTCGCTTAAAAAATGGCTCAAAACCGGAGTTGCTGCTACGAGTAGTAGAGATTTAAGGTCGATTCGCGAAGATAATAGTATGTACTTAAGGTTGGAATAGACAAAAAGCGGAATGATGTGGAATCTAAAACTTCTCTTTCTTTTGGTTCAATCCAGCCTACCACTTTCCTGTTCCATTACTAGCTCCCAGATTTTGATGACCTAAAAACAAACGGCGAAACATGCAAAGTTTATGACCGAAGGCTTATATAAAATATGATTCTACATAAGTTAATTTAAAAAAAATATCCTGTTGATTTTTTTATGAACCGTGTAGTTCATTTCTGAACTACTACTATAGTATTTAGTTTTTGCAGTCTTTGAAACTAACTAGCACATATTTTTGAAACGTCTGCATGTATTTGAAAATTACCGCGAAGTACAGTGAAAACAATAACACCTATCAAAACACTAATGCCATAGATGCTGTCTTCTTTGTTTGACGGCCCTTTTCTCCAGTTGTATAGGTTAATTACCGTCTATTGCAACTGTAATGAAGGTGTTATTAAGACCAGAGCTTTTCCGTTTCTTCAAAAGCATCTTCAGTGGTCTCTATAACAATATGGTTTTCGTCCTACAAGTTTGTTATGATCATGAACAGTTCGTATGCTTTAGTTACTACTACAAACATGTTTTATTCTGTTCTTTAGTCAAGAGTTTTTGTTGCTTGCTTCATTCTTCTTCCAAGTGTATATGTTGGATTTTTTTACGCACAGCACTTTCACTGCACTAAGTACTTCCATATTTCTGTGTTGAGATGTATCACTGTCCTCTCGCCATTTCGATTGTTTTGTATTACTGTTGCGGGATGCCTTCGTCTGAGTGTTTATATTTTCCAACTAGGGAGAGAGAAAGAGAGAAAGAGAGAGAGAGAGAAAGTAGTAATATATTGGTTCAAATGGCTCTGAGCACTATGGGAGTTAACTGCTGAGGTCATCAGTCCCCTAGAACTTAGAACTACTTAAACCTAACTAACCTAAGGACAGCACACACATCCATGCCCGAGTCAGGATTCGAACCTGCGACCGTAGCGGTCGCGCGGTTCCAGACTGTAGCGCCTAGAACCGCTCGGCCACTCCGGCCGGCAGTAATATATTCAGCAGCACTAATACTCAGCAGCATTAAGCCAAGAACCCCATTGTGTAAGAACAGGTTGAGGAGGATGGGGAGGTGGGGAGGGTGTAGCAGTGAAGGGGTTTGTTCTTTGAATTTCTGCAACCGTAGCGGAGCTTTTCTTGCTTTAGGAACTTAATTTGTCCGCATCAGGGTCATCTTATTGCACCTCTTCTGCAATTCTTTATAATGCATGTGCAAGACAAGTGATGTACTAGTCCTAGTAAAACTTCAACTGCTCAGCTAATGCACGTAGTTTAGCGTACGGAACTGTATTATAAATCTTTTGTTCTTTCATTAGCACAACAGGGAGCACAATAGGTAGCTTAAAGGCTAATTACTGGGCAATACACTGTCCACATAAAATTGTAATTCCTTATAATCACTTGCAAAAGAAATCATGATAACATGACTGCTGATTATAAAAAAGAACTACAAAACTATTTTTAAAAAACACATTAGCATGCGGCTCAGCTAAAGAATTAACCTTTAGTTACACTATTTATATACAGATGCATCGAGCACACGGGATGCTCACCTCTATGAGTGCAGCCGAGTGACTTGTCAAACATGCTTAAATTGGCTCCAAAAATTGTCCTGATTATCGACAGCCAACATGCTGCAGATTGTAGCCGGCCGCTGTGGCCGAGCGGTTCTAGGCGCTACGGTCTGGAACCGCGCGACCGCTACGGTCGCAGGTTCGAATCCTACCTCGGGCATGGATGTGTGCGATGTCCTTAGGTTAATTAGGTTTAAGTAGTTCGACGTGTAGGGGACTGATGAGCTCAGATGTTAAGTCCCATAGTGCTTACAGCCATCTGAACATTTTTTTTAGCAGATTATAAATGGCCTCAAATGGCAGCACATGGTGGTATACCCCGCGGTGACCGTAACTTACTTCACCTCAGTCGTATCACATAAATCGCGGATATGTACTGTATGTAACAGTGTGCTAGCCAAGAGCGAGGTGGACTGGTGACACAGTATTCAGACACAATTATTACAGATAAAATTTCCGAGAGGATAAGTACGATCTTCATTACCTTTTAAGCGATCGCGCCCACAATGGACTTAAACAAGTAAGCATTACAGAAGAAAACTGAATAGCTAATTCTCATCTAAACCTTTTAGAGCTCAATTACCTTTAAAGTTCAGAAAATTACTGCAGCTATAAGCCAGACATTTGTGACAGTGATGAAAGTCACTGGCGACCAAAGTAAAATTGCACGACACTAACAAAGTTTAAAACGAGTTAAAACTTAACACAGCGTTCTATTAAATGAGTTACTTTCTGAGTAACTTAAATAATTAAATTTTATACATCGTTAAGGCTGCACGTCGCCTCAAGAATTACAGTAATAACAGGCATCACGCCCAAGGGCGTAGCTACTGGCCTCAGGTGATGGAATGATTACACGTAGCGGTAGCAAGGGTCCGTTAAACCACGATATACATAATGCTCCTCAGGCGTCAGTATAAGCTCTGGGATTTACAAGCAAAATTATCAAGCTACCTGGAACACATTAAAGAAATACAAGCATAGGCTCAGAACAAATGAACACACACACACACACACAGATTTCCACAAATGAACAAAATTTAACTGCTTGGACTTTAGTAACTATTGTGGTGATCAAAGAACTGCCCCACAATAACAATTTAAATGTACTAACGGCTCCGACCAGTGGCTTACACAATAAGGTAATTGTTTAACCACTGGGACAGCCTCAGTTACCAAACCTTCCCGAGCTCAGAATACTTCAATTACTTCAAAAGTATCAGGAGCCACGAAAAATTTTTGGGCCATGCTGCAGCTCGTGTTGGTGCTGTTTATAGTTTTCCACCCTCTGTTGGAGGCCAGACGGTATCGTTTAGTTGGCACAGTTGCAGTTGTTTGTCTTCTTCTCGCGTTGACTGGCGCCACTCGGTTTCCCAAGCGTTGCCTGTCCGCTAGTGGCAGCAGCGACGGTTATCGATATGTAGTAACAGTTGCCCTATTTTTGGGCGACGTCGTTGTTTTGTCGGATCGTTTGAGTGGCGAGTTCGGTTGGAGACTCATGAGGAGCCAGGTCCACACAGTGCAAGAACTCACCGGGACCGCTGGCGGCACGCATGGACTGACGGATGGAAGGACTGTGGTCATGAGGGTGCACGACTTCGCCGTAAACCGGAACCAGCAAGCTTTAAGATGAGTGCATTTCAATCCAAGTATAGAAACTCCCACTATTGTGATATGCCGCGATTGTCTTGTGAGTTGGGTCCGCATTGCTGCTCGTAGTGTCATCGAGGCGGAGAGCAGCGAGTGGAGTGCTTGGGGAAGGAGGATCTGATTAGCTTTCTTCGACTTCTTATTACTATTTACTGCGTTCAACTTGTTACAGCGGTAATTTTTCTTGCCTGGTGGCCGCTAACGCCCCAGTTACCTGCCCTGGGGGTTAGTGTATGTAACAGCAGTGTACATTTCCTCGCCTTGCCGCTGCTGTCCGGTAAGGCGAATAGTTTTGACAGCCTTCTTGATTGTAGGCCGGTTGGTGATTCCTCTACTCTGGCGGTAGTGGTTCCTTTCTCGTTCCCTGGGCTCTAAACACGGTATTCTGGACGTAGCGCAGACCGCCGGTTCCGTCTTTGGCGAATTGTTCCATCGTTGCATTTGGTTTATCGAACGTCAGGTAGCTTCAGAAAGTCTATCATTAGTCATTCGTTAGACTGCTACAAGTCTGAGTTACCATCTTGTGAAGTGAATGCAACTCTTGACTGCCTATCTCATCGCTCGCGAAAGTGTTTGTTGCGGGACCTTCTCGGAGGTGGATTCCTGGAGCACCGTCTGGATCAGTTGTTTGTTGTTTTTTTAATTAATTTTTCTATTGTATTTGCTGTTTTACAGCAGGTTTCAAAAATTTTTTATATTATTGCTGTTCCTGGCGTGTAAGTCGTTCAGCCGCTATTGTGGTCATTTGCCTGAAAATTCTAATTTGGTATTTGTATTTTAGCAGTAAGCCTTAAAACCTTATTTATTGCCTTTCCTGGCATCTGATGCCGTCTGCTGTGTTTGTGGTGACTTACCTTAATATTTCAATACCTGTAAGTTGTAAATTGCAGATAGCTCTTAAACAATTCTTAATTTAATGCCAATCTTGGCGTGTAAGGCCTTCATCCGTGATTGTGGTCCCTTACCTTAAAATTCTAATTTGGTATTTGTATTTACGCAGTAAGCCTTTAAAACCTTATTTACTGCCATTTCTGGCGTCTGATGCCGTCTGCTGTGTTTGTGGCGACTTGCCTTTAATATTTCAACACCTGTGATATGTAAGTTGCAGCCAGTTTTAAACAATTCTTAATTTATTGCCATTCCTGGCGTGTAAGGCCTTCTGCCCAGATCACAGTGGCTTGCTTTTAAAACATTATCTGTTGTATCTGTATTTAATGGTGATTTGCGAAATTGTAACTCACTGAAAACACTATTATTTACACAGTTGTTTATTCCTTCATTAATAACGTGTGGTATTTTTTATTTATTGATGAGTCTGGAATTACTAGCTTAAAATAAATTGTGTGTAATTGTAAAAGGCAACCAATAGTAACTGATTACGGCCCAGTCTACAATCGTAACCGAATCCTGCCTTCCCTTGACTACCAAAAGCTTTCAATTTTATCACAGTCCAGATAGCTACACACAGTACGCTCTCGGACTTCCTTCTTTAGGACATTTATCAGAGCCCGCCATTAAACAATGGAAGTCTCCACAACATACGGACAAATAAAGCTAGATATACAGGGTGTTCACGATCCAGGTGAGAAGTCACCACCGCACTGCCGTATCACAACAGCCATGTGTGGAGTAGAAGTTTCTGTCCGCTATGCCCCAGGCAAGATAACCCTCTCCCCGTGACGCACTTCGAAATACCACGGCCTCACAGGCGTGCTCCATCCGTTCACCACTCAAGTTCGTAGCAAGTGTAGTTCTACACTAGCAACCGTCAGACCTCACGCCTTTCTCAGCGCACGCCATCCAACCTCGTTTTTCTCTGGCTGTCGCTCACCAAGCTCACTGAGCATCCGCTCCCCTCCATTATACCTTCTACTCGCAAGCAAAGAGTTGACTACTACCGATATACGAGGCAAAGAAAATATTGGCGCAAACGTAAATCGAACGGCCGCGCTAGGCTCACTTTAGTTTGAACAGATTAACCCTCTGAAGGTAGTAGTCTGCAGAATTTGGCCACCACATCTGACAGATTTGAGACTGCGCAACTTGCACAGATGCGATTCAACCGCGCCGCTGCTAAGCACATGGTGACGATGAATATCAGTCTCAAGGTATCTGTGACTGACTACCAGCCAAAACTCCGACAGAGCTCCTAGAGGCCGACGACACAGAATCATCACGTCTTTTGGCGCCACAGGCGGGCGCTGCAACGCACGTTGTCCCCCGATAATGTGCAGAGATAATAACAGTCGATCTATCGCACTCGAGACAGTACCAAATTGGCCCATCATCCTTCGCTTAGACTACCACTTGGGCCACTTCTTGACAGAAAGCAGAAGCTACTTCCTTCTGCTGTCCGGCTGCTTAACCCACATGAACACGACTTTTCTTGCCCCTAGCCAGATTCTTAACTACTAACGTAACTGGTACGGGCATCTGCCCAATGCGAAAGCGTCCTAAAAATCTCGGAAGCAGCTTACCTGCCATCTCGTCACTGTTTAAAAATAAACGAGTCGCCAGTTTTAAAATAGGTATGACTCCTACCTTGGTTGTACTATTCAGCTTGCCGGCGGTGTGCCAGTTTAACGTTATATGTTATTAAGTACCCTAGTCTAGTTACCCCTGATGGTGGTAGGGTCCAACTTCACATGGAGAATATCTTTTACTCCCCACAAGTTTGAAATGGGAGAATTAACTGAATAGACTAAAATCAGGCTTGCTGGAGTAGCTTTATGCTCTTCGTGTAAAGCGGTATTGAAGACAAAATTTAACAATTAAATCATATATGCCTTTTATTTTGAACTGCTACGATAAATAATAAGAGCAGCCTCAAGATTGCGACTCGCTCCGCAAAGGAAGGCTACGGGTAGTAGGGACCTGAGGTGACTTGCTTAATCGCGTTTTAAAAGCAGAATTAACTAAGTAAAGACAGGGGCATTATCACGACTAGAACCTTTCAGGCCAAAACGTGCAAATATACTCCCAGAACGATGAATCGTGATACCTGCAGTCATATGGTTACTGACAATGTCATGAGAAGTGACTGAAAGCATCAACGACCACAAGTATATATTTATTGCCATTTGAGGTACTAGGTAAAGACCCAAAATAATTCGCGAATAACTTGTCCATTGGCTTCTCATTCAAGTAAAATGGCAACAACCCTTGCCGGGTATTGTGATTCGAGTTAGCACACCCACAGACGTGACACCTCTGCTCCAACTTAAGGATGTTCGAATAAAGAGAGGGCCAGGTTAAATTTTCCTTAACATTATATATCGTCTTAAAAACACCCAAATGCCCCCCCACAGGCGGACTGATGAAAACAGCGAAAAATTATCGGTTTCAAATTCGTTGGAAGACATATCTTTAATTTGTTATCGCCTCAATTGTGATAGCAAAACAGTCCTTTACTGAAAATGTAGCCTGGCAATTCTCCACCCTGAGTTAGCTACTAAGTTTGGGATCGTTGGCCCATTGTTTGGCCAGATATTGAAATAAGTCAAGAATCTCACTAAGAATGATCAAATTGCTCTCACCATGATCCTGAACTAGTTCGGCGGTCTCCTCATTATCATTAAACAATCTACTGAGGCCATCAGCCAGCTGATTATCAGTACTCCGAGTATGACTAGCCGTGGAACAGAATCCTGAAATCCAGACAGCTCTTCTTGCTATACGACCAATCTTAACGTCGACAGCTAACACCTGCCAAAAGACCTGATTACACTAGTCAACAAATTTAAACTTTTTTCTGCATCTGGTTTGTAAATGCGTGGATTTGCCTAATTTTGGGGTGCTGAATACAATGGTAAAATCAGTTTTTCTCTGTGACACCACATTTCCTAGATACGCAGCAGAATAAAAAATGGCATTAGCGAAAATTGACAGAATTAAGTCAAGCAAAAATACACATTCTAAACGTTTGAAATCAATGCTATTTTGTATGTATATATGGGTATGATGCCAATAAAAGGTCCAAATTAGTTCAGAAGATATTTTCACCTTTAATCGTCTTTGGTTTTTGAAAAATGCGGCGACGGAGCTCTTCTATTTGCCGTTTCATCACTCTCCCTAACAAGATCTCAAAAATAGCCACCCATCATCGAAGCGTTCCAATGGCCTTGGTAACGGTGCGCCACGGTAAGAATGTCTTGGTGAAAGCGTTCACCATGCTCATCGCTTACGGCTCCGAAATTTTCCGGGAAGAAATCGAGGTGAGAATGTAAAAAGTGAATTTTAAGCGACGTTCTACACCCCATGTTCTTCTAGTTGTTCAACAGATCATTCACAATGGTAACATAGTTTTTGTCTTTACTGTTACCCAAAATGCCCTTCACAAATGCTTTATAAGAAGACCAAGAAGCTAATTGGATATCTGTGAGTTTCGTATCAAAGGTTGGATCTAAATGGTTCAAATGGCTCTAAGCACTAAGGGACTTAACATCTGAGATCTTCAGTCCCCTAGACTTAGAACTACTTAAACCTAACTAACCTAAGGACATCACACACATCCATACTCGAGGCAGGATTCGAACCTGTGACCTTAGCAGCAGCGCGGTTCCGGACTGAATCGCCTAGAATCACTTGGGTTGGATCTTTCAGCAATTTTGTTATTTGTGGTCCAACAAATATACCCTCTTTCAGCTTTGCCTCACTTAATTTGGGATAAGGCCCAACTTGATATGAAGGGGAGGCAAAATGATTTTATCGGGCTCAACCAATGGGGTATTGTTCACATTTACGTTTCCAGGAATATATGACTTCCTTATATACCATTCCTTGACCGTATAGTGGTTCTTGGTGTCACGGCTGTCCAAAAGGCACAAAAAGCAGCAGTATTTCGTGAATCCAGTCAGTAAACCTGTAAGGAGTGCAACTACTTTTAAATCACAATAAAGCTGCCATTCATGATCCTTATGTTGTTTGCCTCTAGCAGCAAAGCCATGGTTTCGTAAGTTTCTTTCATGCCTACTGCGTAAGCCAAAAGTACCGATGGAAATGCATTGCCATTATGCAATAGCAGTGCTTTCAAGCTGGTTTTACTGGAGTCAATAAATAGTCGTCAGTCCTGTGGATTATGTTGCACACCTAGCAGCAGCATCAGACCATTGACATCTCTACATACATACATTGAATTTTGCATATCGAAATATTGAGCGTAGGAAACACTTCTTGATCTGAAACAGGAAATTTTTGTCCCTGGACCTAGGAGGCTCCGTTTTGCAGTCTAGATCCCAAGAGTTCAGCCTGCTGTTTCGAAAGTTGTAGATCGCGAACCAAATCGCAACAGGGCAATCAGTGATTGGTTTCCTTTGAGCTTTTGGAGTGAATTTCCCACACAAGACGCCTCCTGAGACGCGGCAAGGTAGGAGCAGGCAAAATGTAACAGGGAATAACAATATTAATGTAATAATAGTAAACTGCAGGAGCGTCTATAGTAAGGTCCCAGAACTGCTCTCATGAATAAACGCCCATATAGTGCTAGGGACAGAAAGTTGGCTGAAACCAGACGTAAACAGTAATGAAATCCTAAACTCAGATTGGAATGTATACCGCAGAGACAGGCTGGACAGTGAAGGGGGAGGCGTGTTTATAGCGATTAGAGGTGCAATAGTATCGAAGGAAATTGACGGAGATCCGAAATGTGAAATAATTTGGGTGAAGGTCACGGTTAAAGCAGCCTCAGACATGGTAATTGGATGTCTCTATAGGCCCCCTGGCTCAGTAGCTGTTGTGGCTGAGCACCTGAAGGATAATTTGGAAAATATTTCCAGTAGATTTCCCCACCATGTTATAGTTCTGGGTGCAGATTTTAATTTGCCGGATATAGACTGGGAGACTCAAACGTTCTTAACGGGTGGCAGGGACAAAGAATCCAGTGAAATTTTTTAAAGTGCTTTACCTGGAAACTACCTTGAGCAGTTAAACAGAGAACCGACTCGTGGCGATAACATATTAGACCTTCTGGTGACTAACAGACCCGAACTATTTGAAACAGTTAACGCAGAACAGGGAATCAGTGATCATAAAACGGTTACTGCATCGATGATTTCAGCCGTAAATAGAAACAGTAAAAAAGGTAGGAAGATTTTTCTGTTTAGCAAAAGTGACAAAAAGCAGATTACAGAGTACCTGACGGCTCAACACAAAAGTTTTGCCTCAAGTACAGATAGTGTTGAGGATCAGTGGACAAAGTTCAAAACCATCGTACAATATGCGTTAGATGAGTATGTGCCAAGCAAGATCGTAAGAGATGGAAAATAGCCACCGTGGTACAACAACCGAGCTAGAAAACTGCTGCGGAAGCAAAGGGAACTTCACAGCAAACATAAACATAGCCAAAAGCCTTGCAAACAAACAAAAATTACGCGAAGCGAAATGTAGTGTAAAGAGGGCTATGCGAGAGGCATTCAGTGAATTCGAAACTAAAGTTCTATGTACTGACTTGGCAGAAAATCCTAAGAAATTTTGGTCTTATGTCAAAACGGTAGGTGGATCAAAACAAAATGTCCAGACACTCTGTGACCAAAATGGTACTGAAACAGAGGATGACAGACTAAAGGCTGAAATACTAAATGTCTTTTTCCAAAGCTGTTTCACAGAGGAAGACTGCACTGTAGTTCCTTCTCTAGATTGTCGCACAGATGACAAAATGGTAGATATCGAAATAGACGACAGAGGGATAGAGAAACAATTAAAATCGCTCAAAAGAGGAAAGGCCGCTGGACCTGATGGAATACCAATTCGATTTTACACAGAGTACGCGAAGGAACTTGCCCCCCTTCTTGCAGCGGTGTACCGTAGGTCTCTAGAAGAGCGTAGCGTTCCAAAGGATTGGAAAAGGGCACAGGTCATCCCCGTTTTCAAGAAGGGACGTCGAACAGATGTGAAGAACTATAGACCTATATCTCTAACGTCGATCAGTTGTAGAATTTTGGAACACGTATTATGTTCGAGTATAATGACTTTTCTGGAGACTAGAAATCTATTCTGTAGGAATCAGCATGGGTTTCGAAAAAGACGGTCGTGTGAAACCCAGCTCGCGCTATTCGTCCACGAGACTCAGAGGGCCATAGACACGGGTTCACAGGTAGATGCCATGTTTCTTGACTTCCGCAAGGCTTTCGATACAGTTCCCCACAGTCGTTTAATGAACAAAGCAAGAACATATGGACTATCAGACCAATTGTGTGATTGGATTGAAGAGTTCCTAGATAACAGAACGCAGCATGTCATTCTCAATGGAGAGAAGTCTTCCGAAGTAAGAGTGATTTCAGGTGCGCCGCAGGGGAGTGTCATAGGACCGTTGCTATTCACAATATACATAAATGACCTTGTGGATGACATCGGAAGTTCACTGAGGCTTTTTGCAGATGATTCTGTGGAGTATCGAGAGGTTGTAACAATGGAAAATTGTACTGAAATGCAGGAGGATCTGCAGCAAATTGACGCATGGTGCAGGGAATGGCTTTTAAATTTCAATGTAGACAAGTGTAATGTGCTGCGAATACATAGAAAGATAGATCCCTTATCATTTAGTTACAAAATAGCAGGTCAGCAACTGGAAGCAGTTAATTCCATAAATTCTCTGGGAGTACGCATTAGGAGTGATTTAAAATTGAATGATCATATAATGTTGATCGTCGGTAAAGCAGATGCCAGACTGAGATTCACTGGAAGAATCCTAAGGAAATGCAATCCGAAAACAAAGGAAGTAGGTTACAGTACGCTTGTTCGCCCACTGCTTGAATACTGCTCAGCAGTGTGGGATCCGTACCAGATAGCGTTGACAGAAGAGATAGAGAAGATCCAACGGAGAGCAGCGCGCTTCGTTACAGGATCATTTAGTAATCGCGAAAGCGTTACGGAGATGATAGTGAAACGTCCCCTTAGAACAATTTATACAAGACTGTGCTTAACCTGACACACAATAATTTTAGCGCAACGCAATCTGACTATCAAACATCCCTGCAAAAGAATGGCCCTGAGTAACATTAAACTATACCTTTCAGAAATCACTTACCTCACAAAAATCTTCGTTACTCGAACTACTGCAATACAGCGAGCGCCACTACTGCCAGCTAAATAAAAGATTCAAACTACTGAAGGCACTAACTACTGATAGGGATAGTTAGCAAATGAAAGATATTAATAGAGAACAAACAATGTATTTACCTTAATATTCATAATTGACATCCAGTATTACAAATTATCAAAACTCCGCCATCTCTCTCCCCACATCCACCACTGCTGGCAGCTCACCTCCAACTGTGCAACGCTACGCGCTGTTCACATCCAGCTGCCGCTGCCTAACACTACAATGGCAGACAACAATGCAAACTAGCCACAGGCTGCACACAGCACAGCCAGTAATTTTCATACAGAGCGCTACGTGGCATTACCAATATAAAAATCTAAACAGCCTACTTACATAGATAAACTCCAGTGGAAGACTCTGCAGGAGAGACGCTCAGTAGCTCGGTACGGGATTTTGTTAAAGTTTCGGGAACATACCTTCACCGAAGAGTCAAGCAGTATATTGCTCCCTCCCACGTATATCTCGCGAAGAGACCATGAGGATAAAATCAGAGAGATTAGAGCCCACACAGAAGCATACCGACAATCCTTCCTTCCACGAACAATACGAGACTGGAATAGAAGAGAGAACCGATAGAGGTACTCAGGGTACCCTCCGCCACACACCGTCAGGTGGCTTGCGGAGTATGGATGTAGATGTAGATATAGAAAAGTTGTGGAGGTGGTTTGGACAGGAACTTGATTTACTAGTTGCCATTTTTCTTATTGTAAGTTTTAAACGCAAAATGTTTGCACTATCTTTCACAGCAAACACCGACTGAGGATCTCTTTCATACTACTGGATTACCACACCAACCATTTACCGACGATCAAATCAAATTAAACATCAAAACAGAAGAACAGCAAAAAGCGAAATACTGAATACGAAAAATGAAAAACCTTTAAAAACTCAAAAATGGTACGTGCTAGAACATTTTGAAAGGTATATTCGGCTTCTACACACCAAAACACATACTAGTTGATGTATCACGTCCCAGATTCAAAATGGTTGTTGGCTAGTGCATCACTCTCAAATAAGGAAGGTCGATGGTCTAAATAAGATTAAAATTTTTACAGACCGTAACGCACTGCCAGAGCCCTAACTCGTAGAGAGAAGGCATATGACAACGGACAGCGCTCGTCATCGTATCCCTGCAATAACACAGCTCCCACATCCAAGTTAGAGACCAGAGTATAAAATCTTTGGCGAAGTTGGGGAATTACTAACACAGAGGCCGCACTAACGGCCAATTTTAAGGCGTCAAATGCTGCTTCCTGACTGTCGTCCATTGAAAAGGGACGCCTTTACAACGAAGCAAATTCAGTGGAACTGATAATAGTGCAAATTCTGGAAGAAACTTCCAGAAGATATTAATCATTTCGACGAATGGCGTGATCTCTCTGGGACTCATGTTGTTGTTGTTGTTGTTGTTGTTGTTGTTGTTGTGGTCTTCAGTCCTGAGACTGGTTTGATGCACCTCTCCATTCTACTCTCTCATGTGCAAGCTTCTTCATCTCCCAGTACTTACTGCAAGCTACATCTTTCTGAATCTGCTTAGTGTATTCATCTCTTGGTCTCCCTCTACGATTTTTACCCTCCACACTGCCCTCCAATGCTAAATTTGTGATCCCCTGATGCCTCAGAACATGTCCTACCAACCGATCCCTTCTTCTTGTCAAGTTATGCCACAAACTCCTCTTCTCCCCAATTCTATTCAATACCTCCTCATTAGTTATGTGATCCACCCATCTAATCTTCAGCATTCGTCTGTAGCACCACATTTCGAAAGCTTCTATTCTCTTCTTGTCCAAACTATTTATCGTCCATGTTTCACTTCCATACATGGCTACACTCCATACAAATACTTTCAGAAACGACTTCCTGACACTTAAATCTATACTCGATGTTAACAAATTTCTCTTCTTCAGAAACGCTTTCCTTGCCATTGCCAGTCTACATTTTATATCTTCTCTACTTCGACCATCATCAGTTATTTTGCTCCACAAATAGCAAAACTCCTTTACTACTTTAAGTGTCTCATTTCATAATCTAATTCCTTCAGCATCACCCGACTTAATTAGACTACATTCCATTATCCTCGTTTTACTTTTGTTGATGTACATCTTATACCCTCCTTTCAAGACACTATCCATTCCGTTCAACTGTTCTTCCAAGTCCTTTGCTGTCTCTGACAGAATTACAATGTCATCGGCAAACCTCAAGGTTTTTATTTCTTCTCCATGGGTCTTAATACCTACACCAAATTTTTCTTTTGTTTCCTTTACTGCTTGCTCAATATACAGATTGAATAACATCGGAGAGAGGCTACAACCCTGTCTCACTCCCTTCCCAACCACTGCTTCCCTTTCGTGCCCCTCGACTCTTGTAACTGCCATCTGGTTTCTGTACAAATCGTAAATAGCCTTTCGCTCTCTGTATTTTACCCCTGCCACCTTTAGCATTTGAAAGAGAGTATTCCAGTAAACATTGTCAAAAGCTTTCTCTAAGTCTACAAATGCTAGAAACGTAGGTTTGCCTTTCCTTAATCTTTCTTCTAAGATAAGTCGTAAGGTCAGTATTGCCTCACGTGTTCCAACATTTCTACGGAATGCAAACTGAACTTCCCCGAGGTCGGCTTCTACCAGTTTTTCCATTCGTCTGTAAAGAATTCTTCTGGGATTCATAGGCCAAGGAAAATAGCTCTAATTCGCTCTTTATCTACATGTCTCTCCGCATCTACTTGCTGAAAGTAAATGTCCCAAAAATGTTACCTCTGGACACGCTAAATTCAACTTACTAGGCTTGATCGTAGGCCCAGGTTTCCTAAATCTGTCCAAAACCTGACGCAAATGCTCAATATGCTCCTCAAATATCTGACTGTTGCAACCGAAACATTCAGATAGTTAGAGAACATCCTCAATTGAAACAAGCTACCGACAGTGGCTCAGAATCTTCAGTATGGGGGATCTGGTGGTACGCTTGGTTTACGCCTAGCGCAATGAAAACACGTACCCCAGAAAACCACTAAAACATTCTTGCATCCCGGAAAGAGGCACCGGCTGCGTAACTACCTTGCGATTTAGCTCCCTACACTCACCATAACGTGCGCTTTTCAATTTGGGAACAAGAAACATGAGCGAGGCATACGGAGAGGTTGACAGTCTGATGATCTCTTCTTGAAAAAGTACATCGATAATTGAGCCGCGCTGGCCCCGGGTTATGCGTTGGTTTAAACCATGATTGTTACTCTGCGTTTGGTTTCCCGCGGTTATTCCAGTTAGGCCGTGGTTCTTCCTCTTTCTACCTGTGGCAACAGTGGTGTGTATCGATATTTGCACCTTGTACTAACTTTGGTCTGGTGCTTATAGTTTCCAGCTAGCCGGTGTCCGGCAGTCGGTCGGTTGGTGTGGATCACCCAGGAAATCTCCACGGGGCACAGCGGGCCGGGCCCGCTAGCGGTCTCTGCACAGCGTCGGAGTGAGTGGGAGCTGTTTCGATTGCTACGAGGTTCGTGGCTCACTGACCCAGGACATCAAAGTTGAGTGGTGATTTAATTACCAAAGCCAGTCTGTTCATATTGTGCCGATGGTTTTCATGGCTGTCCATTGGGGTATTCCCGTGAGCAACAGCGAGTGTTCGAGTTGGCGAAAGTTTGGCCACCATCCGGTGGAGTTTAACTGTATTTTGGTTATTTGAAGTCCAAGTGCACCAGCAGAATTTTCTGCCTTGTGGCCGTTAGCGTTCCGGTCACCTGTCCTGGCCGCTGACATAAAATTCAGGCAGTGTCCTTTCCTCACCGTGTTGTCGCTGTCCGACACGTGTGTGTAGTTTTGACAGCTTATGCATACTTGGTTGTGGGCGGCTACGCCTTTTACATTATGGCTTTGGAGTTACTTGCGTACTGGTCGGGTGGAAAAATGGCTCTCAGCACTATGGGACTTAACAGCTGAGGTCTTCAGTCCCCTAGAACTTAGAACTACTTAAACCTAACTAACCTAAGGACATCACACACATCCATTCCCGAGGCAGGATTCGAACCTGCGACCGTAGCGGTCGCGCGGTTCCAGACTGTAGCGCCTAGAACCGTTCGGCTACCACGGCCGGCTCGGGTGGATAGCAAGTCGTCTTGTCGATGGGTCTCTTGACTGTTTCTTGATTGGTTTGCTGGCAGATCGGATATAGTTGGACCGACTACCTGTCTCCCCTAAGCGACATTAATGTTTCAAATGCAGATCGACCTCCAGAAACTGTACTGCCTTTTATTATTGGTGTTTTATTGTGTATTTTTATGGCTCATAGCCGATGGTTTGAATTTGTATGCTTTTAGTTGGGTTTTAAATAATGGGCCTTCAGCCGTTTTAAAATTGAAAGTTCCTTACTTGTCAAGTCTTGTATTGTTTGGGCTTCAGCCTCATTTATTTTTTATTTTTTTTGATAAAACTTTGGACCTTCTGCCTTTTGAAAATTCAATCAAGGGTTTTCAGCCGTTTTAAAATTAAAATTCCTTACTTGTTACGTCTTCAACTGTTTGGGCCTTCAGCCTCATTTAAAATATTTTTGGATAAAGCTTTGGACCTTCTGCCTTTTGCAAATTTATTGTAGTTGTGTTTTTCAATCAAGGGCCATCAGCCATCTTAAAATTTAAATTTCTTACTTGTTAAATCTTAGACCATTTGGGCCTTCAGCTTCTTTTTTTTAAAAAAATTATTTAAGGATAAAGCTTTGGGCCTTCGCCTTCGAAAATTTATTGTAGTTCTATTTTTAAATCATGGGCCTTCAGCCGTTTTAAAATTAAAATTCCTTACTTGTCAAGCCTTAGATTGTTTGGGCCTTCAGCCTCATTTGAAATTTTATTTAAGGATAAAACCTTGCGCTCTCTGCCTTTTGAAAAGTTATTGTAGTTGAGTTTTAAATCGTGGGCCTTCAGCCGTTTTAAACATTAAAGAGGTTGTGCCCTTAAGCCATAAGATTGTGTGACATATTCAGTCGATAGTTAAGCTCGGAAATTTGCGCTGCAATGTTTGGGCAACTAAATAAAGTTATATGTGTTCACGTGCAACTGACAGCCGCACATTTTTGGCTTCTTTCCACAATTCCAACTACCTGTTCTGTCCTGCGTATTTAACCAGCCGTTCGAATAATCCTTCTCACCTCCTCCCTCTTAGGTGGAGACAATCTACGTTGATCAGCCAGAATATTATAACTATTGATATACTATCGATATAAACCCGTCCAGGTGATGGCAGCGTCACTTGCCCAGGAATGACCTAGTCAGACACACGCACGGTGCATGTGGAATCAACGAACGTACAGTCCGTGTGTAGAATGGGGAAGGCGCCTTCTCTGTCACAGTTTGACCGAGGGCAGATTGTGATCGCCTGGAGCCTCGGCATGAGCATTTCGGAAACAGCACGACTTTTCGGGTGTTCGAGGAAGGCTGTGGTGTCTTCAACATGTGGCGAAACGAAGGTGAAACCACCTCCAGATATCGTGGGGTTGGTCGGCCACTCCGCGTTACAGATGTCGGACGTCATAGGCTGGGCAGGCTGGTAAAACGGGACAGAAGGCGAACTGTGGAAGAACTAACATCAGACTTTAATGCTGGCAAGTGTGTCTGAACACGCTGTGCACCGTACACGCCTAACGATGGGACTCCGCAGTCGACGACCCATGCATGTATCAAAGTTAAAACCACGACATTGCAGACTACGACTGAAATGGGCACGTGAGCATCGGTGCAGGACGTTGTCGCAGTGACAGAGCGTTGCGTCGTCTGATGAATCCCGATAGCTCGTTAATCATCTCGATGGGAGGGCGCAAATCTGTCGTCTTTCAGGGAAGCGCTCTTTGAAGGCTGTATTGCGGGACGGAGAGAAGCTGGCGGTGGCTTCATTATGCTCTGGGGAACGTTCATGTATGCATCCATGGGTTCAGTGGAGCTCATGCATGGTACCATGATGGTCAAGGACCTCGTACACCTCTTCATGACCATCATGTTTCCCGACGGCAGTGACATTTTTTTTTTCAGCAAGACAGAGCACCATGTCGTAAAGAGTGTGATGGAGTTGGTAGAGGAATGCAATGGCGAGTTCCAATTGATGTGCAGTCCCTCCCCCGCCCCCCTCCAAACTCGCCAGATCTGAACCAAATCGATCACACCTGGGATGTGACTGAACGTGGCGTCAGAGCTCATCGCTCCCCTCCCCGGAATTTACGGAAATTAGGTAACTTGTGTGTGCAGATGTGATGACAACGCTCCAGCGACCTACCAAGGCCTCATTGCTTACATACCACTATGAGTCAGCGCTCTTATCCGTGCCAACAGTGGCCACACCGGTTATTAGGTAGGTGGTCATAATGTTCTGGTTGATCAGTGGTATATGGAATGTGTTCACAGTGACGAATATGGACAACCATCAGTTGTATAATGGGATGACGACAAAGAAAATTTGTGCCAGATCGCGACTCGAACCCGGATTTCCCACTTATTGTGGCCAGTATGTTACCATTAGGCTATTCAAAGGTGCTTCACGACCACACCCAAACTTCCATATATTGACAACCATGTGTCTGCAACCTGCACTCGTACGTATATTATGTACCGGGTGATCAAAAACTCAGAATAAATTTGAAAACTTAATAAACCACGTAATAATGTAGATAGAGAGGTAAAAATTGACACACATGCTTGGAATGACATGGGGTTTTAATAGAACAAAAAAAAACAAAGTTCACAAAATGTCCGACAGATGGCGCTGGACAGCAAAACGTCAGTGACTGCTACCGTGACGGGTGAGAGGTACGCCGATATTGTACAGAATCGCATCATCCCCAGCCTGGCTGATAAACACATGCTGGAACGTACGATGTTTATGAAGGATGGCGCTCCACCCCATGTTGCTAGACACGTGAAAGATCTCTTGCGCGCGTTTGGTGATGATCGAGTGCTCAGCCGCCACTTTCGTCATGCTTGGCCTCCCAGGTCCACAGAACTCAGTCCGTGCGATTATTCACTTTGAAGTCGCATGTGTATCGTGATCGACCGACATCTCTAGGGATGCTGAAAGACAACATCCGACGCCAATGCCTCACCATAACTCCGGACATGATTTACAGTGCTGTTCACAACATTATTCCTCGACTACAGCTACTGTTGAGGAATAATGGTGGACATATTGAGTATTTCCTGTAAAGAACATCATCTGTGCTTTATCTTACTTTGTACCGAGCGAGGTGGCGCAGTGGCTAGCACACTGGACTCGCATTCGGGAGGACGAAGGTTCAATCCCGTCTCCAGCCGTCCTGATTTAGGTTTTCCGTGATTTCCCTAAATCGTTTCAGGCAAATGCCGGGATGGTTCCTTTGAAAGGGCACGGCCGATTTCCTTCCCCATCCTTCCCTAACCCGAGCTTGCGCTCCGTCTCTAATGACCTCGTTGTCGACGGGACGTTAAACAACACTAACCTAACCTTTATCTTACTTTGTAATGCTAATTATTGCTATTCTGATCAGATGAAGCGCCGTCTGTTGGACATTTTCTGAACTTTTGTATTTTTCTTTTTCTAATAAAACCCCATGTCATTCCAAGCATGTGTGTCAATTTGCACCTCTCTATCTACATTATTCCGTGATTTATTCAGTTTTCAAATTAATACTGACTTTTTGATCACCCGGTATTTTCCCGTACAGGGGAGACATTTTATTGAAAGTCGCTTGCTCGGTGTCGGGGAATAAATGCAATACTGCAGTGCCTGTGTTGTTCGGGAGTACGATGCAGTGACATGGATGCATCTCCTAAGGAAAATTACATCGTACATGCGTGCATGTCCGAAGAAAAACTGTATCATATTTCTGAACAATACACAAACTGCAATATCGTCGACGCTAAAAGGCGGATGGTGAACAGACATTTTATCAGTTAACCGAAGCTCATATTGAAGATGATTAATAATACCTAAACGGTTCAAATGGCTCTGGGCACTATGGGACTTAACTTCTGAGGTCATCAGTCCCCTAGAACTTATAACTATTTAAACCTAACTAACCTGAGGACATCACACACGTCTATGCCCGAGGCAGGATTCGAACCTGCGACAGTAGCGGTCGTGCTGTTCCAGACTGTAGCGCCTAGAACCGCGCGGCCACTTCGGCCGGCCACCTAAACGGTTAGTAGGAACATCGGAGAATTCCTCAAATAACTGCAACAAAAATCTAGCATCTTCCCCTTATAAATGAGAATCATCCAAACCCGTTTCACTAGCTTGAACATAATTAGCCCTAAAACTAGAACGATTACGAATGTGATACCTCTAGTTTGGCCTGAACTTAAACCAAAATTTTCTCTTTGAAAAATCCAATATACAAGTTACAATTTACATTATCATGAAAATCACAGCACAAACTGGTATCCATGGCCTAAGCTTTTACCATCCAAAACGTAATGGTCCACGAAAAATCATGAATCTTAATGTGAGCGCTAAATTGACCAAGAACAGGAACAGAATTGTTACCGAACGGCACGTTGGTTGAACTAGGCTTAATGCCGAACTACTGCAAATTCACTAAACGTGAGCTACTGCACGGGATCCCACAGTGCGCAAACTGGCTCTTGGTTAATTAAGTTGCACAGTCACAGCAATGAACTCCGGACCGCGGCACTAATGTCATTACAGCTTGGTTGCCGGCACCGACCGCTCATGACGCCAACTGGTATTAGTCGTCTTCTTCAGTACCGGATAATTTCGGATAAAATGGCCTGCCCCATTACAACGAAATCAATTTCCTTCACTCACAGGAATTCGGTTGATACCAAATACGATTTTTCTTTTACGGGTCTCTGTGTTTCCTTCCAACCAAACGTTTTTTATTAGAGGAATCTACTATAGATTACAATTAACAGAAGGACTAACACTTGCAAATCTGGTACAGAATCTGATAGGGATTCTATCAGGCCCTGGGCCTTTGTGCAGTTTTAACGATTTCAGCTGTTTCTCGACGCCAATGAGACTAATATCTATTTCACTCATCTTTTTAGTAATACGAGAATTACACTGAGTTTTTCTTCGTAAAAGGACATTGAAAAAGGAATGAAGTATTTAAGCTTTTGCTTTGCCACCCTCAGTTTCAGTTCCTGTCTCGTCCATGGGTGCCTGCACACTGACTTTGGTGTCACTAACATCCTCTACATACGGCCAGAATTTGAGTGTGTTTTGTGAAAGATCATTCGACAGTATTCTATTATAGTAGTCAGTGAAGCTTCACGCATTGCTCTCTTTACAGCCAAACGGGTTTCATTCAGCATCTGTCTATCTGTAGTCCAGTTTCTTTTATACTTACTATGCAGTAGTCTCTGTTCCTTTAGAAGTTTCTTTATAGTGACTGTATACCAGGTCCATATCTATCCAGCACGTGGTCAACTATTCCACATCCACCACATGGTCAACTATTCTTCTAAATCGAGTCATAGTTCCTCTATATGCTCCTGTCCTGCGCTAAAAGTTTCAAGTTTCTCATTGAAATATGACACCGTTTCTTTCTCTAATTTACTGAATATATAATTACTTCTACTTGTTTCAGATACCCTTCGTATTTTGCTATTCATTATTGCTACCTCACGGTCGCTAATACCAGCGACAGAACGGCACTTTCGCTGATCTGGGTTTAGTGCCAAACCACTGCAGATTCATGAAACATGAATTACTGCATGAAACCCCATAGTTCATAAATTGGCTTTTGGCTTAGTAAGGTGTGGACGTCTTCAAACGGGTCCGGTTTATTTGTCGCCAATAGCTCTAACATATTTCCGAGCTCTGTTCAAGGCAGATTTCAGAGAAGTTTTTCAGAAATGCTTCACAGGATGTCTTCTCACGCCCACCTCTAACAAAAGTGTAATCATACATAATGGAAATGTCGTGTGGCTAGGGCCTCCCGTCGGGTAGATCGTTCGCCTGGCGCAAGTCTTTAGAGTTGACGCCACTTCGGCGACTTGCGTGTCGATGGGAATGAAATGATGACAACAACCAATCTCTGAGCGGAGAAAATCTCCGATCCAGCCGGAAATCGAATCCGGGCCGTTAGGTATGACTTTCCGTCGCGCTGACCACTCAACTACCAGGGGTGGACATACATAATTATATATACACATGGTCTAGGAGTAGCGTCTTTGACTAGTAATCAAAATGTCCTGGGTCCTGGTTACGAACCTCACCACTGCTTAAATTCTGAATAAAAATCATAATAGCTGGCGAAGACTTCAGGAATAAGAACTCACCCTTGTTCTACCAACGGCCTTGTCAAAGAGGACCAAGGAGCGGACAGAGGTCCACGACACTCTCTTACCCTTGTGGTGAGAAACTGCCCTTAAAGGCAGAATCAGCAACGATCAACAGCATAAAGATGCAGAAGGCAATGGCCTCAGTGCATCAAAGACACATAAAATGTATCTACAGGACATGTGGCCTGTAACTGAGGAAGTGTCGTGATGATCTTTCCATTGGCAAAAGATTCCGGGCTAGTACCGTTTCGGATTTTTGGGAGGGGACTGCCAAGGGTCGGTGACCATGAAAAAAAGACTGAATAACCAACGAAAGGATAGCGTTCTGTGAGCAAGGGTGTGGAATATAAGAGGTTTGAATTTGGTAGGGAAGCTAGGAAATGTGAAGAACGAAATGCTAAGGTTCAATCTAGATACAGTGGGAGGTCAGTGAAGTGAAAGAAGACGAAGACTACCGGCCATATGAGTACAGGGTAATACCAACATCAGCAGAAAAGATATAACAGGAACTGTGAATAGGAAGGTAGGAAGGTAAAATATTGATATCAGGCAAAAGTCCACTGTGAGTGTCTAATCTCGGGATGGATGAACAGTGTATATAGATAATTAAGTTTGTACGGACCCCTCAGAGGGCGAATTTCTTGTAATATTAATCGGGTGGGGTCAGAAAAGCCTCCCTCCTCGGCATTACAACATACACTGAAGAGAAAAGGAAGATGAAACACCTACCTAACATCGTGTAGGGCCCCCAAGAGCACCAAGAAGTGCCGCAACACCAAATGTCATGGACTCTGCCAATGTCTGAAGTAGTGCTGGAAGGAATTGACGCAGTGAATCCTGCTGGGCTGTCCATAAATCCGTAAGAGTACGACGTGATGAAGATTTCTTCTGAGCAGCACGTTGTAAGGCATCCTGGATATGCTCAGTAATGTTCATGTCTGGGGACTCTGGTAACCAGCGGAAGAGAGTGTTTCTGGAGCAATTGTGTAGCCATTCCGGACATGTGGAGTGTCATATTGTCCTGCTGGAATTGCCCAAGTCCGTCGCAATGCACAATGGACATGAATGGATGCAGGTGATCAGACAGAATGATTAAGTACGTGTCACCTGTCAGAATCGTATCTAGACTTTTCAGGGATCCCATATCACTCCATCTGCATACGCCCCGAACAACTACAGAGTCACCACCAGCTTGAACAGTCCCCTACTGACATGAAGGGTCCACGCATTCATGAGTTGTCTCCGTACCCGTACACGTCCATCTGCTCGATGCAATTTGAAACGAGACTCGTCCGTCCAGGTAACATGTTTCCAGTCATCAACAGTCCACTGTCGGTTTTGACAGGCCCAGGCTAGGCATTAAGCTTTGTATGTATATATATATATATATGAAGAAAGAACAGATACCATCGGTGACCATGCAACTTGTTAGAATGAAATTACATACAGGCGTTGATATAAGTCAACGGGAACAGTTGAAAACGTGTGCCCCCACCGGGACTCGAACCCAGGACCTCCTGCTTACATGGCAGACACTCTATCCGTGTGAGCTACCGAGGACACGGTAGATAGTGTGACTGCAGGGACTTATCTCTGGCACGCCTCCCGTGAGACCCACATTCCCAACTTATTGCCCCGCACTATATTCATAGTGCCCCTGCCCTTTATACTTATTACTCGCGGTGTTTTGCCGATTCCCGTAAGAGTTCGGATACTGTGCATCCGCACACAAGAAGATGGTCAAATGGCAGGTGATTCTTTAACTATATGTGTATATGAAGATGTCCGAAAGAACAGATACCATCTTCATATATAGTTAAAGGCTCACCGACCATTTGACCATCTTCTTCTGTGCGGATGCACAAGCAGTGCCCGAACTCTTACGGGAATGAGTATAATGGGCAGGGCACTATGAATATAGCGCGGGGCAATAAGTTGGGAATGTGGGTCTCACGGGGGGCGTGCCAGAGATAAGTCCCTGCAATCGCACGATCCTCTATGTCCTCGGTGGCTCAGATGGATGGAGCGCGTTTGCCATGTAAGCAAGAGATCCCGGGTTCGAGTCCCGTTTGGGGCACACATTTTCAGCTGTCCCCGTTGACTTATGTCAACGCCTGTATGCAGCTAGGGGTATTCATTTCATTGTAATAAAGCTTTGTATCGCGCAGTGATCAAGGGTTCACGAGTGCGATTCTGCTGCAAAAGCCCATATTGATGACGTTTCGTTGAATGGTTGGCAAGCTGACACTTGTTGATGGCCCAGCATTGAAATCTGCAGCAATTTGCGGAAGGGTGGCAGTTCTGTCACGCTGAACGATTCTCTTCAGTTGTCGTTGATCCCGTTCTTGCAGGAACTTTTTCCGGCCGTAGCGATGCCGGACACTTGATGTTTTACCGGATTTCTGATATTTGTGGTGCACTCGTGAAATGGTCGTACGGGAAAATCCCCACTTCATTACTACCTCGGAGATGCTATGTCCCATCGCTCGTGAGCCGACTGTAACACCACGTTCAAACTCACTTAAATCTTGATAACCTGCCACCGTAGCAGCAGTAACCGATCTAACAACTGCGCCAGACACTTCCTGCCTGTTTACATATCTCTGTACTTGAATATGGATGCCTATAGCAGTTTCTTCGGTGCTCCAGTGTACGTCACGCACGTCGAAGAAACTTCAGTCCTGTCCTGTCTGCGGCAGCAGGCTTATCAGAAACCGATGCCAACACCGAGCAGCGGTCACCTCACCGTCGAGTATCAAAAAGAGGCCCGCAGGCCCAGTACTCAGCGGCGGCATGTGGTCAACGCTGCGGTGCATTCCGCACAGCTGCAGAGCCGGAAATTTCGCTGCGGAAGCTCTCACTTTACGGCTGACGCTGTTCGATCTGTCCATGAAATTTCAACTGATCACCGACGCTACTCTGTCTTTAATCAACAGCGACACATATCGCCCGTTCAGCTTCCCTGCACTGTAACGGGCCTGTCACTGGGTTATTTCGTACTTCTGCAAGGCGATTGCACTTCTCAGAGAATTTTTCCGGAGAGGTAAGTACAAAAATGTTGAATGCAACCTTCTTAGAGGTGCTCTCCCCTACTGCTACTAGCATTGTCGGCTTAGATGCCGTAACCAGTTTTGGATTCACAATGGAGGGCGAAGCTAATTTGCTGTCCACCACTGCACCTTTTTCTGATCTTGACGCGCTGGACACGTCCTATAGACTTTTGAACCAACGCTCAGGGTGCACATAACTTCACGGCTCACTGCCTAAATTTTTCCGAGCTCACCCGCTTCCGTTTCTCGGTTCATGGGGTTTTCCGGCGAGATTCCCACGCAACCTCAGGACCAAGGTGTCATTTTCCCGGTTCCCATCAGCCAATGGGCAACGACTATGGTGAGCAAAAAAAATAAAATTGGTCGTTGAGTATCCGTAGCGATTCTCACTATTAATTTATAATCTAATATTGATCTTTATGCACTGACTCACCCAGAAGAGCTGTTCCATAACTGGCTGGGGGCCAATATTATTCGAAGATAAATTTAATGGACACATATCTGCAATTGCCACTGGATGATACTTCAAATCACTTGCTAGTTTTAAATACACCGTTCGGTTTGTACAAATTCAATCGCTTACCGCTTGGGGTTGCGAGTGCACCTGCCACACAAGAAAATAATTTAGAACAGTTGATTCAAGTACTCCGCGCTGCGTTAATTATTTGGACGATATCATTGCTACGTGGTCAACACATGCGGAACATCAGACGAATCTCGAATCCCTTTTCAAACGGCTCCAGGTAAATGGTTTAACTTGCCAGTTGAAAAAGTGCAGGTTCCTTTCCACAGGTCAAATACCTGGGGCACGTTCTCAGTCATGCGCGACCATGTCGGTGCCCCTATAAACGTGCCAGTCCCCACTAACCTTACACAGTTGCAGTCGTTTCTGGGTAAAATTATTCTCAAAGTGGAGCAGATCGCGCTCTCTCTAAATAAGCTGCACAAGAACGGCTTCAAAACTGAGTGGTCGATCGCCTGTCAACGGGATTTTCTGTGCCTTACGGACAGTCTCAGGGCGGCCCCATTTCTGACGCTATGAGGGCGTGCTGTTAACTAATGCCTCCGAATGTTTTCTGTAAAAATTCGTAAAGTTTTTTGAATAAAAAACGTTATTAACATTCTACATCTTTATTCTTCATATTACATATCTGCACCCGACTGTCTCTGTAGGGCTCCAAATTGTAGCATGTAAAATGGCACTGTGTAATGTAATCATGCCGGTGCGTGAGAAAGAGGGTGCTGTAATCGAGTTTAGAATTCGAAGAGTTCGTCCACACTTGGAGCTTCAGCATGACAATGCCAGACCACAAACGAACGCTGCGACACTTGCAACAATCCGACGCCTTGTGTTCACTGCCATCCATCATCCTCCCAACGGTCGCCACCTGGCCCCATCCGATTTTCATCAGTTTCCAGAACATAAAGAACGCCTTCGACGACTTTACTTTCATAGGGATGAAGCGATACAAGCAGAAGTCAAACTTTCTACAGTGACGTTATCAACAAATTGGTCTCTCGTTGCAAGAAATGTTTTCGTCGCCCGAGTGACTATATTGAGAAATAAACATGTAGACATGAATAATAAAGGTTTAGAATATAAATAGAGTTTAATTATTAGAAAAAGCTTCAAGATCTTTAACGTAAAAGCTGCGGAGGAACTACTTTAGAGCACTCCCTCACATATACGCCGCGCTTGCCATTGACACACAATGGACGTATCCCAGTTGTCGGATACTCGGAGTACCCAGTTGCCTTGTCTCCAAAAATACAAATTCTGCGCAGCTCAAATTCATGTGTATTTGTTGGACAGCAAACCCATCTTTTGACTGACCCCAAGCCCTTTATTACCTTGTTTGGGCATCTTCCTAATCTCCCAGAGGAAATGACAAAGCGTCTGCAGTGCTGGGCGTTCTTCTTTATTGACATTACAACGAAATCTGCTTTCGCCTTGCTATCAAACACTTCAACGCACGGTCGCGGGTTCGAATCCTGCCTCGGGCATGGGTGTGTGTGACGTCCTTAGGTTAGTTAGAGTTAAGTAGTTCTAAGTTGTAGGGGACTGATGACCACAGATGTTAGTCCCATACTGCTCAGAGCCATTTGAACCATTTTTGGACGTCAACGCAGACACCCTGCCCTACCTTCCTATTGGCCCTGTTAATGGGGGTAGGACGTCAAACGGGCCGACTTGGAGCAGGAGAGGCATCACAGGACATTTTAATTTCCATTGTCTACACTTTTACAAATAAATTCATAAAACTTTGTCAGCATCACCAGGAAGGATTCAGTATTCACACTCATTGCAGTGGAAGTTCGAAAACATAACAAAATAAATTTTTTTCTTTACGTGTGAAATTTCATCATTTTTTCACTTACTAATGGCTGCATTTGTTTGCTATAGGTACACTTTTCTTCATAAGTTAGAGAGATTCTTCGATGAATTTTTCACAGCATACATACCATACTTACAGGCGTATGAAACTCTAGAATTTATTTAATTTATGAAAAAACGAATGATCTGTTGTATTTTAAACTTCATGTTTAGAAAAAACACAAATTTTGTAGTTAATTACCTCAATTTTTGCTACAGTTTTTAATATATTTGGAAAATTCTAGAGTTTCATACATCTTTAAGTATGGTTCGTATGCTGCGCAAAATTCATCGAACCATCTCTCTTACTTATGAAGAAAAGTGTACCTACAGCAACAAATGCTGCCATTAGTAAGTGAGAAAAATTATGAAATTTCACATGTAAAAAAAATTACTTCGTTATATTTTAGAGCTTCCACTGCTATGAGTGCGAATTCTGAATCCTTCCTGGTCATACAGACAAAGTTTTATGAATTTATTTGTAAAAGTATAGACAGTGGAAATTAAAATGTCCTGTGGTGCCTCTCCTGCTCCAACTCGGCCCGTTTGACGTCCTACCGCCCTTAAGCAATTCGTTCGCTAGGAAACTTGTTTCAGCCTGGATCAACATCTACAAACAATCCTGGACGACGACATGAAGGTTAATCTCGGCGTCGTCCTGCAACCCAGTGCTGAGGTATGTATTGTAGGTGGTCCGCAAAGAATGGTAGGAGCATGTTTCCTGCCAGGTCGACTATGGGCTTCTAAATTATTTGACACTGCCCTACCGGCTCTATGCCCCACTGGGCGTCTTAACGTTGGCAGCGGAAGATTGACCACTGGGTTGCCGTATTACCTGCTCTCCACACCTAAATCCTCCAGCTCCTTCATGTGTCATATTGTGGGATAGTGCACATGAAGGCTTTGGCCAAGCAGCACGTCTATTGGTCCAGCATCGATGCGGACACTGATCAGTATGCCTGTCCTACTGTGCCTGCTTCCTCAGTCACGTGTACTCAGCACAATGATTTTCGCCACGGTCCTGCCATGACCATTCATGGGAGGTAATCCAAGTCGATTTCGCCTGGCCATTTTAGGAAGCTACGTGGCTGGGGGTGGTGAATATCCTCTCAGATTTTCCATTTGTGATATACATGCTGTCCACTACCATCCCTGGTACCATCTGTGTCATTGAGAGTATTTTCTCCGGGCTTTTCTCCTTGCACTCTGGCAATAAACATCTGAACAGCACTCCCTTTTCCTTGTCGTTGTCCAAGGATGCTCTATACAGCTTCCTCGTAGCATTTTGTCCCACTCCTGTGAACAGGATCAGCTCGGCCAAAATCCTGCATGGGCATAGGCACTGCACTCTGTCAGATCCGTGTCTTGTGCAACGTGCCCATCCTGCATAACGGCATGGGGTGCCTGTGTCTGGGCATGCACATTTGGCACGTATCACTTCTAGGCACGCAACTTATGGGCTCCCAGCGGTGAGGTCATCAGCACTTGGAGATAAAACTAAAATTGTTGTATACCCATGGACTCGAAGTAACCACAGTCACTCTATCTCACATGCACTAAAACCAGTAAAACCAGTTAGCAGGAAAATTAAAAGACAGATAAACAAAACACAGGAGAGCTGAAAGAAAAGCACAGGGAAATGTGACTAGCTGACCACTTACAAAAAACTGGGGTGAACCAGTCACCCTGTTGACACATTAAAAACATCTCCCTAATATCTTGCTAAAATGTTGGACAATTCACAGAATTTTAAAACTTGAACCATATTCGTTTGAACATTGCTTAAAATACAGGGCAGATTTGTCGGCACCTCCACTACATTTCCAGAATCTCGCTATGACCTTCTACCCCATCCCCGTTCTTTCTGGAAGGTGGTTGGCAGTTTCGTAATCTTTGGAGACGAATACTCTCTGTCCCAGCAGTTTGTCACCTTGAAGGTAACGGAGCAGTCGCCACAACCCCCACTGCGCTCAGCTTGGGCTCCAGACGGCATAGGATCCGAGCACAGGATATTGGAGAAGAGTTCTGCTCCCACCCGCCTCCATCACAGATACCGGCATAGGCCGTGACATTTTAGATACGACGTCAGGGATGAGGAATTTACTATCCGCACCAGCAGACAATAACGATAGCGTGTTGGAGGCACAGCAAAAATTAGCCTCAGTCAGGAACTGCCAGAGATGCTCCTGCCAGGTCATATAGACTCGACCGATAACAGCTCGGAGCTAGGCGAATGCACACAAACCAGCCTCGAATGGTATGCCATATGAGCTCTTTGATCTCACTTAGCCGACATTACGAAACCGACCCCACGTTGGTCATTGACATTCTGGCATCCATTTTCGGTGTTTATTCAGTGCTCCACTCATAACATTTCTGGTTTTAAGCCTCCATATCATCTGCGGTTGTAACTACTAAAAGTTATATAATTATGTAATTATTTTTTTGTGTGTTTGCAGGTATATGCCTGTAGTCCTGTTACTTAATGAAATTCTCGGACTGCAGTACCACAGCATGACATTATAAGAGGGAAACAAGGGCGCAGCCCATCACCAGAGTTATCAATGGTTTGCGCCATTTTATTTGGTACCTTTACCAGTGTGTTGTGGTACAGTGGCACGTCACGTCAGTGTGTATCAGTACTGTACAGACATATCTGCAAACAAACAAACAAAATTATATTTTGGACGTGATAATTATACTTTATGACTCCGTCTCCGTTCGAACAGGCTTCAAAATACCCAACGTAACCAAGCAGACGCCGTGTCATCCTCAGCCGATAGATGTGTCAACGGATGCGAATATAAAGGGGCTTGTGGTCAGCATACCGTTCTTCTGGCTATTGTCAGTTTACATGACCGGTGCCGCTGATTCTCACTCAAGCAGCTCCTCAATTGGCCTCATAAGGGCTGAATGCACCTGGCTTGCCAACACCGCTCGCCAGACCTGAATGGTCACCCATCCAAGTGTGAGGCAAGCCCGAACGCGCTTAACTTCAGTGACCTGACGGGAACCGTTGATACCACTGCAGCAAGGTCACTGGCAGTTTGTGACTACCCGTAGTAAATACATGTAAGATAACTGATATGAACATAGGTGGAGAATTTAAAGAAATTTTTGTTGCATGTACCTACATGTCATGGCGTAATTTTTAAAACTTGAAAATCTGATTTAATTTTCTCATTCTGAGAGAGCTGATGGGCGATCTGTTTAATTGTTAAAAACCATCAAACAGCCAGGATCGCATAAAATATTTCTTTATTGAAGACAACCGGTTTAAACAGACCATGCTGTCATGTTCAGGGCTGGAAGAAAGTGCATGTACATGGAATTTGTTTCGTAAGTTAAGATGTAATATTTAATATAAAAGTTTTAGTTTGGTATTTAAAAAACCGGTAGTGGACCTGTACATTTACATACCTTAAAATCTTTTTCTTGTAAAATATGTTTACTTTGAGGTGGATAAAAATAGCACATTATAAAAGATTTGTCATCGCTAAGATATTTAAAAGCATAAAGCACCTTGTGCAACAGGCTGTGTCCATATACATACTGCTCACAGTTGCTTGTTGCACCATACAAACACGATACACAATAATACAACTGTTTACATATGCCGGACGTATTGTAAACAGTACTAATCCACTTTAAATGGCGTATAAGGTATAACTGACAGGTATTATTGCAAAGATAACATTTGCATAGTGTGTTGCAGCCCCTGGAAATTTACTCTGTCTAATATGGACATGTTATAAAAAAAAAAAGATTTAAGCTATGTAGTTGTACAGGTCCACTTCCGGTTTTTATAATACCAGCCTAAAACCTAACTTAAGAGATATATCCCATGTATATGCACTTTCTTACAGACCTGAAGATGACAGCACAGTTTGTTGAAAATTATGTCTCAAAAAAGAAATATTTTATGCGAGCTTGCTGTTGAATGGTTTTTAACTCGAAAATTTACACTGCACCACAAAATTAAAGTATCACTTTTTCGAAACTCCGTAACTGGCTACCGTTGCGACCCATAAGTTTAAAATTTTGCACAAATGTGCCTACAACATTCCTCTGGTATGGTGCAAAAGCGTGGCGCTCTACGGCGTCGCTACGGGTTTCAAGCAACAAGGTGTCGACACATGCGAAAAATATCCCACGGCTCGGAAGTTCATGCGAGTTGTAAGGTTTAATGACTTTACAGTGGCACCAAATTTCACCACAATTCTGCCAAACGCCACTTTGATTGTGACACACGATGACAAGGTCCAAGATCGTCACAGGTGCATTTCACCCGTTATTTTGACGCCTCTGGTTCAAATGGCTCTGAGCACTATGGGACTGAACTGCTGAGGTCATCAGTCCCCTAGAACTTAGAACTACTTAAACCTAACTAACCTAGGACATCACACACATCCATGCTCGAGGCAGGATTCGAACCTGCGACCGTAGCGGTCGCGCGGTTCCAGACTGTAGCGCCTAGAACCGCTCGGCCACACCGGCCGGCCTTGACGCCTCTGAAATGGAGGTCAGAACCGCGACTCCCAGCCCTGAAATCACGCGGTTTTTGTGGGTGGCCGAGGAAAATATTTCAGACACACCGATGCTCAGACTCTACACAAAAATGCCAGAAAAGGACGAAAATCAAATCGCTCCTTTCCATGGGCCGCTGATTCCCACACATTAGGCGGTCGTAACCGACAGTTCTCAGTGCGATGAGCAGTAGAAAGATGTTCTTCCCAACCTTCGACACTGCTAATACCAAAGTGTGTTTCAACCCATCTCCAAGGACGTTGTGAGGCTTGCATTCCTATTGAACGTGATCGCACCCCTTTCGAGTGCAACGCTATTACAATTTTTGCTCTCGTGTACAGGTTGGAACCACTAGGAACCGTTCAAAACTATTCAACGGAATTTGAACGTTATCCGAAGCCGAAAAGGATACTTATGCTTTATCTACCGTCCTATTTTTCGCCCTCCTGTGGCGTGATCATGTGGGAGTGTAACATTAACATGTGCCTCTGTAAAATGGCAAAGAGTTCCTCTAATGACACCGCAGTTCGGCCACACGTGTGGTGCAACCCATAACTTTGTTGAGCACGTTAGAAACGTACCCATCAGAAACCTCGACACCAATTGAGCCTGGCGGCTGCTCTAGCGCCTGAAGGTAGGCAAATCCCACCTAATGGGTGTCGAAGTGGTTGCCTAACAGTCAGGCGTTAGAGCAGCCATGAAGCTCATTTTGTGTCGAAATTCCTGAAGGTACATTTCTAAAGTGCTCAACAAAGGTGCTTGGCTGTGGCAAACTGGGGTGTCTAAGAGGGACCCTTCGCCATTATACTCACGCACATGTTAATGTTGCACTCCCGCGTTATCATGTGCCAGGAGGGCGAGAAACAGAAGGATGGAAAAGTATCCCTCGCTGCTTCGGATCACGTCCAAATTTCATTGAATGACTTTGAACGGTCCCTAGCAGCTCTAACCTGTACCCGAGAGCATAAATTGCGGACCCTCTGGAGTCCAAACGTGTGATCACATTCAAGGTGGATGCTAGCCTCACAATGTTCTTTGAGAAGGGTTAAAACGTCCGAGGGTGTCAGCTCTGACAAAAGTCGTGAAGAACATCTTCCTTTTGCTTTCGACTGCGGAAAGTGTGGGAATCAACTAAAAACTAAACTAGAACTAAAGTCCGTCCGAACAGGCCTTGTGAGGCCCAACGGTACTGACCGATCGCCGTGTCATCCTCAGCCCACAGGCGTCACTGGATGCGGATATGGAGGGGCTGTGGTCAGTACACCGCTCTCCCCGGAGCCACTACTTCTCAATCAAGTAGCTCCTCGGTTTGCATCACAAGGGCTGAGTGCACCCAGGTCGTCAACAGCGCTCGGCAGACCGGATGGTCACCCATCCAAGTGCTATCCCTGTCCGACGGCGCTTAACTTCGGTGATATGACGGGAACCGCTGTTACCACTGTGGCAAGGCCGTTGTCTATGGCAATCAACATCCCACGGATAGCGTGGGTTTCATTGATGTCCTTTAGGTCACCCCCTGTGGCTTTTTCGTATTTATTCTGAGAGGCGGTGTGTCTGAAACGCTTTCCTCGACCACATAAAAGAATACCGCTTGATTTGAAAGCTGGGTGCTCGTGTTCTGACCTAACAGAGGCGTCAAAATAATGCGTGAAATGTGGGTAAAAGGGGCTTTGAAGACCACCTCGTCGGATGACACGTCCACGATAGCCTTGGGAAGATTTATGGTGAAATTTGGTGCCAATGTGACGTCATTAACCCACATTACAGATCGCATGAACTTTCGAGCTATAGTTTTTTTTTCACATTTGTCGATACCTTCCACTCTGACACATCGCCGAGCCCGAGAGTGATGTCGTAAAGCGCCAGGCTTTTGCACCTTTACAGAAAAGGTTGTAGGCACCTTTGAGCCAAATTTCAAACTGCAATGAGAGGCAGGTATGGGGTTTCGAAAAAGAGATCTTTTAATTCGTTTGTTCAGTAAGAGAAAAACAGTTACCATCAGTTAGAAACCATCGATCAGTAGTCAGTCGAATGCTCGTCATGGACCTGTGCGTGATGAATAATGCTGAATTCGAACTTAGTTATCTCATATGCTGCTGCGCAGCGGTTTCCCCAGCCGCTTGTTTCCATTTGCCTCGACCTCGCCAAACCAGCTGTCCCACAGGAAAAGGCAAGCAGCCGCGCACTCCCTGCGCAGCAGGCCCAGATTCTCACCACCGTGCCGCCTGCTGCTATCTCGTTGTCGTAAAACACAAAAGCCGAGACGCAAGGAAGCGTGTTGCTGCAGGGGCCTCCGTCACGGACTACACCAACTCCAGCGCTCTCGCAGCCCTGTTCCAGATAACGTTAACGCTATCGGACGTTGCGAATGAGTTCCTCTTTCGTTACGGACAAAATTCGTGTGCTCATTCTAACACAACTGGTCTGAGATTCCGGACGAGCTCCCATCTTCATGTACATCTGTATCTAAATCTACTTTTATACTCGGCTTTGAGACTGGATTGAACAGTTCCATGCAGAGAAAACGCAAATTGACATTGTTAATGCAGACAAGTACTCAGAATGAAACGTCCCCTTTGAACAATTTTACATGTGAAACGTCCACTTAGAACAATTATACAAGCCTGTGCTTAACCTGACACACAATATTATTTAGCGCAACGCAATCTGACTTTCAATAACCCCTACAAAACAATGGCCCTGACTAACTTTAACCTATACCTTTTACAAATCACTTACCTCACAAAAATCTTCGCTACTCAAGCTACTGCAAAACAGCGAGCGCCACTATTGCCAGCTAAATAAAAGATTCAAACTACTGAAGGTACTAACTACTGATAGGGATAGTTAGCAAATGAAAGATATTAATAGAGAACAAACAATGTATTTACCTTAATATTCATAATTGACATTCAGTCTTACAGATTATCAAAACTCCGCCATCTCTCTCCCCACGTCCACCACTGCTGGCGGCTCACCTCCAACTGCCCAACGCAATCTGCTGTTCACATCCAGCTATAGCAGTTCATGACAACAATGGCAGGCAACAATGCAAACTAGCCACATACTGCACACAGCACAGCCAGTGATTTTCATACAGAGAGCGCTACGTAACGTTGCCAATAAGAAAACATAAACAGCAAACTTACATAAAGAAAACATAAACAGCCTACTTAAAAAACATAAACAGCCTACTTACAAAGAAAACATAAACAGCCTACTTAAAAAACATAAACAGCCTACTTACATAGCCCCCATGCTCCCCACAAAAAATTTTACAAAATGTTTTTGGCCAGTGGCCAATACAGATTTGAAAAATTTTTTCATAATTACAATAACAAAGATATCAAATGCACACACTTATTGATACAATGTTGGTCAACAGCTAAAATTTTCTCACAGTCCATAAAGACAGTCCTGATCGTTCATCATAATAGTAATTACAGTTTTTTTCACAAAGTCTCATTAGTAAAAGAAATTGCACACAGAAGTAGTGGATTTCCATGCAGTCTTGAAGAAGTAGTGTTGTCCTTCCAACGGAAAGACAGTGCTGACTCTTGACATGCTGATAGGTAATGCGCCACAATGGAGCAAAACCCACAGCTGAGTCATTCGAAGTTCTGACGAATATTGGTAGGTAGGTCATCACAGAGCAGACCCACTGCAGTCCTGGTAGAGAGTATTGGTGGGGCACCAGAGATGCAGACCCACTGCAGTCCTTGTAGAAATAATGGTATTGGTGGGTCATCAGAGATGCAGACCCACTGTAGTCCTTGTAGAGATAATGGTATTGGTGGGTCATCAGAGATGCAGACCCACTGTAGTCCTTGTAGAGATAATGGTATTGGTGGGTCAGCAAAGGTGTAGACCCACTGTAGTCCTGGTAGAGATGGCCAGCAGCCATCTGCTGCGACTGTGCAGGTGCACAATCACCATCGAAGAGTCTTGCAGAGAAGATAGCAAGTCCATAAACCACCACTTGTGCACGCACAAAGTTTTTGGGAATTGTCCTTAGAACCAGCAATGCTGTTATCCAGTCCCTTGCTGAATTAGTAACACACGTGCAAACACTATCAGTCCCTACTTCTCACATATTGTCCATATACTATGACCAACAGAAAAGTGTGCAGTGAAATGAATGCTTACAAGTTAATAATAAGATGAACTGGTGTCAATTACAATTTTATGACGTAAGAATACAATTACAAAGGTACAAAATACATCATTAAAAACATAATAATACAGATAACATTTGTAGTAATAGGGGCTTTACAAAAGAATAGAAATAAACATATACATCAGTGTTACAGGAATGATGACATGAGTACAAAAATAAAAGATCAGAATCACTTTTGAAACGTCAACTTCACACATGAGCATTAAAACAAAACAGAACAAATAAAGTCTAAGCATCTTTACAAAGAAAATAACAGAGTATTAGAAAAATTCTACAACATAGCTCTCATCAGCTAAACACATAAAGACAGGAAAAACACAAATACACACGGGTACCCAAACACATAGTGGGATAACACAAAAGGAAAGGACAACACACAATTACATATTTGGAAAAGGCAGCAAAGAGGAAAGGACAGGGTTTGGTTTACTGCAGTATTTTGCTTGGAGATCTCTCTTCATTCCATAGATCGTTCGTCTTATTTCAACCTTTGCTTCCACCAAAAAAATCCTATCCAAGCATGCTTTCTGTATTTATGTGTTCACATATTTCTTACCTCATTATTTATTTCCAAGATAATCCTACCTATACCTCCTTCCTGTATTCTATTCATATTTCTTTCAAAATAATTATTTCTGATTGTACAATACTCATTGGGGCCCAAATCTTTCTTCGCAATGCATTCTTTACCTATTCTCCATAGTCAGTTTCTTATATAGTCTACCCCCTCTTAAGCTAACTTAAATCTACTGAGCTCAGATATATATACCAAGGGACGAGGCAATGCAGCATCACAACAAATCAACACAAACAAAAATGACAAAAAATGCAAATTGGCAAAGCTAGCAGCATAAATTAGCAAAAGTCAAATTCAATAACACTATGCCTGGCAAACAGCAGCAACTTATACCTAAACATGACATAGCTCAAGCAGAAAAAATATTACAGTAAAAACAACAATGCAGACAAGGGAAATGCATATTCACATCTTAATGTCTATGTAATTAAAGTGGTCATCTTAATGTCTATGTAATTAAAGTGGTGCACCATAACAACTTATTGTAAAAAAAATATTACCATGTACTTGAAAAGAAAATTAAGTGTTACTGTTACTAGTTACTTCTTATTGTTCTTTCCTTTCCAAGTGCTCCTTTTTTAAAGAATGTGGATTACAAAATTATCATTTAATAGATCTGTTGACAGAAAGTGTTAACATTAGCAAATGCATTTTATTTTATAAAAGCAATGCTGCAACACAGCTGGAAACCAGATATCAAATGAAATAAGCAATTACGCAAACCAAAGCATAAAAATGTCATTCAGTAGTCATGTGACATTTCATTTCATAAGTTAATTGCTCTCAACTCTCGTACAAAGACTCTTGTCATAATCAGGTGTGCAGATGTAAAAATATTTCTTGTCATTTTGTTAGGCATTTCAGTGAATATCATAAATTTTTTAAGTAACGAGGGTGTCGCATTAGCGATGAAAGGCACATCCTAATGGCTTATTCTCCAGGTGTTTGACACAGCTGTGTGCCCACAACGCATTACAAAAATCATATGTTTTCAAGTAGCGAGCGTGTCGCATTAGCGATGCCCTCTACAAAGGAATGTCATTAACAGATATGTAGGCCTCTCTTTGTCCTTCTCTTCCACCTGTGCCTCTGGCACACCCTAATGGCTTTCTTTTCTACCTGAGCGTCTGAAAAGGCTTGTTCTCCAGGTGTCTGACACACCTGGGTGCCCACGTCACATTATCTGCAGGTGGTCACTTAACTTTCTTACGGAAATATTTACGACAGTAGTTTCCGCTACAGTGACAGTCTCATATAAAAACATTTCACAGGTCAAGAATTTTATTGACATAAACATACCTCAACAGCATAATACACATCGTCGTCGTAAAAATAACATCATAACACCTCAGTCAAATGTCAAAAACGTCGTAGCTTCCTCCAATAATTTCAAAACCTAACAAAATTCTCTGCTCATGTCAAAAGTGTCATCTGCCTCCAACGTACTTTAAAATCATGATCTCATACCAAATACATCATTCAAAGCTCTCAGAGTATCACAATGGTTCCAAAAAAATATGAACAGTGCAAAAAGTACAGACAAAATACAATTTCTTAAGTGTGAAGTAATCCAACTCTGTAATTGCGTAAACATGTGTCACTGACGTAGTAAAAGGATGTTTGTTTCTCTGTTAAATGATCAGATAGGTGTGTAATTTATGTGTTAGAGAAATATGGTACCGATGTGTTAAATTGTATAAGCAAATACCATATTAGCTAGGGCTCCTTGTGCTTGCCAAACACATGGTACACAAAGTAGGCGTGTACCCCCCTGAGGTTTATTGTAATTATACCCTCAGGTGTTACAGATTACAGCAATGGAATGAAATGTATCACGAAAAACTTTCTTTGTAATTCAAAAATCTTTAAAAATAAATGTTTTAAGTACAAAATTAATCACTCAAGTACGTGTCCTGTAGCACTAAATGTGCGTTTTGCTCTAAGATAATCTCTGGGAAGTGTCGTACTTATCGTCCTCCAAAAGCTAAGTTCAGCAGAAGTCAATGTACTTACCTCATGATAAACAAAGTGAAATGCTTTGCGTATAGATAACTTAGTTATTATGCTTATTGTTGCGATGAAGAAATTACTGTGCTGTAAAGTATTGTTGTGCTACGGAAAAGGCTGTCTCCTTGTAGCAATAGCACAAAAGTCACCACTAAAACATCTCTCACTTTATAGAAGAATTCAGAAAAAACTGTGCAGATATCAAACAGATACACCGCAAAAGCAACATTGTAAATTGTCACTCATTAGTAACGTCGTGATATAATCGTGTAGCTGTCACACAAACCAACCACTGTGTCATCTGGCATTTCACAGAAAGCACCAAATCCAGAATCCACTCGTAAGCAAACCAAAATGTTGCATGAAAATTTCATTAGCAGTGCTGGTAAATGTTCTAATCGTGCAACTAACAAGCAAGAATGTACACACACAATTACACTGTGTCGTCTGTTCGCAATAACAATGCATTCGTAATTTCTGTTTAAATAAGTTCTCTTGGTTCTTACTGGATATTTAACTTCAAACATTGTTGCATGTTAACAGATTCTCAGTGTGACAAATTGTACAAGTAGCGTGAAGTGAAAATTGCAAAGACTAAGTTAAAAAGCAGATTATCTGTCAATAAATGGTTTTACATGAGAAATGTGGTGTAAACCTTTACTCTTCCTAGTACGCAGAGTTTCAACTTGAATGCAATTATCATGCGGTATTCGTCCGTAAAGAATACTGGAATTTTGCTCAAGGTTAGCGTCAATGTTATTTTTCTCGGAGCCAGCCGGCGCACGCGGCTGCCTGCGGTGTGAGTCATTGTCTGTTTCTTTGTTGGCGCGCGCCGTTACTGGGATTAGGAGGCCTAACTTCCACAAATTCATCGTGACGAGAGTGCTCTGCTCTATTTAAATCTCGCCAGTTCTGATGCAATTCAGGTCTGTCGTTACGATCATATCGTCTGTCGTCATGTCGGTAGTTTACATAGTTTCTTTCTTGTCTGTTACATGGTGGAGAATTTCTGCCTGAGTCGTAACTGCGTGCTGGACCGTTGCGTCTAAAGTTATTCTGTCTCCTTTGATAATAATTGTTTTGGTTCCCATATTGTCTGTTTCTCTGATTGTCTCTGTGATAGTCATTACCGCCGAAAGGTGATCTTTCCCTGTAATTATTACTACTCTGCCAACGGTTGTCATACGGGTGGTGTCTATTTTGGTCACGATTTGTGTGGTGAGAATAGCCTTGTCGCATCCAGTTATCGTTTCTGTCGTCACGGAATTGTGACGGATGTGACCTGTAGTGATTGTTTTCCTGTTTTCGCATCCCGCGACTGTCTGTGTCAATTTCTAATTCTTGTAACAATCCCTGAAAAGCTTCAATGTCGTCTTTGCAACGTCCTGCCAAAATAATATGTCGTAAATGTTCAGGCAGTTTGATTAAGCAAATGCGGATGAGTTCTGAGGGGCTGTATGGGTTTGATAGGTACTGATTCTTGTGCAACATGTCTTCAAAATATTTGACAAGACTGGAAAATTCAGATTGTTCAAAGTGTTTCATCATCATGATGCTATGTTTTACGCGGTCTTGTGTGGCTTGAGACCAATATGCTGAGAGGAAGGCATGGTAAAATTCTCCTTCACTGTGGCAATCGTGAATGACCGATCGCATTCTTACAGCTGGTTCATTCTCTAAGTAGCCACACATAAATTCTAACCTGTGCTCCAATGACCAGTTGGGAGGGAAACAATGAGAGAATTGATGGAGCCATGCTTGTGGATGAATGTCGTTGCCAGAATTCTTAAATGTTTTGAATTTACGTGTAGTAATGAACAGCTTATAGTCAAAATCATCGTGTCGGCGAGTAGCATGTCGGTCATTGTCACGTCGTTTCGGCGGTTCCATCTCAAAATTCGGTGTACCTTGCCAATTTCTTTCATAATTACCGAAATGCCCTGTGCTATTATTTTGTGGCTTTTCCGTATTTCTAAGTTCCTCTTCCCGTGTTGGAGCGCGAGTATCCTCTGAAATATGTAATTCTTGTATTACCTGTGTCAACTGATCTTGTACTTCCCGGATTTCTCTTTTGTACTGTGTATTGATTTGATTTTGATTTTGTTTGAATTTTCTAATTTGTTCATACTCTTCTGTGTCAGTGAAGGCTACGGGTCTTGTGTCATTCAGATCATCATCTACCTTTGTAGATAAGTTAGTGACCTGATCCGAAAGTTCGGCTACTTTCTCTGATAATGAACTAATTTCCCCCATGTGTCTTTCTACTGTGTCCTTTAAGTTTTCCTGAGTTTTTGCAAGTTGCGTAACCGAATCGGTAGATGCAACTGAGTCCATTTTAGCTTGCAAGGTCTCATGATTTTCATGAACAATAGTTTGCAGCTCTTTTATGGCTGCTTCGTGATTCTGTAATGCATTTTCATGCCGCGAAAAAATAGGCTGAAAATGCTCACAAATTTGTGTTTTTACGTCATTACAGACTTTTTGGCATTTCGATTCAATGTTATGTAACTCAGTAGTTAGATCTTCACGTGTTTGTTCAAGTGTGGTGTCTAACTTCCGAAGATTTTGTTCCATTGTGTCTAACTTTTGAAGATTTTGTTCCACTGTGTCTAACTTTTTAAGATTTTGTTCCACTGTGTCTAACTTTTTAAGATTTTGTTCCATTGTGTCTAACTTTTGAAGATTTTGTCCCATCTGTCTCTGATTTTGTTCCATTTGTTGCATTAGTTGTAATAACAATGCATTAGTGTCTGGAATCTGTTCCTCTACTCTTTTCGGCAGTGCATTTGCGCCGGCAACATTCACATTTTGACAAGCTGAAAATGTGTCTTGACTTATTTGAGAAAACGGTGAGGACGCAAAACCTGAATCTACAGTATTTGCAATATTGTGTCCTATCATTTCGGATTCCTGAGGCGAGCTGTTGCCGACCGACCGATCGATAATGCTTCCCTGTTCACTACCTGTTTGACTGTCTACGCCATTGTTTGACGTCCGCTCCATTTCCCTATGCACAGTTACCAAATTACTACTTTGAACATTAGTTAACTCATTACACAGTGGCGCTAACACATTGCTTTCGTCTTCACTGTCGTTTCTCAGTTTACTTTGGAGCCGAGTGTTACGTTTTTCACACGCCATTATTGTGACAATATTTCACACGATAACACAGAAAAACACAATTTGAAGAGCAAAAATAGGAGAACACATTAACATAGCACTGAAAATAATATCTAGTTAATTGCAGCTGCGAAATACTTGGTGCAAATCTACATGCATACCACAACTGTTTTACAGTACAACAATGAAAGACTGCAACTACAAAGGAGATTCTCTCTACAATTACGCGCTAGCTATAAACAAAAGCTACACTAAATACACAAACTACAAGAAAAAATCAGAAGATTCCAGGTTCGAATCCTGGCAGGGTCGCCATATGAAACGTCCCCTTTGAACAATTTTACATGTGAAACGTCCACTTAGAACAATTATACAAGCCTGTGCTTAACCTGACACACAATATTATTTAGCGCAACGCAATCTGACTTTCAATAACCCCTACAAAACAATGGCCCTGACTAACTTTAACCTATACCTTTTACAAATCACTTACCTCACAAAAATCTTCGCTACTCAAGCTACTGCAAAACAGCGAGCGCCACTATTGCCAGCTAAATAAAAGATTCAAACTACTGAAGGTACTAACTACTGATAGGGATAGTTAGCAAATGAAAGATATTAATAGAGAACAAACAATGTATTTACCTTAATATTCATAATTGACATTCAGTCTTACAGATTATCAAAACTCCGCCATCTCTCTCCCCACGTCCACCACTGCTGGCGGCTCACCTCCAACTGCCCAACGCAATCTGCTGTTCACATCCAGCTATAGCAGTTCATGACAACAATGGCAGGCAACAATGCAAACTAGCCACATACTGCACACAGCACAGCCAGTGATTTTCATACAGAGAGCGCTACGTAACGTTGCCAATAAGAAAACATAAACAGCAAACTTACATAAAGAAAACATAAACAGCCTACTTAAAAAACATAAACAGCCTACTTACAAAGAAAACATAAACAGCCTACTTAAAAAACATAAACAGCCTACTTACAAGAAGTAAAAGTAGCTTCGAGCGTGTACCATTGGAGTGTTATACTGGGTGATCAAAAAGTCAGTATAAATTTGAAAACTTAATAAATCATGGAATAATGTAGATAGAGAGGTACAAATTGACACACATGCTTGGAATGACATGGGGTTTTATTAGAACCAAAAAAAATAAATACAAAAGTACAAAAAATGTCCTACAGATGGCGCTTCATCTGATCAGAATACCATAACAAAGTAAGACGAAGCAAAAATGATTTCTTTACAGGAAATGCTCAATATGTGCATCATCATTCCTCAACAATAGCTGTAGTCGAGGAACAATGTTATGAACAGCACTGTAAAGCATGTCCAGAGTTATGGTGAGGCATTGGCGTCGGATGTTGTCTTTCAGCATCCCTAGGGATGTCGGTCGATCACGATACACTTGCGACTTCAGGTAACCCAAAGCCAATAATCGCACGGACTGAGGTCTGGGTACCTGGGTGGCCAAGCAAGACGAAAGTGTTGGCTGAGCACACGATCATCACCAAACGACGCATGCAAGAGATCTTTCATGCGTCTAGCAATATGGGGTGGAGCACCAGGTTCTAATAAAACCCTATGTCATTCCAAGCACGTATGTCAATTTTTACCTCTCTATCTACATTATTCCGTGGTTTATTAAGTTTTAAAATTTATACTGACTTTTCGATCACCCGGTACATTCGTTACTGTTCACGACATAAAGGATGTTTATCCATCAGCTATCCAAAACTAACGATTAATTGTGGAAACGCTAAATAACTTACAAGGGAACCTCCCCATCGCAACCCCCTCAGATTTAGTTATAAATTGACACAGTGGATAGGCCTTGAAAAACTGAACACAGATCAATTGAGAAAACAGGAAGAAGTTGTGTGGAACTATGAAAAAATAAGCAAAATATACAAACTGAGTAGTCCAAGTGTAAGATATGCAACATCAAGAACAATGTAACCTGAGGATCGTCGTGGTCCCGTGGTTAGAGTGAGCAACTGAGGAACGAGAGGTCCTTGGTTCAAGTCCTCCCTCAAGTGAAAATTTTACTTACTTTATTTTCGCAAAGTTACGATCTGACCGTTCATTCATTGTCGTCTCTGTTCACTGTAATAAGTTGAGTGTCTGTGTTTTGCGACCGCACCGCAAAACCGTGCGATTAGTAGACGAAACGACGTGCCTCTCCAATAGGAACCGAAAACATTTGATCGCAAATTCATAGGTCAACCGATTCATCCACAGTAAACACCTCTGAAATATTCTATACGACACTGGTGACGGCATGTGCGTCACATGGCAGGAATATGTTGTCGACCCACCTAACTTGCACACTTGGCGAATGGGTAAAAAGATTCTTCTACCTTGCCCGATTTAGGTTTTCTTGGTTGGTTGGTTGGTTTGGGGAAGGAGACCAGACAGCGTGGTCATCGGTCTCATCGGATTAGGGAAGGATGGGGAAGGGAGTCGGCCGTGCCCTTTCAGAGGAACCATCCCGGCATTGGCCTGGAGTGATTTAGGGAAGTCACGGAAAACCTAAATCAGGATGGCCGGACGCGGGATTGAACCGTCGTCCTCCCGAATGCGAGTCCAGTGTCTAACCACTGCGCCACCTCGCTCGGTAGGTTTTCTTGTGGATGTGATAATCACTCCCAAAAAGTTATGAAAACATAAGAGTTTGTCACATAAACCGCAACAAATGAATGCAACAGTTTCACAGTCGCACCTTTTTCCCTGTGCTCTGTCAAAACATATGTTTTTTACGTTTTAAAATGTTTCCGTGTGTAGACCGTCAAATCCTGCATATGTCCAAGCAAATCTGAACATGTCCTGGAATTTTGGAGAGCGAAGTTGATTATGTGTGAGTGCCTGAACTTTGATAATTGTCTGAAAATAAAAAATTAAACTTTTCACTCGAGAGAAGATTTGAACCAAGGACCTCTCGATCCGCAGCTGCTCACGCTAACCACGGGACCACGGCGCTCCTAAGCCGGCACTCTCCTTGATGTTGCCTACCTTGCGTATGGACTACTCAGTTTGTATATTTTGCTTATTTTTTTCATAGTTCCGCACAACTTCTTTCTGTTTTCTCGATTGATCGGTGTTCAGTTTTTCATGGCCTATCCCTGTGCCAACTTATAACTAAATCTGAGTGGGGTGCGATGGGGAGGTTCCCTTGTTAGAGAAATGTTTGATACAGCACTGAATGTAGTATACCTTCGAGTAATGCAGTTAGTTCCCCACGTGCCCACTAGGTGGCATGCGCAAATGAGTAATTCCAACAGTCATCACGGGTCGTAAAGCGGTGCTTATCCTTTCATGAAACCAAACCCGCTACTACAGTTCAGGGACAGTTCTGAACTAAATATCAGTAGCCACCACGTTAAATACCAGCCACAATGGGCTTCTGTGTATCGGGTTACATTAAAGTGGAATGCTTGTTCCTTTGCTTCTGGAAAACACTGACGAGCTCTGCCAACAGATAATACAAGCAGTTGCTATCAATCATCAAGACTTGCTTCATAGGATTTGGTAGAAAATTAAATACAGAGACATTTATCGTGTTACAAAAGGTATCCCTACGTACATTTGTAAATAAAACTTGAAAATATACTGCATTCAGTGCTGTATCAAACATTTCTGTAAGTTATTTACCTTTTTTGCAACTAAAGGCTACTCTTGCGCAACTAATTTATTAGCGTCCTATATTCAGGCGGAGTCCGAGCTCCACCGACGAAATTCCGGAGACTATTCAGGAATATTTTCTTTGTGTCAAGACTCGCGGTCTCCGGTGGCTCATTGGGGAGTAATTGCATATCGTTTGATTTCTTACCCACTTTATGATCCTTGTTACGTCGTTATTACCAGTACAAAACTGCAGATGCCTACTGAATGGACTGTATGCCGTATCTGTAACAATACTTTTTGAATACGCTCACGGTACTTGCTTTTGACAACAGCAAAGTCCACTTCACTCTTGCTCCTCGAACTTACACTATGTGTTCAAAAGTATCCAGGCACCTCAAAAAACATACGTTTTTCATATTAGGTACATTGTCCTGGCACCTACTGCCAGGTACTCCATATCAGCGACAGTAGTCATTACACATCGTGAGAGAGCAGAATGGGGAGCTCCGTGGAACTCACGGACTTCGAACGTGGTCAGGTGATTGGGTGTCACTTGTGTCATACGTCTATATGCGAGATTTCCATACTCGTAAACATCCATAGGTCCATTGTTTCCGATCTGATACTGAAGTGGAAACGTGAAGGGACACGTACAGTACAAAAGCATACAGGCTGACCTCGTCTGTTGACTGACAGAGACCGCCGACAGTTGAAGAGGATCGTAATGTGTAATAGACGGACATCTATCCAGCCCATCACACATGAATTCCAAACTACATCAGGATCCACTGCAAGTACCATGACAGTTAGGCGGGAAGTGAGAAAACTTGGATTTAAAGGTCGAGTGGCTACTAATAAGCCACACATCACGCCGGTAAATGCCAAACGACGCCTCGCTTGGTGTAAGGAGCATAAACATTAGATGACTGAACAGTGGAAAAACGTTGTGTGGAATGACGAATCACGGTACACAATATGGCGATCCGACGGCAGGGTGTGGGTATGGCGAATGCCCGGTGAACGTCATCTGCCACCGTGTGTAGTGCCAATAGTAAAATTAGGAGGCGGTGGTGTTACGGTGTGGTCGTGATTTTCATGGAGTGGGCTTGCACCCCTTATTGTCTTGTGTGGCACTATCACAGCACAGGCCTACATTTATGTTTTAATCACCTTCTTGCTTCCCATTGTTGAAGAGCAATTTGGAGATGGAAATTGCATCTTTCATCGTGCACCTGTTCATAATGCGCAGCTTATGGATGAGTAGTTACACGACAATAACATCCTTGTAATGGTCTGCCCTGCACAGAGTCCTGACCTGAATCCTATAGAACACTTATGGGATGTTTCTAACGCCGACTTCGTGCCACGCCTCACCGACCGACATCGACACCTCTCCTCAGTGCAGCACTCCGTGAAGCATGAGTTGCCATTCCCCAAGAAACCTTGCAGCACCTGGTTGCTGGTTGAATGTATGCCTGCGAGAGTGGAATCTCTCATCAACGCTAAGGGTGAGCCAACACCATGTTGAATTCCTGCATTATGTTTGTGATAAGCATTGTATTTGTGATAAGACAAATGATAGAAAAGTTCTATGAATATTAGATCTGCATTTCCTATTCATCGACTTCAGACAAGCCTTTGACAGCATAAATCGGCAAGAACTATACAGAGTACTGAAATAAGTTGGTATATGTGCTAAATTAATAAGATTAATCAGAATGACAATTACAGAGACAAGAGAAAAAGTAAAGGTCCTTAGCAGAACAAGTGAAAACTTTGACTTTAATAAAGGTGTGAAGCAAGGGGATAGTCTCTCCACTGTCCTATTCAATATAGCCCTGCATAGTGTGATAAATAAAATCAACAAAAGAAGTACCATATTTATGAAAACTATCCAGATATGTGCATACGCTGATGACATTGCTATAGTAGGAAGAAATACCAATACACTCCTAAAAACATATCGGGCAATGGAAACAGAAGCCTTAAAAATTGGCCTCATAATAAATGAAATCAAAACAAAATATATGGTAATGTCACAATCTGAGGTCAGAAGAACCCCTAAAAGCCTAAACATCAATGGGAAATGCTTCAATGGAGTGTCCTCTTTTAACTACTTTGCAGCCCTAATAACAAATGATAACAGTATTGGAAAGGCTATAAGGGAAAGAATACAAGCAGGAAACAGAGCTTACTTTGCAAATATGCAGCTTTTCAAAAATAGCCTTGTTACAAGAAAAACTAAACTGCTAATATAGACCGCCCAGTTATCACATACGGCTCAGAGGTATGGACGTTGACAGAACACGATAAAAATGCACTAAGAAGCATTGAACGGAAAATACTACGCAAAATCTATGGGCCAATAAGGGAGGAAGAAGGCTGGAGAATACGCTACAATGCCGAATTACAAGAGTTAATACAAGGCACGGACATAGTAAAATTTGTGAAAACACAGCGAGTACGATGGCTAGGACACTTGGAGAGAATGGCAGAGGATAGAATTCCAAAGAAAATGATGAAGGGTATGATCCATTCAGTTAGGGGAAAAGGGAGACCTAGAAGAAGATGGATCGACGAGGTAATAATGGATATCACGAATATGGGAGTCCGGGGGTGGAAAAGAGCAGCAAATAACCGAGAAGTGTGGAGGAAGATCATTGAAGAAGCCAAGGTTCACCAAGGGCTGTAGCGCTACTGAAGAAGAAGAAGAAAAAGAAGAATTGCATCTTTCATCGTGCACCTGTTCATAATGCACAGCCTATGGCGGAGTAGTTACACGACAATAACATCCTTGTAATCGTCTGCCCTGCTCAGAGTCCTGACCTGGATCCTATAAAACACTTTTGGGATGTTTTGGAACGCCGACTTCGTACCACGCCTCACCGACCGACATCGATACCTCTCCTCAATGCAGCATTCCGTGAAGAATGAGTTGCCATTCCCCAAGAAACCTTGCAGCACCTGGTTGCTGGTTGAACGTATGCCTGCTAGAGTGGAATCTCTCATCAAGGCTAAGAGTGGGCCAACACCATATTGAAAATTCCAGCATTACCGATGGAGGTATCTGGATACTTCTGATCACATATTGTGCATTCACTACTGGTCGGTTCTGCCTCGGGTTAATTTTTTGTGGCAGTGTCTGTTGTACTTTACGTGGCGTGCGGACATGTTCGGGGAGCGTTCCGCTTATTACAGCATTTGTGGTGGAAAAAAGTGTTTTAAGTGTAATGTAAGTTTGAGCGCGGATAGTTAAAGGTGTAATTTGTCACGCTACGCAACAAAGACTAGTTGTGGACTGCAGTTTCGCCGTGATAGTGAATGTATTCTTGTGAGCCGTGTGGCAAGTTTCGTCGGCGGAGTGGGTGGCCATTATCCTCTGGCGGCGGCGTGCATGGGGCCTTCTGCTGACGGTGCGGCTGCGGTGACGTCGGACGCGCACGGTGCTGTCAGCGCAGCTTCAGGCGGATTGACTGCGCGAGCCACAGCTGTTCGTAGCGTCAGGCGTCCCAGATAACAGACGGACGCCGTCTACGGAAAGCTGGCTGCAGGTATTTTCAGCCGGCGTGTGGCTCTTATTATTTTCTCGCGCTTCTTCGATACTGGCACACTGCCTGAACACGAAAGCCGAGTTAATTGTGTTTACTAGGACTTAAGACTGTTTCTCACTTAAATTGTACACAGAACATCTGCAGCTGTCTGTCGGTTTGGGCCCCCTCTACGCACTTTGTTAAAGATTTGAAGCACTTGCATATGGGGCTCTCCATTAGGTTAAGCTCGAAGTCCGTGCTAACGCGCGGAAACTGGAGCATAATACGAGGGTTATTCGGAAAGTAAGGAACGATCGGTCGCGAAATGGAAACCACAGTGAAAATCCTATGAAGTTTTGCACAAGTGTGTTGGGCAGTGTCTCTAGTATACCCATCGCTAGTATACCCGTCGATCGTGTTACGTCGTTCTATGTAGTTCTGAGCACACACGGAGGACATAAAGATACCTAGAACAATAGTGTCTCCCGCCAAGTACGAGGGCTTAGTGAGAAATTTCGCCTGAAGCTATGCAGCCAACATTACATAACTGTCGTGCGTTTTCTTCAAGACAATTCTCAGCCGCATTCTGCAGGGGCAATGAAGATTCTCCTGCATCGTTTTCAATTGGAAACGTTTGATTATCCACAATACAACCCGTAATTGTCTCCCTCTGAGTTGCATCTCTGCTCACATGAACCGCTGGCTATGAAGACAACATTTTGGCACAGACAACGAGCTGTAGGCCAGCGTAGAGAATTGGTGGAAAGCACTGGCGGCTGCCTTCTATAACGAGGGTATTGGAAAGTTGGTACAACGCTACGACAAACGTCTGAGTCGGATCGGCGACTACGGAGATAATTAGCTAGAAATTGTAGCTAACTGTTGCAAATAAAACAGTTTTGATTTTCACTGTGGTTTCCATTTCGCGACCTATCGTTCCTTACTTTCCGAATAGCCCTCGTACATCGTGAACCAAGCTGGCGTCGGCTGCACCAAATACAGATGAAGGCGGCCAGACGCCGAAATTAAACATTACAATAACATCAACAGGGAACAGGAATTACAACGCACCTACACATGAACAAGGAGCGATCAGACAAACGAACTCAATATGAGATGTAACACGTAGACGTACAAACATGGATTCAAAAATGATAGCAGCTGTAAATGACATTCTGGAGGATTTTCAAGCGGCGATAAAAACAGAAAAGGGTGTCCACCACAATTACTGTACCAGTCAACAACAAAATATTGGCATTAGCGGCTGGTCAAATCAGACTAAGAACTGAAAACGAAAGACTGCGGAGGGAATTAGCGGTGAAAAATGTCCCTGACGAAATAGACAGAATTCAGCGTTTACAGATGGAGATCCCAGCCCTAAAGGAAGAAAATCAAAAATTACGCGTTGAAACGAGGCCAACACCACTGACTTACGCTGCAGTCTCGGCACCAACCCGAGAACCAGGGTTGAAGCACAAACTGAATTAGCAAAAAATAAAAAGCAACTGTCCTCTTTTCTTAATTCAGAGAACAACCAGGATGCTAAAGCCATAAGGGAAATCTTAAGTAAAGCAATAAACCATAGACTTGATAAATTAAAAGTTAAAGCAATAAGGAATACAGCAAACACAGTAATTCTTGAAACTGAGACACAATCAGACAAGAGGAAGATTGTTCAAGAGATATCAAACTCAAAGGATATTCGATGCGAAGAAACCACAAAGCTAAGACCATTGCTGGTAGTGCACAGCGTTCCAACAATACTCACAGATCACGATTTTCTAGAAGAACTGTTTCAAATAAATCTCAGAGACCACATCACCAAAGACGAATTTCAACAAGAAGTGAAAATATGTTTCAAAACAGATACTAAATGGAAAACGACAGTAAATAATAGAGGTTACACCGAGGGTCAGATTACTGTTGCTACGGAGGAATAGGCTGTACATGCAATTTGAATCTTTCCGCGTTGGGTGCTATGTGTCAGTACAAAAGTGCCTTAACTGTTGGGATTTTAGCCATTCGTCTAAAAAGGTGTGTGACAGGTAAGCTATCTGCGCGAAATGTGCGAAAACTGGTCACAAAAAATTCAAGTGTCATGAAGAAACAACTGTTGTCTGTATTCCTTACAAGAACAAGAAAAGAACATTTAACAAAAGCTGGGGAATTAGAATGCCCTATAACCAAGAGCCTTGCAAAAGACAAATAGAAAAAGCGGAGTATGATGTCACCACCAATGTCAACTAGCACACATCAAAACAAAAGCAGTGAGACAACACTATTTGGACATCTAGGTATGGATATGAATACAATTATCAACTACGGAAATGTACCGACGTCCTCTGAACGAAACACGAATATGAACACCAGCATCCCATCTCTCAGAAGCAAACAGAAATCACCAGCAACCAAAACAAGAGTGTGGCGACGTGCAGTAGCCTGGAGGCAACAACTTGCGCTGCTGCTGATCACTGACTCTCCAACGGACATGAATCCGAGCAATAGTTGCAACATTGTGGAAGAAAAATATGTTATCCTAACATATTACAGTGACGATGCGTGTGTCTACGGGGCCGTAGACTACAGCGTGGCGAGGCGCATTAAACACGAACTTTTCCAGTGGGAAACACTCCAAACGTCGACCTTCCTTAGGGTAGAAGACCTGGAAGAGGAAGCCCTGAGTGAAGGAGACCTTAAAAATAAAGCACGACACACAACAGAAATACACAAAAATGACGATAGACATCCAAGATACGGCCATACCCACCAGGAACAGGACCATGACACCGTCATTAGTCATCACACACCACACTTCATAGAAATATGTAACAATGACAGCAGACGTCCGAGACACGGCCAAGTCCATCTAGAACAGGTGGTAGTGGTAAGTTCCTATGTGACCAACATCTAGAACAGGATAACACAGGCGTAACACTAGTACATAAGTACACACCTAAACAACATAATCGCAAATTAATTCTTCCCTCGCCAGAGGGTTGGTTAACGTATGATGAAACAACAACTTCAGAAAAATATGATTATGACATCAAAATGTAAACCATACATGCAGACTGTAATTTTCGTCTACGGTGGCAGTACGCACGAAAAGACAGATCAGGTGCAAGAAACAGTTATCAATGAGAAACAAAAGCAAACAGAAAACTTCAAACAACAATAAGTGACCACACACCATATGGATACTAAAAACAACACGAACTCACAAAAAACTTACACTGAAAAATCACAACAATCTTCAACTGACGAGACATCACATCAACCAAAACCGGAAACTACATCAAGAGATAAACAACACAAGCCAATACATGAAACAGACTTACAAAACCAATAACTAGGAAACAAAATACGTTACCATGACAGCGAAGAGAACTTGCACGACGGGAACTTGCACCTAAGTCGACTGGAAAAGGAATTTTTGAAACTGCACTAAGACTAGCAGCAAGACCGAATCGCCCATTGGGCGAGACTATATGCTACCCCACGACTGAACAAACAGACAGAATGATTCTACGAACTGACAACCTAGCAGTAGGTAAACTCGAACTCCGTAATCTTTTACGTAAATCATGTGAACGAAGAAATGAAGACCTTAACCTGACAATGTTTACCAGAGCTGGCCGAAGTTCTTTGTTTTTATTAAATTTCCGTAATGAAATTCTTGCAGCTAAACGGTATGGATAGAAGGATGGTGGCCGCAGAGCTTGGTGGGCTGGTGGACGAGGTATGAGCGTACATATTGTGCCTACACACGAGATGGAAGAATTCCAGGCCATCCGAGGCAGTACATGCAAATTACAGGCACCAACAAGGGCACGGCTATAATCATTGCAGTAAACAATAACATTGCAGTAAAACAAATAATGCAGTTGTGCACACGAGATACGGTTACAGATGAAATAACTTCAGGTAGAGGAACATGGATTAAAAAAATGGTTAAAATGGCTCTGAGCAGTATGGGACTTAGCATCTGAGGTCATCAGTCCCCTAGAACTTAGAACTATTTAAACTTAACTAACCTAAGGACATCACACACATCCATGTCCGAGGTAGCATTCGAACCTGCGACCGTAGCGGTCGCGCGATTCCAGACTGACGCGCCTAGAACCGCTCGGCCACACCGGTCGGCAAACATGGATCATCTCGTCGATTGACGCCCAGTACTCATTTGATATAGAGCCTTTTGCTGAAGCAATAAAAGAAACTGCTCGATTTTCAAATGGCAGACGGCTACTTATCTTAACAGACATAAATGCTAGGTCAACCCTCATCGTTAATACAGATAGCTAACTGGCAGGTGCTCGATAAGACAATTCTCAGTGATCATAACGCAATAATTATATACCTAAAACACACGTTACAGCACTCAAGGTTGCTGCTACACAAAGCAAACCGGCAAAAACTAAGGCACGTGACTGAAGAGTTTCCTCTGTGTGTCACACAAGGAAGCATAGATTACAGAGCTCGCGTCCTTATAGACGTCTCATAGAGGGCACAAACTACACCAATACCTGCAGCATCCGATGTACCCAAACAAAGAGCACCGTGGTCAGCACTGCTAATAAGACTAAGAAAATACGTTCATGATAGAGGACTGTTTTACCAAAATCAAAGACAGCACAGGAAATAGAAAATAGATTTCAACATCATCGTGACGCTAAAACAAGGTACAAAGACGACTACATAAGACCAGGAAAGATCAATAGGACACATACATTATGTGATCAAAAGTATCCGGACACCTGGTTGAAAATTACAAGTTCGCGGTGTCCTCCAGTGGTAATGCTGGAATTCAATATCGCGTTCGCCCACCCTTAGCCTTGATGACAGCTTCCATTCTCGCAGGCATGAGGTGCTGGAAGGTTTCTTGGGGAATGGCAGCCCATTCTTCACGGAGTTCTGCACTGAGGAGAGGAGAGGTATCCATGTCAGTCGGTGAGGCCTGGCACGAAGTCTGCATTCCAAAACATCCCCGGTCAGGACTCAGTGCAGGCCGGTAGATTGTTGTTGTTGTTGTGGTCTTCAGTCCTGAGACTGGTTTGATGCAGCTCTCCATGCTACTCTATCCTGTGCAAGCTTCTTCATCTCCCAGTATCTACTGCAACCTACATCCTTCTGAATCTGCTTAGTGTATTCATCTCTTGGTCTCCCTCTACGATTTTTACCCTCCACACTGCCCTCCAATGCTAAATTTGTGATCCCTTGATGCCTCAAAACATGTCCTACCAATCGATCCCTTCTTCTAGTCAAGTTGTGCCACAAACTTCTCTTCTCCCCAATCCTATTCAATACCTCCTCATTAGTTACGTGATCTACCCACCATATCTTCAGCATTCTTCTGTAGCACCACATTTCGAAAGCTTCTATTCTCTTCTTGTCCAAACTAGTTATCGTCCATGTTTCACTTCCATACATGGCTACACTCCATACAAATACTTTCAGAAACGACTTCCTGACACTTAACTCTATACTCGATGTTAACAAATTCCTCTTCTTGAGAAACGCTTTCCTTGCCATTGCCAGTCTACATTTTATATCCTCTCTACTTCGACCATCATCGGTTATTTTACTCCCTAAATAGCAAAACTCCTTTACTACTTTAAGTGTCTCATTTCCTAATCTAATTCCCTCAGCATCACCCGACTTAATTTGACTACATTCTATTATCCTCGTTTTGCTTTTGTTGATGTTCATCTTATATCCTCCTTTCAAGACACTGTCCATTCCGTTCAACTGCTCTTCCAAGTCCTTTGCTGTCTCTGACAGAATTACAATGTCATCGGTGAACCTCAAAGTTTTTACTTCTTCTCCATGAATTTTAATACCTACTCCGAATTTTTCTTTTGTTTCCTTTACTGCTTGCTCAATATACAGATTGAATAACATCGGGGAGAGGCTACAACCCTGTCTTACTCCTTTCCCAACCACTGCTTCCCTTTCATGCTCCTCCATGCCGGTACATTACAGGGATGTTATTGTTGTGTAACAACTCCGCCACAGGCCGTGCGTTATGAACAGATGCTCGATCGTTTTGGAAGATGCAATTGCAATCCACAAATCGCTCTTCAACTGTGGGAAGCAAGAAGGAGCTTAAAATATCAATGTAGGCCTCTGTTGTGATAGTGCCACGCAAGACAAGGAGTGCAAACCCCCTCCATGAAAAACGCGACCACACCATAACACCACCGCCTCCGAATTTTACTGTTGGCACTAAACACGCTGGCAGATGACGTTCACCGGGCTTTCACCGAACCCACACCCTGCCATCGGATCGCCAATATTGTGTACCGTGATTCGTCACTCCACACAACGTTTTGCCACTGTTCAATAATCCCATGTTTAGGATCTTTACACAAAGCGAAGTGTCGTTTGGCATTTACCGGCATGATGTGTGGCCGCTTGACCATGAAATTCAAGTTTCATCACCTCCCATCAAACTGTCATAGTACTTGCAGTGGATCTTGATGCAGTTTGAGATTCGTGTGTGATGGTCTGGATAGATATCTGCGTATCATACATTACGACCCTCTTCAACTGTCGACGGTCTGTGTCAATCAACAGACGTGTCCCTTCACGTTTCGACATCAATATCACATCGGAAACAGTGGACCTAGAGATGTTTAGGAGTGTGGAAATCTCGCGTACAGACTATGACATGTGACAACCAATCACCTGACCACGTTCGAAGTCCGTCAGTTCCGCGGAGCGCCCCATTCTGCTCTCTCACGATGTCTAATGATTACTGAAGTCGCTGATATGGAGTACCTGGCAGTAGGTGGCAGGACAATGCACCTAATATGAAAAACGTATGTTTTTTGCGGATTTCCGGATACTTGTGATCACATAGTGAATGCTAGAACAAACTTACAGAACAACATCTAGGGGGGGAGGGGGGGAGGTGGAGGGAGGGGGAGGCAGCAAGCGGTTTAAACTGCAGACTGAACGTATAAAGACTCCTGCAGTATTATCAACACTGAAAAAAAGAAGACTGTACCACCACAAGGGGCTGGAGATGCACAGCACAGTATCTCCTCAACTAACACTTCCTGACGATGACCACACTTAGGACAACCAACTTCACACCACCCATCGCAGACTACTTTATAACAAATACGAAAACGGAGGTATCACCACCTCTGTTGCTCGTGAGTAAGTTGCACTGGCAAAACACAAAGTAAATAACAAAAAGGCACCCCAAAACGTCAAACAAGCTGCTCTATTTATCGTGCCATATCTGTCAGACTTACTGAATGATGCTCTACTAGAAGGATGAATACCGAATATATGGAAGACGGCATTTGCGGTTATAATCAAGAAAGTGCAGGACAAAGACCCGAATGACCCTAAGAGATACAGACAACCAATATGCCTTATTAACATTCTGGCAAAGGTACAGGAGAGACTGCTATGGAGCAGACTTCAGCAGCACCGGCAGCTATTTGGCCTTAGCACACATCACTTTGGTGTTCGGCCACATAAATCCATCGACGACGCATTCAATAGGGCCATAGAAATGACACAGCAATACACGACAAACGCATAGTAGCAATCCTAATTGACATAGCTGGTGCTTCCGACAACCTTTGGTGACCGACGCTGTTTGCAAGACTTAGAGAGATGAATGTCCACTGGCTCTGTACGACAGCCTTTGAGATTACTGTAAAAACAGGATGGTGGAATGGAAGACTGGTCGCCATAAGGTTATAAAGAGGGTAACAAAGGGTTGTCCGCAAGGATCCATATGCGGACCGGTTTTCTGGAACCTAGCCATAGAACCACTACTGAATGCACTACAAGACAACGACATGGAGAAAGGGGTGGTTGCTTACGCTGATGACCTTATGATAATGCAAACTCCAGGTCCCAATTAGAGAATAAAGTCTCGCAGCTCCTAGCGTTCATCAGTGAATGGTGCACGAACAACAAATACAATAGCAACAAACAAAATTGTTTACCTATTTCTAACAGGCACACTGAAAAGTAATCCAGTTATAAAGTTTAACAACATATCTGTAAAAAGGAAAGCTATGACAAGATACGTTGAAATTTATATTGACGAACATTTACACTTAAACAAACATGCCATATTGGCCGTTAACAAAGTGGCGAAACTCATGCATAAGCTTGCAAGACTGAGCACTATAAGATACAGACTACCCCTTCAAACAATGAGGACATGTTACACAGCATTCTTTGCGTCAATAGCTTGTTTTGTAGCTAGTGCTTGGGCCCATCGATTATGCTTAGGTACGTATAAAACCATTGTGAGGCGCGGCCAGAGAAATGTTCTACTCTGAATCTCTGGGGTTTTCGGCTCGAGCTCGTTTAAGGCACTGTGCGTGGTGCTGTAAATTTCCCTTACAGATATTAAAAGTCGATATTGCAAGTCGCCACAGAGCGCTGCCTACTGGCTGAAGAGGGGAAGACGCGACAAAATAAGAGAAATAATTGGACGAGACATGACCGACAAATTGTTAATCATATCCATATCCCATGTGACTATATGAGCCAATCTTGACAATATTTACCATGGTGGCACAGAGCGCCAGCAGGCGGTCAGAACATAGTATGTAATATACAGTCTCTCTTACACATTACAATTTATTCACGACCATTTTCGCACAGCAAGCATCCATTATCAAGTTTCAAACACTGATGAAACTACCACTTAGTTACAGAGATTTCGGTGACAGTTTGGTAGCTTCATTACTATTTTAAGCTTGATAATGAATGCTTGTCTTCCGAAACAGGTTGTCAATAATTGTAATGTGCCAATGAGACTGTATACTACGTATCAAGCGAACCAAAGCTTCTCGGTCAGAGAACTCGTTACTTCATAATTATCAGAAAGAAGGAAAAATTTGTATGTTGAGACACTAAAAAAATAAAAATGGGAAACCAAATTATATCTGGTCACCTCAGTGCAGAAAGTTAGTGACCGAAATTTCACGAGAAGATTCTGCCGCTACGAAAAACACCTTTGTTTTAATGATTAATTCGCGTATCACATCCGTGGCCCTCTCTCCCCTACCTCGCAATAGTATAAAACGAGCTGCCCTTCTTTGAACTTTCTCGAAGACCTTGTAACACTTTCATTACGATGTGCTCTTTCACCATTTATTATTGTATATATACTTGCCTTTATCTTTTTGTAAATTTATATGTACACGATGTATGAATTAATTTGTTTATTTTGCTGTATAATCAATTGTGTATATTATGTAAATATCGCTGAGTAATCGCTCAGGGAATGTTAGGGAAACGTTAGGTTTTGGTCAACGAATAAGTATCGTTGGAATAGCGGTGTCTCTGGACGCGGGAGGATGTTACGTCAGAGTACGCGCTACACAGAGAGAGAACTCTGGTGTGAGACTTGGTGAAGTGCGGACGCATGGATGGCGTGCACTGTACTGGAGGAGTGATTGTTTAGCGGCACGTGGCAAGTGATGAGCGTGGGCGGTGGGAATATTGGCTGCAGCAACGTCAAGAACCCGCTCGCCAATATCATTGCCAGTAACTACCGTGCTCGCTAATTATCATGGAAAGGAGCCAGCAGCAGTATCGTCGTCAGCAACCTCGTCACGGCGAGAATGGACTGAAGTAAGATTGCTGCATCACTCCCACTCCCAACTAGTTGGCGTGGTGTTTTGCGAGTGAATAATTACCATAGTTTAATCAAAACTGTTTACCCGTGATTCTCCTAAAATAATTCACCAAGTAGGTTCCTGTCCTGTCCTATTGTTACAATAATCCGAGTACCGTTTATGAAAAATGAAAATTGCAGTGCCAGTTAATTTTGCTTATGAACTAAATGATTCAGTTAGATTAAAGATTTGAACTTAAAGCATTGAGTAATTTCTGTCTCACTAACTTTAAATTTGAACTTTAATCTGAGGCGATCTAATTGTTGCAAATTGTAAATCAACTAATCAAATTAAAATGATTCCCGTCACCATGAACAAAAGCACTAACTAGAATTAATGAGTGAGTGCAAATATCAGTGATATTGTAATTTGTTGTTAGTAAAGTTCTGGTTCACATTTTGACTTACAGTCGTGCTAAAGTATAATAATTACCTTTTGATACAGTAATTATCAATTTCTTCTTCCCTGTTCAGAAGTCAATAGAGTTTCTTTTAATTATTTTCTGCCATTTTCCAAAATCCACAATGAAAATAGTAGACGTTATTGTGAGGTAGTGCCATTGTCACTTACAACAGTAAGGGTTATCTTGTATGTTTTCAAAATTTTAGCTGTATTAGTTAATGATATTCCGAGTGCAAACTAATTTCTTTCTCGCTTTATTACGTAAATGTTTCAATTGTTTTTGCTAACGTGCGTGCAGCCCTCTGTTGCCACGCGTGTTCGAGTAATTCTTGACATTGACTGTTAGGCTCATTAATTCACCTACCGAACAGAAACTTTGCCCAATTGGGCTGGCGACCGTATTTCTTTTAGTTATAATTATTTCAGTAACTCTTATTATTCTCTTCCGATCCACGTGGTACCCCTTCTCGTTGGCACAGTACGTGAATGATAGCACAAACCTTTCGAACAACCATACTAAATTTTACAGTAGGCGGAATAAGTTGTCCTAGAAGGCATCTTGTTGTTAACCTCCCCCTCATTTATCGACTTTATATTGAATCTTCGGAACGATAGCTTTTTCAAAATTTTATTCCAATCGTTCAGGCACATGCTTACACGGTCATATATTTCTAACATTGTCGATAGAAGGGAAGGGGGACGTTACACCTCCGCCGATCCTGTCTGATATGGATCTCACACAGCACAGCAATACATCGAAGAGGACATACAAGCGTAGTGTAGGCAGTCTTTCTAGTCATCTGAAAGCACCTGTTCCACATCTGGCATGACTCCTCCCAGCACGCGCACCTGGTGCATACTGGATACCTTCCTCTCCTTGGTAGTCATGTGCCTAAGGGGCCCCATTACATGCCTAACTTTGGAGCTCCCCACTACCAGTAACCCTACCCACCGTGATTTCCCAGATCTTGCAGTCTGCCCTGAAAGAGAGCAAACGACTGCTTCTGGCTGAGGAGCACAAAGAGCACTTGAAGCCTGTTCATAAGAAGAGCCGGGGAAGCACTTCGATCGGCTCTACCAGACAGTGTTCTACTACCTGCTACACCCAGGAACGCACTCCATCACGAGTGTGTGGTCAACTTCAGTTTGGGCAGTATTCGGGGTGGCCTCACTGGTGAACCAGTTGGAAGACGCGTGGGATGTACTGGACGTCCCTTGGGACCACACGTCCCACCCACCATAGTGATGCTCATTGGCAACAGTCTCAACCTGCGTGACTGAAGCTAGTACCGCCTGGAGCTGGGAGCAAAGGTTCACCAAACCAGCTCTCATCTGAACACAGCAATCATAGTCTCCATCCATACTAAAGACGGCTGAAATATTCTCAAGACAGTTATTAAAACGCGGAACTGTGCCTGATAAATACACAAAAATGCACGAAATTTAAGAATTTGATCTAAGGAGCACATAGAAAATTCAAAATAAGTCATTTCTTGTTAGAAGCTGTCAATTTACAAATGAAATAGAGTGCTTCGATGCACTTCTACAGGGATGGAAGAGAACAACAGTAAGTGACTCTTCAGTCCAAAACAGCTGCACTGCCTCAAGAGAAAGCCATAGTTTCTGACACATACTTATCACATTCGGTCAAACTTTTAACAAAACATTAAACCTCTTAATTAGTAGATTATGTAAGGATTTAAGACAGAAACTTCAACTGATCGCACGCCACCAGTTGCCTACTGTTATTGGGCAGTTCTCTACAGCAGTTGCCAGCGAGTTATTTGGAGTTGCCGACGTGTTCCAGTCTTCGGACAGTTAACGCATAGTGTTTAACGCTGAGTGTCGAAGATAAGTCAAAGTGTTAGTGACAGTTACAGACAACTTGAAAACCGGAGCATCCACAGCTAAAACAGTTAAAAATAATACATTGACAATTCATGCAGTACAACAGGTGTTTAAATATAATTGTTAAAACTATCAAAATATAAGACTGAATGAAAATTCCAATAGTCTGCTGTGACTGTGTTTGTTCAAGTCCATTAGAGGGGCACACAAACGGTTTTGCAACTTTTAAGTTGCGTCTTCTGGTGTATATAAATACTATATCGTATGGTATACGGAGTTGTTACAGAATGTCACAGAGTAACAGACAGCAAGGCTAGGCAAAATTCTCAGCCCTCCTCAATTGATAAAAACCATCATCAATAATGAATGTCCAGTCCATGTTAAAATCGCGAACTCTCTTCACATTACCGATTAAAATATGTTCCTGTCGGCGTATGTTAAGCAACAGCAATGCCTCTCCTAGATATTATATCCAAGAAAGTATTGGGTCCGAAAGCCGACACGCTTACATGTGTTTGTCACCAATATAATAATAATAGTAGCAGCTGACAACACAAGCTACGAGGCGTCCTGTATACTGTCAGAGCGTGTGCGGTGGCTGCCATCCGGATACTGAGACGGGTCCATAACCGTCATCCGTAAACATCATTCACCGCCCCTGTACTGATCGATCAGCTGCAACGGGCATGGAGCTTGTAACGGAACATACTAAAGGCTTTACTGTACCGAAGTATGCGATACCCTCCAAATTCAACCAGTTTAACGAGTATTTATGATTATAGAAAAGTTATTGTGTATGTTAACAATGATTGCATAACATGTCTGCATAAACAGTCAACCCATTAAATTATACTGAATAACTGACCCACACAAAAGTTTATATCACTTGATCACTGATACATAAAATGTCATCATGTAAAAACACTAAGTTCATCTTAAATAATTAATATGAAGTACGAAAAATAGTGGCCAACTTAGGTATTTTGGATCTCCTTAAATAAAAATCACCCAGTGAAACCTATTTGTTCACTAGGAGCGTTTTCACTCAGTATTCACGAAATCAATCCTATTTTAGACGAAAACCAATGTAATTCTTAATCATTCATGTTATTTACTTATTTATGCAAATTAGAGAAGTCAATTGACAAACTTCTAAAAAACGGCCTTTTTGTAACAAAGAATTATTCTGTCAAGTCAACAAATCTGTCTGTCATTTTAATAACATGTTAAATTATGTCACTCGATGCAAATTAATAACTTTTATGCACAAATTATGATAACAGATGTACATGTGACTTGTAAACTATATCTCTTTTTAGTAGTTCTTTGACAAAGTTATAAATACAAGCAGCAAGAACGGTCGGGAGGCAGTCGGAATGTCACTCTGGTACAGTGTGTTCGTGTGTTATTGTTTGAGGTGGATAAACAATGCAAAGAACATGTAAAGGAAGTTGTGTTGTGTCATGGTCTTTGGTGGACAGTGGAATTAAGATGGCCACCAGAGTAATAAATATTTGAAGTTTACATATTTGTTGGTTTCGCTCGTTCTTTATCATCAAAAGTACATAAAAAACACAGGACCTCATGTTTTTAACCCTAGACAACCAGATGTAGAGCCAGCATCAGCATCGAGAGACAGCAGCGATCCAGCAAGTAGCAGCGATTACTACAACACAACGCATTTTAATGGCGCCAACCTAACATCAAGTGCTAACAAGCTCCGTAAATGGGAGTGAAAAAGTGCGATTATAGCAATTAGCAATATCTACGACCAGGCGACCATTACAAGCTCCATCCCATAAACGGATATCCGGCACCTGTAGAACGCAATGCGTGCACATTTCATGCATGCATTCAACATTCTGGCGGTTACACAGGTTATTAACGTACAGGCATCTCACATTTGCAATGGTTTATTTCAGTCTTACATTAAACTGTGATCTTGCGATGTTAATCACTTAAATATGTTTCCTGGACAAATGTATTCCCGAAATTTCATTACTCTATATTAGTTTTTGGTGTTGCGATTTTTTTCTATCAGTGTAGTTTAACATGTTGAACCTGGCGTGTACCGCTGGTGGTTCACGCTAGATCCTCCTGTCGGGGGGTGTGTACCATCGGTCGCACACATTCGAGCCTACCAATTATGCTACCAGCAGTACACGGAGATATGATTTATTACCTAACAGCCAGGCGCAGCGGACAGCTGTGAATACAATTTTGTACGACCCTTCAACGAGAGAGCTTTCTGGACAAACGAGATACCACATAATTCGTAAAATTATTTTATGTGATCTCTCGTTTTTTAAAAGAATGGACTTGCGCCACTTTCAAAATAAGAAGTCAATATGTTAAATAGTGGACGATAAATAGTTTAGACAAGAAGAGAATAGAAGCTTTCGAAATGTGTTGCTACAGAAGAATGCTGAAGATTAGATGGGTAGATCACATAACTAATGAGGAGGTATTGAATAGAATTGGGGAGAAGAGGAGCTTGTGGCACAACTTGACTAGAAGAAGGGATCGATTGGTAGGACATGTTCTGAGACATCGAGAGATCAGCAATTTAGTATTGGAGGGCATCGTGGAGAGTAAAAATCGTAGAGGGAGACCAAGAGATGAATACACTAAGCAGATTCAGAAGGATGTAGGAAGCAGTAGATACTGGGAGATGAAGAAGCTTGCACAGGATAGAGTAGCATGGAGAGCTACATCAAAGTGGACTGAAGACCTCAACAACAACAACAACATGTTAAAATTGTAACCTAGGTCGTCTGAATACGACCACTGCCGCCTCACGGTGAGAAATGAGAAAAGCAGCGCCGCTAGACGAAGGAAAGGATGAATGCGTGCTCCAATCCACAGTGAGAAAGACAATTCTCAGTGCCTGCTTGAACTTGTGTTTAGTAGTATTTCATATGCAGACGAAGTTGTTTTTGTGCAACAGATGGAAGGTAGTTAGCAAAAAGGGATATACATCTTAATACTCGTAAATAGCAGTAGTAAGGAATTTCTAAGTAAAAACATGATGAGACTCAACACTGAGATAAATGACGAAATATTGAAGCAGGTATTCAACTTTAACTATCTCCCATGTGGAATATGCCCAATAATAGATTGGTAATAAAAGATTGTAAATTTAAACATAGATGTGGAACAATTCGTAGAACTCTGAAGTATAAAACCAGAAAAGAAACTAGACTGAAGCTCTGTAAATCAGTTACAGTAACGGTTGTATTATTTGGAAATCAGACATGGATACTCTCGAAGAAAGAGGGAAAATTACGTCATATGAGATGAAATTTTCATGGTAGTCAAAGCCTGCACACTGACTGACAAAAAACGAAACTTTGAAATGAGATGAGAGCTACAAATTATCAATTTAGAAATCAAAATAAAAAAATATAAAGTCAGCGGGTGTAACAATTTAGAAAGAGTGCAGCAAGATCGTCTGCCTAGAATCGCTATGAACTACAAGGCCACTGTACGGTGAAGTGACGCCCGTCCGAGGACAATATGGTCTCCGGTACACGCTTACTCCATGAAGTAAAGCTCTTAATGCAGATTATGAGTCGGGTACTGTAGCAATTTTCGTACTTGGACGATCATGATCCAGTTACAATCATTTATGAGCGAGATGGGTTCAATAACAAGAGGGAGACTATACCAGCGCCAGCACACGATTACCTGCGACTGATCTTCCTCAAAGTAATGAAAATTGTATGCTTCCAGTAGAACTACATTTGGGCATGATCCATGAAATTACTATTCTAATAAATCTCCAAAAAGTCAGTTTTGTAATGCATTTACCTGGAAACTCTATAGCTTTCGTTTCATGTTACAAATATTTTCCTTACAAATGTGACTTATCAACGGTGTTATCAGCAAGTGTTATAAACAGTGTTGTAAGTGCGTTGCTAAATAAAAACTTTGAGGTTCGCCGATGACATTGTAATTCTGTCAGAGACAGCAAAGTACTTGGAAGAGCAGTTGAACGGAATGGACAGTGTCATGAAAGGAGGATATAAGACGAACATCAACAAAAGCAAAACGAGGATAATGGAATGTAGTCGAATTAAGTCGGGTGATGCTGAGGGAATTAGATTAGGAAATGAGACACTTAAAGTAGTAAAGGAGTTTTGCTATTTGGGGAGCAAAGTAACTGATGATGGTCGAAGTAGAGAGGATATAAAATATAGACTGGCAATGGCAAGGAAAGCGTTTCTGATGAAGAGAAATTTGTTAACTCTTCTTGACCAAACTATTTATCGTCCATGTTTCACTTCCATAAATGACTACACTCCATACAAATACTTTCAGAAACGGCTTCCTCAACTTAAATATATACTCGATGTTAACAAATTTCTCTTCTTCAGAAACGCTTTCCTTGCCATTGCCAGTCTACATTTTACATCCTCTCTACTTCGACCATCATCAGTTATTTTGCTCCCCAAACAACAAAACTCCTTTACTACTTTAAGTGTCTCATTTCCTAATCTAACTCCCGCAGTATCACCCGATTTAATTCGACTACATTTCATTATCCTCGCTTTGCTTTTGTTGATGTTCATCTTATATCCTCCTTTCAAGACACTGTCCATTCCGTTCAACTGCTCTTCCAAGTCCTCTGCTGTCTCTGACAGAATTACAATGTCATCGGCGAACCTCAAAGTTTTTATTTCTTCTCCATGGATTTTAATTACTACTCCGAATTTTTCTTTTGTTTCCTGTACTGCTTGCTCAATATATAGATTGAACAACATCGGGCATAGGCTGCAACCCTGTCTCACTCCCTTCCCAACCAATGCTTCCCTTTCATGCCCCTCGACTCTTATAACTGCCATTTGTCTCTGTACAAATTGTAAATAGCCTTTCGCTCCCTGTATTTTACCCCTGCCACCTTTAGAATTTGAAAGAGAGTATTCCAGTCAACATTGTCAAAAACTTTCTCTAAGTCTACAAAAGCTAGAAACGTAGGTTTGCCTCTGTAACTCTATTTAATTTATTTATTTAAACGTATGGCTTGCACTGTACAGTAAAAAAGGGAAGAAACTGGAATACTATATTATGTAAAGAGAAGCGGAATCGTATGTAGATCAGGTGGGTGGTGCGATAACGTGAGAAGAATTTGACACATTACTGAATGACCTAAGTTGAACAAGGCATTTGCAGTGGACAAAATTTCCACAGAATTATTAAAATCGTTGGGAAAACCAATCAATACAAAACTATTCCACCTAGTATACCGGAGATATGTGACAAATAGAATACACTCAGACTGCAAGAAAAATGTAGTGATGAAAATATCAAAGAAGGCAGGCGCCGGAAGGTGTGGGTATTGTCAAAGTACAAGTTTAATACGTCATGCCTGCAAAACAATAACACAAATTATCTACAAAAGAACGAAACGACTGGTAGAAGGTGATCTAGGAGAGGGTCAATTTAAGTTCAGGAGAAATGGAGGAACAGTCGAACACTGCCAAATATATACAGGGTGAGTAACGTAAGACGTAACACCCCTTTTATTTCGTGAGCGCTTATATGTATCGAAAGGCGGTTTTCGGCAAATGTTAGAGCGTCGAAGGATACGTATTTTTTTTTCTTTTCGTTTGGTTAAAGTTTTTAGCGTGGGTATCAACGGAGATACTGAAGCAAGTATTTTTTAATGGAACCGTATACTTTTAGAACCGCATTCGATAGCTCTTGAGAAGACAATTACAGTGATATGGCGTTTGTTAATGTTGACGACGAAGTCTGTCGTAAAAAATTCGAGAAATGTACTGGAATTTGACTGCACTGTGGTCGGAATCGGCATTAGCGGTGCAAACACCGCAAAGCAGAGCTCTCGCGCTACGCTGTGTCAGAATGTCAACACATTTGCCTGTTTACTTCTCTGCACTGCAGGCCGCTCATTTCTGCTTAAACATTAATTGCGTGCAGACACGTACGCCAATGAGCAGAAGCTGGATATACTATTTTTGTATGATGAATGTATAAGAAATGTGCAGCGGTATAGGGCTAACTATCCGGATCGCCGATGTCCGACGCGCCACTCAGTTGCACGAATTATTAAGACGCTATCGCTGACAAGCTGCTTGAATGTCAAATAGAGGACAAGAAATAAGACTGCAGCTGACACAGAACACGAAGAAGCTCTTCTGGCTACGACGCTCCGTACAGTGATACGAGACATATTGCCAATGAATCTGGAGTCAGCCAGACGAGTGCCTTTCGCATTCCGCATCGACAGAATTTCCATCCCTACCATCTGTCACTACATCGGGCACTCGAAAGCCGTGATTTTGGACGTCGTGCAGAAATTTGTTGGTTTGCCCTTCAGGAACAGAGAGACGACCCTACATTTTTCCAACGTGTGCTCTTTGCCGATGAAGTAACGTCTACCAACTACGCTAATGTAAAGGTCAGGGCAGCCGAAAATCCGCACTAGCTGGCTTCGTCAGGTGCAACGTCAACGGCCGTGGAGCGTAAACGTTTGGAGCGCCAGCATAGGAAATTACACTGTGGGACCTTACTTCATCTCAGGCGTTCTACATGGACATTCATAAGCACACTTTATGACGAACATTGTGCCGGTTCTTGTAGCAGAGGTACCACTGGATATTCGTCGGCGTATGTGCTTGCAACACTACGATTGTCCAGGTCACTCGTCCCGTGTTGCAACGCAAATACTGAACGAGAGTTTTCCTGGACGTTGGACAGGACGAAATTCTGTTGTCAAATGGCCTGCGAGGTTCCCCTATTTGGTTCCTCTTGCTTTCTTTCTTTGGGGAGCACTCAAAGATGCAGTCTATGACGAATCTCCAACTATGACAGATGATATGTGTCTTGAATCGCCAGTGCATGGTCTACCATATCATCAACTGTAATTACATCCTTTCATCGTTATTTCTAACACGGCGATTGCAAATGTGCCTTTCAGTCCTTAGTCGACAGTGTGAACACATGCTTAAATAAAGAATAAAGCTACTTTTTTGGAAGACAAAGTTTATGATTTGTGATTTGGGTGGTACTAAATTGGTGATCCTTTGTTGCCTCAGAACATGTCCTACCAACCGATCCCTTCTTCTAGCCAAGTTGTGCCACAAGCTCCTCTTCTCCCCAATTCTATTCAATACCTCCTCATTAGTTATGTGATCTACCCATCTAATCTTCAGCATTCTTCTGTAGCACCACATTTCGAAAGCTTTTATTCTCTTCTTGTCTAAACTATTTATCGTCCATGTTTCACTTCCATACGTGGCTACACTCCATACAAATACTTTCAGAAACGACTTTCTGAAACTTAACTATACTTAATAAAATGTTTAGTTCAACGAATGTGTCCCATATGATGTAATTTGGAGCAGTGTAGGTGGAGACAGTTGTCCGACAGCATGTGTTTTGCCTCTAAGAAGCACACAGCCAGCACAAATAGGCCAAATCTTCCTATTAACGTTTAGATATTTCATACAATAATTGCTTTGCGCAGCGTCTAAGACCTCTTTAATTTCGAGGATCGAAAGTTGATTTCTCTGTTTCAGTTCACGTAAATCTGGGAGGATACACAAACGTGAAATAATTTTCCTAAGCCCTTTGTGATACGCTAGATTCTAGCCTGTGTCGTATTTCCATATACAACATTCGTAGGTGAACCTGCATCTAGGTCGTAAGTTAGTTCAAGGGGAAATAAAACTTTGTTCTCCTAGTGCAAGCATAACTTACGGTACACAACTACGCAGCCTGGTCCGAGAGGCCTGCTTGGCATTGTTTCCACCGCAAATGCCGTTCCTGGCCACCGTTCCCCTCACATTCTAGGATATTTCTCGAACTTTTTACCAGAAGTTTCAACATCAACATTAACAAACACTATATGACTGTAATTTTGTTCCCAGGAGTTATCGAATGCAGTTATAAAAATTATACGGTTCCATTAAAAAAACATACTTAGTACAATATCTCAGCTGATACCAGCACTAAAAACATTAACCAAACAAAAATATATGTGCCCCGCGAGGCTCTAACATTTGCCGAAGCCGGCCGGGGCGCCCGACCGGTTCTAGGCGCTTCAGTCTGGAACCGCGCGACCGCTACGGTCGCAGGTTCGAATCCTGCCTCGGGCATGGATGTGTGTGATGTCCTTAGGTTAGTTACGTTTAAGTAGTTCTAAGTTCTAGGGGACTGATGACCTCAGATGTTAAGTCCCATAGTGCTCAGAGCTTTTCGAACCAATTGACGAAAACCGCGTTTCTATATGCGCAACCATTCACGAAATAAAAGGGGTGTTAAGTCTTACGTGACTCATCGTATACATTACTGTAAGAAGTAAGTTACTATCCCAGAACCTACAACCTGGAACTGAATATCAATAGCAGGTTGCCTATCTAACGGCTTCGAGAAGCAACAAAAATTGATTTTCAGTATTTTGCTTGATTACTGACCAATGTAAAAATTTTAAATGTTGTTGTAGTCTACTCATTAAGAGCAATATTCTTATGTTAAAGGCTTAACACAATGAGACAGGTATTACAGTTGGAGACTGTGTGTCTGTCTTGATGAAGCGAAACAGGTGGCAAGCAAATACCCGGACTTTATTCATCCAGTATGTAAGAATGAGAGCCTCTAGCGCTTCGCAACAAACTTTACACATGATTTCAAACCTTTACGAACTTTTTCTCGCTGACACCCCACACAGAATGATGAAAGGAGAAAAAGTAAATCGTATACTTCAAAAAATGTTCAAATGTGTGTGAAATCTTATGGGACTAAACTGCTAAGGTCACCAGTCTCTAAGCTTACACACTACTTAACCTAAATTATCCTAAGGACAAACACACACACCTATGCCCGAGGGAGGACTCGAACCTCCGCTGGGACCAGCCGTACAGTCCATAAATCGTATACTACATGTTCACTGTTCATGCAGTCAAATTTCAGCTTCGGACATGACCTTTTAATTTACTACTTCTCTACAATCGTCTCTGTTCACAACACAGGTTGTAGACAGTATTCACATACATCGCTGATGGTACCTGCTAAATTATAACGTTGTACGACGTATAGTTCAGGACATATGACCTCATAGATATTTAAATACGTTCTGCTTAAAATGGAGCGTAATTTATCCAGACTATTTTCATCCAGTGTTTCATAATGAGAGCACATAGAAACTTCCCACAGACGTTAAGCACAATTTGAAACATTTTCTAATCTTGTTTTGTAGATGGGAGTTCGATTGTTTGAAAATAGTGATTTACTGCTATCTTTGGAGATAGAATGAAGAAAGACAAACTCACATTTATAACATTTGTAGATTTAGGAAAGGTTTTTGATAAAGTTGTACGGAATACACAGTTTGGAATTCTTCTCGTAGCGTGGATAAAATACATGAGGCGAAAGGTTAACTGCAATTTCTATAGGAACTAGAGACAATACTGTAACCAACCCCCTCCCCCCCCCCTCAACGTTATTCAGTCTATACACTGCGCATGCAGTAAAGGAAACCAAGGAGAAATTTTCAAGGGGAATTAAACTTTAGGGAGAATAAATAAATACTTTTGCCAATGATACTGTAACTCTGTGAGAGATGGCAAAACGTTTTGAACTGAAATACATGATTGTAGCTCCGTCACAAGTTGCATTTAGAAGTACCTTTTTCTATTTCTTGGTGGTGACTATTTTCGACCCCTGTGTCCCTTTTCAAATCATCCGTATCGTAAGTGTGACAATACGGGCGGTAGCCAACGTACAGCAACTGCCCCTGCATAGATGATAAAAGCGGCGCTATGGCCGACTCGACAACAGTAAACAGACAACGTAGGACGGGCATTAGGAACCGCTGTAATCTCTGTTCTCTGTGTATGTAGTCTATATACCGTTGCTGAGTCGGCCACGGTGTCGTTGCAGGGGCAGTTGTTGTACGTAGGCTATCGCCCGTATTGTCACATTTACGATACGGATGGCTTGAAAATGGAGCAGGTGTCCGAAACTAAAACAAGATACTTCCGAATGCAACTTATGACGGAGCTACAACCATTTCAATTATTAAATAAGTTGCGAACCTATTTTTCAACAGTAGCATGTTGCAAGTTCGTAAAAACTTTTTGATGATTAGTTGATCCGAATGGATAGCGTCTGGAAGATAAAGTATTTGTCTGAGGTGTAGCTTTCTATGGAATTGAAATGCGCATGATCAATTCTGAACATAAGAAGAGAGCAATTAATGAAGAACTCCTCAGCCGAATTGAGAAGAAAAGTCCTTGGTGACACAACATTACTGACGTAAGAGATAGAGCAATAGGACATTTCTTGAGGAATCAAGGAATAGTTTAAGTTGGCAACGATGGGAAGTATGGAGTGTAAATTCCCTATAGAGAGAATAAAGTTTTAATACGGAATCAGGTTTAATAGGTGCAGGTTGCAGTATTTATGCAAATAGAGAGAATAAAATCTGAATACGGTAAGCAGGTTTAATAGGTGCAGGTTGCAGTATTTATGCAAATATGAAGAACCTTGCACAAGACAAACTAGCGAGGAGAGCGTGGAAAATAATTTAGGCTTATTTCCGTTAATTTACTGGAAGATTTTCAGGTACTTACATGAGCACTGTCAGTCGCTGAGACGCACAGCGGCTTGCAGCCTACAAATATATATTTGTTTATACATTTGAAAGACTGAATATCCAACAAATGACAAAGTCAAACAAGCAAGCTATTTTAACAGAATGAGTTACACTGTAAAACAATTAAAAGCTGCCGTAAAAATGGTTAACGCCATTCTAATACATCGACAGTCTTTTAGAGAATTGGCTTATGTCAAGTGTAACACCACTCTGTGGCTGTTGTGCTGTAACGCACTTAATGCCTGACGTATACATCGTTGAAACAAGACTAAGATAGAGAGAAATAGCGCCGGTCTAGGGTAATAGCCATCTGTATTAATACGAAAACTAAAACGCGCTCAGAGCAAGTTTTGTGCAAAATAGAGAAAATCAGCGAAACGCTTTCGTCCACCAGAATTGTTAACTCTATCCGTGTAGCTGTTAACATCAGTTCCAGAAACGTGATCTATAGTAAACCGCGTCCGATACCAGATTTGTAATGCGAGAACATAGCTCTTTGTGTGAGACGATACTATCTACTGGTGTGCAGAACGAACAAATGGGGAAGCTAAAACAGTGATGACGTGATACCTAACAAACTTACACCAATGGTTGGCAAAATGGCGCGTAAAGCTAAATCCAGGGAAAAACAAGCTAGTACTGTCCCGACATTGGAACGTGGGTACAATCGAAAGATTTTCTCCTACAAATATGAAGTTACATGATTATTCTGCTATTCACAGTCAAGCGTTTACATTTCCAGAAGGCTTCTGACACCTTACCTCACAAGCGACTTCTAATCAAATTTTGTGCTTATCACTGTCCTCCCAGTTGTGCGACTGAATTCGTGATTTCCTGTCAGAAAGATCACAGTTCGTAGTCACTGGCGGAAACTCATCGAGCAGAACAGAAGTAATATCTAGCGTTCCCCAAGGAAGTGTTATAAACTCTGCGCTGGTTTTGATTTACATAAAAGATTTAGGGGACAATCTGAGTGGCACTCTTAGATTGTTTGCAGATGATGCTGTCATTTACCGTCTTATAAAGTCATCAGATGATCAAAACAAATTGCAAAATGATTTAGACAAGATATTTATATGGTGTAAAAGTGACAATTGACTCTAAATAATGAAAACTGTGACGTTACCGACATCAGTACCAAAAGGAATCCGTTAGATTTCAGTTACACTATAAATTACGCAACTCTCGAGGCTATAAATTCAGCTAAATGCTTGGGAACCACACTTACAAATAACTTAAATTGTAACGATCACTTACAGAATGTTGTGGGTAAAGCGAGACAAAGACTGCGATTTATTGGCATAACACTGAGAAAATGCAACAGTTATACTAAAGAGACTTTCTACACTACCCTTGTAGGTCCTCTTCTGGAGTATTGCTGTGCCGTGTAGGATCCGCATCAGACGCGATCGACGAAGGACATCGAAAAAGTTCAAAGAAGGGCAGCTCGTTTAGTACTATCGAGAAGTAGGGGAGAGAGCGCCACGGATACAATACGTGAACTGAGGTAGCAATTATTAAAACAAAGGCACTTTTCGTTGAGAAAAGATCTCATGAAATTTCAAACTTTTTCTCAGAGTGTGAAAATATTTTGTTGGCGCCCACTTGAATAGGGGAGAATGATCATCATAACAAAATAAGAGAAGTCAGAGCTTGCACAAAAAGATTTAAGCGTTCTTTTTTCCGCACGCTATTCCAGAGTGGAACGGTAGAGAAATAGCTTCGAGGTGGTCCGATGAAGCCTCTACCAGGCACTTAACGGTGATTAGTTTAGTTATAATGGGCGATCTGTAGTGATTACTTAGGAGAAGAAGAATTTCTTAGCCGGGATCTCTATGAAAAACTTTGTTGTAGATAATCGGTTTGGGTAATACTAAGTTACCATTTTCAGATCTTCATAAAGATGTTTGTAATAACCTTTATGAAGATCTGAAAATGGTAACTTAGTTTTACAAAAACCTTTATCTACTATAAAGTTTTTGCAGCAATCTCCGCTAGGAAGTGAGCGAGGTTTCTACGGCTGCCGCCGCCTCTCGCATCCCAATCTCCATCGTTCACGGTCATTCCAGTCTCCTTCATTAAGACCTCTCGCCGCCATTGCTTCGTTGACGTCGTCTTTCCAGGATCTCGCAGGTCTACCGCGCTTTCTTCTTTGATGTGGAGTCCATTGCCATACCCGTTTTGGCCATCTTGTGTCTGGCATACGCTGTAAATGACCATACGAGACTAGGCGCTTCCTTTCTATGTAGTCTAGGATTGTGCTTTTGACATTCATAACCTCTCTGATCCTATCATTTCTAATATGGTCAAGTCTGGAGTATCCACAACTCCGTCTTCAGAAATCCATCTCGACAGCCAGCAGGCGATCTTTCTGCCTCTGAGTTAGTTCCCACAACTCTATACCATATGTTGTGATACTTCCAATAATTGTGTGGTAGATGGTATGTTTTGTTCTGCGCGTTATGTTTTTGTTCCAGAGAATACCATTTAGTTATTTTACGGCTCGCCTGCCCTGGCCTATTTTATTGTTTACATCATCCATACCTCTACCATTGGACGACAGTGTCATTCCCAAGTACTTAAAAAAATTATGACACCCTTTAACAGTATCAGAACTGACCTGTAAGTCGTTAACAGTATTTTCTCCCACTTTCAGATATTCTGTTTTCGATACGTTTATGACACGACCCCATTTTTCATATTCTTATTTTAATTTGCGGAGCATGTAATTGGCATCTTCCACATCTCCAGCTACTAACACTTGATCGTCAGCAAAAAATAGAGTGAACCAGATCTCGTCGTCTATAGGGACACCCATTCCTCCGCATTTCCAAGTGTGCATCCCTGGCGTAGTCCCTTTGTCACCTCAAACTCTTGTGATAGTTGATTTCTCACTTGTGATAGATTTCTCACTTTGTGATAGTTGATTTCTCACCCATTCCTCCGCATTTCCAAGTGTGCATCCCTGGCGTAGTCCCTTTGTCACCTCAAACTCTTGTGATAGTTGATTTCCCACTTTAACCATTGCCGTACAACGTTGGTAGAGGAGTCTGACAGCTTTCACATAGCTCGGTGACACACCATTATCAATTAGCCTTGTCCATAGCTTGTTCTGTGGAACTGTGTCATAAGCTTTCTGGAGGTCTACAAAGACAAGGTGGGTTGTAAGGCCCCTTGCTGTCCTTTTGTCCACTAGGTTTTTGAGGCTAAATACTCCATCAGTACAGGAGCGACCAGATCTGAATCCATTATGTTCTTCAGATTCAGTTATTTCTTCTTCTATCCTCTTTTTTAGGATACGGTACGGCCATAGACTCTCGCCATGGATGGGATCACACTAATACCACGATAGTTTGCACAATTCCTCCTGTTGCCCTTCTTAAATATTGATGTAATTGTTGCCTTTTTCCACTCCTTTGGGGCTTCGTCACCTCTAAGGCATTTGTCAAAAATCACTGCCAATATCTCAAATAGTTTTGATGATGCTGCTTTAACCAGTTCTATATAATCCTGGACCTGGCGACTTTCTGTTTTTCATGGCATTAATTGCATTTTGGACTTCCTTTGGGGTTATCGGTGGTATATTATCATTACTGATTTCAATGCGTGGTGGGTTCCCAGTGAATGCAGCTCTGTTCTCAGTTAGTAGTCCTTGGTAGTGTTGTACCCATTCCTGCATGCAAATGAGGTTTATATTTGCTTTGTCTTTATTCCGTGTTCTCATTGTTTTCAATACCTTCCAGGCTTTATTTGCTCGTCTATTCCCCATGCTTTTTTCTATCTCTTCACCGGTTTTCTGCCAGGCTTCGTTTTTTGCCTTAATTATTGTTTCCTGTGCATCTTTTCTCCTCTCTCTGTATTCCAGCCAATCATTGTCTGATCTTGAGTTCAACCATTTGTTATAAGCTTTCTTCTTACTTTCTACCTTCTGTTATACCGAGTGGTTCCACCACTCATCACATACTCTATTACTCTTTTGGACTTTTTTTCCCAGTGCTTCATAAGCTGCGTTATGGATGGATCCTTTAACCATCTCATACATCTTATCTGCAGACGTTTCTTCAATGGCAACAAGTTTTTCTGCTAGCCTTCTACAAGAAGCGGGTTCAACTATGGTCAAGGCTTTGTAAATTATATTGAATATTATTGGCTTTCTCTGGTTTGGCTTCCACTTGAATAATATCTTAGACATTAGCACAAAATGGTCTGATCCGCACTGTGCACCTCTCATAGCCCTCGCGTCTTGTACCACTAGCTTCGTTGTTTGCTTTATTATGACATAGTCTATAATGGACTTGAGGTTAACGCTTGGTTTTATCCATGTGTATTTCTGGATGTCCTTATGCTTGAACCATCCATTCATAATTCTTAAGTCATGTTTAATTGTGTTTGATTGTGAATTATGGAGTAATTATGTAGATGTAGGGATAGCAGAGGGTTCAATACGTCACTCTCAAGCTATGTCACTTCGAACAGCGAACAGCGAACGGGAAAAAAAAACAAAGCGTGCTGCAGGTGAAAAACGGGTCTGCAACTTGTTTTATACTTGAACTAAATGGTTGTAGCTCCGTAATAAGCTGCATTAAGAAGTATCTTTTATTTCTTCCTGGTGGCTAGTTTCGGACACCTATGTCTATTTTCAAGCCATCCGTATCGTAAGTGTGACAATGCTATGTATAAAAATTGCCCCTGTAATGACAATCAAAACGGCACTATGGCCGAATCAACAAGAGTAAACAGACCACATAGAACAGACATTGGAGAAATCAGTGCAACATATGACGGAGCTACAACCATTTATTTCAAATATACAGGGTGGTCCATTGATAGTGACCGGCCAAATATCTCATGAAATAAGCATCAAACGAAAAACCTACAAAGAACGAAACTCGTCTAGCTTGAAGGGAGAAACCAAATGGCGCTATGGTTGGCCCGCTAGATAGCGCTGCCTTAGGTTAAACGGATATCAACTGCGTTTTTTTAAATAGGAACCCCCATTTATTATTGCATATTCGTGTAGTACGTAAAGAAATGTGAATGTTTTAGTTGGACCGCTTTTTTCACATTGTGATAGATGACGCTGTAATAGTCACAAACGTATAAGTACGTGGTATCACGTAACATTCCGCCAGTGCGGACGGTATTTGCTTCGTGAAACATTACCCGTGTTAAAATGGACCGTTTACCAATTGCGGAAAAGGTCGATATCGTGTTGATGTATGGCTATTGTGATCTAAATGCCCTACGGGCGTGTGTTATGTATGCTGCTCGGTATCCTGGACGACATCATCCAAGTGTCCGGACCGTTCGCGGGATAGTTACGTTATTTAAGGAAACAGGAAGTGTTCAGCCACATGTGAAACGTCAACCACGACGTGCAACAAATGATGGTGCCCAAGTAGGTGTTTTAGCTGCTGTCGCGGCTAATCCGCACATCAGTAGCAGACAAATTGCGCGAGAATCGGGAATCTCAAAAACGTCGGTGTTGAGAATGTTACATCAACATCGATTGCACCCGTACCATATTTCTATGCACCAGGAATTACATGGCGACGACTTTGAACGTCGTGTACAGTTCTGCCACTGGGCACAAGAGAAATTACGGGACGATGACAGATTTTTTGCACGCGTTCTATTTAGCGACGAAGCGTCATTCACCAACAGCGGCAACGTAAACCTGCATAATATGCACTATTGGGCAACGGAAAATCCACGATAGCTGCGACTAGTGGAACATCAGCGACCTTGGCGGGTTAATGTATCGTGAGGCATTATGGGAGAAACGATAATTGGCCCCCATTTTATCGATGGCAATCTGAATGGTGTAATGTATGCTGATTTTCGAAGTAATGTAATACCGATGTTACTGCAAGATGTTTCAGTGCATGACAGAACGGCGATGTACTTCCAACATGATGGATGTCCGGCACATAGCTCGCGTGCGGCTGAAGCGGTATTGAATAGCATATTTCATTACAGGTGGATTGGTCGTCGAAGCACGTTCACCGGATATGACGTCCCCGGATTTCTTTCTGTGGGGAAAGTTGAAGGATATTTGCTATCGTGACCCACCGACAACGCCTAACAACATGCGTCAGCGCATTGTCCATGCATGTGCGAACATTACGGAAGGCGATATACTCGCTGTTGAGAGGAATGTCGTTACACGTATTTCCAACTGCATTGAGGTTGACGGACATCATTTTGAGCATTTATTGCATTAATGTGGTATTCACAGGTAATCACGTTGTAACAGCATGCGTTCTCAAAAATTATAAGTTCACGAAGGTACTTGTGTCATATTGGAACAACCGAAATAAAATGTTCAAACGTACCTACGTTCTGTATTTTAATTTAAAAAACCTACCTGTTACGAACTGTTCGTCTAAAATTGTAAGCCATATGTTTGTGAGTATTTCAGCGCCATCTATCACAAAGCGAAAAAAGTGGTCCAACTAAAACATTCATATTTCTTTACGTACTACACGAATATGTAATATAATGGGGGTTCCTATTTAAAAAAAAGAAAACAGTTGATATCCGTTTGATCTATGGCAGCGCCATCTGGCGGGCCAACAATAGCGCCATCTGGTTTCTCGCTTCAAGCTAGACAAGTTTCGTTCTCTGTAGTTTTTTCGTTTGAAGCTTATTTCGTGATATATTTGGCCCGGTCACGATCAATGGACCATTCTTTATAAATACCAGAGGAAAAGTACTCCTATCGGATAACAATAATACGAATATTTTCATGTTTATTTAAGAGACTCTGAAAAATGGGGTACCAGATGCCTCAGTCTTCCTTCGTCAGCAGCTTTAAAAATTTTCCAAAAAATTTTGGCGTGCGGACATATCTACACTTTTTTCAACGTGCTACTCACCACAAACTCCCACAAGCTCACCTACTTGTAACTCACTCACACATATCCACTCCCGCCTGCCGTTTCATTGTCTCCTGTGTCACAGACAGAGTCTCATTCGTTCTATCTTACTACTACAATCTCCTCTCACTGTCATTCTCTCCTTCTTGCCCTCTCTCTCTTACTGCCAATAACTCATTCCTTTCTTCCTATTGCTACTGTCTCTTCTCACTGTTACTACCTCTCTCTTCCTCGCTGTCATTGTCATGTAGTCTGTCTCTCATTTGACTCTCTCATCCACTTTCTCTTTATTCCTCCCCCCCCCCCCCCCCCCCGAGTGCTGTTTCCTCCATTCTTTCCGTACCACTGTCCTTTCACTGTCAAGTATGTTCCACTGCCACTATGTTCCCCTCTTTCTCTGATACTGCCCTTGTATCCTTCGATCTTTCTATAGTACGACCCCTGTCTGTTATCTTCTGTACTTATTAATTTTCGCGCTCTTTCCCACTGACACTATTTTCTTGTCTCTCAGCACAAAAAAAATGCAAACGTTTGCATGCAAAATTTTTTAGGGAAGATTATTTAAGGTACTGAGAAAGGTAGAATGAGGCAGCTGGTACACACTTTTCAGTCAGTCTTTCAAATAAACGGGATTATATTCGCATTTTTTGTGATCCGATAGCAACATTTTTCCGCTGATTCCCTTATTTTCCTTGTTGCAAAATGGCATGTAACTCACATGAAAAGTAGTGTTTTTGTCAATAAAACACACATAGTTTACTTACGTCAAAAAGATATAACGCAAAATTAATTTTACACCTCAGACCGGGTTTACGTACAACAGAATTATGCATGTGCTTCTGTACTACAACATGGGGTTTCCACATGGTATCAGAAACACTTTACAGCATATTTCTCTTGCTACGTCACATTATGAAATACCAATTCGAATCATATCGGATTTTACGTGTGTATTTTACATGAGCAAGCAACATAACGTTGAACCTCTGTATCTCTAAAATAAATAAAGATATGACGAAAATTTTAGAGGTTGTTCGAGATCTGGATCTTAGGAATATGTGGTAAAAATTATAGCCATTTTCTGTGCATACCGTCTCGATATCTGCGGCTGACTTTTGGTACCCAAAAAACAAGGTTTGCGTTGTTTCTCGAAAACGGATAAATATTTTTGATAACGTGAGAATACCTATAGAATATACCATTAAAATTTGAGTGATTTGCTGCGGTTATTCATTATTTAGATTTCACCTCATACTGGATTTTACGTGTAAAAGTAGGGTAACTTTGAGCCTCTGTATCCTGAAACGGTAAAGATATGAAATAAGTTTTCGAGATTTTTCGAGGTCGGGATCTTAGAAATATGCCGCAAAAATTTCAGCCAATTGCTGAGCACAGCCGTCTTGGAATCCTCGGCTGGGTTTTGATTCGTTGATGACGGCAAAAATATAATAAAAAGCCGTTTTCTTGGGTTTTTCCGAGAAAACGCCCATGAAGCAGTGGTGCTCCATAAGTCCCATCAAGCCCACCGCAGATCACATCAAATGCGAAAAGACCCAACCGATATTCTCTATTTGTCTAAGAAAGAGGAAGTGTGTAACATTCATACGTTGACCGTGTACTGTAGGACATGGCTCTAAGACTATCCTTCTGTTGGATGTACAAGGGACCCTAGCCTAACGGCTACCCAAAGCGCTTGACCTTATCCTTTTATCATCAACAGAGCCCGACGAATGAGCACCGAAATATCCCGTTTTTACGCGCAGCGTTTCGGAACATATCAGATACGCACGCTGTCGCATGAATGTCATTTTCCATGGGAACACTGATTCTTCCAACAACATCACGACGGTAATGTAACTCTGAGACAATGAAAGTCGGAAAATGAAAATTGCCGACTGTAATTTTATGAAAATATTTCGCCTAAATAAAGAGCCTTGAGTTCCAGAACAATTCTTTCACACCTGAGGGGATTGCGTTCTATTTTTTCAACTTTCTAACAGAGAAACTTTGTTTTGGTACTCTTACCGACTGAGCCATACAGGCACGACTCACGATCCATACTAACAAGTTCACTTCTGGCTATACCTTTGTCCTACTTTCAAAGCTGTCCTCTAAACACTGCGAGACTAACCTCCTGGAAGAGTGGCTCGGCCACAGCCTGTAGAAATGTTTACAGAATGAATATTTTCTCTGCAGTGGAGTGAGTGCTGGTTTCGAAACTTCGTCGCAGTTATCTAAGACAGTTACGGGTTGGAATCTCGGTCTGGCACAAAGTTACGGTCTACCAGGGGGTTTCCAAAACGCCTTTGTTTTAAAGATTATCATCCAAAATCACTTATCATATCAGTGATACTCTCTTGTCCTATTTCATGATAGCACCAAACCAGCCGCACTTCGAATTTTTAAATGTTTTCTGGAAATCATATCTTGTAGCCCATTCCGGAAACAGCGATCGTGTGAGACCCAACTCGCTTTATTTGCTCATGAGACCCAGAAGATATTAGATACAGGCTCCCAGGTAGATGCCATTTTTCTTGACTTCCGGAAGGCGTTCGATACAGTTCCGCAGTGTCGCCTAATAAACAAAGTAAGAGCCTACGGAATATCAGACCAGCTCTGTGGCTGGATTGAACAGTTTTTAGCAAACAGAACACAGCATGTTGTTCTCAATGGAGAGACGTCTACAGACGTTAAAGTTGTGGTGTCACCGCCAGACACCACACTTGCTAGGTGGTAGCCTTTAAATCGGCCGCGGTCCGTTAGTATACGTCGGACCCGCGTGTCGCCACTATCAGTGATTGCAGACCGAGCGCCGCCACACGGCAGGTCTAGAGAGACGTCCTAGCACTCGCCCCAGTTGTACAGCCGACTTCGCTAGCGATGGTTCACTGACAAATTACGCTCTCATTTGCCGAGACGATAGTTAGCATAGCCTTCAGCTACGTCATTTGCTACGACCTAGCAAGGCGCCATTATCATTTGCTATTTATCTTGTGAGGCACGTAACGTCAGACCGATGTTCACCAATTATGGATTAAAGTTAAGTATTCCAACAGCTACGACCTTTTTTGCTAAAGTCTAACTTCCTTAAATGTTCCAGACCTCACGCCAGCCTACGTGAGCTTAACGCGTGCCTTTCTCAGAGTGGCTTGGTTGTCTTGCCAAGTCACAACAAAAGTAACCTCTGGCATGCCACAGGGGAGTGTTATGGGACCATTGCTTTTCACAATATATATAAATGACCTAGTAGATAGTGTCGGAAGTTCCATGCGGCTTTTCGCGGATGATGCTGTAGTATACAGAGAAGTTGCAACATTAGAAAATTGCAGCGAAATGCAGGAAGATGTGCAGCGGATAGGCACTTGGTGCATAAAGTGGCAACTGACCCTTAACATAGACAGATGTAATGTATTGCGAATACATAGAAAGAAGGATCCTCTATTGTATGATTATATGATAGCGGAACAAACACTGGTAGCAGTTACTTCTGGAAAATATCTGGGAGTATGCGTGCGGAACGATTTGAAGTGGAATGATCATATAAAATTAATTGTTGGTAAGGCGGGTACCAGGTTGAGAGTCATTGGGAGAGTCCTTAGAAAATGTAGTCCATCAACAAAGGAGGTGGCTTACAAAACACTTGTTCGAACTGTACTTGAGTATTGCTCATCAGTGTGGGATCCGTACCAGGTCGGGTTGACAGAGGAGATAGAGAAGATCCAAAGAAGAGCGGCACGTTTCGTCACAGGGTTATTTGCTAAGCGTGATAGAGTCATGGAGATGCTTAGCAAACTCAAGTGGCACACTCTGCAAGAGAGTTGCTCTGCATCGCGGTGTAGCTTGCTGTCCAGGTTTCGAGGGTGCGTTTCTGGATGAGGTGTCCAATATATTGCTTCCCCCTGCTTATACCTCCCGAGGTGATCACGAATGTAAAATTAGAGAGATTCGAGCGCGCACGGAGTCTTTCCGGCAGTCGTTCTTTCCGCGAACCATACGCGACTGGAACAGAAAAAGGGAGGTAATGACAGTGGCACGTAAAGTGCCCTTCGCCACACACCGTTGGGTGGCTTGCGGAGTATAAATGTAGATGTAGATGTAGAAAGTGCAGCAGTCTACAGGGTGGTTATAATTAGACTTTCGCTACTTATGCCAGAATAGACGGAAAACTATTTACCATATGGGCATCGAACTTCACAGGGACGACGTTCAGACTGTGCGCTGCAGAATTTGCGTTGTTAGTAGTGTTAGTGCCACGACTTGCCGTTAGGCACCGTTGCTGGTAGGGCAACGTAGGGGTACAACACTAGCATCAGTATGCATTACAACTGCAGACGTTCTACACCGGTCTCGACAAGGTGAGCAGGGATTTACTTGTAAAGCTGTTTCTCGGAACAACAGCAATAACACTGCTGGTCCTCGGAAGTATCGACGCATTAAAGGAATACGGAGAGGTCGTATTTCCATTCCGGGATTGAAGAACATGATACGGAACTTCAAGAGTAGGGGCACACTTAAGTGGAAACAAGCGTATCACACATTCTATTCCTTACTGACATCAAATAGCACAAGCCGTAAATAATAATACATCTCCAGTCAGTATTTTTCGTGATCTTCCCAACGTGTTTGATTGTGTAGATCATGACACTCTCTCAGAAAAACCGAGGTTTCATGGAACGGATGGCTTTTCACAGAGCTGGTTTGAATTACATTTGACAGACAGAATGCAAAAGACTGTGGCGAATAATTCAGACACTGTCAGAAAGGTAGAAAATTTTAATGACTGAGGAAAAAAATCACAAAGGGAGTCCCACAGGGTGTAATTTTAGGTCCACTCCTATTCCTTATATGTGTTAATGACGTTACACTTAACAATCGACAAGCAAAATTAGTGCTATCGCAGAAGATACAAGTGTCATAAAAAAATCCATTAGACAGAAAGCACCTGAAGAGTTGGTAAATGATATTTTCCAAAGCATTATTAAGAGGTTTTCTGAAAATATACTCTCCCTAAATTTTGAAAAAACACACTACATTTAGTTCTGTACAACAAATAGAGTCATTACAATATTTGATGCAGAACATGAGCAAAAGCCAGAAAGTAGGATAAAATTTTTCAAATTTTTGAGTGTACGTGCTGATGACCTTTAAGGAGCATATTACTGAGCTTCTCAAACATTTAAGTTCACCTACTTTTGCTCTTCTTCTTGGAAACAAACCTATGAACCCAGAGCCGGCCGCGGTGGCCGTGCGGTTCTAGGCGCGTCAGTCCGGAACCGCGTGACTGCTACGGTCGCAGGTTCGAATCCTGCCTCGGGCATGGATGTGTGTGATGTCCTTAGGTTAGTTAGGTTTAAGTAGTTCTAAGTTCTAGGGGACTGATGACCTCATATGTTAAGTCCCATAGTGCTCAGAGCCATTTGAACCATATGAACCCAGAATGAGATTTTCAGCGGAGTGTGCGCTGATATGAAACTTCCTGGCAGATTAAAACTGCATGCCAGACCGAGACTCGAACTCGGGTCCTTTGCCTTTCGCGGACAAGTGCTTTACCAACTGAGCTACCCAAGCACGACTCATGCCCCTTCCTCGCAGCTTTACTTCTGGCAGTACCTCGTCTCATACTGGTGGATTTAATATCAGCGCACACTACGCTGCAGAGTGAAAATCTCATTCTGGAAATATCCCCCCAGGCTGTGGCTAAGCCATGCCTCCGCAATATCCTTTCTTTCAGGAGTGCTAGTTCTGCAAGATTCGCAGGAGAGCTTCTGTAAAGTTTGGAAGGTAGAAGACGAGGTACTGGCGGAAGTAAAGCTGTGAGGACGGGGCGTGAGTTGTGCTTGGGTAGCTCAGTTGCCCGCGAAAGGCAAAGGTCCCGAGTTCGAGTCTCGGTCCGGCACACTTTTTTAATCTGCCAGGAAGTTTCAAACCTATAAACCTCCTTACATATAGTGTCGTACAGAATAATTCTCTAGGGTAACTCATCGCTTATTGATAGCACAAAGGCAAGCAGTAAGAATAAATGTGTGTGAATTTCTAAGGAACCAAACTGCTGAGGTCATCGGTCCCTAGACTTACATACTACTTAAACTAACTTATGCTAAGAACAATACACACACCCATGCCCGAGGGAGGACTCGATCCTCCGACGGGAGTGGCCGCGCAGCAGTGACATGACGCCTCTAACACAGCGGCCACTCCGCACGGCCAGTAAGAATAAACTGTGGTGTTTAGCTACCGACACCATGTAGGTATCTCTTCCAGGAGCTAGGCACTTTAACTGTGCCGTCACAGTACATACATTTGCTAGTGAAATTCGTCATAAATAATCCATCACAATTTGAGAAGAACAGTGACGTCCGTACCTAAAACACTTGAGGAAAAAAGAGGGAAAAATATCCTTTATTACTCATTGTTGTTATTACTCCCATAGTGCTCAGAGCCATTTTTTGTTGTTATTACTGACTGTACCTGAGAAAGGAGATCCGTACGCAGCAACAGAAATTTTTAATCATTTGCCCAATAACATAAAATCCCTGAAAGGTAGCAGAGCAAATTTTAATTTCTCTTGGAAAGCTTCTTCTATTCCACTGATAGAAAGGTAGCTGCATCAGTTAGTCGATTGGTTGGTTGGTCGGTCGGTTGGTTGGTTGGTTCGGGAGAGGGAACCAAACAACGAGGTCATCCGTCCCATCGGTTAAGAAGAAGTCGGCCGTGCCCTTTCAAAGGGACCATCCTGACATTTGCCTGAATCTATTTTGGGAAATCACGGAAAACCTAAATCAGAATGGCCGGACGCGGTTTGAATCATCCCGAATGTATTAACCACTGCGCCACCTCGCTCGGTTGCATTGATAGGACTAAAAATAATATTGTGGTCATTAACATTAGCACTAGTCATTATATATCCCGTAAATCGACTCGTTCCACATCAGTTCGGTAAAAGAATCGTTCAGATGATCTATGGAACATGTAACTAACTATCTGTCGATTTGGAAATACCTCCTGGAAGAGGTAGACGCCCAATTGCGCTACAAATTGTTAAAGACGTTACTGTTGCCAGGGTCGAGAATATTCGACGCAACGTGCGATCTTCAGCCAGTGCACGAACTGTGTCAGGACAGGTGAACATTCCTTGGTCCACCGGTCGAAAAGTTCTGCGAACAACTGTGAAGTAATATCCAGGCAGTTGTGGGTGCAGATGGTCGTCACACTGAGCAACATTTGTAACCTGGAACGTAAACACGTTACACATTGCTTCTTTCAATGGTTTAGTCGTTATTTTTCTTTCTCATGTCCCTGCAAATGTATCCACGAAGTTTCACTGTCTACGATTATACGATTTGTCATTGGGGCCCTCTCAAGTAGCGAAAGTTTAATTATAACCACCCCGTATAGGGTGTATCAGAAAGTACTTAACAACTCTGTAATTTCGTGCAGACTCATTCACACGACTTACAGACATAGTCTTGGTACCACGTTCTTATTGATACACTTCGTATATTACCAAGCGACTATTCGGATCTCGTAAGCGCTGCAGGTTGCCTATCTAGGGACTTACAGGGCCAAGAGAAATGTTATGTTGAATATTTTGATTAATTATTAACCGTTCTTAAAAATTTAAAATGCTTTCGTAATCTACTAACTAAAAAGAATAAACTTATGTTTAACACAATAAGACAAGTATTTCAATTATAAACTGTGCGTTTGTTTTGAGGCAGCGAAACTGACGGTTGCAGAAATACATTGGGCTTAATCATCTAGTATTTGAGAATGAGAGCACTTAGCAACACCCAACGAACTTTATACATAATTTCAGACCTTTGTGAAATTTTTCTCGCGGGCGCTCTCCTCCCCCCCCCCCCCCCCCAAAAAAAAAAGTTATCGTTTACTACGTTTTTCGATGTATATGCAGTGAAACTTCAGCATCAAACATGACGTTTTAATTTATTACTTCTTTATTAATAACTCTATTCGCCATACACTTTGCAGACGGGATCTACATATATCACTGAGTGAGATCTATATATATCTACATATATCACAATTACATAATTGTACTACATGTAGTTCAGGAGAAATAACGTCAGAAACATCGAAATGCATAAAAAACTAGCTTTTACAAAAATTACCTAGAATACATACATCCAGTGTGCCAAATTACAGCACTTCAAGCCTAATTTCAAACCATTTCGAAACATTTTCCTCGCTTGCATGTTTAACGTTATATTATTAAAACTTCAATCTATTTCTAAGGTAATCAGACGTTTGAAGCTATTTACACATTGGAGTCCCTTTCTTTGAAGCACCAAGGGTTTACTGATACTCAGAGGAGGACTGAAAAGTGTTGCCTAACGAGTTGTGTTGCACTTTTAAGTGTTCTAATGGTAAAACTCCATCTACCTCGAAATAAAACTTTGGGGCCGTATAGTGCAACCTGTAAGTGAGGCCTTATGCTTAGCTGTAGTGCTGGACTACACGTCGCGCTAGTCAAAACACAGGAAGAAAACATACGAGAAAATGACTAAGAATGCTGATGGAGTGTAAGTGCAAATCTCGCTATAAAGTAAATCTTCGACCATACAAGACATGAGAGTGCAATGCGCGTTGTTTTCTTTGAATTCTTAATATACCGGGTGATCAAAAAGTCAGAATAAATTTGAAAACGGAATAAATCACGGAATAATGTAGATAGAGAGGTACAAATTGACACACATGCTTGGAATGACATGGTGTTTTATTAGAACCAAAAAAATACAGAAGTTCAGAAAATGTCCAACAGACGGCGCTTCATCTGATCAGAATAGCAATAATTAGCATTACAAAGTAAGATAAAGCAAAGATGATGTTCTTTACAGGAAATACTCAATGTGTCCACCATTATTCCTCAACAGTAGCTGTAGTCGAGGAATAATGTTGTGAACAGCACTGTAAATCATGTCCGGAGTTATGGTGAGGCATTGGCGTCGGATGTTGTCTTTCAGCATCCCTAGAGATGTCGGTCGATCACGATACACATGCGACTTCAAAGCCAATAATCGCACGGACTGAGGTCTGGGGACCTGGAAGGCCAAGCATGACGAAAGTGGCGGCTGAACACACGATCATCACCAAACGACGCGCGCAAGAGATCTTTCACGCATCTAGCAATATGGGGTGGAGCGCCATCCTGCATAAACACCGTACGTTCCAGCAGGTGTTTATCAGCCAGTCTGGGGATGATGCGATTCTGTAACATATCGGCGTACCTCTCACCCGTCATGGTAGCAGTTACAAAATCAGAATCACGCATTTCCTGGAAGAAAAAAGGCCCGATAACGGTAGATGTGGTAAATTCAACCCATACCGTGACTTTCTCGTCGTGCAGTGGAGTTTCCACGATAGTTTTAGGATTTTCGGTAGCCCAAATTCTGCAGTTGTGGGCGTTGACAGACCCTCGGAGCGTGAAATGAGCTTCGTCGGTCCATAACACGTTACTCAACCAATCGTCATCTTCCGCCATCTTTTGAAACGCCCACACCGCAATGTCCACCGCTTCACTAAATCGCCAGGTAACAGTTCATGATGCCGATGGATTTTGTACGGATAGCATCGGAGGGTACGCCTCAGTGCCAACCAAATAGCAGTGTATGGATTGCCGGTGCGACGTGCGACTATACGAGTGCTGACTTCCCCGTGCATAGACGAAACCGCTGCAGTCTCCATTTCTTTCTGAACTGTCTCAGCAGCATTACGCCTTGTGCGCGGTCGTCCACTACGGGGTCTATCGTCTAAACAACCCGTGGCTTCGAACTTCGGAATCATTCTCGCCACAGCTGCATTTGTCAACGGACCTTTACCCGTTCGAATCCCCTTCCTATGGCGATAGGATCGTAACGCTGAACTAGCACATTCCCCATTCTGATAATGCAGCTTCACTAAAAGCGGCTTTTCAGGTAACCTCAAAATGTTGCGACAGCTGGCGCATCTGATTCCCTCTCTCATTACAGCTCCTTTTATACACGATTGTCATGCGCAGTCACTGACTTTTGCTGTCCAGCGCCATCTGTAGGACATTTTGCGAACTTTGTTTTTTTTTTGTTCTAATAAAACCCCATGTCGTTCCAAGCATGTGTGTCATTTTTTACCTCTCTATCTACATTATTCCGTGGTTTATTAAGTTTTCAAATTTATACTGACTTTTTGATCACCCGGTACATCGGTGGGTTTGGCCACTGTGTACAACGATAACGTCGTCACAGCGCACACAACAAGCTTAGGTTGTGCCAGGTTGTCTTTGTTATCAGTGGGTCTCCTAGCCGTGGAAAAGTTGTTCGACGGTGTTAAAGATCTTGGAATCTAAATCAAGACTGAGATTAACAGATATTTATTTGCTCTAATGGCCGGCAAACTGACAATAAAAATTAACACAGAATAAAGTTCTTTCAAACTCAGATCTAACTACAAAAGGACGCTAATCCCGTGTGGAGGTGCCAAAAAGTGTGGAAGACTGTATGGAGGAAGCGCAACGAGATCTGCTCACGTGAGCGGCTTGTGAACTCAAAGTTAACGATACAAGAAAACATCATATATTGGAACCAAACTGTGCAACACAAGTGAGCAAGTAGCGAGCTGTTCAGAACGTAGATAGTGGATCACGAAACGTAGGTCTCCCTCCTCCACAACTATCTACTTAGGCGGTTCAACGCTGATACCAACGTGACAGACTAGAATATCGCTTGTTTCATGGGGAAAAAACAAGAGACTGGGGAAACACTGCAGAAACTCCCCGCTCTTGGCATGCAAAGCGCACATTAACAAATAATATGCTGATACTAGCGTGGAGCAGTGTTCCATCGATTGGTAGGCTTCTCTGTGACAAGCACAGGAGTGGAATGACTCAATCTGATTGGGTGAACCAAATTTTGGTGTGAAAGCAATGGACCTTTCCACACTGGTTGGGCGTCGTCTTGGTGTTTCACCCTTTGATTTCCTTAACATCGCTTTGCTACAGAACTATTGAACATATCCTGAGTTAGACTACAGTAAAATTCCTTGAGGCCAAAAAACTTCTGTCCACAAATCATCACGGTTTTAGAAAACATTGCTTGTGCGAAACGCAGCTTGCTCTTTACTCACATGAAATACTGCGAACAATGGATGAAGGGCAACAGGAAGATTCCATATTTCTAGATTTCAGAAAAGCATTTGACACTTCAGACTGTCAATGAAGGTACGAGCATATGGAATAGGTTCGCAGATATATGAGTGGCTCGAATACTTGTTAAGTAATAAAAACGAGTACGTTATCCTCGATGACAAGCATTCATCAGATGCAAGGATATCATGATAAGTGACCCTAGAAGTATGATAAGGCCTGTATCATCTTCTACATACATAAATGATCTGGCGGATAGGAGTGGCAGCATTCTGTGGTTGTTTGCCGATGATTCTGTGCTGTCGTCGTTGATAGTAACTGTAGGAGAATACAAAACAGACAAAATTCAAAAATGTGTGTGTGTGAATTCCTAAGGGACTAAACTGCTTAGGTCATCGGTCCCTAGACTTACACAGTACTTAAACTAACTTACGCTAAGAACAACACACACACCCATGCCCTAGGGAGGACTCGAACCTCCTGCAGGAGGGGTCGCGCAGACTGTGACATGACGCCTCAAACCGCGCAGCCACTCCGCGTGGCAGACAAAATTCCTAGTTGGTATAATAAAAAGAAGATAGATCAGCTCAAAATGCAGATAAAATGAGAGTTAATGCAATTGAGTAGGTAAAAAAAATCTTTAATGTTCGAATACCGCACACTGTCCTGTATGACACAGTCGCGTTGTCTAAATATCCGTGCATAACTTTGCAAGGCGATATGAAATGGATCAAGATTGTGAGGATTGCGGCAGGGAAGCCGAATGGTCGACTTCGGTTTATTGAGAGAATTTTGGGAAACTGTGGTTCATCTGTAAAGGAGACCACATATACGACACTAGTGTGACCTACTCTTGAGTACTGATCGAGTGTTTGGGACCCACACAGGGTCGTATTAGAGGACATAAAAGCAATTCAGAGCCGGGCTGCTAAATTTATTACTGGTAATTTCAAGCAAAGCACAAATATTACGTAGATGCTACTGGAACTCAAATGGGAATCCCGGGTAAGAAGGCGACGTTATTTTCGAGGAACACTGTTGAGAAAATTTAAGGATCTGGCATTTGAAGCTGACTGCAGGACGATTCTACTGTCGCCAACATACATTTCGCGTAAGGGCCACGAAGAAATTAGTGCTCATACGGAGCGCATATAGATAGTCGTTTTTCCCTCGCTCTGTTTGCGAGTGGAACAGAAAAGCAACTAGTAGTGTTGCAGGGTACCCACCGCCACACATTGTACGGCGACTTGCGGAGTATGTATGTAAATGTAGATGTAGATGTAGAACAGAATAAAAAGAAATGTCATGCTAAACTATTTTTTGGGAACGACAGTGGTGGGGTGGCGCAATTTACTCAGGGCTAGGAGGGGAGCCGGCTTTGCCACAAAAGCACGAAGTAGGACACAGCCTTACTATTGTGAAAACTGCCCAGCTCCGGGGGAACTTCGTCCCTCTTAATTAGACAAGGGGGACACAGAGAGCACACTTGGAGAATACCTTCGCACAAGGAAAAATGCAAACTTTCCTGCTAGCAAATGTGCCCAATACACTCTGAATAAAATTAACCATGAAATGGTGGCAAAAAAATCAATCTCGCCCAGTGATATATGACAGTAATGTCGCTGATTGTAGCGCCAAAAGACCTTAATCAAAACTTAACTGTCATTGGCATCAATATAATATCTGTCAGCTGACTACAAAAACCCACTTGACTGGGATCCAGCGACGTTATCTGTCAATATCGCGTAATCTTAAGCAATTATGAAGCATCCATCTAGTAATAAAATATGACATCCAGCATAATTGCCTCGTTTGTTGATTTTATTTTTGTTTTGGAGCCAACAAATAAATAAATCTAATAGGTTCCCTGGTGTCATGCGGTTTGCACTCTATACACACTACTGACCATAAATTGCTACACCAAGAAAAAATGCAGATGACAAACGGGTATTCATTGGACAAATATATTATACTATAACTGACATGTGATTACATTTTCACGCAATTTGGGTGCATAGATACTGAGAAATCAGTACCCAGAACAACCACCTCTAGCCATAATAACGACCTTGATAAGCCTTGGCATTGAGTCGAACAGAGCTTGGATGTCTTGTACAGGTACAGCTGCCCATGCAGCTTCAATACGATACCACAGTTCATCAAGAGTAGTGACTGGCGTATTGTGACGAGCCAGTTGCTCGGCCACCATTGGCCAGACGTTTTCAATTGGTGAGAGATCTGGAGAATGTGCTGGCCAGGGCAGCAGTCCAACATATTCTGTATCCAGAAAGGCCCGTACAGGACCTGCAACATGCGGTCGTGCATTATCCTGCTGAAATGTAGGGTTTCGCGGGGATCGAATGAAGGGTAGCGCCACGGGTCGTAACACATGTGAAATGTAACGTCCACTGTTCAAATGGCCGTCAATGCGAAGAAGAGGTAACCGACACGTGTAAGCAATGGAATCCCATACCATCAAGCCGGGTGATACGCCAGTATGGCGATGACGAATACACGCTTCCAATGTGCGTTCATCGCGATGTCGCCAAACACGGATGCGACCATTATGATGCTGTAAATACAACCTGGATTTATCCGAAAAATGACGTTTTGCCATTCGTGCATCCAGCTTCGTCGTTGAGTACACCATCGCAGGCGCTCCTGTCTGTGACGCAGCGTCGAGGGTAACCGCAGCCATGATCTCCGAGCTAATAGTCAATGCTGCTGCAAACGTCGTCGAACTGTTCGTGCAGATGGTTGTTGTCTTGCAAACGTCCCCATCTGTTGACTCAGGGATCGAGACGTGGCTGCACGATCCGTTACAGCCATGCGGATAAGATGCCTGTCATCTCGACTGCTAGTGATACGAGGCCGTTGGGATCCAGCAGGGCGTTCCGTATTACCCTCCTGAACCCACCGATTCCATATTCTTCTCACAGTCACTGGATCTCGACCAACGCGAGCAGCATTGTCGCGATACGATAAATCGCAATCGCGATAGGCTACAATGCGACCTTTATCAATGTCGGAAACGTGATGGTACGCATTTCTCCTCCTTACACGAGGCATCACAACAACGTTTCACCAGGCAACGCCGGTCAACTGCTGTTTGTGCTTGAGAAATCGGTTGGAAACTTTCCTCATATCAGCACGTTATAGGTATAACCACCGGCGCCAACCTTGTGTGAATGCTCTGAAAAGCTAATCATTTGCATATCACAGCATCTTCTTTCTGTCGGTTAAATTTCACGTCTGTAGCACGTCATCTTCGTGGTGTAGCAATTTTAATGGCCATAGTATATATTAAAATATTTTCTTGTACATTCCAATAGCTGATTACAAAATTTCATTAGCTTGCACTACTTAGTAGAAGCTGGCGCGATTGTTTGTTGCCACCGTAACACCAAAATGAAGAAAGAAACAGGCCGCTGTTTTCCTAAATAAGCAAGTACTGTAACCGTCTGTGAAGCACTCGTGACAGTTAATACCATACTATTCGATACCACGGAGCGCGGAGACGCGGTATTTATTACACCAGACTGGTATCCAGACAGAGCCTGGTTCGAATAATTGTCCAGCCTTCTTGGATTCGGTTTCCAACGGCTAACTTGGATTACTATATAAGATTTCCAGGAAGATTCCCCACCTAATTCTCCGTCTTCAATGACTTTAGAGTTAAGTACTGACTGTTGTTCCTTCCGTGTCAGCATGCAACGGGATCAAGTTAAACATAAAACCAGAGCAATTTAATCATTTATATTTATTTCTCAAATATCGCCGTTCTTCAGATTTATTTGATACTACCACTTCTGCCCCATTTGTAGCAGTTTAACATGACTAGTGTTGTTCCTCTATAATTTTATAAATAAAAGTCCCTCGTCGCGTTTTTCAGTCTGCATGTCAAGGTTAATCTCAGTAACTATAGCATGGATTTTTATGTTTTCACTAATATATGGACTGATTCAGGAGGTATGTTTGTGTACATAATTTATTACCACTGCACCATACGAGTCGTCTGCCTGTAGGTACTTATCGCTACTAGCCCGAAGCTGTGGCGGGTCTCCTCATTTATACACTGGAGCGCCAAAGAAACCGGTATTGGCATATATTCAAATATAGACATGTGTAGAGAGGTAGAAGACGGCGCTGCGGTCGGCAACGCCTATAGAGGACAAAATGCCTATAAAATATATAAACAAATCAGAGCAACAAATATGGGATCTGGCCGCGATGGCAACTGAGGGGGTTGCAGAATGCTAAGATGGCTTCTAAGCAGCAAAGCGTAATCATGTTCCATGTAATAAGCTGAAAATAAGATTTCTAGCGAAAAAAATAAATGTAGCAGTTGCTAAAGATAAACTATGTGTTCGAAAGTATCCAGACACCTGGCTGAAAGTTCGTGGCGCCCTCCATCGCTAATGCTGAAATTCAATATGGTGTTGGCCCACCCTTAGCCTTGATGACCGCTTCCACCCTCGCAGGCATACGTTCAATCAGGTACTGGAAGGTTTCTTGGGGAATGGCAGCCCCTTATTCACGGAGTCCTGCACTGAGGAGAGGTATCGATGTCGGTCGATGAGGACTGGCACGAAGTTGAGGTTCCAAAAATTCCAAAAGTGTTCTATAGGATTCAGGTCAGGACTCTGTGAAGGCCACTCCATATAGTGCCACGCAAAACAACAAGGGGTGCAAGCCCCCTCCATGAAAAACGTGACCACACCATAACACCACCGCCTCCGAATTTTACTGTCGGCACTACACACGCTGTCAGATGACGTTCACCGGGCATTCGCCATACCCTCACCCTGCCATCGGACCGCTACATTGTGTACAGTGATTCGTCACCCCACACAACGTTTTTCCACTGTTCAATCGTCCAATGTTTACGCTCCTTACACCAAGTGAGGCGTCGTTTGGCATTTACTGGCGTGATGTTTGGCTTATGAGCAACTGCCCGACCATGATCAAAATGGTTCAAATGGCTCTGAGCACTATGGGACTTAACATCAGTGGTCATCAGTCCCCTAGAACTTAGAACTACTTACACCTAACTAACCTAAGGACATCACACACATTCATGCCCGAGGCAGGATTCGAACCTGCGACCGTAGCAGTCGCGCGGTTCCGCACTGAAGCGCCTAGAACCGCTTGGCCACAGCGGCCGGCTCTGGCCCAGTTGTTAGATCGGGTACTGCTGCTGTAATGGCAGGTTATCAAGATTTAAGTGAGTTTGAACGTGGTGATATTGTCGGCGCACGAGCGATGGGACACCGCATCTTTCCCGGACGACCATTATATGAGTGTACCGTCAATATCAGGAATCAGGTAAAACGTCAAATCTCCTATAACGCTGCGGCCGGAAAAAGATCGCGCAAGAACAGGACCAATGACGCCCGAAGAGAGTCGTTCAACGTGACAGAAGTGCAGCCCTTCCACAAATTGCTGAAGATCGCAATTCTGGGCTATCAACATGTGTCAACGTGCGAACCACTCAAGGAAACGTCATCGATCTTTCGGAGCCGAAGGCCCACTCGTGTACCCTTCATGACTGTGCGACGCAAAGCTTTACGCCTCGCCTGGGCCCTTTAACACCCACATCGGACTATTGATGACTGTAAACATGTTCCCTGGTCGGAAGAATCTCTTTTCAAATTGTATCGAGCGGGTGGACGTGTACAGGTATGGAGACAAAATTATGAATCCATGGACACTGCATGTCAGCACGGGACTGTTCAAGCTGGTGGATGGTCTGTAATGGTATGGGGGATGTGCAGCTGGAGTGATATAGGACCCCTTATATGTCTAGATACGACTCTGACAGGTGCATCCATTCATGTCCATTGCGCATTCCGACGGACTTGGGCAGTTCCACACGTCCATAATTGCTACAGAATGGCCCCAAGAACACTCTTCAGAGTTTAAACACTTCCGCTGCCCACCAAACTCCATCGACATGAACATTATTGAGCATGAAACTTCCTGGCAGATTAAAACTGTGTGCCCGACCGAGACTCGAACTCGGGACCTTTGCCTTTCGCGGGCAAGTGCTCTACCATCTGAGCTACCGAAGCACGACTCACGCCCGGCACTCACAGCTTTACTTCTGCCAGTAACTCGTCTCCTACCTTCCAAACTTTACAGAAGCTCTTCTGCGAACCTTGCAGAACTAGCACTCCTGAAAGAAAGGATATAGCGGAGACATGGCTTAGCCACAGCCTGGGGGATGTTTCCAGAATGAGATTTTCACTCTGCAGCGGAGTGTGCGCTGATATGAAACTTCCTGGCAGATTAAAACTGTGTGCCCGACCGAGACTCGAACTCGGGACCTTTGCAAAGATCCCGAGCTCGAGTCTCGGTCGGGCACACAGTTTTAATCTGCCAGGAAGTTTCATATCAGCGCACACTCCGCTGCAGAGTGAAAATCTCATTCTGGATTATTGAGCATATTTGGCATGCCTTGCAAAGTGCTGGAGAAGAGATCTCCACCCTTTCGTACTCTTACGGATTTATGGACAGCCCTGCAGGATTCATTGTGTCAGTCCCCTCCAGCACTGCTTCAGACACATTTCGAGTCCATGCCACGTCGCGTTGCGGCACTTCCAAGTGCTCGCGGGAGCCCTACACGATATTAGGGAGATGTACCAGTTTCTTCGGCTCTTCAGTGTACATTAATGACTTAGCGGATAGTGTTCGTTGCGTCTCAAGTTTTTGCAAAATGATGTACTAGACCAGGGCTGGCCACGGCGTGCCAAACTTCACCTGTGTAGGGTGTGTGAGCCCAGCCTGTCTCTGATTTCCTCGGTCCTTCTTGGAAGTATCCGAAACAGGATGACATTTCACTCATTTTTGCACTGCACCATATTTTGGTCGATAGAACCCTCTTCAGTTCGGCAGACTCAAGGTGTCAGCGCTCTTTGGCCTTTGTTATGTCTTCCTGGTATTAATGACGTTCACAGGTTCAGTGGCTGCTTGCACAAGGAGAGGCAGTCTCGTGATCCATCGTCATAACACTTTAAAAATGAATGGAAATGACAGAAGAGAGTGATGAGAATGCTCGATAAATGTCATGCAGTCGCTTAATAGGCACGTACTGCATAATTCCTATGAAACGACACTACAATACGTTGCAGAAATAATTTAAAGATGTAGTTGACAATGAAAGAGCAAAAGGTTATAACGATCGACTGACGGAATTAAGTGTTCTATGTGTCTACGAGCACTCTGTGCTAAATTTGCAGGCATGGAGCACGAGAAAAAATTTGTACTACGAATAGTAAAATTTCTGTAGTTGCACGTATTATTCCACTATGAGTTTCAATATTTTTTGATGTAACTGAACGAAGAGTATGGAGTCTTCCTATATTACTACGAAGTCCGTTGGTTAAGCCAAAGGAATCGTCGATTTAAAAAGAAAAAAAAAGGTTCAAATGGCTCTGAGCACTATGGGACTTAACATCTGAGGTCATCAGCCCCCAAGAACGTAGAACTACTTAAACCTAACTAACCTAATGACATCACACTCACCCATGCCCGAGGCAGGATTCGAACCTGCGACCGTAGCAGTCGCGCGGTTCCGGACTGAAGCGCCTAGAACCGCTCGGCCACCGCAGCCGGCTGCGACAGAAGGGATACACTCGTGACAAATACAGTCCAGTTCCCTAAGCTCACTGCCTTTAAAGAAAACGTAAGGTTTGAGGAATTCACTGTGGCCTTGAAAGAATTACAAGGGTAGTCTCCTAAATGTTTTGATGACACTGGCAATCTTACATCTGTAATCGAGACCGTTTGTCGTTCCACTTGAAAGCACACCTGTAACTGATTGAACTGCTAGGTAAGTCCCGTTTTAGCTTCCTTCAGGTAGTTTCCAAGTTTTCATAATGAGGTTGCGAATGTGTTACATTGCGATCAGCATATGTGTGTGAAAGACGTTTTTCTCGAATATGAAACTAAATAATTGATGATTACGTGGCAACCTCAGTGCGGAAGTTTGTGAAACTGTGTCTGTTCGTGTCCCAACAGTTCGTATTAGATAAAAATTGTAATATGTCTTAAGCGCGCCAAAATATTTTAAAAATGCTGAAAATTTGTGTTGTTTTTGGTTTGTGTTGTTGAGAAATATGAAATATAAAACCAAATCGCTGTAAGGACGACTGAATTGCAATTTAAATGCAGCGCGTTTGCAGTTTCCCCTTCTACTCCCTCCTCGCGATCAGACAGTGTGACGTGGCGGAGGGGGAAGCGTCCCATTGAGGCTGAGCGCTATGGCACACGAACTAAGGCAAGGTTCGTGAGTCGAATTCTTGGCCCCCTGCATTAGACTGTAAGTAAATTCTGTTTGGGAGTAGTTGTATATAGAGCCACGAGGTGGAAGATGGATCTTGAAGTTTTGAAAAAAAAATTTTTGGAAAAATTTGTGGTAAGGTCTTATGAGACCATTCTGCTGAGGCCATCGGTCCATAAGCTTACGTATTACTTAATCTAACTTAACCTAACTTACGCTAAGGACAACATACACACCCATGCCCGAGGGAGGACTCGAACCTCCGACGGATGGAGCCGCGCGGACCGCGACAAGGCGCCTTAGACCTTGCGGCCACCCCTTCGGCTTGTAGTTTTCTTAGCGGCTTCTCGCGAGATGTACGGCTGCTACTTTTGACAGTCTGCCGGTTAAGATTTATCAACATTTCTTTTGCTCCCTGTCGGCACTGAATCAAGTCTGTGGCCATTGTACCTTCCTTGATTTTGTACGTGCGGCTTCTCCTGATACTGGACCGTAAACTTTAGCCGTAGTCAAGTATAGAACATAGTAGTGTTTTGAATGAATTTTCATTTTTAGACGAACAACAGTATCCCAGTATCCTACAGATAAATCGTAGCCTAATGTTTACTTTACCCACTTCTGTGTGATTACATATCGCAAAGCCTGAGACACAGCTAACACTGTCCGCTAAGTCATTGACGATTAATATGTACAGCAATGGTGATATTAAACATCCCTTGGGTACTACAGATATTACTTCAGTGTCTGCAGATGATTCTCCCTTCAGTGATAACGTGCTGTGTCCGGAACGTCAATAAATTTCCGATCCAGTCGCAAAACTGGATAGATATTTCACAGAAAGTACTTTCCTTAAAATGCTGCTTGAAAGTCTTGAAACAGCAAAGCAGCGTGATTTTCTTTGTCCATGGCACTGCGGCTATCACGAGAAAAGCATGAGAGTTAAACTTCGCATGATCGATGTTTTCGGAAACCATGCTGATTTCCATAGTTATTTTTAAGGTCGTAATGTTTGAACCCAGAACCTGACCATCCCGCTCGTAAACATTTCTCCACAGAGCAGAGCGCAAAACAAAAAACAAAAAAAAAAATGTCAAAAATTTACTTTTGATGTATCGTGGAGCTGTGGTAAGAGAGGCAGGCTGTTTTCTATTGATATGGCACGCTATTTTTTCCTTTTTATATATTTGAAGCTGTCGTCTTATTTTCCTATGAATGTTGATTCTCTTGGTCCAAAATTTTACTGTCAATAGTACGTTCAAACCACACACGCCATCTTATTAAGCTTCTATTCATCTTGTTATGTGATAATAGGACCATAGCCAAAAGCTTTCAGCCTGTCACAATAGTAGCTGTATTTGCAACATCCGTCACTTTTGGAACTGGTTTCCGTCACGTCACACACCAAAAAAAAAAAAAAAAAAAAAAAATTGCGATTGCAATACTGAAATATTTTACCAGCAACTGTCCTCATAAAGCATCACCAGATTTAAATACGTAGTTCACAAGCTATAAAATGCCCAAAATGTAAAAAAATGTGATATGTGTAAATTTTCGTAATAAGTAAGAAAATGTAATAATAAAGCTTAATTGTGACATGTAAGCTGTTGTAAAATAACACAAATGGGGTCCTTGCGCTTTAGTATGATATATACTAATTTCATGTTCACCGCCTTGCTAACAGCCATATTTGTGAACTAATACAAAAAAAGAAATGTACTGAGAAAAAATTGAAATTAAAATGAAACTGCAGTAGATTAAAATGAACCAGCAGCTACGCTTACAATGATTTTAAGTAAATAAGAAAAGTCCTTGGTCTGCTGTCGGATTATGAGTACGTTAATCTGCCAGTGCGTGAAGAATATCTTGTGCATATGCACTACGATCTCTAAGAAACAAATGGCTGGGTTCCCAATGGAAACTGAAATCTACAGGAAATGTGATGCAGACAATCGCTCATATACTATAAATAAATCATTGTCCGTGTATCAGATATACATTGTTTCTGAATGAGGTATCGATAGAAATGTTTCTTAACCAGCTTCTAACATTGCACACCGATTTTGCGCAGAAAGTTACTGCTTGTGGAAAAATTTTAAGATAAGAGAGACTTAACTATTATAAGCAAAATGACACCGTGGATACCCAGCTTCACATGCATATTTCTCGAAGCTAACTTATTAATCACAATTAATAGACGCCCTTTTCGTATTATCTTTTCACAAATACCGTTATATTTGTTTTAAAGTACTTATTAATTAGGTAATTTGTGTACAGCATTGTCATAGATACGTAATAACCGTGACCTCTGGGGCAGTCCATTATCTCTTTCCAGTCGTACAAGATTACTTTTCTGTACGAATATAATTTCCAAAATGACAAAGATATTTGTCATTGTCGCCTTGGATTATGATTTATCCCATGGTCTAACGTGCTTACTGCAGTTGAAAATGAAAAAAAAAAATTACTGACAGTCCCTGATCTCTGCCTGTCGTGTAAGCCGGGACAAATATTCCGAATACAAACCGCACTTTTGGACAAATTGGAATGTATATACAAGGATGTATCATAAATTCACGATTATTATTTTACGTCGTTCGGTTCATTTTAAAAGATCTTTTCTCTTCATTTTCACAACTACCCTTATCCGAACGACTACACTTATTCTAAAAACTGTCATTATTTAAAACTACAAATTTGCGAAAGTTTCGCACGAGTTCCCTTTTAAGTATTTAAATTATAGCAGGATTGAGTATATTGTGACTGAACCAATACAATAAACCAACGAAAACGCTTCTATATACAAAAGAATAAGATAGCTCGTTTTGTTAGAGAACTGGTGACCTATTGTCCTCCGGAAGTGAGACGTCATTTACCGTAAATGTGTTAGTCTAAGACGAAGTGGGTATCCTTAAAATAACACAGGGTCACAAATTTCAAAGCGGATCACGTCTTCCGTAAACTATCTGTCAAACATTTGCATTCTACATCTAAAATCGGCTTTATGTTAATTGTTTTGTTACAGTAATATTGCGGTGTTCTCGACGCAAAACAACGTCAGCTCACATGCAATTTAAATGCATCGTTCAGTGACGTTCGATTTTTGTCGACAATTCATCTCAATAAAGATGAATTTACGGTAATAATCGGGGCTCTGTAAATATTATCACATTAAATCTGACACCGTACAACTGTTACACGTGTATCGATCAGCTGTACCTAATAACATGCTATAAATATCTTGGCGTTTCATTTCTCGCAATGTAATATGGAGCACTGGACGTCATCGCCAGTGATCATTTCCACTAAGATTTAGTACAGGTGTAAGAGACAACCAAGTAAAAACGAAATAGATGCGAATAAAGTAAGTAAACTGTTTATTATTTCAGAAGTAAGTGCTATAACTGTTAATACATGTTGGCGAGGTTCTTTTGAGTACGCTGCAGAAGTATCGCTGGGAAGCCGTTACACGTCTTCCGTTAAGTCTCGATCTCTACTCATGTGATTTCCATATTTTTGGAGGTCTGAATATAGACATTCGTGGCTGTCGATTTGCTTCGAAGAGGTGTACCCCTGGGCACAATCATGGTCCACAGGCAATCGCAACAGTTTTAATGAAGGCACTGACCGTCATGGCCCACAATGGGATAAATGTAATTACAGTTATGGCAATTACTTTTAAAGTAATAGTTTGCCTACTTTTCATCCACTTGTCTCGTTGCCAGACGTCTTTCAGTAGTGCACAGAAATATGGGCGTCACATAGAGTGGGATCAGTGTGAATACAGTGGCAAACAGGGCTGGCCCCGCAACATGAGGCAGTTCAAGGAACGGAAAAAGACGGTGTGTGTGTGTGTGTGTGTGTGTGTGTGTGTGTGTGTGTGTGTGTGTGTGTGTATGACAATCAGCTAACAGTTACGGTGCACTGTGGTAGTGTTCCTTATTACAGCATCTTCCGGCGACGACTTCACTCGGGTAAGAATCATCGTAAAACTGGAAGAAGGGCGAAATGTGACGAGTGTAGCCCAGGAGTATGCTATTGCTCACGACATTGTTTCACGTGCATGGGGAGTGTTCAGAACCACAGGCACTGCTGAACGAAGGAGAGGACATGACAGACCATTCTCAGCTACAGCAGCAGATGACCGCTACGTTGCGCAACAGGCAAGAAGGGAAACACGTCCAACAGAAGGTGGAATTTGCAACCACATTTAACAGGATTGCAAGGCAAGCAACTCACGTCCTCAGCGACATCGCGAGCACACGGCGGTGATCTCTCTGTCCGACGACCAAAATGCTGTACTCCGTTGACACCCGCGCATCACGTGCTCTTCTCGGATGAGAGCAGATTGAGTGTATTATTTCTGGACACACCTTCACATAGAAAGAGGTGTGAACACGTAACGCAGCCAGGAACATCGTCGTTTTGGTAGCCCAGGTGTTATGGTATTGGCAGGCGTAATGTTGACTCCCAAATCTTTGAACACGGTAAACTAATTGCTCTACACTATAGTGCCACTGCGCGTCTTTTCAGGGCTGCATTCGGCAGCATTGAACTGCGCAGATGGAGGGGCTCTTGGAACGAGGTGATATTGGGCTAATGGACTGGCCTAGCAGTTATCAACCGCAATTTGGGAGGAGTGGAAGTCCCTACTATAAGTACTCCTTATCAGCATTGTGGCCAGCATGGGAGCAAACTGCAGAGCAAGCGTTGCTCTCCGTGGTGATCAAACGCCTTATTGAGAACCATGTCCCGCCTCATCCGCAAGATTTGCAGACAGTTTATATTACAAGAGAAAACGTCGAAGCAATTGGGTCTAGGACTGGAGAAGTTTATTGAAAGTTACGCTGGTAATGAAAAGTCATTGTCCACATTTATATAAGGCTGGAAAATAACTACAAATTTGAAGCGACCTTTTCATCACGTTATAGACTTCATCCGTTTTTGTAAAGCAGTTGTCATATTTTTGTTCTAGAATTGTTACGCCACAATCATTTTACTCGCAAAGGATAATTGATTATGATGATGAGGTCCCATACTCTGAGGAGCGTAGGGAACGATGCGGGAGAGCCGCACCGCCGACTAAGCAAGATCGTAGCGGAGGTGGTTTGCCATTGCCTTCCTCCGACCGTAATCATCATGATGACGAAGACAACACAACAACACCCAGTCATCTCGAGGCATGGAAAATCCCTGACCCCGCCGGGATCGAACCCGGGACCCCGTGGGCAGGAAGCGAGAAAGCTACCGCAACACCACGAGCTGAGGACAAAGGATAAGTATCTAAATTTATTGCCCCACTTGTAACGTTAACGGCAGCAATAAGTAGATTTTTAATGCTGAAAGTCTTGTTTGTGACCACCCTTTACTTTTAGCTTTAGACTTCCCCAAATTTCAGGTTAGTAACAGTTTCGGGATTATCGCATTAGATCTCGATAAATGATGACAGGAAAATTGCAGATAAGTTGAAAAACACCATGTTTCATTTGTGCGTGTGTGTGTGTGTGTGTGTGTGTGTGTGTGTGTGTGTGTGTGTGTGTGTGTGTCAAAAGGTAAAAAAAGGAGATCTAATTTCAAATTCGACCACTACCGAAAGAGTTCAGAAATTTTGCTACAACTTACAATTGTACCGTCGGACTGAGAAGGTCCTATCAGTATGAAAAATAATTCGTCAACAACAGAAGTAGGCATCTATTTCCGATTTGCAACTTTACAGCAGGCTAGATGCACCACAGAACACTTTACTCAGTCAAGTATCTGCGCGCAGTGAATACACCATTAGCAATTTTCAAGGATCGATTGCGGTAGGGTATGTGCTTTTGTCTCCATTTGTTCAACCTATTTCAGTATAATGCCACTTTCTCCATACAATTGTATTATTTCGATGATTGCACATGAATTTAACTTCAAAATAAACTGTATTGTACAGATGTACGGACAAACTAATATTGTTACTGCAATACATGTAAGAAGCTCGAAATAGATATTGTTCCTGGAACACGTATAGGATGCCCTCATTACTCTTTGGGAAATTAACAACTATAAATGGTACACCATCAAGAAAATACCATTTCTTCACAATATGAACTCGCGATGACAGTGGACTTGCCGGCGTTGAAACCAAGTACAAACAATTTTCAAGAAATATAGTTCCACAACTGGCTAAATTTATAACCTTTATTTCAGCTTTTAGGCCCTTTACAAGCACTTGAAACGAGGTTCCGCCAACTCGTAGTTTGTTGCAAATCACACAGCGCCTAATACATGTATAGTCCGTTTGACAAACCACGAGTACTCAGAATAATAATCGAATAACCAAAACTTTTTTTCCATAAACTCTCGTGGTAGTGACTTAAACTAGCGTTTATTCAGTATGCAGTGAAAAATACTACTACATAGATGAAATTAAAAATATTTATCACTTTTAACGGTCATTATTTTGCTTCTTTCGGCCCAATCGTTTTTAAAAGTCGAATTTTGTAGGCTTTTTATGGTCGCAATTTATTTACAAAAAAGGCATAGGTTACATTAAAATTAATACATGTACACATGTAACGAAGGCGTAAATGAAGACTCCGCGTTATTTGAGGTTGTCGGCGGAAGTTATCAACGAAAGCTGCTGCAGATTCTGATAGAAAGGCAACACCGCTCTGACTGTAGAAAGTTTATTAAAGCCTCGACCGGTTTCACGCCATTTTAGGCGCATCTTCAGATAACCTAAACAGGGATTACAATGGAAGTATTTTACAACTTTTATTTTTACACAGGGTTAGTGAATACCGTCAATGGAGTAGAATAGACCCGCACATTAGGTACTTGCATTATTGTGTCTACAACATCATTTAACGCTTTTCTTGAAGCCTCTTCCCACCCTTCATTTCACGGATAAAACTAAACCCTGCTAGAAGCGCTCGTCAAACAGATAAAACGGGATCACCCTAAAACAAAATAAAACGAGTATTTGGTACGGAGAGAGCAAAATAAGCGCCATCTCGCTGGATTTTCTGATACCGCGGCAATACACTTTTCCTCGTGGCTGCTTGCATGGGATTGGTTCAAATGGCTCTGAGCACTATGCGACTTAGCTTCTGAGGTCATCAGTCGCCTAGAACTTAGAACTAATTAAACCTAACTGACCTAAGGACATCACACACATCCATGCCCGTGGCAGGATTCGAACCTGCGACCGTAGCGGTCGCTCGGTTCCGGACTGTAGCGCCTAGAACCGCACGGTCACTCCGGCCGGCTTGCATGGTATTCTGCCCAGTTCAGTGATACTTATGCCCGATCCCGCATTGCCTCCAGCTGATGTTTTTATCGATGCTTATACACAATTTTGCACGATTTGAAGCGCTTATTTTACTCTCTCCGCAGCAAATTCTCGTTTGATATTGTTTTAGTGACATCTCTTTTTATCTAATTGACAAACGTTTTAATTTCATCAGTGATTTGAAGGACGGGGAGCGGCTTCAATAAAAGTGTTAAATAAGGAAAATAAAGTACCTGACGTGCGAGGTTATTCTACTCCACGTAACAGTATTCACTAAGCCAGTGTAAAAAGAAAAATAGTAAAATACTTCCTTTCTAATCTCTGTTTGGATCACCTGAGGGTGTGCCTAAACTGGCACGAAACAGGTCGCGGTTTTTAATAAATTTCCTACAGCCAGAGCGGTGTCAGTTGCCATCATATAAAAATGTGGATATTTGGTTGCGTTTGGCCGCAGTTCGAGGTAATACTGCAGACTTGAAGAAAAATACGCCTGCCTCTGTTTCGCAGAGCGGAGTAAGTGCGGGAGAAGAAGCGGGAGCTTACGCAGTGGGAGTCTCGGTGCACGCGCCACGGAGCGCCGCTGCCGCTGCCGCCGTCTGTGGCGCCCCGTCTCGCCTGCGTCGCGTCGCGTCGCGCGGACAACTGCCGCTGTTCGCTGCCACTTGTCACCAGCCTCCCGCGCGCATGCGCACATCTGACTCGCCGCCAGCGCGCTGCCTCCGGCGACGCGCGTCGGGGGATGAGCGCTCCCATTCTGAAACAACAGCTGCTGTCAAACCTGCATTCCTCTGCTCATGCGTGCGAAAACCCTAACGAAACCGAGGCACAAACTTGGAGTCGAATCACCAGCAGTTTCCATCTCACTGACATTGTCATCTACAGCGCTGAACATCAGGAGAAGAAGTCACATAAATACATGGCGGCGTCTCTTTTTCTTTTAGTCATCGATATTCTGACTGTTTTGATGCGACTCCTCACGAAATCTTCTCCTGCGACAACCTTTTCATTTCATACACTACTGGCCATTAAAATTGCTACACCACGAAGATGACGCGAAATTTAACCGACAGGAAGAAGATGCTGTGATATGCAAATGATTAGCTTTTCAGAGCATTCACAGAAGGTTGGCGCCGGTGGCGACACCTACAACGTGCTCACATGCGGAAAGTTTCCACCCGATTTCTCGTACACAAACAGCAGTTGACCGGCGTTTCATGGTGAAACGTTGTTGTGATGCCTCGTGTAAGGAGGAGAAATGAGTACCATCACGTTTCCGACTTTCATAAAGGTCGGATTGTAGCCTTTCGCGATTGCGGTTTATCGTATCGCGACAATGCTGCTCGCGTTGGTCGAGATCCAATGACTGTGAGAAGAATATGGAATCGGTGGGTACAGAAGGGTAATACGGAACGCCGTGCTGGATCCCGACGGTCTCGTATCACTAGCAGTCGAGATGACAGGCATCTTATCCGCATGGCTGTAACGGATCGTGCAGCCACGTCTCGATCCCTGAATCAACAGATGGGGACGTTTGCAAGACAACAACCATATGCACGAACACTTCGACGACGTTTGCAGCAGCATGGACTGTCAGCTCGGAGACCATGGCTGCGGTTACCCTTGGCATCACAGACAGGAGCGCCTGCGATGGTGTACTCAACGACGAAGATGCTGTGATGCTGTGATATGCAAATGATTAGCTTTTTCAGAGCATTCACAGAAGGTTGGCGCCGGTGGCGACACCTACAACGTGCTCACATGCGGAAAGTTTCCACCCGATTTCTCGTACACAAACGCACGAATGGCAAAACGTCATTTTTTTCTGATGAATCCAGGTTCTGTTTACAGCATCATAATTGTCGCATCCGTGTTTGGCGACATCGCGGTGAACGCATATTGGTAGCGTGTATACGTCATCGCCATACTGGCGTATCACTCGGCGTGATGGTATGGGGTGCCATTGGTTACACGTCTCGGTCACCTCTTCTTCGCATTGACGGCACTTTGAACAGTGGACATTACATTTCAGATGTGTTACGACCCGTGGCTCTACCCTTCATTCGATCCCTGCGAAACCCTACATTTCCGCAGGATAATGCACGGCCGCATGTTGCAGGTCCTGTACGGGCCTTTCTGGATACAGAAAATGTTCGACTGCTGCCCTGGGCAGCACATTCTCCAGATCTCTCACCAATTGAAAACGTCTGGCCAATGGTGGCCGAGCAACTGGCTCGTCACAATACGCCAGTCACTACTCTTGATGAACTGTGGTATCGTGTTGAAGCTGCATGGGCAGCTGTACCTGTACACGCCATCCAAGCTCTGTTTGACTCAATGCCAAGGCGTATCAAGGCCGTTATTGCTGCCAGAGGTGGTTGTTCTGGCCGATCAGAGTGGCCGTGCGGTTCTAGGCGCTTCAGTCTGAAACCGAGCGACCAATACGGTCGCAGGTTCGAATCCTGCCTCGGGCATGGATGTGTGTGATGTCCTTAGGTTAGTTAGGTTTAATTAGTTCTAAGTCTAGGTGACTGATGACCTCAAAAGTTAAGTCGCATAGTGCTCAGAGCCATTTGAACCATTTTGGTTGTTCTGGGTACTGATTTCTCAGGATCTATGCACCCAAATTGCGTGAAAATGTAATCACATGTCAGTAATAGTATAATATATTTGTCCAATGAATACCCGTTTATCATCTGCATTTCTTCTTGGTGTAGCAGTTTTAATGTCCATTAGTGTAGAATCACTTTGCAACTATTCTCAATTATTTGCTGGATGTATTCTAGTCTCTGCCTTCTGCAGTTTCACCCTCTAATGCTTCCTCTAGTTCCATGGAACGTATTCCCTGATGTCGTACAGTATATCCTATCACCCTGTCCCTTCTTCTTGTCAGTATTTTTCATATAATCCTTTCCTCACCGATCCCGCGGAGAACCTCCTCATTCCTTACTTTATCAGTCCACCTAATCTTCAACATTTCTCTGTAGCGCCACATCCCAAATGCTTTGATTCTCTTCTGTTCCGGTTTTGCCACAGTCCATGTTTCACTACCACAGAATGCTGTTCTCCAAACGTACATTCTACACATTAACGCCTAGTTTAATACTAGCAGATTTCGCTTTCCTCTTTTTACCAGTGCTAGACTGTTTTTTATATCATCGTTGTTCCGTCCGTCAAGTGTTATTTTGCTGCCTAGTTTGCAGAATTCTTTAACTTCATCTCCTTCTTGATAACCAATTCTGATGTTAAATTTCTCGCTATTCTCATTTCTACTGCTTCTCATTACTTTCGTCTTTCTTCGATTTGCAGCCGGCCGGTGTGGCCGAGCGGTTCTAGGCGCTTCAGTCTGGAACCGCGCGACCGCTACGGTTGCAGGTTCGAATCCTGTCTCGGGCATGGGTGTGTGTGATGTCCTTAGGTTAGTTAGGTTTAAGTAGTTCTAAGTTCTAGGGGACTGATGACATCAGCTGTTAAGTCCCATAGTGCTCAGAGCCATTTGAACCATTTCTTCGATTTGCCGTAAGCTCGTATTCTCTACTCATTATATGGTTCAATCCAGTCAACAGATTCTGTAACTTTTATTCATTTTCTCTTAGGGTAACAAGGTCATCAGCAAACCGTATCACTGATATACTTTCACTCCGAATTTTTTCCCACTCTTGAACCTTTCTTTTATTTCCGTCTTTGCTTCTTCGATGCATATATTGAACACCAGGGGCGAAAGGCTACATCCTTAACTTTCACCATTTGTAATCTGAGTACTCAGTTCTTGGTCTTCAACTCGTTTCTTGTACACATTGTATATCACCCCTCTTTCATTACATTTTGCCCCTACTTTCTTCAGAATTTCGAACATCTTACGCTATGTTACATTGTCTAACACTTTTTTGAGTTCGACAAATCCTGTGAACTTGTCTCAGTTTTCCTCAGTCTTGCTTCCATTATAAACCATTTCAGAATTGAATCTCCCTTTATCTTTCCTAATGCCAAAGTGATCGTTATCTAACAGATCCTCAGTTTTCTCTTCCATTTTCTATATATTATTCTTGTCAGCAACTGGGATGAACGAGCTTTCAAGCTGATTGCGCGATTTTTCTCGCGCATGTAAACTTTTGCAATCATCTGAATTGTGCAGTTGATGTTCTTCCGAAAGTTTGATGATATCGCCAGTCTCATACATTCTACATATTAACGTGAATAGTCATTTGGTTGCAACTCGCACCAATGATTTTAGTAATTCCAATGGAATGTTACATATCCCTTCTGCGTTATTTGATCTCAAGTATTCTAAAGCTGTTTTAAATCTGAATCTAATACTGGAACCTCTATCTCTTCCCTATCGACCTTTGTTTCTTCCTCTGTCACATTACCAGACAAGTCTTCCCCCTCATGGAGGCCTTTAACGTACGCTTTCCACCTATCTTCTCGCTCCTCTGCATTTAACAGTGCAGTTCCTATTTCACTTTTAATGTTACCGCCCTTGCTTTTAATTTAACCGAAGGCTATTTTGACTTTTCTATATACTGAGTCAGTCGTCCCGACAATCATTTCTTTTTTGATTTCTGATCATTTTCCTGCAGGCATTTCGCACTTCCTATTTATTTCATTCCTAAGTGATTTGTATTTCTTTGTTACTGAACTTCACCGCACATTTTTGTACATCCTTCTTTCGTCGATCATCTGAAGTATTTCTTCTGTTTCCCTTGGTTTCCTAGCAATTTCCTTCCTTGTACTATGTTTCTTTTTCCAACTTTTTGATTGCCCTTTTGAGGCACGTCCATTCCTCTTCAACTGTTCTACCTACTGAGCTATTTGTTATTACAGTGTCTATAGCCTCAGCGAACTTGAATCGTATCTCTTCACTCCTTAGTATTTCCATATCCCACTTCTTCTACTTCATGGCATCTATGTCAAATATAATAGCGCCGGCCACGTTGGACTCTTCGCCATACCCTCCCCCCCCTAATCCCCCCCCCCCAGTAGATGTCCACAGATGTCCACCACATCTCGAATTAATTATACCATCTGAAACATTTCCTCATTGAATATAACTATATTAAAATGACAACTCCTGAAAACAATATGACCAGACTGAGAGGGGTATACAAGAATTTGATGCAAAGTAAAAGTAGGAATGCCATAAAACAAAGTATAAAGACATTAACTGGCACAAAATCTGGAAGAATATTCATGACTATCTATTACCAATTGATATACTACTGCCGATTAGTGTACTACTTTCTCAACCGAAAAATCCAAACAAAAAGACTACACTCCATTCATCTGGCAGATCATCCACCGTGTGCCACCTACAATCTCACTGACATCGAAAAACATCAGTTTGCTTGTGGTAATGCTAAAAACATAAATAAGGTTTTCCATTAGAAAAGAACTACCAAGTATCTAAATGTCATCGCCTAACACCGGCGAGCCTTCTATAAGGGACGATCAAAAAGTTTCCGTTCGAAGGCCGTACAGCCCACTGTCGGTATGTCAATCAGGAGGCAAAATCGCCGTGAGCGTTGAGGCTGAAGATACTCGTTCGGTAAAAACCCCTGCGTCCTGCTGCGTGAAGAAGTCCGTTACTGTCTGCTACATATCCTCGTCCGACAGCAATCGTCGGCCCTTCAATGCCTTTTTTAAGGGGCCGAAGGTGTGAAAATTACAAGTGGAGAGATCAGAGCTACAGAACGGGTGAGTTGGCGTAAGTTCTGCGTTACAGTATTTGCGATGTGGAGACGTGTGTTAAAATGAACCAGCAATACCCTTGGTCCACAGAGGAGGTTTTCGGGAGATATGCTGCCCCATACACATTCTTCATTCTCTTGTGGATATAAACTGGGATTTGTCCTTCGGCAGACAAGTAAACAATAATATCACATTGGTCCTGTTTGAATGGATTGGTAATAACGTCGCCAATGTTCGCTCTTCCGCAATTACCTTACGAACAAGAGCGATGTTCTCCAATTATGGATTAAAGTTAAGTATTACATCAACTCCGTACTTTATTTATTAGACTCAATTCCTTTAATTGTTCCAGACCTCACGCCAGTCTGCGTGAGCTTAAACGCGTGCATTTCGGCCTCCTCTAGCTATACGGTGTTGGCTCTTCTGCCAACACATCACCCTCAAACGAAAACTTTTTGATCGCCCTTATACACGCAGATGGGCTAGGTCCTCCGGCGCTCGCCGATGACGTCCCGTGGTACGGTGCTGTGCCACCGGTTGCATAATCAGCAGGTGCGGCCTTTCGAAAAGGTTGATTGCGACGGTCGCCTAAGAAGACACTACAGCTGACAGAACTATTATACGTTGCCAGGCCTTCCATCGACGCCAGTCAACCGCCGGAGGTCATCACGTCACGCAAAGAATCAATCAGCAAGCTGCCTGTCATCACGGCCGGCGGCACCAATCACACGAAGCGCACTCATCGGCATTAAGCCACACGGCAAATTTTTTTGCGATGTTTTTGTTGCGTCTTGTAACGTCTTCGATAATTTGTTTCATCGAAATTTTCCCGTCAGAGGATTTCTTGTGCAGCGAGCACGAGGCTATTTGGGTTCGTGCTCTTTGCTTTGCGGTTCTGTGGTGTGTTGTGTGGTAGCCTTCCGCGAGGCGCGACTAATACGGTCGCAGGTTCGAATCCTGCCTCGGGCATGGATGTGTGTGCTGTCCTTAGGTTAGTTAGGTTTAAGTAGTTCTAAGTCTAGGGGACTGATGACCTCAGATGTTAAGTCCCGTAGTGCTCAGAGCCATTTGAACCATTTGAACCTTCCGCGAGATGCAGCGAGTGACGCGGACTCTGACAAAAGGCACCGGGGCAGCCGGCTGTAATGTGTCTAAGGTGGCTGTTACTTGTGCAGTAGTGTGGTCCGGCTCGCCATTGCTAGAGGCAAGTGTTTCTCGAAGAGGTGTGTTAGCACTCTGAAGAGCTGCGTGCTATTTTAGAATTCTGTGGAGCGGACTTTTGTGGAGTCTGCAATGAATTGGTGATATTGTGGCGAACTGTTGTGGAAGTCTTGTCAATTATACTTACTCTGGTATCCAGTCGCCACCGTGTCTAACTAGTCTAGAAAGCTAAGCTATTTGCCGGTATTTACTTTCTACCGAGTTCTCGCCGGCCGGAGTGGCCGTGCGGTTCTAGGCGCTACAGTCTGGAACCGAGCGACCGCTACGGTCGCAGGTTCGAATCCTGCCTCGGGCATGGATGTGTGTGATGTCCGTAGGTTAGTTAGGTTTAATTAGTTCTAAGTTCTAGGCGACTGATGACCTCAGAAGTTAAGTCGCATAGTGCTCAGAGCCATTTGAACCATTTATCCAAACGTTCTTCTTTGTTAACGTATTGTAAAGCCCATCTTGATGACTGATATTTTATTAAAAACACAGGAAGCAGTCATTTGTCAGTGGGGCTTGTACCCGTGTGTTATTAATTGGAGCCAAGCTCTTAAGTTAAGTAATCTGGGTATTAATTTTCGAGTTGCAAGCTAGTCAGTGTTTTAGTTTTTCGTGCTGTAAGCTAGTCAATGGTAATTATTACTTGGTATTAGTTGCAGAAAATCGCAATTTTATTCTAATCTGTCAATACTGTTTTCTTGAAACTACCACTGTTTCTAATCACATGCATCAACTTCTATAGGTAGATACTGTTTGAAAAGCCGGTAGGAATGCCATAAAGTAAAGTGCAAAGACATTCACCGGAACAAAATCTGGAAGAATATACATGCCCAGTATTACCAGTTAATGTAAGGGTTCAGCAATGATTTACGTTATTTACTATTTGTGTATTTAATCTTTAAATTTTAAGGTGTTTATTTGTTGAAGTTATGTAATTATTCTTGCTCCTTTTAAAATCTGTTCACTGCAGTGAACTTTGATATTATGCCTTTCATACGTTTTAATAATTTATATGGTAATTGGAAATTCATTCTTGTGAAATTTCATAATTGCGTGATCTCGTTCACTTTGTGTTCCTCGCGGGAGTGTCAACAAGTGCGACACGAAACGACAGCGTGGCAGCACGTTAGCAGGTCGGGCGGAAAGCAGGACATCAGCGCTTGGCGTGAACTGGGTAGCTAGCATCAGCAGGAGCTTCATAAAGAGACAGTTGGTCAGAAGGATCTATGGTGTACAGGAAGCGAGTACTCGATCCCCTAACACGGTATTAACGCTAGGTATAAGTCTGTTGTAGATTTCCTGCTCAACACCGCCAGTAGCCGCCGAAGAGATGTCTTCCTCTCCGAAGCACCAGTTACGAGTTCGGCGCTGCTGACAGCTTCCAACACAGATGGGAAGGCCTGGGGGTCTTCTGTGTCGACTCGGGCCAGGACACCAGCGTTCCTGACACTTCAGCGGAGCCACGGGGCCTACCTGCACGGCAGGCCAGCGTCGACGCACTTCTCGACCACACAACAGCCTTCATCGCGGCTCAGAAATTAGCCACAGTTACGGGAGGGGGTCGAGGACCTTCTAGGCCGGCGTGTGTAAGCCACATACGCACGCGCCACCTTCTTCGAGCGCGGACGGTGGAGACGCAGCTTCCACATCCTGAGTAGCTGCCGAGCGCTCGTGGCACACCTGGACAAGCAGTGGCAGAGGACCGTCGGAGCATCGTTAAAGGTGAGACATATTTGCAGAAATAAATGGTTAAAAGTTACTCTTCTTTTACTGCGCCCATCGGCGTACTCAAGTTACAACCATCTCCTCTTCCCTGAGGAAGCGGCAAGTGGCGAACTGGGAGCGTGCCTCCTGAAACACCATCCAACTGCCACTCCTCCCAATAGTCGCCTATTGCAGAAGTGTATGGACACATATTGACGGACATGTAGGTTCCATGCACACTCCACCTTTACGACGGCTTGAACGCTGCTGGGACGTTGTCATTGAGGTGTCTGAATCTCTTTAGAGAACTAGCAACCCATTCTTCCTCAAGAGCTGAAACCAGTAAACGTAACGTTGGACACTGGCTACTGGAGGAAGCCGACGTTCCAACTCGTCCCAAATGTGTTCCATAGGGTTCAGGGCGGGAATCATGGCAGGCCACTTCATTTCAGGAATGTTATTGTCCAGAAACCATTTCCTCTTCCACTGAACCCCAAAAGAAACTGGTATAGGCATGAGTATTCAAATACAGAGATATGTAAACAGGCAGAACTCGGCGTTGCGGTCATAAACGCCCACATAATAAGACAACAAGTGCCTAGCGTAGTTGTTAGATCGGTTACTGCTGCTATAATGGCAGATTATCAAGATTTTACTGAGTTTGAACGTGTTGTTATGGTCGGTGCACGAGCGATGGAACACAGCATCTCAGAGGAAGCGATGAAGTGGGGATTTTCCAATACGACCATTGCACGAGTGTACTATGAATATCAGGAATCCGCTAAAACTTCAAATCTCCGACATCGCTGCGGCTGCAAAAATATCCTGCAAGAACGGGACCAACTACGACTGAAGTGCAACCTTCCTGCAAATTGCTGCAGATTTCAGTGCTGGGCCATCAACAAGTGTCAGCGTTCAAACCATTCAAGGAATCATCATCGATATGGGCTTTCGGAGCCGAAGGCCCACTCGTGTGCCCTTGATGACAGCACTACACAAAACGTTACGCGTCGCCTGGGCCCGTTACCACCGAAACTGGACTGTTGATGACTGGAAACATGTTGCTTGGTCAGACGAGTCTCGTTTCAAACTGCATTGAGCGGATGGACGTATTCGGGTATGCAGACAACCTCATGAATCCATGGACCCTGTATGTCAGCAGGGGACTGATCAAGCTGGTGGGTGGTCTGTAATAGTGTTGGGCGTGTACAGTTGGAATGATACGTCTAGATACGACTCTGAGAGGTGGCACGTACGTAAGCATCCTGTCTGATCACCTGCATCATGTCCATTGTGCATTCCGACGGACTTGGAAGATTCCAGCAGGACAATTCGACACCCCACACGTCCGGAATTGCTACAAAGTGACTCCAGGAACACTCTTCTGAGTTTAAACACTTTCACTGGCCACCAAACTCCCCAGACACGAACGTTATTGTGCACATCTGGGATGCTTTGCAACGTGCTGTTCAGAAGAGATCTCCTGCCCCCTCATACTCTTACGGATTTATGGACAGCCCTGCAGGATTCACAGTACAGTTCCCTCCAGCACTACGTCAGACATTACTCGAGCCCTACACAATATTAGCCACGTGTACCAATTTCTTTGGTTCTTCAGTGTCAATGCTACTTTATTACAGTGTGCACTGTCATGCTGACACAGTCATCGATTCCGAACTGTTCCTCAGCTGTACACAGACACATTGCTGTAAAATGTGTTCATATCCTTCAGCAATCAGAGTTTTTTAAGCGTCATAAAGCAGTTACACTCCATCCACGAAAAATACACCCATTCCGTAACACACCTCCTCCGTATTTCACTGTTGGCACTTCATATGATGGCACTAACGTTCTCTGGGCCTTCGCCATACCCAACCTGTTCCTTCGGATTGCCACGGGGAATTGCATCGTTCATCACTTGAAAACCTCGTTTTCAACAATTCATAGTCCAGTGGAGTCGCTCTTTAGACCAGTCCATGAGTCGCTTGTCGTTATCTACAGGAATGTGTGGCTTACCCATCATACTCCATTCTTTGGTTCAAATGGTTCTAAGCACTATGGGACTTAACATCTGAGGTCATCAGTCCCCTAGACTTAGAACTACTTAAACCTAACTAACCTAAGGACACCACACACATCCATGCCCGAGGCAGGATTCTAGCCTCCAACCGTAGCAGCAGCGCGGTTCCGGACTGAAGCGCCTAGAACCGCAGCCGGCCATTATTCTTTGTAACTTCCTATGTACAGTCGTTGTTGAGGCTGGACTGCTGGTACTACTTTTTAATTCACGGGTGTTTCCTTCTGCTGATTTCATGCTACCATTTAGAACTACCATCTGCAACGCTCGATAGTCTCTGCCCGTCAGTATATGAGGTCTGGCTGGTCTTGGTTTAGTTGAAGTTGTATCTTCCCGTTCCTCGTCGCAGTCACATCACCACCGGTCGATTAGGGCAGCTTTAGACAAATTCAGACTTTACTAACAGCTTTAGAAGAGCTGAAATGTCCCTGATGGATTTATTAGGTTACATCCACGTTCGAAGTCACTGGGTCTTCTGGCCGACCCATTTCACTTTTTCTCTACTTGACACTACTCCCCACCCTCTTTTGTACTGGCAGGTCGGCCTCTCGTAATATCTAACGGTCAATTACGCGTTACATTGGTGTGTTCGTATTTTTTTTTATCAGACAGTGCACATCTATAAACGATAGTAGATCACAGCAGCATAGGCCTAGGAGAGAAAGTGACTTGGAGTTGTGGGGCATATACATTTCTTACCAGAATACACAATTTATTAACAACACAATCGCAAAGCCAATAATAACAAGTGACAAGAATCTGTTAGTGAAACGTGCACTGTAATGACAGAAGCGTAACAGAATTTTTTTAAATAATACACAATAATTATTTATAGAATAAATTGTGGAAAGGGGCCAAAATAACGGGCTGTCAGTTATTCTCGAACATACAACTTTATTGTGTTGCTTGAGGCTTTCCCGACGGACATGTTGTATATATGGTTCTCGGGAGAGACGTCGGATGTCATAGTGAAAACTCCACAATATTTCGTCAGCGCAACTGGCCGACATCTTCAGGTGCGACGAACACACTGCTAAGGCAGGATTTTTTTTTCTTTATTGTGATTTCATTCCCCTGCCCCATATGGGCAGGGGAGGGCTGTCAGCAGCACAATCCGCCGCTCTTCAGCCGAGTGACACGACAACTAAAACAAGAATAAAATAATACATACATAAGGAGATAAAAAAGGGGAACATAAAACAGAGTAAGGGGGAAAATGGAGGTAAAAAGACATGGACATGTAGACGTTCATGGGGGACAGTTAAAAAGGTCACCAGAAGGTTAAAAAAACACAGTTGGCGATTCTTAAAACACAGAGAAGACACTGGATGCTCATGCACAGGTTAAAAGTTGGCCACAGTATTAAAAACACTCCGAAACAACACACTTAAAACCCACTTGGAGCACACACGACGAAGAATAAAACTACCAGGTGGGACCTGCCGAGGGAAAGGTCAGAGAGGATGGAAAAGGAGGGGAGAGCATGGGGCAGCTGGGGAAGCGGCGGGATGAAGAGAGGAGGGGCAACCGTGGGTTCACGAAGAGGCAGGAGACACATGGGGTGGGAGAGGAAAAGGGAAGACAGGGCAGGAGGGAGCGCAGAGACACTGAAAGAAGGCACAAGAGATGGAGGGGGAGTAGGAGGGGAAATCCGCTCAGAAGGAGGGAGGGGGAGGAGAGGGAGCCCGGAGGAGGAGGCAGGAAGAGGGGGTTAGAGTTGGTAGGAAGAGTAGATGTCAGGGCGAAGCTCATCATCCGGGAGGGGTAGACGGTGGAAATCGTGTTGGGAAAGGAGATGGAGGGTGGGAGATGGAGAGAGGGAGGGACACAACGGTAAAGGCGCGGCAACTGGTTGGGAGTGATGAGGAAGGGAGACACCAGGGGGTGAGGGGGATCAAGGCGGCGGACAATATATAGTGTGCGGATGTGTTCAAGGAAAAGGAGAAGGTGGGGCGGCTAAGGCAGGACCAGAGGCCCCCTATTTATGCCAGTTTTAGGCAGGAAGTGCGCATGCGTGGAGGCGCCAAATTCGATGGCCAATAGCGACGATATCAACTGGTAGCTGGAAGGACAGTAACGCCACCTACAGGATGAAGAACCAAATACTTCGGCGTACGCGCGGAGGCTGCCGCCGCTGCTCTGCGCTGCCATCGTCCGCCCCAGCGACCTCTGTCGGAAGCCGCAAGCAAAACTGCGCGTCCACGTAGGCGCCTTGATTATTCCCCCGTTGTCAACTGAATATTTATGTTGCTGGCGAATCGTCGTCAGTCTTATGACCAATAGTATTCCTCTCTGCTCGAAGCGACTTCAATAAGGCCAATGCTGGATCCCAAGCTGTACTAAGCTGAAAGCCCGTGTCTCTGTTTACAAGATTCGCCGAGCTACGTATTTCCACTGTTTCCTTAATAACACTGTCCCAGTACGAACTCGTCGATGCGAGGATTTTTGTATGTTGATAATTCATAGAATGGCCTGTACTGAGACAATGCTCGGCCACTGCAGACTTTTCTGGTTGCTCCAGACGAGTGTAGCGTCGGTGTTCAGTGCATCTCTCTTCTACAGTGCGACAAGTTTGTCCGATGTATGACATGCCGCAGCTACAAGGAATCTCGTAAAGGCTGTCCTTAGATGAGCCCAAGAGAGCTCTGAGTTTTGCCGGCGGACGAAAAACACATTTTAGTTTATGCCTCTTCAATAATCTACCTATTTTTGAAGAGACACCGCCGATGTATGGCAAGATGACCATTCCCCTTTGTTCTTCGCCTTCTTCCACTTCCTCACGTTGGGTAACCCGCTTCGGTTGTAAGGCACGCCGAATCTCCCGTTCGGAGTATCCATTTTGTTGGAAAGTGGTACGCAGATGGAGTAGCGCATTGGATAAGTTGTCTGAGTCTGATATGGCTCGTGCTCTGTGGACCAACGTCCTCAGTACGCCACTTCGTTGCGAAGGATGGTGACAGCTGGTGGCCTGTAAGTATAAGTCCGTGTGCGATGGTTTACGGTACACTGCGTGACCCAATGTGCCATCTTATTTTCTTCGTACCAACACGTCCAGGAATGGATGTTCGCCGTTTTTTTCCATCTCCATCGTGAACTTGATGTTGGGATGAAGCGAGTTAAGATGCTCAAGAAAAACATTCAGCGATGCAATGCCGTGAGGCCATGTAACAAAGGTGTCGTCCACATATCGCCAAAAACACGTAGGTTTCAAATCCGACGTCTGGAGTGCTCTCTCCTCGAAGTCTTCCATGAAAAGATTAGCCACAATGGGTGACAGGGGACTACCCATTGCGACGCCGTCAGTCTGTTCAAAGTATTGTCCATTAAATAAAAAGTTTGTCGAGGTGAGCACATGTTTGAATAAGTCTAAAAGTTTCCCATCCAGCTTCTCGCTAATGACCAACAACGATTCCTGCAATGGTACTTGAGTAAAAAGTGAGACTACGTCAAAACTCACGAGTATATCTGATGGTGCGAGTCGTAAGTTCTTGAGCCGACGAATAAAGTCTTGTGAGTTACGGATATGATGGTCACACTTTCCTACTAAAGGGCTCAATTGCGCTGCCAGATATTTCGCGAGATTATACGTTGGTGCCCCGATATTACTCACAATAGGCCGCAGTGGCACATTATCCTTGTGAATTTTGGGCAATCCGTATAGCCTGGGAGGTAGGCGCGCCTGTGTACGTAGTCTCTTAGCAACCACATCGGAGATCGTGCTGTTTTTGAGGAGCTCCAAAGTTTTTCGCAAAATTTTTGCTGTGGGGTCCTTAGTTAGTGTGCGATATGCAGAGTCGTCCAGAAGCTGGTGCATCTTGCTCAGATACATCGACGTGGAGAGGATAACAGTCGCATTTCCCTTATCCGCCGGCAAAATCGCAATATCAGGATCTTGTCGTAGGGATCGAACCACTGACCTCTCTGCAGCTGTTAGACTGTTCTTAGGCACTTGAGCCCGTGTCAGACCACGGCAAGTCTCCCGCCGGATCTTCTCGGCAGATTCCCTAAGAAGTTTTAGGATGCCTTGTTCGACGGAGTTCGTAGACGAACTGTATACAATCTAGCGGAAAAACCTTTGCCTGACGCGGCGATATCGGTCCTGGAGAATGGATTGAACTTCGCACCCACTCCGAGGACACTACCTGTTCTGGACATCATTAGCTCCGTCGAACAAGGCACCCTAAAAAAAGTCTGCAGTGGCCAAGCATTGTCTTAGTACAGGCCATTCTATGAATTATCAACATACAAAAATCCTCGCATCGACGAGTTCGTACTGGGACAGTGTTATTAAGGAAACAGTGGAAATACGTAGCTCGGCGAATCTTGTAAACAGAGACACGGGCTTTCAGCTTAGTACAGCTTGGGATCCAGCATTGGCCTTATTGAAGTCGCTTCGAGCAGAGAGGAATACTATTGGTCATAAGACTGACGACGATTCGCCAGCAACATAAATATTCAGTTGACAACGGGGGAATAATCAAGGCGCCTAAGTGGACGCGCAGTTTTGCTTGCGGCTTCCGTCAGAGGTTGCTGGGGCGGCCGATGGCAGCGCAGAGTAAAGGCCGGTTCCCACTAGAGCGCGGTAGCGCGTCGTGCGGCAACGGCAGCGGCAAGCGTTTTCAGCTTTGACGCGGCGGCTCGCGGAATTGGCGTTCCCATCTGGAAGCGGCAGACGCTAGCGGTAGCCAATGACGGACAGCTACTGAGGTACGGGTCGGGACCCACTGAAACTCCCGGTGCGTTTGAAAAACTATATCTTACACCTACATGGAGGAAAGACGAAGTTGGGTGAAGACATACCAATTTTTCATTTTCTGTACAATGTACTCTTTCACATATTCCATTATGCATGTTTTCTCATTTCACCATAAAAAGATTTCATGACTACCGTTCATCATTGTTCACTATCTAGCACATTGCTTAAGAATCATCATCATCATCATCTTGGACAGTTTCCAGCCACTGGCTGGGTCTGTCGGGAACACAAGCCTCCCCATCGTGTTCTGTCTTTCCACCATTCCCCCTCTTCCACCTTTGTCCAGTTCTCTCCTCTTCTCATCACACATTCCTTCACTCCCTTCACCCATCTATCCCTTGGTCTTCCTCTGGGCCTCTTCCCCTCCAGTTGCAGATCAAACATCCTCTTTGGAATTCTTCCCTCATCCATTCTCTTCATGTGTCCATACCACTGCAGTCTTGATTTTTCTATCCTGTCCTGTACTGGTTCCTCCTTTAGCCTTTCCCTCACATACACATTTCGCAATTTGTCTCGTCTTGTTACACCCAACCTGCTCCTCTGGAACTTCATTTCACTAGCCTGTATCCTACTTTTGTCGCTTTCGTGCATTACCCATGTCTCACTTCCGTATGCCAATACGGGGACAAAGTAGATTCGGTATATAATTCCCTTGGATTTCTGTGGCACCTCCTTGCTCCAAATAAGCCCCCTAATGCATTTGTAGAACTGCCCTGCTTTTCTGCACCTTTCATTTATTTCCATTGCGTTTCCCCCCTTACTTTCAATCACGCTTCCCAGGTACTTGAAGTTCTCTACCACTTGTAGTTTTTCCCCTCCTCAAGTTATATCCACATTTGGCCTATTCTTCTTCCTTGTTGTGACGATTATTTCACTTTTCTTTGCAGAGAAATGCATTCCATATTGTGCTGCCGTTGCCTACCATGCATCTAACTGCTCTTGCACCTCCTTCTCGCAATTTCCCCATAACATCAGGTCATCGGCAAAAAGCACTGCTTTCATTTTATGATCTCCAATTGCATCTGATACTTGCTGTAGGATTTCATCCATAACAATAATAAACAATAAAGGCGAAAGTGCACTTCCCTGTCGCAGCCCATTTTCTAGCTTGAACCATGCAGTACGTTCCCTCCCCACTTTCACACAACTCTCACTTCCCTCATACATTTTTCTGACTTTTCGTGTTATCTCTTCATCTATCCCTTTTGTGTTCAGCACATCCCAGAGCTTGTCCCTACAGATACTGTCATACGCCTTCTCAATATCCAAAAAGGCCATGATTAAGTCCTTCCCGTACTCATAGTGCCTCTCCTGCAGTTGCCTTACCGCAAATATGAGGTCCGTTGTTGATCTTCCCGGTCTGAAACCGTACTGCTCCTCTTGCAGTCTACTTTCAATACTGCTTCTTATTCTCTTCTCCAGGATCTTTTCATAGATTTTTCCACAGTGGCATAGCAGGGTGATTCCTCTGTAGTTCTCACATCTCCTTTTATCCCCTTTCTTGAAGATCGGGACTATAATTCCTTTCTTCCAATCCTCAGGAATTCTGTTCTCCTTCCACACCACCCTCAGCACTCTGTATAGTCACTGGGTTCCTACTTCTCCTGCTGCTCGTATCATATCCACTGTTACTTCGTCCCAACCTGGTGCCTTGCCCCCTTTCATCCTCTTTATGGCTTCTTCCACTTCATTCCAAGTTAGATCATCAATTTCCCCACTATTATAATCGTCTGCTGCCTTAGGCTCTCCATCGCTGTTAGTTACCCGCTTGGCGGCATTCAACAGATCTTCAAAGTACTCCTTCCAAATCTTTTTGAGCTCATGCATTTCCTCCACAACTCTTCCATTATTATCCATGATCCTCAGGCACTCGCTTCTGTCGTTCCTCTTATTTCTTACCATGGTGTAAAGTACTTTTTTGTTCCCTTCACTGTCCTCTTCTAACATTCTTGTCCATTTTTCCAACCACTTCTTCTTCTCCGCCCTTACTATGGTCTGTGCCGCTTTCTTGCTTTCCTTATATTTTACCCTAGCTTCCTCTGTTCGGGTCTGGAACCATTCTCTGAAGGCTTTGTTCTTTCGAAGTACTGCCTCTTTACATATGTTGTTCCACCATGGGGTTTCCCTACTTCTCCTCTTTGTGCTAGTTCTTCCGCACACAGTCTCAGCTGCCTCAACTAGAGCCCTCTTAAAATCTCCCCATTCATCTTCCACTGTTCTCTGATCTTCCTTTGGCAGCTTCTTCCTGATCAGTGTCTGGTACTGGGTCCTCCGTTCATCCTCTTTCAGCATCCATGTCTTCAACCTTTTCTTCTGTATTTCTGTTGCCCTCCTATCTTTTTTCTCTCTCAGGGTGGCTACCAACAGCCGATGGTCACTGTCTAAGGCCTCAGATGGAATGACCTTAACATCTGTGAGGCTGATCATCATCTGCCTATCCACTAGTATATAGTCTACTACTGAATCATGAAAGAATAATACATATTTGGAACAAAGTTTTCGAAACCAGATTTTAAATTATAAGACATTTCCCGGTGCAGACGCAAACCTACAATACTTTATTAGTTACGAGCTGCAGTTTACAACTAAAGAGACAGTAAACGGTAGCAAATTAAGGAAATGGAACTTGAATAAGTCAAGACCCACAGTTTTTCGATAATCTTAAAGTTAGCGTAATGCAACGACTGACTGAAACAGAGGAAGGAATCCGCTAGAATACGAATGGATATCTTTGAGAGAAGAAGTGGTGAATGCAGCAGAGTATGAGAACGGGAAGAAGGTACAGTAGAAATCGTTAGATAAAACGTGAAATATTAAATCTAACAAGAGGGAAAAATATAAAAATGCAGCAAATAAAGTAGGCCATTGGAAATAGAAATGTCTAAACATGACGTTGACAGAAAGTCCAAAATTGCAACGTGATTTTGCACTTGGAAAACATAAGGGAATGGATATCTTTGAGAGAAGAAGTGGTGAATGCAGCAGAGTATGAGAACGGGAAGAAGGTACAGTAGAAATCGTTAGATAAAACGTGAAATATTAAATCTAACAAGAGGGAAAAATATAAAAATGCAGCAAATAAAGTAGGCCATTGGAAATAGAAATGTCTAAACATGACGTTGACAGAAAGTCCAAAATTGCAACGTGATTTTGCACTTGGAAAACATAAGGGAATGAAAATGAGAAAGAACAAAGAAAACTTTGCTCAAAGAAGAAGCAACTGTCAAGAACTCATTTGGCAAGCCAAAATTAAGCAAATAAGAGAAGGCTAGATAGTGGAAGGAATATGTAGACAGGAGAGGGGGAGGGGTAGTACAAACTAACATAAGTACAATGTTAGATTCCTGTGAGATGTCTGAACACGCAAGGCAATACTGATCCTACCACTTAACTAAGTAGACACACTGAAGAACAGCGAAACTGTGTTTATAGCATTTGCATGTTTAGAGAAAGGTTTTGAAAATCTTAATTAAAACATTCTTTGAAGCTCTGGAGATGTCATCGATAAAACACTGGGACACAAGATTATCTACAACTTGTACAGAAACCAAACTGCATTTCTAAGACTTCAATGACTAGAAAGGGAAGCAGTAATTGAGAAGGCAGAAGTAGAGAGGATATAAAATGAAGACTGTGAATAGCAAGAAAAGCGTTCTGAAAAAGAAAATTTGTTCACATGGAATATAAATTGTAATGATTGGGGACTATTTTACGAAGGTATTTCTGTGGAGTGCAGCCTTGTAAGTGAAACGTGGGCGATGAACAGTTCTGTCGAGAAGACAATGGACGCTTTCAAAACGTGGTGATCAATAAGAATGCTGAAGATTAGATATGAGGATCGTGTAACTAAAGAAGAGGTACGGAATTAAATAGAGTAGGAAGAGGAAATTACGGCGCAACTTTGACTACAAGAGGGGTAAGTTGATAGGACATATTATGAGGCGTCAAAGAGTGAGGACAAAGTGGTTGGGTGATAGTATTCTGATAATAATCATTTGTTCAAATGCTATTCTACTATTTTATCTGTTAATGTAAGCAGTGAATTTAGTCTACCATGCACTCCTCCACAAAACATTTAAACCAAAACTGAAATCAGCTGAACACCAAACCTTTCAACCACTGTCTGACAACTACTGCATTCACTTTCAACTTTCTATAACTATCACTGGCTAGCCCCACACATATACAGATATAAGGAGAACAGAAATAAACAAACAATTTCAGCATATAATTCTTTAGCTTGGCAACATGAACATAAACAAACCAAACAGGAAGGGGCATGAGGTGAACACACTGTAGTTACGACTTCAAATCAGTGTTTTCGGTAAAATGTCTACAGCTAGTGATAGAAGAAAAAAGAGCGAACATGAAAATGTGCTTATGTTCCATAATCTAAGTTTTAGTTCAACCTCCAGCATGTGACCAGGTGAGGGGAAACGTATATGTCCACCAAAAACTCGATTCACTGTAAGAAATGAGTTATGCATTTAAAACAAAACTGAATCATTCTAGATTCCACCGAAAATGCCTTAAAGTAAAAGGCGAAACGCGTCTTGAACCAATAAAGTACACTCGATAAAGAAAAAAAAGTTTGTTACTTACCAAAGGAAATAATCAATAGCTGTAGATATTTAGCAAATTACATCTTATGATATACCAGCAAATTAGTTTCTGTTTAACTTCTCATTCCACACGCTATTAAATGCTGTTTAAAAAAAATCACCTATCCCTTCTGAAAAACTGTAGTTTCTTTCATATCTCGGTAGATAAACAGATTTTGGATATTTATCATGCGACGAAATACATGACTTTTTACAAGTTATCGTTTGCAAAAAAACGCTTTTAGATTTCTTGAACTGTTTACGAAATTTGCAGTTGATACAACCACATGGTTTACAACGAGCAGGACGAAGTATCGGTCGCGTCGCGAGCGACCCGCGCGTGGTCACCGCACAGCCCGTCCGCCGACATATCATTCAATATCTCGAGAACGGTGACAGCTATCGTTCTGCTCTCAGCTTTAAAAGCAATTTCGATATGTTGACTAAATTTCATACTCAATAATGTATTACCTAAAATGAACTGTACGCAAAGTCCACGCAATGCGTTTTTACCTCTGCACACTCATTAAAATTTCGTGTAAAGGTTTACGTAAATGCGATACAGCAAGTAAGCACGACGAATATCGAAAACAAATTCGGCCCTTTATCGAGAGAAGATATCAGGCTGTAACATGCCCAAGGATCAAATTTTTCTACCGAATAGTTTCCTTGGAATCGGATGATAAGTATTTCATAGCTGCCGCCGCGTCCGCGCCAGCGGTTCGGCGAAAGTTCTTGTGGCCCGGGGTTGCGTACCTGACGTCACGCTCAGCGCGGTCTGTGATTGGCGGCGCGCACCTGGGGCGCGTCACGCAGCAGCGGAAGCGGTTCTACATGGTCAAACCACGACGCAGAGCCCGCCGCGCCGTGCCGCTGACGCCGTTTCCATGGCAATCACGCCGCTGACGCGCGGTTTTGACGCGCGGCAGCCCTAGTGGGAACCAGCCTTAACAGCGGAAGCCTCCGCGCTTGCGGCTTCCGACAGAGGTCGCTGGGGCGGACGATGGCAGCGCAGAGCAGCGGCGGCAGCCTCCGCGCATACGCCGAAGTATTTGGTTCTTCATCCTGCAGGTGGCGTTACTCTCCTTCCAGCTACCAGTTGATATCGTCGCTATTGGCCATCGAATTTGGCGCCTCCACGCATGCGCACTTCCTGCCTAAAACTGGCATAAATAGGGGGCCTCTGGTCCTGCCTTCACACATCTCCGGCGGTCATTCGTTAGAATACCGCCCTTCGATTTGTGCTTTTCCGGTACCAATCGAAGTGATAGGTGTTACAGGTGCCAGCCAGCCAGCCAGCCCGTCAACATGCAGCAGTCCAGCCAGCGTCGGTCCTCGCCAGCAGCCAGCAGCGGTCCCCGCCGGCAGCCAGCGTCCAGCAGCGGTCCCTGCCAGTGTCCAGCAGCGGTTCCTGCCAGCAGCCAGCGTCTAACAGCCGCCCCAGCGAGCAGCGGTTCCTCCCAGCGGCCGGTGTCCAGCAGAAGCAGCAGCAGAAATAGCGTCCCCACCGGCCTGCCAGCCGGCCAGGTCGCCTCCTCTGCCAGCAGCAGCAGAGCGGGGCTTCGGCCCCAGTCTCCTTCATAGTTTTCTCCGTCCCTTCTACTCTGTGTTTCTCATCTCCTTCTTTGTCCTGTCCTGTCCTGCGCTTTTCTCCTTCTCGTAATGTCGACCCCCACCACCGCCACTACTGCCACCACCAGTGCCATCATATAAACCTCCCCCTCTGCCGCCACCACCACTATCACGTGGTGTGCCGCATCATTCCCCCCTCGGTCCATCCCCCCACTCCTCACTCTCCCTTCTCCCTCCCTATTTGTCACCCTATCACCGGTTCCTCCCTACCGCGCCTCCTCTGATCCCTTCCCTCCACTTCCTCCCTTTGCTCCTCCTGTTTCTGCGGCCCCCGCTAGGGTGGTCGCCCGGAGGGCTACGGCCCACGCTCCACTCTCCCCTTCGCCTTCATCATCATCATCATCGTTGTCTTCACCGTCGCCTTCACCATCGCTCTCACCATCTCCGGCGCCGCCTTCAGCACCGGGACTTGCCGCTTCCTGCCACATTCCAGTCACTCCCATCCTCCACACCTCCTCCGCCGCCGTCAAGCGCCCCAGTGGCACCCCTGCCTCCTCTACTCCCAAAAAGTCTCCACCTCGTCCCCCTTCCCCCAACCATGATGCCATGGATGTCTCCCCGCCCATCCCTGCCCCCTCCTCCTCCTCCTCCTCCTCCTCCTCCTCCTCTACCCCCTCCTCCTACCGCTACCTCCTCTCCCGTCCTGATCCCTCCCTTCTTGAAGCCCGGAACCTCACCCTCTTCCTTCGCCAGAATTTTCCTGGTGCCCCCATCTCCCTCCTCACTCCTCGCCGTGATTCGGTGCTCATCTCCTCCCCCAGCCCTACCCTCCACACAGACCTCCTTTCCCATATCCCTGTTACCCACTTTGGCCCTCATGCCTCCCACACCCCTGCTGCTTCCCCGCCTCCCTCTTGCCAACCCCAACCCCCACGCCATCCGCCGACCCTCACCGCCGTGATCACTCGGCTTAGTCCGATGATCACGGAGGAGGAGGTGTTGGCGGAGCTTCAGGCCCATCCCCATCTGGAGGTGCGTGCGGTTCGTCGCATCCACAACGCTGCCGGCCCCACCCGCCTTATGCAGGTTTTTCCCGAGAACGCCCCCTCCATAGACCGTCTCCTGAAGGAGGGTGCCCTCATTTTTAACCAACGTTATAAAGTTGACTCCTCCCGTTCCTCTCCTCAGTCCCTCCGCTGCCAAAGGTGCTTGCGGTATAATGCGCACCCAACATCTGAGTGCCACGAGGCCCCCACGTGCCCACACTGTAGGCAAGCCCACTTTTTACGGCAGTGCCCCAATCTCCAGTCCCCCCCTTCCTGCAATACCTGTAACCTCCCTCACCCTACCTACTCCCAGAAGTGTAAGGCCCGACCCCCTCCTACCACTCCCGAACTCACTGTTCCCGTCCGCCCTCTGGACGCCCCCACCCCTCCCAGCAACTCCCTTCGCCCACCCCCTACCGCTGAGGACATCATCAGATTCCTCACCATCGTCCTTCAGAATGTTCATCCTTTTCAGCGCCTGCACACCCTCCAACAGATCTCCCTCGCCGCCCGTTCCGTTTTCCAACTCAAAATGTACGCCACCTACTCCAACAACCAGGCCCATTTCACCTTCTCCCATCTTGACACCCTCGTTTAAATCCCTGTCATGGCGCGACAGCACCGTATCCTTTTCAACAACATCCGCTCCCTTCCCGCAAACAAGAACCTCTTCCTCCACACCCTTGCCACCCACCGCGTGGATGCCTTCCTCCTCAATGAAACCTTCCTCCAACCCCACCACACCGTCCACACTTTGCCCTACCTCCTTCACCACTCCGGTAATCCCCTCCTGATTGCGCATGGTGGAGTTGCCATTGGGCACCACCGCCAGATCCCCATTCAGCTCCAACCTCTCCTACCTGACCCCACCGAACACCTGATCCTTAGTCTCTTCTTCCCCGGCCTTACCGTTACCTGCGCCACCATCTATGTCCGCTCTAACGCCCCTATTCCCTTCGACTTCCTCTCCCACATTGACCGTACCTTCTCCTCCTACGTGATTGCCGCCGACCTCAATATCCATAGTCGTTCCGCCGCCCAGTTATGGCGGTGGCATCGGTTCCTCTCCTCCCTTCAAGGCGACCTCATCCCCATCCCCCAGCACACCTGTCCCGAATCCGACTCCACTCCCGATGTTATCCTTTCCTCCCCCAACCTCCTTGGCCGCATAACGGTGGATGTCCTGGAACCTATTGGTAGCGACCACCTCCCTGTCCTCCTTACTGTTTCAGACGGTCGTCGCCCCCGCCCTGACCCTCGTAATGACCCTCCCCCTAAGTACATCCATGACTATTCCCGTGCCAATTGGAATGCCTACCGGGATACCCTTTCCACCCAGGTCGATAGCCACCCCTTCCCCTACCACCACCCTGACGATGTCACTCAAGTCGCCTCCTTTCTCCAGCAGACCTTGTCTGAGGCCATGGAGGCCCACGTCCCTACTGTCGCCGTCCACCCCCACCGTCCTACCTTACCCCCACAGGCCGTCCTCCTCCTCCGTGAATCCCATCGTCTCTACCGTGCCTTCCTCCGCACGCATGACCCGGACACACTACGACGCCAACGGCAACTCCAGCGTCACATTCGTAATTTGCTCGCGGCTAAGAAACGCCGGGACTGGCGACAGACATGCACCCGTTTAAATGCTACCCTACCTATCACCTCGTCCAAGTTCCGGTCAGCCTTCCATCGCCTTACCGGAACTAAACCCTCCCCCTCCTATCCTCTTCTCCATGATGATCACCCTTTCCCTGACTCCCTTAGTAAGGCCAATCACTTTGCCTCTTACCATTCCCGATGATCCCCAGTTCGATTACTCCCTCTTCCCTGATGTCCGCGACCGAACTGACACCTCTGTCCCTCCCCTCGCTCCTGGTTTCCAGTACTTGGACAACATTGCACACACGGAACCCCATGCCCCTATCACTACACAGGATCTCATTGCAACACTCCGCACAAAACACAACACCGCTCCTCGTCATGATCGTGTCACCTACCATCACCTTCGTGAAGCTCCTGTCTCTTTCCTCTCCACCCTGGCCAGACTCTACAATGTAGTCATGTCCACCAGTTACTACCCTGACCTGTGGAAAACCTCCTGTATCCTGATGTCCTTAAACCTGGCAAACCGCCATCCGCTGTCTCCTCCTACCGTCCCATCAGCCTTACCTCGGTCTTCAGCAAGGTCCTGGAATCTATCCTCACCCGCCGCATCCATCAGCATCTCCGCCAGCACCGCCTCCTTCCCGTTACCCAGTGTGGCTTTCGGCCGTCCTTCTCTTCCGACGATCTTCTCCTTCACCTCACTCATCTCCTTTCTGACCAGCTTAATTCCTGTCGCTCCACAATCTTCCTCTCCCTGGACCTCGAACGCGCTTATGACCGCGTATGGCATTCCGGTCTCCTCTTCAAGCTCCAAACCTTCGCCCTTCCCATTAACTACGTCCGTCTGATCGGCTCCTTTCTCTCCCGCCGACTTCCTATGTCACCATCCATAACACAGATTCCTACACATTTTTCCCCTCCGCCGGTGTGCCCCAAGGCTCTGTCCTCTCCCCCTTCTGTACCTTTTGTACACGGCGGACATGCCGTCGCCGTCACCCCCCGTCCACCTTCTCCAGTTTGACAATGACACCGCCTTCCTTGCCCTTGCCCCCACCCTGCAGCGCTCCCAACACCTTCTCCAATCCCATCTTGACAGGTTCACCACTTGGTGCAACCAGTGGTTGCTCAAGGTCAATCCCTCCAAAACCCAGGCGATCACTGTAGGCAAAACCACCCCTTCCTTCCGCCTCCTTGATTTCTATCTCACCATCTATGGCCGTCCTATCGCCCTCACTCCCACCCTTAAGTACCTTGGCGTCACCCTCGACCGTCGCCCCTCCTGGACTCCCCATCTCCAGACAATCCAAGCCAAGGCACATTCCTGCCTCCATCTCCTCCAGCTCCTTTCTGGTCATACATGGGGTTTGGACCCCTCCACAATCCTCCACACCTATAAATCCCTCATCCGCCCTATCCTTTGTTACGCCCCCCCTACCTTTTATAAATCCCTCCAAATCCTTGAACGCCATGCTCTCTGCCTTGCCTATCGCATCTGTCTCCCCTCCCTCACGCGGATCCTGTATGATCTCATCCCCTTCCCTCACCTCCTCCTTTTCCTTGAAAGGATACGGATCCTGTACACCTTCCGCAAACTCGATCCTCCTCATCCACTTGTCTCACCCATCCTCTCCCACCCCCGCCTGCTGCCGCGCCTGCATTCCCACGTCCCACCTGGTCTCCATCTCTCCACCCTCCTCACCCTCTCCCAAGGTGGCTTCCGCCAGCTCCCCCTCCCTGATGATGTCCTCCTCCCCTCCATCTACCCCTCCTATCAATTTTGATCCTCCCCCCCCACATCCTGTGTCCTTTCCATTAGGCACCCTCCCTCCCTTCTCTTTCCTTTTTCCCCATCCCCTCCCTCCTTCCCTCTTCCCCTGGGCTTCCCCTCCCCCTTCCTCCCTCCCCCCTATCTCCCCTGCCTATGGCATCTGCTCTCCCCTCTCCTTCTCCCACCCCCCCTCCTCCTCTCTTGGCAGGTCCTCGGACTCGTACACGGATAGTGAACATTCGCGCGACAGAGATCGACGCCTCGTGTTCTGTGTGTGCTGTCGTTTTGTGCTTCAGTGATTCAGTGTTATTCGTTTTGTGCCCCTACGTTCACGTGTGACAATTTTCGTCTCTGTCTGTGTCGAAGTGTCTGAACAATTTTATCTTGGACTATATGCCCATGCACGGCACCTTGTATTTTAAACAGTGTTTGTCTCCGTTTATATGTCCACCATGTTTTTTCTTTAAATGTCTTCATTTGTATATTTGTGTTCTCTGCGGCTAAAGAGTGGCGTCGTCTGCTGCTGCATGGCCTGCCTGTAATACAGGTTTCAAAATAACAATAAAGAAAAAAAAAGTCCTGCCTTTTCGAGGGTTGGATTCCCTCACTTCCTCGTCGAGGACTCGCACTGCCTGGGCTACTCTCAGGATGTATCTTCGACGTGGAAGAGCCCCACCCGTGCCTGTTGCGTTGTTGCCCGTCTGCACGCCGTCACTGCTGCCCGCCGTCGCCGTCGCCGCCGTCGTCGTCGTCGTCGTCTGTTCGCCGCCTGGTCGCCGTACGTCGGTGCTCGCCGCTTCTTCTTCTGCCGCCGCCGCCTGGTCGCCGCTTCTTCTGCCGCCGCCGCCGCCGCCGCCGCCGCCGCCGCCGCTGTCGCCGTCTCTTGGTGCTCGCCGCTTCTTCTGCCGCCGCCGCTGCCGCCGTCTCTCGGTGTTCGCTGCCGCCTGCAATCATGGACGCCCCAACTACCACCATCATCTACACCTCTCCTTCACCTGCCCCCACTGTAACGTCATGGAGCGCTTCCTCTGGGATTCACCCGTCTCGTGCACCTCCCCTACTCACAGTCTCCTCCCCATCTATCTCCTCTCCATCGCTGTATCCCCATCTGTACGTCACTCCTGCTCCTACCCCTGCTACTGCCCCTGCTGCTGCTCCCGCTCCTGCCTCTGTCCCTGCTCCCAACCCCCCTCCCGCTCCTGTCGCCCGCCGAGACGACTTTCCCCCTCTCCCCCCTGTGACTACCACTGCTTCCCCTGCCAGAGTCTCCGCCCGCCGCGCCACAATCGCCGCCACAGAGCGCCCTACCCTCTCACCGGGTGCTACTGCCTCACAGGAGGGCCCTGCCTCCCACCACCTCCCAGTCCATCCAGTCCCTCATCCCTCCTCCCAGGCAACACCCGCCAAAAAATCTTCCAAACGGCCCAGTGGCGACCTCTCCTCTACTCCTTCATCCAAAAAGCCACTGCCTGCCCCACCTCCCACTGACCCCGCTATAGATACCACCCCACCTCCCTCCTCTCCAGCCCCCTCCCTGTATACCTTTTTCCTAGCCAACCCTGATCCAAAATTCCTGGATGCCCGCACCCTCACCCTTGAAATCCGGAAGTATATCCCCAGTGCACCCATCACCCAACTTATCCCTCACAGAGACTCTGTTCTCATCAAGTCTCCCTCTCCATCCTTCCATACTGATCTCCTCCGGCGCCTTCCCCGCATCACCTTTGGGCCCCACGCATCCCTCACCCCATTCCTTACATCCTCCTCTCCTCGTCAACCCCAACCACCTCGTCGTCCGCCGACCCTCACTGCCGTCATCACAAAACTCAGCCCTGTGGTTACGGAGGCTGAGGTGTTGGCGGAACTGAATGCCCACCCCTCCCTGGAAGTCCGCTCTGCCTGCCGTATTTACAATTCCTCTGGCCCTTCTTTCCTCATGCATATCTTTACGGAGTCCTCCTCCTCCATCGACCACTTCCTCACGCAGGGAGCCCTAATTTTCATCCGCCACCACCCTGTTGACCCGTCCCGTTCCCCTCCTCAATCCTACCGCTGCCAGTGTTGTCTTCTGTACAATGACCACCTCACCCAAAACTACAAGAACCCACCCACCTGCCCCCATTGTAAAGCCTCCCACTTCCTCAAACAGTGTCCCAACCTCGCCTCGCCCCCATCCTGCAACACCTGCAATGAACCTCACCCCACCTATTCCTCCAAATGCAAAGCCAAGCCCCCTCCCACCAACCCTGAACTCACTGTCCCCGTTCGCCCCATTGACCAACCCATCCACCCTAACAATTCCCTCCGCCCTCCCCCTACAGCAGAAGACATCATCCGGTTCCTCACCGTCATCCTGCAGAACATCCACCCGTTCCAGAGCCCCCACACACTCCAGCAGATTTCCCTCGCTGCCCGCTCTGTTTTCCACTTAAACACCTATGCCACATACTCCCACAACCAGGCCCACTTTACCTTCACCCACCTAGACACCCTCGTTTAAGCCCCTCTCTCCCCTTCCTGCACCCTTCCCACACCCAACCTCATGGCTCATCAACAGTATCGTCTCCTCTACCTCAACATTCGCTCCCTCCCTGCAAACAAATACCTCTTCATGCATACCCTCTCCCAGCACCAGGTTGACTCCTTCATCCTTAATGAAACCTTCCTCCAACCCCACCATGTGGTCCGCATCTCCCCTTATCTCCTTCACCGCACTGACAATCCCCTTCCCCTAGCTCGAGGCGGGGTCGCTATAGGCCACCTCAGGCATCTCCCCGTCTGGCCACAACCCCTCCTTAATGACCCAACCGAACACCTTCTCCTCAGCCTCTTTTTTCCCTCCCTCACCATCACCTGTGCCACTATCTATATTCGCCCCGCAGCTCCTCTCCCCTTTGACTTCATTTCCCATGTTGACCGTACCTTCTCCACCTATGTGATCGCCGCTGACCTCAACATCCACAGCCTTGACCCTGCCACCCTTCGGCGGTGGCATCAGTTCCTTGCCACCCTCCATGGTGACCTTGTTCCTCTCCCACAGCACACCCGTCCTGAAAGTAACTCCACCCCCGATGTTATCCTCACTTCCCCCAACCTCCTTGGTCGCATTGCTGTTGATGTCCTCGATCCCGTCGGTAGTGACCATCTCCCTGTCCTTCTCACCATCTCCTCTACCCGTCCCGCCACTGCAGCCACCCACCCAACTGCCCCTCCAAAGTCTGTCCATGACTACCACCGTGCCAATTGGGATGCCTACCGGGAATCCATTGCCTCACAGGTCGAAAGCCACCCCCTCACTTTCCACCACCCTGATGACATCACCCATGCCTCTTCCTTCCTTCAGAAGACCATCACTGACGCTGTGGAGGCTCATGTCCCTACCAAACTCATCCACCCTCACCGCCCTATGCTTCCTCCACAGGCCGTCCTTCTTCTGCGTGAATCCCGCAGGCTCTACTGCTCCTTCCTCCGCCCTCGTGACCGGGATACTCTCACCTGCCACCGGCAATTACAGCGACATATCCGGAACCTCCTTACAGCAAAGAAACGCCGGGACTGGCGTCAGACATGCACACGCCTCAACTCCACCCTCCCTGTCAACTCCTCCAAGTACTGGTCAGCCTTCCACCGCCTTACTGGTAGCCATCCCACCCCACATTACCCCATCCTCCATGACGATCGACCCTTTCCTGACAACCTCAGTAAGGCTAACCATTTTGCTTCCCACCTATCCGAGGTCTTCTCCATTCCTGACGATCCCCATTTTGATTATTCCCTCTTCCCCACCGTCCTTGACCGCACTGACACCTCTGTCCCCCCGCTCGCCCCTAGCTTCCAGTACTTGGATCGGTTACCCCCCCCCTCTGACATCAACACTCCCATCACCACGCAAGACATCACACTCGTCCTCCGCTCCAAACGCAACATCGCCCCTGGTCATGATGGCGTCACCTACCGTCACCTCAAGGAATCCCCTCCATCCTTCCTGTCTGTCCTTGCTACCCTGTACAATATCCTCCTCTCCACTGGATTTTACCCTGACCTGTGGAAGACTTCCCGTGTCCTGCTGTTCCCTAAGCCTAACAAACCCTCCTCTGCTACCTCTTCCTATCGTCCCATCTGCCTCACCTCCGTGTTCAGTAAGGTCTTTGAGGCCATCCTCTCTCGCCATATCCACCGCCACGTCAACCAGCACCGCCTCCTACCTCTTACCCAATGTGGCTTCCGGCCCTCCTTCTCTGCTGACGACCAGCTCCTTAACCTTACCCATCTTCTTACCCTCCAACTTAACTCCCGTCGCTCTGCTATCTTTGTTTCCCTTGATCTCCAGAACGCCTATGACCGTGTCTGGCATCCCGTGCTCCTTTTCAAACTCCAGACCTATGCTCTCCCCATCAACTTCGTCTGTCTCGTTGCTTCTTTCCTCTCCCATCGTCCCTCCTATGTGACTATCCACAATTCCACCTCCCGTACTTTCTACCCCTCTGCCAGCGTGCCCCAAGGTTCTGTCCTTTCCCCTCTCCTCTATCTCCTGTACACTGCTGATATGCCCAAACCTCCCCCTCCTGTTCATCTTCTCCAGTTCGCTGATGACACCGCCTTCCTAGCCCTTTATCCTACTCTTCAATGGTCCCAACGTACCCTCCAAACCCACCTTGACCAATTCACCGCTTGGTGCAACCAGTGATTCCTCCGTGTTAATCTCTCCAAGACCCAGGCGATCATCATAGGCTGCAGCACCCACTCCTTCCGCCTCCATGATTTCTACCTCACCATTTATGGCCATCCTATCCATCTCACTCCTACCCTCAAATACCTTGGCCTCACACTCGACCGCCACCTCACCTGGACTCCCCATCTCCTTACCATCCAAAACAAAGCTCACAACCGCCTCCGCCTCCTGAAACTCCTGTCCGGCCAGACGTGGGGTCTGCATCCTTCCACCATCCTTCACACCTACAAATCCATGATCCGCCCCATCCTTTGTTATGCGCTTGGATTTCCGCCCCTCCCCGGTTCTATAAAGCCCTCCAAATCCTCGAACGCCATGCACTCCGCCTCGCCTTCCGCATCCGCCTTCCGACCCCACGCGCATCCTCTATGACCTCATCCCCTTCCCCCACCTTCTCCTTTTCCTTGAACACATCCGCACACTATATATTGTCCGCCACCTTGATCCCCTTCACCCCCTGGTGTCTCCCTTCCTCTCCCCTCCCAACCAGTTGCCGCACCTTTACCGTTGTGTCCCTCCCTCTCTCCATCTCCACACCCTCCATCTCCTTTCCCAACACGACTTCCACCGTCTACCCCTCCCAGATGATGAGCTTCGCCCTGACATCTACTCTTCCTACCAACTCTAACCCCCTCTTCCTGCCTCCTCCTCAGGGCTCCCTCTCCCCCCCCCTCCCTCCTTCTGAGCGGATTTCCCCTCCTACTCCCCCTCCATCTCTTGTGCCTTCTTTCAGTGTCTCTGTGCTCTCTCCTGCCCTGTCTTCCCTTTTCCTCTCCCACCCCATGTGTCTCCTGCCTCTTCGTGAACCCACAGTTGCCCCTCCTCTCTTCATCCCGCCGCTTCCCCAGCTGCCCCATGCTCTCCCCTCCTTTTCCATCCTCTCTGACCTTTCCCTCGGCAGGTCCCACCTGGTAGTTTCATTCTTCGTCGTGTGTGCTCCAAGTGGGTTCTAAGTGTGTTGTTTCGGAGTGTTTTTAATACTGTGGGCAACTTTTAACCTGTGCATGCGCATCCAGTGTCTTCTCTGTGTTTTAAGAATCGCCAACTGTGTTTTTAATTTTCTGGTGACTTTTTTAACTGTCCCCAATGAACGTCTACGTGTCAGTGTATTTTTACCTCCATTTTCTCCTCTTACTCTGTTTTATGTTCCCCTTTTTTATCTCCTTATGTATGTATTATTTTATTCTTGTTTCAGTTGTCATGTCACTCTGCTGAAGAGCGGCGGATTGTGCTGCTGACAGCCCTCCCCTGCCCATATGGGGCAGGGGAATGAAATCACAATAAAGAAAAAAAAATCCTGCCTTAGCAGTGTGTTCGTCGCACCTGAAGATGTCGGCCAGTTGCGCTGACGAAATATTGTGGAGTTTTCACTATGACATCCGACGTCTCGCCCGAGAACCATATATACATACAACTTTATTATTTGATCAAACATTACAAAAACCCAAAACAAATTTTTTAAACACACAGCTTTAATCTTTGGGGCTTAGTTACCGGCTGAAAGCCACTTTAATATAAAAACGGCTGAAGGCCAATAACTTAAAATGCAAGCATAATCACACATTTAAAAGGCAAGCCTTATGTTAAAGCAGTTCATTAGTTAGGCTGATGTAAACAAGTTACGTCCAAATTGGGTGAAGCCCGAACACTTAAAACTCCAAAACATTATTTTTTTTAAATACCAGAGTCCTTACGTGACATGCTAACTTTCCATACCAATTCACTGTCTTTCTTAAGGACTGCTATGTGCATTCATCTGATCAGAAAGGTCAATGGCAATTTTTTCACTGGTTATATTCGGTAACATTTTTTGGATTTCGATAAACCTCTCTTTTGGTTGTCACATTTTCCATTTCCCTGGAATGTTTGGTTTTGTCTTCCTCTTTCAGGACCACAGTTCCTTGACTATTCTTTTTTGTAATTACTTCCTCGCTTTTCAATTTCGTCGTTACAATTTATTTGGAAATTTTTGTGTGGTTTAGTCAATTGGTACCAATCAAACGCGTATTCTTTGTTATGTGTTTCCTTGCCAAATATACACAGGTAATTGTTGATACATAATATACGGTGCTTATTCAATACATTTTGACACAAATTTATTTGTCGGTGTGGTATTTTTTAATCAAGTACTTTGCCAGTCTAAATTAGGAAACTGTAGCTGTATTCCACTGTTGCAGCACAATTTAAGCGTTTTGATGCCATACTTGTGTCTCTTTAGCTTCAGATATTGCCTGCATACAGTTCGTCCTCGGAACTGTATTAAGAGTCGTCAATACATTGTATTTCGGAAGGATCATAACTTTTTTTATTTTTGTTCAGTCGTCGATGACAAATTGAACTTTTCAGATACGATGTGAAACGCCGGCTTTTGTATCATCAGTGAAATGCAGCATTCTTAACAGAATTTCGAAACAATATCTAGTCATTGCCTTTCGTGAGAATGTCTGAATAAACACAGATGTATGGATAGAAGTTTCGCCAATCCCATTGTAAATAATTAAATGAATATATATATATATATATATATATATATATATATATATATATATATATATATATATATATATATATACGATTATTTTAACTTTTGTTGAACTGAATTGAGATGGATGGAAATACTTTAAAAATCAGTGAATATATTTAAACCATGATAAGGTGGCATCGGACATATACTTTGAGAATTTCGTCGCCGTAAGAAGGAGGTTCGTGGGCTACGTTATTTCTGAGCTAAAATGAAATAAATACTGAAAATACAGTTTACATATAATGTTGAAATTTTAGGATCATGGATTAAACAAATAATGAAATCACAATAGCGTTAATCATAGCTATAATTACTGAAGTGCACTATGCTACTTACATTGGGAATACAATATTAATCACTAGTGATATGTTGATTATCCGCACGTCGGTATCTCGTCCGTGCGCAGTGGAAATTGCCTTATATAATAACTAGTATGCGCAAGTATGCGCCCTGCAGTACTTAATGACTTTTTTATAAAATTAAAGAGTTTAAATTAGAGCGGCCAGTCTAACGCGCGAGGCTCTCCCTCGACTCCATTCCAGAACAGATAACAGAAGAAGTAATTAACAAAAGACTAGACATCCTTTCTGTGTCTCACCAGCGATCATATGCGACCGCGCACAAGATAACTTGCATGGGCTTTCATGCTTTATTAAACAGGGTTCTCTGATTAAGAAAAATATAGATTTACTTGCTATGGCTAAAAATGTGCCTTTAAACCATCCAGAAAATCAATCCAAACAACCGCTTTCTTTCATCCTTCTTTGTTGGCACCCTCTGATTCGAACGTTTGGAAACCATTGCCGTTTGTTTAGGATAAACATTTGTTTGTTCACTGATGTGTTCAAATATTTCATTTGTGACTATAAATTTCTTCGTCTTTGTTATCCTTCTGCGCATTTTTATCGCTCACTTTGGCTCTATGGTCACTCGTAAAATACAATATGTTCGACTGGTTGCCTCGAGAATCAAAACATGTACTTCAATCAATTATTGAGCCATCAGACGAATTCCCATTTTCAGATGATGGCGATCGTATTACACAGCGACGTTCACCTGGAACAAATAACGCACTCGATCGACCGCTGTCTTCTCCTCGCGACAGTTTTAATATTGGGTGCAACGAAGATTTTTGATAGTAATCACAGTTGAGCCGTAGCGGCTCATTTCATTATTGATAACTTTTAATTGGCGTTTAACCATGGGGCGCGGATTATTCCCCTGTGCGGTTACAGCTGCCTCGCCTAGTCTTCAAAAGTTGCCGCTAGAGCCGCGTCTAGAGAGAGAGAGAGAGAGAGAGACACAAACAGACAGAGAGTGAGAGAGAGAGGTGGAGGGCTCGGGGGGGGGGGGGGCGAAGAGTGCGGAGCCGGCAGTTGACGGTAGTTTTAGCTAGCACAGCGTATGGCCAGGAGGGGCGGTGGATGGGGGGGGGGGGGGGGACAGTGCACAAGGAGCGACACACACGGGTTGTGGATCGGCACGGCGTATTTTCCGGGTCTACGTTCACTCTTCTTTGCCAGGACTGGGCAGAAGGCAAGGTCTGGACCTCTTATGTGGAGCGAAACTAGTTGTTCAGCTCTGTGCACCGATTTCTCGCTCCGCTGACTGTTCGAGCTGATATTCTTGTTTTGTTTCATTGAGTCGTCATGCACGCCTGGTTACTTGGCTCTGTGATTTTGTGAATAGTGTATTACCCTGCCTACTCTGTGCGATTTTGAAGTAACTTGTCTTAATCTGTTGACCAGCGTTCTCTCTCAAAAGAAATTTTTGCCGTGGTTTTAATGTTGTTAAGTTTATGTGCTCAGTAGTCACGCATAGATGTGAGAGGGGCCTACGTCCTGTATAGTATCTTTTTTAAATTGTGTTTTTTTAATAATCCCATTCAAGAGAACCAGTACTAAGTTTTAACATTTGTTTTCACTATGTTTTAGAAGCTGGATGGCTCTCTGGTATTACTATTATCCAGCGCTTTTAAGCATGTTGTGAGCTGTGGCTAACGTAAGACCCTAGCGGGTTGTTTATTATACAGGGTGTATCAAAAAGAATCATCCAATTTGGCATGTCTGGAATTCTGAAACTAATAAACATATACAATGAATTTCGTTTTTTGATGAATGGGAAACTTAAAAAGTTTTTTCATATCTTTTCATAAGTGTTCAGTCTGCCCCCCTTGAGATGCACGGCATATGTCAATGCAGAATTCAAATTGTTCCCACACTGCAGCGAACATGTCTTGAGTTACAGCTATCCACAGTTGTTGTGCGATGTTTCAGTCATTCATTGTTGTTGGTAACGTAGGCACATAAACAGTCTTTTATAAACTCCCACAAGAAATAATCACATACATACGTTACAAGGTTCTGTGACCTTGGAGGCCAGTAGTGAAAGGCTGAATCATTTGGTCCACTGCGACCAATCCATCGATCAGTACCTTTGATTTAAAAATTCCCGCACTTAAAGATCCCAATGTGGTGGTGTCCCATCCTTTTGGTAAATGAAGTCGTTCGAATCAGTCTCCAGCTGTGGGAAAAGAAAGTTCTCAAGCAAATCGAGATATGTGCTTTCTGTAACAGCGTTCTCGGCGAAGAAAAATGGACCATACCCCTTTTCCCGTGAAATTTCACAAAACACACTAAGTTTTGGAGAGTCCCTCCGCGTTGTACAACTTCATGTGGTTGTTCTGTACCCCACATTCTCACATTATGACCGTTCACCTTTCCATTTAAATAAAATGTTGCCTCGTCTCTAAATACTAAGCGTGGAAGAAAACTGTCATCCTCCATCTTGCCAGGAACGAAATTACAGAACTCCGTTCGTTGTCGTTTGTCACCTTTACGAAGAGCTTGCAGTAGCTGAATTTTCTGTGGTTTCACAAGTAAACCTCGATGCAACACACGCCAGACGGTCATCGGAGGCATGCTGAGCTATCGAGTTGCACGGCCAACGGATTTCTGCGGTCTCCTTGTCAAATCATGGCGGATGCATTCGACGTCTGTGTCAGACTCTCGGGGACGGCCCGTTGGTTTGCCTTTACACAAATAACCTGTTTCTCGGAATTGTTCATGAAATCGTCTAATGCTCTGTGCTGTGGGAGGATCCATACCATATCTAGTGCGAAAGTCACGCTCAGTAGTTATTACTGACCCGCACTGTGCAAAACTTATAACACAAAACGCCTTCTGTTGTCCTGACACCATTTTTACTAGAACTGAAGTGAGCGCATACTACTGCTACCTCGCGGGAACCATGTAAATCTCGAGAGTTTCCTCTTTCCAACATTACGTTGTTCACGCTCGTATCTCAAATATTTATGATTTTTTGAAATCAGGTGATTCTTTTTGATACACCCCGTATTTCTTCCTGGAAGAAATTACAGCTCCCTTTCTGTAGTTCTCTGTTAGCGAAAATTATTTCCTACCGCGTATCAACGTATTGGAAATACTCTAACCTAAGGACATCACACACACCCATGCCCGAGGGAGGATTCGAACCTGCGACCGTAGCGGTCGCGCGGTTCCAGACTGAAACGCCTAGAACCGCGCGGTCACCCTTGCCGGCCTCTCAGATGGGGAACCTAAAAGCCATCGGTAAACATTTTAGAAGGGGTGGCAATAATGAGATGCCTTAAAACTATGCCTGAGTTTATCCTTAACGTGCACGTAGACTTACGTCCCCATTCCCTTTTAAAAAATTTATAATGGTGTAATATCTCTTTATATTCGATGAATAGTGAACGCATTATTGTGGCAAAGATAGACACGAAGCCCACACCTACTACAGTAGTACAAGTTTATATGCCAACTAGCTCTGCAGATGATGAAGAAATTGAAGAAATGTATGATGAAATAAAAGATATTATTCAGATAGTGAAGGGAGACGAAAATTTAATAGTCATGGGTGACTGGAATTCGAGAGTAGGGAAAGGGAGAGAAGGAAACATAGTAGGTGAATATGAATTGGGGCTAAGAAATGAAAGAGGAAGCCGTCTGGTAGAATTTTGCACAGAGCATAACTTAATCATAGCTAACACTTGGTTCAACAATCATAAATGGAAGGCTGTACACATGGAAGAATCCTGGAGATACTAGAAGGTATCAGATAGATTATATAATGGTAAGACAGAGATTTAGGAACCAGGTTTTAAATTGTAAGACATTTCCAGGGGTAGATGTGGACTCTGACCACAATCTATTGGTTATGAACTATAGATTAAAACTGAAGAAACTGCAAAAGGTAGGAATTCAAGGAGGTGGGACCTGGATAAACTGACTAAACAAGAGGTTGTACAGAGTTTCAGGGAGAGCATAAGGGAACAATTGTCACAAATGGGGGAAAGAAATACAGTAGAAGAAGAATGGGTAGGTCTGAGGGATTAAGTAGTGAAGGCAGCAGAGGATCAAATAGGTAAGAAGACGAGGGCTAGTAGAAATCCTTGGGTAACAGAAGAAATATTGAATGTAATTGATGAAAGGAGAAAATATAGAAATGCAGTAAACGAAGCAGGCAAAAAGGAATACAAACGTCTCAAAAATGAGATCGACAGGAAGTGCAAAACTGCTAATCAGGGATGGCTAGAGGACAAATGTAAGGATGTAGAGGCTTATCTCTCTAGGGGTAAGATAGATATTGCCTACAGGAAAACTAAAGAGACCTCTGGAGAGAAGAGAACCACTTGTATGAATATCAAGAGCTCAGATGGAAACCCAGTTCTAAGTAAAAAAGGGAAAGCAGAAAAGTGGAAGGAGTATATAGGGGGTCTATTCAAGGGCGATGTACTTGAGGACGATATTCTGGAAATGGAAGAGAATATAGATGAAGACGAAATGGGAGATACAATACTGCTTGAAGAGTTTGACAGAGCACTGAAAGACCTAAGTCGAAACAAGGCCCCGGGAGTAGACAACATTCCATTAGAACTACTGACGACCTTGGGAGAGCCAGTCCTGACAAAAGTCTACAATCTGGTGACCAAGATGTATGAGACAGGCGAAATACCCTCAGACTTCAAGAAGAATATAATAATTCCTATCCCAAAGAAAGCAGGTGTTGACAGATGTGAAAATTACCGAACTATCAAGTTAATAAGTCACAGCTACAAAATACTAACACGAATTTTTTTTATAGACGAATGGAAAAACTAATAGAAGTCGACCTCGGGGAAGATTAGTTTGGATTCCGTAGAAATATTGGAACACGTGAGGCAATACTGACCCTACGACTTATCTTAGAAGCTAGATTAAGAAAAGGCAAACCTACGTTTCTAGCATTTGTAGACTTAGAGAAAGCTTTTGACAATGTTGACTGTAATACTCTCTTTCAAATTCTAAAGGTAGCAGGGGTAAAATACAGGGAGCGAAAGGCAATTTACAATTTGTACAGAAACCGGATGGCATTAACAAGAGTCGAGGGACATGGAAGGGAAGCAGTGGATGGGAAGGGAGTGAGACAGGGTTGTAGCCTATCCCCGATGTTATTCAATCTGTATATTGACCATGCAGTGAAGGAAACAAAAGAAAAGTTCGGAGTAGGTATTAAAATCCATGGAGAAGAAATAAAAACTTTGAGGTTCGCCGATGACATTGTAATTCTGTCAGAGACAGCAAAGGACTTGGAAGAGCAGTTGAACGGAATGGACAGTGTCTTGAAAGGAGGATATAAGATGAACATCAACAAAAGCAAAACAAGGATAATGGAATGTAGTTGAATTAAGTCTGGTGATGCTGAGGAAATTATATTAGGAAATGAGACACTTAAAGTAGTAAAGGAGTTTTGCTATTTGGGGAGCAAAATAACTGATGATGGTCGAAGTAGAGAGGATATAAAATGTAGACTGGCAATGGCAAGGAAAGCGTTTCTGAAGAAGAGAAATTTGTTAACATCGAGTATAGATTTAAGTGTCAGGAAGTCGTTTCTGAAAGTATTTGTATGGAGTGTAGCCATGTATGGAAGTGAAACATGGACGATAAATAGTTTGGACAAGAAGAGAAACGAAGCTTTCGAAATGTGGTGCTACAGAAGAATGCTGAAGATTAGATGGGTAGATCACATAACTAATGAGGAGGTATTGAATAGAATTGGGGAGAAGAGGAGGTTGTGGCATAACTTGACAAGAAGAAGGGACTGGTTGGTAGGACATGTTCTGAGGCATCAGGGGAACACAAATTTAACATTGGAGGGCAGTGTGGAGGGTAAAAATCGTAGAGGGAGACCAAGAGATGAATACACTAAGCAGATTCAGAAGGATGTAGGCTGCAGTAAGTACAGGGAGATGAAGAAGCTTGCACAGGATAGAGTAGCATGGAGAGCTGCATCAAACCAGTCTCAGGACTGAAGACCACAACAACAACAACAACATTCGATGAATTATTCTGATACTATTCTACCCTTGAATAACGTTTATTAATTTTCTATCTTCATACTCGCAGAATCCGTGCGCAAAGTAGTTTCATACAATATCTATGCCATGAGCGCGTAATTAATCTTTGTAGTACTCTCTCTGGTGGTTGTTAGAAAAAAAGCTTCAGAGATTGTCTTCATGCTGATTAGCCTGAGCGTTGCTTGAAGAATTGTAATCTGAATATTGAGATTTATGACAAAAGATAACTGATACGAAATTGTACGATTAAAATATTAAAACGTAACTTGGGCAATCTTGGAAATTACTAGACTAGAGGACCTTGCAGAGTGTACCATGAAATTATTCAAATTCCCATTGGCTTGTAAGATGGGCTTTTAGGGCATGGAAGGTTTCAACTTCTCACAATCAAAAATATGTAAGAACAGAAGTAAGGCCCAAGCTTGTAAGGCCGAAGTTTAACCACGAACAGTGGAGCCAACTGAAGGAAGTAATACTTAAGTTCGAACTAAGACGTGGCTCCGTTTGCAACTCCACATCGAGTAGGCCACCGAAATGTGAACCCAGCATACGCTACCAAAGAGGAACACACAAGCTCAGGCGAAATCCACTGCCTGTAAGCCAAACTTGTAATCTCAAGGGAAGCTCTGTGCTTTGGTTGCCCACTGCCTCATCTCACTGAAACACAGACCACACCCGACAACAGGAGACCCAAAAAAACTTTTCTTAACTTTATCATTCAAGATTGACCAGTAAATTAACATTATAAAATCAAGGCAAAACAACAACTAATTTCGCTCGGAAGTCCTTTCTTTAAATGAAACAGTACCTGATAAACAAACGCTAAGAGTGGGAAATGAGCTGACTCAAAGCTCAACACGGTAACCTTTAGAAATAAAAACTCAGATCGCTCGCAGAGGGCATATTGACATGGATTAACCGATATCGTAAGCAAATTAAACACTTGCTAATAATAGCTGATGAACTAACATTCTGCAAATACATCAATATTATGAGGAAACAGACCACACGCTTAGTAACAGGCCTCAAATTAAATCGAACAAACATAACATCACCCGTCCAGCAACGTCTTACTATACCAAGAGCGAGCACAATCACAGTAAACTAGTGGCGCTGGTCCCGCCACGTCTCAGGGATCATAATTAGAGCCAAGGTTTGGATGAACCTGCTGATCACAACCCACAGGAACACCAATAATAACCATACAAATTAGCCCCATTGTGCTCAAGGGGGCTGTGAGAGGCATAAATTTAGACATTCACATGTTGTACGACAATGATGGCATTGACATTTGTGATGACTTACAAGATATCCACGACAGTTGTCCTTGGTTCAAACCCATAATGAAAGACTCAGCTATCGCGATTCATATTGATGGAATCAATAGCATCTCAGTTATTGATTCTGGGCCTGAAATGACATCAGTCTCAACCTCCCTGTTCAAAAGAAATTCTGAATGCAAAAAGGTGCCAACATTGTCTGTGAACACATACACACTCCTAGGTACTGTAGGTATGTGAAGTAAAGCTGTTTAGCAGCAGACCCATCTTGATAATGATGATGATGATGACGATATTTTATTTGTGAGGCGCTCAGCTGCGTGGTCATCAGTGCCCACACAAAGTCCCAATTTTTTCACAGTCCAGTTTTTACACTGTCCAAATTAGCCATGGTTACGAATGATCATGAAGATAAAATGATGAGGACAACACAAACACCCAGACACCGGGCACAGTAAACTCCACAACCCAACCAAGAGTCTAACCTGGGACCCCATGATCCAGAGGCAGCAATGCTAGCCTGTAGACCATGAGCTGTGGGCTCCCATCTTGAAGTGAAACTTGAGGAACATATAGTGTAACACCTTTCTCATTGTCAACTGTCTGCTGATAATTACGTCCTAGGTGTTGAGTTCCTTGCAGAGAAGAATGCAATGATCGACTTTTCTGCTGGAACATTGATTTTACAATCAGTGCCCCGTACCCACAAGGTCAATTTGTTATGTTGAGCTGAAGGCTGTGTTTGGTTCTGTTCACAGGTATGAGTGCAGATGATGGGCACCAAATGCATACTAACAGCCACTGAAGATAAAGCATCTGAAACAATCATATTGTTGATCAGCAGTGAGCCGATCTGCAAAGTATTCTCACCAAATATAGCGACATTTTTGAGAAAAAGCCTAGAGTGACTTATTTTTGTGAGTGCAAATTGAAAGTTTTACCTCATGAACCATTCAATCTGCCACCATTCTCCAACTCCTGGACAAAAAAGACCTGTACTCTTAAAATAAATAAACCAGTTGTTGCATTAGGGAACTTCTGAACCAACAGACAGCCCTCATGCCAGTCCACAATAGGAACCTCTGTTCCAAAAAGTATGATAATTGTTTAGAGATGCAGAAATTACTGATTTCCAGAACTCTTAAGTTTGGTAAGGCCAAACTTAAATTTTTTTGGCCCATTATAAATCAATAAGCTATTATGCCCAATAGAGAGAAAAGAAAAGCACTCACCAATTTTCCACATTCTCAGATGATGAAACAACTCACATCATTTTTCTGTGTATAGACGTTCTGAACATGATCAGATTCTAAATAGCATGGCGTTGACCAATCTACTAAAGAAAAATTGGCACTGGTATTGGTCATATCGGTATTGGTTACCTGAGTAGCAAGTGGCTTTTCAGAAGATCAAGGCCAGCTTGTCTGAATGATGGGTACTATATCATTCTCACATGAATCTCTACTTTTTTCTACCAGCTGATGCTTCAGAAATAGGAATGGGATGCTGCCTATTCCAACAAAACGAGTAAATGGTGAAACAGTGGTAGAAACAAGCAGTGTAGCGAACTGTGTGTTAAATAATTTTGAACTGGCTTATCTGACAAACAAACTAGAGACATTAGCAGTGGTCTAACCATTATTTAGCAGAAAAACTATTAGAAGAGAATCATGTACAGCTCATGTCCCACAATTTCGCTTAAGTTAATGTCTTGTATTACCAGAAAATTTGAATAGTGAGAAGTAGCATGTGTGCATTCCCCATGAAGTAATCAAAAAACTGTTTTGTTGCATGCATCTTATGTTGGGTCATTTTGGCATATTAAACTTTGCAAACAAAATCATTGTGTATTGGTTATTCTCCAGTATGTGACAATGAATTTAACAGATAGTCAAGGGCTGCTTGATTTCTCAGAAAACAAAAACCTCAAACTTCTGCCACAAGGGAATATTGCATTATATTGTTCCAAATAAGCCAATTTAACTTGCCCTGTAGATATCTAAGGATCTCACACATCAGTGATGACTGCAATCCACTATGTGGTAGCATTGTATGACGAGTTTAGAAAGTATGGATTCAAAATATGATGAGTATGACACATAAAAGCTGGTTATTTTGTGAGAGGGGGCAAGCCTGAAGCGCTACTCTCTCACAATGGTACAACATTTATGAGTGACAGGTTTTTCTCGAACAATGGGATACGGCAACTTCTGATCTCAAAATACCACCTTGAAAAGAATCCTGTTCACAATATTTAGATGAACTGTCTCTGATTATGCAGCCAGATATAGTGCAAGGCTGCACATAGACTAAGTGGTTAGAATACATGAGACCCATAGAGAGAATAGTGAATGATTTGCCAAACACAACAACTGGTTACAGACACCATGTGAATTTCTGTTTGACAATTCAGGAGATAGTGATTGATGTAGATCCAATTCAAAACTAGTGTGAGTTAGAAAGTCTCATATAGATGACATAAGGCAAACATTGCTAAACTTATTCATGAGAGTGAACTAAAGGAAATCCTATTCTGATAAGTCAATCAAATATATGACTATAATATCAGTGACTTAGTCCTGATTCATAATCATAATTCTTCTCTAATCACCAAGAAAATAAGGGTGTGGGAATTTCTATGGATTGGACAATTTGAGATCATACATATCCAATGTCCAGGACTGTATTTACTCAGCTTTCTTAGTTCACAGAAAATAAGGGGTTTGTATCGACATAAGGATGTGAAACTGTATAATAAAAAAAAATTATGTAAGACACCAGTCATATCTTCAATTGTAAATAACTGTTCGGATATGAATTAATATGGTTTGTTGTTTAGAATAATTTTACTTTTCATGACTATGTCTACAAGTAAGGTGCTGTTTTTTACATGAAAGAATAAGAATGTAAGCAGTTATGGAATCCACGTATTGTTTAGTTGGTCAATGTATTGTGTAAGTGACTTGCACTATAGAATTAGAATACAGGTGCGGAAAAAGATAAGTTATATTCCATGTTGCTGATATGCTTGCAGTGCTCATCAACTGCAGTTATCTCCTACTATCCAACAGTTCGCTATCTTGTCGTGATGGGACGTGACTGTGCAGTGTCTTTCTTCTCATAATTTCCAGGATAAACACACTGCACAGTTTGCCAGTGAAGGATAGCTTTACCAGCACAAAAGCCGCGATTGTCTGAGTTGGACATGTAAACATATACCAAAATAGTTAAAGTGAGTCTTTCTATTGACAAATGAATACTGTATATGCCAAGAGGCATGGCTACAGGTTTATAGTTAGTTGTTTTTGTTTTATTCATCATTTAGTTCAATATGATTTACTGTGACAAAATTTAATGAGGTTAATGGGTAATTTATTAAGCTTCTCGTTGTGGATGGATTATTTCTCCTGAAAAAAATGTATGTCTGGTGCTAGAATGTTTACTTTACAAATGTACATTGTGTCTTTCATCATACAGACATGCGTGTGTCAGCTGTACTGCCCGTTTGCAGTGCCTGGAGCATACCTTATTCTGGAGAACTTGATTCACCTTGTGAGGTTTGTGAGTTGATGACTCACTGGAAGTACACGATTGGTGATGAACTTGCAAAACTGCTCAAATGTGATGTAATGAATCACTTGGCAAATAACTTTTATCCTCATTTCCATCAGTCGCAGGGAGTTAAATTTCGACAATGTGTCTAGAAACACTGAGTGTTCTTGCTGTTTTGATGACATGGTCACACTGTGTTTACCCCAGCAGCTGTCAAAGTTAAGCCCAAAGCCTATTATTCTAACTAGGGTGGTATTGCCCATTGTGTTTATTTTTCCATTTTCTATTATTTGATCGAGTTGTGTTACTCATAGTCATGGTTATTTTGCAACTCACAGCATGTACTTCCGTGTGTTAGTGGTGTCTGTTGCTCTTGCAATTGTCAGTGTGTGATTTGTGACCATTGTTTTTGGTGCAATGGCTATCCTCTTCAATCAAATAGGTGGTATCGATTACAGACAGATATTTGTCCATGTTGTGATCAGGAATGCTCTGATATTAATGGGTAGTTTTCCCTTTAACATTTTTAATACATCAGTGGGTGCATCTCCTATTCCTAAAATTTCTTCTTGCTCAAATATTTCTTAAAGTAAGCGTGCACAGTACCTTGCTTCTTTCAATACAAGGCAGTATTAGGCAATTCCTTATGCAAGGTGGGCCACCTACCTTTTTTTTCATGGGTCATGGAATGTTCTACAGCAATTCTTCTACTTTTGGTCCTCTGTGTACAGGATCATGAGAACAGAAAAATTTATTTTCATTAGTAAAACGCTGAAGACATGGAATTATAATCTTTTTTTTTTTTAGATTCTACTTTTATTTTGCTCTGAGCAAAAGAAGTATGCACTCTTCATACACTTCTGTATAAAATAATTCCAAGTCTTTATGCCACATAGTTTAACGTTAATTTGCCAAATGTAATGGTTGATAACAAAAAACGGTAAAGCTTGTTGCAATAGTGTCAGTTTCTTACCACTGCTGGATGTGAACTAACATCCTCTGGTATCGTCTCTATCTTTGTAAAGAGGGGACAAATGAACATGCAGAGATAATGTGAGTATTTTCTCTATATATTGAAGATACCAACATCTCTACAGAATTAGGTTTGAATGTGAATCTTGCTCAGTTACCTTGCTTTGGTGGAAGCACAAAATAAAACTAAGGTATTACAACTGATAGGGAATATTGAATGTATACAAAGAACACATAATTGTCAAAGGTTTGTTTGACCCATGGGGGAATATGACTGATATTCTGAAAAACTTGAACTGGCAAAAGCTTGAAGATAGATGGTTTAACTTAGAGATAGACTATCCTGCAAAAACGAGCTCACAAGAGGCCAATGCACGATGGCCATCACAGCACCATCATGTCATGGTACCATCACATCAGGGTGTATTAAAACTGTCCATCACATCAGTTCACATCAAGTCAATTCAAGCCATGTGATCTCAACTCACATAGCTGTCCTCAACTGTTTTTACATGTGAAGCGCACATACACAATGCATTTATTGCATTTATTGGTCTCAGATGATTCGCAGCATTCAGGGAGAGCTTGTATATTAGAGGGGGAAAACCGAAGTGTCAAACAATGCAAAAAAATAGTGTAGGTCCAAAAAATTATGTCATTGCATGGTGTGTAATAGCAATTTCACACACTCTACAAGAAGCTTGAGGAAGAGGAATCTGCATTTTATAAATATTTTAGAATTCAACACACCAATTTTTCATTTGTTACATAAAAGTGCACCCATAATTACTAAAAGGAACACAGAGCTACAACAATGTTACAACCTGCCATCACATCTCCTGAAAACTGGTTTGTTTAAGGTTTAGTTGCCAGCACAGTCAATAGTATAACAGTCACAGCTCCTTCAGTACCTTTCCATTCAGGAGTTATAAATGTTCTTTACGTGCTGTATTTGGCTTTTAATAGTTCAAGAGCATTATTTGTACTGGGTTAGCTTGTGAAACCACATAAATATTGACCATGATATGAAAAACTGTTTCATACACAATCCTGATAGCTGCTTAACATAAAGAAGCCTGCCCGAAACACATATTTAAGCAAATGATTCCAGTACATTACTTGATATATACTTCACAAAAAAGCATTTTTCCACTGTTACTGAGTCCACAAATTACAAACGCTGGCCAACATATAAACTCTCTCCACTAATCAAACTGATTGTACCCACAATACTTTTTTCACTTCACGTTGCAACTCTATTGCAGTCCATTTCATTGTAAAACATTACGTTTTGACAGCTTTGTGGAGTATGTGAAAATCTGACCTCACAAACAGAAGATAAAAATGTAGAAAGAGATTTTAGGCTTTAGGTTTTTCAACCAACAAAACATCAACATATTTAAAGTAATGTTAAGAAAAGAACTGTGGACAGACACTCTTCAAGCTTGGGGAACACATGAAAAATACAATGCTTTCCAAGAAATGTGAACACATTATTTCAATATAGCATTTCCAAAAACCAAGAGGAAAAGAAAAATTCTCTGAACCAAGCAATGGATAACAAAGGAAATAACAGAACTGAGGGCTGCCTTAGGAGTAACAAAACACAGGGAAACTATTGAACCCACAAACAGAACCAGAAGAAGTACTGACAGTTGATAAGAGAAGAAAAAGCCAAAACAATTAATGAGATTATTTGAAAATCAACAAACAAAATGAAAACACCCTGGGATATAATTAACTGTGAGAGGGGCAACAAAAGAACACACAAAAAACAAATGAAATAGAAAGTGTGTAACAAAATCATCACAGATAAAATATAAATTGTCAACATGCTGAATAATAACTACATTGATACAGCAGAAAACCTGAATCAAGAATGTAATAACCAAGGATGTCACCAGACCACAGTGACAGATAAGCCAAGCCACTCAATGTTCCTGAAACCAGTATCAGAAGAAGTGACATAGATTATGAAAAAAGCTAAAAGAAAAAGGTTTTCTGGATGTTTCTTTATTTCATTATTTCTTTTGTTAAAATTTAAGATAAATGTTGGAAGGTTAATTAAAGCAGTGAGGTAGCAGTCTGAATTGTACAACATGAACATACTAAATTAATTGCCTTCTAATACATTTATAAAGTGGATCTTTATACACACCGGTGCCATATTTAATATTTTACAATGAAATGGTTGCAATTTGAAGTGAAAAAAGTGCTGCATGTAGAAACAGATTGATTAGTAGGTGGAATTTATTTTAATGTTGTCACACATTTGTAGAGTTTCATAAAGAAATTGATTGAAACCTTCAGACACTGAAAATTGTTTGTTTAAACATGTGCTCATGGCAGGCTTATTTATTGTTAAGTAGTTCTCTGGATTGTGTGTGAAACAGTTTTGCAAGCATCATTGGTCAATACTTATGTGGTTTCACTAGCCAGCTCCAGTAGAAATACGGCACTTGAAGATGCAAAGAAAACCTGTAAGTCTTGAATGGAAAGATGTTGAGGGAGATATGACTATTGCACAAGAATTTGCACTGGATTAGCATCTAAGCTTAACTTCAAACAAACCAATTTTTCATGGGATGTGATGGCAGCTCGTAACACTGTTTTATTTTTAGTAATTCTGGATGCAGTTTGACGTAACAAATGGAAAAGCTGCTGGTTAGAATTTTTTAAAATACAAAAGGTAGATTCCTCTTCCTTGAGCTCCTTGTATGATGTGTGAAATTCCCCTTCTGTACCATGTAATGACATTTTTCGGACCCACACTTTCTTTTGTTTTGTTTTGCACTTCTGTCTTCATTCTGTAATACACATCCTATCCCTGCAAGCTGCAAACCATTTGAGTCCAATAAATGTCATTTTCGTAGAAATGTGCACTGCATCATCCACGTATATGTGCTGCCACGTTGTGTAGATGCACTTCGAGCGTAAAAATAGTTGAAAATCATCTAGCGAAGATCGCAATTCCCGCGAGAAAAACAGCTGAGGACAGCCATGCGAGTTGTGGTAACGTAACTTGAATTGACTTGTAGTGCCGTGTCGTGACGGAGAATCACTCTGCTTACATATTGCTCCTGGGTGGTCATGTTGTGGGAATGGCCAGAAGAATATCTGTGAATGCATAGTGTAGCACAGCATTACTCTGTGGCCTAGAGCACCGGACAATCTGACTCCCCCTTTGGTTTTTATTACTATTCTTTATACGGAGTTAGATTTTTGCTCACGGTGTTTGAGCTTAAAAATAAAAAGTTATTGCCTAGCTACTTGGTGTTGAATCTCTTTAGCAGACAGAGATAAGCTGTAGTTGGCTAAAGTTGTGACCCCATACACTGAATTCCTTTGTAGACGAACAGATGCAGCACCGTCGGTTATCGTCTACTGCAGAGGCGGCGCGACCGCGCAACACAGAGAGTACTATGGATCGGCGCGACACTTTGTTGAAGCACCTCGAAGATTTACGACGAGGTTTTGAAAACCAGGGAAATGCTGCGATGAACTTTTGTATTGCATCAAGGAACGGTCGTTCAGCGGATAACAGCAGCAAGATGAAAATATGCCCACCCCAGTTCATTCCTGATAAACCTGAATTATGGCTTACAGTGCTCCATCTGATGTTCTAGCACCACGGCATTGTAAATGAAGATACCAAATTTACGATCGCCGTTAGTGAGCTCGACAATAAAACAGCAACGATCAACGCAGATATAATACTTCGCACGCCACGCAGAAGTATACGCATTTTAAACAGTTACTTCTTGAATGGCTACGTCGGCTGGTATCCAACAAGCACTACATGGTGAAAAGAGAGGAGATAAGTCGCCTTCGGAATTTTGGCGGCACCTGCGAAGCTTAGTCGACGACACCGACTTGCCAGACACGACACTGTAACATGTATGGCGCACACTGTTGCCAGAGGCAGAATAGCTGTGGCGCTTTCCGACGCCATAGAGTAAATATCTCTGGAGTGAGCATCCACATGCGCAGAACAGATTTTGTGTTGTCAACATACATTGCCGGCTAGGTCACGTGTTCTCGGGACGTCGTGTGTTTGTCCGTATAGCGCCCTGTATATTTAGAATGTCACTACACCTCTAGTACAGATGGATTCTTTTCATACGTGTCGTGGATTATTTATATATGTTGCGCAGACATTTTATCAGTATCAATCTGATACCGGGAATAAACCAGCTACGTAATTTTTAAGGGCAAGTGATATTGCATTCTGCTTCTTTGCTATAGCTGTCACAGTTCAGATGGACTCGATTTTTGGTCGTTTTCGGTATGATACGGCACTTTATAGTATTAAAGAGCCTGACGTACCCCTTTTTGCAGTGATAGTCTTGCAAAATGACTTGACAGTACTCTAGTACTTTTGCAAGTGTCCGAAAAACACCGAATTTGCCACACATTAGCGATTATATCCCTGCTAATTCGTCCTTTTTCTCTGCTATTTCTGCGTATTTCTTTTCTCGTTTTTGCGACCTAGAGCACAATTTTTCTTACTGGTGACACTGTGAAGTATTTATTTAACGCATTTTACGTAGTTACTCCCAGTTTATTAAATAAATAGTAGACTGAGTAATCTATGTACATAATCGAAAAGTCACTGATAAATGCATGGAGGATAGTATTTGCTGAAACAACTAACCATTCCCTTTCCTATTCCACTAGCAAATTTACAAGAGGAAGCGATTGTTTGTAAGCTTTTGTACGAGCCGTAATATTTATTATATAGTCATAAAATCGAAGAAAAATAGGTCTACAGAATCAAGCCTTAATTATAATGCGTTCGAAATTTTTAACATGTACAGTGTCTCTTATTAATATGATAACTATAATTAGAGCTACATGGTATGTACCCATGAAAAGTTACTATCCCTCCTTTCATATATTTTTCTTTGCATCCGTAGCAACAACAGCAATTCACCATCGCTATTACACTATCAACAAACGGTGAAACACAACAAAACCTCTTGATATTACAAATTTCATACGCTGCGGAAAGCACACACGCACAGCGAAGTCCCGAAAACACGTGACAATCCTGGTTTAATGTTGACAACACGTGCAGAACGCAATGCTCACTCCAGAGATATTTACTCTATGTCCGACGCACGCGATATTTCATCGTTGTTCCTAGTAGCCAATAAGGTCTATGCCTCGTTAGATGCAGGGCATACGTCGTCTGTGACGTTCTAACGCAGCAGTACAGACCTTCAGGAAGCTGCAGCGATACAACGACGCCAACGACCGGACGTTACTCAACAACTGGCCGAGCTACGAAATCACAGCGACTGATATCGACGTTGCTTGGAGGCAAGGAAGATACATACAAGAAGAGCAAGGAAGAAGGCAATATCTGCTGGTACCAATGTCGCTTCGGTAACAAGGCGAAACGGTGCACTCACTCAAATGGCGACAGCAGCCAGCGATAAGCCGCGTCGGTCACGAGTTCGAGCACCACCGCCTACCACTGCTAGGTGAGAGCGATGACGGGCTACTACTGGTGAGTAACCTTTCTTCTTTACCCTCGCTGTCCCATCGACTTTTTGTCACAGACGTTAAATCCGGCCGCGCTTATCTAATCGACTCAGATTCGGACGTCAGTGCACTGCCTGTTAGAAGTTGTGATATGAAGCTTACCCCATCTCAATTAAAGCTCATAGCGGCAAACCAGACTTCAATAATGACTTATGGGAAACGACATAGATGTAGATATCGGTTTCCAAGAACGTTTACCATGGGCTTTCGTGATTGCTGATGTGTCAGACTCAATATTGGGTGCGGATTTTTCGTTTCATTATGCAGTTGAAGTGCATTAAAGGCACCCTAGGCCAAGGTTCTCTGCCTACGTCCGATAACAGACAGGGGGTGACGCCACACGTAGCAAACCGCGAATCCGTGCCGTATGTGAAGACTGTTAAGCACAACAAGGTCCACCACACTATGACTACACCAGATCAACCAGTGTCTCAGCACCCGCGACAATTAGCTCCTGATCGTTCCGCCAGAGCAAAGGCAGCATTCAAAGCACTATTGCGCTCGGGTGCCGTCTGTAGATCCAACAGCCAATGAACATCCCCATTTCATCCAGTAAAGAAGAGAGACACGATCTGGAGACCAGGTGGAGACTACCGGGCACTCAGTGCCCATACCATTCCCGAGCATTACACGATACCACATATTAGGATCTTGCGCACTCACTGGCAGGCGCGGTCATTTTAGTGTCATTGATTGCCAGAAAGCATATCACCAGATACCAGTTGCACCTGCCAATATACCAAAGACAGCTATTAAGACACTAATTGATCTATTTGAATACCTCCATATATCACCTACTAAACCAGTTCGTTGGAGCAGTTAATTTCTGTAGAAAACATCGGCCTAATGTGGCGACAATCCAGGCACCTTTGATGTCAGCACTAGGTGCCAAGGGCGCAGTAGGCAAACGACCTTTGAAGTGGACACCAGAGATGCTGATGGCATTCGATAAGATCAAGGCATGTCTGTGTCACGCAATCGTGTTGGCAAATTCGGTTCCTCAGGAGTGACTGGCAGGAGTTGTGGGTACCAGCCAGCAAGCCACTGGCGCAGCTCTACACCAGCATGTCAAATGCCACTGGCAGCCCCTGGATTTCCCGTAACGCCATGTCATCAGAAGTTAACTGGAGTACTTACGATATGGAGCTGCTGGCAATTTACGAAGCTATTAGCCACTTCCGGCCATAGTGGAGGCCAAACAATTCACACTTTTCACAGACCACAAGCCTTCTGTAAGAACAAGGATGGCTGCTCACAGCAACAATTTTGACAACTAGAATTCATCATCCAATTTAAGGCAGACCTGCAGCATATAAAAAGAGCTGAGAACATCGTGGCGGATTTCTTGCTTCGGTTGGAGTCGACCTCTCATGCTACTGACTACAAGGAGTTAGCTGCTGCACAAGAGACAAACCAACAACTCGCTGAATTCCATTGCGATAGTACATCTGATGGTGAAAGTTTCCGACTTTTGTTCAACGCATCACAGGGAAAACCGATACCTTTTGTACCTGAGATACTGCAACGGCAATTATTTGACAGCATCCATGGGCTGGCTCACCTGGGAATAAACGCCTGCGTCGAACTGATGATGGACAGATTTGTGTGGCCCAATATAAATAAGGGCTGTCGTAGTTGGGTAAAAAATTGCTTAGACTGTCAGACTACGAAGGTTCGACGACACGTGCACAAAGCGGTACGAGACTTCCCACTTATGACTCAATGTTTCACACATGTGCACCTGAACATCGTGGAGCTTCTGTTTCCATCGGAAGGATACCGTTACCTCCTCACTGCAGTGGACTGCTTCACCAGATGGGCGGAGACGATTCCATTATCGGACATTTCCGGGAAAACGGTGGCATGGGTATTTCTTTCGTCATGGATCGCACGTTTCGTCTGCCATTTACATGTTATCACAGACAAGGGACGTCAATTCGAATCGACATTGTTCTCAGAACTGGCCAACCTCTGTAGTTTCCACCATCATATACCACAGTGTACCACCCGACAAGCACTAGAATGGTGGAATGCTGGCATAGGATGTTAATGCCGCCTTAATGCGCCACACGCAATCTTGAACATCAGCTTTGCCACTGGTTTTGTAGGGCCTTTGAGCATCATTAAAAGCGTATTTTAAAGCATTCACTGCAGAATTGGTTTATGATGAACTCTTATGATTGCTCGCAGAATTCTTTGCTGATCAAACTGGGGCACAACAGACCGAATTGCCGTATGTACTCCAAACGGTAGACGAGCATATGGCCACACTTAGCCCATCCACTGTCTAGAGATGTGGGGTAGTAACCAAGTTCGTGCGCAAAGATCTACAGTCATGTACACATATGATTATATGAAAAGGACAATTCTAGTGTCAGATTCCACCTATCAGCTTTGAGAAATGGCATAATTTCTGATGTTATTTTGTTTAATAGTCAGTGTCAATGAAATTCACCAATAGCTGTGTAACTTAAGATGTTATTTTATTGTATGCCACCTTCAGGCCCATGCATAAAAAAGAGTATATATGTAGTGTACAAAGCAAGCTTACAGAAAATGATGGGTAATCATTGCAGCGTTTAAAGCTTAAAATGAAAGTAATGGTGTTAAACCAAATCTCTGTGTACATCCAGCAGAATAGACTAAAACCTGTGTACAAATTTGTTAGTCATAAAACTATTTAACCCATACAGATTTACAAGAGAACATACAAAAACATTAACAAGATCAGAACGAAACAGTACACAATCAGGAGCTCTGTTGAAAGAGAGAGAGTGAGAGAGAGAGAGAGAGAGATTGTACAATTGTACAACAAATCGAAATAAAAATATATGATTTGGTTTCACTTAACTGGTTGGCATTACCACAGTGAAACAAACCAACAAGGATATCAAATCCTGCTTAACCAAGGGGAGTCCTCCAACTTCTCGGTTGACAATGTCATACGATTTCCATGAGAGGGTAAGGCAATTTCCTAACGAACTATACATACATGACGAACCCATCTACACAATAGGACATAGCAAGTTGTGTAGTAATACAGAACTTGGGTATGGAAGATGATGAAAGGTAAACGAGTGTGGAAAGACCACCATATCATCATAGCTGAAGCCCACAAAGTGAGTAACATCATCAAACTGTATGAACACCAAAACATGTCTCTAGTAAGAACATCATAACATTCTCCCTGAACTGTATGGGGAAGTAAGGACAACGCTGACACTCTGATAAATTATCCAGGTCCAAATCATACTCATAGGATGCATTCAAGACATACTGAATTCCCACAAGTGAACTGGTGAATGTGTCAATTTGACTCTAGAGATGCAACTGGCTGAAAGGTGGTAGCTGACAATGATAACACCAATTCCCACAATAAGGAAGCAGTAAAACACTGCATTGTCCTAAGTATAAAAGTAGTGTATATAAGATAACAAGTAACTGAAAACGTGGTCACTAATGAAAACATTGTGCCTACCAATATAGTAGACTGCTATAAGGCAGCATGCAAAGAGTTCCAGAAAAATCCAAGACTTATAAGCTCACATAAAGGTGACATATCGTATGCCTCATCAAAACAAATCAGTACGTTACAGTAAGGTTGAAAAATAGCATTCATGCTAAGTTTCTTAGACAACAAAATTATAGGTGAAGAAAAATGTATACTGTGGTATGCAGGGCATACGTCGTCTGTGACGTTCGAACGTAGCTGTACAGACCTTCAGGAAGCTGCAGCGATCCAACGACGTCAACGACCGGACGTTACTCAACTACTGGACGAGCTACAAAATCACAGCGACAGGCTTGCGGCGACAGATATCGACGTTGCTCGGAAGCAAGGAAGATACATACAAGAAGAGCAAGGAGGAAGGCAACGTGTCTAAGGAGCATATCCGCTGGTACCAACGTCGCTTCGGTAATAAGGCGGAACAGTGCACATCACCCTCCGCTCTCTCAAATGGCGACAGCAGCCAGCGATAGGCCCCGTCGGTCCCGAGTTCGAGCACCACCGCCTACCATTGCTAGGTGACAGCAATGACAGGCTACTACTGGTGAGTAACCTATCTTCTTTACCCTCGCTGTCCCATCGACTTTTTGTCACAGGTGTTAAATCCGGCCGCGCTTATCAAATCGACTTAGATTCGGACGTCAGGGCATTGCCTGTTAGTAGTTTTGATATAAAGCTTCCCCCATCTCAATTAAAGCTCACGCCACACACAGCAAACTGCGAATCTGTGCCGTATGTGAAGACTGTTAAGCACAACAAGGTCCATCACATTAAGACTACACCAGGCCAACCAGTGTCTCAGCACCCGCGACGGTTAGCTCCTGATCGTTCCCCCACAGCATTCAAAGCACTATTGCGCTCGGGTGTCGTCTGTAGATCCAACAGCCAATGGTCATCCCCATTTCATCCAGTAAAGAAGAGAGACAGGATCTGGAGACCATGTGGAGACTACTAGGCACTCAGTGCCCGAACCATTCCCGATCGTTACATGATACCACATATTAGGGATCTTGCATACTCGCTGGCACGTGCAGTCATTTTAGTGTCATTGATTACCAGAAAGCATATCACCAAATACCAGTCGCACCTGCCAATACACCAAAGACGGCTGTTAAGACACTAATGGGCTTATTCGAATACCTCCATATATCACCAACTACACCAGTTCATTGGAGCAGTTAATTTCTGTAGAAAACATCTGCCTAATGTGGCGACCATCCAGGCACCTTTGATGTCAGCACTAGGTGCAAAGGGCGCAGTTCGCAAACGACCTTTGAGGTGGACACCAGAGATGCTGATGGCATTCGATAAGATCAAGGCATGTCTGTGTCACGCAATCGTGTTGGTAAACTCGGTTCCTCAGGAGCGACTGGTATTTGTTGTGGGTACCAGCCAGCAAGCCACTGGCGCAGCTCTACACCAGCATGTCAGAGGCCACTGGCAGCCCCTGGGATTCTTTTCCCCCAAGGCTATGTCATCACAAGTTAACTGGAGTACTTATGATATGAAATTGCTGGGAATTTATGAAGCTATTAGACACTTCCGGCCATAAGTGGAGGCCAAACCATTCACGCATTTCACAGACCACAAGCTTTCTGCAAGAACAAGGATGGCTGCTCATCGCAACAATTTTGACAACTTGAATTCATCATCCAATTTAAGCAGACCAGCAGCATATAAAAGGAGCTGAGAACATTGTGGTGGATTTCCTGCTTCGGTCGGAGGCGACTTCTCATGCTACTGACTACAAGGAATTAGCTGCTGCACAAGAGACAAACCAACAACTCGCTGAATTCCATTGATAGTACATCTGATGGTGAAAGTTTCCAAGTTTTGTGCAACTCATCACGGGGAAAACCGAGACCTTTTGTACCTGAGATATTGCAACGGCAATTATTTGACAGCATCCATGGGCTGGCTCACCTGGGAATAAACGCCTGCGTCGAATTGATGATGGACAGATTCGTGTGGCCCAATATAAATAAGGGCTGTCGTAGTTGGGTAAAAAATTGCTTAAACTGTCAGAGGGCCAAGGTTCGACGACACGTGCACGAAGCGGTGCGAGACTTCCCACTTACGATGCGATGTTCCACACAAGTGCACCTGAACATCGTGGAGCCTCTGTTTCCATCGGAAGGATACCGTTACCTCCTCTCTGCAGTGGACTGCTTCAGCAGATGGGCGGAGGCGATTCCATTATCGGACACTTCCGGGAAAACGGTGGCATGGGTATTTCTTTCGTCATGGATCGCACGTTTCGGCTGCCCTTTACATGTCACCACAGACCAGGGCCGTCCATTCGAATCGACGTTGTTCTCAGAACTGGCCAACCTCTGTAGTTTCCACCATCATCATACCACAGTGTACCACCCGACAAGCACTAGAATGGTGGATGTCAAAAGCCACCTTAATGTGCCACACGCAAACTTGACCATCAGCATTGTCACTGGTTTGGTTGGGCCTTCATACATAATTAAAAGCGTATTTAGAAGCATCCACTGCAGAATTGGTTTATGGTGAACTCTTATGACTGCTCGCAGAATTCTTTGCTGATCAAACTGGGGCACAACAGACCGAATTGCCGTATGTACTCCAAACGGTAGACGAGCATATGGCCACACTTTGCCCATTCACTGTCTAGAGATGTGGGGTGGTAACTAAGTTTGTGCACAAAGATCTACAGTCATGTACAATGTGATGCTATGAAAAGGTCAATTCTAGTGTCAGATTCCAACCATTAACTTTGAGAAATGGTATAATTTCTGACATTATTTTGTTTAATTGTCAGTGTCAATGAAATTCACCAATATCTGTGTAACTTAAGATGTTTTTTTGTTGTATGCCACCTTCAGGCCCATGTATAAAAAAGAGTATATATGTAGTGTACAAAGCAAGCCTACAGAAAATGATGGATAATCATAGCAGCGTTTAAAGCTTAAAAATGAAAGTAGTGGTGTTAAACAAAATCTCTGTGTACATGCAGTACAAAAGACTAAAACCTGTGTACAAATTTGTTAGTCATAAAACTATTTAACCCCTACAGATTTACAAGAGAACATACAAAAACATTAACAAGATCAGAACTAAACAGTGTACAATCAGGAGCTCTGTTGGCACAATGAATATATATATATATATATATATATATATATATATATATATATATATGGAGAGAGAGATTGTACAGTTGTACAACAAATTGAAATAAAAAGATATGATTTGGTTTTACTTATCAGGTTGGCATTACCACAGTGAAACAAACCAACAAGGATCCAAATCCTGCTTAACCAAGGGGAGTCCTCCAACTTCTCAGCCAACAATCTCATACTATTTCCCTGAGAGTGTAAGGCAACTTCCTAACGACCTATACATAGATGACGAATCCATCTACATAATAAGACATAGCAAGTTGTGTAGTAATACAGAACTTGGGTATGGAAGAAGATGAAAGGTAAGTGAGTGTGGAAAAACCACCATATCATCATAGCTGAAGCCCACAAAGTGAGTAACATCATCAAACTGTATGAACACCAAAACATGTCTCTAGTAAGAACATCATAACATTCTCCCTGAGCTTTATGGGGAAGTAAGGACAACGCTGACACACTGATAAACTATCCAGGTACGAATCATACTCATAATATGAATTCAAGACATACCGAATTCCCACAAGTGAACTGGTGAATGTGTCAATTTGGCTCTAGAAATGCAACTAGCTGAAAGGTGGTAGCTGACAATGATAACACCAATTCCCACCATAAGGAAGCAGTAAAATACTGCACTGTCCTAAGTATAAAAGTAGTGTATATAAGATAACAAGTAACTGAAAACGTGGTCACTAATGAAAACATTGTGCCTTCCAAGAGAGTAGACAGCTATAAAGCAGGATGCAAAGAGTTGCAGAATAAAACAAGATCTACAAGCTCACATAAAGGTGACACATCGTATGGCTCATCAAAACAAATCAGTGCGTTACAGTAAGGTTGAAAAATAACATTCATGCTAAGTTTCTTAGACAACAAAATTATAGGTGAAGAAAAATGTATATTGTCAGAAACATAACGGTCAGACATGTAAAGGCTTAAATTAATGTAGAGGTACATAAATATTGCAGAACAAAACTAACACCTATCATCCACATAAAAAAAAGTAACAAGATGAAATTTACTAAAAAAATACCAGAAATGACTTATGACTAGACACTGATGGGCCAAATTCATCAGCTAAATTAAAAAGACAATATAGTTATGATGAAGAATACCCTACTGGAATACAATGAATCACCAACAAACTACATGTCTCACTCACAGAACCGACTATATCAAAGTGAAACTCCTCTAAAGTGTATTATCGTCAAATATGCATCGTCAAAGAAATGATGGAAGCCTAAACAGTGACAGCAGGCTAAGTATTCACTACCAAAACCATAAAACCATTGACACTACCATAGGTCAAATCGATCTCATATACGACAAGCACTTCTACAAAACAGTGTTCATGGAGTTTGATGTAGTTGCTCACTTTGTGGACTTCATCTTTGATGAAATGGTGGTCCTCACAGACTCATTTACCTTCTATCTTTGTCCGTACCATATCATGACACTGCTTGCTGTGTCTTACGATGTAGATTGGTTCATCATCTATAGATAGGTCGTTAGGGTATTGTCTTACACTCCAAGGGAAATAATATGACATTGTTGGCTGAGAACTTGGAGGACTCCCCTTGGTTAAGTAGGATTTGAGATCCTTGTTGGTTTGTTTCACTGTGCTAATGCCGAGCTGTTAAGTGATACAAAGGAAACCAAATCCTATCTTGTTCTTTCGATTTGATGTATAACCTAGGTCCACAAAATATTTGTGAGTATTCTTAGCATGGCCCTTGCATGCTCTTTTTCTCTTGATATGTCGACTGCCATTGGGTTTTGCATCAGGTTGTTTCTTGATGCTGTGACAACTAATTATATTACCAGTTGTGATAGTACTTAGGCTGTAAATCTACATACTATTGTACATCATAGATTACTGTGTGACATTTAACTTTAAATGAAGATCGGTCCTCATATACACTATGAGTTTCCCCATGTGTAAGAATTTTATAGGATTCTATAAATACATATATATTCAATGGATATCCTGATTGTATGCTCTCTGGTTCTGATCGTTTTAATTTTTTGCATGTTCTCTTGTAAATCTGAGCTGTTAAATAGTTTATGACTAACAAATATATAAACATGTTTCAGTCTATTATGCTGTATGTACACAGAGTTTGATTTAACGCTATTACTTTCATTTTTAAGCTCTAAGCACTATTCTGGTTACCCATTACTTTCTGTAAGCTTGCATTGTACACCCTGATGTACATTATGTATATACTCTTTTTTATGCAGGGGCCTGAAGATGACATAATGAAATGCTGAAACCGGTAGCCTTCAAAATAAAATAAAATTACATCTTAAATTACAGTGCTGTTGGTGAATTTCATTGACACTGATTATTACCTAACAAGCCAATGGACCAACAGATAATTTTTTGATGTCACAAACTGTAGCTGTGAATCTTAATGTTTTCTCTGGATTTATTCGTTATGTGACTATATTAAAAATTTGATGTATAATCTTTTTGTTTTCGTACCGTAATTTGTTTTCGGTATCTTTGGTTGTTGAAACCATTCAATATTTGTAAGATCACAATTTCACACACAATTGCTTCTGCATTATGGATGAGGTGCCTCAGTGAAAACAGGCCAACTGAAGGGTGGGATACAACCCATCAGCTTCAATCAATGATGTCATAGTTTACTCATAGATATTAATTTTCGAGCCATAGATAATAAATCGGTTATCTTCCGTGGCAAAGCGTCATCATTGTAAAACGAAATAAATGAAAGTGCTTATAAAAGACAGGGATAGATATTGTGTACGATTTTTGTCACTTGTATTAAATTATTTGTTCATTTCAATTCATTCAATACTTATTTTCATTCTTAGTGAGTTTGAGATACTTTGGAAGAATTGTTTTTCATTCTTGACAGCTTTTACTTTTTGATTTTTGTTTGTAGGTATGGATTTGTCCATTCCTATGAGTATATTTTTCACTTGATACTAGTACTTTTTGAGGTGTATCCTATTCTTCAGTTGACATATATAGGTCAACTGAAGTTTGGGATACGAATTTTACGTCTGTCGGTATTTTCACCTTCGTTAGTACTAGTATCAGCTGAAGAATAGGATGCTAGTAGTACCAGAGGCCAAAAAATCAAGACCTGTAAAATTTATATCTCATGCTTTAGTTGACTTTTGTAGGTCAACTAAAGAATAGGATAACAGTGCTAGCGAAGGTGAAAAAGTCGACATACATTAAATTTGTATCCTGTACCATGAAAATATGTATCTTGTACTTCAGATGACCTATAAAGATCAGATGAAGTTCAGGACATAACTCATATATATGAACTGAGGCACCTCATGCTAATGTTACATCTGTCCCTTTTGGCTTTCTTTTTTGCGCTAGTATCCCATTCTTCAGTTGAGCTATATAGGTTAACTGAAGAATAGGACACTAGGTCTCAAAGAAGAGATACAATTAACACTGTATTCGAAATATGATTGTACATGATATATGTGATGTAGCTGTAAAAGATCTCGGACTATGAGACCATCTCTGTCAAATAACAACAGTAAAATCAGGCATCAAATCATTCCCTAAACTACAAGCCTACAAACGACATCTATCAGAAATCAAAATAAAAGATTTTTCAAAAGAACTAGAAAAACAAAGCTGGGATGAAGGGTATAAGGAAACCAATGTGAATATGAAATTCCCTAAATTCTCCATATTGTTTAAATTGAATTTTGAAAAGTAGTCTAGGTACAGATTCCAAGGTTTGTCATTTTTGTGATTTTGTATTTCTGTGCAGTGATGTTTTTATAGATTTTCATTTTTGGAAATGTTTTCTTTACTACTTAACAATAATGTCTTTTGAGTTGTATTAGTAGCTTTGTCCTGCACATGTGAATTCTTTCGTTGATTCCAAGATATGCAAATTCTGCATTTTTATAATGTGTGTTCACAGTGGTTTATTTTAATATTTCCATTCATTACATTTCTTCTGTGAAAAAGTTGCTAATATTGGAATTGGTAACTATAACTGATTTCCTATATGGGCAAAAAAATGAGATCTGAGCACTATGGGACTCAACATCTATGGTCATCAGTCCCCTAGAACTTAGAACTACTTAAACCTAACTAACCTAAGGACATCACACAACACCCAGCCATCACGAGGCAGAGAAAATCCCTGACCCCGCCGGGAATCGAACCCGGGAACCCGGGCGTGGGAAGCGAGAACGCTACCGCACGACCACGAGCTGCGGGCTATATGGGCATATAGATCAAAATGGGACGACCCAAGTGGTATTGTTGGAATGGGTCAGACCTGCACATATATTACCAACTGAAGAGGACATACATGGCAACACAAAGTGTCATCTTCTGCACTACTGGACATGGACAACACCAAGATGAAGTGGTACCGTCACTACCAATAACAGAGGCTGAAGAAATTCGAGCAACACCTTTACTACCTATGAGAGCTGGGTATCAGGTGATATATATTCCCGGATGTCTGCTCTTCATTGCGAGGGGTGGGGTGGGGGGCGTTTCTGAGAGTCGCCAGAAGAACATCTGTGAATGCACAGTGAAGCATAGCATTATTCTGTGGCGATGAGGGCACGGACAATCTTCTTCACTCTTTGATTTTTATTACTAATCTTCATATTGACTTAGATTTTCGAGTTCATGGTGTTTGAGCTTGAAAATAAAAAGTTATTGCCTAACAACTTCGTTGAATCTCTTCAGTGAACAGAGATAAGCTGTAGCTGGCTGAAATGTAAATACTTAAGCCCATTATTCTGTGGCGACGAGCGCACGGACAATCTTCTTCACTCTTTGATTTGTATTACAAATCTTCATATTGACTTAGATTTTCGAGTTCATGGTGTTTGAGCTTGAAAATAAAAAGTTATTGCCTAACGACTTCGTTGAATCTCTTCAGTGAACAGAGATAAGCTGTAGTTGGCTGAAATGTAAATACTTAAGCCCATTTTACACAGGACGAGCCACATGAACAACAAAATCGCCATCTGCTGCAGTGCTCCACGCGACAGACGGTTCAACAACAAAATAGCGTTTACACAATACATGCCTGTCTAGTCGTCTGCTCTACGGGTCTACTGTCTTTGTTATCAATTCCCAGCAAGTGAACCAGCGGCTTAAATTTACTCTTCGCAACTATAAAGTATTCTATGTCCTTTTGTAATGATTACTATATTTAACTGTATTTCAGACGGACACTTTGACGCTGTATTTAGTTGTTTTCGTGCAGTTTGTGTGAAAGTAAGTCACTTACATGTGTAAACGACCTCATTATAAAAGCTAGAAATCATGGACAAACCAATAGAAATGTTGCTTTTCTGTTGCCAGTATTAATTTACGAGATTAATTCACGTTTTTCCTTTGATGAGAAGGAACTTTATGGCTCTTATGCGAGTGGACAAGAACATTTTTCTTAAGAGCAGTTTCAGATAGATCCAGACCACTGGTTTACATTCACTTCCTCATATAAGCGTCTTATCGGTTAAAATCCAGTGAACGCTTATAGCAGATGTTCCACCCTTAACTATTTTTAAGATGTACGAACTACAACGTTTCGTTGAGCAGGAGACACAATTCACAAAGAACTTCGCGCTGTTCGTCAGTTGCGCTCTCCACTTGGAGGTCTGCACATCTGCGAAGCACCTACATATGCGTGAGAACAGGATCCATGCTATTCCGCCTTCTAGCGATCGTACGCCTGAATCTCGTGCAGGTGGGTCCGTCTACACGTTAGATGCTGGCGGAAATGGTGCGTCATGGGTAATCTTGCAAGCTCATATGTCTCGTGTGGAAAGGGCTTTAAAGATCGATTCTGGAAATCCGCTTCTGGTTGTCGAATTTTCAATTCCGCATTCTATTGTCGTTCCCATGTAAACGCAACCGGTTTTGAAACGTTCTTGTGCTGTCAGGTATCGTCTTCTTTTTACAAATTTTCGGCTAATATGGGCGGAGTGGCTTTTTGTGCAATGAAGGATGAGTAGAAGTATTAGACTGAAGCTGTTTACACCTAGACTAATTGAAGAGAAACAGTGATTGTACTGATTAAATCATAAACTGCATCAGTTGTTTCCCAGGCGCCATATTTAACTGGGGTAGAAAACCCGCTTCAGACCTTAACATGTAAACACGATAGCCAAAAACGGTTCTCGACATTCGGTTTTCGTGTTTCGAAAGATGTGTCGCATGTAAACGTAGTGAGTGTGAGTACACCTTGACGTGGAGGTCAGTTTGTGACCTGGCCTTTAAGATTTTCCTTTTTGTCGATAGCTTCGTAGATGTAAACTTTGAAATTTAGGTATGTTTTTGGATACGGTGCGCCTTTAGCGAAACGCAATATTGTTTTTTAACCCAAACATGTTTCACTGCAGTTCCAGCACCTTCAGTGGGGTTTTATTTTTCATCTGTTAAAGTACTGACTGAGCTATCCAAAGTTCTAGGTTCAAGTTCATATCTGGCATACATTGTTAATCTGTCAAGAAGTTTCATATCGGTGCATGCTCTGCTGCAGAGTGAAAATTCATTCTGAATCTTAAATATTAGTCACACTTTGTTTCATTTGTATATCTTTAGTAGGAAAATGAGGATGTGCACAGCCTATTTGGGGGAAATTGTCACATGACCAGTATTTGAAAAGAAGCAATGTGAAATTGTTAGCACCATCTGCTTACATTTACGTTACCATTTCCAGAAAGGAAGAATGAAATTACCCCACACTATGAATACCTGGCAAAGGAGCTGAGAGAAGGGACCTTGCTTTATTTATCATTCCTACCTGTGTTTTCTGTTTTGTCAGTATGTGCTGATACTAATTCTGATAACCAGTGCTAACATAACACGTAAAAGAATGAAGGAGGAAGGTGGTTAAAGGAACACATGGAACTTCTTCAAACTAACCTAAAAGGATGACGGAGGAAGGTAGTTGAAGGAATACATGGAATTTCTTCAAACTTTTGTATTCAATCTGATGATTTTTACAAAATTTTCTTGATACAAGATATAAATTTGTCAAAATATGTGTGCTCATGTTTTGTGGTGACATATTTTAAATTAGAGAATGTAAACGTCAGATTGGAAAAGGTGAGGAATGTGCACAAAGCATGGTTGATTATACTTTACTCCATCAGGCCATAACACAATATATGCAGTATTGAAACTTGCATCGTGCTGTTATCACATTTTTTCCCATGCACACTAGGATGTACACTCCTGGAAATGGAAAAAAGAACACATTGACACCGATGTGTCAGACCCACCATACTTGCTCCGGACACTGCGAGAGGGCTGTACAAGCAATGATCACACGCAGGGCACAACGGACACACCAGGAACTGCGGTGTTGGCCGTCGAATGGCGCTAGCTGTGCAGCATTTGTGCACCACCGCCTTCAGTGTCAGCCAGTTTTCCGTGGCATACGGAGCTCCATCGCAGTCTGGTAGCATGCCGCGACAGTGTGGACGTGAACCGTATGTGCAGTTGACGGACTTTGAGCGAGGGCGTATAGTGGGCATGCGGGAGGCCGGGTGGACGTACCGCCGAATTGCTCAACACGTGGGGCGTGAGGTCTCCACAGTACATCGATGTTGTCGCTAGTGGTCGGCGGAAGGTGCACGCGCCCGTCGACCTGGGACCGGACCGCAGCGACGCACGGATGCACGCCAAGACCGTAGGATCCTACGCAGTGCCGTAGGGGACCGCACCGCCACTTCCCAGCAAATTAGGGACACTGTTGCTCCTGGGGTATCGGCGAGGACCATTCGCAACCGTCTCCATGAAGCTGGGCTACGGTCCCGCACACCGTTAGGCCGTCTTCCGCTCACGCCCCAACATCGTGCAACCCGCCTCCAGTGGTGTCGCGACAGGCGTGAATGGAGGGACGAATGGAGACGTGTCGTCTTCAGCGATGAGAGTCGCTTCTGCCTTGGTGCCAATGATGGTCGTATGCGTGTTTGGCGCCGTGCAGGTGAGCGCCACAATCAGGACTGCATACGACCGAGGCACACAGGGCCAACACCCGGCATCATGGTGTGGGGAGCGATCTCCTACACTGGCCGTACACCACTGGTGATCGTCGAGGGGACACTGAATAGTGCACGGTACATCCAAACCGTCATCGAACCCATCGTTCTACCATTCCTAGACCGACATAGGAACTTGCTGTTCCAACAGGACAATGCACGTCCGCTTGTATCCCGTGGCACCCAACGTGCTCTAGAAGGTGTAAGTCAACTACCCTGGCCAGCAAGATCTCCGGATCTGTCCCCCATTGAGCATGTCTGGGACTGGATGAAGCGTCGTCTCACGTGGTCTGCACGTCCAGCACAAACGCTGGTCCAACTGAGGCGCCAGGTGGAAATGGCATGGCAAGTCGTTCCACAGGACAACATCCAGCATCTCTACGATCGTCTCCATGGGAGAATAGCAGCCTGCATTGCTGCGAAAGGTGGATATACACTGTACTAGTGCCGACATTGTGCATGCTCTGTTGCCTGTGTCTATGTGCCTGTGGTTCTGTCAGTGTGATCATGTGATGTATCTGACCCCAGGAATGTGTCAATAAAGTTTCCCCTTCCTGGGACAATGAATTCACGGTGTTCTTATTTCAATTTCCAGGAGTGTATATTATACTAGAACTGACATCTGATTACATTTTCATGCAATTTGGATGCATAGATCCTGAGAAATAAGTACCCAGAACAACCACCTCTGGCTATAATAACAGCCTTGATACGCCTGGGCATTGAGTCAAACAGAGCTTGGATGGCGTGTACAGGTACATCTGCCCATGCAGCTTCAACACGATACCATAGTTCATCAAGAATAGTAACTGGCATATTGTGACGAGCCAGTTGTTCAGCCACCATTGACGAGACGTTTCCAATTGGTGAGAGATATGGAGAATGTGCTGGCCAGGGCAGCAGTCGAACATTTTCTGTATCCAGAAAAGCCTGTACAGGACCTTCAACATGCGGTCGTGCATTATCCTGCTGAAATGTAGGGATTTGCAGGGATAGAATGAAGGGTAGAGCCACGGGTCGTAACACATCTCAAATGTAACGTCCACTGTTCAAAGTGCCCTCAATGCGAACAAGAGGTGACCGAGACATGTAACCAATGGCACCCCATACCATCACGCCAAGTAATACACCAGTATGGCGATAACGAATATACGCTTCCTATGTGCGTTCACCGCAATGTTGCCAAACACGGATGCGACCATCATGCTACTGTAAACAGAAACTGGATTCATCCGAAAAAATGACGTTTTGCCATTCGTGCACCCAGGTTCGTCGCTGAGTACACCATCGCAGGTGCTCCTGTCTGTGATGCAGCATCAAGGGTAACCGCAGCCATAGTCTCCGAGCTGATAGACCATGCTGCTGCAAACGTCGTCGAATTGTTTGTGCAGATGGTTGTTGTCTTGCAAACGTCCCCATCTGTTGACTCAGGGATCGAGACGTGGCTGCACGATCCATTACAGCCACGCGGATAAGATGCCTGTCATCTCGACCGCTAGTAATACGAGGCCGTTGGGATCCAGCACGGTGTTCCATATTACCCTCCTGAACCCACTGATTCCATATCCTGCTAACAGTCATTGGATCTCGACCAACGCGAGCAGCATTGTCGCGACACGATAAACCGCAATCGCGATAGGCTACAATTCGACCTTTATCAAAGACGGAAACGTGATGGTACGCATTTCTCCTCCTTACACGAGGCATCACAGCAACGTTTCACCAGGCAACGCTGGTCAACTGCTGTTTGTGCTTGAGAAATCGGTTGGAAACTTTCCTCATATCAGCACGTTGTAGGTATAACCACCGGCGCCAATTTTGTGTGGATGTTCTGGAGAGCTAATCATTTGCATATCACAGCATCTTCTTCCTGTCAGTTAAATTTCGCGTCTGTAGCACGTCTTCTTTGTGGTGTAGCAATTTTAATGGCCCGTAGTGTATTTTTAATTTCTTTGTGGGGGTGGGGAAATTAGCCGCTTACTATATCCAAAAATTAATCTAATGATTAGAAAGATTTGCCATTCAGAAATTCTTTTAATTTCCTTTTAAATGCTATATGGCTATCTGTCACACTTTTGATGCTATTAGGTAAGCGACCAAAGACTTTTGTGGCAGTATAATTTACCCCCTTCTGAGCCTAAGTTAGATTTAACTTTGAGTGGTGAAGATCATCCTTTCTCCTAGTGTTGTAGCCATGTACATTGCTATTATTTTTGAATTCGTTTGGATTGTTAATAACAAATTTCATAAGTGAATATATATATATATATATATATATATATATATATATATATATATATATATATATATATATATATTGTGAGGCTACAGTGAAGATTTCTAGCTCTTTAAATAAGTGTCTGCTGGATGATCTTGGCTGAGCTCCAGCAATTATTCTGATTACACGCTTTTGTGCAATGAACACTCTTTTGCTCAATGATGAGTTACCCCAGAATATGATGCCATAAGAAAGCAGAGAATGAAAATAGGTGTGGTAAGGTAATTTACTGAGATGTATATCGCCAAAATTTGCGATGACCCTAATAGCATAAGTAGCTGAACTCAAACGTTTCAGCAGATTTTCACTGTGTTTTTTCCAGTTCAACCCTGCATCAATGCATACACCTAGAAATTCTGAACATTCTACGTTAGCTACGGATTTCTGATCTAAGTCTATATTTATTAATGGTGTCATTCCATTTACTGTGTGGAACTGTATATACTGTGTTTTGTCAAAGTTTAATGAGAGCCCATTTGCAGAGAACCACTTAATCATTTTCTGAAAAACATCGTTTACAATTTCAGCAGTTAATTCTTGTCTGTTGGGTGTGATAGCTATACTTGTATCATCAGCAAAACGTTCCAGTTTTGCATCTTCGTGAATATAGAATGGCAAGTCATTAATATATACTAAGAACAGCAGAGGACCCAAGACCGAACCTTGTGGCACCGCATTCCTGTTTGTTCCCCAGTTTGAGAAATCACCAGTTCTTTGCATATTATGTGAACTGCTTATTTCAACTTTCTGCACTCTTCCAGTTAGGTATGATTTAAACCATTTGAGTGCTGTCCCATTCGTACCATAGTACTTGAGCTTATCTAGAAGTACTTCATGATTTACACAATCAAAAGCCTTTGAGAGATCACAAAAAAATGCCAACAGGTGACTTCTGGTTACTCAGAGCATTTAATATTTCATTAGTGAAAGTATATATAGCATTTTCCGTTGAAAAACCCTTCTGGAAACCAAACTGACATTTTGTTAAAACTTTATTTTTACAAAGGTGTGAAGCTACTATACAATACATTACTTTTTCAAGAATTTTGGACTGTCACTGTTTGACAGTGATGAAGATGATTAAAAGGAAAATGTAAGTGAAACATTATGTAAATAGACACACACACACACACACAGAATTAAATAATTTCAGGCATAGAAATAACAAGTTTTCAAATTGTAATTTTGGCTTAAACAATTTACCTACTTTAGGGTATAAGTGGTTGCAGATGACAAACTGTGGAACAAAACGGTCACTGCAGAAACACAACACATCGGAAAACCACACCATGTGGTAAAAAGGTATGAATTCGTAATTTATGTGTTTTCTCAAATATTTGTAATTACGATTTAAAAACTGATAGCTACATGTATACAGAAAGCAAAGAACACTTTATCTTTAACAGATGGAAAATGAAAGCCCACTGAAGATGCTGCAACTCCAGTGTAACATTTTGGGTTAGAAAACAAAACTGTGTTTTGCAAAAGGCGGACCCTATCCAAAAAGATACGTATTGTTAAAGCAAAAACGGAACGAAAGAGCTTCAACCCCAAGATGATTATTTTGACGTTTAGCCACAGTCTAGTTAGTAGTTTAGCTCTCTGGTCGTAACTATTAAGTATATCTTTGGCATAATTCCGCATCATTTGAAATGTACCTTTTGTTGACGTTTATGTTTAGCTGAAATAATGGATGATAATCCACTGAGTTCTTTAAAAGAAGCTTTACAAGCATGCGTATCCAGTGGCAATAGTAAGTAACTCATAGAACGAAAGTACGTCTGTAAATCCTAACTTATATTTGATACACCAAATACCTTACTTTACGATGTAACTTGCTGTGCAGAGAAGTCGCCAGAGAAATTGAAAGAATTGGAACAGCAGCTGTATAGAAAGTATCTGACTGAATGGCGCTCTGAACCGAAAGAAAACCATTCGTCCTACGACGTAATACCGAAGTTCTATCGCAAGGTTAGTCAGTGTTCCATTCATGACTTTTTTTTCCACTTTTCTCCTAAACGTGCAGTCTTACGTTCTCACCACTTCATGAGCATGGTAATTATTGTTTTATACCTGAATTTCGTTAAAAGTATATGTGATGATTTAATAATTGTCCAAAATTTTCAGCTACCAAAGCAAGATGATGTTCTTGCGCAAAAGTTGAGAGAAGAGGCCAGAGCTGTGTTTCTACAACGAAGAGGCCGTCAGTTGTTGAACAGCAATGAACTGAAGGTATGTAACATTTGTTGGTTCTTTGAACTGTTGCTGGTTTTATCTGATGTGATTGCCTGCAATCTGTTAATTTTTAAAATGTCGTAGGCTCTGTGGGTCCTGCTCGAGAATCATCATAGCCCACCCTTATCAGATGATGAACAGTTAATTAACTATGAAGACTTTCTGAAAGTGGCAGAGAAGGGAGGACCAAAGTGCAAGTAAACATCGTTCTTGTTTATTAGGGTACAATCTTGCTGTAGAGATGGATTGTTTACTTGTATTAATGATAATGCCCATCTCCGTGATTGACTGCATGATTTTAATTGTGTTAGCGCAAAGTTTCTTCACACTGTGTGTAAAAATGAGCCTCATAGCTTTAAAGTACTGTTGAACAATAAATCTTTTTTTGTGTGCTGTTTATTGTAGAGGCAACTGAGAACATGGCATCAGTATTTTGCTCTGAGGTAGTGCCTCTGTGCTATAATCAGTCTTTCACCACAAACAGGCTTTTTTTAGTTTCATATTCATTAGTTATCTATATAAAGGGACTGAGACTTGATTACGTATGTTAAGTTGTGTTAGTATTTTTCCCTTTCTGCCTTGCCATAAGAGGTACATACTACATGGAAAACTTCCCTGTATTGTAATAATGTATGGATAAATTTCCAATGTAGATGTGACAGTTCTCTGGATGTAAATCAGTGGGAATCATTTGTGAAAGCAAGTATGCAGCAACATTAACCCACCTATATGGGGAGACTCTGGCTTGTAAAAGATTGCCAATAAATTAATTTCATCAGCAGAAGAGTCAAGATTATCAAGAACTGCCCATTCAGACTACTCAAGAGCAGCAGCATGAACACTTAGGTTTTCTTGTGATTTTACTACTGAATGCTGGCTAGGGTACGTTGCATCCGATGCTTCACAGTATTGCATCTGACAGTGTAATAATGCATGCAATTTCAGAAAATGGACTGTCTGTACCTTCAGTTTTATCACGTGCTCCATGCACAAAAGTACAGAGCAGTGAATCCCATCTGTTGATCATTGCAAGTTTTTGCACTTTCACCATCAACTAAATCAAATTCTTTCTGCGTGGTGTTGTAATATCGTCCTATAGCAAATTTGCAACACCCATTGATTAAGTAGCTGCCTAATAGATACTGAAATTCTCATCCTTTTCTTCTGTCATTCCCATTCATTTTTAGTGGCTGGTGACAATAGGTCACTAGCCTGTCACTTTTTGTATATATAGCCACCAGACCTGTCGACTTCCTTCATACCACAAACAAATAGCAAATGGTAAAACAGCAATGGGACCAAAATACTGCCAAACTGAAGAATGTTGTGCCAGCCAAAAAATCCTGAACTGCACTGCTGAATGAAATGTCGCACAGTACCAAATATTTCTGAAAAGGACCAAGCAAATCCATGACAGACCCAAGCCTCAACTCACACACGTGCAGCACATTATACTAGCATGCAGTTTTACACACCATGGCTGACACTGCTCTGTAGCCTATAGTAAGCAACATAGGCACACTTATGTACCAGGAGCCAAACTTCTAATGGCAGTATTAAGGCCCAAGGTCAGTAAATATAAGTACACATCAGAAACTCAGTCCATGTCAGTCACCACCTGCAAGAACTACCCCTTCGTAACCAGGACGTTCTGATCAGTTTTCATATGCCTCCCGTTTCAGCAGGGTACTGCTGTCTGACTCTCTCCAATTGATCAGGGAGAACCTCTTCCAGTTTGTTCTCACATCTAAATTCCTTATCTGTGAACAAACAGATGGTGTCACCAAGGGTTGCCCACTGTTAACAGTAGAGCTTGAACATATACATGGAAGATTTTGAAGAGGAAGATCTCAAAAATGGTGCACTGAAATTCATGTGTGTCCGTAGCTATTGTGATGACACATTTGGCATGAGGCTACATGGGTGTGAAGGCTTCAGTATTTCCTCCAATGTTTGAACACTGCAACTCAGCATCAGTTCACCATTGAAGTGGAAGATAATGTTGAACTACCTTTTTCAGTTGTCCTGGTCAAGCTCAAAGTAGATGGTACTATGGAGCACAGTGTGTACAGGAAATCCATCCATGCTTCTTTGTACCTGCGCACTTTCAGCTACCATTATTGCCAACAACTTGAGGATGTGCAACGTGCACTGATCCATGGGGTGTATACAATATCTGACAAAGAAAGCATACCAATGGAGCTCACCTGTCGTAAAGATGTAGTCTAAGAGAACAGATAAAATGAGTGACAAATCCGACTTGCATTTGAGCAGAAGGTACACGCCCAACAAATGGAACACTATGAGGAGAATAAGACAGTGGCATACCTGCTGCATGCCAACAAAGTTTCAGAACAACTAGCAGAATCGTGGCTTGGTGTAAATGTGTTTTTCGTCTTCCTCCAAAAACATGAGCACCGTTAGGTACTCTGAAAGGTGAGGTGGGACTTTGTCAGCTGGGTGCCTATCATAATCTGTGTAATACGGTTAGCCATACATCAACCAGAATGTGCAGACAGTCAAAGAAGGATGCCTGGAGCACAAGAGACTTGCCGAACTCAACTAAATCTGTATTTGTGTAACACTACATAGCTGCGGTGCGCTTCATGAAATGTGAACAAATGCAAGTGTTAAGACAAACATCACCATTTCGGGATTGTGTCTTAAAGGAGGCTGTTGAGTGAGCAGTGGCCTGATCAATATGGACAGTGGCTTCACTCTTAGTAAAGCTTGAGACACAATCTTCAGTCACCGAAGTCACAGCATTGACAAAGAGCGGCTTCCACATCCAATGGGAGAAGCAGAAATACTGATAGGCCAGAGTTTGTGTGCACCATGCAGCAAAATACGGTGTATCAGAAATATAAATAGTTGTACCTCCAATATATTGTCGTCATTGATTTCAAAAAGTCATTATATTGATACTTTAGGAAACATTCCGTCTCTATTTTTAGTTATGATAATTCTATTAAAATCACAAGGGTTAATCAAATATAAACCGGAATTTCTTTTTATAAGTGTATTTAAGCTTCAGAAAAATTCATACACACAAATTTGTCTTTTTATGTAGTATCCTGTATGGGAAATACATTTTTCCCATTGGATAGGCAGTTTCTTGGTTATATTTTTGTAAAATGAATGTGGCTGTGACAACAGCTAGTTGCACATGAACACTTCATCAAATGTGTGTCCTCAGATTGCTTCCTTTAGTGGTCCAAACAAATGAAAATTGCAGTGGGATAAGTCTGGACTGTAAGAAGGATGTTGTAGCGTGGTCCAGAACAATTCTTGGACATTTTGTTGAGTTTGGGTAGCAGTGTCGTATCGAGCATTATCATTGCATCCTGGATTGGAAATGTGTGCCTCTTCTGGTGATATGCACATTTTTTGTTTAGTCCAAAAGTTGGCAATAATATGCAGTGTTCACAGTACAACATTAGTGGAGAAAATTTATGTGAAGAACACCTTTAAAATCAAAATAGACTGTTGCAAGAATCTTCCCCACACAGACACTGTTTTTGGCTCTGAGAGGTGCAGATTTGTCAGTTTTGCACTGTTCCAAGGTGCTTTCTTTTTGGTTCGGGGGTATAATATGCACCCACATTTCATCATAGGACACAGTCTGTTACAAAAAATATTTCCTTTCAGTTTCGTAGCATGACAGTAGCCATTTACAAACCTTGAAACAATGAAATTGGTGTTCTGCAGTGAGATGATGAAGCACCCACCTTTGGATGCTTTTCCAAACCTAAAGTTGTTAGTAATGATTGCCTGAGCACTACTGTAGCTTATGCCATCCTCAACAGCAACTTCAGCAACTGGTATTCAACAACTGTCCTTAGTGAGCTGGCTAAAAATGCAGATATTCTCCTCAGTCATCCTGCTCCGGCGACATTAGTGAGCTGCATTCTCAATTGTTTCTCATCCTGTTAAAAACTGTTTGTGTCTTCCGAACATTTGAGGCTTTCTCAGGTTGTTGTCCTCAAACTGTGTTGCCAGTCTTTTCGAAATTTCAGATGGTTTTACGCCCTCTGTGTGAGAAACTTGACTATAATGCATTGCACAACAGATGACGGTACTCTTGCTCTGAGATTGCAATTCAAACTAAAGAAACAGTCCAACATTGTTCTAGCTGTTGAGAATAGTCACTGGAAATGAAACCAACAATGAGCAGTGATTGTCGCGCTCTTCATTTACCAAAAGGTGACTAAAACAAAAATACTGGTTTATATTTCATTCCCCCTTGTACTTTCATTTTTTTCCATAGCATATTGTTGTAATATATAATAAATAATCTTTAAAAATTTCTGTTACTTTTACTTCATTGCAGGCATTATTTCACACCACAGGTATTTGCTAAATTGCAACATGGAGATCCCTATTGTAGAATCAACATAATGGTACTTTTCAACTACATTATGCGTAAAGTATGGTACCACGAGACTCGCATTGGTTTGTCTCTCTACGATTTTGTGGGTCAGGGCTATTTACGTGAGCTGGTAAGGATATACTCTTGCAAATAAATAATATAATTATTAAAAACACTGATACATTGGCTGCATACAACTTTAACATTTCTTGCTCAGACTAATCTATTTCCAAGTTCATTAGTTTCCCATTTGTTTATTTTATTAAATATGATAGCCAGATAGAAGATATATATCTGTCTAATAAATGTATGTTGCTTATCATAAGCAAGAATTAGCATCAGTCTGTAATTATTACCTGTCTAAGAGTTTTACACACACACACACACACACACACACACACACACACACACACACACACCGGAAAGTTCAAAGCTTTCAACTTAAGCTTAAAAACTAAGACAATAATTTAGTGGGTCAGAGAGAGTCCTCATTTGATTGTAGTTTTACTCCCAGGGTAGGCTATTGGTGTTAATGTGTGCTGCGTCATGTTGCACAAGCTACACTCATCTATGCAAATTAAACAGCACATTCCATGTCATTGCTCATATGCACTTGGCACACAGGGGCTGTTGTGTTCCATTGGATATAATGTTTTGAAATAAATACCTTGTAGTACTGTCCATGCACCAAGTTATTTCCAGGTTTGGAAGAGACACTATTGCAAATGTCAAGGTTGTAGGCGTGTCCGAAGAATGATGTGATGTGGCTCTCCACGCTAGTTTGGCATGTGCAGATGACTTCATTTCTGTGTGATTACCACAGCTAACATCCATTCACTCACTCATTCACTCTGTTCCTCATCTTCAGTGAAGTTCCTGACACTAGATTTTACTAAACTGCACAGTTCTTTTATTTAGGGCAACCCACTCCATCAGCTGAAGAGATTCAAGAAATGACTTACACCATTTATGAATATATCCAGTGCAGGTACCACAGAGAACTATCATGATTTCAATCAAATGTCACTAGCCCCTCACTTACCAACACATGTGAGTACTGACTTGCTGCAGATGTCAAAAATCTTCTGGGTTTTCTGGCTTCTAATTTTTCAAACAATATATTATTTTGTCTGCAACTTCAATTATAGTTACATCTTCTTTTTCAATACTCAGAATACTATTGGAGAAAGTATGTAACTGGCGTGGAAGTAACTGAAGGGTGGTGAAGCATTGCAGATTTTTTTTAAAAATTCTTCGTGATGATAGAATACTTGTCAAGGGACAGGAGGTAGTATTTTAATGTTTGGAAAACATCATTACTATTTCAGCAGCTAGTACAAGAGATGCCGATCTAGTTTACTGTGATGTAGAAGTTTCTTGCATTCTTCTTCGCAAACTCACAGAATGATTTTAGTTGTTCAACTTACGTAGCATAAATATGGAAATTTCAGTAGATTTTTACGAGTTATGAGTTGTATATCAATGGGTGATTCATCTGTGCCTGTGTGGGCACCATTGTGAACAATATGTGCAGGACATTTTACACCTATTAAATTATTTTCACTCTCTTCATGCAACATAAAGTAAAGTTAGTTTTTACCTTTCCTTTTCTTTCATCCATAATTGGTATTTGTGTTGTCATTCAAATTTGCTACAACCATTTTCTTAAGAGTGAACTTTGCCAACATATTTAGGACATATGAAGTCGAATGCTTGGGACATCTAATACCAACTCCAACACTCACTATCATGCCTTCATCCAGATGGTGAAGCTTAACCACTGAAGGAGCCAGCTCAAAGTCCATGTGACTGGAAGAATCTACAATCACTGAAATAAATTTTGCTTCTTTCTCTTCCTTCATTATTTGTTCCATAGCAAGCAATACAATCTCATTTGTGATAACGGGTTTGGTTTTTGTCTGCAAACATGATAACTTCTTATTGAATAGTGAGTTAACTATGTCACTGGTTCAGTCCATGAACTTGAAACTACTTTCACGATTAGTACTTATTAATTTTGAACTTAAAGAGTTAACCTGAAATGCAGAATAATGTTTTGTAGGACCTCATATGAGTTGCTATGCCAGTGCATTCTTCATGCCCAATGCTAAATTTCCCCCCCTGCGGGTTCGGGGGTAAGAATAGGCCCGCGGTATTCCTGCCTGTCGTAAGAGGCGACTAGGAGTCTCGACTGTTTCGGCCTTTAATATGATGGTCCCATAAGGGGTTTGACCACTACATTTCAAAATTTTCCGTTAGTGCGTACCATTTATATCATTTATATAAATAAGAAACAGCAGTGGCCCCAGCACCGACCCTTGGGGCGTTCCCCAAGGGTCGGTGCTGGGGCCACTGCTGTTTCTTATTTATATAAATGATATGCCTTCTAGTATTACAGGTGATTCAAAAATATTTCTGTTTGCTGATGACACCAGCTTGATAGTGAAGGATCTTGTGTGTAATATTGAAACAGTAACAAATAATGTAGTTCATGAAATAAGTTCGTGGCTTGTGAAAATAATTTGATGCTAAATCACAGTAAGACTCAGTTTTAACAGTTTCTAACTCACAATTCAACAAGAACCGATATTTTGATCAGACAGAATGGGCATATTATAAGCGAGACGGAACAGTTCAAATTCCTAGGCATTCGGATAGATAATAAGCTGTTGTGGAAAGCCCATGTCCAGGATCTTGTTCAGAAACTAAATGCTGCTTTATTTACCATTAGAACAGTATCTGAAATAAGTGACACTTCAACACGAAAAGTAGTCTACTTCGCAATTTTCATACGCTTATGTCGTATAGTATTATTTTTTGGGGTAATTCTTCTGATTCAAAAAGGGTATTTTTGGCTCAAAAACGGGCTGTTCGAGCTATATGTGGTGTAAGTTCGAGAACCTCTTGTCGACCCCTATTCAAAAATCTGGGAATTCTGACATTGCCCTCACAGTATATATTTCCTTTAATGTCGTTTGTTGTTAGCAATATTAGCCTATTCCCAAGAGTTAGCAGCTTTCACTCAGTTAATACTAGGCAGAAATCAAATCTGCATGTAGAATGCACTTCCTTGACTCTTGTGCAGAAAGGAGTGCAGTATTCTGCTGCATCCATTTTCAATAAGCTACCACAAGAACTCAAAAATCTTAGCAGTAGCCCAAACTCTTTTAAGTCTAAACTGAAGAGTTTCCTCATGGCTCACTCCTTCTATTCTGTCGAGGAGCTCCTGGAAGAGCTAAAAAATTAAGCAAATTCCAGTGTTACATTGTTGATTGCCTTCATTTAAACTTACGACTTGTCACCTGAATATGATTTTTTTTATATTTCATTTTATCTGTTTCTAATGTCGTGTTATAATTTCATGTATTGACTCGTTCCATGACCATGGAGACTTCTCCTTAATTTGGTCCCACGGAACAATAAATAAATAAAAATAAATTTGGGGAAGGACGCCTTATGTGGTGCATCTTACATCCATCTTGCCCTAAGATCTGGCACACCCAGTATTGTCATGGAGTTGGATGTACATCGAGCTTCTGGCCACGTCCGCTGAAGTGTGTTCCGGATAGCATACATTCCCTCCATTGTGCATTTCCATCTTTGCCCTTGTGATGTACATGGATATTTCGACACCCGACATCCAGCACGGTAGCCAGTCCGTTGTGGTGGGGTCGTCATGTACCCTCTTGATGATACCCCCCTGACTACACAGGGATCGCACTGCTGATGCCTGAGCTGCTACCTCCCCACGTATGCCGAGGAGTAGATGCTTATCCCTCTGGGGCATCGGGACTCCTGGCAAAGGCCATCCTGCCAGGTGGTCTTTGCTGTGGCTGGGTGGCGCCCGTGGGGAGAGCCCCTGGTCGGAGTGGGTGGCATCAGGACGGATGACCCGCAATGAAGCGCGGTACATCATCTCTCGCTGGTGGGCCTTCCCCAGCAGTCTCTATGCGATCGAGGTCTAACCTCAACGGCAAGCAATTCAATCCAAGATCATTTCCCTCCCTGGCCACTCTGTGGGAGGAACGCATGGCTAAAGACAGCAGTGGAGATTATTCAAGCCGGTACCTTGTCTGTACGCGGGTCGATGGTGCATCTTTTATGCAAACTAAGCCTCAGTTTTTTGTGGAGCATTTAGAGGACAAGTTCGGGGAGGTGGAGGGCTTGTCCAAAATGCGCTCTGGGTCGGTTCTCACCAAAACAGCATCCTCTGCCCAGTCACAGAGGTTGCTCACTTGTGACAAGTTGGGGGATGTTTCCGTCACCATCACTCCCCATAAAAGTTTAAACATGGTCCAAGGTATTATATTCCACAGGGATCTTCTACTGCAGTCCGACGATGAACTACGCTCCAATCTCGAACGACGGGGTGTTCACTTCGTCCGGCGCGTCCATCTGGGTCCGAGGGATAATCAGGTAGCCACCGGTGCCTTCATCTTGGCCTTCGAAGGTGATGTTTTACCCGAAAAGATCAAGGTGATGGTTTACCGCTGTGATGTGAAGCCATATATCCCTCCTCCGATGCGGTGTTTTAAATGCTGGAAGTTTGGGCACGTCATCCCACTGTACTTCCGGCATCACATGTCGAGATTGTGGACGTCCTTCGCATCCTGATACTCCATGTGCTCCACGTCCCATCTGTGTTAACTGCGGAGAACACCATTCCCCCTGCTCGCCGGACTGTAGGATCTTCCAGAAAGAACGGAAGATAATGGAATATAAAACCCTGGACCGCCTGACCTACTCTGAGGCTAGGCGGAAATATGAGAGGCTCCATCCTGTGCCAATGACGTCAACGTACGCCGCTGCTGCAACGACGGTTCTTCCATCTCCTGTGTCGTCCCGTACAGTTGGTTCTATGATTGGTCAGCATCCAACAGCCCCCTTGATTATGGGGGCACTTCACACTCTGTTGCTCCTGCTTCATCTTCTTCAGGAGCAACACCCTCCCAACCATCAGGGACATCTGCTCCCCCTTCCCAGCCAGAGAAGCGTAAGACTTCTTCGGCTACTCTCGCCAGGAAGGGATCCCTTGGGGACCTCCCTTCACAAGTTCCGACCAGTGGAAAAGCGGACGCCCGCAAGTGGTTCAAACAACCACCAGTCCCTGGTCGTAGGGCCTCACGGTCGTCGTCTGTCCCTGAGACTGACCCAGTGAAGCCCATGAAGCCTGAACCACCGATGGCACAGCGCGACAAGCAGAAAAAGAAGAAAGTCCCCAAGACCAACGATATTGCGGTGGCACCCGTCCCACCACTTCCTACAAGCGCTGCCTCTGAGGACGAGGTGGAGATTCTGGCGTCCACTGCGGACCTCGATCTCGCTGGTCCCTCGGACGCAATGGATAGCACTAGCACAGGTGCTCAATCGGAGGCAGCAGGTGACCCAGCGGCATAATCTGCCTTCCCAGTCACGCCACGCCTTTCTCAGCCATGGACAACACCATCCTCCAATGGAACTACAGCGGTTTCTTCCACCATCTAGCTGAGCTCCGCCAACTTATCAGCCTTCATCCTTTCCTCTGCATTGCTCTGCAGGAAACTTGGTTTCCAGCAATGCGCACCCCCGCCCTCCGTGGCTATCGGGGTTATTATAAGAACCGAGCAGCTTATGAAAGGGTGTCTGGTGGCGTCTGCATCTATGTCCTTAACTCTCTTCACAGCGAGTCTGTCCCTCTACAAACAGCTTTAGAGGCTGTCGCTGTTAGGGTGTGGACGCCACAGGTTATTACCGTCTGCAGTCTTTACCTTCCACCGGATGGTGATGTCGCGCTGCATGTCCTGGCTGCACTGATAGCCCAATTGCCGCCACCTTTCTTGTTGCTGGGCGACTTCAACACCCATAACCCTCTGTGGGGTGGGTCAGTGGCAACAGGTCGAGGCGCCACCATTGAGCATTTATTGGCACAGCTCGATCTTTCACTTCTCAATGATGGTTCCTTCACGCACTTCAGCGTGGCGCATGGCACGTACTCCGCCATCGACCTTTCGATCTGTACCCCTTGCCTCTTACCGTCTGTTTTAATGGAGTGTGCATGACGACTTGTGTGGCAGTGACCACTTTCCAATCCTTCTGTCACTGCCACCATGTCACTCTTCTGGGCGCCCCAGCAAATGGGCTATGAATAAGGCTGACTGGGACTTGTTTTCCTCCACTGCCGCTATTGCGCCTCTCTTTAGTGATGCCATTGATGCGGTGGTTCAATCGGTCACCACCGGCATCGTTACTGCCGCCGAATCTGCCATTCCCCGTTCTTCTGGGTCCCCTCAGCGGAGGGCTGTGCCTTGGTGGTTGCCTGAGATCGCTGAAGCGATTAAAGATCGCCGGCGTGTGCCCCAGCGTCACAAGCGACATCCCTCCATAGACCACCTTATCACCATCAAACGGCTGCGTGCGCGGGCCCGCCTCCTTATCCGCCAGGGCAAGGAGGACTGTTGGGAGTGGTATGTGTCCACCATTGGCCTCCATGTCACTCCATCGCAGGTCTGGGCCAAGATTCGACGCGTCTTCTGCTATCGGACCCCTGCCAGCATCCATGCGCTCTCACTGAATGGAGCAGTTTGTACTGACTCAGACGTCATCGCAAACCGCTTAGCAGAGCATTTTGCTATGAGTTCCGCTTCTGCGAATTACCCCCAGGCCTTCCGCTCCATTAAAGAGCGGATGGAACGTCGGAGCCTTTCTTTTCGCACCCACACTTCTGAATCCTACAATGCTCCATTCAGTGAGTGGGAATTTCACAGTGCCCTTGCCGCTTGCCCTGATATCGCTCCCGGGCCAGATCGCATCCACTGTCAGATGCTGAAACACCTTTCAGTGGACTGCAAGCGACTCCTCCTCGACCTTTACAACCGTCTCTGGGTCGAGGGTGAGTTTCCGTCGCACTGGCGGGAAAGCATTGTCATCCCCGTTTTGAAACCGGGCAAGAGCCCTTTGGAGGTGGACAGCTACTGCCCCATTAGCCTCACCAACGTTCTTTGCAAGCTTCTCGAACGGATGGTGAGCCGGCGCTTGAATTGGGTACTGGAGTCTCAGGGCCTTCTGGCTCCGTCTCAGGGTGGGTTCCGTAAAGGTCGCTCCGCCGCCGACAATCTGGTGAGCCTGGAGTCAGCCATCTGCGGTGCCTTTGCCTGCCGTCAGCACCTGGTCGCTGTCTTTTTCAACATGCGGAAGGCGTACAATACGACATGGCGTCATCACATCCTTTCTACGCTTCATGGATGGGGCCTTCGGAGCCCTCTACCGATCTTTGTCCGCAATTTTCTGTCGTATCGTACCTTCCGCGTGCAAGTTGCAGCCTCCCATAGTTCCTCCCACGTCCAGGAGAACGGGGTACCACAGGGCTCTGTCCTCAGTGTCTGCCTGTTTCTAATTGCAATCAACAGTCTCGCTGCAGTGGTAGGAAATTCTGTCTCCACTTCCCTGTATGCTGACGACTTCTGCCTTTACTATAGCTCTATTAGCATTGCAGCTGCTGAACGTCAGCTACAGGGCGCAATCCGCAAGGCGCAGTCTTGGGCTGTAGCACGTGGTTTTCAGTTTTCGGCTGCCAAGACCCGCGTTACGCATTTCTGCCGGCGCCGCACGGTCCATCCTGAGCCGCGGCTTTATCTTGGCGGCGAACTTCTTGCTGTGGTGGAGACCCACAGGTTTTTGGGTGTACTTTTTGATGCCCGGTTGACTTGGCTGCCTCATATTTGGCAGCTTAAACAGGCGTGTTGGTGGCATCTAAATGCTCTGAGATGCTTGAGCCACACCAGCTGGGGTGCCGACAGGTCTACCCTGTTACGGCTCTACCAAGCATTAATCCAGTCCCGTCTGGATTATGGGAGTCTGGCTTATGGCTCCGCTTCCCCATCTGCGTTGCGGGTGCTGGACCCCATTCTCCACAGCGGAATACGCCTTGCTACTGGTGTTTTCCGCACCAGCCCTGTGGACAGCATACTAGTGGAGGCAGGTGTCCCTCCACTGCGGTTACGACGCCAACAATTACTGGCTGCTTATGCTGCCCATGTTTTTAGCTTGCCCGGGCGTCCAAATTACCGTGTCCTGTTCCCACAGTCAGTCGTCCATCTGCCAGAACGTCGGTCCCGGTCGGGTTGTCCGATCGCCGTCCGCGTAAAGGAGCTTCTCTCCAGGCTTGGGTTTTTCCCTCTTCCACCTCCTTTCCAGGCACCTCTGCGTACACCCCCATGGCGTGTCCCTCGCCCTTGCTTTCGGCTCGACTTGGCACAGGGCCCGAAGGACTCAGTCCCTCCAGAGGCCTTCCGCCGCTGCTTTTCTTCCATCCTGGCCACGTATCAGGGCTCTGGTGTTGTTTACACTGACGGCTCGATGGTTGCTGGTCGAGTCGGTTTTGCGCTAACTCTAGGGGACCATTTTGAACAACGTTCCTTGCCGGCTGGGTGCAGCGTTTACACTGCTAAGCTGGTCGCCATCTTTCGAGCCCTAGAGTACATCCGCTCCTGCTCAGGTGAGTCCTTCGTTATCTGTAGCGATTCCCTGAGCAGTTTACTAGCTCTCGACCAGTGTTTTCCTCGTTCTCGTCTGGCGATTGCTATCCATGAGTCCCTGCATACTCTTGCGCGTTGTGGCCGCTCTGTGGTCTTTGTGTGGACCCCTGGTCATGTCAGTATCCCAGGCAATGAAAATGTTGACCGCCTGGCCAAACAGGCCACCAGTGAACCCACTCTAGACATTGGCCTTCCGGAGACTGATTTGAGGGCAGTCTTCTGCCGCAAAGTTATCTCGCTTTGGGACGCTGAATGGCGCGGTCTGGCCACCCCTGACAAACTCCGTGCCATCAAGGAGACGACGACTGTGTGGCACTCCTCCTTGCGAGTCTCTCGCAAGGAGTCTGTCGTCCTCTGCCGACTGCGTATTGGGCACACGCGGATGACGCACGGCCACTTATTGCGCCGTGAGGTCCCTCCTCTCTGTCACTGCAGCTCGGCATTGACAGTGGTCCACATTTTGTTGCACTGTCCACTTTTATCTGTGATCAGGCAGACGTTTGCGCTGCCTTACATGCTCTCTGCACGTTTACTAGATGACACTGCCATGATGGACTTAGTTTTGTGTTTTATTCGGGCAGGGGCTTTTTATCATTTAATCTGAGTGTTTATGTTTTTTAGTGTTGATTCTGGCTTTTAGCCTCTGATTTTAAACTGAGTTTTTAATGTGTTCTTGGTGGTTGGCTTTTCCTCTTTTTTTCTCTATGGTCGGCCAACTACCGTCACACACTGTGTGTTTTAATTTGGTTTGTCTGATCTCCGTCCGAGTCTTTCTTGTCCCGTGTCATCTGACGTCTTTCCTGCTGTTCGTTTTTTATTCTCTTTGGGCGGTTTTAATTTTTTGGAAAAAGGGACCAATGACCATCGAAGTCTGGTCCCTTTAATCCCACAAACCAACCAACCAACCAACCAATGCTAAATTTCGCAGTACAAACTGTACACTGAGCATACTCCCTGTGTCCTTCAATAAAAGGGAATCCTTGTGGCATCTTATTGCTTAGTTTGCACTCGTGGTTTCCCATGATTAACAGAGTTAATATTAAAATGAAGTTTATCAGTCGCCACCTCAAGGACTGGAAACAATAAACTGTACAACATACTGAAATTAGAACATGTGTTGTTGTTTATGAGATTACAGTACCATTGTGTTGCCAAAAGAATTGATATATTGTATTGAACTTGACAACCGACACAGTTTAGTTCTTTCGTGCGAATTAAGTGTAATAACAACATTCAAAAAAACTCAGGCAAACAAAACATTGTATCAGGATAGGTGAAAAAGAAAAGAAAGTGTAACAATGTAAGATGAAAAACTGAAACATTTTGTTAATACTCTGGAACAGAATCAAACTGGTGCTTTTTATTTATCATTTTGTTAAAAATCAGGAATATCACAGAAAAATCAGGATGAATAACCCTAGCCATAAAGCTCTTTCCTCTCTAATTAAATGTAGTACCTCTTCCTTTATTGTGTGATCTAAATTGTCTAATCGTTAACATTCTTCTGTAACCACATTCCAAAAGTTTCGATTCTCTTCTTGTCTGTACTATTGGTTGTTTATAATTGACTTCCATGTAACACCACACACAAGATAAATTCTTTCAAACAAGGTTGCATAACACCTAAATTTATATTTGATGTTAACATATTTTTCTTTTTCAAAAAAGCTGTTCTTACTATTACCTTTCTGCATTTGTATCCTCTTTTATTTTGTGCTCTCAGTTCTTTTGATGCCCAAATAGCAAACACTGTCTGACACTTTTAAAGCCCCCATTTCCTGACGTACTGTTGCCAGTAGCATTTGACTTAATTTAACTAAATTCCATTACCCATGTTCTGTTAATGTTTATTTAAAGTTTTTAGTTCTTTTCCTTGAACTTCAATTCTCTTTCCATATTTCTCTTTAGCTTCCTTTACGGATTGAATGATACGGGTTATGCCTACAACCCTGTCTCACCCCCTTCTCAATTACCGCCTTTCTTTCATGTTCCGTGAATCTCATTACCTTCAATCTGTCCTCTGCAGAACAATTTGGAGGTAACATGTTGCTGCCTGATAACTGCAGGATTTCAAAGAATATATTCCAGTCAATATTTTCAATAACTGTTTCAAAATCTACAAACGCATATCTTCTAAGATTAATCTTAGGGGCAGCATTGCCTCACCTGTTTCTACTTTTCTCCTAAACATAAACTGATATTCAGAAAGGGAGGCACCATTGCTATACGGATTTTGCAGATGGTAATGGTAGGCAGAGGGCCACCTTTGCAGCCTATATACAGTGTTATCAGTTTTGGATGTGTGTTTACAGTGAACCTTCAATTTTACATTTTCTGCATTTCCATACCATAACTTCATAGCCGCTGTGAAAAACCCACAAGATCAATGCTAAATTCCTTGATTTTACATTTCGTCCTAGTAAGATTAACCTCGATTGTAAATTCTTACTTGATGTCTCGCTTGACTTTATCATGTTTTCTTCCTGTTGACGTTTGATGTGACTGAAAAAGTTTTAAGTGGCTCAAAAGACAGACAGTTCGCATTACAGATGGTGGAAAAATTAAGGGACTATTTTAGGCTGCTATGGAGTGGTGAGATGAGAGAGAGGAAATTCTGATGTAATCCACAATCAGTGTTGCCAACACAACTTGCAGTATTTAGCTTCACCCTGAAATTATAAAACTTCTGCTAGATTGCAGTGGTAATGGAAAACAAGAACGTCGGTGCAAAGTGTACCGGATCCAGCCAATACATGATGGAGTCCAGCCACCATTTTTCCTTGTGCCACTTGTAACTCAGTCTTGTCGTCATGCATATATTTCCAATGTACTGTATTCAGCAACAATATCTATCATCAACCTTTTAAATTCAAACCCTGAGTCTCGAAGAATATGCTTGGTCGTAATTGAGTAAAGGTTGCCCATTTCTGGCTATTGAACGGTTATTGGCTGGCGACTTGTTAAGTTGCCCAATAGCCAGCATAGCCACTAACACATGTAAAATGAGCTCATGGATGTGTAGAGAGGGGGAGTGGCCCTTCAGTGATGGGATTGCAAGAAGGGGTGAAAGCATTTTTTGAAGTGCTGAAAATATACTTTTCGTGCAGATGAAGTGTTCAAATCTGACATGATACAGTTGCAACAACTACATACACTACACATTTATGTACTTTGCAGCACACACTACAGTTTGTAAAGGCTGGCAGCAGTGATAGAGGGCATGAAGCGAAACAGTAGCATCTGAGCTTTCTTTCAGATTTACATTTTACACAGTGTACAGAAATTCAGTGAGCCAACTTCCAATAAGCTTGTAATATGTCAACTAGGGAAGTAAACTCATTTTTTCATGTCTCTGTTTCGCTCATCAAGCCTAAACTAACACTTTAAAGGTGGTGAGCATATGAAATGTGACTCATAAGAAAAGCATTAAACAATAACAGCAGTGGTGACAAAGTACATCATTAAGCAGATGTCCACATGTACATTTATGGTTTAACCACTTAGCTGCTGTGATGTTTTTGGTTTAATTCAATATGTTCATCAATTTTTGCATTTTTCTAGGTGTATACAAAGGATGATCTCTCAAAAATGTGTGTTTCAAATGTATAATTTGCAGTAGTGCATGGTGGAAATCAGCTCGATTACCTTATACCCAGATACCACAGTTTTTTGTTGAGTTTTTACTTGCTGTTACACATCTGTGATTTTTTAAGAACTGGTGAAATTCATTACCACAAATTATTGTATAAACATTGTATTGTATATTTAATTTCCTTCACTTGGGTAGATTTTATACAAAGTATTTGAGAGGATTGCGATTTTTAGTCATATGCGCCAATTACATCTGTTTTTGCTCATAATTTGGGGAGTTACAACATTTTCCTGAATTCTGCAGTTTCCTCAGTTTTTCGTAAAGACTGGACCACACGAAAACGTAAAATAGAGGTTTCACTGTATTTGGAAAAGGTACAAGTATGTCATTGGAACAATGCCTATTGACAGCACCACAATCAAATTAGAGTAAATTAGGAATGTCAGAGGTGTTTGTTACTAGTGTCTAGTGCAAGTAGTTTGAGATATAGTAGTTTGAACAGTGTAAACAAAGACATTTGTTTGTTCCATGTGGTTGCACAAACGAATGTTAGATACGGGTGTGTATATGCAGCTGTACACAGATGTTAATATATCTACGGAAATACCATTTTGTTAAATGGGCCATTATCTAGAACAAACAAAAGACAGACAAAAGTGAATACAAAACCTCGGAGGTGTGACACGTAAAGAACCAAATGATCACCACCAATGTCAATACAAGATTGCAGTCTGCCATGCAATGGTTGCCATACATGTTCCAGCATTCCAGTGGAAATTGCAGCACAGGCAGAAGTAATACACCATTTCATACCGTCTGGTGTCGTTGGTATGTCCTTGTAGACAGCATCTTTCAGCTTCCCTGGCCAAGGTACAGGTCCTCTTCATTCAATCCATCGATTTGGAAACAATACCTGAAGACACGCAGTTTTAATTCGTGAGGTTCCTCCTAGTCTGAAGGGGAATATTGTCTAACATGACTCGGGTCTGTTTGGAGGTTGAGATACCTGAGCAAATTCAGTGTTCTCTATATGAACAGGGAGCTGAGGAGGTGATGGTACACTATTCCACACCACATGGTTAAACTCCATGGACACCGATGTACCACCTGCAGAAGCCAACAGGGATTGTTAACAGAGCAGCAGTGCATGTTTCTGAGACTTACTTGGCCATGGTTCGTAAATGTTGCTTCATCCGTAAACACATCTTAATGGTTATGCACAAAAGTTCACAAGATTTGCAAAATCATTACCATGCAGCATTCGATGAAGAGAGATGTGATAGCGATGGAACTTAATGTCAGTGGAGAATGTGTGCCATTTTCTCATGCAACTGTACGGGAGCTACTTCTATGTGTGAAATATTTGCAATGCAAGTGTTAGGTGATTCATCGAGTATAATCCATATTGTTATGGAGCCATGACTTATTGCAGCGTGCGTGCGTGCGCATTCACACACACACACACACACACACACACACACACACACACACACACACACACCACCTGTCAGTACCTGGCTTTTTTGTTATTGCATTATTATAGTTTTCTTATCAGTATGAGGGTATTTTTCCTTTCCAAATATGCTACTTAACAAGTGGAATAGTTATGTCGTGATTGATGCTCTCAATAATCTTAATTATTCTGAGAGATTGTTACCCACTCAGAGTGCGTTGTTTCAACTTAGGTCTTTCAGTGCCTAATAAAATTCTTCATATTACCCATCTCATGGTCATCCACCTCTTCTTTCCTTTCCATAATATTTGACTCTAGTTTCTTCCCCTTTTACAGCCGTGCTTTGTATGCCCCCACCCCTCCCCTTTGAGCCCCACTTTCGGCCTCATCCTACTTCCTTCATACTGGTTTGCTATTAGAGTTCAAAGTGTTCATACAGCTGCTTCTCTTTTTCTCCAAAGGTTTCTATTATTTTCCTACAAGTGATTTGTATCTTTTGGGCAGTCATGCATGCTTCACCAGCTTTGTAGTTGTCTCCTAGCCATATCTGCTTTGGCACTTTTTACTTTCTGTCAATTTTTTTGAGAACCTGTATTCCCTGTTGCCTACTTCATATGCTGATTTTTTTTCTGTTTTATGCTTTTATCAGTTAAATTTCATGTTTCGTGTATTACAGAACTGTGAAGCTGCTCTATTGAGTAGGTTATACATTGAGCAAACTAAGCGTAAAGTGAGGATTGAAGGTGAGGAATCTGAATGTATTATGTTGGAGCAGCAGAGAGAAAATCAAGTGAATCATAGTAAAAAGTAAAAATGAAGAAGAGGAGGAAGCACTGGAGAAGGAACACACTAGTTAAGAAGACCAGCTCCCTAAAACACTTCGAAAGCATTATTATTTGAATAATACAGGGTGTACCAAAAAGAATCATCTGAATTTAAAAAATAATAACTATTATGTTTTAATAGAAGGAAACATTCCACGAAGGAAAAATATACTTAAAAACAAAGATGATGTGACTTACCAAATGAAAGTGCTGGCAGGTCGACAGACTATTATGTTGTTTGAGATATGTGCATGAACAATGTACTGTTGGAAAGAGTAAACTCTAGAGTTTTACATGGTTCCTGCTAGGTAGCAGCAGTGTGTATCCACTTCAGTTCTACTAAAAATGGTGTCAGGACAACAGGGAGCATTTTGTGTTCTACGTTTTGCGCAGTGCGGCTCAGTAATAACTGTTCAGTGTTACTTTCATACTAGGTATGGTGTGGATCCTCCTACAGCACAGAGCATTAGACAATGGCATGAACAATTCCAAGAAACATGTTGTTTGTGTAAAGGCAAATTGCCGGGCCGTCCTAAGAGTGTCTGACACAGACATTGAATGGACCAACCATAGTTTCACAAGGAGTTCAGAGAAATCCATTTGCTGTGCAGCTCAACAGCTCAACATGCGCAGTTGGAGACTGACTCAAATGACTTCACATACCAACAGGATGAGGTACCACCACACTGGCATCTGGATGTGGGGGAATTTTTAAATCGAAGGATTACTGAACAATCTGCCGTGTGTTGTTGACGTTTACACATGAAACCGTACAAAATTCGGCTACTGCAAGCTCTTCGTGAAGGTGTCAAACAATGTGTGGATTTCTGTAATTTCATTATTGGCAAGATGGAGGACGTGCATTTTCTTCCATGCTTAGTGTTTAGTGACAAGGCAACATTTCATTTAAATGGAAAGGTGAACCATCATAATATGAGAATATGGGGTATGGAACAACCATTTAAAGTTGTACAACATGGGAGGTGTGTTTTGTGCTGTTGCACTGAAAAAGGTGTATGGTCCATATTTCTTTGCCGAGAACACTGTTACAGGAACCCCATATCTGGATATGCTTGAGAACTTTCTTTTTGCGCAGTTGGAGACTGACTCAAATGACTTCACATACCAACAGGATGAGGCACCACCACACTGGCATCTGGATGTGGGGGAATTTTTAAATCGAAGGATTACTGAACAATGGATTGGTCGCACTGGACCAGATAATTCAGCCTTACACTACTGGCTTCCAAGGTCACCGGACCTGACTGTGTGTAATTATTTCTTGTGGGGGTTTACAAAAGATTCTGTTTATGCGTCTCCATTACCAACAACAATAAATGAACTGATACATCGCATAACAGCAGCCGTGGAGGCTGTAACTCAAGACGTGCTTGCTGTGGTGTGGGAACAATTTGAATAGCACATTGTGCATCTCAAAGGGGTCATATTGAACACCTATGAAAAGGTATTTTAAAAAAAAACTGTTTTTCCCATTCGTCAAAAAACAAAATTCATTGTATATGTTTATTAGTTTCATAAATATAAAACATGCCAAACTGGATTATTCTTTTTGATACACCCTGTATCATGGAGGATGCACACTTATCTTCTGTTCTCACCTACACGTATAAACTTCATATCTAATTCCATCTTACATTAAACAACAGGAACGTTAGCAATATGCAGTCCAATGTCTGTATTCCAACCAGACTGTGAACTAATGTGGACGTCACGCAGCTATTTATAGCAACTCCTGATGCCCTCCATGCCCTTTGCTGCTCTTTCATTTTTCTGTGAAATGCACATTCTCTCCACATTTTCCTGTTCTAGTGGATGTGATGGCAGATGAAATCTTAATAAATTGAGTGCCAGATCCCAACATTTGCACAAATTAAAACCTCCATCCCTTCTTATGAGGTTTTCAACATCTTTATTTTGATAGACACCTTAACTTCTCTATACAGAAGCATGATATTTCCATCATAATACTAGTCTCATCATATTTCATTGACAATTACATTTTAGGCAGTGCTCAGTGACAGTTCACTTTCTTGGTTGTTTTAGTAGGATATGTTGCTTTTCTCTCTCGTCTACTGTTCTAATAGTCTGTTCCACATAATACATGCTACCTTCACATACAATGCAGTATGCACCTGGCTTTCCAAGATCTAGATTATCTTCAAAAATTACAGGGATAATTTCTTATCTTTGTTGACAGGAGCAAAATGCACTGTACACCATATTTCCATAGAAATCTACAATCTCTCTGTGTATTTGGCCAGTATAAGTCAGATTAGTGATTCTTGGCCATTCTTTCTCTGTCCCAGTCTCAACTTCTTTCTCAGGCATTCTTGCTTTTGTCTATGATGCCCACTCTGCTTGACAATCTGAGTAACTATTCCTTCAGAACTTCAGCAAGTCTCTCCCTGTCTGAAGTGTTTGAGCTCTGTGGACCAGAACAAACAATACTGCAATTTCTTGAAGGATATCATGTTTATGCCAGTGACTGTTAAACATTTTATTTCCGCTATTGCAATTTCGGCCTTAGGCCATTATCAAGTGCAGATGTTTTGGCTTAAAGCCACGTCTACTTTATACAAGCTGACACATTTATATGTCATTGTCATTTGCTGTTATATACATTGACAACTGTGTTCTAATGAAGTCCATTCAGCCATTTAAATTTCATCAGCTAAATCGCCATTGCTCTGTCTTGATACATGCTACGTAATACATAAGAGCTACGTCATTCGCTGTTTTATACGTTAACAAAGACATATAAATGTGTCAGCTTGTATAAAGTAGACATGGCTTAAAGCCAAAAAATATGCACTTGATAATGGCCTAAGGCCGGAATTGCAATAGTGGAAATAAAAAGTTTAACAGTCACTGGTGTAAACATGATGTCTTTCAAGAAATTTCACATGACTGTAAATCCCAGTTATGAAAAGTTAATACTGCCATTGTTTCATATTATTCTCAGTATTTTTATATGGCATGTTTTTAACCTCTGATGAAAACAGAGGGGTGTTACAAGATAAACATGTGTGTCTGTCTGTGGCTTCACAGCCCCAAAACAAAAGGTCCAATTTTAATACAGTTTTTTTTATTTTTTTTTATTTGGAAGCTGGTGTAATAAGGCTGGTTCATAGCTATGTTCCATGGAAGTCCATTCAGCCATTTAAATTTCATCAGCTAAATTAAATAAAAATGTTTTCCGCCAGTGCTCTGTCTTGATATACACTACGTAATACATAAGAGCTATGTCAAGTTGTGAAGTACCAGGTTGTAGAGCTGAAAAAGATCGAAATAAAAGTCCACTAGAACATATGTTTGCCTTTTATGGTTGACAGACAGTGATGATTTTTGGCTTGAGAAGTCGCCCATTTCAGCACTAACAAAGTAGGAAAAGGGCGATTGTAACTCAACTGTAAAAGATAAACATATACTTTCAAAGACTCTTTTTGAAGACTACAATTCAGTATAAAATCAAATGATCTTACCATAACACTTTAAGCAGCCTATTGGAAGAGAGTGCAATGGCAGCCCACTTTCTTCAGACTTGATTTAGAATTGTCACCATTGCTTATTACTTATGTTATCTAAATTAGTTAACTATATGCTAAAACACAGTCAATAAATATATGTGTGAATTAAAGAAAGAAACATGTAAATTCCGTAAGTGAAAAGATCTCGTGCTGCAGAGTCTTGTTTCATTCCGGAAAGTATTCAGGTGAATGTGGGGATAGCATGTTGATCGTACTGTGCTAATAATATAAAGTTTAAATAACATGAAATGAAACTTAAAGTTAAAATTAAAAAGAAACGTAGAAAATATATAAAAACCTTAAATAAAAAAAAATTAGAAGTTTTTTGTGTTGGGTATTTTTAAATTTTAAGTTTTTAGAGATTTTTGTGTATTGTATTTTTTTATATAGTACAAATATCTATTCAGTGGTTGCTCAGTTATTCATAAGTACCACTTGTTTCTCAAATGTTGCCTCTTTTAAATATGGTTCCTATCTTTTCTGAAAGATCTTGGAGGATACTTTGTTGGCTGTGCTAATTAATGAGATGTCTCTACAATATCTTCATTCATGTTTATCGCCTTTTTTACTGACTGGTAATATGGTCACATCTTTCCCCTCTCCTGTCACTCTTTTTTTTGTTCCAAGTGTTCGTTATGGGTTGGTGCATTTCTCAAGTTCGTCTTCTCTATTTTTAAGTAGTTTTGTTTTTATTGCATCACTCCATGGAATTTTGTTGATTTTTAGTAGTTTGACTCTACGGACTGTATGTTACATTGTTGGCAGTGCTACTAAGACATCAACATTCTGATATTGCTGTTGTTCCTTCTTTTCTGTACTTCCAACTTCAACATTTAAAAGTTAGTCAAAATATTCCTTCCAGATTTCCATACTTTTTGTTCTTTCCAAAATTATATTTCCATTTTTTCATCTTTTATCCCATATATCCATGGTATATATCCTTTACGGAAGAACCTATGTGACTTGTAAAAATCTCTTGCATTCCCTGTAGTTTTATCCTCTTATGCTCTTTTAATTAGACTCTCCACATGTTCTCCCCCTTTTTTTCTTCTGAGAAGATTTAGATTTCCTTATTAGCATTTTCATGTGCTTGTTTACTTTGATTGGAATCTTCGTTTTGGTGTTTTTCGATTGTTATTCTCCTGTCTTTCACTTTTTATTTGCATTCTTCTAAGAACGATAGATTTTACTCCCTCTGTTTTCCACACACGTCTGCTGCTGCATCTTCCACATTTGCTTATATCATTTCCCACTTGCCTTCAAAGCCAGTGTTGTCTTCCATTGTTAGAAACTCAGATCTACCTTGAAGCTTAATGACATATTCCTGCACATTGTCATTATCTTTCAATTTGTTTTTGCCAATATTCTGTTCTTTTATGCTCTTACCTCTGCTATTCATCATCATTTTTCTCTCTCCCCTCTCTCTCTCTCTCTCTCTCTCTCTCTCTCTCTCTCTCTCTTTGTGTGTGTGTGTGTGTGTGTGTGTGTGTGTGTGTGTGTGTGTGTGTGTGTGTTTTTTTTGCGGGGAAACTGTTCAAGCGTGAGGAATGTTGTCAACCATGGCAGCACACCACTGAGATGTGACCGTGCTTGCTCGTCCATGTTAATCTTAAAAGAAAAAAGGCTGATTGTACCCTTTGAAGAGACATTACACCACACTGTGTAAGAGGTGCACAGCAAATTGAAGAAGCCTTCATTGTGCCTAATTTTAGTCAACAGACAGTGCCATTCGGTTTTCATAATCATTTCGTGTAACTGTTGCATGATATTGACCTTGTACAATTGCAACTTTAAATTTGGCTGTGTAGTCATTCTTCTTGACAGAGGCTTCAGAAATAATGATCTTAATCAATTTGCTCTTTCAAGTTGAATGTTGTTCAGTCCTGCCCAAATGAAATTAGGAAGGAAAGTGATCATAGTTTTACTTGCAAGTGATAGTTGATTTATGATATTTTCTGTGTAACTAATATTAATGTATACTGAATTTATGTTAACTAGCAACACACAGTGTGAACATGACACATACACATGAAGCAGTTCAGAAAATGGTCAGTATCTTAGATATCTGAGTGAAGCCTGTGGCCAGTAAATTGTAGAGGTTCATCAACTAAAGTACGCATTTCAATAGGTATTTTGTAATGGTTGTAGTTTACAGTGTTTCAAAAGAAAGCACACTGTTTTTGCAAGGAGCCAAGGTGTTCCATAAACTTAGGTTGTCTTGGAAGAGAGATTATTTTAGAAATTTTTGCATGTGTCTCTAGTTATTGTGAGTGGAAGTTCCCAAAGGTGTATAGAGGACATGTTTACTTCAGTTGCAGTACTTCTGTATTATGTTTACAGAGAGAGTAGATGGCATGTACAAAGATATTATAATTCATAGTTGATAAATGTTGCAGATACAAACCTAAAAATGAAATACTATGCTTAAAGAAACTTCAGAAGTAAGGCTTGTAGAATGAAAATAATTTTCACATATTCATTTGCGTCCTTGTTTGCTGAAATATTTGTGTCTTGGAAGCTGGTGTTTTTTTATTATTGTGATATATCCTGCACAATTGTAAAAAAAATAGGTTAAAGAATACACACATTTATTTGCTTCACCACAAATTTAAGTTACAGTAAAAAATTATTTTTCAGTGCAATGTAAATGATGGTTATCATTAATGTTAAAACCTGAATCTGTCTAAAGCAGATATAAATCAACATATTTGTATAAAACTACATTGGTAGAAGTCAAGGTGGCACTGTTTTGATTTAAAAAGAGCTGTCTCTTTCTGTGAGAACAAATCAACTTCCACTGCTATGTTCGCATATCAGTAGTTTTTTTATGATGAGAGATGGTGAATAAGTAAGCTGACAATTTATAAATGTCTGTGTATATAGTGCGACTTACCAAACGAAAGCGCTGGCACATCGATAGACACACAAACAAACACAAACATACACACAAAATTCTAGCTTTCGCAACCAACGGTTGCCTCGTCAGGAAAGAGGGAAGGAGAGGGAAAGACGAAAGGATTTGGGTTTTAAGGGAGAGGGTAAGGAGTCATTCCAATCCCGGGAGCGGAAAGACTTACCTTAGGGGGAAAAAACGACGGGTATACACTCGCGCGCGCGCGCACACACACACACACACACACACACACACACACACACACACACACACATATGGTATATGGTCCTTTTTTCCCCCTAAGGTAAGTCTTTCCGCTCCCGGGATTGGAATGACTCCTTACCCTCTCCCTTAAAACCCAAATCCTTTCGTCTTTCCCTCTCCTTCCCTCTTTCCTGACGAGGCAACCGTTGGTTGCGAAAGCTAGAATTTTGTGTGTATGTTTGTGTTTGTTTGTGTGTCTATCGACGTGCCAGTGCTTTAGTTTGGTAAGTCACATCATCTTTGTTTTTAGATATATTTTTTTCCCACGTGGAATGTTTGCTTCTACATATTCATATGTATATAGTGCTGTAAGGATGTATCTATAAAATATATATGCAGTGCCAGCGTACAGTAATAGTTTTTAGTGATTGCACTGTCACACAGTTCAGGATGTGAGATTTTTTTTTACCACCAGAGCATCACACAGTAACTGTTTCTTCTTCCCATTCCAATGCATTATAGAGTCTACATTTTTCATCCATCCCCCTAAAATGACTAATTTATATTAACTTAATCATTTAATAGATTTTAATCATATGCAGCTTCTCACTCCCACCCTCCCCCCTCTCCCCGCTCACCCATGTTCCACATGTAAAAGTACGAAGTCTCTGTTTGTCGTACAGCCTTTAAATGTTGCCGTTGTTGTGAGTCTTGAAGCATTATGGAAGCTGTATGAGATGCGTTATGATCAACTGGGCTTGTGAGTCTTCTACTGCCTCCGTAAGTGTCAAGGCTGCCTGACTGCATGGAAGCTCCGGTGGGCCTGAGATTGCTCCAGGGTTAGTTGGATTCGAGTAACTTTTGCAGCTTGAGCTCCCTTAGAACTTAGCGCTAAATCAGACTTAGCGTTTTGAGGCTTATCATAATAGTTTTAAATATGGTCCTAGGGCTTACCATTGGGTTTTATTGTTGTATCTACAAAAAAAAAATCTCCAGCTCTGCCAGGTGGTGTAACAACTCGGTATCATAAACCACATGCACAGTAACATTGGATTTGCACTTTTCACAGAATAATCTACAAAGTACAAACACTATAAGAGTTACCGATGATCGCGCCAATGTTGTCTGCTTCCCACACATGTTTACCATAGTTAAACATGTTAATAATATTAAAAAAAAAACACTTTCTGCTGTAGCCTGTGACTTTCCTCAGGTTTCAAGCTATCTCCATGACAAATTTCATCAGAATCAGTTAAGCAGTAGAGTCGTGAAAATGTAATAGACAGAACTTCTTTTATGTTTAATAATATTGATATTGGTATGGAACTATGGATTAAACACATTGAGAATTGAATCAGCGGTGTATTGATTATGTTGAATCATATTGTGTTGAACATATCAACCAATAAAAGCATTTTGAAATATATGGTAAAGTTCAAAAGTGAAAGAGTAAATAGTTTTTTGCAAAGAATAAATATTTTTGTTTAATGCACGTAATATTCTCCAAATCAGTAAATAACTTGTTCTGTATGTAAACGTAGTCTTCCGCAACCATTGTCACAGTCAATAAAATCCTTCTGGAGCAGCTAGCAATACAGCCTGAGGAAGGCACCTTGCAACAGTCACCGAAACGTTGGAAGTTTACAGATGACAATGCGGCCTCAAACCCAGAAGAATTTTATTGACTGTTATCTTGTACTACAAACTTTATAAAGTAACTTGTGTTCTTCCTCAAGGTTCAAGCTATCTCATACGAATTTCATGAGTATCACTTCAACGGTGTAGTCATGAAAATGTAACAAACAGAATTACTTTCGCATTCATAGTATTAGTATGGGTTAAGATTATATAAACATTGTATTCTAACTGTTACTCATGGCTGTGCTCACATAGCGGTTAAATGAAAAGAAATTAAATTAAATATACATATGGCTTTATCGGCCAGGAGACCCCAGTCATGATGTTTGGGAACTTCGGCTAGTCCTTTTACTCTCCACTGATGCAACTTCTGCATCAGTGATGATAAAATGGTGCTGAGGACCACACACACATCCAGTCGCTTGGGGAAAAAAATACAACCCGGACAAGAATCAAACACGGAACCCCACGGTTGACGGTCAGTAACATTTCCCACATGCCCACGAGCTGCTCACAGATATAGACACACATCTTAGAAGTTGTAACAGACACATTAAGATCAGTGGTTGAACTGCAATGGGGTTATGACTGACATTAGTGTGGAAGTGTGGATCACTGAATAAGCATTGTATTCATTACTTTGTATGTAGAACATATCAAACAATAAAAGCTTTGTCACAAATATGGTAAAATTCAAAAGAAAAAGAGTGAATAGCTTTTTCAAAGAGTAATTATTGTTCCATATTTCGTGTTATATTCTTCAAATCAGTAAACATGTTATACTACTCACTTTCTAAAACATTGAACCCGAAGGAAGAACATAGGCTATCTCCACGCCAAATTTCATCAAAACCGCTTCAGACCCTGTGAAAGCATAACAGATAGTTACTTCTGCAGTTATCATATTAGTGAGGATTGTAGCAAGTACAAGAATGTGACAAACGATACAAATGGAGAATTTATTTGCTTTATTATCTCATGCGATACTGCTGGTCCTTCATTTCTGTTTAGTACTATTGCAGACTACACTTACGTGACATTATTATTCGTGTTGCAGGATCTAGAAAATTACATCATGGAGCTGATACCTACACTCCCTCAGTTAGATGGATTGGAGAAATCATTCCATAGTTTTTATGTGTGTACAGCAGTTCGCAAGTTTCTCTTTTTCTTGGATCCATTGCGTACAGGCCGTGTACGAATCCAAGACATACTTGCATGTAGCTTCCTTGATGACTTGCTTGAGGTGTGTACTGTTGAATTTGTGTTATGCTGTTTGATTTAGAACATATGTGTGTATTTATGGTTGTAATGTTTAGTAGGTGGGATAAATAATAATGGATTCTATAACATAGGCTAAAAATATGTTCAGAACTTATGCAGTTTCAGATTGGTGAAGGCGCTGTACTTATATTCAAAATGGGAGAATTTCTATCTCCTTCCAACAGTCCTGATTTGTGTATTGTGTGGTCTCCTTAAATGACTTCAAGTAAAAGCTGTGTTAGTTCAACAGGCCACAAACTCTGCTGATGGGCATAAAACTCTCAACTTCCTCCTTACCTGTCTTACCAGATTCAAGTGTCAGCTCTATTAATTGGATTGTAGGAAATAATTCTTATATGCTGATCCAAGATCTCTGCAGTATAATGTACACTTTTAAGAACAGATACACTTCAACAAGGCACTGACATTAAAATACTGCAACTCTTATAAATATTTTGGTGGAAAAGTCTGCTAATTTATATATAACTCGTATACAATGACATTTACAGTTGCGTGATGTAGACCTACCAAAGGACCTGCAAGATAGCAACTGGTTTTCAGCTCCATCAGCTTTACGTGTCTATGGTCAGTACCTGAATCTTGACAAGGACCACAATGGTATGCTCAGTTGCAGTGAGCTTTCGGGGTATGGACAAGTTTTATATTCTATAGTAAATGAACAGTAGTATTATATTAAGCTTCTGTTCTACAAGCCTCTGTGTAATGTTTTTTATGTCAACTTTTATATAAAATGAAACCTTTGAAGCTGTTTTACATTCGATGTGGTGAGTTCCTTTCAATTCTAAAATGTCTTCAGTATTCATTACTGTAAGAAATAATTGTCTTTAATTGAAGAAAACATTCACACTTAATTAACAAATATTGGTTCACTTCTTCTGTAGGTAATTAATGCCATTGTTGTGGTTATTGTTTTTGAGAGTCTTGCAGCTCCTGTGATACATGTTAATGTAGTTGAACTTAAGAGTTGATTATGTTTGTCATAACATTTTTAATGTAATTCCTGAATGAGTTAATGAAATATTTTTTTTTAGGTATGGCACTGGTACTCTATCAAAGGTTTTCACGGAACGAGTATTTCAAGAATGTCTCACGTATGATGGTGAAATGGATTACAAGACATACCTTGACTTTGTGCTGGCCATGGAAAATAGACAGGAACCACAATCCCTGCATTACCTCTTTAAAATTCTTGATGTACATGGCAAAGGCTACTTAGATGTATTCACACTCAACTACTTCTTTCGGGTGAGTCAAAAGTCTCTCTCTCTCTCTCTCTCTCTCTCTCTCTCTCTCTCTCTCTCTCTCTCTCTCTCTCTCTCCCCCCCCCCCCCTCTCTCTCTCTCTCTCTCTCTCTCTCCCCCTCTCCCCCCCCTCTCTCTCTCTCTCTCTCTCTCTCTCTCTCTCTCTCTCTCTCTCTCTCTCTCTCCATCCCTCCCCCCCCTCCCCCTGTCCCTCTCTCCCTCCCCACAGCAAAGATGGATCTGTCCCAAGATTTCAATGAAGCTCATGCTGGACTGTAATCCCTGACTAACTCTTCCTAAACTGCAGTACACAAAACACTTTGTGTTGATCCACTGCTGTGTTGTCACATTGACTGAGCAATGCATGGAGTGACATGTAGCAGCAATTGTCTAAAACTCTAGGCCATGCCCATTCAATCATTTCGTGTCCAGCGCAGCTCCTCTTTCTTAATTGTTACAGTCACAAACTAGATCATTAATTTTGATACACCCAGCATATTGTAAGGTCAGATACAGTATAAAACTTAAATTATTCTCTAAAGAAGCAACAGCCAAATAATAAAATAGCAAGTCAGGTGAATTCAAAATGTATTTGTGAGAAACATGGACTGTACAGTTGATTACATTATCAGCATTCTTTAGGTTTAAGAGTATTTGTGTTCTGAATTACACAAAAAAATCCAAATTGGGTGTTTTACAGATAAATGACTAAACATAGTTTTGTTAGATTTTGCTGCATATTTGTAAGCTGCCAATAATGTATCAAAGGGGCTTAAGCTCAGTGTCTAAAGAGCGCCTCACTGGCATGTATTGCATTCATGCCAATATGTGCCTGTGTAACATTAGAATTGTTAAATAAACATTGTATCAAAGTGCTCAGAGGCTGTACGCTTCCGAATCATTATGTTCAACTCTGGCCTGCTCCAAATGTTGCCTTCTCTTCCCCATCTCTGTCCTGGAGGTTTCAGATGTAGAACTACGTCCTCTAGTGTACGAAAGTTGAACCACAGGAAACTGCAGCTTGGATGCATTGTGGTCTGCTTACAGAGCTGTTTAAAAATCTGTAAATACAGCACTGAATTTATGGAGTTGTTAATAACAGGTCAGGAAGAAACCGGTGTTTTCAAATATACATTGCTCATTGAGCATCTTTATGTTATGTTAACTGGGGACCTAGAAATGACGGAGAGGCTCCGTCGCAGTCACAGTGGTCCGCAACCCCACGATAGCTACTACAGTCCACATCACCCCTCTGGTGCCCCACATCGAACTCAGAGTTATTGTGCGGTTCGGGCCCCGGTGAACACCCCCTCCCCTCCCTCCATAAGGAAACGTCTCACACCAGACGAGCGTAACCCCTATGTTTGCATGGTAGAGTATACATGGAGAACTTGTTTGCACAGCAATCGCCAACATAGTGTAGCTGAGGCGGGATAAGGGGAACCAGCCCACATTTGTCGAGGCAGATGGAAAACCGCCTAAAAACCATCCACAGACTGGCTGGCTGGCTCACCGGACCTCGACACAAATCCGCTGGGCGGATTCGTGCCGGGGACTAGGCGCTCCTTCCCGCCCGGAAAGCCGTGAGTTAGACCGCACAGCCAACCGGGCAGGCTGAGCATCTTTTCTTTCAATTTTTTCAGGTGGGCATAAATTTCTAATTCTTCATGTGTGTTCATAAAGTATACCTTCTTCATATAATGAAGGATTACCTGACTACCACCACTTCACATCCCAGCATCTGCCTGTGGTTGAATTTTCTCAAGCTAGAGGACGTAAGTCTACCCTTGACATGGATGCCCCCTCCACTGCAACTATTTTATGTTTTTATTAAATCTGAAAACCTATTTTTAGCCTTTTATTTGTAAAATTATGATTTGGATTTTTCAAATGTGTCAAACCATAAATCCTCTTAAACCCTCTTATTGTGTAATGAATTACACGCCTAGCTTTCGCACGAAATCATTGGGTACTTTAAATCCAACTGACTTTCAGTTGTATGATTTGGATGTTACTCCTTTAGTGCATAATGTAAGTTAGGAATGGCCAAGAAATCAGCACACGTGCAGTGCTCTTGCTCATGTACCATAGCTCTCTCGCATGGATGTGCACTTCCCTCACTGCCACACCATGCTGTCTGAGTGTGAGAAGGGGAACTACTAAAGTTCCGCACCTAAACAGCAATGCAGTCACACTGCATATGGCTTGATTTCATATTTATCAATTACATAGATCACAAACAAAACAAGTTTCCATTAATTAAACAGTGAATATCATATTTCCAGCAGTATGTATTGCCTTTCAGAAAACTTGTCTGAAACATATAACCCTACCCTGAATAAGAATCAGGCTTATTTCAGAAATAGAGTGACCATGAAAGTGTGTCAGGTGACGTCTATACACTGGTACTTAAGTTTTTTAGAGAACACGTACCACTCCATACAGAATTAGATGATGTGGCTTTCCACATGTGTGCAAGTAGAGATTTTACTTTCTGTACTGCTCAGGGTAAAAGGATATCAATTAGAAGATCTGCAGATGTTATCCTCAGTGAAAGCGAAGAAGAATTACAGGATTTGTTAAATGTAATGAACAATTTCGTTGAATGTAACTAACAGTTTCTTAAGCAGAGAATATGTATTGAGAGCGAACTCAAAAAAGACGAAAGTAATGAGGAGTAACAGGATGAAGTTAACGAATTTTGCTACTGTGGAAGCAGAGTAATCCGTGATGGACAAAGCAAGGATGACATAAAAAGCAGACTAGCAAAGGCAAAGAGGGCATTCCTGGCCAAGAGAAGTCTACTGATGTCAAACATAGGCCTTAATTTAAGGAAGAAATTTCTGAAAATGTATATTCAGAGCACGATCACTGTGTGGTAGTGAATCAAAGCATTTGAGAAGTGATGTTACAGAAGAATGTTGAAAATTAGGTGGACTGATACGATGTGGAATGAGGGGGTTCTCCGCAGAAACAACGAAAAAGGAGCTTATGAATTGAACCAACAAGAAGGAGAGACAGCATGATAGGACATGTGTTGCACATCAGGTAATATCTTCCCAGGTACTGCAGGGAGCTGTAGAGGTTAAAGATAGTGAAGAAAGACAGATTTTATACATCCAGCAAATAACTGAGGACGTTGGTTGCTAGTGTTACTCTGAGATGACAAGGTTATCACAGGAGAGGAATTCGTGACAGGCCACATCAGACCAGTCAGAAGACTGATGACAAAAAAAATAATTTCTCTCTCTGGATAGGGAGCTGCCCTATCAAGAGGTAGTTAACTTGAGCCACCAGCTACCCCAGCCTCTCCTCCTGCTGGCCAATTTCTATGCCCATAAGCTGTTGAGGAATGGTGTCAGAACACCTGACTAATGCAATCAATGGAACACACCACTTTTGTCAAATTAATGTGACATATTAAATGTATTTAATATCAGTCTATTGATCTGTAACTTTTGCCTCCTCCCCTCAGTGCAATAGAGCACACAACTGACTTCTGCAGGAGTGATCATTTGCTAATTTTCATATACCTTCCTCACCATCACCCACCTGCGTGCCCACCACAGTGAGGCCTTACTAAAGTTAATTGTCAATGCCACCTTGTCATCCAGTGCATGCCCACTACAGTGGCACCTTAATAAAGTTGACTGGTATGCTTTCAATGTCACCTTATCATTCAGTGCTACTCCACAAGGGAATATCGACAATATGCTACTGGATACAAGTATCACAATACTATTAGGTTGGTGCATAAGTTCGTAGTATTTTTGTTTTGTGTGCTAGTGTTGCAGTTGCTATGGGTGTATTGATCGATTGTCATTTTTATAGTAGTTTACTGTTGCTATTTGAATTTACATATTGTCATTTTGTCAGTTCAAGATAGTGAGTGGAGCTGTGGGTGCTAGAAAATGGAATGCCAGGTGGAGAAATTGGAGCATTTTCAACATATTCCTCTGTTCGAGTTTAGTGGATTCCTCTGTTAGAGTTCAGTTGAGGGGTGACAGCAACAGAGGCAGCCAATATGTATAGGGATAATGCCGTAAATCGGAGCACGGCAAGAAAATGTTTTTCTCATTTTGAGTATGATTGTTTTGACATTAGTGACTCTCCATGTTCAGGAAGACATTTGGGGATTTGATGAAGATCTTTTAAATGCATGAATCCACAAAGATCCATGTCAGTATACTCGAGAACTGTCAAATGTAATGAACCGTGCTTATTCCACCATCGTGCTGTGACGAAGCAAGCTGAGATGATTTTAATTCCCCTCTTATTTTGCCATCTGCCTCCTTTAAATTCGTTTTGTTACTTTTAACTAATTATCATTAACATTCGCGAATATAATCTGCATTTCCATAAAAGAGAAATATTGGCCCTCAGTTTTAAAATAAATAATACTAGATCTAATTTTGTGCTTAGTTTTTGGTATGTAATTGATTTTCTAATTTATTTTGACTATTACTGGTTACTATATTTCATTATAGAGCGAAATCATTAATTGTTTTGTAACTTAAATTCTATTGTTGACATATAAACAAATATAAATTCTGTAATGATTATAAACATTTGGAAGACGAAATGCTAGTAATCTCAAAGTATCTATTTGGCTATAATTGAAAACATGTTAGCAAAACCAGCTAGGAATTAATTCCAAAGTAATTACAGTTTTGTCAAAAGTATTGTTTGTGTAACAATATTTGTTAATTTCATGATTTAAACAAATAATTCGGCCTAAACCTCACAGTAGAAGAAACTGTTAAAAAGATGCAATTTTTCGATGTATTCAGTTAATTGAGTGAATTAAGTTTTAATTATAACGTCTGTAAATTTAACTTTAAACAGTGTGTAGTTTCAGCACCTGCTATTGTGATGATATACAGGGTGTTACAAAAAGGTACGGCCAAACTTTCAGGAAACATTTTTCACACACAAAGAAAGAAAATATGTTATGTGGACATGTGTCCGGAAACGCTTACTTTCCATGTTAGAGCTCATTTTATTACTTCTCTTCAAATCACATTAATCATGGAATGTAAACACACAGCAACAGAACATAACAGCGTGACTTCAAACACTTTGTTACAGGAAATGTTCAAAATGTCCTCCGTTAGCGAGGATACATGCATCCACCCTCCGTCGCATGGAATCCCTGATGCGATGATGCAGCCCTGGAGAATTGCGTGACAGCCGTCCACAATACGAGCACGAAGAGTCTCTACATTTGGTACCGGGGTTGTGTAGACAAGAGCTTTCAAACGCCCCCACAAATGAAAGTCAAGAAGGTTGAGGTCAGGAGAGCGTGAAGGCCATGGAATTGGTCCGCCTCTACCAATCCATCGGTCACCGAGAAGCAAACGAACACTTCGACTGAAATGTGCAGGAGCTCCATCGTGCATGAACCACATGTTGTGTCGTACTTGTAAAGGCACATGTTCTAGCAGCACAGGTAGAGTATCCCGTATGAAATCATGGCGGTGAATCAAAGAAGTACAGTACATACTGACAAAACTAAAATGAGCTCTAACATGGAAATAAAGCGTTTCCAGACACATCTCCACATAACATCTTGTCTTTATTTGTGTGTAAGGAATGTTTCCTGAAAGTTTGGCCGTACCTTTTTGTAACACCCTGTTTTTTTGTCATCAGTCTACTGACTGGTTTGATGTGGCCCGCCACGAATTCCTTTCCTGTGCTAACCTCTTCATCTCAGAGTAGCACTTGCAACCTACGTCCTCAATTATTTGCTTGACGTATTCCAATCTCTGTCTTCATCTACAGTTTCTGCCCTCTACATCTCCCTCTAGTACCATGGAAGTCATTCCCTCATGTCTTAGCAGATGTCCTATCATCCTGTCCCTTCTCCTTATCAGTGTTTTCCACATATTCCTTTCCTCTCCGATTCTGCGTAGAACCTTCTCATTCCTTACCTTATCAGTCCACCTAATTTTCAACATTCGTCTATAGCACCACATCTCAGATGCTTCGATTCTCTTCTGTTCCGGTTTTCCCACAGTCCATGTTTCACTACCATACAATGCTGTACTCCAGACGTACATCCTCAGAAATTTCTTCCTCAAATTAAGGCCGGTATTTGACATTAGTAGACTTCTCTTGGCCCGAATTGCCTTTTTTGCCATAGCGAGTCTGCTTTTGATGTTCTCCTTGCTCCGTCCGTCATTGGTTATTTTACTGCCTAGGTAGCAAAATTCCTTAACTTCATTGACTTCGTGACCATCAATCCTGATGTTAAGTTTCTCGCTGTTCTCATTTCTGCTACTTCTCATTAACTTTGTCTTTCTCAGATTTACTCTCAAACCATACTGTGTACTCATTAGACTGTTCATTCCGTTCAGCAGATCATTTAATTCTTCTTCACTTTCACTCAGGATAGCAATGTCATCAGCGAATCGTATCATTGATATCCTTTCACCTTGTATTTTAATTCCACTCCTGAACCTTTCTTTTATTTCCATCATTGCTTCCTCGATGTACAGATTGAAGAGTAGGGTCGAAAGGCTACAGCCTTGTCTTACACTCTTCTTAATACGAGCACTTCATTCTTGATCATGCGCTCTTCTTATTCCCTCTTGGTTGTTGTACATATTGTATATGACCCATCTCTCCCTATAGCTTACCCCTACTTTTTTCAGAATCTCGAACAGCTTGCACCATTTTATATTGTCGAACGCTTTTTCCAGGTCGACAAATCCTATGAAAGTGTCTTGATTTTTCTTTAGCCTTGCTTCCATTATTAGCCGTAACGTCAGAATTGCCTCTCTCGTCCCTTTACTTTTCCTAAAGCCAAACTGATCGTCACCTAGCGCATTCTCAATTTTCTTTTCCATTCCTCTGTATATTATCCTTGTAAGCAGCTTCGATGCATGAGCTGTTAAGCTGATTGTACAATAATTCTCGCGCCTGTCAGCTCTTGCCGTCTTCGGAATTGTGTGGATGATGCTTTTCCGAAAGTCAGATGATATATCGCCAGACTCATATATTCTACACACCAACGTGAATAGTCGTTTTGTTGCCACTTCCCCCAATGATTTTAGAAATTCTGATGGAATGTTATCTATCCCTTCTGCCTTATTTGACCGTAAGTCCTCCAAAGCTCTTTTAAATTCCGATTCTAATACTGGATCCCCTATCTCTTCTAAATCGACTCCTGTTTCTTCTTCTATCACATCAGACCAATCTTCACCCTCATAGAGGCTTTCAATGTATTCTTTCCACCTATCTGCTCTCTCCTCTGCATTTAAAAGTGGAATTCCCGTTGCACTCTTATAATGTTACCACCATTGCTTTTAATGTCACCAAAGGTTGTTTTGACTTTCCTGTATGCTGAGTCTGTCCTTCCAACAATCATATCTTTTTCGATGTCTTCACATTTTTCCTGCAGCCATTTCGTCTTAGTTTCCCTGCACTTCCTATTTATTTCATTCCTCAGCGACTTGTATTTCTGTATTCCTGATTTTCCGGGAACATGTTTGTGCTTCCTCCTTTCATCAATCAACTGAAGTATTTCTTCTGTTACCCATGGTTTCTTCACAGCTACCTTCTTTGTACCTATGTTTTCCGTCCCAACTTCTGTGATGGCCCTTTTTAGAGATGTCCATTCCTCTTCAACTGTACTGCCTACTGCGCTATTCCTTATTGCTGTATCTATAGCGTTAGAGAACTTCAAACTTATCTCGTCATTCCTTAGTACTTCCGTATCCCACTTCTTTGCGTATTGATTCTTCCTGACTAATGTCTTGAACTTCAGCCTACTCTTCATCACTACTATATTGTGATCTGAGTCTATATCTGCTCCTGGGTACACCTTACAATCCAGTATCTGATTTTGGAATCTCTGTCTGACCATGATGTAATCTAATTGAAATCTTCCCGTATCTCCCGGCCTTTTCCAAGTATACCTCCTCTTGTGATTCTTGAACAGGGTATTCGCTATTACTAGCTGAAACTTGTTACAGAACTCAATTAGTCTTTCTCCTCTTTCATTCCTTGTCCCAAGCCCATATTCTCCTGTAACCTTTTCTTCTACTCCTTCCCCTAAAACTGCATTCCAGTCACCCATGACTATTAGATTTTTGTCCCCCTTTACATACTGCATTATCCTTTCAATATCCTCATACACTTTCTCTATCTGTTCATCTTCAGCTTGCGACGTCGACATGTATACCTGAACTATCGTTGTCGGTGTTGGTCTGCTGTCGATTCTGATTAGAACAACCCAGTCACTGAACTGTTCACAGTAACACACCCTCTGCCCTACCTTCCTATTCATAACGAATCCTACACCTGTTATACCATTTTCTGCTACTGTTGATATTACCCGATACTCATCTGACCAGAAATCCTTGTCTTCCTTCCACCCTGTAAAGGGGCCTAATTTTTGGTCACGAGACAGTCAGTCCACGGCAGAGTTTCAGAGAAGTAACCTGTGCTGGTTAGAACAACAATGCTTCAATTTAACTGTGAAAGAAGTGTTAAACAATTAGGCTGTGTGTAAAAACCAATGACAGTGACAACTCCATAGGTACCTGATTATTCTTTAAGAACTGTGGGCTTTGTGGTTATGTTTTTACTGCTCGTAGATGTTCAACAGTTAACTATTGTAGCAGTAGGTGGAGTTTCGCCTGCAAACTATTAATGAGGCTTATCACAAGTTAAACAATAGTGCACTGGTCATATAACTGTTATTATGGGGGGGGGGGGGGGGGGGGGGGGTTGTGAACAGTGAAATTAAAGTATTATTAAACACAACTGTGCACCTGTTGGCTACATTATTTGCAGTAGTCAGTGTCGAAATCCACAACCCGTTTTTCAGCCAGTGTAGCAAAGCTGTACGTCAACAGAGGACAACAATCATCAATTGATGAATAAATAAAAGCAGGTAGAAACAGCCACAGTGCAACACATGAATGTGATGGGAAAGGTTCAAAAATCAGGTGTATGTGTACTATGTGCTCCTAGCTAAAATCACAAAAATCAGTGGGTTGCCATATGTGCATCTCTGCTTTCTTGTCATCAATTGACTCGTGAATGACACTGACCGTTCCTATCCTTTATGGTTACTGACGACAAGAAATGGTGTCTTTATGCTACCATAAGGAAAAGAAAGGATTGGTTGAGCCCAAACAAAGCAGCAACCCTTCATACAAAAATACTCACATCCAGAAAAGCTTATGTTATGCATCTGGTAGAACAGCAATGGGGTGGTGTACTATGAATTGCTTCCTCAAGGTGTAACCATCACTGCTGAAATTTATTGTCAACAGTTGAGATGTCTTGCAGACACAGTCCCAGAACAATGACCAAGAAGATTACATGAAGTGATGCTACTCCACGTTAATGCCTTGCTGCATTCTGCTTGACTGACAGAAAGTACTATACAGGAGTTGGGTTGGGAATTCATTCCACATCCATGTTCTTTAACTGATCTTGTGCCATCAGATTTTCACCTTTCCCACTCTCTCTTGAACAGCCTTCAAAGAACATGCGTACTGCATGAAAATGCGCTTCAAACGTTGCTCGATGAGTTCTTCACCTCAAAACTGCATGATTTCTTCAGTTGTGGAATCGAAAAGTTATTCTTTTATTGGCATAATGTTTTAAATAGTGACCGAGAATATATTATTGATGGCCAAAGTCTCTTGTTATGTGTATCCGTTGTGTTTATTAAACTCATGGAAAACGCTACGAACTTGTGCACCAACCCAATAAAAGCAGTGCAATTAATGACCCACTTTTCCTTGGGAACTCTGCATTACAAACCAGTCCCATTGTGGCTACAGGAAATTGCCAAGGCCATCAAAGATTGCAGGCAGGTGCTCCAATGACATCTAGTTTCATCCTTCAGAGGAAAACATTATGTGATTGATTGCCACACCATAGGATCTCTGATATCAGTTGAATTAATAAATGAAAAAACACCATCTGGAATACAGTTTCTTCTATTGCCAACTACTAGTTTCAATCAGACTGCAGATCATCTTCAAACCTAAGTTGGAACAGGAAACAAATAAATATGAGTAATATTGCTTGCTACAAGCTACAGCTGTTTTATAACCTAATTCCTTATCCCATTTTCATCTTATAGTAAGAGTCCTCATTAGTTTTATTGTTCTTTATTTTTAAATAAAGGTAAGCTCTTAAAGTTGTTTCAAAAGAGGGAGGACTCAATGCAACAAGATGGGTTTGTGAATTTTGTAGTTTCACAAAATATATATACAAGAAGCCTAAAGTAAAATTTACACTTGATTGTTTCCTACATATGTATTTTATTATTTACTTTACAAATGTCTGCGTGTGTCTGTGTATGTGCGGTTGTATATGGGTGTGTGTGTGAGTGTATACCTGTCCTTTTTTCCCCCCTAAGGTAAGTTTTCCGCTCCCGGGATTGGAATGACTCCTTACCCTCTCCCTTAAAACCCACATCCTTTCATCTTTCCCTCTCCTTCCCTCTTTCCTGACGAAGCAACCGTGGGTTGCGAAAGCTTGAATTTTGTGTGTGTGTTTGTTTGTGTGTCTATCGACCTGCCAGCGCTTTTGTTTGGTAAGAAAAAGACTGTATATAATCACATGGCACATGTACAGTGATTGGCTAGCACTTTGATATAAAAAAAAATTAATAAAATTAAAAATCAACAATTTAAAAAATTAAAAATGTTAGTGTGTATGTATGTGTTACAGAGTAAATAATAAAATATATCTAAAAACAATGATGTATCTTTGTTTTTAGATATATTTTATTATTTACTCTGTAACACATACATATACACTAACATTTTTAATTTTTTAAATTGTTGATTTTTAATTTTATTAATTTTTTTTTTTATATCAAAGTGCTAGCCAATCACTGTACATGTGCCATGTGATTATACAGTCTTTTTCTGCTACTCCATCCTTTGTGTTTCACATTACTTGTAAGTCATTTGAACCACTGTTGATGAATTGCACCATGAGCTGCCAGGTATGTATGAATGACATGATGATTGGATGTTTTTAATTCTATCTTCGATGGTATTGTTTATAATGTTACAGTGTTGCAATTTTTGTTGCCTCTTTTTCCTGTTGCAACTTAAATGTGAAGATGATCCACAGAGCAGATCAAAACTGATAGCATTAAAAGAAACTGTAATCCAGATAGTGTTTTCCATTTGTTAAAACCTTATTGCTCTTAAAAGGCTTTATGTTCAGGCACACTGTCTCATAAAACACCAGAAGAAAGCACAATGGGAAAGGCACATCACTTCCATAGGGACCTTTACCATCTCTTAACAGATGTGGGCCAATTTGCATTGTACATATGGCTGTCAATTAGCAACATTTTCCTATAAGCCTCATAGATATTGATGTTCCCACTGACTGTACAGTTATTGCGTCACACTTTTCTGAAAACTTCACTCAACAAGCTGTGTCTGGCAACTTCCATCTACACAAGAGGCATGTGGAGGAAAACAGCCTGTTCAGTACATAGAATCCACAACAAAGCACTACATTTATCTGTAGATCACAGACACCACATCCTTGCCATTTTTAATCATATCTAGTGTGAAGCTAAATTCCCAACCCAGTTGAGGGAAAGCAGAATTGTCACAACCTTGAAAGAAAGTAAAAACCTGTATAAGTGTTGTCCTAACAGAGGATAGAGGGAAGAGATGGGTTTTGAGGTCAGTCTGCAATCTCTGAGCGGTGGGGAGCAAATGTAGAAAGACAAATTGCCAGTACAGGCAGGTTGACTTGAATCAGCCCCAAACACTGTCACAGGGCACCTACAAAAGGCGTGAATTTTTAGGACTCCACTGCTTGCAGCAGCAGACTCATGGAATTCGGGAATCTGATTAACACTACTTAGTTGTGACCAGACTAACATTCTACACTGAATGTTAATTCTAAACATTAGGGGGAAAAAACGAGTCTGTTGGTTGCACAGCAGAAGCCAGTATCTGAATCCACAGGGGTAAATGATAATAGAAATGGCAAACACCAGCAGCATGTTAGGTACAAACTTGAGAGCAGTTCTCAAAGGGAGAAAAGCAGACATGTTGGAGCTTACCGAGGCTGGCCACAAGCAACACAGTCAGCACCTCAACAATCTGACTGAGAACTTCCTCTGAATACAAAAACATGGGTTTTTAAATAATCATGGTGGTGCACTATTTCTCCTTCTATAATCATCCCACCAATCCACTGTCAGTAATAATCTTTAGCCAATCTGACGAGTCGTTCTGCATCTTCAGGGCGCCTCTGGCCATCACATTTAGATTCCTCCCCTTCTACTCAGTAGGTAGGGATGCTTCTGGACTTTACATAAACAAATCCTAAATTTGGTAGTGACAGCATTCATCTGAAAGCTAAACATCACTGCCACTCCTATTGTGACCAACAACAACAACAGTGTTTTGTGTCACTTGACCTCCTCCTCAATCCTTTTGTGACTGAGAACTGTTGTAGTAGTGCTGTAACCTGCATTAACTCACTGACCTTACAGTTCTCAGGAGCAAGTATCAAGCTTGCTGCCTCTGCTAGACATGCCTTTTCATGTCCATTTTCAACTATGACATCTTACAACAATGTCTAGGCTGTTGATGGAGTTACCAGTTAATTCTCTGAAATGGAACTTCTCCCCTGGTGCAGTTGCCCAGAGCATCTGCAATTTGCAGGACTCTAGTGTTACTGTTATATCCGGTAATCTAAACACTACCACTTTTGCCTGGTCTCTGCATTGTGTCTCTGATGTCCTATCTTGGAGTGCCATTGATGGCTCCCAACGATCTTAAGCATAACAACCTACAAGTCATTACTTTGTCAATATCTGACATAAGATGGGCATCTGGTTGACTCCATCAAGCTCTTGAACCTTCTATGTAAATTACTTGTGCAGATTTTAGGAGAGACAGTCCGCAATTGATCACTTAATTTGCCTGATTTCCATTATAAGGACAGCTCATCACTATCATCTTGGACTGGAGAAACACCTGTGACACTTCGTGGTTTGGCCACATCTTTGCCACCCTTGTGTATGAGTCTTGTTTCAGATGCTCCTTCCCAATATTTGTATGGAATCTTCTCCAGTTGTTTTGCTTTTGAGTCAGTGTGTCCTACAGTACCCTCCATACTCAGGAAAATGCTGTTCCCTAGTGTCTGTGTTGATCTGTCAAAGCCCTTTGACTGTGTAAATTGCAAATCCTTTTAAATAAATTAGAATATTCCTGTGTGACAGGAAATGCTGCAAAATGGTAAAAATCATGTATCTATGACAGGACACAAAGGGTGTCATTACGAAAGAGACACATATTAGGCTATCAGGGATCATTCAACTGGGAACTAATTACATGTAGTGTCTTCCAAGATTCCATCATGTGGGTATCAATGATGATTCATCAGTAATGTTACAAAATGCCAAGTTTGTTATGTATGCAAATTATACAAACATTGCAGTAAACAACAAAACAAGTGGAGTGTTAAAAAAGTTCGGTGTTAGAAAAATTCGGTTGATGAAATTAGTTTACTAGTAATATCAAGTATTGCGAGTATTAATACAATACCCTGCTGCTGCTTAAATTTTTGCAAATAAAAGAAGAAAAAACAGCCATGGTGTCCAAAGTCTTCCAGAATGAGAAGTCACCCTCATTCTGGCAAAAACATTGTGAAAGAGGGCAGAGGAGTGAACAGAGGATCAGGGCACGCTCTTGTCGTTGGGGTGGGAAAATGTCCCTAAAAGACAGAAGAACGGCAATGATCAGTTGCATGAGGATTCAGAAGACGATGGAAACGACTGCAATAAAAATTCGTAATGTGTATCCATAGAAATTGTGGCCAGCAATTGAAAAAGTGTCATGATGATCTCTCCATTGGAAAGAGATTCTGGACTAGTTCCCCTTCAGCCTCCGGGAGGTGACTGCCAGGAGGGATTGAATAACCAACTACAGCATAGTGTTCTAAGAGTCGGGGTGTGGAATGTCAGAAGTTTGATCGTAGGGAAGCTAGGAAATCTGCAAACAGAAATGCTAAGGTTCAATGTAGATACAGTGGGGGTCAGTGAAGTGAAGGAAGGATTTTTCTATCAGATAAATGTAGGGTAATATCAACAGCAGCAGAAAATGGTATAACAGAAGTAGGGTTCATTATGAATAGGAAGGTAGGGCAGAGATTGGTTACTGTGAACAGTACAGTGATAGGGTTGTTCTCATCAAAATCAACAGCAAACCAACACCCAGAAAGATAGTTCGGGTACACATGCTGATGTCATAATCAGAAGATGATGAGATAAAGAAGGTATACGAGGATATTGAACTGGTAATTCAGTACATAAAGGGAGGTCAGAACGTAATAGTCATAGGGGACTGGAATGTGGTTGGGGAAGAATTAGAAGAAAGGGTTACGGGAGAATATAGACTTGGTAGTGAGAATGAGAGAGGAGAGAGACTGGTTGAGTTCTGCAATAAATTTCACATGGTAATAGTGAATACTCTGTTCAAGAATCATGAGAGGAGGTTGTATCCCTGGAAAAGGCTGGGAGATACGGAAAGATACTAGTTAGATTACATCCTGGTCAGGCAGAGATTCTGAAATCGGACATTGGATTGTAAGACACCTAGGAGCAGACATAGACTCAGATCACAATTTGTTAATGATGGAGATTAGGCTGTAGTTTAAGAGACTAGTCAGGAAAAATCAACGCACAAAGAAGTGTAATATGGAGACAGTAAGAAATGAAGAGAGGTGCTTGAAGTTCTCTGAGCCTGTAGGCACTGTGATAATGAATAGCTCTGTCGGCACTGCAGTTGAAGAGAAATGAACATCTCTTAAAAGGGCAATCACAAAAGTTGGAAAGAAGGTACCTGTGAATAAACCATGAATAACAGAAGAAATACTCCATTTGATTGACCAAAGAAGGAAGTACAGAAATGTGTAAGGAAATTCAGGAATACAGATCACTTAAGAATGAAACAAATAGGAAGTGCAGAGAAACTAAGACAAAATGGTTACATGAAAAAGTGAAGAAATCAAAAAGAAATGACTGAACGAGGTCATGCAGTAGTTTGCACAATGGACTCACATTTGGGAGGATGGCGGTTCAAACCTGTGTCCGGGCATTCTGATTTAGGTTTCTGCAATTTCTCTAAATTGCTTCAGACAAATGCTGGGATGGTTCCTTAACCATCCTTCCCTAATCCGATGAGACCAATGACCTCACTGTATGGTCCACTCCTGCAAATCAACCAACCAACCAAAAAGAAATGATTGTTGGAAGGCTTGACTCAGCATGCAGAAAAGTCAAAACAACCTTCAGTGAAATCAAAAGCAAAGGCACTAACATTAAGAGTGCAATGGCAATTCCACTATTAAATCCAGAGGAGAGAGATCATAGGTGGAAACAGTACTTTGAGGGCTTCTATGAGGGTTAGGATTTACATGATCATGTGATAGAAGAAGAAATAGGAGTTGATGGGAGTGGGATTGGGGATTCAGTATTAGAACCAGAATTTGAAAGAGCTTTGGAAAGCTTAATATCAGAAAGGGCAAAAGGGATACATAACATTCCACCGGGAATTCTAAAATCATTGGGAGAAGTGGCAACAAAATGACTTTTCAATCTCAATGTACTACCAGTCAATTGGAAAAATATCATAACATATCGAAAACTGCAAGAGCTTACAAGTGCAAGAATTATTGCACAATAAGCTTATTTGCTCATGAATCCAAGTTGTTGACAAGAAAAATATACGTAAGAATGGAAAGAAAATTGAGGATTTGTTTGGCTTTAGAAAATGTAAAGGCACCTGGGAGTGTTCCAACACTGGTTGATAAGGGAAGCAAGACTGAAGAAAAATCAAGACACTTGGAATGGGTTTGTCAACCTGGAAAAAGCAATCAACAATGTTAAATGGTGCAAGATGTTCAAAATTCTGGAAAAACTAGAAGTAAGGTATAGGGAAAGACAGGTGAAACACAATCTGTACAAGAAGCAGAGGAAACAATAACAGCGGAAGACAAAGAACGAAGTTTTTAGGTTAAAAAGGGTGTAAGGCAGGGATGTAATCTTTTACCCGTACTGTTCAATTCATGCATTGAAGAAGCAATGTTGGAAGTAAAAGAGTGAGATTAAAATTCAATGTGAAAGGATATCAGTGATAAGATTCACTGATGACTTTGCAATCCTCAGTGACAGTGAGCTACTGGATCTGTTGAATGGAACGAATAGTCTAATGAGTACACAATATGGATTGAGAGTATCAAAGAAAGACAAAAGCAATGAGAAGTAGCAGTAATGAGTACAGTGAGAAATCTAACATCATAATGGGTGAGCATGAAGCATATGAAGTTTGGGGTTCTGCTACCTAGGCAGCAAAATAACCTTTAATGGAAATAGCAAGGACGACATAAAAAGCAGAGTAGCATTGGCAAAAAGGGTGTTCCTGGCAAAGAGAAGTCTACTTGTCTTAAACATAGACCTTAATGTGAGGAAGAAATTTCTGAGAACATATGTTTGGTAGTGAATCATGGATAGTGGGAAAGCCAGAACAGAAGAGAATCGAAGCATTTGAAAAGAATGTTGAAAATAAGATAGACAGAGAAGGTAAGGAATGAGGAGAATCTCCACAGAATGAGCAAGGAGAGGAATATCTGGAAAACACTAACGTGAAGAAGTAACAGGATGACGGGTCATCTGTTAAGACATCACAGAATAACTTCCATGGTACTAGAGGGATCTGAGCAGGGTAAAAACGTAGAGGAAGACAGTGATTGGGGTAAATCCAGCAAATAATTGAGTACGTTGGTTGCAAATATTACTCAAAGATAAAAGGGAGGGCACAGGAGAGGACTTTGTGGTGGGGTGCATCAAACCAGTCTGAAGACTGATAACTCAGAAAAAAGTTTGGAGCAGCAACATGGTCATTGTAAATAAGAGTTGCAAAATGATTTTTCTATATGGTAATTACTACCTTTTAAATGAAAATATGTTTAAAATTTTTGTGACTCATTCCAGATCAGTGACAATTATTTCACTTAGGATCTGTGGAAGGTACATTAGCATATTTGTTTTTCATTGTTAATGTTTATTGTGTATTCTTGTTTTTATAACATGTTATACATCCTGGAGGATCTTCTCATTATGAATCAGTTGGAACAAAAAGTACATCTGATCTATGGGCTTTTTTCTAATGACAATCAGTGGGCTCACAGAAGATATGGTTACACCGTCCCTATGTGCTGCCAATATTTTCATTTACTGCAGTTCAACTGTGAATGTTGATTAACACCAGCTGCAAGTCACCATGAGGAAAGTGCAGCCCTGGGGCTTCATCATGGCTTAAAATTTTCTTCTTTTAAAACATGTTACGCTCTTTTGCCACCTTGGAACTTTTCAACATCTAGACTTCACTTTCATAATGAAATGCTCAATGTGATAGGCTCATCTCACTTTTAGAAGTTTCTGTTTGATGTTCAGTTGGTGTGACCACTACGTACTCACCAACTTATAAAAAGTAGTGAGTTGAAACTGAACATTGTCTTCTTCCTCTGTAACACCACCTATAGTGTGGAATACAGCCCTCGTTCTATCTCAACTGGATTATGGGTGTCTGGCTTATGTTCAGTGTCCCCACTGTCATTATGCATACTGGCCCCGTTTTGCACTATTGCAGAATCCAACTTGCGACTGGTGACCCCCCCCCCCCCCCCCCCCCCCTTCCTTACTTTTCCCCAAGGTGTGTACCTCACCCTAAGTTCAGCCTGGACATTTTCTTCTGATAGATATAAATAGTAAATGCCTCTGCTAGTTAGTGTTTCTTCTGCTTAAGAAGTGATCTCTATTGACAAAAGTAGAGTATCAGATGGCACTAACTTCACACTTTCAAGGGCTCACATGCAACATTCCCTACCATACAGGTGCACAATTTTTTCAGCTGAATTACCCAATCTGTGTTCTCCATTACACTTGCACTGAATTGTGAGAATTTTCTAATATGCATTGCCCCCTGAACAGTCTTACAGGCCCTATAACAATGCTATCATTGGAACCGATTGATTTGAACCATACATGATTGATGATTGTTTTTCCCTTGCTCTATTTGCAAGTGGAACAGGAAAGGAAATGACTAGTAGTGGTAAGGGTACCTTCCATCATGCATCATACGGTGGCTTGCAGCGTATGTATGTAGATGTGGATGAAGATATAGATGGCCATTGTGAACAAGCTGTCAAGCAACATAAGATCTCACAACTGCACACTGGCCTTTCCTTCACAATTTCCTAAGAGGATAGACTACCTTTTCCTGGCTCCGTGTTGGTCACACACAGCTTACTTATGGCTACATCCTCAGGCAATAGAACCCATCCTATTGTCATTGTGGCACCCCCTCCATCAGTGGCCTACATCCTTATCAGGCTGCCCCAGGTTTACTACTTTGCAAAAACTTGAGAGCTCATTACCTCTGCTGTTAGCTGATGAAATGCAAGCAGTGAATTTTTGGTTCTACATTTTACTGCAGAAAGTGGTTTATTTACTCTCATTTGAAGTTTGTCACATGTTCTCATAACCTCTCTTTACCATTCTGTGACACAAGCACTTTGCCAGGTTTCTACAGTGGGCTGCTGGTCAGAAGTGGAAGCTGACAACCCACTGCAAAATAAGTCTTTTGGGATTTTTTTTGGACAGTGCACCTCCACCACTTCACTGTATTTTATTATTTTTTATGTCACTTTTGCTTTTTCTCTTTCTCGTTCTCATTTCATACCTCAGGGGGAATCTCTAAAGATTGAATTCGCTGACTAGGTGCCTTTAAATAGTTCAATGGCCTGACATATGACATAGTCTTCATGCTTTTATATTTGTAGTCCTCCTCCTCTTCCTCCCCCCTTTCCATGTGATGGGAGCATTCTGCCTTTATTAGTGACGGGGGACCTCCGGTCAGGGGTCTGCCACAAGACTATCCCCCGGGAGCCTCCACCTGCTTTGGCTGCCATACCTACACCACTTCACTGCATTTCATTACTTTTCTACTGCTGTTATACTTTTGCTGTGCCTCTTTCCTGGTTCTGTGCCTTGGGTGAAACTGCTAAAGACTGAAATGGTTGTCTAACTTCTGTAAACAACATACCAGCTGACTCGTGGCCTCTTCCATTTTTTATGCTTTTATATTTATCCCTGTTTTCATAAATGTGTGTTGTTTCACTTTTCTTAAGTGTGCATTATATTAACGTTTTACTGGTGGTTGCAGTGTACAGCCTATAAAGTGGCATGGACTTTCAATGAAGTTGCTGAAGGAAATTTCTGAGTGTCATCAACATAGTTCCATATGAGGATCATCTCTCAATCTGCTGTACCTATTTACCCATTTATAAGACTACCTTGAATATAAGATAACCTCCCCCCTTAAACAAAGAGCTCCTTGAGAAATTATTATGCTCGACATATTCTGTCTAATTAAAATTACAAACAGTGTTATTGATATAAAATATCTCCCTAAAAAGTTAACATATATCTATTTTAAACTTACATCATTTATTATATTTTGGTATTGGAGACACTGGAAGAATGAGATTTAGGAACCAGGTTTTAAATTGTAAGACATTTCCAGGGGCAAATGTGGGCTCTGACCACAATCTATTGGTTATGAACTGTAGATTAAAACAAAAAACTGCAAAAAGGTAAGAATTTAAGGAGATGGCACGTGGATAACTGAAAGAACCAGAGGTTGTAGAGAGTTTCAGAGAGAGCATCAGAGAATGATTGACAGGAACAGGGGAAAGAAATACAGTAGAAGAAGAATGGGTAGCTCTGAGGGTTGAAGTAGTGAAGGCAGCAGACGATCAAGGAGGTAAAAAGACGAGGGCTAGTTGAAATCCTTGGGTAACAGAAGAAATATTGAATTTAATTGATGAAAGGAGAAAATACAAAAATGCAGTAAATGAAGCAGGCAAAAAGGAATACAAACATCTCAAAAATGAGATCGACAGGAAGTGCAAAACTGCTAATCATGGATGGCTAGAGGACAAATGTAAGGATGTAGAGGCTTATCTCACTAGGGGTAGGATAGATACTGCCTACAGGAAAATTAGAGACCTTTGGAGAAAAGAGAACCACTTGCATGAATATCAAGAGCTCAGATGGAAACCCAGTTCTAAGCAAAGAAGGGAAAACAGAAAGGTGGAAAGAGTATATAGAGGGTCTATACAAGGGCGATGTACTTGAGGACAATATTATGGAAATGGAATAGGATGTAGATGAAGATGAAATGGGAGATATAATGCTGCGTGAAGAGTTTGACAGAGCACTGAAAGACCTGAGTCAAAACAAGGCCCCGGGAGTAGACAACATTCCATTAGAACTACTGCCTTGGGAGAGCCAGTGCTGACAAAACTCTACCATCTGGTGAGCAAGATGTATGAGACAGGCGAAATACCCTCAGACTTCAAAAAGAATATAATAATTCCAATCCCAAGGAAGCAGGTGTTGACAGATGTGAAAATTACCACACTATCAGTTTAATAAGTCACAGCTGCAAAATACTAACGCAAATTCTTTACAGGCGAATGGAAAAACTGGTAGAAGCCGACCTCGGGTAAGATCAGTTTGGATTCCGTAGAAATGTTGGAACACGTGAGGCAATACTGACCCTATGATTTATCTTAGAAAGTAGATTAAGGAAAGGTAAACCTATGTTTCTAGCATTTGTAGACTTAGAGAGAGCTTTTGACAATGTTGACTGGAATACTCTTTCAAATTCTGAAGGTGGCAGGGGTCAAATACAGGGAGCAAAAGGCTACTTACAATTTGTACAGAAACCAGATGGCAGTTACAAGAGTCAAGGGACACGAAAGGGAAGCAGTGGTTGGGAATGAAGTGAGACAGGGCTGTAGCCTATCCCCGATGTTATACAATCTGTATATTCAGCAAGCAGTAAAGAAAACAAAAGAAAAATTTGGACTAGGAATTATAATCCGTGGAGAAGAAATAAAAACTTTGTGGTTTGCTGATGATATTGTAATTCTGTCAGAGACAGCAAAGGACCTGGAAAAGCAGTTGAATGGAATGGACAGTGTCTTGAAAGGAGGATATAAGATGAACATCAACAAAAGCAAAACGAGGATAATGGAATGTACTCAAATTAAATCAGATAATGCTGAGAGAATTAGATTAGAAAATGAGACACTTAAAGTAGTAGATGAGTTTTGCTATTTGGGAAGCCAAATAACTGATGATGGTTGAAGTAGAGAGGATATAAAATGTAGACGGGCAATGGTAAGGAAAGCATTTCTGAAGAAGAGAAATTTGTTTGTTATAGATTTTAGTGTCAGGAAGTCTTTTCTAAAAGTATTTGTATGGAGTGTAGCTATGTATGGATGTGAAACATGGACGATAAGTGGTTTAGACAAGAAGAGAATAGAAGCTTTCGAAATGTGGTGCTACAGAAGAATGCTGACGATCAGATGGGTAGATCATGTAACTAATGAGGAGGTACTGAATAGAATTGGGGAGAAAAGGAATTTGTGGCACAACTTGACCAGAAGAAGGGATTGATTGGTAGGACATGTTCGGATGCATCAAGCTATCACCAATTTAGTATTGGAGGGCAGTGTGGAGGGTAAAAATGGCAGAGGGAGACCAAGAGATGAATACACTAAGCAGATTCAGAAGGATGCAGTGTGCAGTAGGAGATGAAGAAGCTTGCACAGGATAGAATAGCATGGAGAGCTGCATCAAACCAGTCTCTGAACTGAAGACAACAACAATACAAGATGAAACAAAATGAAGAAAAAGAAATGATTTACATTAATTTTCATCTTCACTTCCTTCTTTACTTTGTCTTAGCAAGTACTCTGTGGTAATACTATTTTTAATCAGTGTCTTCATTTGTAAATTTACTTCCATTTCTTCATTTCTGGCACTTCTCCCATATTGTCAATCTTTTGAACCATCCTTGGTATTAGATACACAACACCTTTTTAATCCTTTCATAATAGATCCAGTTGATATTCTGCTCCAGGCAGTAAGAATCTGTTGACACAGCATAGGTATTAAGGGTTTCTTTAACTTCCCACCTGCAGTGAGGGCAGGGCCTCCTTTAATAAACCACTCACTGTAAATCTATCATGGGTGAGCCTGATAGGGCTGTTCACAGTAGCATATGTTACTTGAAACTAAGGTCATTCTGTGAGGAATTATTACCAAGTCTGTGTTGTTCTTCAATATCAGCTCCTTGACTTTGTGGGTGAGATGTATCCTGAAATAATCCAGCACCCACATTTTTCTTCTATTAAGCAGAGAACCTATTACTCTGCCCCAACCAACCTTCAACTAATCTGGCATTGGATCATTTGTTATCTGTCCCTTTTCTTGGCATTTAAAGGTAAATATGGAGAGGGGAGCTTGCTTCCATCTGCTAGTGCCCCCAGCTTTGCTGTTATTATGGGCTTTTCATTGACAGAACTTCTTATATGAACACTTTTAACTCCCTTCACATCAACAGTAACATTTTTGGAATATCAAAATAAATATGTGTATGATTAACATTTCCCATATGGCCAAGATGTAATTGTGACATTTTCTTGGATTTATTGTATGACACTGATACACAATTAGTTTTTCATCAAATATCATGGGCAGTTGCTGAGATACATTGTTCTGCATCATAACATAAGCCTTGTCCCCAAATCATCTTCGCACACCAGCCAGAACTTCCTTTGAATTCCACAGTGCATGCAGTTGGAAAATTATCTGCATTTGGATAATTTCTCGAGTAATCAGGGAGCCTCCATTACATTTCTCTCACACATACTGACCAACCTGCTGGCCCAGTTCATGAAAAATATCCTGCTTCGTTCTCCTGAAAATTTAGTGTGTTCTACTGATGTTCTTCAATTTATTCTTCATCTGACACCACCTATGAGCATTCACTTCAGTGACAGCAAATTTTCTTCCTGCTGCACAGATGTTCATAGCCTCTGCTTCATGAATCACCAAGAACTAAAAATTAGTTGTATTGCATGTGTTGAGCAATTTTGCACTGTGAATTCATAGATCCGCATTTCTTAAGAGTCACAGCTGTATTTTGCATCCACTATTGATTGCTACAATTAACAATTCTTACAGTGCTGACACTATTAGCAAACTGTACGACAACAATATGTTGTCTTCTCTGTCTCCTTGCAGCAGAATTGGCAGAAGTCATACCACTTCGGGTTCACTGTGTTGCAAAGTGAAGCTCCACATTCTAGCCCTGATCGGCCAGCCAGGATCCACCAACCATCATGTCATCCTCTGCCAATGGCATCGTTGGGTGTGGTATGAAGAGGTGTGGGCTCAGCATACCACTCTCCAGATCTCTGTCAGCTTTATTGCCCTTGGAGCCTTGCTTCTCATTTAAGTAGCTCCTCAGTTAGCCTCATGAGGCTGGGTGCACCTCTTATCAGGCCTCCCACCAAGGAAAATCCCTGACAGTACCGGAATTCAAACAAGGGTCCTCTGCATAGCAACCGGACACACTGATCAGTGAGCTTCGGAAACGGACTTAACTGTTTTGCCAAATTTGAAAATCAGTAGTTCTGTAGAGCAGTGACCACCATAGCTCCATCTTTGAAGATCGTGTTTCATTTGTCATTGCGCATTTCAAGTGTTCTGTGCAAACATTTTTGTTAGTATTAATTTGTCTCCTATAGAAACGTATACTATTGTTATATATGTGCCTGATTTTAAAGTCTCTTCAGTTCCAGCTATTGTCGGATTCAGGCAGACTACAGTTCTAAGTGTGGTAGATGGTCATAAAAAGCCAAGATACACAGTACACATTCCCATGGTTGGTAGCACAACAAAATTTGCTGCTCGCTCACTACTCTCCTCCACACATCCATCCTAGTGCTCGGCCAAGCTGATGCCACTGTTCTCCCTCCTATCCTTCTGAACTCTTCAAATTAAATCTGCATGTGACCTCCATTTCCAAAGCTTCACCTGTAAATGTAAGATGATCTCTATTTAAAGTGTTACGCAACACAAAAGCTTTGACCTCAGAACCAATAGATTAATATGTAAATACAAGGTTATCCTGTATTTCGGGGAAAAAACCTCATCTTGAAGTCGGGCGAATGTGGTATTTCACATAAAATCCGAAACATTCCTCTGAAATGTTTGGTGTTTTGTCACACTTGCTTTATTTGTAAATTGAATCTAAGTAACCTTCTTTTTTCAGTCAATACAAGAACAGATGGTAGTACATGGACAAGAGCCTGTCTCATTTGAAGATGTTAGTGATGAAATATTTGACATGGTCAAGCCCACCAATCCAGCTAAAATCACTCTTCAAGATCTAATAAACTGGTAAGTTAATGCTCTGTCAGAGAGAGTTATTAGAGCTGGAATTGAAGCCCGGTATTTATTAAGCATGGAGAAGAAAATTGTCCATGATTTATTTAAAGGAACAATCCTGCCATTTTCCTTAATTGATTTAGCAAAACCACAGAAAACCTCAAGCTGTATGGAGGTTTGAAGCCTGCTCCTTCAAATTTCAGGAAAGTAATTTTAATAATCCTTCCCGCCCTTCGACTGACAGAAATACCTATTAAAATTTACTTTTTACAGTTGACTGAAAACCAATTAGAAAGTCAGCACACACTTTAACAAAAATCATAAATGATGAAAAGTAGACTATGTATCTCAGAAGGTGAAGTTACTAGTCTTCCATAGACTCAATTCATGTTGTAGCAATTACTACACAGTTGATGCTGAATTGGTCTTTACAGCTGTCTTCTCAACAATTAATGACATTCTTGTAATCGGCCCTAAGAAAGTCTCTTGTGGAATTATGGCTCTTCTTTCTGGAAATCTACAGTGAAAGCAAAGTGATGAATCTGTGTGGCTTGTTTAGTTCTAGAAGGAATTTTGTGTTCTGAGACAACCCACAATTATTCAACTAAGTTGAATCCCAGCCTCTGAGGATATAGTCAATTGCACTGTCATATCATTCATGTAACACTCATGCGAGGCTGCTTTCAAAAGCTAAGAAACAACAAGGGTAAGAACATCCTTCCATCATCTTGTTTCAGTGAGATCTAAACACACAATTGTGTTTCTGTCCACAAAACAAAAAAAAGCTCTGAGACTACCAAGTGAAAAACGCAAGCACTCTGTAAAGTACCAGTTGCCCTATATGCACAGTAATGATCACTATATTTGATGAGCATTTTTCCAAGCCCTTTTCCTTCCATTGGCATGTCCCATGGTGCATACATCAAAATGTCTTGAGATTTTTTCCGTAGCTCATCCACTGCTTGATAAAGGCCACCTCTAGTCATGCCCGTATATTGCAGTCTTCAGCTACACACATTCATACTGCTCCTGAATGTTTTGTAATGTTATTTAGGCATGTTTCATTAGATCGTAGGGTTGGTCGTTTCTAATCTCTCTTAATTGAGCAAAAAGATTATATTGCTCACCTACCATCTGTTTGCGTGGATACATGTTCTGCCAACCTCCTTTATCACTTACATTGCAGTTATAGGAATATCTTCCACTCTAGTCTTTTTCCTGATCTATTTGTTAATTTTCTATCTGTTCCCTGATCCATTTCTTTCCTTATGTTGCGTAGAAATTCCCAACATGCATCTCTACAGTGCTCAGTGACCAACCCTCAGTTTCTTAATGGTTTTCACGTCAAAAGATCTTATCTCACTGGCTTTATTTAATAATGGAAACTGTCTGAGCCATTTTGACATTTTTATTTATTTCTGTTCTTGTCCATCTAGTTGTTGTCTGCGACTGCCATAACTTTTTCTATGACTTCATTGTTTTCACAATCTTTTTTTCCATTGTGTTGGTTATTCATTATTTTAGTTTTATTGCAACTGATTTTAGGCGTACTTTCAGACTTGCTGTATTAATTTCTTACAGTTTATGTGCAATATAGACAGTAAGTACAATGTCATGAGAAAAATGCAGATTCCATCAACAAGCATTACTTTTTCATTTTCCAAGTTTGTGAACCTGATATATAAGGAGCAGTCATGTGAAAATGAGGCAGAGGGAAAAAAAGCTGGTAAACTGTTTATTATTTCAAAAGTAATTTCCATAACTGTTAATACATTTATCCCTCTGTGAAACAAGATGGTCAGTGCCTTAATGGAAAAATGTTTGTGGTCGCCTATGGAACCACAATTGTACCCAGACATGCTCCTCTTCTTCCAAAGCAAATCGACAGCCGCAAATGCGTTTATTCAGGGCTCCAAAAATATAGGAAAAACATGGGGAGAGATCAGGAATTTATAGAGGATGTGTAAGGACTTCCCAGTGAAACTTCTATAGCATACTCAAAACAACCTTGGCAGCATGTGGGTGGGTGATTACTTTTGAAATAACAGTTTACTTACTTTTTTCCATCTGTCTCATTTTCATTTGACTGTCCCTTAAAAAAATCTCTTCATATTTTTCCTCTTGCAGTCTGAATTTTTGACCTTGCTGATGAAGGCTAAGGAAGGCTGTAGCATTGTTTTGCTTCAGATGTTTTCCTCTGAATTAGATCAGTTACAGCATTGTTCCAGTATTCAGGAATCGTCTTCTTCAACAGCTTTTGTAGTACTTGGCTCCAGCTTAATCCAGTTTTAATCAAGCATTATTACTTTCAGGTGCCCTTCTTTCCTTCATACCTTGACTGATTTCTTGTGCTACTTCTGAAATCAGTATTTTAGTTGTTAACCATCTGTGTTTTTAATTCATCATGTGAACTAAATGAACATTTAAAGAAATCTCAAAACACTTGTATACAGTGATCTGTGTATTAGTAATTACTTGTCCAATAAAATAATAGTGTATACACAAGAAGTGTCTCTGTTGTTTTCTTCTTCATTCTCATTGTTTTCAGATGTTCATTTTGCCAAATTTTTGTTGTTTTTTTTCTCATCCTTTCAGAGATATTTTTGTATTTTTTGTTTAATTTAGTACATACTACAATATTCTTATTGTCATTTGCGTAAAACTTTTTTTGCATTCCCAATAATTTCCTTGAGTTTTATATAGACTAGGCACACGGCCTTAAAAGAAATGTGGTGATGATCTTGTAAGCTTTTTAACAATTACATATTTCAGCCTCAGGTAACTCAAATGGTATCATTACTGGTTTCAACTTTTTGCCAAATCGTATGATGATTAGAATAGATTGCATAGTAACATGTCAGTTGAACAGGCCTGGAGAGGCACCTCCCTGGGCCTGTTCAGTTGTCGAGTTATTCAAATCTTCTGATGATGACTTGGTAATAAGTTCGTTACAGTAACCTGAGGCTCAGATATAAAATTTAAAATCTCTCACCTTCTCATTAATAGTTGCCTTATTCTATTTGAGATTTTATTTTTGTGTTAAATAATTGTTCCTTCTGCCTGTATCCATATAACATTGCTAATTTGTACTCTGCATCTTTATTACGACTGTGTGACCTCATGAAATTATAAAACAGCTTTGCATGTTTACGTCTTATATATTTCCTTTGTTGTGTGATAAAATGTAGTCAATTTCATTTTTAATTCCATTTGCTCTTTGCAAAGTCCATTTTTAATTTGCTTCCTTCTGAACAATGCATTAAGAATGAACATGTTTTCTTTTTGACAAATTTCACTGCTGTTTGACCTGAATTGTTTTTGTTTTATGCTAAATTTCTCATTGGGAAATCAATCTTTAATTTTGTAGTACTTTAGTATTATATATTAAACCTCCTCACTAATGTCTTATAGTGATGTTTGATGTCATTTATTAGCTTGAGTAACTGTTTACAGAAATCTTCTACCTCGTCATCAGAACATGAGCATGTTCATGTATAGACTAAAGTGATTTTCATAGTCCACCTCTGTAGATAAGTGGTCAATGTGCCTAACTGCTGTGCAGGGGACCTGTTTGACTCTGAGCCAAGTCAGAAATTTTATCCACTTGAGGGCTGGGTGTTGTGTTATTCTTATCAGTATGTAATAATTGAAGGGGTGAGAAAGATATAATCCAAAGCCACAAAATGTAAATTTTTCAGAAGAGCATTTTAAAACTAAATCCATGAATCATATTTCAACTTTTCTGGGTATCCTACAAAAGTAGTTTATTTCTCCAATGTGTTAATATACAGAGTGATTATAATTAAAGTTAAACTTTCAAACCGCTATAGAAATAACACCACTGGTCAGAATGAGATCAAATTTCAAAAGAATATTATCACAGAAGGGGGGAAAACGAATGACGGAAGAAAAATTAATAGTCACAAAATGTAACAATAGATGGCACTGTAAGCAACATAATTTAATAGTGGTCAATTACAAATGACAAATGTATCGTACAACAATGCCTAAGGTGTACATTTGACATTAAACAAACTGTACTCCTCAGTGTGCATGGGTGTACAGGTGTGATGCTGTTAGTAACATAAACCCATCCACCACGGCAAGGTCATATCACATCGGATGGGAAAAGTCGGTTGTCAATTGTCCTGAGGTGAAAACCACATAAAAAGCATCAATCAAAATCAAATCAGATTATTAATTTCTGTGCGACTGGTGCAAAACATGTTCAATATGCTGTCCACTGTTTTTTGCAATGGGTTGAAACAGAGAAACAGCACGTTCCACAACTGATCGAAGTGTTTTCAGGGTCATGTTCCACAATGTGTGCCTTCAATGCAGCTAAGTTTGCTGAACACATCATCTCTCATATAGCCCCACAGCCAGAAGTCACACGGTTTAAGATCTTGTGATAAGGACAGCCAGGCTGTAGGGGAATTGCAGCTGATAATTCTAGCATTTTCGAAATGGTGCTTCAGCAGCTGCTTAACTGGATTTGCAATCTGTGGATATGTGCCATCTTGCATAAAAATGATCACATCCATGCTGTTGGAGAGCTGGAATGACTTGGTTGTGCTAAAGACACTCATAGTGCTGACCAATGATGGTTCAGTTAACAGGACCGGAAGCACCTGTCTCTTCAAAAAAACACAGGCATATGATAATGATGCTGTAAGCCTGCACCACGCAGTGACCTTTTCAGGATGAAATGGTGCTGGGTGATTTGCATGTGGATTTTCCATTGCCCATATTCAACAATTCTGTGCATTGACATATCTTTACTGATGGAAGTGGGCTTCGTCTGACCACAAAATCTTCCACGGCCAATCATTGTCCACTTCCTTGAGAGTAAGAAATTCTAAAGCAAAGGTCTCTCTTGCTGGCAGGTCAACAGGAAGCAACTCTTGCACATGGGGAATTTTGAATGGATAGCGAAGAAGGATGTTTCGTAGGATTTTAATCACCGTGCTGACGGGTATGTCCAATGTTCGGGCAATTCTCCGTGCACTACACATTTGCACACCACCACTCATCTCCTACTGCATTGCTGTGGCCACTGCTTCCACTGACGTCGAATTAATTTGTTTCCTCCCTCTACTAGGTTGCACACCAAAAGAACCCATCTTTCCGAATTTCCAAATCATTTTCTCCAGACCCACAGCAGTCATCGGATAAATGCCTTTTTTCAAACACTTCAGTGTCCAGAACTTCTGCAGATTGACGTGTGCACAGTCATCATTCTTGTAATACAGCTTTACAAGGAGAGCGCGATCCTGCACTGAGACAATCACGGCTAACATTGCAGAGAGGAAAAGCTGTGTATCCACTTGTTTATACCAACTTCAATGGGTTGTAAGCATGACAAGTGTTTTCATTTACATGTTCTGATACATACGGCACCATTGACACTTTTTTTCCGCTTGTGCCATACATTTTCTCCCTTCTCCAATAACATTCCATTGTAATTTGATGTCATTCTGACCAATGGTGTTATTTGTACAGTGTGCAGCATTATATCGTGAACAAACTTAAACATTATTAACAAAAAAATATTTTATCCCTTGGGTGAAATACCATTGGGCTTTGGCCTGTCTCATACTAAATGAATACAAGGTTTACAAAAATTTGAACATCAACATACTACAGAACGTATAATGATAGCGACTACAATATTTCAAACAATATAGCCAATATCTATCAACCTCTGTGTCATTTTCATCATTTTCTTCCTTTGTTTCACTCAGACTCTTGAAGTATCCATTCGAAACATCTGGTGTAAATGGCATCAATGACATAACATCTTTGAGTTCTTTGTCGCAAATTGGAATGGGTTTTAAGTATTTCCTAGATAGCTCGAACAGATTAAGCTCCTGTAGTGTTCATCCTTTTCTAGTGATATTTACAGTTCTGAATTCTTCAATATCAGTGTACTGATACTTCACTTTTAAATGTGAGGCATTCCTTCATCAAAACAAAAAGCTGTCACTTAAGAAAATCAGAACTGAGATCCATAATCATGTTTGTCCTTCTTTGCAATATTTATCTGCAAAGATATCAGATCTATAAAGTCTGTTTGCTTCATTTTAACAGCTGAAAATGGCTTATTCTTGCACGATTCTCTAATGACTGTAATCCAATCATCAGGGGTGTACACAGTGGAGTGTCTGTTCTTAATGTGCTTCTCAATTCAATTGAAATCTCTATCACAGGGCAATTGTGTGTGTCCAATTTGTTGAAACCAGTGTTCAACGACATAAATTTTCCTGAACGCACTAGTGATCTGTCTAGTGCAACAGTTGTCCAGTTTTTGCCTTGGCCTCTGCAGTTATCGCTTATAATGTGAAGAATGTTTGCTTGAGACTTTTTTATTTCTAGGAATTTTACTGGACAGCTTCCTGTCTCATCAGATCCACACTTTGCTTCGTCTTCACTGCACACAAACATATGTCCCCTTTCAGAACCACAATCATGAATAGCAAAATTATACGTCCACAACTTCCTCTTATAGAATGCAGGTGCGGACGTCAGCCTGGGTGTTGGAAAAAATTGTTGTGGATCAAAGGTTATTGCAAGATGTTCCTCAGGATTTTCCCTAGCTAACTTGGAAAACTGTGTAACAATATTTTGTCCAGCACATCCTTTGGCATGACATAGCTCCCTTTCAATTTTTAATCTTCTAATCACATCTTAAGAGTTGGTCAATTGCGCATTTTTTATTTGAATTTGAAATTCATCACATGCATGACACATGTCTGAACATGGCAATTTAAAACCAATATTAAATTTGTAGTTAAAAATATCTCAAAATTTCGAAACTTTTACTTGTGGTGCACTATTTTCTTCGCAATATTTCAAACAATGTTCTTGAGATGATGAAGAAATCAACATATTATGGTCGAAGTACACTTTATTAGTTTTCTGTGTGTGGCTGTAATGACTGGCTTACTTAGGTATATTATTTATGAATTTTTGATCCGTCTGAACTGCTTCTGGTGAAATTTTCCTTGATGGATTCCCTATTTTTCCTGGAAACAAAATTAATAATAGTAATTTTAAAGGGAAATGCCCAGATAAGAGAAATTTAGTGAATTTATGTTTGAAAATTATACTTAAAGAAAAATGCTGGATAAATAAGCAGAACAGAGCAAAATTGTGGTTTTTCTGGGAAGCAACATTAAATTAATCTTTAAATACCACTTCTGTCTTTTAGAGAAGTAGAGTATCCATCAGACAATTGTTTTTGTAAGTTCTTAAGGCGTCCTTGATTGTTCTGAAGCCCATGCACACTTAAAAATGCTTCTCTGCATACCAAAATATTACAGCCATTAACCTTAACCTGGTACAAAAAAAGTAACTATTCACCGCGAAACTGCGCTATTCCTTTTCTTTTGAGTACCTAAAAAGGTAAAATATATTAATCAAAATAATAATATTTTATGTATAAAAAATACATGATATAAAAAATTAATTTCAGATTTTCATTAATCATAGTTACCTCCTTTGCACTTGTTTCATCTTAATATTGCTCAGAAGATAATTATTTTGGCAATTGAAATCACCCAATTCCAGGACTATACATTTTAGCACCAGCAGTTTGTCCTGTTTTATCAGATATGTACTCTCTGGCAGAATTTCTCTGACATTTACATTTTTCCCTTTCCCAATTGCACATATTTCTTCTTTTTTTCTGCGTTCAGGTTCTTTAGCAGGAAATACTCCGGGAGACCTTTTACGTCCGTCAGCATCCTAAGCCAAATAAAGTATTCAGAATGAGAAAGACCAAAGCCACTTTAACACATATAACATACCTTAATATATTATACAAATAGCTTTATAATATTAAAATTATTACTAATTATGTGTAATTAATAGGAGAAGTGTAAATTGTTCGTGATTAACACATACATATTTTAATTAGCAAGTATATAATAGTTATAATTACTCAATAATATTTTATGGTGATACAGTCCTAAGCCTCAATTTTTAAATGTTTAAAAAAGTAAGTATTTTCAACTTTCCATGTCATTTTTGGATGAATATTCATCAGAGGGACACTAACCGCTTCCACTGGATGAGTAATCCATCAGAACTGGCCATTTCTGTCTCAGAATCTTCTTTTTTGGTTATGCATGGAAATAACCTCTTCTTTGCCAGTGCCATTTTACTGTGGCTTTGAATTGTGACACACACACACACACACACTCGAAAAGACTACTTCCTCACTGTATGAGAACACCAAGTGTGAACTGCTCTGCTATCTAGTGAGTGAAAGCTAGAATATTTTCGCAGTAGCTTCCTCTGGTGAGTAGTTCAACTAACACAAGAAACGTATTTTAAGATGAGTTTGGCTTTGGACTATATCATTCTCACCCCTTTAATTGTCAATGCTCAAGTCGCCGAAGTGGCATCGTATAAAAGGACTTAGCGGTAGGCAACAGACCAACCCCAGATTTGGTATCCCAACCAAAAATGCCCTATGATCACTTTCCCTACAACATGGTTTTCTGCTGTACCTGAGTTTCCTCTGTACAGGAAAGCCTACACCTAAATTTCTTCTGTCATAGAATACATTATCTGATTTTAATTATGTCCTGGCTTTATGTATTTGTGCATTCTTATTATAATGAGACACACGTACAGAAATAACTGGACATGTCTCTTGGCATGATACTGCTGTTTGGGAAAACATTTAAGTAGCATATAGCACTTTTTGTTTTAGTATATGTTAGTCAGACAGCTGTATGATCATTAAACCAAATTCCCAAACTTCACTTGATCAGCCATATCAGTACAAGTATCCAAAAATTATGGGTCACACTTCATTAGGTATTTCTGTACTACCTTCCCACACCATGGACAGTTGTGTCCATTGCTGAACATTTCCCTCAACCTCTGTCACATCCTTTCTAATCACTTTAAACAAGATTTATGCCCAGAATTAAATTTCCCCTTCGAAGGACATACATTCACATAGTCATGGCTCAATCTTTTTACAGAGTACTTCATCGATTGTGAAGGTGAGCTTTTTGAAGCACCTGAATTCCTTTACACATGTAATATATTGTGTATTCCATTTCTCTAATGGCTAACCACATAAGCAGTAGAATGATATCTTGCAGGAATAGGAATAATTGTAGAAAAGTTAAACAATATACAGAGGAAGAGTACAAGAGAACAGGGTAATCTGGTATAGTTAAAACATTGGCACTCTCATTCAGAAGGTGGAGTTCGCAAATCCCCATATTACTATCTGTATTTAGGGTTTCTTTGGGTTCCTTAAATTTCTTAAGGAAAATTCTGATATGGTTCCTGTGAATAGGACAGGATGGAATTGCCCCTCATCCTTGTGCAGTGAGTTATATCCTCTCTAAAAACTTCTTCACCAATGGTGACTTTAATCCTGGTCTTCCTTTCTTTCTTTTACCAAGAAATAATAGCTGCAGCAAAACAGCTGAAGAGCTGATTCTGCTCCAGAATTTTAAGAACGTTTCCGTGTTTTGAAAGATGTTTCCAAATGGTATCTACATCGTGTAGCCGGAAACATGTTTTGAAAACTTGTCTCAAGCTGCATGTTTTGGCGTGTAATTTGTGGTTGTAGCATGCTGGAAAAATAGCTCGATTACCTTGTACCCAGATACCAATTTCAATTTTTTGGCAAGTTTTTACTTGTTGTTACATGTCTGTGACTTTTTTTAGGATCTGATGAAATTCATTACCACAAATTATTGTATAGACATTGTGTTGTACATTTAAATTCCTTCACTTATACAGATTTTATACACTATTGGTGAGGATTATGATTTTTAATCGTATATGCCAATTACATATGTATTTGCTTATTTTTGGCGGGTTTAATGTTTTTCTCGATTCTTCATTTTCCTCAGTTTATTAGTTTCTGAGTATGGACCCTACAAAAATGTAAAATAGATGTTTCACTCTACTTACAAAAGTCCTGAAACTACATAAACACCAAACTCATTGTACAGACTATACATTACATTAAAAATGAATGCCTTGTATCTTATGAATTACCTCCTAACTGTTGCAGCCTTTTATCTTGTATGTTCAAGTCAAAAATGCAAAATGTACTAATGTAACATAAAATGTGTCAACTCACCAAGTTTTGTTTGTGAAAATTACATTTACTTCCCTCCAGTAGTGTAGTAGAGCATCTTTTGAATCTAAGTTTACCACTTCATTTTGTAAACCAAGCACCTTTTCTATAACAAGGATTCAGATTTCATAGAGTGTATGAACCTTGTAACTCTGTTACTCATCCTATAAATAATGATTTCTGCAAACCATTTAATTCAGTTGATTGCCTGATTTGATCTCTCTCTAAAGCAATGACATGTATCATAAGAGTGCTGATTATTTTCAAAGACCATACTACTGAAGCTTACAAATTACTGTATTTCTCCTCTTGATCATATACTTATTGCATTGAGTTCACTCATTTACCACTCATTATCTACATGAAATATAAACAAACTTTGCTAATCTTTTATTGCTGATAATATTCTAAAGTAGTAAATGATATTTTTCTTCTTCCTTTATGCAGTGGTCAAGGTGATACAGTAGTAAGCATCCTGATAGATTTGAATGATTTCTGGACATATGAGAACAGGGAAGCCATATCTACTGATACTAATGAGGCATCTGCAGAAGTGTAATTTGCTGTGAGATAACATTATAATTATTTTATAAATTATTTTATTACTTTTTATTATTAAAAAATACATGCCTTATTGTGAGATTTTGATATGGAAATGAAAAAAACACACAAACAAATGAAGCTCAAAGTAATGAGTCCTATGTTGTTTAATATCACTGTATTTAAAATTCTAAAAATACTCATGTACAAAAACAAGTGAAAATTGTGTTAAAATTTCATATTTTTAAAGCTCTTGCATAGGTTGGTTATGATGTCACAGAGCCAAAAATCTAAGAACGCTTTTAAGTGAATTACATGCATACAAGCAAACACCAACACAGATTACTGTGTCACAATCTTTATAGTAGTCTCTTGACTCCCTTCTTGCCTGTTTTCCATCTGTGTTACACATCTTACTGTACAGTAGGCATTTGAAAAATAAAGTGAATATTTGTTTTTGGAAAGAATATTTTTTATTTGACTATATCAATGTTATCCCTACACAATAGTCCCCATTAGATATTGTAAGTTATGACATTGCTTTTTCCAGTCCCCAAAACACTTTCAGAACTTGTTCTTTGGAATAGCTTTCTCACTCTGCAATGAGGTTTTAAACTGACCTGTGCCTGTAAAATGACAGTCCTGTAATGGTTTCTTTTCAGCAACAAAAGAGTTACTTGGTGCCACATCTGTCAAATATGAAGGCTGTGGTATCATTTGAGCATTGCTTATGGTCAAAAAATCATGAACAAACTAGTGGCCTTCCAGAACTCTGATATGCTGATCCCAAGCCCAGGGCTGCCTTATGAAAGTGAGGAGGAGGGGGAGGAGCAACCACCTCTTAAAAACAGGGCTCACCTGGCCCATGTGATAATACCCTTTAAGTGATCCAAGACAGGATAACAATGAGTACTTCAATGGTAGTGAGGTCAGAAAGAATGGATCTTGGAACAGCAGAACTAGTGGAAGAAGCAACTCAAAGAAAAAAATCTAGTGTGTGTGACTTGCAACAAGCAACAACATCTGTTCACCAGAGGTATGGCTGTAAACATTGTCCTCTGAGCTAACAATCACTAGAATTGTCTTCAGGGAACTAGCAGTCAACAGTGGATATGCACTTTGTATCAGATTTTACCCTTGTAAGTAACCAGTCTTCCATTTCCAAGGAAATGAAAACTAGGCATTTGGATTCTTGGGACCTGCAAAAGACTGCAAAGGATAAGTCAGAGCATTCTGAAACCCAAAAAATCAACCACAGCAAAATAAATTACCTACCCACTTTAATATAAATTCGCTCTTAAAAACAGAGAAACTTTAAACTTTAATAAACGTTCTTAAAGCAAAAAATGCACTGTAAGAAACAAGATTTACTGATGGTTATCCCTTTGATTCAGGAGGATTTGGGATATTTAAGGGAAAACCAAAGAAAATAACTATGAACACTGTACCTCATTTTGGAACATGTTTCATTGCAAACAACACATTAAACTAAATAATAGAGTTTAAATCAGTTAATGAAAGATTTCTGTGCTAACATGCAAATTATCGAAGTAAGTTTGCACTATTTTAAATATACATGCACCAACAAAAGAGAAAAATAGAACTCAGAATGAGCAGACAGAAAATTTTTGACAAAATTTGTCAAACCTTCTAGGTCTCATTACATAGGAAAACACAGTAATACTGCTAGAAGACTTTAACGTACAAACTGACAAAGAACGTCAACACACAGCCATAGTAGGAAAATTTTCTGCACATAAAAGAACCAACACAAATAGAGAAAGACTCATAAGTCTGTGCAAACAGATGGTGCTAAAATGTATATTCTTCAAAAAAACTTTTCTAGAAAACAAACTAAAAGGGTATCATGAAATACGATTTGTGCTGAAAAACAACTCTGTCATATTGCTATAAGTAAACACTCTTAACTGGAGGCTGAAATTAGCCTGTAACAATGCCATAGCACACTTCTAAAGTTCTTTGGTTCATCAAAACTTGGTGAAAAAGACACTCGTTCTAAATTTGATCAAATGATTTGTAGAATAAAGGTAAATTCACACTTGTTTTTGATGAGACAGCACATCAGCGCCATCTGATTTGTAGATGAATAGATCCACAGGGTCATCACAAGTCAGTAAAGACACTATGTCTGAATATTTATTCTTTATTTATTTTCAGTTAAACTGGCACATGTAACGAAAGATAACAATCGATTTTACGCCAAGAAAGCTCATTTGCACACAATTTTTCATAACAAGACATACACTATGTGATCAAATGTAGGCAGACAACTGGCTGAAAATTACTCACAAGTTTGTGGCACCCTCCATTGGTTATGCTGAAATTCAGTATGGTGTTGGCCTACCCTTAGCCTTGACGACAGCTTCCACTATCACAGGCATACATTCAGTCAGGTGCTGGAAGGTTTCTTGGGGAATAGCAGCCCATTCGTCATGGAATGTTGCACTGAGGAGAGGTATCAATGACTGTCAATGAGGCCAGGCATGAAGTCGGTGTTCCAAAATCTCCCAAAGGTGTTCTATAGGATTCAGGTCAGGAATCTGTGCAGGCGAGTCCATTACAGGGATGTTACTGTCATATAACCACTCCGCCACAGGCCGTGCATTATGAACAAGTGCTCGATCGTGTTGAAAGATGCAGTCACCATCCCCAAATTGCTCTTCAACAGTGGGAAGCAAGAAGGTGCTTAAAACATCAATGTAGGCCTATGCTGTGATAGTGCCATGCAAAACAACAAGGTGTGCAAGCCCTCTTTATGAAAAACACGACCACACCCTAACACCACCGCCTCCGAATTTTACTGCTGGCACTACACATGTTGGCAGATGACGTTCACTGGGCATTCGCCATACCACCACCCTCCCATCACATCGCCACATTGTGTACTGTGATTCGTCACTCCACACAATGTTTTTCCACTGTTCAATCGTCCAATGTTTACGCTCCTTACACGAAGCTTGGCATCGTTTGGCATTTACCGGCATGATGTGTGGTTTACGAGCAGCCGCTTGACCATGAAATCCGTGTTTTCTCACCTCCCGCCTAACTGTCATAGTATTTGCAGTGGATCCTGATGTTGTTGTTGTTGTTGTTGTTGTTGTTGTTGTGGTCTTCAGTCCTGAGACTGGTTTGATGCAGCTCTCCATGCTACTCTATCCTGTGCAAGCTTCTTCATCTCCCAGTACCTACTGCAACTTACATCCTTCTGAATCTGCTAGTGTATTCATCTCTTGGTCTCCCTCTGCCATTTTTACCCTCCACGCTGCCCTCCAATACTAAACTGGTGATCGCTTGATGCCTCAGAACATGTCCTACCAACCGATCCCTTCTTCTAGTCAAGTTGTGCCACAAACTTCTCTTATTCCCAATCCTATTCAATACTTCCTCATTAGTTATGTGATCTACCCATCTAATCTTCAGCATTCTTCTGTAGCACCACATTTCCAAAGCTTCTATTCTCTTCTTGTCTAAACTATTTATTGTCCAAGTTTCATTTCCATACATGGCTACACTACATACAAATACTTTCACAAACAACTTCCTGACATTTAAATCTATACTCGATGTTAATAAATTTTTCTTCTTCAGAAACGCTTTCCTTGTCATTGCCAGTCAACATTTTATATCCTCTCTACTTCGACCATCATCAGTTATTTTGTTCCCCAAATAGCAAAACTCCTTTACTACTTTAAGTGTCTCATTTCCTAATCTAATTCCCTCAGCATCACCTGACTTAATTCGCCTACATTCCATTATCCTTGTTTTGCTTTTGTTGATGTTCATCTTATACCCTCCTTTCAAGACACTATCCATTCCGTTCAACTGCTCTTCCAAGTCCTTTGCTGTCTCTGACAGAATTACAATGTCATCGGCAAACCTTAAAGTTTTTATTTCTTCTCCATGGATTTTAATACCTACTCTGAATTTTTCTTTTGTTTCCTTTACTGCTTGCTCAATACACAGATTGACCAACATCGGGGAGAGGCTACAACCCTGTCTCATTCCCTTCCCAACCACTGCTTCCCTTTGATGTCCCTCGACTCTTATAACTGCCATCTGGTTTCTGTACAAATTGTAAATAGCTTTTCGCTCCCTACATTTTACCCCTGCCACCTTCAGAATTTGAAAGAGAGTATTCCAGTCAACATTGTCAAAAGCTTTCTCTAAGTCTACAAGTACTAGGAACGTAGGTTTGCCTTTCCTTAATCCAGCTTCCAAGATAAGTCGTAGGGTCAGTACTGCCTCACGTGTTCCAATATTTCTACGGAATCCAAACTGATCTTCCCCGAGGTCAGCTTCTACTAGTTTTTCCATTCGTCTGTAAAGAATTTGTGTTAGTATTTTGCAGCCATGATTTATTAAACTGGTAGTTCGGTAATTTTCACTTCTGTCAACACCTGCTTTCTTTGGGATTGGAATTATTATGTTCTTCTTGAAGTCTGACGGTATTTTGCCTGTCTCATACATCTTGCTCACCAGATGGTAGTTTTGTCAGCACTGGCTCTCCGAAGGCCGTCAGTAATTCTAATGGAATGTTGTCTACACCCGGGGCCTTGTTTCGACTCAGGTCTTTCAGTGCTCTGTCAAACTCTTCTCCCATTTCATCTTCATCTACATCCTCTTCCATTTCCATAATATTGTCCTCAACTACATCACCCTTGAATAGACCCTCTATATACTCCTTCCACCTTTCTGCTTTCCCTTCTTTGCTTAGAAATGGGTTTCCATCTGAGCTCTTGATATTCATACAAGTGGCTCTCTTTTCTCCAAATGTCTCTTTAATTTTCCTCTAGGCAGTATCTATCTTACCCCTAGTGAGATAAGCCTCTACATCCTTACATTTGTCCTGTAGCCATCCCTGCTTAGCCATTTTGTACTTCCTGTCGATCTCATTTTTGAGACGTTTGTATTCCTTTTTGCCTGGTTCATTTACTGCATTTTTATATTTTCTCCTTTTATCAATTAAATTCAATATTTCTTCTGTTACCCATGGATTTCTACTAGCCCTCGTCTTTTTACCTACTTGATCCTCTGCTGCCTTCACCACTTCATCCCTCAAAGCTACCCATTCTTCTTCTACTGTATTTCTTTCCCCTATTCTTGTCAATTGTTCCCTTATGCTCTCCCTGAAACTCTGTACAACCTCTGGTTTAGTCAGTTTCTCTAGGTCCCATCTCCTTAAATTCCCACCTTTTTGCAGTTTCTTCAGTTTTAATCTACAGTTCATAACCAATAGATTGTGGTCAGAGTCCTCATCTGCCCCTGGAACTGTCTTACAATTTAAAACCTGGTTCCTAAATCTCTGTCTTACCATTATATAATCTATCTGATACCTTCTAGTATCTCCAGGATTCTTCCATGTATACAACCTTCTTTTATGATTCTTGAACCAAGTGTTAGCTATGATTAGGTTGTGCTCTGTGCAAAATTCTACCAGGCAGCTTCCTCTTTCGTTTCTTACCCCCAATCCATATTCACCTACTACGTTTCCTTCTCTCCCTTTTCCTACTGACAAATTCCAGTCACCCATGACTATTAAATTTTCATCTCCCTTCACTATCTGAATAATTTCTTTTATTTCATCACACATTTCTTCATTTTCTTCGTCATCTGCGGAGCTTGTTGGCATATAAACTTGTACTACTGTGGTAGGCATGGGCTTCCTGATGTAGTTTGGAATTCCTGTGTGATAATCTGGATATATGTCTGCCTATTACACATTATGACCTCCTTCAACTATCGGTGGTCTGTGTCAGTCAACAGACAAGGTCCGCCTGTAGACTTTTGTGCTGTACATGTCCCTTCACATTTGCACTACACTATCACATCAGAAGCCGTGGCCCTAGGGATGTTTAGGTGGGTGGAAATCTCACATACAGACGTATGACACAAGTGACACCCAATCTCCTGATCACGTTCGAAGTCAGTGAGTTCCACAGAGTGCCCCATTCTGCTCTCTCACAATGTCTAATGATTACTGAGGTTGCTGATATGGAGTACCTGGCGGTAGGTGGCAGCACAATGCACCTAATATGAAAAACATATGTTTTTGGGGGTGTCCAGATACTTTTGATAACATGGCGTACTGTGCATGATGCGCCATCTACAGACACTGGACAATAACTTGGACAGCTATCATCTTCAGACTGGCTACTCATTCCACTGTCTGATGAGCGTACATTCAGTTCTCTATATAACATAGCATTGTTTTCCAGTGTTATAGAAGTTCCTTTGTCCAAATAATTACAATGTTATTCATTTACAAAAGATATTTTATGTAGGCCTGCAATAAAATTCAGAAATTTCGAAATATGCCATGTCCCCAGGTTTGATCACATATTGTAGTATTAAAATCTTGCATTGAGAGATATTGTTTCTGGTGAAGTTAATTTTTTTTTTTTAATACACTTGATTATTTGTCTGATGAGTAATTAAGATTTTCCATGGCTCGTATGAAATTTAGACTTTTGGCGAATACGTGTGCCATTTGTATAAATGAAATGAAAACTAATTATAACTTTAAGACGTTGATTGCTGCATATACAGGGTATTACAAAAAGGTACGGCCGAACTTTCAGGAAACGTTCCTCACACACAAATAAAGAAAAGATGTTATGTGGACATGTGTCCGGAAACACGTAATTTCCATGTCAGAGCTCATTTTAGTTTCGTCAGTATGTACTGTACTTCCTCGATTCACCGCCAGTTGACCCAATTGAAGGAAGGTAATGTTGACTTCGGTGCCTGTGTTGACATGGGACTCATTGCTCTACAGTACTAGCATCAAGCACATCAGTACGTAGCATCAACAGGTTAGTGTTCATCACGAACGTAGTTTTGCAGTCAGTGCAATGTTTACAAATGCGGAGTTGGCAGATGTCCATTTGATGTATTAGCACGGGGCAATAGCCGTGGCGTGGTACGTTTGTATCGAGACATTTCCAGAACGAAGGTGTCCTGACAGGAAGACGTTCGAAGCAATTGATCGGCGTCTTAGGGAGCACGGAACATTCCAGCCTCTGACTCGTGACTGGGGAAGACCTAGAACGACGAGGACACCTGCAATGGACGAGGCAATTCTTCATGCAGTTGACGATAACCCTAATGTCAGCGTCAGAGAAGTTGCTGCTGTACAAGGTATTGGGGACGGCTGTGATACAATATGCCACTCTCCAGGGCTGCATCAGGGATTCCATGCGATGGAGGGTGGATGCATGTATCCTCGCTAACAGAGGACATTTTGAACAATTCCTGTAACAAAGTGTTTGAAGTCACGCTGGTACGTTCTGTTGCTGTGTGTTTCCATTCCATGATTAATGCAATTTGAAGAGAAGTAATAAAACGAGCTCTAACATGGAAAGTAAGCGTTTCTGGACACATGTCCACATAACATATTTTCTTTCTTTGTGTGTGAGGAATGTTTCCTGAAAGTTTGGCCGTACCTTTTTGTAACACCCTGTATAGCGATGGATATTTCACACCACCAGGCCAGGCTTTGATGTGGCCACTGACAAGCACATGGTCAGGCTTAAGGCTCTGCTGTGGCACCAGTGGCTTTATAGCTGTCAACATGTTAAGGGTGCCAATTCTTTTTAAATACAGTGAAGCACCAATTTTCATACTATCATGTTTTTACATAACAACTTGGGAAAAGTTTTATTATACTGTAGACAAATTTGGGAAGAATACAATTTTGTAAATACCTCAGAGCATTGTGTAATTATGTAAAAGTCATAACATCCATACTTTATGATCAGAATTGCTATAAATGTTACCCAAATGGAGGTGGAATCATCTCTTTCAGTTGACCAAGGGTGATACTGTAAGATCTAGCTGATTTAGAAATCCCATAATTTTTTTTTTTTAATATAATGTACGCAATGTAAAAGTTGCTGAGTGCTGGTTAGTTTCAGACCACTACCTATGTATCATTAACTATTTAGAAAAAAGAACCAATACCAACCCAAAAAGTTTAGCATACAGATGCTACATAGAGAAAATGATAAATTCTTTTTTGTTGGGAACAACTTCAAAAAAATATTACTAAGGTGGAAAAGAAACTGTTCCTCTTAAAAAGAAATGGAAACTGCCTGGTGGAATGATGATTGGTGTGAGTTAATTATAAAGAGACAAGAAACGTGGGATATCTAGAACATAAATAAAAATGATAAGGGTGGGGAAAATTTTATAGAAGCCAGGAAACTTACATCAAAAGATCTCACAAATATCAGAGTTAAAGAAAGTTAAAGAATAACTAACATCAGTTGAGTCATAACAGCACACAAGCACAAAGACTTTTATAGTTTAGAGAAGTAGGCACCACCCTGTTTAGAGTTTACAGGTCCAAAAAGCACAGAAGTCTGCATATATCATTGAGAACTGAAGAACACTTTTAGGTACTTCAAAGAACTACACAACTGTGATCCACCAAAAGACGATTTCATTGTGATAACATAATCCAAGTACAACGACACTCAAAGCCATAAAACTATAGAGCAAATCAGAGAAATTATAAAACAACTTAAGGAAACACACTAGTGAGAACATTATTCTGTGTCCAAGATATTTGGACAACAAACTGCGTACCCAGGGTGCATACACCCTGGGATAACTGGGAAAAACCCGGGAATTTTTTCATCCAGGAAAAATGTGGGGAGTTTTTCATTGTTTTAGTTTACAGTTAAATTTTTTATTCACCATATAGATGAGATGCTGAGTCGCAGATAGGCACAACAAAAAGACTCTCACAATTATAGCTTTCAGCCATTAAGGCCTTCGTCAACAATAGACAGACATACAAGCCCATGAGCGCTCTCTCTCTCTCTCTCTCTCTCTCTCTCTCTCTCTCTCTCTCTCTCTCTCTCTATCTCTCTCACGCGCACGCAAGCACACACTGACCCACGCGAATGCAGTCTCAGGCAACTGAAACCACAGTGCGAGCAGCAGTGCCAGCGCATGATGGGACTGGCGACTGGGTGGGGGTAAGGATGAAGTTGGAGTGAGGAGGGGGAGGGATAGTATGGGGGAGGGGGGGGGGGGGTGGACAGCGAAGTGCTGCAGGTTAGACTGAGGGCAGGGGAGAGATGGGGAGTGGGGGTGGGTCAAGTAGCAGAAAAGGAAAGAAATAAAAAGACAGGGTGTGGTGGTGGAATGACGGCTGTGTAGTGCTAGAATGGGAACAGGGAAGGGGCTGGATGGGTGAGGACAGTGACTAACAAAGGTCTTTCACATTCCATTCTGGGTTTTCCATTGTTTGATCAGTTAAATTTTTGTCGTTTTGACCAGTAAGAACTGATTACTTTAACCAGCTACTGCAGAATAATATTGCAGCAATAAAACATAGACGAGAGAATAACACCAAAATGAAACTTCAGTTGCAAAGAAATGCACCAGTTACAACAAAACTCAGTGCACACACAAGCATCTGGCAACAGCAAAATCTGTCAAAGACTATGCAATACTTCTTAACAACAAACTGCTTTCATTGTTTCTTTCTCGTGGGCCTCGTTTCGATGAGCATGATGTCACAGGTGTTTAATTTCTAACAGGTTGTTAAAACATATTGCGAATGGTGGTTTGGAAAGGGTTACTTTCTAAGTAGATGTACTTTTACACAAGGTGAATTATGTTACATGTGGTAATATGCAATTACTTTCTTAAATCAAGGAGCTTTAGACTTATTTAAAACTGAACACTGAGGACCAGAAACTTAGAAAAATTTTGTGCCCAAAAGACCATTACTTAAAATTTCACTGGAACATTTGTGTCTGATATATCTTAGAGGGTAACACACATTACAAAGACAAAGTTTCGTGGTTAATTTGTCTTACTTATTTTAGTTCTTTAATAGATTACAAATTATGCAACAACAGCAGCAAAAAGTAGTAACTATCCTTCAGAAAAAATGTTAAGTGAGTCATTGAGCAATTTCTAACATAATTGGCTTTTCCGTGTAAAAGTAAATGCTTGACGGAACACATATTTTGCCAGATAACCTAAATGTTTGCTGCACAGCAGTGAAATTTATAATTGTGCTCATCATAAATATTCAGCTGCTGCAGTTTAAGCTGTGCTCTTAGGATCCTGTCTAATCACACCACCCTCAGGGAGGAAGAAAACTTGTTGATGATCTGTGTTATATGTGAAAGCCGAGGCTTTCTTTTTTTTTTTTTAAGCAGTATACATGCATATTAATTTAAACCGTTAACTTTTCTTACTTGTGTGTGCATTCTACTTTACACCGGTGCTGCTATTGGAGGTCCTGTAACGTGAACTATAATTGATTGACAAATGTGCATCACAATCTAGATTTCAATGCTTCGGAAGCTACTGTGCTATATTTGGTGGAATTTGTGTTTATACTTTCATAATACAAAAATATACAATGTAAATGTTGCCATGCATCAAAGATTTTACAAAGCTGGGTTGAGTTTCCTAAAGCACTGGGGAGTTCTATGCCAGTGTATAAAACTTTCACCATTCAAATGATTGATAAGTTCTACAGCTCCGAGGGAAAGTATATTTCCACATCTATATATATACTCCACTATCCATCAAGCGGTGTGTGGCGGAGGCCACTATTCACACCAAAGTCATATTCCCCCCCCCCCCTCCCCCCCCCCCCTCTGTTCCACTCGCGGATCGCATGACGGAAAAACCACTGTCTGAACGCCACAGTATGAGCTCTAATTTCCCTTATCTTTGAATGGTGATCATTGCGTGATTTTAAAGTTGGTGGTAACAATATACGCTCTACATCCTCGGCGAAGATCAGATTTTGGAATTTAGTGAGCAGCCCCTTCCGTTTAGTGGAACTTCCTGCTATTCCAATGATCTCTGATAGAGGATGGATAAGAATGGTGCTATATTTGTAGCATAGTCAACATAAAATCTTATGGGGATACTGTCTGAGCCAGATGCCTTCCTGGCATCTAAGGATCTTAACTGTTTTACAATCCCAGATACACTAAACACTATGTCAGCCATCCTTGCGTTTGTTCGTCAATTGAAAGGGGGAATGGTGCTGCAGTCCTCTACGTAAACGAGTTTTTGAAAGCTAGGTTTAGAATTTTGGCCTTCTGTTTATCATCATCCGTTACATTACCTGTATTGTCACTTAACGTGGAAAAATATACTTTCAACTAAGAAAAAGTGAATTTTTGCAATGGAAAAATTATATTCTCACACAAGAAAAAGTGTATTTTTAGCAAAGGATTTAACTTTTACAAGCTTTCAGAGCCAGTGACTCCTTGTGGCAGAAGAGTTGAAGGGGAAGAAAGAGGGGTGAAGGAAAAGGACTGTAGAGGTTTAGGGAAAGGGATACAGTTCAGGGTGAACTGTCCAAACCTTTGAAATAAAGTCAGGAGTATGAAAGGAGATGGTTTGTCACCCCTGCTTTTCAACTGCACATTAGAGAAGGTAGTGACAAAATTGAGAAAATCCATCAATACTGAGGGTGTTCAACTAGCAAGAAACTCAAATAAAATCATCCAGAGATTGTCTTAACTTCTGCAGATGATGAGGCATTAATTACTAGCGCACTAAATAGCACCATCACAGAAATGCAGACAAAATACAAGGGGCATTCAGGAAGTATGCAACATACTTCTTTTTCTGAAAGCAGGTTGGTTTTGCTCACGAGTGCAATACACCATATTATTCTCCACTCTTTTGGCTACAAAACCCTATTTTTCAACATAATCTCCGTTCAGTGCGACAGCCTTCTGCCACCTTACTAGAAAGGCATGTATGCCCCCTTGGTACCACTCTACTGGTTGATGTCAGAGCCAATGTCTTCCTGCATCAATAACCTCCCCATCATTCACTACTGCTTCCTGTGGAGTGCATCCTTTATTGGAACAAACAGATGGAAATCAGAAGGTGCAAGATCCCAGATATTGGGTGGATGAAGAAGAACATTCTGATGAAGCTTTGTGAGCTCTTCTCGGGTGTGCAGCCTTGTGTGAGGCCTTGCATTGGCACGGCAAAGCAGAAGATTGTTTGAATTTTTGTGGCAACAAACGCAATGAAGTAGTTTCTCAAATTTCCTGAGGACAGCACAATACACTTCAGAGTAGATCATTGCACCATGAGGGAGGACATCAAACAGAATAACTTGTTTAGAGTCCCAGAAGACTGTCACCATGACTTCATCACCTGAAGATGCAGCTTTGGAGTTTTACTACAGGGGAGATTGGCGTGGCACTACTCCATGGACTACCATTTTGTTTCCGGTTCGAAGTGATGAACCCTTGTTCCGTCACATGTGATGATGTTTGACAAAAAATTGTCACGATCAGCCTTGTAATATGCAAGCAGTTATGCACAGATGGCCCTTCATTGCTCTTTATGGTCTTCTGTTAGCCGGTGAGGAACTCAGCAGGCAGAAACTTTTGAGTACCCCAACTGGTGGACGAGTGTGTCCATACTAACAACAGAGACATCCAGTTGAGCAGCGAGATTGTAATCTGTCAATCACCTCAAATTGAGTATGTCTGCACATTCCAACGTTGCAGGAATCACAGCTTTTTGCGGCCAGCCAGCATGTGGGAGATCAGACCGTTTTATGTGATCTACCATGCTTTTGTTTACTGCCATGTTTTTGTAAACATTCTGCAAGTGCCTGTGAATATCTACAATGGTCTGGTTTTCTGTCAAAAGTAACACAGTGACACCTCTGCTTGGAATGCACCTCCGTTACAGATGCTATCAGAATGTCATGGAACTGTGGGAGCTGAAGTGGAATATCCACAATGTACCACAACAAATTCTACATTTTTCACCCAAAATAGGCTGAGAAACAAAATGTGTTGAATTACCTACTGAACACCCCTTGTAGAACAAAGAAACACAGTCAATAACAAATATCAGTGATGTTCTCCAATACCTTAAAATTCATGACAATACAATACATAAAACAAACTGTTTTAAATACCCAAAGGAAGAGCAATACAAAAGAAAAATAGCAGTTTAAAATGGAATACATAAAATGGAAAGAGCATATCATATGACAAAAACCATATGTAACAAAAAAATCTTTGTCATGTAGCACAAAATGAAGACACTGTCAAACAGTGGTAAGTACTGTATCTAGCACAAATACTTAAACAAACAAGATTTTGTGATCTTGAGAAACCAGAAAAAATTGAAAGAAGCATTTTGAGGAAAATACTGGACCAAAAGTAATAGTAATGCTGAATACAAATTAAAATCAAACAAAAAGCCCTATTTGAAAATGGAGAAGTTAAATGATGTAATAAAGAAAAGAAGACTAGCTCACTGGATATGGGCACATATATCGAATGGATAACAACAGAATAACCAAGCAGACCTTTAACTTACCAGACAGCTACAAACCCAGACCTACATGTTTTACTGAAACTGACAAAGATATTAAAAAACACTTGAATTAGAGTTATAAAATAGATAACAGAGTATTTTTTTTTTTTTTAGAGAAGCAACACAAAATGCAGGTGTCGTGTTCCAAGCAAGGATGTGTACAACAAATACTGCAAGATCCCACCAGCACGCAAGCATAACCATTTGCCTGGCGCCTCTCAACCCCATGCAGCAGCCTCTGGGTGGCACACACTAACGTGGATGTTTCCCTGCTTGTGAGCCACTTCCTCCATCATTCTTGTATGTCCACTGATAGAGGTGACAGCAGCCAATAGGGAATGCTGCCAACTGTGGACTATTTTGCTTCTGCCTTGTATGGGCGAACATGGGTTCCAGCCAATAGGGTATGCTGCCAGCTGTGGACTGTTTCGCTTCTGCCTTGTATGGGTGGACGTGGGATTCTTCCACAAGCAGGCTCAAAACACGACATGCAGTGGTCACTCAGTCAGTTCCACATAAGCAACGCAAAGTTCGGCACCAACAAATAGACAATATACTTCAGTGCCTGCAGTTAGTGCAGCACAGTACTCTGAAGCCTGCCTTCCACCATAGCAGTCACTATTCATGGAGTACTTGGACTGTCAAGTGTCTGCTCAATTATAATCAGTTACAGTGACTGCCAAGTCCGACCCACTCTTAGCTCTGTTCACTTCAATAATTAAAGTACTAAAGAAATAAGCAAACTTTGCGACCTTCTAACTATGCATTCATTTGCATGATAAATACAAGTTAGTATGAGCAAGTGAATGTAGAACAGTTAAAGTTTATTATTTCTATTTAACTTTGTGCTCACTGATGTTGAAATTCTTGTCTGACTGTTCATCTAGATAGTTGATTGTGCTTGTCACAAGACATTTGAGTTGTTGCTTGGAAATGTGTAAATTAAAATAATATAATGAAGCAGGTTACTTTCTTCGCATAAGTTTTTAATGAATGTCAAATCCTCCACTGCACAACAATCAGAGCACTTGTTCACAAGTTAATAAAATCATTTACAATATGAATTTACAGTCCAGCACCTTATGCTCATTCCCATCTTGCTACTCCATAACAAACAAACTGACTCCAGTTAATTGATTATTCACATACAAACATATGCATATACTATTGTAATACTATGTTTCATAACCAGAGAGATACAGTCAATTAATATTTCAATAAATTAAAGCATTTTTATCAATTTTATCGTATTGAATGATTGTGGAAAACAAGAGGTACAATTATAATACTAAATTGTAACATTCATAACTTTAACTTATTGTGTATTGTGTTGTTCTATATTTTGTGCAGAAAAAAAGAGGTATGTTGAGCAGTACCACTACACAAGAGACAGCATAGTTAATTAGTATCATTGTATTAGTTAGGAGAAGTGTCACACACCAAAGTGTACCAAAGGTAAGTACAATTTTTTAACATGCTCATAAAAAATGTTATTTGTTACTTCTTATTGTGTTACCACATCTCTGTTATAGTGCTGCCCTATCAGATAAGCATTAAATAATCATAGCAAGCAATGGCTTCTCATCTTCATTAATGATCTCCCACTTTGCTCTGATGCAAAGAGTAAATTTACTCTTTTTGCAGATGACACTACAATTCTAATTGATGATTTTACAGACAACAATCTTGAACAAACTACAAACAAAGTTTTCAATGATATAGTAAATTGGTTTTCTTCAAATGGTCTCTCATTCAATACAGATAAAACCCTTTACACGAGATTCCATACTCCGCAAAGAAATCTGGAAGAAATTAACATTAAGTGTAGAGATCAAGCAATACAAAAAGTTGAGGTTACAAAATGCGTGGGTGCTTATATAGACAGCAAATGTAATTGGTTGACACACATTCTTTATCTTTACAAAACACTTAGCTCAGCAATATTTGCACTGCGGGTTATTGCTTCAGTGGCTGACATAGATACCATTAAGGCTTCTTACTTCAGCTATTTTCATTCATTAATGTCATATGCTATTATACTCTGGGGGAGCCAACCTCTTCTCTCGCAAAGAAAATTTTCACTGCACAGAAAAAAGCCATCAGAATAATGAGTGGTGTCCATCACAGACACTCTTGTAGATGCTTGTTTCGAAAGATGGGGATCCTTACCACCGCCTCACAGTATATCTTTTATTTGTTGACCTTTGTCTATATAACCCTTCTATCTATAAAGATAACAGCCAATTTCATGACTATAACACAAGGACCAAAAACAGTCTGCACATTGAATTGAAAAGTCTCACTATGGTTCAAAAAGGAGCTTACTACTCCAGTATTAAGCTGTTTAATGCTCTCGCACCACACATCAAATGCCTTAACAATAGATTGCCAGCATTCAAACAAACTCTCAAGGAGTACCTGATAGAGAAATCTTTTTATACAATTGATGAATATGTGAAAGAAAATGTATATAATCACTAAACTTGCAAGTATTGTATAAATAGTGTAATTAATTTTGTTTTGAATAGGCATATGAAAATTGTTTATTGGTATTTCTGTATTTTCCTTGGAATAGTGAACTTATCTTGATTCCTGTATATGTTACTCATCCTTAACATGTGAAACAAAAACTTTCTGTTAGTTGCATGTGCTGTTGTTTAGTTGGTACCGTATTTACATTGTATCTTTTTGTTGCATTTTTTTGTAAGATATATTTCAGGTGTGTACAATCAGACACATGCCATATGATATATATATTACTTATCCTTAATATGTGAAAAACAATTTTCTGTTTGTTGATTGTGCTGTTGTCTATTGATTTTATTTACATTGTGTCTTTATTTTATGTATTTATACAAGTTATGCTTGAACTATGTACAATTTGACACTTTCCATATCCTTGCAATTCATTCGCTTCCAGAATCTACGGAACATGAAATAAATAAATAAATAAAATAAGTAACTATAGCAGTGAAATGTTTTTTCTGCTACCATGAAAGTTTGGGCTGAATTAAGAGTAGCCTTCAGTTACTGCATTCACAACAGGAGGATTTCAGGAAAGAAATAAGGCTGAAAATGGAAGGGAAAGGACACAAGACACAGTATCCAAAGCAGTAATAAATACGCCTGAACTGATGCCCAGTCCGAAAGAAAGAACACAGAATTGATATCTACATCTACATGGTTACTCTGCAATTCACATTTAAGTGCCTGGCAGAGGGTTCATCAAACCATTTTCATAATACTTCTCTACCATTCCACTCTCGAATGGTGCGTGTGAAAAAGGAACACCCACCCCCTGATATGAAAGCAGTATATTTTCTGAAATCAGGAGTGATTGCGACTTGCAAAACGAATTTGTCAAGTTGATCATGAATTGTTCCTCTAAATTTTCTGGTTTGGTGCGTACAGATGGTATAATTTCATTTACAGCACATGCGTCCAACACCACTCTAATATTTCCGTTAGGTTTCTTGACTACAAGCAATGGACTACAGTAGGGAGATGTGGTAGGTTCGATGATCTTCCACTCTAACATCTGTTTAAGTTCTTGCCACACCACAGGTCGTTGACATAGTGGTACATTATAGGTTTTGTGATAGAAATTTGGTGAGGCTTGACTTCAATATTATAAACGTATGTCTTAATGCCACCTGGTCATTTAGTAAAGACCTGTATATACTTGGATAGTACTTGATAAAGCTTATTGCGTTCATCACCAGTAACAGCATTGGTTTAACTTAACATATGGGTAATCAGTGTTTTCAAGCCATCATATTCTGTATCAGGTGCGAGTGTATGTATGTTTGTTTCGTCGCTCTCTTGCAAAAATTGTACCCTGTACAATACTTGTCATGTTTGACAGTCCTGGTATCCAAGTCAATCGTGATTTCACGGCCCTTATGTCTAAGGAAACATTTACGTTTCGAGAAGTCAATAATACTAGCCTCCTTATATAACACATCTACACCTATAATACTATTAGTAACTAGACTCTGGACCACGCGGAATGGGCCATTGTACTGTTCCATTATCTATCTTAATGGTCACAAAAACCTGTTCTGTAACTCTACTACACTTATTATCTACGGCAGTTAAAATCTTACACTTTTGAACAGGGAACTGGTACAAATTCAAATATTTTCTTATAGAAATTATACGACAAAACTCTAACAGTCGCTCTTGTGTCCAAAAAAAAAAATAATGGTTGGAATACCTCCTACTATACCATTTTTTGTAGCTAAAACTATGTCATTGCTAGATGAACAGTATTGTGTATTTTACTGCAATAGTTCATCAGATAAGCGCTCATAATGACTGTAGCATATAAATAACAGTGGTTGCAGCCTAAAACTATTTGCTACATAATCATTGTGTTGTTCATCAGTGGGTGTATCAAACAATGATTTGATATTGAAGTTGCTCCCCAAACCTTCTTCAGTCACGACCTGGGTCCCCTTGACTGTATTTGCTACGGACCTGTGTTGATGTTGTACTGAGGAGGTGGACCAGTATTTTGTTACGCATTACCATAGTTACTTTTCAAGTTTTGCTGTTGATTTTGTACAGGCTGATAATTGTTTCTGTTTTTATTCCAGTTTTTGTTGTTTCGATTTCTGTTATTTCCATTACTATTGTTGCGGGCGCCTCTTGTGTGGTTTGTCGCTTGTTGTGCATGATAGGTTATGATTAGGGCCCGGATTTTAATTACCTAAAAACACTGAAAGCAGGCCGGAGTGGCCGTGCGGTTCTGGGCGCTACAGTCGGGAGCCGAGCAACCGCTACGGTCGCAGGTTCGAATCCTGCCTCGGGCATGGATGTGTGTGATGCCATTAGGTTAGTTAGGTTTAATTAGTTCTAAGTTCTAAGCGACTGATGACCTCAGAAGTTAAGTCGCATAGTTCTCAGAGCCAAACACTGAAATATGCAAACATTTATGACCTAAAACTTACATAAATATGACCTTTAAAATAAAATATGACTTAATAGAAGTTCATTTAAAGCATTCTTGTTTATTTATTTAATTTTTTATTCACCATAAAGTAATATAAAATTCACTTCTCAAAATATTGTAAGTATAGTTATTTCTCCAGAATGAGATTTTCACTCTGCAGCGGAGTGTGCGCTGATATGAAACTTCCTGGCAGATTAAAACTGTGTGCCCGACCGAGACTCGAACTCGGGACCTTCTGATATGAAACTTCATGGCAGATTAAAACTGTGTGCCTGACCGAGACTCGAACTCGGGACCTTCTGATATGAAACTTCCTGGCAGATTAAAACTGTGTGCCCGAACGAGACTCGAACTTGGGACCTTCTGATATGAAACTTCCTGGCAGATTAAAACTGTGTGTCCGACCGAGACTCGAACTCGGGACCTTCTGATATGAAACTTCCTGGCAGATTAAAACTGTGTGCCCGACCGAGAGTCGAACTCCGCTGCAGAGTGAAAATCTCATTCTGGAAACATCCCCCAGGCTGTGGCTAAGCCATGTCTCCGCAATATCCTTTCTTTCAGGAGTGCTAGTTCTGCAAGTTTCGCAGGAGAGCTTCTGAAAAGTTTGGAAGGTAGGAGACGAGGTACTGGCAGAAGTAAAGCTGTGAGTACTGGGCGTGAGTCGTGCTTCGGTAGCTCAGTTGGTAGAGCACTTGCCCGCGAAAGTCAAAGGTCCCGAGTTCGAGTCTCGGTCGGGCACACAGTTTTAATCTGCCAGGAAGTTTCATAGTTATTTCTGTCTGTAGGGTTTGTGGCTAATTTGCACCTATTTTTTGAATGTATGAATATTTTATTTTCTAAATACAGTGAAAAGATCATCTATAGAAACAGTAAAACAATGTTTTTAGTGCTGCAGAGTATTCAAAGCTTTTCACATTATTTAATACCGTATGTCAATCTTCAGTATCTGCAAAGTTGCACTGAATCACAAGGTGGATTTTCAGGTTTTCCATTGTCAAAGATCTATGGTTGTCGCTGAGGATAGTTTTGTACCTGAAAAAGCTCCTCTCCACTTCAGAAGACGTCACTGGAGCGTATTTGAAGGCTGATAGGTCACTGGAGTTTAGCTTTGTTTCAGTAACTTCAAAGGTTGCGGCATTCCCTGAAAGACTGTCATTAATTCTGCACAGTGTACAATATCCAGGATTCCATTGGAGAACACTTTGCAATTTGGTTTTCAGTTTGTCAGTCACATGACCACGAGCTCGACCCAACTCACTCTGCACATGTTGCATAATACTCAGCGCCTCACATAGCTGAGTGCTAATAGCTTCCAGTCGTTTGTTGGCTTTTGATATCACTGAAAAATTGGCGTTGATGTATGCCATGTTTCGAGACAATGTATCTGTAAAAACTTCTTTCACAATTTTGATAGCACTTGATTCATCGCTATCAAGCTCACAGAAGATTGTCTTTATTTGGGTGTAGTTGATGCAGTAATACTCAGAAGCATTCAGCCAAGAACAACATCGTGTAAGAACAGGTTTAGGTGGGAGGGGCGTTGAAGGTGCTTGTTCCTTGAATTTCTGCACCTGTAGCGTAGCCTTCTCATAGATTTTCTTGCCACAGACATTAATTTGCCCACGTCAGGGTAATTTGATCGCACCTCTTCGGCAACTCTGTGCAACGCATGTGCAAGGTATGTGGCGCACACCATACTGGGGACGGAATCTGAAGCTCTTTGGCTGCTTTAGCCATATATGAAGCACTATCTGTTACAAGCAGCAAAACGTTGTATCTTTTCACACCATCTGGCCAGAGTAGCTTCAGAGAGTTGTCAAACAAAATAGCAATCGTCGAACTGTTTACTCTATCAAGAGCTTCACACGTTAGTAATAAATGGCGCCTGAACCGCACGGCCACTCCGGCCGGCACACGTTAGTAGGAACATATCTCCAGGTCCATCAACTTTTAGTACACCAACAACAACATTTGCAATATATCGCCCACTAATATCCGTAGTTTCATCTACCAACAGCCAGATCTTTTGCTCAGCAAAAGTAATTCGTATTTTGTTGAGCACATCATTGTAGCATATGGATAAATAGTTCTTTCACAGTGTAGATGCATCTGGAACTGGATGTGTTGTGTACTTCTCCAAGAACCATCTGAAGTGTGGATTCTTCAGCTTTTCCAATGGGATGTTGCAGGAAACCATCATCCCACACAAATCCTTGCAGAATGATTGCACGGTTGACGATTGACCTGTCTGTTCAAGTAACAGCGTTTGCCTCCCGTTATTTTCAGCACTTAGTTTCACACAGCTGCTGTGTTTAGCGGGATTACAGTGTTGTTGCACATTAAAGCGCTTTTCTGCACTAGCTTTAACTTCACACAGTGTACAGAATAATATTTTCCAATCAACACCTGTGCGACTGCGATGATTATTACGGCAGAGGCCACCTTTGTTGGCTCTAAGAGCGTATTGTCGACTCTGCACAACAATGTTTTATGTTCGCGAAACGACTGTTGTGGTAAACCGATTTTCTGCTACAGTCCTGAGAAATAATAGCTCGTTAAATACTGTCTCATGAGCAACATATTCATTTTCTTATTTGTGTGTCCTGTAAGATACGAGAAAAACGGTATATGCATTTTTGGCAAAAGTTGGCGGAAATATGACCTATTATATTAAAAGTTAGCCGCCATATGACCTATTACTAAAATTTGTTGAAATATGACTTTATATGCACAATCAAAATAATTTTTCGACACTAATGTGCCTAGATTTGTGTATAAAATGGCTCTGATCACTATGGGACTTAACATCTGAGGTCATCAGTCCCCAAGAACTTAGAACTACTTAAACCTAATCAACCTAAGGACATCACACACATCCATGCCTGAGGCAGGATTCGAACCTGCGACAGTAGCGGTCGCGCGGTTCCATATTGAAGCTCCTAGAACCGCTCGCTCGGCCACTCCAACCGGCAGATTTGTGTATAAATTGTTCTAAAATTCACCCTATAGTTCAGAAAAAAATATGACTTTTCATTAAAATCCGGGCCCTAATTATGATTACAGTTCATAATGGGGTGTGTCTGCTGATGTTTGAATTTGTTTTGGTTTGCAGAAGGAAGCTGTTGATTCTGCTGCGCTACATAACCGACAGTAGCCGACGCGCTAGGATTAAGTTGGCTACCCTGTGCGTTTTGCCTACCTCTGACGTACACATTGTGCCAGACTGGCAGCTGTTTTGCCGTGCGGAACGTTGATCCTCATATAACATATCAACAGAATCAAGCACAGACAGAAAATATTCTGCATCGTTGTCTGGAATATGCAATACCTTCTCTTTAAACCGAGCGAGGTGGCGCAGTGGTTAGACACTGGACTCGCATTCGGGAGGACGACGGTTCAATCCCGCGTCCGGCCATCCTGATTTAGGTTTTCCGTGATTTCCCTAAATCACTCCAGGCAAATGCCGGGATGGTTCCTCTGAAAGGGCATGGCCGACTTCCTTCCCAATCCTTCCCTAATCCGATGAGACCGATGACCACAGTGTCCGGTCTCCTTCCCCAAAACCAACCAACAAACCTTCTCTTTAATGTTAAAAGTCAATGTGGCTTTCAGTGCACGGAGTATATTGCGCGTGACTACAGGTTTATCAAGAAAGTGGCCCATATTAAAATATTTCTCAAAATACCAGCGCAGATTGCCATGTTTAGCACTGAAAGGTTCTGGTTGCACTATCTGTTTTCTTAGACGTTATTGTACCGACTGCGACCAAAATAGGTCAAGAAAGCTCTTACAAATTGCTCATATATCACGCCTCTGTCGGCTTCATTATATTCCCAGACAGCTGCGTCGCCTTGGATGTAACCTACAACGTAAGAAATTCTCATTCGATCACTCCATGCTCTTGGGAATGGATTTCTAAATGCTTTCAGAAAAATTACAGGATTTAAAGTACGTTTTTCTGGGATGAAAGGTTGAAACTGACGATGTTCAATCAGACTTTTTCTTTGGCACTGTAATGTCGATTGCTTTCACTGTAAATATTGTAATGATCGGCTGGTGAATGGAAAGGATTGTACTGCCCATAAATTTCGCGATTGTAATTAGGTGTCATGTGTACGTGTGTGTGTACAGTAGTTGCTTTGAGGTTTGTGTTGTGTACGGAGGACATGTGTCATACGTATATCTTTTTTCATCACCAAAGCGAGCACTTTGTTTATTAGCATTACTACACTCTGGTCGTATGTCATCGTTTAGTTGTTTCTGTTGTGTTGCGTTGGATTGAGCTGCCTCATCTAAGACATGTTCACTATTTTTAACAAATTTGGCTACAGTGTCGTGCACAACCGTCAGTAATTTTTCCTGTATACATTTGTCGAAATATTTATTTTTCTGATCAACCCAGTCATGAAATTCTTCATTTATATTGGCAAAATGATTGTCAGTGTGTAACCAGTTTGTCTGTATGTTGTTTATCCATAGTGTTAACTTTGCCTTCAATTACAGTAATGCATGTTTTTATTGAGTCATGAATGATGGATAAGTTTTCACTTGAGTGGCAACAGCTTCGCATGCAGTGTTTAAATGTTTGACTTCAGTTTGAATATCTTTCACATCTTTTGTGGTTTTTTTTTCCTGCTGTAAATTCAATTCAGGAAACTTTTAAGTCAAGTTCGGGCACTTGGCCGATCAATCTCGTGTTAATCTCGTCTACCCTTTCACACAAAGAATCATTACAAGTTTTTAGTGCTCTTAATTCAGCCTTAATCTCCGTTATGTCACGTTTTTTAAACTCCTTTTTTGTTTTGAGTAATCTGATTTTTGTTTGCAGTGATTTTATTTTGTATTGATGTCATGTGATTTTTGTTATCAGTCATTTGCTTGATAATAGTGTCAAACATGCTGGCAATATTCGTCAACTGAAACTTCTCTGCCCCTGCCACGTCGTTTGACATGACATCATGGACAAGAATGGGCTCTGAGATGGATTTAGCTGTTTTACAAATTTCCATCACTACGCATGTTAACTGCTGTTTGACTGTTACCACTGTACTCAACTCTGGAGTCACTGTCATTGTTTCGTCCAGTGCCCAAGTTGGATTCGGTTTGCGTCTGTTGTCTGTGATGTTCCATTTTTGATAATTTTTTCCGCTTTCCCATCATGCTACACGTAATGTATAGAGTCTATTGCAAGACAAATCTTTAAACACGTATCAGAATGAATTCATGAAATTAATTTCGTATGGCAACAATGTTGGCTTCACTGTGCTAGAATTGCAATCAATTGTGAAATAATTAACATTAATGGCTGCTTGCCATTTTGCGTTGAACATGACACAATTCGGCTATTTTCTGGAATGGTATGACTGTATTGTTGAAAGAAATTGTATCATAAAAATAATTTGGAATACGCGATCTTGTGTAAAAATGAGTGCTACGGTTATGGAAAATTTTCACAAAGTTGGGAAGCAAGCTACAATTACTGGAAGCGCTTGGACTAGCATGCTAATGTAAAAATGCAGTGTCTTACCTTGGATCCAAGTATGCAGTGTAGATTCCAGGTTTCATCAACAATTTCAGTGGTTCGTCTTTTTGTTTGGTCTTTACAAATATTCAGTTCGCAATGGCTCGTCAGGTATGATCCCATTATCCATGCAGCTATAAAAAACAATGTAGCAAAGACAATAAAAGGTCCAGATACGAAATCGCCAGTTGGATTTTATCGTGGCTTTTCGTGTATGGTTCGAGTATATCGAAGGACAAGCAAATAATAATAATTAATAATAATAGTACGGTATGTGATCAGTTTATACAAAACTTGCGCACTTGACAATGGCTTTTTGCGTAAGGTTCGTCCATTCTAAATTGAACCGTGAGTGATTTTTCTTTATCCGACTTCGTTGTTTGAATAATTCCAAAGCTTTGGTTCGTACTGGACCTTTGATATAAATTGTAATACGGAACCTTTAGCCCTGCCAAGATGCAATTTAAATGGAACAATAGCTTGCAACATAAATGAAACACAAGATTCAATAATATCACTGCATTCATAAAACATCATACTAAATTAAATAACATAGACATTTACATTAATTCTGTTGCTTTGTGCAACTATGAGTACTCCTAGTGAGATTTCAATACATATAATAATGGCGGTGTGCCAAAAAGGTGCCGTCTTCTCGGCAAGACAACTGAACTGCGTAAAGTTTCAGTGGTTGCACGCCTCAATCAATACAAACGCTTATACTAATTAATATCGTATGTAATTCTTTATTTATATTCTGAACTTAATCTACGTTTTTGCTATATATCCGCGCCCATCCTGCAAATGTGCCTTTAAACTAGGTTTGGGCAAAGAGGCTGACTCATACTACCATATGTTGGCCTGTCCGGTGCCACGCTGTGCTCACTGTCAGACACAATAGATCCATTTCTCTCTATTCATGCAATCCTTCATGTGATCTCCGCTCTCCACTGCAGAATCTCCGTGTCTTAGATATGACAAATGTCTCTTAATTCTATTCTTAATTCAGTAGCAGGTTCCCCCACTACTGAGCGCTGTTTCCATTATCACCCTCTGAACAACCATTTGAATTTCAGTGGTTACATGTTCCTTTATTCCTTTGTCCTCCTTTTCTAGCCATTTAACCACTTCACCTTCTATTTTCTCTGTCTGAGTTTTCATGTGCTCCTCCAGTTGCTCTGTCTGTCTCAGAGTACATTGGTTTATCTTAGTAGTTACCATCTGAACCTTTGTGCTCAGATCACCCTGTAATGTCTGACACTTCTGTAAATCAACTGTCAACTTCTTCACAAATTCTGTTATCTGTCGATAAACATCTGAGTTCTTTCATTTAGAGTTGACTATAGCTTTGTCTCCTCTTATTAAAACTTCATTTATTTGATGGGTGAGATTTTTATCCAACAGCTATTCCCTTTGTTCTAACCTCTCTTCATGGACCTTACCATGAGCCTCCTGTTGCTTACTTAGTTTCGACAACAGTGCTTGTCACGTTCGTTTTCTTTAAACGCTAACTGATCCTCACATTCTGTTCCTTTAAGAGCCAATCGATCCTCACGTTCCTTTTCTTTAGCTGCAAATCTGCTGAGGAATTCCACAAATAAAAATAAACAAACTTTACTGGGCAGGTGTTGTTGGTATCGTATTAGCTGTACTGGCATCTACTCTTGTCTCTGAGAAAGTGGATGTCAAGTTTTGCAGACTACTCACTTCCAGCATTACATTTCCTAATTTACTTTCCCTAGACTGAACTAGTTCAGTTTCTAAATTAATGTTCTGGAGATAAGGTTATGCTACCTGCCTTCTACTTTGTGAATTTTTTTTTTATCCTGCATCAGACAAATTGTCTGCTTTGCTTGTCACTTATTGATGTGCCCTAACACAATTCATTCTGGTGGGATGTAATATTGTTCTTTTATATTGATTATCCTGATGGAAAATGTAGCAAATTACCTAACAAATTTTAATAGGACTGTGAGCGATACTATACACTACTCCTGGTCGAACTTCAGTCTAACGTCACACATTACTCACAGGTCATGAAATACTGCTGTCCTTGGGTATGAAAGATTCTAAGTTCTCTAACACAGGAAATGTATCATGTGCTACCCTAGCACAAATTTCTTAACTTTTTGACGCCAACAAATCGAGAAATATACACTAGTGCCATTACCTGGATCCATAGTCAACATTAATTAAATTTCAGTGTTCTTCCTCTTTCTGCAGTTTTATATTTACTCAGAACTATGGGTAATCTGTGTTTTTAGATTAACATTAAGTTTTTCTTTCTCTTTCATTCTTACACTTTGTTCACGGGACACAATATTGAGAGAATTTTTCCATGTGTCAGTACCAACTTCATCAAAACCACAAGGAAAGACTGTAAAATAATAAACGTTGTTATTGATATACATTGTCTTAATCTAATAAAATTAACATTTATTACATTTTATTATACAGCGTGTGGCAGAACCGACTTTTAAGGAGCAATAAAAAGTAAATCTGGATGTATAGAGAAAAAATGTTTTTATTTTGTAAATTAATACAATATACCATTTGACATTCATTTAGTTTTGAAAATAATGTCCTCATGATGGCGGCCATTAGCATCAAAACATTGTTGTAGACGATCTCTGAAGTTTCGAGCAGCTCTTCACACATATCGCGGGATATGACATTCACTTCGTCAGTAATCCGCTCTCGTAACTCTGGTAGGGCGTGAGGGTGGCTTTTTCTTTCAGCAATCGCCAAAGAAAGTAGTCACAAATGCTGAGGTCTGATAATCGCGCAGGCCACCTGGCATCACCCCTCAAAGAGACAAGGCGTCCGAGAAACATTTCTCTTAAAACATCAAGTGGAATTCGAGCTGTGTGAGCAGTAGCTCCAACCTGTTGGAACCACAAGTCCCCCACTCCATGTTCTTCAACAATATCGTCCATTCTGGATTGCAGAAAATTTTGCAACACTGAAACATAACATGTGGAATTCACTGTCACGGACACTCCTTCCTCCTCAAAAAAGTAAGGATCTACCACGCCAAACTGCACACCATACTGTCACTTTAGGAGAATGTTGCGGTCATTCATGAATATTTCTGGGGTTATTTTCGGTCCTGTACCGAACGTTTTGCTTATTCATGCACCCACTAAGATGAAAATGTGCATCGTCACTGCCGAAGAAAGCTGCATTCGGAGGGATCTGAGCAATTGGTTAGAAAACCAACTCAACATGGGAACTTATTAGATATCTTGGCTACAAACAGGCCTGATCTTTTTGAGGAAGTTAATCTAGAAGAAGGTATTAGCGACCATAATGTCGTTGTGGCTTCTATGTCAGTGGAAGTTGCAAAAAAACAAAAGAAACAGCGTAGAGTTTTCTTGTTTGTAAAAGCAAACAAAAGTGTCATTAATGAATATCTTCATAGTCAGCTCCAAGCATTCACCACGGGACACAAAGATATTGAGCATCTTTGGTCGGAATTTAAAGGTATTGTCCACTATGTGCTAGAGAAGTATGTGCCTAGCAAAAATATAGGAGAGGGAAAGGATCCACCTTGGTACAACATAACATATTAGGAAGTTGCTGAGAAAGCAGAAACTTTCGACAGTCGTTTTAAATGTAGTCACTGCCTCATAGACAAACAGAAATTATGCGAAATGAAAGCAGTTGTCAGAAGGACAGTGAGAGATTCTTTTAACGAATTTGAAAGCAATATTTTATCTGCATATTCTAAAAATAGCCACAAAAATTTTGGCCGTACGTAAAATCTATGAACACTACAAATAATTCAATACCTTCTCTTGCCGACAGTATGGGTAATGTAACTGATGATGATAAACAGAAGGCCGAAATTCTAAATCTAGCTTTCAAAAACTCGTTTACAGTAGAGCACTGCAGCACCATTCCCATTTCAATTATCGAACAAACGCAAGGATGGCTGACATAGTGTTTAGTGTATCTGGGATTGTAAAACAGTTAAGATCCTTAGACGTCAGGAAGGCATCTGGCCCAGGCGGTATCCCTGTAAGATTACATGTTGACTAGGCTACAAATATAGCACCATTTTATACATCATCTATCAGAGATCATTGGAACAGCACAAAGATACACGGGACTGGAAGAAGGCCCAGGTCATAGCAATCTATAAAAAGGGTAGAAAATGGGATGCACATAATTACTGGCCAATTTCACTGACATCGATTTGTTGTAGAATCATGGAACATATTTTGCATTCAGACATAATGACCTTTCTAGAATCTGAGAAGCTCATCTGCAGAAACCAGCACGGTTTTAGGAAACAGTGGTCATGCGAGACACAGCTGGCCCTCTTTGCGCATGATATACAGCAGGCTCTAGATACCAGCTTCCAGGTAGATGCCATATTTCTTGACTTTCGAAAGGCGTTCGACTCAGTTCCGCACTGTTGCTTGCTCCAAAAAGTGCTTACGATCTATCCGATGACATATACGGTTGGATAGAAAGTTTTCTAACAGACAGGGAGCAGTATGTCATCCTGAACGTGGTGACTTCAACAAAAACAAGCGTAATTTCAGGTGTGCCCCAGGGCAGCGTAATAGGTCTGCTGTTTTTTACGATTTACACAAACAATCTGGTTGATGTTATTGACAGCGGTATTAGACTGTTTGCCAATGATGCTGTAGTTTACAGGAAAGTAATATCACACGAATGTTGTAAACAAATCAATGAGGATTTGCAGAAAATAAATGCGTGGTGTAGACCTAATGACTGGCAGTTATCTCTCAGTATTAGTAAGTGTAACCTACTGCGCATAACAACGCAAAAATCCCCATTAATGTACGAGTAAAAAATTAATGCCCAGTCTTTGGAAGCGGTAACATCCATCAAGTATCTGGATGTGACTATTCGAAATGATCTCAAATGGAATGATCAGATTACACAAGTAACAGGTAAGGCAAACTCTAGATTGCGGTTTATTGGTACAATCCTGAAGCGATGCAGTCCTTCAACAAACGAAATTGCTTAAATACGTTAGTTCGTCCAGTCTTAAGAGTATTGTTCGTCTATATGGGACCCTTACCAGTTGGGTCTGATTCAAGAGATTGAGAAGGTCCAAAGAAGAGCGACAAGATTCGTGACGTACATTTAGCCATCGCGAGAGCGTTACAAATCTCACAGAAAGTTACACTCTTGCAGATAGACGGCGCGCTTTACGGAAGGGGCTGCTCACTAAATTCCAAAATCCAATGATCACCATTCAAAGATAAGGGAAATTAGAGTTCGTACTGAGGCGTTCAGACGGTCGTTTTTCCCTCGCGCGATCGAGTGGAACAGAGGGGGGGAAATATGACTTTGGCACGAATTGTGCCCTCCGCCACACACCGCTTAGTGGCTAGCGGAGTATATATGTAGATGTAGGATGGCACAGAACGATGTAAATACAAGAAATACTAAGTTGGAGCAAAAGCCAATAAGTATTTTCCACTAAAATTTGTCGTATGTTTTTTGATGTAAAAATAAGATGCAGAGGATTTGGTAAAATTATCTTTAGTACTTTTTTAGATTTGTATTGAAATGTGAATTTTGAACTAACAGACATAATAACTTTGTAGATTATCCTACAGTAAGATACAAGCCAAAGTAAAGATCATCCTTTCTTCTACTGTTGTAGCTACGCATTTCACTATTATTTTTGAATTGGGATGGGTTATTAATAACAAATTTCATAAGTGAAAATACGTACTGCGAAGCCATCAGCCATCAGCCATCGGTGTAAACCACTTGATGGCCCCGGTACATCTCGAGAATCGAGAGGAAGTGATAGCGGAGAACAGTAGCGTTAACAGAGTCATTAGGCCCACGTGACAGATCCTGAAGAAACTGCGGTCTAGGTGTACACCATGGAGGTGTACATGAACGGACCTTGAGGAGAGGTGGTAACGGGAAAGACTCTAGTTCAGACAGAAGGTACTGCGAAGGTACTGTAAATATCCCAAGTTCCTTAAACAAACGTCTGCAAGCTGATCTTAGGTGGGCTCCAGCTATTATTCTGATTACACACTTTTCTGCAATGAATACTTTTTCTCTTAATGATGAATTACCCCCAAATATGATGCCATATTCTTTTTTATATTATGGTTTTAGGGCGCAAAACAGCTATGGTCATAAGCGCCCATCCTGTGCCTTAGTGAAGGGTAAAAATAGGAATTTAAATTAGCAGCTACGGGAGCGAAACTCAAGAAGGAGGGAAACTAAAAACGGAAGGAAATCTTAGAACAGTGCTACTGAAGAGGGGTTGTTTTCCCCGAAAATAGCTTCAAACGATCGATGTCATCTCACTAACACTTATAAACTCAAGAATGCGATCGGCTGAGCGTGCGCGATCTTCTAAAAGGGAAGATATATCAGGCGACAGCTGTAAACGGGCGCGTAGCAGATGATAATAGGGACACTGAAGTGAAAGGTGTCTCACTGTCCACGATTGAGAGCAGTGGGGACAATGCGAGGGAGGATCACCATGTAAAAGATGTTGATGGCTAAAAAGAATGCACAATCTGTAGTCTAGCTAAAATTACCTCGTCTCGACACTGTAGCTGGGAGGAAGAGGTCCAAGCACAGGGAAGAGGTTTTATGTCCCATAATTTAGTATCCTGAAGTGCAGATTAGTGTGTGTGCGCCATAAAAGAGCAACTCGACAGCATAAAATGCTCTGTAGATCGGCAAAGGGAACCATGCAAATAGCAAGTGAAGGAAGAGAGACAGCAGCCTGACACGTCTCCGTGAATACCAACATGTCGTGGGATCCAGGAGAATGCCACAGAGACGCCCCCCAAGTGGAATATGTGGACGCAATCCAGAATCTGGTGGACCAGAGGGTGGATGGGATAAAGAGCTTGGAGGTTGAGAAGAGAGCTGTGCGAATCCAAGCATGTAATACAGGGTGTACATAAAGTCCGGTAACAATTTCAATTATTTATTGCACCAGAACTAAACATTGTAAGACGTCATCCATATTGCATTTTAAAAGGAAACTCTGAAAGTTTTTTTTACAAACATTCGATATGCGAGCCATGAGTGACACGGCAGACATCAATACGGTAATCGAATTCCCAGCATGGCATCGTCGACTGTAGCAGTGGCTTCCCGTATTCTCTTCCACAGCTCTACTACACCACGTGGTAGAGGCAGTACATAGACCAGATCTTTAATGTGTCCCCAAACAAAAAAGTCACACGGAGTGAGATCTGGTGATCGGGGAGGCCATTTCTTGAAACAGCTGTCCCCTTCTGCAGCACAGCCGATCTATCGATGTGGCAGCTCCATATTCAGGTATCCATGAGCTTCAGGATGAAAATGAGGTGGAGCCCCACCCTGCTGAAAGATGAATGGAGAGTCCGATTGCATTTGAGGCATCAGCCATTGCTGCAACATGTTCAAGTAGGAATATCCTGTGACAGTGCTCTCGGTGAAGAAGAATGGCCCGTACAATTTACGCCGTGACAAGGCACAAAAAACATTTACCTCTGGGGAATCACGCTCAAATTCAATGGGTGGTTTGTTGGTTTAAAAGAAGGGGCGGGGGAGGGACAAACTGCTAGGTTATTGGTCCCTCGTGCAGATTAAAATAATTCCACAAGGGTGTGAGTAAAATAATCAAGGCATACAAAACACAGCTCGAAGAAAGGAGAATACCACAAGAATGACAGAAGAGCAGCAAACTCTAAACTGGAAATAAAAAATCAGACAAGAAAACTATAGAGACACGCAAGAAACATGTAGAAGAGATCAAAAAAGAGAGCAGATTATCATGGCTGGCTGACCATGAGCATAAAAAGAAGAAGCCAGCCACTCTGCAGCACCTTAAAACCTAAAAGCACTGTGGCGGAGGTCACAGAGGGACAAAGGACATTCGCTAAAACTTAGATCAAATGATAAAATCCACCCTCACAAATAAAACGTAAAACTAAAGCTGCTGTTGAAGAATTGTCAACCAACACCGAAAGTAGGGTGCAGGGGAAGTTAAAAGTCCGCTGCAGAGTGGCTAAAAGTAAGTCAGTCCTGCAAGAGGCGGATAACCATCATGTGTGAGATACAACACCGAGGTCGGTCCTCACGACAGAGGAGGTAACCATGCGTTAGCCACATATGGCCAATGCGGAGCCGGCAGAGGACAACTGATTCCCTGCGAGAGGACCGCATGGAAGACTTCCACACATTCTTAGTCTCTTTAATGACATGCAGTTTCTTGCACGTACTATTATGCCATTCCGTCTCCCAATGCTGTAAAAACCTGTGGCGTAAGACAGAAAGCAGGTCAGTATCGGAAATGACCTTCTCCAGAAGCGGTTTCCGCATAGCCTGTTTGGTACGCCTGTCAGCAAGTTGGTTGACTGGGATTCTGACGTGTCCTGGGATCCACACAAACACCACTGAACGATGGAACCGTTCCAGGGCATAGATGGACTCCTGAATGGACGCTACCAAAGTATGGCGAGGGTAGCACTGGTCGATAGCTTGTAGGCTGCTCAAGGAGTCAATACACAGGAGAAATGACTCGCCAATCCTTGAGCAGATATGCCCAAGAGCACGAGATATGGTCGCCAGTTCTGCAGTGAAAACAAGGCAGCCATTTGGCAAGGAGTGTTGCTCAATATGTCCCCATGAACATATGCAAAGCCTACATGACCATCAGCCATCGGTGTAAACCACTTGATGGCCCCGGTACATCTCGAGAATCGAGAGGAAGTGATAGCGGAGAACAGTAGCGTTAACAGAGTCATTAGGGCCACGTGACAGATCCTGAAGAAACTGCGGCCTAGGTGTACACCATGGAGGTGTACATGAACGGACCTTGAGTAGAGGTGGTAACGGGAAAGACTCTAGTTCAGACAGGAGGGACTGGATGCAAACCGCACTTATAAGCCCTCACCTGGGCTGCTGATGCGGGAGATGAACCGCTGTGGTTGGTAAAACAAGATAGTAATTCGGATCCGCAAGAGAACTCCAAACATGTGCAACGCAACTGGCGAGCAGTTGTGCACGCCTACCCTTCAGTGGAGGGACTCCGGCTCTGTACAGGTGCAGCAGTGTAAAGCGATCTGTACCCCAGTTGGTGTTGCTCAGGCAGCGGAGGGCATTGAGGTGATGCCGGCACTTCTGCTTAAGCTGAAGAAGGTGAGGTAGCCAAGTCAATCGGGCATTGAAAACCAGTCCTAAGAATCGATATCTCTCCCCTACAGTGAGTGGATCGACATTAAGGTACAGTTCTTGTTCTGGATGAACGGTGCAACACTGACAGAAGTGCAAGACACACGACTTCACGGGTGAAAACTGGAAGCCTTGAACTAGAGCTCATGACTGCATCTTGTGAATGGCTCCCTGTAGGCGCCGCTCAACAACACCAGTACTGAAGGTGCAGTAGGAAATGCAGAAGTCATCCACATACAGAGAAGGTGAGACCGACGGCCCTACAGCTGCTGCTAGACACTAAAAATAGAGACACTCAATACGCCATTTTTCTGAATACGGGGGGAACTAAGGGAGGCACCGACTTGGACACGGAAAGTACGTGGAGAGACAGGAAGTTTTGGACTAAAATCGGCAGCGGGCCCCAGAGACCCCACTCATACAAAGTGGCAAGGATATGATGTCACCAGGTCGTGTCGTATGCTTTATCTAAGTCAAAAGAGATGGCAACCAGATGTTGGCGTCTGGAAAAGGCTGTTCGGATGGCAGACTCAAGGGAGACAAGATTATCAGTGGTAGATCGACACTGGCGGAAACCGCCCTGACATGGAGCCAGTAGGCCATGTGACTCCAGGGCCCAACCCAACCCCGACACACCATACATTCCAGCAGCTTACAAAGAAAGTTGGTGAGGCTGATGGGCCAGTAGCTATCCACATCAAGCGGGTTTTGACCGGGTTTGAGCACTGGAACCATGGTGCTCTCCCTCCATTGCGATGGAAAGACGCCATTGCACCAGATCCGATTGAAGATGATGAGGAAAGGCAGACAAGAGATGTGTAATCATCTGACTGTGGATCAGATCTGGCCTAGGAGCTGTGCCGGGGCAATGTGCAAGAGCGCTGAGGAGTCCCACTCTGTAGATGGGGCATTATAGGGTTCACTGTGGCGTGTAGTGAACAAAGAGGACTTTCCTTTCCATCCTCCATTTGAGGGTGCGAAAGGCTGGGGGGGGGGGGGGGGGGGAGAAGTTCTCCGACACAGAGACTCGAGCATAGTGCTCAGCAAAGTGCTCGGCAAACATGTTTGCATCAGAAGATAACACGCCATTGATTTTAATGCCAGAGGCACTTTTTGGGGGTCTGGTACCTAAAAAGACATCCAATCTTCGTCCAGACTTGGGAACGTGACACTCCATCGTTTTATAAGCTGTCAAATGCAGGCACAGAGCTGCTTAAAGGCTATTAGGTGGTCTAGGGAAGAATGCCACTCATGTCAATGTCGAGCTCACCGACGCTTTTAATTGCCTCAGCGACTTCTGGCGACCACCAAGGGACTGTCTTTTGCTGGGGCACCATAAAGAACGAGGGATCGCGTTTCCGCTGCAGAAATGATCGTTGTAGGGACCTGCTGAATGACAACATTGATGACACCATATGGGGGAGATGCAACGGTGACAGCAGAGGTGAAGGCTTCCAAGGCTGCCTTGTTTAAAGCCCATCTGGGTAGGCGTCTGTGGGCATGATGCTGGGGGAGTGACCGGAAGATAGGGAAGTGGTCACTACCACACAGGTCGTCATATGCTCTCCAGTGGATAGATGGGAGAAGGCCAGTACTACAGACCGAGAGATCAATGGCCGAATATGTGCCATGTGCCACACTGAAATGTGTGGGGCCACCTGTATTTAAGAGACAGAGGTCGAGTTGCGACAGTAAATTTTCGATCTCTCTACCTCGGCCAGTAATCATGACGCCACCCCACAAGGGGTTATGCGCATTAAAATCTCCCAAAAGTAGGAAAGGGGTACTGCACCATCTGGAGGAAGATATACATTGCAGACAGTTATTTCTTGTGTCATTCTTATTCTGACAGCCACAGCTTCAAGAGGGGTTTGAAGGGCACAGTTTCACTACATACTGAGTTCAGGATATAGACGCAAACTCCAACTGACACTCTATTATAGTCGCTTGGTTCCTGTAATATCTCTTATAGCCATGGAGGGCTGGCGTCTGCATTGCCAGGAACCAGGTTTCCTGGAGGGCAGTGCAGAAAGTAGGTGTAAAGCTTAACAGTTACCATAGCTCAGCCAGGTGGTGGAAGAAACCACCGCAGTTCCACTGGAGGATTACGTGATCGTGAGACTGAGAAGGCATGAAACACTCAATGAGGCAGTCTACCCTTCAGGGTCACCTGCTGCCACCAGATGAGTACCTGTGCGATTGACATCCATTGTGTCAAAGAGCACAGCGAGATCTAGGTCCTCAGTGGATGCCAGAATCTCCATCTCATCCTTAGACACAGAGCTTGTAGGTAGTGGTGGTGTGGGTGCCACTACAGTGCCTTGGTTCTTGGGGTCTTTTTCTTTTCAGATTTCTCTCACTGCTCCTTAGGTTTGTCCGGCTGGGAGGGCTTCACTGATTCAGTCTCAGGGACTTAGGAGGACCGTGAAGCCCTACGACCAGCTACCTGTGATTGCTTCAGCCACCGGCAGGTGTCAGCTTTGCCACTGGTAGGAACCTGGTAAGGAAGTGACCCAAGGAATCCTTTCTTGGCGAGAGGAGACGAAGAAAACTTACACTTCTCCAGCTGATAAGTGGGGACTGACGTCCCCGATGGTTGGGGGAAGGGGGGGTTGTTGCTCCTGAAGTAGATTGTGCAGGAGCAACAGGGAGGGAAGTGCCCCCACCATCAAGAGGGTGGAGTTTGATGGCTCTGAGTGCCAACTGTACGCAGCGCAATGGAAGATGGTAGGACCGTCGTTGTAGGTTGACGTCATATGCACAGGATGTAGCCTCCCATATTATCTCTTAGCCTCAATGTAGATCAGTCAGTCCAGAGTCTTGTATTCCACTGTTTTTCTTTCTTTCTGTAGAATCCTGCAGTCTGGTGAGGCAAAGTGAATGGTGCTCTCTGCAGTTGACACAGATGGGAGGCGGGCACAGGGTGTATTGGGATGTGAAGGACGTCCACAATCCCGACAGGTGACGCTGGAGGTACAGTGGGAAGAGATATGGCCGAACTTCCAGCACTTAAAGCACCACATTGGGGGAGTGATATATGGTTTTACATCACAGCGGTAGATCATCACCTTGACCTTCTCTGGTAATGTGTCACCCTCGAAGGCTAAGATGAAGGCATCAGTGGCATACTGCTTATCGCTCAGATCCCGGTGGACACGCCAGATGAAATGGACACCTCGCTGCTCTAAATTGGCGCGCAGCTTATTGTCCAGATTGCAAAAGATGGTCTCTGTGAAATATGATACCCTGGACCATATTTAAGCTCTTATGGGTACTGATGATAACAGAAACATCCCCCAGCTTGTCACAGGTGAGTAGTACCCGTGACTGGGCATAGGATGCTGTTTTGATCAAGACTGACCCTGACCGCACTTTGGACAAGCCATCCACCTCCCCAAACTTGTCCTCTAATTGCTCCATAAAAAACTGAGGTTTCGTTGACAAGAAAGATTCCCCATCAACTCTCGTACATACGAGGTACAAGGGTAAATAAGCTTCACTGCCATCCTTAGCCTGGTATTCGTCCCATATTGTGGCCAGGGAGGGGGGTATTCTTAGGTATTTCTTAGCACTGATGTTACATCTTGACTGCTTAGACATTGCTGGTGTTTGACCACCAGCAAGAGATGATGTACTATGCTTCATGGCGTGTTATCCATCCTGATGCCACCCACTCTGACCAGGAGCCCTCCCCACAGGCGCCACCCAGCTGCAGCAGAGGCCACATGGTAGCACGGCCATTGCTGGGATTCCCAATGACCCAGGGTGATGGGCATCCACTTCTTGGCATATATGAGGAGTTAATGGCACAAGCATGAGCAGAGCGATCCCTGTGTGATCAGGGGGCTACAACCAACAGGGTACATGGCAGACCCACCACAACTGACTGGATACCATGTTGGATATCAGGCACAAACGGGCTAAGAAGTCCATTATCGTTAACAGCACAGAAAGCGATACTGGATAGAGGATGGAGAAAAAAAGCACCCAGAAGGGTGACCTCGCCCAACAGCTGGAGAATGATTGGAAGTGCAGATCCACGTCAACGAAGGATGTGAAAGGTCTCAGTGCGTGATGAACACTATGCACCATGTAAGTTGCCCTTCCCCAATTGGCTCACTCTTCGGGAAAATTTTGAAAAATGGAGGTCAGACCTTACACAGGATCGTCACATAAAGGCTGAAAAGTGTGAGTCTCCTTTTAGTCACCTCTTACGACAGGCAAGAATATCTCAGGCCTATTCTAACCCAAGCACCCACATGGGGTCAAATTAAATGCATTCGTGTGGATGCTTCATACCCCAGATCCGATAATTGTGTCCATTCACTTTTCCATTAGTGTGAAAAGTGGCTTCATCACTAAAAATTAAGAGATCAACAATGCCATCCCCCTTCTCCTTCAATTGTTGCAACTGCGAACAAAACTCAAAATACTTGTCCTTGTCATCATCACTGAGCTTCTGCACTAGCTTCGATTTGAATGGTTTCATAGACAGCTTCTGTCGCAGGACTTTCCACACTGTCATTGGAGCCATTTCGAGTTCATGGGATGCACAATGCACCGATTTTTTGCACTCCTTATGAATGTCTCTCATACGCGCTCCACATTCACTTCACTCACACTGGGACGTCCGCTTCTCTTTGCCGGACACAAGCAACCTGTCGTAACGAATTTGTTGTGCCAGTGGTATATGGCCTTCCTTGTTGGTGGTTTCTTCCCGTACTTGGTTCTAAACATCCACTGAACAACTGTAGCACACTTGTTTTCGTCGAACTCCAACACACAGAAAGTTCACTCTGCACCTGAACTCGCCATGTTTGCGACTAGCGCTGACTATCGGCAAATTACCAAACTACGCTGTGGCGGTATACATGAAAAAAAACTTTCAGGATTTCTCTTCAAAATGACATGTATATGATATCTGTACAATCTTCTTGTGCAATAAATAATTTAAAGTGTTCCCGGACTTTATGTACACCCTGTATACTGCATCCGCTGATGGCGATGGATGTATTTGACAGCCTGGAGAACAGTGTAGAGCTCCACAGTAAAAACCGAACACTAGTCAGAAAGCCAAAATCTAATAGTGCTGTTGTCAATAATATAGGCACTCCCGACACCAAAGGTGGTCTTGGAGCCATCAGTGTAAATAGATGTGGCGTCCTCCATTTGTGCGCATAGAGCAGCACATGCCCAACGATAAACTATTGGGGGAAGGGGGGGGCTACTATCCTTGGGAAGCTGACAAAGATCACAGAGAAGGCAGGTCCAAGGGCGAAGCCAAGGTAGCATTGTACCCCCATTTGTCAAGAAAGGATTAGGAAATTGGAATGAAAGTGAATGCAGCAGTTGATGGAAACGGACTCTCGATGGTGGTAGAGATGAAGGGCTGCCTGCATACCATACATCCAACGAGGTAACAAAAATAAGCGCATGGGTCAGATGAGCAGGCATGAAAGGCAGATGACTAGTATAACAACTCAGAAGGACAGCTAGCAGATTGGACAACGGAGGTTCAGCAGTCTCAGCGTAATCAATAGTTTCTGACGGAGTGTGAGTCATTGGATTTACGAGAAATGATTCATTGATGTGAAACTGTTATGTGGTGTTCTGTTTGTGGCAGTGAAATATAGAAGGGTTGATTTAAAAGTATCCTGAGTGTACGCAATCATTTTAAGAGTAGAGAAAATTCCTCCAAACAGCATCAAATCTTTGGAGAAGAAGTTGGGCAGATCGTCGCAGCCGGCTATCCTGAGACGAATATCGGCAAAGCACCTCCAAGTAAGTCCAGTGATGAAGGAGACGTGTGAGTCTTGCACACCTGCACCACATTGCTTCCTCTAGTCGCCGGAAACCGCCAGATATTAAGGGATCACAGACAGCGAGCCGAAAGATATGAAACATGAGGTGACCAGCACAGTTTCTGTCAAACATAAGTCCCAAGAATATGGCGATGTCCGCGAACGGAAAGTCAACAGGGTTTAGATGTAGGGAAGGCGGATAAAACTCCATATGACACCAAAAATTTACACAGACAGTCTTACTGGGAGAAAATCTGAAGCTGGTTTCGATGCTCCATGAGTGGAAGCGATCGAGGCATCCTTGAAGACTTTCAGTATATCCATTGTGGATGACGAACTGCGACTGTGATTTAAATTGGCGTTTATCTGGTAATAAATATGCAACCAGTCGTTTTTTTACGATTTATTCAACCATAAATATGTATTCAAGCCACTGCAGGCTCAATTTCAGATGGAGGTGTTACAAAAACATTATGTTGTGGATCAAGTGTAGCTACCACTGCGCTGCATCTAGCTACACTTGATCCACCACATAATGTTTCTGTAACACCTCCATCTGAAGATGAGCCTGCAGTGGCGCAAAAACATGTTTACAGTTGAATAAATCATAAAAAAGTGACAGGTTGCATAAATGCCAATACTTGAAGATGTTGTTCAAGAAGGCCGACCCATTGAGGGCTGTATTAGATTGTAAAATCGTCGACAAAGAGGGAGCCTGAGACATTGGGAAGGAGACAAATCATAATTGGATGGCAAACAGTACAACACTTAGCACAGAGCCCTGAGGCACCCCGTTTTCTTGGGAGAAAGTACGGGATAGAGTAGTGTTCACCCACAACTTAAATGTACGCTCTGTCATAAATTCATGGATGAAAAGGGGTAGCTGACCTTGAAAGCCCGAAGAGAATTGTGTGGAGGATGCCTGTTGTGGTGTTCGCTGTTTTATTCAGTGGTTTGGTATTTAACTAATTTGTAGATGAAAATGATAATCTTATTTTATTACATTGTGTAATTACTGAATAATTTTTGTCCCGGCTAAAGATTTGGTCAAGTTGCTAAAGAACTCCAAGTTAACGTTGTGTTAAAGTGTTGTCTGTAAGTTGTGTAAGTGTCACTAAATCACAGTTCATACAACAGATTCTATACAACTATGGATTATGATGGAAACAGTTATCTTCTGCAAAATGATCATTAAAACCACCAAATATCAGCCGCGGAGAACACTGACGTATGTTACCTGAAACAATATTCTTCGGAACTCGTGCGTAATTAATTTCGGCTCCATACATCAGCTAGAAAAGTTTCTTATAAGGATCGTGCTATGAGCATTATTTTTAAAGAAATTCCGCAGCTGTAAGAATAACTTCTGTAACATGAGTGACCTGATCGTCAATGCTAGGAAACTGATGGTCATCAAATGTTGCTAGAGAGGAGAAAAGTCTCCAATTGGCTTGGGAAAATTTCCAACGTCTTGGGTGCATACACGGCAGTTGTGGCTGTAATCGAAGGATACATGGAAATGGTCACTCGAGTGTGTATCAGCAAGAGCAAACCATTCAAAGCACTGAGCTAGCTGAATAGTACTGACCAAAAGGTCCAAATGAGAGTAGGTTGACATGGAGACAGAAAAAAATATAGGTTCACCAGTGTTGAGACAACCTAGATCCGCTTGTTGGAAGAGTTCAATCAATAGGAAGCCTCTCGGACAAGGACGTGGAGATCCCCAAAGTGGGTGGTGGGTGTGGAAGTCCGCAATCAGCAAATAGGGGGGGAGGGGAGCTGACCAAGAAGACGTGGACGTTGGACTGTATATGTACAAAGAGAGAAGGTGTATCCAGAAAAGGAAAGATGTAAAGCGACAGCTTGGAAGGAACTGTGTAAGTGGATTGGGTGATAATGGATAGTATCATAGAGAAGAATCATAAGGCCCCTGTGTGCTGGTGTGCCATCAATAGAGGGAAGATCAAACTGGACCGATTGGAAATGAGGGATACAAAGCGATCATGGGGACCTAGCTTTGTTTTGTGAAGACAGAAGATGACCGGCGAGTATGATCGTAAGAGGATTGACAGTTCATCGTGATTGGAGCTAATTCTGCAGATATTCCAATTGATAACTGACATTGGGTGGACGAGAAAGGGAAAAATCTCACCATGGTTGCTTTCAACTCAGTGATTGCTGATGGTGTGGAATGGCATTCAGCCAGAGGCAGAAGATCCTGATCCATAGGTTGTTCGTAGACAGCTCCTGCCATCAGTGATCGGCTGGTTGATCAGCCACCAGCAGTGCATCTCATCAACACGGAAGACAGCCGATGGTGGCTACTGCTGAGTGGCGCTGTGGAAAAGACATGCCATGGTGGAGGAGGAGAGGAACTGTGTTTCTTATGAGCCTTCTTGGAAGCAGGACACTGAGATGAAGGAGAAGTTGAGGGTTTTGAGGTCTGGAGACATAAAAAATCTTCATGAGTAGGCTCTGTTTTTGCAATTTCAGGTGTCCAATTTTGGGGCCTGTGATTTAGCAGGAACCAATGAAGGTGGATCCTTAGAGTGAGCAGGTGAAAGTGGGATGCTTGAACAGGCGATCTTTTGACTGGCCAATCTGACAACCGTGGTGCTAAAGGTGAGATCGCAAGTCTGCATGGCCACCTCCTTAGTACGCCGAGTAGAGGTGACGACAGTGCTGTACTTACCCACTGGGAGCACAGTGGACTTTCTACTGGCGAATAACTTATGGGCTGCAAAGGTAGACACATTTTCCTTCACTCGGATTTCCTGAACAATTCATTTATCTTTAAAAGCAGGGCAATCTCTAGATGAAGCAGTGTGGTCTCCCATACAGTTCATGCAACGAGGGGATGGAGGTGGACAGTCACCCTCATGGGCGTCCCTGCCACAGGCAACGCATTTGGCCAGATTGGAACATGACTGGCGGGTATGATTAAACAATGCAAAATGAAATTATCTCATAGCCCACTTTAATGTTTGATGGAAGGTGAACTCTGTCAAACCGCAATAAGAGAGTGCAAGTTGGTACCAATTCCTTTTCAAACCTTTTCATTACTCAATGTATGACCTTACTCTCTGATCTGACAGGTAATTTAGAATGTCCTCATTTCATAATCCATCAAGTGATCTTGTATAAATCACCCTACTTGATGAGTTTAAAGTATAGTGCGTGTCCTCCCAGAGAGGGAAGGTCTGTAGCAGTGTAATTCAAAGCAAATTGTGAGCCTGGAGCGCACTGTCTGTTTCTAACAACAATGTACCATTTCGTAATCTGGAACAAGACTTTACAGGACCTGCAATTGCGTCAACACCTTTCTGAATAATGAAAGGGTTTACTGTTCAAAAGTCTTGACCTATGTCAGACCGAGAAACAACTAGGAACTTTGGCACTGATGGAAGAATTTTCTGTGGTTGACACTCATCTAGCTTTCTTTTGTGGGCAGAAGTTGTAGAAGAAGAAGAAACCATTACAAAAGTATCCCGCATGCTTACCAGCATCTCCAATGGTGCGCTTCTCCCTAGTGGGGGCCCATTCTGAGGGCACTCCCGCCTTTGGTGATTGTCCTCACCTCAAGTCACGCCTCCCGAGAAACGGACGGAGGGACCTATCGGCATGTTTGGAAGGTACCAGCTCAGGTAATCACCCCTCCCTGAGCCTGACCTTTACCAGGGGGTACGTACGTCTCTCACTTGTGTACCTGGGGCAGGTAATTATGTATTACCCTGTCATGGGCTATGCGTCGGTCAGCCTTCAGACACCCACAGGGAGGAAAGCAATGAAAATGGAGACGCAAAGAAAACGAAAGAAGAGAAGAATTCTGAAATGGCACAGTGGAGAAGGAGCTAAAGACAAGGGTCAAGGAAAGAGAAGGACAAAGTAAGGACAGGTACCTGCCATTGAAGAGATAAAAGAAGAGAAACCACTTCATTTTTTCACAAGCATCTGTCTCTGGATGTAGATGCAAAACATACCCCCAAAGAGAGGGAGAAGGGAGGGGAAGGCAAGCGGCAGCGGGGGGGGGGGGATCGAGGACAGGGAGGGATGTGGAAAGGGAAGGCATTAAGCCCGGAAAGGAAAGAGAGCTGTATGAGCTTGGGGTCCCATACTCACCATGCCCATATCCACAAAAGATTTGTGGATTCCATGGGGGAATATGAAAGCAGTAAATGAAAACAGGCATATTAGGCTAATTTAATGATATGCTTATCACCAAGATAACCCTAATAGCATGAGTAGCTGAACCTAACTGTTTCTACAAATGATCAATGCGATTCTTCCAATGCAAATCTTCATTAATGCACACACACAGAAATTTTGAATATTCTGCCTTAACAACAAACTTCTTTCAAAGTCTGTATTTAAGATGGTGTTATGGCATTTACTGTGCAGAATTGTTTATACTGAGTTTTCTCAAAACTTGGTGAGAGTCCATTTTCAGAGAACCACATAATAATTTTCTGAAACACATTGTTCAAAACTTCATCAGCTAATTCTTGTTTGTTGGGTGTGATTAGTATACTCATATCAACAGCAAAAAGAACTAACTTTGCAACTTTATGAATACGGATTGACAAGTTATTAACATATGTTAAGAACAATAAGGGACCCAAGACTGAATGCTGTGAGACACCTTTCTCAATACCTCCCCAGTTAGAGGACTCTGCTGCTTTCTGCAGACTATTTGTACTGTTAATTTCAACCTTCTGCATCCTTCCAGCCAAATATGAATTAAACCATTTGTGCACTGTCCCACCCATACCACATCATTTAAGCTAGTCTAGAAGTTCATGATTAACACTGTCTAATGCCTTTGAGAGATCACAAAATATCCCAATGGGTGGTGCTCAGTTATCCAGGGCATTTAATATTTGATCAGTGAAAGCATATGTAGCATTTTCTGTTGAAACGCATTTCTGAAAACCAAACTGACATTTTATTACTACTTCATTTTTACAAATATGTGAATCTCCTCTTAAATACAATACTTTTTCAAGAATTTTGGATAATGCTGTCAGAAGTGAGATTGAGCAGTTGTTGTTAGCAGCAGATCTATCCCCTTTTTAATGCAATGGTTTAACAATAGCATATTTCAGTCTACCTAGAAAAATGCACTGTTTTAGTGTGCTACTACATATGTGGCTGAGAATCCTACTCATCTGTTGTGAACAAGCTTCCAGCACTTTGTTGGAAATGCCACCAATTCCATGCAAGCTTTTATTTTGAGTGAATATATTATTTTAATGATTTCAGTAGGAGAGGTGGGTTGGATTTCAATTAGATATTGTCTCTTCCATATATAGCCTTCCATATTCTAAAGAATAGCTGTATCCCATTTTCTCTACAATACTTAAAAAATTATTATCAAATATATTTTCTACTTCTGACTTTCGTTAACAAACTTTTCATTGAGTTTGATAGAAATACCGTCTTCTTGTGGTATCAATTGCCTTGTTTCCCTTTTAACAATATTCCAAACTGTTTTAATCTTATTATTGAGGTGCTAATCTCAGACATAATGCACATACTTCTGGACTTTTTAATAACTCTTCTTAATATAGCGCAGCAGTATTTATAATGTTTGACTGTTTCTGGATCATTACTCCTTCTAGCTATAAGATAAATTTCCCTTTTCTATTTGCAAGATATCCCTCTAGTAAGCCATGGCTGTTTAGCTGTTTTCTTACAATTATAATTTACTGTTTTTTTAAGGAAACTGTTTTCAAATACACTCACAATAGTATCATGAAATACGTTAAATTTTAAATTGGCATCAGATCCCCTGTACACCTTATTCCAGTCTAACTGTTCCAAGCTTTCCCTAAAATTTGCAACTGTTAAATCATTAATTTACTTACTTACTTACTCCACGGCACTACAGTCCGCTGAGGAACTGCTCAATCACAGATTTCCAATTGTCTCGGTCTTCAGCTAGCCTGCACCACCTCGTCACTACCTCTGCCCTCAGGTCGGCTTCGACATCTTCCAGCCATCTCACATGCAGTCGTCCTCTCCTTCTTCTATCACCAGGATGTCCTATCATCATCCTCTTTGGGGGCCTTTCTTCTGTCATACGCTGGACATGCCATAACCATCTTAGCCTTCCCATTTTGATTCAGGTTACCAAATCAGGTTCTTTGTACAGAGCCCTTATTTCTTCATTAGTCCTAATTCTCCATATCTCACCTTCTTTTACAGGACCAAAAATCAGCTGCAGCACTTTCCTTTCCCACCTATTTAGCTTCTTCTCCGAAGCCTCCATCAGGACCCATGCCTCACTGCCATACATAAGGAACTGGTTTGATCACTGTTTTGTAGAGTGTCAGCTTTAGTTTCCTACTCAGGTTCTTACTTTTGAGCATGGTATATAGTGCTCTATATGATCTGTCAGCAGCCTTAATTCAGTTTGTTATATCTGCTTCCAATTTGTTTTCTTGTTACTGATCCAAGATAAATAAAGCTATCTACTCTTTCAAAGTTGTACCCTTCTAACTGTAGATCGTCTGTGTTTCTTCTAACTATCTCAGCTACCATATACTTAGATTTTGTCTCACTAATTTCTAAATCAAGGTTTTTGGCAGCGGCTTCAAACTCTTTGAGGGCTAATGTGTGCACTTCCATACTTCTGTCACTTATCACTACATCATCTGCATAGGCTAAAATTCGCAGTAGTCTATTGTAAATATCGCCTCCTGGGTTTGTGGTTATTGATTTTACTGCATTCTCTAATACTAGGTTGAACAGTAATAGGGATAATGGGTCACTCTGTCTTTGGCCTTCTTCTGTAGGGAACGATCTCGACAGACATCCCTGAACTTTAACCTGGCTTGGCGGCAAGGGCGTGATTGTAGGTAAGCTCGACATGGGGAGTATGTGATCACTTGACAGAGTGCGTGAGACCAGAGTAGATGGCGAGGTCGGAGAAGAGCTCGACGATTGGAGCTGAAAGTCACTCGACTGAGTGTGTAAGTCTGATGCGGAGGGAGTGGTCGGAGCGTCGTGAGCCACGACAGTGAATGGCGTGGTCATGGCCTGAAGGGGGATAGAAGCAGGCTCAACATGAGCAGGCTTAAGTCTGTTGAGAGAGACTGTAACAGCTGAATCTTTTATCTGGATGTCATAGGTGTTGGTTGAGTGCCAGAGAACTCGGTACAGGCCGGTATATGGAGGTTGGAGGGGAGCACGGACAGTGTCATCTCGGAGCATGATGTATTCGCAATTGTTCAGAGATTTTGGGACGTGAACCTTAGGGTCGGGTTGGCTGGCGGGTGGAGGGATGTGGAGGTTGACGAAGTGACGTCTGATGTGGTCCATGAAGGAAGGTAAGTCACACTGAGGGAGAGAAGCGGAAGGGCTCACAAGTTCGTCAGGGAGAACAATGTTCTGGCCGCATACGAACTCGGCTATTGTGCCTTTGAGGTCTTCCTTATAGATCGCACGAATGCCAAGTAACACAAGGGGAAGGGCCTCCATCCAAAGAGAGTCGTGGCATCAAAGAGCCATCTTGAAAGTGCGGTGCCAGCGCTCAACTAGCCCATTACTTTGCGGGTGAATGCTGTGGTATGGATGCGCCAGATGCCACAAATCTCGCTGAACAGGGCTAACTCAAATTGTCTGCCCTGGTCAGTCGTGATGATAGCTGGACATCCAAAACGCAATACTCATGACTCGACAAAAGCTCGAGCAACAGTTTCTGCCATAATATTGGGGAGGGGGACAGCCTAGACCCAGCGAGTTGTTCAGTCGATAGACGAGAGAACATAACGAAAGCCATTAGAGGGGGGGAGAGGGCTGACAATGTCAATATGAATATGCTGGAAACGCCCAGGAGGGATCGAACAGGCGTCTAGGGGGGGGGGGGGGGGGTGAAGTGTACTTGTGTACTTTGCAGCGTTGGCATGCGACGCAGTAGCGTGCCCATTGCTGGCAATCCTTGTTGACATTTCTCCACACAAAGCGCTCCGCTATGAACACTGGGGTGGGCTAAATTATGCAGCGCGTTGAAGACAGATCGACAGAGCGTGGTTGGGATGAGGGGGCGTAACGTGCCCATACGGTTGTCGCACCAAATCTCACCAGAAATGCCAGGGAAGGTGGTGCGTACGAAGTGTACTGAAGAGGTAGAGTCTGACATCAGGTTTTGTGTCTCCATCGGCGGGTTGGAGGTTAGGCAGTTCAGAGAGGTCAAACAGTGAATGGATGTCATCGACTCGTGAAAGGAAATCAGCAACTATATTGTCAGCACCCTTTATGTGTCTGACATTGGTGGTGAACTGAGACTTGTCAGGTAGGCAGTGGCTGGCGAAGTGGAGCAGTGATGCATCGTGTAGCTTGTCAGCAATCGTTATTCTTTGCTCGACAGGTTCAGGAGGCCTTTGAGCCAGAGCAAAGCAGATGTGAGGAGATAGTTTATCAGACCAGTTGGCGAGGAGAGCTGTGTGAGAGAATATATCGGCACTGACCAGGGCACGAAGCCGTCTCCAGAGCTGGGGTTTGTCGTTGCCTAGTTGCTCGACGTGGAGCACTTGCCGTATTGCTCCCTCAGTTGAGTGTGCAAGCTGACGTAGAACTGTCTCTTTGGCTAGAGTGTACTGGGTAGATGAGTTCGGGGCGTCGGCCAGGTCAGCAATCAAGTCCTCCTGGTAGTGCAGGTGGGTGATGAGGCACAGAAACCTGGTTGACCAGTTGGGTTTGTAATGATTGAACACTTCATCAGTAATTTTGAACCAGGTTGTCTGTCAGGATTAAACGGCGGCAGCGTTGGTAAGCATTGTAGAATGTTTGGAAGAACAGGTTGAGTTGAGCCTGAAACAAGCTGTTGTTGCTGTAGTATTCCAGGAGAGTGTGCCTCCAGGGGATGTGGCAATGACAGCTGTTCTGGTGGCAGCGTGAAGGTGACATGTTGTGGTTCAGTGCGATCAGTCGCGACGCGGAAGGCCGTTGCGGATATGACACCATAATGTGTCAATTGCGGTTGCGGAAACTCAATATGTTGTGGATGTGTTCAGATTGACGCGTTGCGGAAGACCGACGTGGAAGAGGCACCAAGATGTGCCGAACACGGTACTGGAAGCACAACTGGAGCTGGCGCGTGGGCGACAGGTCAGAAAAAGTTCAAAGTTTGAGAATGCGTGTTAGTCCGTGGAAAGCTCAACGTATGATCAGAGCTGGGGCCACCTGTGTTGCAGGAAGGCTGCGGAGGTGCTGGCTGTCCAGAAGCACAGTGTGGGAAATGATGTCGAATGTGGGATGGAATGTGTGAAAGTTCACTGTTCATAGTCCATAGTCACTCCACTCAAAACAGTGTGTGGATAAGATGAATGTCATGGCACAAAACACTGAGGCATAGCAGTGGGACATAGGTGGAGGTCAGGCACGGATAACAAGCTATTGTTCCTGTTGCAGGCCGAGGTATCGAAGTAGGAAGGCAAGTGCTGATGCTGAACCGAGGCAGGTGCGGACGTGGTCGAATGCTGAGTAGTTTGACCTGTGAGTGAAGCAGGTCCGGCCGTGTGGCAGGTATCCGTGTGGTACTGCACGGATTGCGGCGTCGCAGCTCGTTGTCCTGGCGGTGGCAGGTTGTCCAACGAAAGCATTTGCAGAAATCGGCATTGGTCCTGCACTGCACGGAGATCCGTAAGAGGTAACTGCACAGTCGATGAGGGAGGGCACATGTGGTGGGAACAAAGGCGTTTGATAGCCAGAGTCATGCACACTCCTAACCTCACTTATTATTGCAGACTCGAAAACGTCCAGTGAAATCGGCGTAATCGTCGAGTGAGAGGCATCGTGTTGTAGTACTGGCAGATGTACATCGCCCGCAACATGATGCATGTTGAACACAAAATCCGGCGTTAGGCGTTGGGCCGAAGTCATTGTTCGAATGCTGTGTCGACGTAATACGCGCGAAAATAACCGACGCGGAGGTCGCGGACACAGTAAAACGGCGAAAAAGGAAGACGTTACAACTCGGGCTCACCAGTGAGGAGGAAGCTCGGGTCGGTTACATGAAACAACACTCCCATTTTGCAGTAGTCCGTTTATCACCTAAACACATCAAAGGCTTACAAAGAACTGACATGGCGGAACTGCACAAAGATAATGTTTAACTTAGTTCAAAGACGATACTCAGATCGATGCCGATGTCGACCTCATCGTCACCACAAGTCAAATTTTTTTTTTGGAAATCGAGAAATAACGTGTCAGAAAGTAAGTATAACATAAAAAATTTGAATATAATACTTATTATCCTCATCACTTGTCAGGAGATTGTCAGAATACGTGAATATATTACAGTAAACTGGAGCTGGTAATATTTACAGAGTTTATACACTGGCAGAATAAAACATAATTTATGCACTTTTAATAAATGTATCATGCACAGAATACTTGATCCTGACTATTGTGACCAAGTGCTGTCAAAACTGAAATATAGCAGAATTTTACTTAAGTTGGTCTAACAGTCCCTGTATAGTCGGAGTTGCCTATCAAAAAGTCTTCCAAACACTCTCTAAATGGTGCTTTATCTGAAACCAAGTTTTTAATGTTTGCTGACTTGCTGGCAATTTATTGAAAATGTGTGTTCCTGAATATTAGACCCCTTTTTGGACCAAGGTAAGTGATTTTAGGTGTTTAAGTAGCTTGTTGCTCTTATTCCTAGTATTGATATTATGTGTTAAGCTATTGGTTGAAAATACTTGCAACAAATGTCATTAAGAAATAAATATACTAGGAAGCAGTGGTTAGAATACGATGTTCCTTGAACAGGTCTCTACATGATGTTCTTGACTTTGTACCACAAATGATATTTATTACATACTTTTATATGCTAAAAACTTTTGCTTGGTTTGATGAGTTATTTCCAAAATATGATAACTTATGACATACATATTATGTTATGACATACATAGTATGTAAGTTTTTTTTATATTTATGTCTCCTACATCTGACATCATTCTCACTGCAAATACAGACTTGTCTAGGCACTTCAACAATTCTGTATGGTATGCCCTTCCCAACTGAATTTATTATGGAGTTCTAATCATAGAAATTTAAATCTCTCAACCTTTTCGATCTGCATGTCTTCATATGTTATACACATGCTGTAGCTGGAGAAATTGAGCAGTTTTCCAAATCTCAAATAAAACTTGGATTAGCGTACTCACACTTTCCCCAATAGGACTATCTTGTACAGGAGTAAACGAATCTATCACATTACATATAGTTTGTGTTGTATTACAATGCCGTACACTCATTCTATTAAGTGAACAGCACAAGAAACTAAACTTCGGATTTAAACTACAATATTCAGCTTACATATTACTTCATACTTAAAAACACGTGTTGTTTACATTTTACTTAAACAATGGTGTGGCAAAGTTTTGCATACTTTGTGTTGCAGCTGCGAGGATAATATTTCTAATAGCGACCGATAACCTACATATGTATAATGTGAAACACTAATCATCATTCAAACATCAACTGAAATGTGCTCGCAGTTAATTAGCTGAGGTTTGTCATGATTCATACAACATTCCTGCCATTTTGCACTACTCGCAGTTATACTGATAACTAAACTGATGGATTCTTTTTTTCCACCTTTATTGTGATTTCATTCCCCTGCCCCATATGGGCAGTGGCAGCGACACAATCCGCCGCTCTTCAGCTGAGTGACATTACAGCTAACGAAAGGAGAAAATTATACATATGAAGGCAATAAAAAGGGGGACATAAAAGCACAGTAAGGGGAGACAATGGAGGTACAATATGCACTGACACTGAGATTTTCATGGGGGGACAATTAAAAAAGTCTGCATAAAGTAAAAAAAAAAAAAAAAAAAAAACCCACAGTTGGTGATTCCTAGAGCACAAAAAGACACTGAAGTCACACTCACAGGTTAAAAGTTGGCCACAGTATTAAAACACTCCAGAACAAAGATACCTTAAAAAGACTTTAAGAGATGAAGCACACACGACAAAGAATAAAAACTGCCAGGAGGAACCTGCCGAGGGAGAGGATGGAAAAAGAGGAGAGGGCAAGGTGCAGCAGGGGAGAGGGTGGGATGAAAAGAATAGGGAGGTCAGGGGGTGCACCAAGAGGCAGGACACAGGTGGGATGGGAGATGAAGAGGGAAGACAAGGCAGGAGGAAGTGCAGAGACACTGAAGGGGAGCACAGGAGAGGGAGAGGGTGTAGGAGGGGGAAAGCCGCTCAGGGGAAGGGAGGGGGAGGAGAGGGAGCCCTGAGGAGGAGGCACGAGGAAGGGGGTTAGAGTTGGTAGGAGGGGTAGATGTCAGGGTGAAGCTCATCATCCAGGAGGGGTAGATGCTGGAAGTTGTGTTGGGAAAGGAGGTGGAGGGTGTGGAGATAAAGAGGGGGCGGGACTCAACAGTAAAGGCGCAGCAACAGGCTGTGGGTGGTGAGGAAGGGGGACACCAGGGGCTGGGGGGATCGAGTCGGCGGACAACATACAGGGTGTGAAAGTGCTCAAGGAAAAGGAGAAGGTGGGGGAAGGGGATGAGGTCGTAGAGGATGCGCGTGGGAGATGGAAGGTGGATACAGAAGGCGAGGCACTCGAGGATTTAGAGGGCGTTATAGAACATGAGAGGGACAATAATCCAAGCAACGCTCGCATAACAAAGGATGGGGCAGATCAAGGATTTGTAGGTGTGAAGGATGGCCGGACAGGAGTTTCAGAAGGTGGAGTGTGTTGTGGTATTTGTGTTGGATTGTAAGGAGATGGGGAGTCCAGGTGAGGTGGCGGTTGAGGGTGAGGCCAAGGTATTTGTGGGTAGGAGTGAGGTGGATAGGACAGCCATAAATGGTTAGGTAGAAATCATGGAGACGGAAGGAGAGGGTGGTATGGCCTATGATGATCGCCTAGGTCTTGGAGGGGTTGATACGAAGGAAACTGATGGTTTCCACCTACGTTCTTATTTAACTGTAACCCCGTCGGAATATTTGGTAATCGGTAGTGAAAAATAAACGTTAAAATTAACGGTTATCAAAAAATAACTGGAACCGTGATAACGGTTACTCCAGAATAACCATTTGGCCCATCTCTATGGTACAATGAGACGTACACTATGCCATGCACCTATCGGGGTTTGCAGGATGTAGATGTGCGCTTCACTGCTTTTCAGGAACGCTTCGTACTCTGGTTCTGGTACATTTCTGCTTCGGTAAACCAGGACTTTACTGTACAATCACGGAACAAGAACTTCACTGTATTTACTACGTAAACGCTTCCGGATAGTGCATCTTTCTTCAGATATCTTTGTATTTGTTGGGCGTAATAGTGATCTCTGGAATAATGTTTACGTTAGTGATGGGCTAAACTGCGATTTTCCGATATCAGTGATTTCTGTGAATGCTACTTTTCAGTATCTGTTATTCTTAACTGTGATTTGTCGCAGTTAAGGAACCAAGTCGCGTATCCCTCCGCCACTGCTATTTCTGCAATTTCTGCTACTTCCGCGATTTCTGCGACTTCTGCTACTTCTGTGACTTCTGCGATTTCTGTGACTTCTGCTACTTCTGCGATTTCTGTGACTTCTGCTACTTCTGCGATTTCTGTGACTCCTGCGATTTCTGCGACTTACCACTGCATGAAAAAGCTACATCTGTCCACACAGAAAATTGCATCTCAACAAACCTGTCATTGGTAAGTATGTTTTACGTTTGTTCTTCCGTTGGCTTTAATCTTGTATTAAAGAAACAACTGTGAAAATATTAATAGTGTAATTAATATGTAAGTAGCCATACAGTACCGTAATAGTTCGTGTTTAGAAAATAAATTCCAACGTATTGTTATGTTCTCAGGTACCCGAACTACATTTCAGTCACTCAGTAAAGTGATAACTCAAAATATCATTGTCAGCAGATCTGGACAAATTGCCACTGCGTCTTTAGACCGTTTTCGTCAGACAGGAGGTTAGTTTCTAAGTGTTTCGATGGACTTAATTACTTAAGTGAGATCGTTCTTGCAAATGTGAAATATTCCCCATTGAGTGGCTTTCATTACAGCAAATATTAGCAATCTACTCTGCCAATTATATTGCTTGTAATTAGTGACAGCAAAAATTGTTTAATAATCCTTGTGATTTTGCAGACACAGTTCTGGTTGCTGTACGTATCTATCCACATCAAGGCTGTAGGGAGAGACTCGTGAAGATTCAAGAGAGCTCTTAGAGGATTTGCAGTTTAAAAGTGACATTATTGCGAAATAAGTGTGCAGATGAGTGATTAAATTGTGTTTTATTGAAGTTGTTGTGCGATTTTAAAGGAATAATAAATGTTAAATACAGTGAGCGAATAATGAAAATCTCATTTTCCACATGTTAAGCCGTCCTATACCCGTAATTTTCCGCCACATATTTATTGGTAAACACTTGTTGGAGAGTGAAATGCCGCATCCCCCCCCCCCCCCCTCTTGTTGTGACACTGACCTGTAACATATCCCGAAGTCTACAATATGCATTTTGAGGCTGTTGATACGAAAGTGGGAAGTACAGATCTTACAGTTAAATCAGGAATAGCTTAAGTGAATTCCTTGAAAGTAACACAGGAAAAGCGTACTTATGTAGGTGGTAGTAGTGTCGGCAAAAAGTTCTTGTGTGTGAAGTTGCCATGTAGAACACCAGGTGTAAAACTTTTCTCCCGAGTCTTGAACTGTGTCGGAACAAAAGTGAGGCATTCATATGACTGTTTTCATTTCTCTACACTTATACAGATGTCTGAGTTCTGCTGTGTTAACATTGCAAAGTCCTGTAGGCATGTGGAGTATTAACCAAAACTGTCATATTGGAAGCAGAATCAAACACATTTGTTACATTACTTGATATTTTCAGGAGAAAAAGGCAATGTTGCTTCTTATTAATATAATACATTCAGAGTCACAGCAGTATTTGACCGACCATAACTGATGCTGAATGTGCATGTCGTCATATAATATGAAGGGCTTATTTCAATAGTGGTACAAGTCCATTACCTTTTTTTTTTTTCTTTATTGAATTTCAATTCCCCCCGAAAGGGGCGGGCTGGCAGCAGCTTAGTATGCCGCTCTTCAGCCTACAGATTATGTGACCAAGAGCAGGAGAACAAATAATAATAAAAAACAGGCTATAAAATCGGGGACTTAGAGAGTAACAAGGGGAAAAGAAATCGTGGAACTTAAAACAAACAACAGAGGGATGATGATGCTAATAAAAATACATACCGAGCAGACAGGGAAAACAATAGACAATTAAAAAACACGGCGACAGTCTGGATTCTGTTCGCAAAAGACATAAAATTCACACCCAGCGACAGCATGGTTTCTGTTCGCAACACGAGAAAGACAAACAACACTGCATAGTCACTGGAACACTGCACGAAAAAGTTGGCAAATGTGACACCACAGTCGAGAGCAGGTGGGGGGGAAACTGGACAGAAGATGGGAAAACAAAAAAGGGGGGAAAGGAGAGTAAAAGCGAAGGGGGGGAACCGGGAAAGGAGCTGATGGAGGATGAGGACCCATAAGAGGGGTGGGGAGCAGACGCGACAGGGAGGGGGGTAGGCAGAGGAGGGGAATACAAAAGGACTGGGGGGGAGAAGGGAGGTAGGGAGAGGTTTAGTGGGGAGGAAACAGGACAGAAGGGGGGGGGGGAAGAAGGAGCCCAGGGAAAGGACAGAGGAAAGGAGGGGGAGGGAGGATCAGAGTTGATAGGAAGGATAAATGGAGGGAGAGAGGGCATCATCTGGGAGGGGGAGTTGACGGAAGCCACCTTGGGAAAGGAGATGGAGGGTGTAGAGATGGAGGGTAGGGGGGACACAACGGTGAAGACGTGGCAGGGGGCGGGGATGGGAGAGGAGAGGAGCAACCAGGGGGTGAGGGGGTTCAAGACGGCGGGAGGTGTAGAGGATGCGGATATGTTCGAGGAATAGGAGCAGATGGGGGAAAGGAATGAGATCATAGAGGATCCGCGTGGGGGACAGGAGGCAGATACGGAAGGCGAGGCGGAGTGCATGACGCTCAAGGATCTGGAGGGACTGATAGAATTTGGGGGGGGGGCAGATATCCAGGCAGGACTGGCATAACAGAGGATGGGACGGATTAAGGATTTGTAGGTGTGGAGGATGGTAGAGGGGTGCAACCCCCATGTCCGGCCAGAGAGGAGTTTGAGGAGTCGGAGGCGGTTGTGGGCTTTGGATTGGATGGAGCGGAGATGAGGTATCCAGGTGAGGTGACGGTCAATGGTGAGGCCAAGGTAGGTGAGGGTGGGGGTGAGACGGACATGACGTGCGCAGACAGTAAGGGAGAAGTCCATTACCTCCACTTTTCTGTCTATAATGCTTCCGAAATTAGTGATCCAAACAAACATAAATAAAGCTTCATCTCTAGCAAGAAGCCATATGCTTGAATATTTCTGGTATCTCAAATGCAGATTTGTCAGCGCTCATTTAACTTTACGACTCTGTATCTCAAAATGAACAAAAATGGACTTGTACCACTATTGAAATAAGCCCTTCATATGCACACACAGCACATCGATCTCGTGAGGCACAAGGCTCTCATAACGAAGTACGTACGTCGGTCAACAGATGACACTAGGAAAACTATGGTAACTGCGCTTTTTAGTTGCTACTTGCGACTCTTAGTTGCGATTTGTCACAGAAATCGCAGCTTGACTCGGTAGCGAGTAGCATAGTATGAACTTTGCTCAACAGATGGCAGTGCTAACTGCGCTTTTTAGTTGCTACTTGCGACTCTTAGTTGCGATTTGTCACGGAAATCGCAGTTAGGACTCAATAGTGTATCGCAGAGATGGGCGTAGTACGAACTTTGACCCACAGATGGCACTGTTAACCGCGCTTTCTAGTTGCTACTTGCGACTCTTAGTTGCGACTTGTCACGGAAATCGCAATTAGACTCGATACCGTATCGCAGAGATGGACGTAGTACGATCTTTGGCCAACAGATGGCACTGTTAACCGCGCTTTCTAGTTGCTACTTGCGACTTGTCACGGAAATCGCAGTTGGACTCCATAGCGTACCGCAGAGATGGACGTAGTACGAACTTTGGCCAACAGATGCCACTGTTAACCGCGCTTTTTAGTTGCTACTTGCGTTTCTTAGTTGCGACTTGTCACTGAAATCGCAGAAAGCAGTGCTAAATTCGACCAATAGATGGCTCACGTCTTTGAATATGAAATACTACTTGTGACTGCTAACTGTGACTGAAATCGCAGTTAGATTCTGTAAAGTTGCTACTGTGATATCTGTGACTTCTCAGTCACTGTGATTTCTAACAGATACGCGATTTCCTGCCCACCACTAGTTTACGTTAAGAAGCTCGTGTTATGTAGTCTGTACACTGTACAGTGATGTTTAGACTTTTGACGTTAGAGTAATGGATGTCGTAGTAGCTGTGACCGATCGGAAAACATGTCAGAATATGATATTAGAACTGAAGTCAATAGGAATTCATGATAGCACATACCCTGTGCAGAAACTCGATGGAAACTTGTTGGGTATTCCAATCAAAAACGATCTAGAAATCCTGAAGAAATATTTGGTTAGTGACAACAAATATGAAATCCAAGGCAAACCATTTTATCTTAAGAAGTGTGATGAAGTTTTTTTAGTTGCAGCCAGTACCACTCCGGCAGCGAAATTGAAAACTAACGTTAAGCAGTTGTTGGATAAGAAAAACGTGCCAATAAGTGCAGAAGTGGAGATAGAAATTCCGGAAAAATGGGAGAAATATGGTGATACTGTAATTTTTGGTAATGATAAATCTTTCGAAAGTGATGTCTGGCAGTCTCGTGTCGGTAACGAGTTGTGGCTTGTCGTGTGTGATACCTTGAAGGTAAACAGAGTGGCAATAAGGAAGCGGATAAAATCAGATTGCTATAGGACACCAAGAGCAGAGCTTGTTTGGGGAAATTCCTCGTGGGTAACACATACTGATAATGGAATAAAGTACAGCTGGAATGTAGAAAAAAATATGTTTTGCGCCGGTAATGCACCAGAACGGCATAGAGTCGCAGGATTTGACTGTAGAGAAGAGGTAGTTGTAGATATGTACGCTGGTATTGGCTATTTCACTTTGCCATACATTATACATGCTGGCGCGAAAACAGTGCATGCTTGTGAGTGGAATCCTGATGCTGTTGTTGCATTACGATATAATTTATCACAAAATAATATTGTTGAGAAATGTGTAATTCACGAAGGAGATAACCGTGTTGTGTGCCCTGTTGGTGTCGCAAACCGTGTTAACTTGGGACTTCTCCCATCTTCTAAGAAAGCTTGGAAAACAGCTTGTGCTGCTCTGAATCCAGTTTCTGGTGGAGTTTTACATGTACATGAAAATGTCACTTCAGGTAAACCCAAAATTACACATGAGGCTACGGGTAACTTTGACAAGGATTTGGAAAAGCAAACTTGCATGAACAGTAACTGTAATACCTGTGTGCAATTAATATCAACATTGTCAAAGCAAGAGGAAACATTTTGTGATGCTTGTAGCACATCATTTTGTTTGCAGTCAGATAATATGAAGAGTCAAGTGCTCAACAATATAAATTTCAGGTGGAAGAAAGTTGAATGGAAAATGTGGGCTTTACATACCTGTCATACCATCTGTACATTACTCCACACCATACATGGTCAAAACCACCCTTGGGAAGTTTCTGTTCAGTGTCTTCACCATGTGAAGTCATATGCACCACATGTTGACCATCTTGTTCTTGACTTAAAGTGTATTCCTTTGATTGGATCTGTGTAGCTTTCTGCATCAAACAAAATTGGTCTTTTTGTAACAGTTCATTTTTATCACACTGTAATACATTTTGTGAAACCTGTACTTCGTGTTTACCTGATTTTCCCCAAGTAGTTATTATTACTACTATGTAATTATGTGGTATGTTTTCTCTGTTTCAAAAAAGAAGACTATGTATGTTGTATAAGTTTCTTGTTGTACTTGATGGTTATTGTGTATGTTGATACAATACATTTTGTTTGTATCTACCATGAAGTGTTCTAAACTAGATGTCAGTCAATGTATTGCAAGCATGAGCAAGGTGTAAGAGTTCAGACATCGAGCATGTATTCAGGAGCAGATAGGTTAATGTTTAGCTCTTGATGTTATGATCATTTTCCATCACATATTTGAATGATGTCAAGTAGGGCACCATAATATCTTGGAAAATTCCACAGTTGAATTCCTTTTTAACCAATGAATACTTGTGTATTGTCAGCAGTTGGTTATTTTGTTGTTGTAAGGGATACTGTTTTTCTCCATATTTTATTCTGGCCAGGCATAATTGAAAATGCTGCTCGCTAATAAAATTGTTCTCCGATTTCCAAATGATTACACACAAATTAAACATATTTGTTGATGAGCTCTAATGGGAGTAACTAATTCAGTCACACTTATGAACCACCAGTTTCTCCAAAAGAAAAAGAAAATTCTGTAGCACATGTCTAGGTACGGTCAATAATCATTTTAAAGAGTGTGATTTCACAGCTGTCAGGTTACTCAAAATTTCTTAGAATTTATTCATAACAACTGTTATGTATTATTAGGACCCCATTCAGTACTGTGAACTTTAGTTTTTATTGGACCATCATACTAACCCCAGAAATTCATTCCAAAAATTGTTCTTTGAAGGATTCAGCCTCTCATGCTCAATTTTCCTGAATTAGAGCTGTTTTTTCCTGTAGGTGTCTGGGATGACTTAATTCAGTAAATCCTTTACTGTTTAATCCTTATTTTGTTATGTTTTCTCATAGTAGGGCACACATTTTAAGAACAACCTCTTCGTTATTATTGGGGAAAATAACTGATTTAGGCCTACATGTTATCTCAAAATTATTCCCACTGAACTGAAAAGGTGTTAACCCATTCTGATGTCTGCTGCTGTTATGTAGTACACAAACTTTGAGCATTGTTATAAATGCAGTGTTACAGTACTCCAGACTTACCAAAATGCTCCCAAGGTGCGGTCTTTTACAAGTGATGATTGTGATCAGAAATAGCTGACAGAATTCATGATTGACACAATTCTTAGGTCTTAATTGGCCACTGCCCAGTCAACAAACATAGAAAGGTCAATGTAGGCTAAATTAGATAACGTATTTGAGGAACTCCAAGAGGAACCTTGACTAGAGATTGTAGTACAGCACAAATGACATTCTGACAAGTTAATCTCACACTTTACTGGAGGAAATTTATTCTGATACCAGTCCATTGGTGTTTAGTCAAGATCCAGTAAAAGGCATCTTAGTAGTTTAGAGAGATACCTTCAATGCCATGCTTGCTTGTAGGTCATGAGATTGCAATTAAAGTTCTGGACTCACTCTACCAGTGCAAGATGCTGTCATTGTACATTAACTACCAGTCACACCACTGGATCAAAGGCATACACTCAACTTTTTATTGTTATAAGAATCTTCAAACATAGTTTATTCCTTCTGTATGTGATGATGTTCCATGCAGATGTCTAAAACATGATAGTCATATTCCCATTAACTAGTAGTTACTGCAAGAACTTAACTACACATCAATATGTGTTACTTCTGACAAAATTAACTGATATGCATCATAATTGGTTAAAGTAAATAAAAAGAAAGTTGTTGCTTTTTCAGTTATTTGAAATAGAGCTACTCTTTGTCTCTTATTGAATTACAGTTTTTGAATAGTATTCAGTCATTCATATGTCATTTATGAAGAATAAATATAGGAGTAGATCCATAACTCAACATTATGAGACAACATATTTTATTTTTATCTGCATACACATTTCACAAGCCACCATATGGGTATGGCAGAGGGTACCATGTACCACTACTAGTCATTTCCTTTTCTATCCACTCGCAAATGGACTTTGGGGACAAAAACCTCCCATGTGCCTCCACACAAGCCCTAATTTCTATTATCTTCTCTTTGTGGTCCTTCGTGAAATATACTTTGGCAGCAGTGGGATTGTTCTGCAATCTGCCATAAATCTCTGTTCTCTAAATTTTCTTGATTTGTGAAAAGATCACTGTCATCTCTCCAGGGACTGAAATTTTAAGTTCACAAAACATTTCTGTGACACTTGTGAGTTGATCAAATCTACTGGTAACAAACCTAGCAACACATCTCTGAATTGCTTCGATGTCTTCCTTTAATCTGCCCTGGTGCAGTTCCTTTTTGTGTTGAATTTTATTCCTGTGGAGCAACTTGTCAATATGACCCTTATTAAAGTAATATTCCTTCTATGCAAGAAGGGTTCGGTAGAATATTGAGATCTGCATAATCAGATTCTTGTCGTTCACAGAATATATCAGCTGGGTAGTTAGTTAACTGTACCATGACTACAGATATGAAATTGTATATTACTTTTTTATATGTATCAAAGGAAAATTCTTTCAAGAAAATAACTATGTGATAGAATTGCTGACCAGTACTTATCTAAGGCGAAACAAGGAGAATTATTGAGAACCTGGGAGTGACTAAACTATTCCAACTAGTGTGCAAGATATGAGACAGTTTTCAAGAAGAATGTAGTAATTCCAAGAAGACAGGTGTGAATGTCAGCAAACTATCAGTTGAATAATTCATGCTTGCAAACTACTGACACAAATTACTTATAGAAGAACGGAAAAACTGCCAGAAGCTGACCTTGGGAAAGATCAGTCTGGGTTTTAAAGACATGTAGGAACACGTGAAGCAATACTGACCCTACAGTGTATCTTAGAAGCTTGGTTAAAGAAAGGTAAACTTACATTTTTAGCATTTGTAAATTTAGGAATGCTTTTGACAGTGTTGACTGGAATACGCTCTTTGAAATTCTGAAGGTAGCAAGTGGTAAATTAAAAGGGAGCAAAGGACATTAAAGCAAAGCAGTAGTTCAGTAGGCAGTGGTACAAGGCTGTTGATGTTATTCAATCTATACATTGAGCAAGCAGTAAAGGGAAACAAGAAGAAATTTGGATAGATAATTTAAGTCCAAGAAGATGAAATAAAATCTTTGAGGTTTTCATATAATCTAGTAATTCTGTCAGAGACAGCATAGGAAGAGTGGTCAAATGGAATTCATAGTGCCTTGAAAAGAGGTTGTGATGAACATCAACATATGTGAAACAAGGGCAATGGAACAAAGTCAAATTAAATCAGGCGAGACGTGGTGAATTAGATTAGGAATATGGTTGAACAATAATATGGAAACACTGTAAGAAATGCACACTTGAACATAAACACAGATCCTAGCCAAGTGCACAGGTTGTGCTGTTGATGATTATTTTGCTATTTGGGCAGCAAACTAACTTATGAAGGCCAAAGTAGAGACGATATAAAAGGCAGACTGGCTGTAACAATAAAAACAATTCCAAAAAAGAGATATTTGTTAACCTCTAATGTAAGTGTTAGGAAGTCTTTTCTGTTTGAACAATAATATGGAAACACTGTAAGAAATGCACACTTGAACATAAATGCAGATCCTATCCAAGTCCACAGGTTGCGCTGTTGTATTTCATCATGAATAGCACCTGTGCAATGTCCTCAATACATAAGTATGAGTAATGGTCAGAACAGTGTTCTGTGTAGTGGTGAGTGCATTATGTCAGAGCTAAGTTAATTTGAACGCGGGCTAATTGTTGGAGCTTATATGCCCAGAGCTTCTGTAATGAAGGCAGCCGAAGTTATTGGTGTTTCAAGGGGCTCTGTATCAAATATTTAAATGGCATACAGGGAGAGTGGAAAAACATCATCCACTAAACTACAAGGTGGATGTGTACGCAGAGTGATTGCGAGAGACGGTCAGTGAGGATGATTGTGACGAAAAATAAGAGGACAACAGTTGCAAAAGTCACTGCAGAAGTGAATGTTGCACTTGTGAACCCTGTCAGCACCGAAACAACATAAAGGGAGCTCCATAATCATGGACTGCAGGACAACCTGGAATTCCAAAACCACTCGTCAATGCTGCAGATGCCCATAACGGGGAAGTACAGTGCCAAAGCCATAAAACCTGGACCATGGAGCAATATAAGAAACTCATTTGGTTGGATAGGTCTTGTTTCACTCTGTTTCCAATTTGGGGCAAATTTACATACCAAGATTGAAACATCAAAGAGTATGGTGGTGATTTGTGCAGCCATATTGTTGTATTCCATGGGCCCCATGCTTAGTTTACAAGTTCGCATTACTGCCAAGGATTGTGTGACCATTTGGCTGATTAGGTCCATCCCATGGTTCAGTGTTTGCTATTTAAAGGTGCTGCTGTGTTCAAAGACACCAGGCCCCTGTTCATACAACTTGTATCATTCAGGACTGGTGTTGTGAGCACAAGTATGAATTGTCACATTTCCCCTAACCACAGTCACCAGATCTCAATAATAATCTCTGGTGGAGTACTTTGCAGAGAAGGGTGTGTGATTGCTATCCATCTCCATCATTGTTATCTGAACTTGCCACTGTTGTTCTTGTTGTTGTCTTCAGTCCTGAGCCTGGTTTGATGCAGCTCTCCATGCTACTCTATCCTATGCAAGCTGCTTCATCTCCCAGTACCTACTGCAACCTACATCCTTCTGAATCTGCTTAGTGTATTCATCTCTTGGTCTCCCTGTACGATTTGTACCCTCCAATACTAAATTGGTGATCCCTTGATGCCTCGGAACATGTCCTACCAACCGATCCTTCCTCTAGTCAAGTTGTGCCACAAACTTCTCCCCAATCCTATTCAATACCTCCTCATTAGTTATATGATCTACCCACCTAATCTTCAGCGTTCTTCTGTAGCACCAGATTTCGAAAGCTTCTATTCTCTTCTTGTCCAAACTATTTATCATCCATGTTTCACTTCCGTACATGGCTACACTCCATACAACTATTTTCAGAAATGACTTCCTGACACTTAAATCTATATTCGATGTTAACAAATTTCTCTTCTTCAGAAACGCTTTCCTTGCCATTGCCAGTCTAAATTTTATATCCTCTCTACTTAGACCATCATCAGTTATTTTGCTCCCCAAATAGCAAAACTCCTTTACTACTTTAAGTGTCTCATTTCCTAATCTAATTCCACTATTTTGCAGGAAAAATGGTATAAGATTACCTTGATGGCCATAGGTGTTCAGTATTTGCCCACTCCAAAATGACTGGAAGCTGTTTTGAATGCCAGTGTGTGTCCTGCTTTGTATTAGGCATCGCAGTTTTTTTTTTTTGTGTGTGTGTGTGTGTGTGTGTGTGTGTGTGTGTGTGTGTGTGTTTCCATAGTTTTTCTTCAACTCTTGTGTTTGTCTGGGCTGTAACTTTGTACAGAAGTGAAACCTAAATGATAATCAGCTAAGACAAAAAGAGAGCAGAAGCTTTTGAAATGGAGTGCTCCACGAGACTGCTGAAAATAGATGACCAATTTGAGTAACTAAGGAGAAGGTATTGAATCAAAATGGGACAACATCCTGAGGCATGAAGAAATCATCAGTTTGATAATGGAGGGAAGTTTGGCAGGTAAGAATTGTAAAGGAATACTAAGACATGAGTACAGTAAGCACGTTCAATTGGATGTAGGTTGCAGCAATTATTCAGAGATGAAAAGACCAGCATGGAGAGCTGCATCAATTAAGCCTTCTGACTGGTGCCCAGAACAGTAACAACTTGCTTTCAGAAGGCAAAATGTATGATATTGCTGATAGACGAATGTAAAAAAGGTGGATCCCCCCTCATCCTGGGATCCCGATTCGTTTGTCCATTTTTAATCTTCTCCAAACTATCCCTCTTTCCTCCTCAAGGAAGAAACTACTAGTTTCAAAAGCTAGGCATAGTGTCACTTTTTTTCTGTAGGTGATCCATTGTAAAAGTTTACAGAGGCAGTTAAAAAGTTCTACTTAGAAAAAGCAATCAGTAATCTGTGGTGGACTATTTTTCACAAAATTTTTGAAAATAGCTGGCAGAGTGAAAGTTGATTACAATAAATTATTTTCTTACCTCTATTTTTAAATACGGTTGTCAGTGCAGCATATTTGAGACTATCAGGAAATACACCTCATGCCAATGAGTTTGTGTGTTACCCCTAAATAAATCAATTAAAAGCCAGTAACTGACATCAGGCAATGTGAACATGAACTAAACAGTCATAAACGTTGAAAACTTCCTGGCAGATCAAACCTACAAGTTAGACCAGGTTCAAACCTGGGGCCGATGCCTTTCAGAGCCAAATATCCAAGCATGCCTCATGATCCATCCTCACAGCTTCACTTCTGCCAGTTACTCATCTCTTACCTTTCTAACATCACAGAAGTTCTCCTGCATCTCTTGCAGAACTAGCACTTATGGAACAAAGGATATTGTGGTGACATGGCTCAGCCGTAGCCTGGGGGTTGTTTCCAGAATTAAGTCTCACTCTCAGGCAGAATGAGCACTGATTTGAAACTTTCTGGCAGATTAAACTGTGTGCTGGATGTAAATCAAAGCCAGGACCTTTGCATTTCGCAGGCAAGTGCTGTACTGACTGAGCTATCCAAAGTTCTAGGTTCAAGTTCATATCTGGCATACAATGTTAATCTGTCAAGAAGTTTCATATCGGTGCATGCTCTGCTGCAGAGTGAAAATTCATTCTGAATCTTAAATATTAGTCACACTTTGTTTCATTTGTATATCTTTAGTAGGAAAATGAGGATGTGCACAGCCTATTTGGGGGAAATTGTCACATGACCAGTATTTGAAAAGAAGCAATGTGAAATTGTTAGCACCATCTGCTTACATTTACGTTACCATTTCCAGAAAGGAAGAATGAAATCACCCCACACTATGAATACCTGGCAAAGGAGCTGAGAGAAGGGACCTTGCTTTATTTATCATTCCTACCTGTGTTTTCTGTTTTATGTCAGTATGTGCTGATACTAATTCTGATGACCAATGCTAACATAACACGTAAAAGAATGAAGGAGGAAGGTGGTTAAAGGAACACATGGAACTTCTTCAAACTAACCTAAAAGGATGACGGAGGAAGGTAGTTAAAGGAATACATGAAATTTCTTCAAACTTTTGTATTCAATCTGATGATTTTTACAAAATTTTCTTGATACAAGATATAAATTGGTCAAAATATGTGTGCTCATGTTTTGTGGTGACATATTTTAAATTAGAGAATGTAAACATCAGATTGGAAAAGGTGAGGAATGTGCACAAAGCGTGGTTGATTATACTTTACTCCATCAGGCCGTAACACAATATATGCAGTATTGAAACTTGTATCGTGCTGTTATCACATTTTTTCCCATGCACACTAGGATGTATTTTACTATTTTTCAGTTCTAGAGTACCACTCAAAAAATTCAATATGTATCTATTGTGTCTGTTCCTTATTTCACCTATGATAAAAATATTGGGTTATCTGAAGCTACTCTTGTGATTGTGACCATCTGTCAGGAAACAAAAGGTGTGAATTTTTATAATGTACTCATAGCAAGAATATACCGGGTGATCAAAAAGTCAGTATAAATTTGAAAACTGAATAAATCACGGAATAATGTAGATAGAGAGGGACAAATTGACACGCCTGCTTGGAATGACATGGGGTTTTATTAGAACAAAATACAGAAGTTCAAAAAATGTCCAACAGATGGCACTTCATCTGATCAGAATAGCAGTAATTAGCATAAAAAAGTAAGACAAAGCAAAGACGATGTTCTTTACAGGAAATGCTCAATATGTCCACCATTGATCCTCAACAATAGCTGTAGTCAAGGAATAATGTTGTGAACAGCACTGTAAAGCATGTCCGGAGTTATGGCGAGGCATTGGCGTTGGATGTTGTCTTTCAGCATCCCTAGAGATGTCAGTCGATCACAATACACTTGGGACTGCAGGTAACCCCAAAGCCAATAATCGCACAGACTGAGGTCTAGGGACCTGGGAGGCCAAGCATGACGAAAGTGGCGGCTGAGCACAAGATCATCACCAAACGACGCCCTGGACATTTTGTGAACTTTTTTTTTTTTTGTTTTAATAAAACCCCATGTCATTCCAAGCATGTGTGTCAATTTTTACCTCTCTATCTACATTATTCCATGGTTTATTAAGTTTTCAAATTTATACTGACTTTTTCATCAACCGGTATTTCCTAATATAAGGTGCCCAAAAACTAAAATGAGCAAATTGAGATAAATAACTAATAGCCATCAGTTTTCCTTGAGTTATGTCAAGCAGAGGGCTATACCACTTTTCCCATAGTCTAACCATTCAACTAAACCAGCGGACTGAATAAAAAAACAATAAATGCTTCTTGTTCAGCAATTTGTACTGCCATGAGCATCATGTGGTGGTGTATATAGTGAATAATACAACTCTAATGACCTTTGAGGTTGTTACAGTACTAGAATTTTGTTCTTCTAACTGCTGCCTCCTACCTCATACATTCTTTAGCCCTCACTCAACTTCTGACAGTGTATTCACTTATCTGAAAACTAATGTAATCTCCTTCTCTGGTCAGTGTTCTCTATTCATTGTTGTGGCTATTGTGTAAGAGGAGATTTTTCCAAACATCACACCTATCCAGTTGTAGATTTTCCATTGTGTTGAACAATAAGTATTGAATTAAATCGGCAGTTTCCATATCATGCTTGACTTGTTCAGCCAGTAAGAGCGTTATCTGTGAAAAAGTCTGGGTCTGTTCAGGTCCCAATCTGACACACAGTTTAATATGCCAAGAAATTTCAGAGAGACCTTTGTTTGTGTTTCTAATAATGCATTTAATTTCATAATCTGTGAAGGATTTACAGTAGACATGTTGATGACATGTCTGGAGATCTTGTGAAGTGATGGACTGACAAATAATGTATTAAATCTATAATTTTTTTTGGAGTACCAAAAGAAATCCAAATAATTGTTTCACCAAGTGTGTGCAGTGAATGAAGAACAATACAAAAAGAGGTTGCCCAATTTACAAAATCCAATTAAAACATCTTGGGTGAAGTAAAAATATATACATTGTCACATACTGTACATCTGAGAACAACACACACACACACACACACACACACACACACACACACACACACCTGTACAGTTCCTCAAATGACAAAACCAAAATCTTTCTTCCTTTTGTGTGTGCCTATCAACAACTCCATGCTACCCTGAGGTAGTCACTCTTGACAGGACACTCAGTTTCAAAGACCACTTGCTGAAAACTGCTCCCAAGATAAAGTCAAGAAACATCATCTTACGGAAACTCTGTGGCACGACACAGGATCCTCAGATCCAACACTAAGGTCAGCACTTGGACTGGTGTACCCTGTGGCAGAATATTGCACTGCAGTCTGGGTCAACACCACAGGAACAATCAGAAATACCCCAACTTTCTGGCTGCCTTATCCCAGCCATATTGCTCCACCATTTTTGCACCTTGAAGCTGCTCTCATTGGGAGTTCACAAAAATATCTGGTGATCCTTACCTCCCTATTCGTGAGGACATTCCTGTACTCAGTAAAAATAGACTTTGCTCCCATCACACACCTCTAAAAAGTGCAAAATCTCTGATAGAAGATAGAGTGATGGACAGAAATTGAGCAGAACAACACTACCCAGAACAGCTGAAGATGCCCTGCATCTCGATCACACCTCCAGGGTTTTAAGAGCATCACAAGGTCTGGTTTGTACTAAGTAGAATAATGACAAGTAGTGGAAGATGTGTTGACTCAGTGTATAATCGACCAGCTGTGACAGTGATGCAGAACGACAAACTGTTCAGCACATCATATGTACGTGTCCAAATTGATCCTTTCCTGGCAATCTGAAGGAGTTCCTGGTAGTAACCAAGGCATCAGTTGTGTATGTTCAGCAATTGGACATAAGCCTGTGACTTTCTGTGCTTTGTAAATTTAATAAACTTATAATCATGACTTTCTTTTCTGTGTGTTAAATATCTGTATATGTATTGTTAAGAAAAAAGATGTTTCCTTGCATGATAAGATGCTAATCATATGGTAAGCAAATAAATGCTAATATATTTACATTCTACAAAAGCTTTCCACATTTCTGTATTATAGAGAGAGCTACTGTGTTAATAATCTACCACAGAATAGACAATGTTCACTGTATAAGAACAGTACTGTCCAAGAGAGGTGTAGGAAATATTAGGAGAATGTATCGTGTCTGTGTTCCCTTGTCATGGGCGGTTCATAGATCATGATTTATTTTTATTTTTTACTCACTCACTTCCCAATAAAGATCTTCACGATGTGGCAGAACAATCTAGTTCTCTCTTTGATGCTGCAACTAATGGTTAGGATAGTACAATCACTCTTGCTCAAGCCAGTGAGTGCTCTTGGATTCCCAGCCTGAGTGGATTCTGGTTTTAAGTGTTCTGATGTGGGGGAAATATTTATTGGTGTTGCTAAAGTTAGAGGGTTAGTTAGTGGTTGTATTAAAATGTTTGTGTATTACATGATACAACTAAGAAATAGATGAAGTAACACATTAATTACATCCATAAATAGTATAAGCAGACAGATACACATTTATGGTGACAGAGGTGCACAATGCTGGTATATAGTTCTGTTGGGTTTCACGAGTTAGGCCAAACTTGCTAAGAGAAACAATCAAGTAAACTATGTGTTTGTGTTTTCAATAGTTTAGGTTGCTGTTACAAACTGGGATGATACTGAAGAAAATGTTTCATTTTTAGTATGGACTCAAATTGTTTTCCTTTGTACTTAAATATTTCAAATGTCTCACGAATGTCTAATTTTTTAGGATATGTAGAATATTGATGCTTATGACAAGTATAGTTGCTACTCACCATATAGTGGAGATGCTGTGTAGTAGATGGGCACAACAAAAAGACTGTCAGAAAGTGAGTTTTTTGGCCAACAAGGACTTCATTGAAAGAAAAAAAAAACACACACACAGTGGAAGTGCGTCAGAAAGTGAGCTTGCGGCCAACAAGGCCTCCGTCAAAAATATACAAAATGCACACACACACAACCACGGAGTCTGGCTACTGAAGCCAGTCTATGAGCAGCAGTGCATAATGGGAGAGGCAACTGGACGTTGGGCGTAAGGAGGAGGCTGGGCAGTGAGGGGGAGGATAGCAGGAAAGGGGTGAGGGACCGTAAAGTGCTGCTTGTGGGAGCATACAGGGACAAGGTGAAGAGAGTGTAGGGCAGCTATGTGCAGTCGGGAGGTTAAATGGAGGACAGGGGGGGAGCAGAAAAGGAGAGAAGTAAAAAGACTGAGGGTGTGTTGCTGTAATAGAGGGCTGTGTAGTGCTGGAATGGGAACAAGGAAGGAGCTAGATGGGTAAGGACAATGGCTAACAAAGGTCGAGGCCAGTGATATTTCGGCGGGGGGGAGTTCCCGCCTGCACATCTCACAAAATCTGGTGTTGGTTGGAAGGATCCAGATGGCAAAGGCTGTGAAGCAGTCACTGAAATGAAGAAAGTTGTGCTGGTCAGTGTGCTCTGCAAAGGGGTGGTCCAGCTGTTTCTTGGCCACAGTTTGTTGTAGCCATTGTCATGCCCATGTAGAATGCAGCACAGCAGCAGTTGCAGCTTAGCTTGTAGATTACACGACTGGTTTCACAGGTAGCCCTGCCATTGGTGGGATAAGTGAAGCTTACGACCAGAGAGGAGTGGTGGGAGGATGTACAGAACAGCTCTTGCATTTAGGTCTATTACAGGGGTTGGGAGCAGGGTTGTGTAGGGACGGACAAGGAAGTAATGCAGGTTTGGTGGGCAGCAGAATACCACTATGGGAGGGGTGGGAAGAATAGTGGATAGGACATTCATCACTGGAGGGTATGGTGAGAGGTAGTCGAAACCATGGTGGAGAATGTGATTCAGTTGCTCTAGTCCTGGATGGTACAGAATCACGAAGGGGAATTCTCTGCTCTGGCCAGACGGTGGAGCTTTGGAAGGTGGTGAGTAATTCGAGAGATAAGGCATGGGAGAACTGTTTTTGTATCAGATTTGGAGGGAAATTACGATCTGTGAAGGCCGCAGTGCGACCCTAGGTATATTCAAGAGGGACTGTTCATCCCTACACATGGTGACAGCCATGGGTGGCTAGGTGTATGGAAGGGACTTCTTGGTATGGAATGGGTGGCAGCTGTCGAAGTGGATGTATTGCTGGTGGTTGGTAGGTTTGATATGCACAGAGGTAGCCATCTTTGAGAGGGAGGCCAACATTGAGGAAGTTGGCTTGTTGGGTGGAATAGGACCAGGTACAGCAAATGGGGGAGAGAAGGTGTTGAGGTTCTGGAGCAATGTGCATAGGGTGTCCTAACCACTGATTCATATCATGAAGATGTCATCAATGAGTCTGAACCAGGTGAGGAGTTTGGGATTCTGGATGTTTAGGAAGGATTCCTCTAGATGGCCCATGAATAGATTGGTATAGGATGGTATCATGTGGGTGGTGGTGGTTAGTGTTTAACGTCCCGTCGACAACGAGGTCATTAGAGACGGAGCGCAAGCTCGGGTTAGGGAAGGATTGGGAAGGAAATCGGCCGTGCCCTTTCAAAGGAACCATCCCGGCATTTGCCTGAAACTATTTAGGGAAATCACGGAAAACCTAAATCAGGATGGCCGAAGACGGGATTGAACCGTCGTCCTCCCGAATGCGAGTCCAGTGTGCTAACCACTGCGCCACCTCGCTCGGTGTATCATGTGGGTGCCCATAGCCAACCCTATTTGTAGGTCATGCCTTCAGAGGATAAGTAATTGTGGGTGAGGATATAGTTAGGCATGGCGACTAAGGAGGTTGTTGGCTTGGAATCCGTCTGGCATTGGAAAAGGTAGTGTTCAACAGCAATAAGGCCATAGGCATTAGGGATGTTAGTGTAAAGGGAGGTGGCATCAATAGAGATGAGGGGGGCACCATGTGGTAAAGTAACAAGAACTGGTGGGCATGACAACAAACACGCTGTTTGTCCACGTGAATTGCCACTGATAAATTGTGGCCAAGAAACAGTTAAAAGAACCCCATGGCTGAGCATGCCACCCAACACAACGTTCATCATCTAAATGACTGCTTCACAGCCTGTGCCACCTGGGTTCTATTCTGAAATGCACAGTTGAGAACACTCCTACATTCCTGTAATCATCCTGGTCTCAACATTTGTTAGTAATGTTTCCATTCCAGCACTACACAGCTCTCTATTCCACCAACGTACCATCAGTATTTATACTTCTCTCCTTTTACACTACTCCCCCCCCCCCCCTCCACCCCTCCCTTGTACTCTGTATAACATCCCGACTGCATGTAGCTGCCCTACCCTCTCTCCACCTCATCCCTGTACATTCCCACAAGCAGAGGTGTGTGTGTGTGTGTGTGTGTAGAGAGAGAATGTTTAAAAAGGCAATTCAAACATATAGCTCATAAAATTCTCTGTTTCCATGCTACTCACACAAACGTGTGCACGCACATCCACCAATGGCATTAATAGGTTTTTGGCTCCTAATAAGACATCTTTGCTTACCGTATTTACTCGATCTAAGCCGCACTTTTTTCCGGTTTTTGTAATCCAAAAAACCGCCTGCGGCTTAGAATCGAGTGCAAAGCAAGCGGAAGTTCTTAAAAATGTCGGTGGGTGCCGCCATAACTTAGTTCTGCCGCCGAATATGTGTAGCGCTACAGAGGCATGCTTTGTAGCCACAAAGATAAATACTGGCGCCAAAACCTGTGCGTCAGTAAATAAATTTTTTAAAAAAAAGGTGGAAGACAAGCTTTTTTTCTCCGCGCCGAGTTTCGACCACTGCATTTTCATACATTATCCAACGAAGTAAATACAAATTCCGTATTGTTCATCTTCGAATGTAGTAGCATTTCAATGTACTACGAAAACCCGACTGGCAAGAATGTTTAGGATGTTTGTCAATATGGCCAACTCTACGTTCTGAATGTTTTCCTATCTGTGAGAAGAGATGGTTGCTAATAGGAACTTTTATAAATTGTGAATCACATGCAGTATTCTCGTCACCATAAGAATAATACGAACATAAACATTTTGCCTTGTTCTGTTTCGTGTTTGCTGCTATCTCATTTAAATCCTGTCTACGTAATAAACCACAAAACTAGAGTGAGACAACAGCAAATGCGGAAGAATATACATATCATGTCACGTTTATATTCGTATTATTCTTATGCTAAACAGTGATAGTCAGAAATGAAGCGAGCAATTGACTAGATTTTTAAATCTAAGATGACTCTAATTTCTGTGCAGAATGTAATGTACTAAAGAGGCGCCTGCAAAGATTTTCAAACGGAGAAAAATTTTCGCTAAACTCTCGTTCAGAACATCATCTATCGTACGCAGTCTATTATTTGGTTCTTGTTGATCATTATCAAAGAAAGCAGCAGTGTAAGTAACAACAAGTAGCAGTCTCTTGCCATTGTTTTGCTAATGAGACGATTCCTCTCTCTCTCTTTTTTTTTTAAATTTGTAAGCGGCGGTAGCGCGCACAAAAGCAAGCCATGCCGCGATCGGCGACAGGCCGCAAACACGCAGTATCGGAGTACGACAAACAAAGCATGACACAGTACAGTAATGTATATTCAGCGTAGAGTGACGTAAACACCTATAACAAAGAAAACTGCGCGTATCAGATCAAAGAAAAATAAGCAATCAATTCAAAACAGACGAAGCACGTGAAAAAGGAAGGGTACCCGTATAAATACGGACGGAGCGCCTGACGCATAGTAATGGCTACCTGGTAAAGCTTAACTGCTAAGCTTACGACTCGAACCAAACTACTGTAGCTGTATTGTCATTCATTCGACCTAAATTGTCTCATATTACAGTGGACCAACTTTGTTTCGATTTGTAGATGCGGCCTAAAACTTTTCTCTCCCCTAGAATTTCGAGTCTCAAATTTCAGGTGCGGCTTAGATTCGGGAAATTTTTTTCCCCTTGATTTCGAGTCTCATTTTTCAGGTGCGGCTTAGATTCGAGTGCGGCTTAGACTCGAGTAAATACGGTAGTTTAGGTTATAGACAGTGTATATGATGTAAATATGACTGGAAAGGGAGTCTGTGCCCGCTGATAGCTAGATAAATTATTGTTCACAGGAACAGACTGCTTAACCTGGCTCCACAAAGTGACGAACAAGGAGTTCCTGTTTGGCTGTGATAGAGGCTGCTCACAGAAGTCATAAATGTAAAGCATCCACGCCTTTTTAATTGTAATAAATCCACATGTTGATGGTAGTATAATCCTCAGCTATGCATAGGGTGAAGAACAATAAATGTGACTGGTTCCAGTAATTTATATTTCAAACTGAGCAAAATGAATTCTGATACAACTGAGAAAGAAATTCACAATGTGCTTTGTCTACAATATATTATTATATGGCAGCTAATCAGAAACAATCAAAAAAGAAAGAGGAAAAATATTTCAGATAGTTTTGAAATATAATTTTGAATAAAAGAGCTTAAAGTGAAATGGACAGAAAGAATGATGAATGAAGAACTCCTTTTAAAGAACAGTAGAGAAAGAAAGCATTTTGGTTGGGACACACATCACAAAGAAATCACCTGCAACAAAGTATCATGAAATGAAAGACTGGAGGGAGGAGTGGGACAGGAAGAACATGTCTTGGAATCCAATGACAAAGTCAACAGCATATTACAGGAGTTGTACAGGACAGACAAAATTGGAGAACATCCAATTGATACTTCCGGAAAGACAGACGAACCAATGAAGAATAACTTGTTTTACGTAATCAATATTGAATCAAGACCTTTGAAACTGTTAGCATATGGTATTCATGACAGTGAATTCTGCTGTAATATCTTAAGAGATGACCAATGATACAATTCCATAAGTACTCTGAACAAAACCAACATATACTACAGATATCCTTTCTAATCATTCTTTGAGAACAAGCAATTTCTGTACTAGCACCTTTTCCTGCATGCTCTACAATCTACATCAACTTGTATGTAATACTCTGCAAGCCACCTAATTGTGCATAGTGGAGGCTACTTTTTGTAACACCAACTGAGCCCTCCAACCCTGTTACACTCGCAAATAGTGTCAAAAGAATGACTGTCGGTAAGCCTCTGCGTTGGCTCTAATTTTCTCCTCGTGGTCATTACGTGAGACGTATGTGGGTGGAAAGTGCTCTCTCGAAATTTCAATTGTAAATTTCTCCGTCATGCACAATGCCTCTCTTGTAATGTTTATTGAGCATCTCCGTAATGCTCTCATGCCGACTAAACAATCCCGTGACGAAATGTGCTGCTCTTCGTTGGATCTTCTCTCTGTTCTACAGTCCTATATGGTAGGGATCCCAGATATATGAACAATACTAAAGACTCGGTCAAACAAGAGCATTATAAGCCACTTCCTTTATCCTCAAGATTCTTCCTACGAATCTTGTCTCTGCCATGCTTTTCCCACTATCCGTTTTATGCAGTATTCCACTCAATGTCAATTGGATAGTTACTCCTAGATATTTCACAGCATATACTGTTTCCAGCGATTTGTCATCAATAGTGTAGCTAAACAGATGTGGATTTCTTTTCCTATGTATGCGTAATAAGTTACATTTGTTTATGTTCAAGGTCAACTGCCATAGCCTGCACCATTCATCAGTTCTCTGGAGGTCATTCTGCAAATCGTTACTACCTTATGGCATTGCTGCTTTGTTATAGCCAACCGAATCATCTGCAAACTTTCTACTATATCATTTATATATATCATAAACAGCAATGGTCCTATCACACTTCCTTGGGATACACCAGAAATTATCTTTACATCTGTCGATTTTGTTCCGTTAAGAGTGATACGTTGAATTCTGTCTGCAAGGAAGTCTTGAATCCAGTCACAAATCTGCTCCGATGCTCACTAACCACCTATTTTTTTCACTAAATAGCAGTGCGGGGTGGTGTAAAATGCATTGTCTACAGCACTATGGATGTCATGGAGAAACAGAAAAAAAAATGGCTGCGAGTACTATGGGACTTAACATCTGTGGTCATCAGTCCCCTAGAACTTAGATCTACTTAAACCTAACTAACCTAAGGACATCACACACATCCATGCCCGAGGCAGGATTCGAACCTGCGACCGTAGCAGTCCCGCGGTTCCGGACTGAGCGCCTAGAACCGCTAGACCACCGCAGCCGGCGGAGAAACAGAGTGAGGCAAGTTTCGCAGGATCTCTGTTTGCAGAATCCATGTTGATTTTTATAGGGAAGATTTTCCTTCTCCAAGGTGGTCACAATTCTTGAGCATAAAACATGTTCCATAATTCTTCAACACATTGACGATATATGTCTATAACTGTGTATATCTGTCCTACGGCCTTTCTTAAAAACAGAAATGATCTCCGCTTACTTCCAGTTGCTAGGTACCCTTCATTGCTCAAGCGATCTATGATAAATTACTGCTAGAAGCAGAGCAAGTTCTTTCGCATAATCTTGTAGAATCTTTAGGTACCTCATCTGGTCCTGATTCCTTTCAGCTACTAAGAGATTGTAGGTGTTTTGCTATTCCACGATCAGTTATCTCAATACCTGCCATTTGTAGTTCGTATGATGATTGAAAGGAGGGATCGTGTTACATTTTCCCCAGTGAACCATTTTGGAAGACCGATTTCAGTATTTTGGCCTTCTCTCTGTTATCTTCTGCTTCAGTGCCAGTATGGCCACTGAGTAAAAGAATCAATGATTTTGACTCAATTATTGATTTTAAATACGACCAAAACCTCTAACAGTTTTTACTCAGATTGGTTGACCAAGTTTTACTTCCAAAGTCATTGAACATTTCTCTCACTCTCTCCTTATGCTCATTTGTTCAGCTTTTGTTTGTCAGCTAGGACTTTGCTTCTCCTGAATCTGAGATGAAGTTCTCTTTGTTTATGTAGCAGTTTTCTAATACAGCTATTAAACAGTGGTGGGTCTTTCCCATTCCTTACGACCTTAGAAAATATATGTCTAGGGCGTATTGCATTATTCTTATGAATTATTATTCTTATGAATTATTTCATTTGTTTTCCACAACTTCGTCCTCATCACTAAAAATTTTATGCCGACTGCTCAGATACTCTGAAATTTGTACCTTGTTGCTCTTCCTAAGCAAAACTATCTTCCTACCTTTCTTAACATTCTTTGCCATACCCGTTGTCATAGATTCTATCGCAGCCTTACGATCACTGATACTTTTCTCTACATTAAGTGATTTGATAAGCCCAAGGTATTACCCTCACAACTTGGTTCTCTATCTGCTCAAAGTAATTTTTGAACAAGACATCCAGAAAAATGTCACACAAATCCTTGTCTCTGGGACCAGTTCTGATAGCATAGTATTCCCAATCAATACCTGGCAAGTTGAAGTCACCCTCTATTACAACGGCATGGTCAGCAAAATTATTAATGAAATTCTGCAAGTTCTGTCTGAAGTTCTCTACCAGTAGAGCTCCTGACCCAGGCAGCCTACAAAAGCATCCAATTACCATTTTTGACTGATCTTTGATACTTAACTTCATCTAGATTAATTCGAAATCAGAATCATTGATAACCTCACTAGATTTTATCGAATTTTTACTTCAATGAACAGGCCATCACCACTGATGACTATCCTATCCTTACAATAAATATTCCAATCTGAACTTAGGACTTCGTTGTCATTAACGTTTGGTTTCAACCAACTTTCTGTTCCTAATACTATTTGTGCTTTTATAATCTTCAGAGAGTGAAACTAATTCTGTGACCTTCCCTTGGATGCTCCTGCAGTTTATTACAATCATATTAACCTTTTCCATCTCTGATCTGCGACAATGAATGTTCTGTGAGGACACTGTGGCTAGTGTACCAGGCACATTTTCTGTGACCCCAAGATAGGGTTTCTCTAACCTAAAAAGCCCCTTGTGTACACCACATGTACTCTGCTACCCTAGTAGCCGCTTCCTGTGTGTAGTGCGTGCCTGACCTATTAAGCAGAATTCTATAACATACATCTTCAAGAGTGTCCATGTCTGACATCACTGAACCACAGGCTATGGCAGAGTAGAATCCTAGAGTACTAAATTTTGTAATTCAAGACACCAATCCCATTTGGGAACTGTAAAACACTACACCGTGGAATGAACTGTTCCAATTCTATTGATAATAACTGAATACTGTGTGGAACCCAAGAGTGGGCAATTCTACTGCTTCTAATACTTTCAAATTCTTGAAACTTACAACAACAGAATAGAATTTATTAACAAGTCTTTCTTGGAACAGTAACAACGAATCACGATAAATCATTCTATAAACCTTCAAGGACTCTGATACAAATAATTTAAGGTCATTTATTTTGTCAAGAAAGGTGTTCATTATTCAACAACATACATTTTCAATAACTTGTAACCAGCTAAAAAAAGCTTAGCTATCAATAAAGTTCACTTTAAGAGGATACTAAAGGACTTATGGGTGGCCAACTCCTCTTCCTAAGTACTACCAACTGAGTAATATACACTATTGGCCATTAAAGTTGCTACATCACGAAGATGACGTGCTACAGATGTGAAATTTAACCGACAGGAAGAAGATGCTGTGATATGCACATGAGTAGCTTTTCAGAGCATTTACACAAGGTTGGCACCAGTGGCGACACCTACAACGTGCTTAGATGAGGGAAGTTTCCAACCGATTTCCCATACACAAACAGCAGTTGACCGGCGTAGCCTGGTGAAACGTTGTTGTGATGCCTCATGTAAGGAAGAGGAATGTGTACCATGATGTTTCCGACTTTGATTAAGGTCGGATTGTAGCCTATCACGATTGCAGTTTATCATATCGCGACATTGCTGCTCGCATTGGTCGAGATCCAATGACTGTCAGCAGAATATGGAATCTGAGGGTTCAGGAGGGTAATACAGAATGCTGTGCTGGATCCCAACGGCCTCGTATCACTAGCAGTCGAGATGACAGGCATCTTATGCGCATGGCTGTAACGGATTGTGCAGCCACGTCTCGATCCCTGAGTCAACAGATGGGGACGTTAGCAAGACAACAATCATCTGCACGAGCAGTTCAACGACGTTTGCAGCAGCTTGGACTATCAGCTCGGAAACCTTGGCTGCGGTTACTCTTGATGCTGTATAACAGACGGGAGTGCCTGCGATGGTGTACTCAACGACGAACCTGAGTGCACGAATGGGAAAATGTCATTTTTTCAGATGAATCCAGGTTCTGTTTACAGCATCATGTTGGTTGCATCCGTGTTTGGCGACATCGCGGTGAACGCACATTGGAAGCGTGTATTCGAAATCGCCATACTGGCATATCACCCGGAGGGATGATATGTGGTGCCATTGGTTACACATCTTGGTCCCATCTTGTTCGCATTGATGGCACTTTGAACAGTGGACATTACATTTGAGATGTGTTACGACCCGTGGCTCTTCCCTTCATTTGATCCCTGCAAAACCCTACATTTCAGCAGGATAATGCACGATCGCATGTTGCAGGTCCTGTACGGGCCTTTCTGGATACAGAAAATGTTTGACTGCTGTCCTGGCCAGCACATTCTCCAGATCTCTCACCAACTGAAAACGTCTGGTCAATGGTGGCCGAGCAACTGGCTCGTCACAATACGCCAGTCACTACTCTTGATGAACTGTGGTATCGTGTTGAAGCTCCATGGGCAGCTGTACCTGTACACGCCATCCAAGCTCTGTTTGACTCAATGCCCAGGCATATCAAGGCTGTTATTACGGCCAGAGGTGGTTGTTCTGGGTACTGATTTCACAGGATCTATGCACCCAAATTGCGTGAAAATGTAATCACATGTCAGTTCTAGTACAATATATTCATCCAATGAATAACCATTTGTCATCTGCATTTCTTCTTGGTGTAGCAATTTTAATGGCTAGTAGTGTATATTAATATCAAGCAATGTGAATACAGTATTATGTAAAATCTGGCTTCTGCACTATTTTGGTGCAGTAATACAATCAATGTATAGGTGTTGTAAGCTGCATTTCACTTTGATGATGTGTGGCTACAATAGCCTAAGAATTATAGTATGCACCTTGGTATATTGTAAATTTACACGTTTTGTGAAAAGTCTGTTATTACCTTCTAAATGAATGCACCTTTAAAATTTTTTACTTTTCCAGATCCGTGAGGACCATTTTACTTGGATCCCTAGAAGGTACATCAGAATATCTCCTTTTCTTTGTTAATATACTTTGTGTATCCTTGTTTTGTGCTATCTTCTACATCCTTGAAGGTCTCCTCACAATGGATCTATGGAACAAAATATATGTCTAATCTAATAATAACTATTTGTCATGTAGATATCGTTCTATAGATGCCTTCATTACCAGGAAAGTAAGTTAGTAAAAGAAAGGAAAATTACTTCATCCAGTCATTGACTCATGTAATGTTTATTGGTGTTCATTGTAATGAAAAGAAATGAAAATCCCTACATCTAAACCATGATGTAAATAATGTTGATTTTAATGTTATTCTACCACTGTAAAATAATAACTTTAAAATAAACTTTCTATAGACTTAAATCAGTGGATTTTCAATAATCTGTTAAACTTAAGTTTAACATTTAACATATTAACCAGCTTTTTCCTTTTTTTCTGCAAAGACAGTGACAAGCCAACTTGTTTCCTTTATGAAACAAAGCTGAAAATTTACCATACAGACCAACCGTATCTGTCCATGGTACCTGTAATTAGGTGGCACATCTCTTAATGCCTTCTACACATGCACTTATCATGTCTCTATCTGTGACACATTGTATTTAAACACTTCATAAAATGGGATGAATGAAATAAAATATCAATACAAACAATAATGAAAATTACAGCAGTAAAATGTACAAAAATATAGACAGAAATCAAAAAGTTTAAATCCCCTATACATCTTTACATCACTGAATTTGAAACTTTACAATTAATATGCATTTTTTAATGCCAACCATCACGAAGCACATTTCTGTCTCCCCAGCCCAATTGATTTTTTTTTTCACTTAGTGATGTTGAATGAGCAACATAACAAACAAGCACAGTTAACAAAATTTTATGAAATTTATGGTTGAGAGTGCAAAAAATTATAACACTGGAAGTCTTCTCTCATTAGTGGAATCCAATGTTTTGTCATAAATATAGATTAAGCAAAACAATCACGTATGATGAGCACTTCAGAAACACTAGGCAGGCACGATATATACATCCTTTCATATTCCATGTTTATATACCCATGAAAATAATGAATGTAATGAAAAATAATTATTCCAAAAACTGAATAAAGGGAAAATTTGAACATAATATCCTGACACTGTTTTTACAGGTCACTGAAAGTTGTCATACATTACAACATAGGAAGAAACCATGTGTAACACACCCCCTTCACCCTACAGACTGCCAGGAACTGGACTTACTCATTTAACATTAAAATGATTTCTGCCGAAATTATTACATTGTTTTTATACTGCAATTGTGTTCTTCCACTCATCACTATCTTTGGTTCAGCATATTTTAAAACAAGTAACTCAACAAATCTAATCTCAACACTAACTGCAATGCACCTTAAAAGTAAGGTCTTACATTTCTAACAATTAGATAAAAAAATAGGTAAATAAATAGTTCTTTTGACACCACTTACTTTCAGTAAGTTATCAAAAATGAAACTAAGAAAAATGAGAAATGTTCTTATGTGCTAGAAAATATCTGACTCAGTGTTATGAATTTCACCAGATGTCCCTTGTATTTCCCAGGAAGTGTTCACATTTTCAGACTATTTATTAAGTGGAAAAATATCAAGGAGTGCATGAAAACTATGCACTATCACGAAATGTAGGGCTTACCCATTCAAACTGTCCTGTACAATGCTTCCGCAGCACAACCACCTACTTTCAAAATAATTCATGTGCCATGCATTCTTTAAAGTCGAACACAGTTTCCATACAAAAAAGAAACAACACTGTAATGAATACTGCGGAAAATATTTGCCAGATGACATACGTGTTAAGCACACATGCCAAGTCTCGGAATATATGAACACACAGAATGCAATTGCATTGCAAGTTGCACCTTCACTGAATGACAGTGTCAATTTTGTTAGTGAATGTCCTCACTAAGGTTCACAGTTTCACTTGCACTCTTCATAAAAACACACAATTTCTATTAACTTCAACACTTCTGGCAGTGACACCACTTCCATCACAGTACAATTTCCATAAACATGGTGGAAGCAGTGATGCATACGAATTCACACAATAATAAATGCTGAAGTAGTTTCACACTGGCTGTTCCACTTTAGGTGTTAGGTCAAGCATTGTCCTCTTGGCTGGTGGTTCACCACATTCACCTTCAGACTGAAAAACAATCAGGAATTGTGTTGTAACATAGCTTACCAGGGACAGATGAGGATTGGAGGTAACATCTTACATGTACTCCATGTATGTATTCAAAGAACATTGTATAAGAGCTTAGAAGAATCATGCTAAGATAAATTTAATATAATGTTAAGAATGTGATGGTGACTCATATACTGGGTGGTTATAATTAAAGTGCAGCAACTTGCAAAGGTCTACTGTGGGGTGTAATTATCATATCTGGCAGCAAAACTTGGTAAATATGTTAATGTGGAACCAATTTATGCTGGAAAAATATTAGTTCCAGTTTTGGCCACCAGGTGCAAACCCAACACTGCATGGCATCTCATCAATGTCTCTGATGCTCATATTGAACAAATTGTGTAACTACAATTAATGATAAAAAATCAACATTATGCTTTTCTCACATGTTTGACCTTTCATGACAACCTGCCGTTCCTTGTCCATTACATTGGAAACATATTTATACATAATTTTTGCATTCACATCGCCAGGTTTGCACCCGGTGACCACACTGGAACTATTGTTTTTTCCAGCATTAATTGGTTCCACATTAACACATTAGAATATCTACCCAGTTTTGCTGACATACGATAATACAGTCCACACTGGAACTCTGTGAGTATCTGCACTTTAATTACAACCATCCTGCAAATATCACTGTGGAATTGATTTACGCAATATCTGACATATTTATCATTTCAGGGTACAGCTTAGAGATACAAATTCTAAAGATGACAGTCTGAGGCACATGGAAGGAAGCCGTTTCATTATCAGACTTCAGTGACAATCCAAACAAATGAAGCTAAAGAATTACATTCAATTAATTTGTGGAAGTTAAAACATATATAAGAATGACTCAGAACTTGATAAATGAATACAAAACATGAAAGTGAATACGAAACATTAAAGCAAGGTGACCAAAGAGAACAAAATTTGTTAATTTATAGCTTGTCTCCCCTCAAGCACCAAATGTGTCTGTAAACTCAACATGATCCTAATGACATGATCCAGTAAATACAAAAAATACAACATAATAACAGTAGCTGTTCTATACGTAAGGAATATACAGGGTGTTCCAAAAAGAATGACCCGATTTTAAACAGAATTATTTATTAGGAAGAAGGGCTCAATACCAACAAATTGCATACTAAATTACTCAGAAAAGACGGAAGTTTATAAAAATCCATCATAAATGTTCAATATGTCCTCATTAGCTGCACGGATGATATCTAACCGATAGCCAAATTCATCCCAAACTGAGCGTAAGGTGTCTTCTGTCACTGAAGCTACAGTGGCTGATATTCTAGTTTTTAGTTCATCAATGTCACGAGGTAAGGGAAGAACGTAAACACATTGTTTAACATATCCCCACAGGAAGAAATCACATGGTGTTAAGTAAGGGGACCTAGGAGGCCAAGAGTGTAAAGCCTGGTCTCACGGTACTGTATGCCCTATCCAACATTGAGGCACGTTGGCATTAAGGAAACTGCGCACGTTGTTGTGCCAGTGCGGTGGTGCTCCACCTTGCTGATAGATGAAATTGTCAGAGTCAAGTTTTGCGAATAACCAGTTCCGTAGCATTGCAAGATATGATTGTCCTGTTACGCTTTCTTCCTCAAAAAAGTAGGGTCCATAAACCTTGCTTTGTGAAACAGCACAAAAAGCATTCACTTTAGGTGAATCACGTTTGTGTTCAATTGTTTCATGAGGATTTTCGAGCCCATATATACGCACATTATGAATGTGAACCTTACCGCTAATATGGGAAGCTGCCTCATTGCTGAATATCAACTGTGACATAAAAGTGTCATCTTCCATGTCCTCTAGAGTAGCATTGCTAAAATCCACTCACTCCACTTTGTCAGTATCTTGAAGAGCCTGTACAGTTGTAATCGGTATGGTTTGAGGGCTAAATGACGCCATAAAAAACGCCACACTGTCATGTGCGGCAACACAAGTTCTTGGCTAGCACGACGCATAGACTTGCGGGGGCTCCGCTCAAATGATCGTCAGATTTGTTCCGCTGTTTGTTCAGGAACGCATGGCCGGCCAGGACTTTTGCCTTTACAGAAGCATCGTTTCTTCATACTGTTTATACCACCGTCAAATGTTCTTTGGTGGTGGTGGTTTAGCACAAAATCAAATATGAAACACCCACTGAAATGCAATCACTGATGGAGTATGACTAAATTCAATAAAACAATATGCCTTCTCTTGTGCAGATGCCATATTGCGCAAGACTGGCTGCACACTCCAGATCAGTACTCACAGTGACATCTAGTGGATTTTTTCTGAAACTCTAGAGCATGCCGATTACATCTGCTGTTTCAGTTACCTAGTGGCATTTGTCTTAATATTATTACAAGTTAAAATTGGGTCATTCTTTTTGGGACACCCTGTACAAAAACAAGTGGTGAGAAATTACTCTTCAGTGGGTGCGAACGCCAAATGAGAAGTCGTTGAATGTCAAACTGGACAAAAATAATTTTCAGGAAGTCTCTGCATAAGTGTATGTATACAAGTACATTTTTGAGAAGTACTGTTACACACACAAAAAACTTCTTTCTAAGAACTGATACTACTTCCAGTGCATAAAACAGCTTTAAAAAACTTCAATAATCAGCAAATTTTAGGAAAAAGTGATAAATGGGCCCTAATGTTTTATCAGCAGTTAACAATCATTTGACAATTCTGAACAAACTTATTTCCTTAGGTTACATTTAATTTTCTACATACCTCTTCTTCAATTCCTGGTAACTGTATCTTCGTTTCCGATGCCTCAGAAGGCTAGAAAATAAGAATTTTTTTTATGTATAAACAGGAAAAAACTGAGCAAAATAAAGTATAAAGTGTTAGATTTTTGTAAGCAATAAGGAAAAATGTGTAATGTTGTAACATTCCTGGATCAAAAAATTATGCATCTACAGTTGTTTTCCCCGTTCCTTGTCTAACCACGCATTGTGAGAGGGAACCAAATCTTATTACCTGACATGGCAATTGCCCCTTCTTCGTACAGTATTGCAAACTTTATCAATAATAAGCCTGCTTCGAATGAAAGTGCTGAAATAGTGTGGGCGGCTTGGACTTCGTGAACTTCCATATTTTCATCAAATACATCAATGTGTAATCGCAAATGTATCAGAAAATTTGAGGAATTTCTCTTTTTTTTTTATTAAACGAGTAAAATAATCATAATATTTCAGAAATGACAAATGCAGAGGGATGGCACGAGGTAAAAAACATAACTCCTTTAACATGCTAGACTGAGCAATCTATCAGCAAAGGCATTTGTGTTTTTGAGCTGCTGAAATGTTGCTAACATCACAAATGCACAACTGTGCCTATGTGTTGTTAAGCAAGACAAAAGTCTTGATTGAAGTAAACAGAAACCTCTCACAAGTGAAGAAATGGAGTAAGTAGGATGACCTCACACATAAAAAAATGGCCCGATGTTTTACTGAAAATGAAGGATGGTGATAATCATTTGTGCACAAAGCTGGGTGACAGAAGGCACAAGTAAAATATGGTTCAATATAAAGCAACAATTAACAAACACTGCTCTGATACTGCTTCATCAGGTGACATGAAAAAAATACAATAAAAAAGGGGGGGGGGAGGACTAGCTGGCACACCCACAAAAAAAAAAGGGGACAGGAAAGGGGACAGGATGAGCACTCCTGATGTTTTACCATAATCGGAAGGTGTAAACCGCTACATCAGTTGATCTGAAGCTGATTAAGCATACACGAAGTTACAATTTTCTCTGTTATAGCTTGGTGCTATAGGACACAGTTATTAATGATGCAAGGACAGCAATGTGATGGTGAATTGGTCACGTCATTTACTCTAATGAGACTTGATTTGATTCAAAAACTGGTAAGGATAACAAAATCACAATTGATTAAGAACAGAAGATCCAGCACCAAAACAGTATGTTTCTATTGCCTGAGGCTTACTTTGCATGGTAAGACATGTCTTTCCTCAAAGCATTGTTTATTTTCCACCGAGGATTTTCAACTGATGTAAAGAGGGACTGCAGCAATTTTTATGTCTAGCACTGCATCTTGAAGATTGCAATTCTTAATAATTGTGTGTTCTACTGTAAAGAATTTCTATCAAGTTTGGAAAACACTGGGGGTCACAGACCCTTTACCATCTATCTCCTCAGTCTTTGATGTAATAAACAGAGAATGCTCACTATTGAAACGGCCAACACAAGTTTCTTGTAAGTCAAATGCGCTCTATCCACATTCATCATTTGGATTTGCAGCTCCTTGTGTTTACCGTGTTTGCAGTTAAAAATTGTAGGATGTAAGGTCTGCCAGTTATGCAAAACACCGTTTTTTCGAAGTTCCCGAACATGTTTCAGCACCACTGTGCCATCATCAGTGGGTTTCCGTTTTATTTAATCTGTAATGTGGAGATTTTTACTAAATGATTACAAAATTATGTGGGTATTTAGTACAAATAATAATTAGTTTCTTTTTGTTAATACCTTTACACTTGGTGTGCATGATTTTTTAGCGCCACTTGTGTATTATTTATTACCAGGTAACTTGTCATTTGCAACCAACCGATGTTGATGAGAAATTTTGTCGGGAGTTAACCTATCATCTAAACCTAATTTAGTTTGTCATGATATTTCGCACCTAAATTTATTTTTACTTATGTTTTCATGTAGCAAGCCCTTTTATTCTCAGCATCATGGTGAGGTGTCATGATGCACACATAAATATAACACGTACTTTCACAAATAAGGTCGTAAAAGCAATTTGTACTTCATCAAAACACAGTGTAATTGTGGTTGTTGTGTGTCCCGGCCCAGTGAGTTTGGTGCCAATCTGGAATTTTGTGTGTGTGTGTGTGTGTGTGTGTGTGTGTGTAATAGAGGGAAACATTCCACGTGGGAAAAAATATATCTAAAAACAAAGATGATGTGACTTACCAAACGAAAGCACTGGCACATCGATACACACAAACAAACACAAACATACACACAAAATTCTAGCTTTCGCAACCAATGGTTGCCTCGTCAGGAAAGAGGGAAGGAGAGGGAAAGACGAAAGGATTTGGGTTTTAAGGGAGAGGGTAAGGAGTCATTCCAATCCCGGGAGCGGAAAGACTTACCTTAGGGGGGAAAAAGGACGGGTATACACTCGCGCACACACACACACACACACATCCATCCACACATATACAGACACAAGCAGACATATACAGAGGAAAAGAGTTTGGGCAGAGATGTCAGTCGAGGCGGACGTGCAGAGGCAAAGATGTTGTTGAATGACAGGTGAGGTATGAGTGGCGGCAACTTGAAATTAGCGGAGATTGAGGCCTGGTGGATAACGGGAAGAGAGGATTTATTGAAGAGCAAGTTCCCATCTCCGGAGTTCGGATAGGTTGGTGTTAGTGGGAAGTATCCAGATAACCTGGACGGTGTAACACTGTGCCAAGATGTGCTGGCCGTGCACCAAGGCATGTTTAGCCACAGGGTGATCCTCATTACCAACAAACACTGTCTGCCTGTGTCCATTCATGCGAATGGACAGTTTGTTGCTAGTCATTCCCACATAGAATGCGTCACAGTGTAGGCAGGTCAGTTGGTAGATCACGTGGGTGCTTTCACACGTGGCTCTGCCTTTGATCGTGTACACCTTCCGGGTTACAGGACTGGAGTAGGTGGTGGTGGGAGGGTGCATGGGACAGGTTTTACACCGGGGGCGGTTACAAGGGTAGGAGCCAGAGGGTAGGGAATGTGGTTTGGGGATTTCATAGGGATGAACTAAGAGGTTACGAAGGTTACGTGGACGGCGGAAAGACACTCTTGGCGGAGTGGGGAGGATTTCATGAAGGATGGATCTCATTTCAGGGCAGGATTTGAGGAAGTCGTATCCCTGCTGGAGAGCCACATTCAGGGTCTGATCCAGTCCCGGAAAGTATCCTGTCACCAGTGGGGCACTTTTGTGGTTCTTCTGTGGGAGGTTCTGGGTTTGAGAGGATGAGGAAGTGGCTCTGGTTATTTGCTTCTGTACCAGGTCGGGAGGGTAGTTGCGGGATGCGAAAGCTGTTGTCAGGTTGTTGGTGTAATGGTTCAGGGATTCCGGACTCTAGCAGATTTGTTTGCCACGAAGACCTAGGCTGTAGGGAAGGGACCGTTTGATGTGGAATGGGTGGCAGCTGTCATAATGGAGGTACTGTTGCTTGTTGGTGGGTTTGATGTGGACAGACGTGTGAAGCTGGCCATTGGACAGGTGGAGGTCAACATCAAGGAAAGTGGTATGGGAATTGGAGTAAGACCAGGTGAATCTGATGGAACCAAAGGAGTTGAGGTTGGAGAGGAAATTCTGGAATTCTTCACTGTGAGTCCAGACCATGAAGATGTCATCACTAAATCTGTACCAAACTTTGGGTTGGCAGGCCTGGGTAACCAAGAAGGCTTCCTCTAAGCGACCCATGAATAGGTTGGCGTACGAGGGGGCCATCCTGGTACCCATGGCTGTTCCCTTTAATTGTTGGTATGTCTGGTCTTCAAAAGTGAAGAAGTTGTGGGTCAGGATGAAGCTGGCTAAGGTAATGAGGAAAGAGGTTTTAGGTAGGGTGGCAGGTGATCAGCGTGAAAGGAAGTGCTCCATCGCAGCGAGGCCCTGGACGTGCGGGATATTTGTGTATAAGGAAGTGGCATCAATGGTTACAAGGATGGTTTCAGGGGGTAACGGATTGGGTAAGGATTCCAGGCGTTCGAGAAAGTGGTTGGTGTCTTTGATGAAGGATGGGAGACTGCATGTAATGGGTTGAAGGTGTTGATCTACGTAGGCAGAGATACGTTCTGTGGGGGCTTGGTAACCAGCTACAATGGGGCGGCCGGGATGATTGGGTTTGTGAATTTTAGGAAGAAGGTAGAAGGTAGGGTTGCGGGGTGTCGGTGGGGTCAGGAGGTTGATGTAGTCAGGTGAAAGGTTTTGTAGGGGGCCTAAGGTTCTGAGGATTCCTTGAAGCTCCGCCTGGACATCAGGAATGGGATTACCTTGGCAAACTTTGTATGTGGTGTTGTCTGAAAGCTGACGCAGTCCCTCAGCCACATACTCCCGACGATCAAGTACCACGGTCGTGGAACCCTTGTCCGCCGGAAGAATGACGATGGACCGGTCAGCCTTCAGATCACGGACAGCCTGGGCTTCAGCAGTGGTGATGTTGGGAGTAGGATTAAGGTTTTTTAAGAAGGACTGAGAGGCAAGGCTGGAAGTCAGAAATTCCTGGAAGGTTTGGAGAGGGTGATTTTGAGGAAGAGGAGGTGGGTCCCGCTGTGACGGAGGACGGAACTGTTCCAGGCAGGGTTCAATTTGGATAGTGTCTTGGGGAGTTGGATCATTAGGGGTAGGATTAGGATCATTTTTCTTCATGGCAAAGTGATACTTCCAGCAGAGAGTACGAGTGTAGGACAGTAAATCTTTGACGAGGGCTGTTTGGTTGAATTTGGGAGTGGGGCTGAAGATGAGGCCTTTGGATAGGACAGAGGTTTCGGATTGGGAGAGAGGTTTGGAGGAAATGTTAACTACTGAATTAGGGTGTTGTGGTACCAGATTGTGTTGATTGGAATTTTGAGGTTTTGGAGGGGGTGGAGCTGGAAGTGGGAGATTGAGTAGATGGGAGAGACTGGGTTTGTGTGCAATGAGAGGAGGTTGAGGTTTGCTGGAAAGGTTGTGAAGGGTGAGTGGGTTGCCTTTCCGGAGGTGGGAAACCAGGAGATTGGATAGTTTTTTGAGGTGAAGGGTGGCATATATATATATCTGTGTGTGTGTGTGTGTGTGTGTGTGTGTGTGTGTGTGTGTGGAGGGGGAGGGGGGTAGACTTGAACTGTTTGTGTTGTCTTTTTTGTAAAGTTCCTTTAATGTGTTAAATAGTGTGCCCTTGCAGAGTGTAGTGTATTCATTTATGACCTGTTTTCCTTCTGCTGTTGCCTTCTGTATGTGGAAGTGCTCCTCAATGGTCAGTTTGCTGTATAGGCTGTGGCTGGGTTTTAGTATTCTTGAGTCTGTTTCTATTTTAGTTGGGTGGTGATTGTGGGTTATACGGTGGTCAGCAAATGTGGTACTAGAGCTGTTGCTTCTTAAAACTTTGAGACGTTCTGAATATCTGGTTTTGAAGTTTCTGCATGTTTGTCCTATGTACTCTGACCATATGTTTGCTTGATCATCTGCTGAAACCATTTTTGAAAATATCAGCGTATTCAGTGTCAAAGGTGTTGTTTCAGTCTCTCTAGAAAATACTTCTTACTGCTTGTGACTTCATTTGCAATGTAATCAGCAATACAGTGTCTCTGATGTTACATACTCTTTGCTCTCTTTATTGGAAATTGCTGTTACTTTTCTACTTACTCTCTTTTGTGTCCCCAACCTTTCTCATTTCACACAGAATACAACATAAATGCTATCATATTTGCAAAAATACTGTTTGATTGAGAACAAGCACAGATAAAAAAGTTTACACAATAAAATTAAATCATAAAACTCAATTTTTGAAATATAAATGTAATTCGATAGAAGAAAAAGATCTACTCACCAAGCAGCAGCAGAGGAACACACGCCCATAAACGTATTTAAATCTACAAGCTTTCAGAGGCAGTGTTTCTTCATTCTGGCAGGAGGGTTGAAGGGCAAGGAAGAAGGGTAAAGATAAGGGACTCTTGAGGTTTACGAAGTGGACAAGTTTGGAAAAGTCACCCAGAACCTCTGATCAGGGGAGACTTACCAGACAGGGTGAGAAGAAAGTCTTACACGGTGCAGTCCCTCACAATGTCTTTCCTTCTCATTCCGTCCAGAAAGTCTCCTCTGGCCTGGGGTTTGGACGACTTTTCCTAACTCTTCCCATTTCCTAAACATCACCTGTCCTCTTCCCTCTCCTTAAACACTTCTGCCAGAAAAGAAGTCAATGGCTCAAAAAGCTTACAAATTTAAATAAATCCCTTTATAAGTGTGCATTTTCCTACTGCTGCTTGGTGAGTAGATTTTTTATCTATACAATCACATTAAGTTAAATAACAAATATTATTGTCCTTGAACAGAAGGAATGATACATAACTAGACAAAATTTTCTATGGATCACAGCAAAAAAAATTATATTGTGAAGTTAACATAACAGCTTACATCTCGTTTCCTATTTTTGTTTTCATATTCATTCAGTTCCAAATAAATTTATTACAACAACTAAAAAACAATCACATTTCCAAAATTCATGTAGTTTTCCTGTCCAGCTGCATGATATGGGCAACTAAAGGAAATTAATACAATTGTTAGGCTATTTGCAGATTAGTATGAATTTCTCAAACAAAAAAGGAACACAAGTGTACCAAATTTCTGAAGATTAATGCACTAAATATGAACACTGGAAAAATTACTATATATACTATCTTACTCCATGGAAAACATTCTTAATGAAGACTATATGAAAAAAGAAACACAACAAAAATACTCATCACAGTGGACTGTAAATAGACAAAATTTCCTCTCCTTGCCACTGCATTTCGAAAAATAAAGATTATGTCAACCTCATTTCTGTATGGCAGTAAGCAAAAGATACTGCAGTAGTGGCAGAATATGTGCACTAAACTTCTGCAGTAATTACACTGCGGAAAGTGCTTTACATGAAATTGCAGTACACTCAGCATTAACAAGAAAATCATTACGGAAAAAGAGAAATATGTTAACATTAAATATAAATTAACATATTAAGAAACTTCCTTTAATAGTATTGACTGGTGTGTAGCCTGAAAGTTGACAAACAGAACAGGTAAGAAGGGAATAGCGATTTTTGAAACATATACAGAAGAACATTGAAGATTAGATGGGTGGATCAGATAACTAATGAAAAGGTACAGAATCAAATTGCGGAGAAAATAAAAATTATGGTGCAAATTGACTAAAATAAAAGCTAGGTTGACGAACATGACCTGAGACCTCAAGGAATAGCTGATTTGGTAACTGATGTAAGGGTATGGTGTAGGAACTGTAGAGGGAGACCAAGGCTTGAACACTGTAAACAGGGTTCAAGCAGATGTGTTTTGTAGTAGGTACACAGAGGTGAAGAGACTTGTATAGGATAGACTACTGTGGCAAGCTGCCCCAACCCACTCTTCAAGACTGAATAACTACAACATAAAAAATATCATCATCATCATCATCATCATCATCATCATCGTCTCACAATTCACTTTAATTTTAATTGACACAATGTGCCCATCATAACTTATCAAGCAATCACCGAGTGTCAAGCAAATTTTCAGGATTAAATGAATAAGTAAATAAATATGACAGCAGATAAGAAATTAACAAAATCTTCACTGTAGTTCATGTCAGTAACTGTTTGAAAATATTTTCTAACACTTTCAAAAGGAAAGAAGAAAGATTATGGTTTAATGTCCTGTTAAATACAACATATCTGCAGATGGGGCACAAACTCGGATTAGCGAAGGACAGGGAAGGAAACAGGTCATGTCTTTTCCAAAGGAACCATCCCAGCATTTGCCATAAGTGGTTTAGGGAAAAACAAAAAACTTAAAATATGGATGGCTGGACTGGGATTCTAACTGCTGTCCTCCCAAATGTGACTGCAGTGTGCAGAAAAGATTTCGTTACTTCATAAAACAAGCATATCGCACAAATTTAAATACCTAGTGATTACAATTATGAACAACTTAAATTGGAACCATCAGAAGGGCACCTTATTTTGCGTTATTGCACAATAAGGAAGTGTGTGTCACAGATATGATACGTGAAGTGGGATGGCAATCGTTAAAACAAAAGTGTTTTCACTGTGGTGAGATCTGTTAACGAAATTCTCAGCACCAACTTTCTTCCCTAGATGCAAAAACATTTGTGTCGACTTTCACCTACATAGGGAGAAATTACCATCATATTAAAATTAGAGATATCAGAGCTTGCACAGAAAAAATTGTGTGTTCGTTTTCCCCCCATCATTTAGTAATAGTAAAAAAATAGTCTGAAAATGGTTCTATAAACCCTCTGCAGAAAAAAAACACTTAAGAGTTAGTTGTAGAGTGGTCATTTGGATGCAGAACCAGTGCACACTTCGCTTGGTATATTTAATTACAAACAGTTTACTGATAATGTTGACAAAGAACTGGGAATGCATGTAACACCTAAATGGGAAAAGCAAGTTTTACACATGATCTCAGTTTTCAGGATACAATTTCATTAGTTACATAAAGAATCTGAAGGTTAAGATACCCCAAAATAAAAATAAGGTTTACTGAAAAGCAAGATTTTTACTTTTAACTAATGAATTCTGTTAAATGCAGTTTACTCCTTAGTTAAAACACTTACAGTACCACACTAACAATACTGTAATTATATATAGAGTATATTCACACAAAATGATCATGAACGTCATTTTATTTTAAAGCCTTTAAGAGGAATGTGAAAAATATTTGTTTATTTCATAAAACAAACATATCAGAAATCATATTTTTAGGCCTCTATTGTGTAAGTATAAAGAAGCTCTCATAATAAATTACCTCTGCATCAATGCATTCGATGGGTGCTTCAAGCTGCGTGTAAGAAAAAACTGAAATCAGTAAATATGTCATGTGCAAAGAAAATTATTATGTTTTTAAAGGAGTAGCATCAACAGAAAACGTTGACAGAGGTATCATGAATACTGATGAATACAGTTACATTGGAACAGAATTAAACATTTTAAAATACTTGAGCACACGAAGCTTTACATTAATGGAAACATGGAACTGAACATAGTAACACAAGCAATGTACAGTACAATGCAGGTTGTATTTGATACAACATCTTCATCATAAAATAGGCTGATGAATTACAATTTTACTGACAGCCATGTTAAACTGCTCAAAACTGAAGAAACTCTGTCTTCATTTCACAGGTAAAGCAGAGAATATCTCTGCATTTTATTACGTGCACTCTGCTGAAACCACAAAAATAGCTTCCACAGAACACCACATAGCACTCAGTCTCAAAAGTTTTATGTCAATCTGCAGCTAACGGTGCTTTCCCGTGTTCTGTGACAGAACAAGATAAAGAGAAATGGATCATCTGACACAAAAATATACAAAATAAAGGGAGGAGTAAAGGTAACAACTCATGCGGAACTGAGCCACTGACAAGCACATAAACAAACCTGAAAACGTTCCTTTCTTTCAGACGAATTCTCCTGCAGAGCTAATAGAAGACACACAAACACAAATAAATCTGCATGGCTATATTGTCCCATCTGACAGCATTATTCCAGTTCTCCACACCATTATCCATTGCACACACCTGCCACTGCTTGTGGCCAGAATGAGCTCATCAGTGACACATTCATATCCCATGTGCTTCCTGCCTCTCCCTCCCAGCCATCGTTCCCCAACCTCCCTCCTGTTCTCCAATTCCTTTTTCACTTTATCCACACCAGCTGATATAGTGCCTCACCCCAACTTAGCTGCAGTGCCAGGACAATGTAGCAATGCAGATGTATGCATATTCTATATGCTCTGCAGTTCGATTTGTCCAAATGATAACTTTCTCAAGTCTTGTTTTGTGCATGTTGATGACTCAATGTCTCAACTTTGCGGTGGACGAGTTGTTATTTTTATTTCTTCCATTATTTATACTCCAACAAAAACTTTTCTTATCATAATTATAAAAAAATATAGCTACAATATTGTAGGAAAATTTGAATTTAGTTTTCTCTATGTAAGAACTGTGGCCCAAAAACTAAGACCTGCCATGTAAATGTGACTTGCAGTTTAACTTTACTATCATTTTTATTTACTTATTCTCGATTACAAATGAAAAGGTAATGTTTCCAGTGAATATGATGTTTCCAGCAAATTATTAAAAACCAGCATGATCAGCATATGTAAACCTTTAAGGTTACATAATATTTACAATACTGAGGTTTGTAAATTTTGAAAATTATCACGTCACACCACTCTCTCACAAAATGGCAATAAAGCAAAGCAAACACAAATGCATTAAAAAAGCATTAAGCATTCATACTGTAAACAAATGACCAGGAAACATGCTGCAAGGTTTTGGTTCACCACTTACTTGTCCCCAGTTTAAAAGGATTTTAAGCATAAAGAAAGATTACATGGTTAGGACCCATTGAGGTAATACAATAGAAGCCTCTTAGTAATAATTTTGCTGCAAGTGCAATCCCAAAGAATGATTTATTGCAAGCATGTACCCATTTCACTCTGAGGAAGGAAAAAAATGGGATCTGGATTGAATGAGATTAAAATCATTAAATATTTATGACTATTTAATACTGTGCACTTCACCATCCTGTGTAATCTTGCTTCCTGGAGGGGAGAATTTTTTAATATATCACCTACTGCCTGATTCAAATTGTTGACACAAAAAAAGTCATTATTTTTCTTCCTACTACTCTTCACCACCTTTGCAGTTTCATTCATTTCAACAAGTCTTCTACATTTTCCCTACCTCTGGCTAGACAGACTACACTGTCTGTGAATCTTAGCATTGGAACCTGTTCCCCTTGCACTTTTATTACTGTTTCTGAAATTTTCTTTCACTTGCTTCACTGCTTTTTTGAGGAGCAAGTCGAACAACCATTCCTAACACTAACTTGTCTTTCTTGACCAACCATTTATTATTCCCACTTCGAGTTTCAGTGGTTACTTGTCTGTCTCTGTATTTTAGCCCCAGTCTTCTAGGGAGTGTGACAACCTTATTCCACCTTACATTGTCAAAGTCTCTCTCCAAGAAACTTTTCCAGGGTGCTAGGAAATTATCCTGATCCCCCCCCCCACTAATTTTCATTATAATCCACAAAGTGAGAAGTGCTTCTCTGATATAGTTCCCTTCCTGAAACCAAATTGATCATCCATTATGTCTTCAATTTTTCTTCCTATTTTTCCATTTATTATTCTGGACAACAGTTTATCTGTCAGAACTCATCTGATAGTTTTCACATTTATCCGCATATACCTGATATTGCTTTTCTGAAAATTTGATGAAAAGTCACATTTCAAAGATTTTCGACAGCAACTTAAATAACCTTCTAGTTTCCCCATCTCCCACAGGTATCAAGCATTCAGAAGGTTTATCATTTTCTCCTGCTGCCTTCTTTAAGCTCAGACCATTTAGAGTTCTGTTAAACTTTGACCTCATCTATTTCTTCCACCTAAGATTCCTTCTCCTCCTATTTTACACTTTGGTACAACTCAACTCCACCACACAGGTCTTCAGTGTACTCCTGTCTCCGTGTACTCTTTACCTTGCATTTGATAGAGATTCTCCATCTGCACATAAAAAGTTAACACCTTCATAATTTACTACTCTGAAATTACATTAAATTTTCCTATACGCTGCGTAGATTTTTCCTGCAATACTATCTTTGTCAATATCTTAATATGTGTGTCTGATCCACTGTGATTTAGCCTGTTTGCACTTCCTGCTCATTCCATTCCCAGGAGACCTATACTGTTCCTTCCTCTCTCATTCTTCAGATTCTTGAAGATCATTCTTCCATCCAAGAGCTTCATTATTTCCCAGTTCTTACATTATAACGTAAAAGTGGACTTGTTAAAGAAAAATGCATTGGACATATAAATGCTACCCAGGGAGAGGCTATACTTGTGTTTTCAAAGTGACATGGCAACAAGATATACCTAACATTTTTGCAGAAAGGCAATGAAAATCCAAGTAAATAAAATATTCACCTCATAAGTCTTGGCATTGCCAATTGATGAACAGTAATAATATTCCGTGACAGTTATTCACAAAATGATGCAGGGGATAATTATAATGAAGTCATATTAGTGAAATGCTGGTAGTATGAGCTACTTGTCTTAAAAGAGGACGTAAAGTAACTTTTACTTCTCAAAACTGAAATTTTGCACATGAAAATCTGACTTCTTATTCCTGTGTTTAATGGATAAAAGTATGTATTATTTATTTCCTTTTTTCTTGTGGTTTAATATACATCGTATGGTGAAATAGTGTTGCTTGCTTGCAGGGGGACTAGGTGGGACATTACAGAATCCCACACTGTTCTGAAAATGCTCAACATCCAATGCTTACATTTGCAACATACGAGGTCTGTACAAAAACTTCCAGAACTTTGTCCACAAAATTTTTCTATGCTTACCTTTTACTTATTGTGCATGGCCTTCATCAAAATACTCTCCTCCACAATTGATACACTGTTCTCAATGACATTTCCACTCAGGAAGCAGTCTTGGTACGCCACTTGCTGGACGATAGGAAGTGCTGTCTGTGAATTTTCTTTTATCTCATCTATTGTCGCAAATCTTTGTCCTTTCAATGGGGTTTTCAACTTTAGAAATAAAAATAAAAAAAGTCCGCAGGGATCAGGTATGGAGGATGAGGCACCACAGTGATTTCATTTTTTATGCAATAGTAATGCACCAACAGAGACATATGTGCGGGTGCGTTATCGATGCAAGAGTCATGAATTGTCTCACCACATTTTAGGTTGCTCTCATATTTTCTCGCGGACTTCGCAACATCCCGATAGTACCATTAATTAATGGTTTGTCCCTGCGGTATGAATTCATGGTGAACTAATTGTTCAAAGCCTTGGAGCACCTTTCCTGACTCATTGTGAAGACTGAGCCTTGGTCTCAACATCATGACTGTAGACCCACATCTCTTCACCAGTTATGATTCTCTTAAGGAACATCTCATTCTCATACACGCAATCCAAAAGCTCTTCTCCGATCGTGAGGCAAAGGTCTTGCTGGTCTTGACTCAAGAGCTGTGAGATGAACTTGCAACAAGATGCATTCCAAGATGCTGTGTCAGGATTTCATGACACGTTCCAACTGAAATGTTACATTCTTCTGCAATCTCTCAGACAGTCTGTCTTCAATTGGCAGGCACAATTTTGTTCATGTTCCTAACATGAGCTTTGTTGGTACATGTCAAAGGACATTCTAAGTGAGGGTCATCTTGAACTTCCATCCAGCCATTTTTACACCATGTAAACCATTCGTAACACCGAGTATGGCTTAAGCACTCACCACTGTAGGCTTCCTGCATCATTTGGTTGGTCTCTATAATGGCCCGCTTGAGTTTCATGTAAAATTTAATGCAACGTGTAGCTCCTCTGCCAATTCCAAATTCGCAAACTGTGCAACACAACGTTCTACTCAATACAGCACCGAACAATAACTAACAGACATATAATAATGAAACTTCCAGCAGTTACACATTAAACATATGCACGTGAAGGGAAGTCTACTGCCATTTGCTCCAACACACCATTGGCGCAAAATTACAGATGTTCCAGAATTTTTTGAACAAACTTCTTACTGTTCAACTGTGATGATAAAAATATTAGTTTGATATTAGCGAAATCTATATAAAGCTTATAGTTAATATTTGTTGTTGGCTTGTATAAATGTTAAGTTTCAGACACTCTTGCGGAAAGAACATCATAGTGGGCAATGAGCTGTAGGTTACAAATTGCAGAAAATGTATTATGTAACAAGATCACTCCTTGCCTCTGTCCACGCAGAGGGACAGACAAGTCAACAAAGGTCTGTAGTACGAGGGTCACTCCAAAAGAAATGCACACTATTTTTTTTTTTTAAATCCATAGTTTATTCTATATGTTTGAAAGTTTTACAGTGTGTAGATACATCCTTTAGGAACAATATTTTCATTTCTCCACATAATTTCCATCCCACTCAACTGCCTTACGCAATCTTGGAACCACCGCCCATATACCCGCACACTAAAATTCTGGACCAACCTGTAGGAGCCACTGTTTGGCAGCGTGCACAAGGGAGTCATCATCTTCAGACCTTGTTCCACGAAGAGAGTCTTTCAGTTTCCCAAAGAGATGATAGTCACATGGAGCCAGGTCAGGACTGTAAGGTGGGTGTTTCAGTGTTGTCCATCCGAGTTTTGCGATCACTTCCATGGTTTTCTGACTGACATGTGGCCGTGCAGTGTCGTGCAACAGCAAAACACCCTGCTTTTGCCAATGTGGACAAACACGACTCAGTCAAGCTTGAAGTTTCTTCAGTGTTATCACATATGATCGAATTTATGGTGGTTCCACTTGGCATGATGTCCACAAGCAAGAGTCCTTCAGAATCGAAAAACACCGCAGCCACAACTTTTCCAGCAGGAGGTGTGGTTTTGATTTTTTTTTTCCTTGGGTGAATTTGCATGATGCCACTCCACTGATTGTCTCTTCTTCTCTGGTGAAAAATGATGGAGCCATGTTTCACCACCTGTCACAATTATTCCAAGAAATTCATTTCCACCATTCTCGTACTGTTCCAAAAGTTCGCTGCATACCATTTTTCTTGTTTCTTTGTGAGCCACTGTCCACATCCTGGGAACCCACCTGGCACAAACCTTTTGTAACACCAACACTTTCAGTATTCTGCAAACACTTCCTTCCCCTATCCCAACGTAGCGTGACAATTCGTTCACTGTGATGCGTTTGTCAGCAGTCACCAATTCGTTAACTCTCTGCACACTGTCTGGAGTGTGTGCAGTATGAGGCCTGCCCGTGTGAGGAAATCCTCAATATTGCTGTGCCCACTTCATCACGTAACCTGCTTGCCCACCGACTAACTGTACTGCGATCGACAGCAGCATCTCCATACACCTTTTTCAACCTCTTGTGGATGTTTCCCACTGTCTCGTTTTCACAGCACAGGAATTCTATGACAGCACGTTGTTTCTGACGGACGTCAAGTGTAGCAGCCATCTTGAAGACACACTGTGATGGCGCCACTCACAGGAACAGGTTGAACTAAGTTCAAAAACAAGTGGGAATAATGTATCCACACACTGTAAAACTTTCACACATGCAGAATGAAAACTGTATTTTTACAAAAATAGCATGCAATTCTTTTGGAATGACCCTCGTATTCTTTGTAATGAACAAAAGATGTTTATGACCCTAAATAGTTGTCTTAATGAATTTGTGAATCAACAGAATTATTTATTTGAAATTTCTTTTAAATAAAAAGATGAAACAAAAGTTTTGTGAATGTAGTACCCACTGAATTTGTGAGGGGGGGAGGGCCTTTGCAAGTGTGGATATATGGATGTAGCCAACAGTTGCATTACCTGCAAGCACTACTTGCTCAAAACCAGTAACTCAAGTGAGCAGGAAGTACCTCTCTCTATCGCAATGTGTATTATCATAAATTACAGTATCAAACTTCGTGATACTTTGCCCAAACTTCAAGAACATTTTGCACATGCTACATTGTATGGAAGCCAATTTTTCAAAGGATCCAGAAACACTGTATCAATCATAACTGCGAGAATGTCACCCACAGTCTAGGTTCAACTATGACAATATTATTGCAGTTCAAGAGCTCATGGGAGGAAAACCATACTTAATTGTTCTCCAGACATCGATGATAGTGGGTCTAAGAGTTGAGAGTGCTCATATTATTCTTGGAGACCATATTTAATATTTCAAGGTATCAACAGAGAGATCAATGACACAAAGAAAGAAATGACTGGAAAGCTCTGCATCACCTTGAGATAGAAGATAGTGTGGAGTGACAGATAATAGGAGATTCCCAACTCTTTTGAGATGTTAATATTTTTTGTACCAACTGACAAGTAAATTGTATAACATAGGAAATTCACTGGTAATATGTTTCTTATTTTACAATTCTACACAAAAAGCACAGCCAGATACAACAGTCTAACACAAAAATAGCTTTTTGAAATTCAGTGGTCAAGTTTTAACTCTTCCTGTGGCATTATTATATATCTCTACCCCTCCCCTACTCTACCTCCCACTACACATGCAAATATCTGGTCACTGATAAGTCAGCAATGAAACAGTTTGTACACATTTGGTTGCTGGTGCCCCCCCCCCCCCCCCCCCACCACAAATCTCTCTTTAGTTGAGAATGTTATTAAAAAGATGACTTTTTGCAATCTGATTAGTGTCAAAGCATGTAAGATTATATTTATGAATTGTCTTCACATTAATGGACTTCCTGCTGCTTCACGAAACAAAAGTTTATAGTGAAGGATGAAAATACAAAACTGATATTTCTGTACACATCCTTTAGGTTTCAGCAACAGATGAGTGTTGAACAAAACCAAAAATGTAAGCCAAATGCAGGCCAATAAATTAATGGTAGCTATTCTGAGGATTGAATTATTCTTAATTCTCACAAGTTCCCGAAAACCAATCTTTAGTATTTGAATACTGCATTCAAGATTGCTGTCTTGTATTTCATGTTGTGGACTGGCTTGTGCCAACAGCACTTGCTCAAACAGAATATAAAAAAGTTGCGCACTACTCAGTACTCTGATGCGTATTTGTTTCTAATTGCCTCTTACTATAGTGATTTAGGCAACAGTTTTCACTTGTTTAAGTGTTATATTTAATAGAAATTGACACAGGAAGATGCATTAAAAAAGGAACAATGAAAACAAGAGCATGCATACTTTACATCTGCTTTAGCACAATCCCACGGAATTTCATTACAACTTGTTCCATTCTAAAATTTCTGAGAGCCTGTAGTTGCACTGAATGTTCAGTACACACACACACACACACACACACACACACACACACACACACACACACACACACACACACACAAACGTTTTTTTGAATTTCTTTTATCCAATGCTGTTTAAAAAAAAATTTAAAAAAATCTGACGGTTTGAAATGAACACTCACTTTTAAAGTAACAGAATGTACAGCTTTGTTTTTGGCCCCACAATGGCTAGTTAGAAGTAACAGTGACAGTTTAATCAAACACTGTTAAGTCAGCCGAAAAGGCAACTTTTGAGGTCCAATGTTTCATCATCGACTGACTGCTGGGGTAATTAATTGTACCCAAGCTGCACTGTAAACTTTTGTTCTGTAGCCAGCTGCACTCTTTAAAGTCCTCTCTCCTCACTTCAAAAATGGCTCTGAGCACTATGGGACTCAACATCTGAGGTCATAAGTCCCCTAGAACTTAGAACTACTTAAACCTAACTAACCTAAGGACAGCACACACATCCATGCCCGAGGCAGGATTCGAACCTGCGACCGTAGCAGTCACGCGGTTCTGGACGGAAATGCCTAGAACCACACGGCCACCAGGGCCGGCTCTCTCCTCACTTCACATGTATGTATTTGATTCCTTTTGATCTCTCAGAACAGAGATCTTGGTTTTGCCCACCACTACTAACAGTTTCAGTACATTGTCAGTTTTGTATGTTCATTCAAAGAAATGGTACCATTCTACTGATCAGTAGCTACTGTCATAGTGAACAAGCAACCACTCAATGGAGGAAAATGGGGGGGGGGGGGGCAGGCAACAAAAGAGAGGGGGGGGGGAGGGGGGAGGAGAGGGGGGGAGAGAGAAGGGGAGGGAGGGAGGGAGGGAGGGGGAGGGGGGGAGAGGGAGAGAGAGGGGGAGAGGGGGAGAGAGAGAGAGAGAGAGAGAGAGAGAGAGAGAGAGACATAGTGATGCTCCTTTCTTTGTGATGACATCAAAAGTCATTTATTTTACTACACAGCATGCATCTTCAAACAATATTAGCTGTTAAGTATTAGGCAGCAGCTATCGTGGTATGACATGAAAACCATCATGCATGAATGCTGAATATTCTGGCATGTGCATTAAGGATGATCTACAAAGTTAAAATAATCAATTTTTGAAAATATACAAAAATTGAACACACATATAAAAGTTAAAGAAATGTGCAAGCTTTCAGAGCCAGTGGCTCCTTCTTCTGACAGAAGTGTTGATGGGGAAGGAAGAGGGGTGAAAGAACAGGACTGTTAAGGTTTAGAAAATGGGAAGAGTTACGGAAAAGTAGCCCAGAAGCCTTGGTCATGGGAGACTTTGCTGGACAGTATGAAAAGGAAAGACTGAATCAGTCAGACTGATACCGTCTTTCCTTCTCATCCCATCCCATAAGTCTCCCCTGAGCTGGGGTTCTGGGAGACTTTTCCGTAACTCTCTCCATTTCCTAAACCTTGTCAGTCCTTATCCTTCATCCTTCTTCGTTCCCCTTCAACCCTTCTGCCAGAAGACGGAGCCACTGGCTCTGAAAGCTTCGACATTTCCTTAATTTTTATATGTGCTGTCTCCTGCCACTACTTAGTGAGTAGATTTTTTATCCGTCCAATCATATTATAATGAACGTTTAATGTGACTGCGAAGGACTGTTGAAACAACATTCATAGCTGTGGCATCACAGTTTTTTCTTTTTCATGCAAATGTGAAGCATTAAAGCAAATCATTTCATACCTTTTGTAAACGAGCAGGCTTTAGTAGTGTGTTATTTTTTAAAACATGAATTGATTTAATGAATCCATGCTTTATTAAGAAAAAGTACTACATAATTCCAAACAAGTCACATTCTTGCTACTGATTTTCATATTTTGTATCATGCTACAAGTATCTGGCATGTGTCCACCACATCAGGCACAGGACATGTCAAAAAATATGAGAATTCCTTCCAAAGTACCTGAGCAGATCGCTGTGATTCTTTTATGTTTACAGTCACTGAAGTTACTCAGTAGCAGCAGAACAGTCACACGTGTGCGCGCGCGCGTGCCCGACCGCCCACCCACACCCACACAAACACACTACCCCCCCCCCCCGCCCCCCCACTCACTCACTCACTCACTCACTCACTCACTCACTCTCTCTCTCTCTCTCTCTCTCTCTCTCTCTCTCTCTCTCTCTCTCTCTCAGGATAAAATGTGACTTTGGTGGAATCATGCATGTGGCATTTAGTTAATAAAATACAGCTTCGTGAAATTAGTTCATTCTGAACAGACTGATACGTTTTTTCATTGATATCTTTCTTTTCAAGCACCACAACAGTCAAGCAAGGATCAATTCAAGATCATAATGCACAAATGAGTAGAATAGACAAAAAGCTATTAGAAGATACAATGAATAATTGCTACAAAGCTTCCCTTCAACAGCAAATCAGCCACTCCTACCTTTACATCATTTTCACCAGTTGCACCAATGCCAGTATTAGATGGAACTGGTCGAGTAGGGCGACCCCTCGCTTTACGAGCACCTCGATCTGCCACACCTGTACCACTAATTGTGCTAGTAATTGGTGCCCCAATAGTGTTATTTGTGGAACTTGGTACATTCCGCTTCGCTGACGACTGAAGCTCTGGTGGTATGTAGATTCTCGTGTTAACAAAGATATTATCTTCATGCCTTCGGAAGTACATAGTTGGTATACGAGCCTCGGATGGGAACTCCTTCATGTCAAAATTAGTTGTTTTTGACATTATGAGACTCATTGCCAAGTCACAGACAGCCCACATTTTCTACAGAAAGAGAGATTTAGCTGTTAATTTCAAATATTACATTCATAAAAAAATAATTCAAAATTTTTTATCTAATTAAAAACAAATGTGAATCCACTAACAGAAATGTGTGATGGAAATATTTTTCACTCCAACGTACTTCTTTACAGCACAGAAATTTTAATTACACACATCAAATGTAAGAGGTGCTTCACAAACATTCATCTTATTGCACAAGACTATATCTTCTACATGAATGGGTTAAATTTTAACTTCCACATCAAAACTAAAAGTTTACCTTTGAGCCACTTAATGTGGTTGCTGATAGGATTCTCCCTGGTGCAGCTTGCATTCTCAGTTTCAGAAATTACATATCTGGACATGTTAGTGATTGACTTCCTCCACAATCCCAAGAACAAGTTAAAAATTAAACTGGCAACAGAATGGAGCACTTGCATGTAGAAGTATTTCTTTACAATGAGCTGCCATGACAGTGGACTAGTCACAAGGAGTGTACGGATCTTACATTGCACCACTGGCCTCCAAGATTGCCTGATTGCATGGTGTTGTTGTTGTTGTGGTCTTCAGTCCTGAGAATGGTTTGATGCAGCTCTCCATGCTACTCTATCCTGTGCAAGCTTCTTCATCTCCCAGTACCTACTGCAGCCTACATCCTTCTGAATCTGCTTAGTGTATTCATCTCTTGGTCTCCCTACACGATTTTTACCCTCCACACTGCCCTCCAATACTAAATTGGTGATCCCTCCATGTCTCAGAACATGTCCTACCAACCGTTCCTTCTCCTAGTCACGTTGTGCCACATGCTCCTCTTCTCCCTAATTCTATTCAATACCTCCTCATTAATTATGTGATCTACCCATCTAATCTTCAGCATTCTTCTGTAGCACCAGATTTCGAAAGCTATTTATCGTCCACGTTTCACTTCCACACATGGCTACACTCCATACAAATACTTTCACAAACAACTTCCTGACATTTAAATCTATACTCGATGCTAACAAATTTTACTTCTTCAGAAACGCTTTTCTTGCCATTGCCAGTCTACATTTTATATCCTCTCTACTTCGACCATCATCAGTTATTTTGCTCCCCAAATAGCAGAACTCCTTTACTACTTTAAATGTCTCATTTCCTAATCTAATTCCTTCAGCATCACCCGACTTAATTAGACTACATTCCATTATCCTCGTTTTACTTTTGTTGATGTACATCTTATACCCTCCTTTCAAGACACTGTCCATTCCATTCAACTGCTCATCCAAGTCCTTTGCTGTCTCTGACAGAATTACAATGTCATCGCCGAAACTCAAAGTTTTTATTTCTTACCCATGGATTTTAATACCTACTCCGAACCTTTCTTTTGTTTCCTTTAATGCTTGCTCAATATACAGATTGAATAGCATCGGGGATAGGCTACAACCCTGTCTCACTCCCTTCCCAACCACTGCTTTCCTTTCATACCCCTTGACTCTTATAACTGCTATCTGCTTTCTGTACAAATTATAAATAGCCTTTCGCTCCCTGTATTTTACCCTTGCCACCTTCAGAATTTGAAAGAGAGTATTCCAATCAACATTGTCAAAAGCTTTCTCTAAGTCTACAAATGCTAGAAACGTAAGTTTGCCTTTCCCTAATCTTTCTTCTAAGATAAGTCGTAGGGTCAGTATTGCATCACGTGTTCCAACATTTCTACAGAATCCAAACTGATCTTCCCAAAGGTCAGTTTCTATCAGTTTTTCCATTCGTCTGTAAATAATTCGCGTTAGTATTTTGCAGCTGTGGCTTATTAAACTGATAGTTCGGTAATTTTCACATATGTCAACACCTGGTTTTTTTGGGATTGGAATTATTATATTCTTCTTGAAGTCTGATGGTATTTCGCCTGTCTCGTACATCTTGCTCACCAGATGGTAGAGTTTTCTCAGGACTGGCTCTCCCAAGGCCGTCAGTAGTTCTAATGGATGTCTACTCCGGGGGCCTTGTTTCGACTCAGGTCTTTCAGTGCTCTGTCAAACTCTTCACGCAGTATCAATCTCCCATTTCATCTTCATCTACATCCTCTTCCAATCCATAATATTGTCCTCAAGTACATCGCCCTTGTATAGACCCTCTATATACTCCTTCCACCTTTCTGCTTTCCCTTCTTTGCTTATAACTGGGTTTCCATCAGAGCTCTTGATATTCATACAAGTGGTTCTCTTTTCTCCAAAGGTCTCTTTAATTTTCCTGTAGGCAGTATCTATCCTACCCCTAGTGAGATAAGCCTCTACATCCTTACATTTGTCCTCTAGCCATCCCTGATTAGCAGTTTTGCACTTCCTGTCGATCTCATTTTTGAGATGTTTGTATTCCTTTTTGCCTGCTTCATTTACTGCATTTTAATATTTTCGCCTTTAATCAATTAAATTCAATATTTCTTCTGTTACCCAAGGATTCCTACTCGCCCTCGTCTTTTTACCTACTTGATCGTCTGCTGCCTTCACTACTTCAACCCTCAGAGCTACCCATTCTTCTTCTCCTGTATTTCTTTCCCCTGTTCCTGTTAATCATTCCCTGATGCTCTCTCTGAAACACTCTACAACCTCTGGTTCTTTCAGTTTATCCAGGTGCCATCTCCTTAAATTCCCACCTTTTTGCAGTTTCTTCAGTTTTAATCTACAGACCATAACCAATAGATTGTGGTCAGAGTCCACATCTGCCCCTGGAAATGTCTTACAATTTAAAACCTGGTTGCTAATCTCTGCTTACCATTATATAATCTATCTGATACCTTCTAGTATCTCCAGGATTCTTCCATGTGTACAGCCTTCCATTTATGATTGTTGAACCAAGTGTTAGCTATTATTAAGTTATGCTCTGTGCAAAATTCTACCAGACGGCTTCCTCTTTCATTTCTTTCCCCCAATTCATATTCACCTACTATGTTTCCTTCTCTCCCTTTTTCTAGTCTCAAATTCCAGTCACCCATGACTATTAAATTTTCTTCTCCCTTCACTACCTGAATAATATCTTTTATCTCATCATACATTTCACCAATTTCTTCATCATCTGCAGAGCTAGTTGGCATATAAAATTGCACTACTGTAGTAGGCATGGGCTTTGTGTCTATCTTGGCCACAATAATGCGTTCACTATGCTGTTTGTAGTAGCTTACCCGTGCACCTATATTCCTATTCATTATTAAAGCTACTCCTGCATTACCCCTATTTGATTTTGTATTTATAACCCTGTATTCACCTGACCAAAAGTCTTGTTCCTCCTGCCACCGAACTTCACTAATTCCCACTATATCTAACTTTAACCTATCCATTTCCCTTTTTAAATTTTCTAACCTATCTGCCCGATTAAGGGATCTGACATTCCACACTCCAATCCGTAGAATGCCAGTTTTCTTTCTCCTGATAACGACGTCCTCTTGAGTAGTCCCCCGCCCGGAGATCCGAATGGGGGACTATTTTACCTCTGGAATATTTTACCCAAGAGGACGCAGAGATCATAGGAGGAAACAGAGGTACTTGCGGGCTGAGGTAAGAGGACTGCAGCCTTGGCAGCAGCGTCAGCAGCTTCGTTTCCTGGCAGATCGACATGACCAGGGACCCAAAGAAACATGACATTGTCTCCACAAAGAGTGAGCATGTGACAGTTTTCCTGTACCCGCTGCACTAAGGGATGAGCAGTGTACAGTGCACAGAGACTTTGGCTGCGCTGACCGAGTCGGGGCACAGGACATAATTGGGAAGGCTGTGTTGCCGAATGTACCCTGCGATCTGGTACAAGGCGAAAAGCTTGGCTGTAAATACTGAGGAATGGGCCGGAAGCTGATATCAAAAGACACGGGTGCCAATGACGAATGCACACCCAACCCCACGGTCAGTCCGAGAGCCATCAGTGTATACAAAGGTACTATTGCTAAATTCCATGCAAAGGTCGTGAAACTGAATGTTATAGACTGAGGCTGGAGTAGTATCCTTAGGAAGCGAATGAAGGCCAAGGTTAACATGGGCCGCTTCATGAAGCCAAGGTGGTGAAAGGTTTCATATCCACGGGGAAAGTTACAGGTAGTGTGACATTAAGCCACCGTAGAAAGTGGGCTCCAGGAGGTAACAGAGATGAGGGACGAGCCCCATACTGACGATCGAAGGAATCATCAAAGAAGGAGGCATAGGAACGGTGGTCACGCATGGCAGACAAACGGCATACATACCTGCTGAGGAGAAAGTCACAGCGGTAGGACAGTGGTAGTACAGCAGCTTCAGCATACAGATTCTCAACAGGGTTGCTGTAAAAGGCACACGTCGCCAAATGGATGCCATAATGATGGAGAGTGTCGAGACGGTGTAAAAGGGATGGGCTTGCAGATGCATAAACAAAGCACCCATAGCCGAGTTTCGAATGGACAAGGGAGCGGTACAAAAGGAGGAGGATAGTTCGATAAGCACCCCAAGAAGCACCATTGAGGACACATAGGACACTGAGGGACTGTGTACAGCGGGCTGCCAGATGAGAAACATGGGAGGACGAAGGGAGTTTCCTGTCGAGCATGAGCACCAGGAATTACATAGAGTCAAAGAACGGAAGGGCAACAAGCCCAAGATGTAGAGATGGTGGGAGAAACCATTTGCATTGGCAGAAATTCATACAGATGGTTTTTTCAGTGGAAGAGCGAAAGCCACTGGTGATGCTCCAGGAGTGAAGCCGAACGAGACAGCACTTAAGATGCCGCTTAGTGAGGCAGGTCCGTGGAGAACTGCTATAGATGGCAAAATCATCGACAAAAAGGGAGCCAGAGACGCCCGGCGGGAGACAGGCCATGATAGAGTTAATGGCAATAGCAAAGAGGATGACGCTCAGGACGGAACCGTGAGGCACACCATTTGCCTGAATAAAGGTGTCCGACAAAGCAGAACCCACACGCACCTTGAAAACTCAGTCTTGTAAAAATGCCCAAAGAAAACAGGGCAGAGTACGGAGGATACCAGTTCTCCAGCAGGTGTCGTAGGCCTTCTACAAATCGAAAAACATGGCCAGAGTCTGGGATTTCCACAGAAAACCATTCATGACATGGGTGGACAAAGTAACGAGATGGTCAAGTGCAGAATGCCGTGCTCAAAATCCACACTGTGCACTTGTGAGTAAATGGCGAGATTTGAGCCACCACACCAGCCGGGCATGAATCATACGTTCCATCACCTTGCAAATGCAGCTGGTAAGAGAGATGGGGTGGTAGCTAGAAGGAAGGTTTCTGTTCTTACCGGGCTTACGTACGGGTATGACTGTGGCTTCAAGCCAGCGTCCAAGAAATGTGCCCTCAGCCCAGATGCGGTTTTGTGTGTTAAGCAGAAAGTGCTTTCCCGCAAGAGAGAGGTGCTGCAATATCTGAATGTTGATAGCATCTGGCCCTGGGGAGGAGGACGGGGATGAACTGGGAGCATGATCTAGCTCCCTCATAGTGAAGGCGGCATTGTAGCACTCACGATTTGGAGAAGAGAAGGGTATCGCCCGGGCCGCCTCCCCTCGTTTCCTTAGGATAAGGGCAGGGTGATAGTGGGAAGAGCTCGAAACTTCTGTAAAAACGTGGCACAAGGAGTTGAAGATAGCTACTGTCAGGCTGGAAATTGGGGAACGGATCTTCATTCCAGAGAGCCGTCGGAGGTTGATCCACATGACAGAGGAAGGTGTGGATACTGTTAAAAGAACTAGTGAATGAAATCCAAGTAGCTCTTTTGCTATCCCGAAGAACTCGACAACACTTTGCACACATCTGTTTACAATTAACGCAGTTTTCCAGCAAAGGGTGGCGGTTAAAAACAAGGCGAGCACGTCACTGTGCACAAATTGCACAGGGACTGGGGCATGACGTGGTAAAGAGGAAGTGCGAGGAAGTGAACGTTCTGCAGTAGTAAGGATAACAACTGTGAGATTGTCTATAAAATGACTTATCTTAATAACATGAATATTTATATATGTGTTTGGAGAGAGAAATTGATTTCTGATTGCGACTTTACTTTACGTTGTAAATGGCAGCTGAATTTTGGTTGCTGCCTCCTTAAATGATCAGCTTCTGCACCAGTTGGTGACGTATTATAATTTGGAGGAAGTTATTGTTCTTTAAGGTTTAAAATAGGACTCTGTTAGTTACTTGGTCATATTGCGGATAGCTTTGAGCCCAAATTTTCGTAACTCTTAATACCTAAGGGATTACTGTTGTAAGTAAATAAGATCAAACAGCAATCTGCTTTTTGTGAGAAATGGCGATTGCTTGGCACACAAAACTTCCTTCAAACTACACGTCCTGTTGCATCAAAATTGGTCAGTGGAGTTCGGCACCATACTATTATACAGGAACATAATCCAATTACTGCAATTAAGAAAGGATGAGAGGTTTTTTCGTACTGAATGAAAACTACAGAGAATGCATTTCCTTTCCTGTATTTTAGTGAACTTTGTACACCTTGCTATTCTGTTGACTGATAGCCAACGATGGCAATGAAGTTCACTTCCTTTTCCAAATACAAGATATTTCTATTCTTCACTTCCAGAAAGTTTGTATACATACAACCCTTACACATACTTCACTCGGTTTTATCACTGAAATAGCAATTTTCATTAAATGTAACAATACATTCTGAGCGATGGCCTAGCAACACGTCCTCTTTCCAAAAGATACAGATTAACAGTCCTCTTTTTTATAATAAATCATACTCAAAGATTCACAGCTACTACCGGTGCGGCGATTGCAAGCTAAAGAGTTTCTTGCTGTCCAGCTGTGCTTCACTTGGTATTTACATACATTACTGAGCTTCTCAGAGTAAAATTAGGCACAAAATAGTTAAGAAAAGGACAGTGAGGCTCGAATAACATTACAAGTCCACCTGGTCATCACAACTGAGAAAATCTTGTTCTGCATAAGTCGCCACGGAGGAGTAAAGTTGCCAATCAGCCTTAGTAAGTTGCTATTTGAGTATGCAAGTGGATGGGGTAGGAGTCAGCAAACGGAGAGCACACGGGAAATGGTCGCTTGAGTAGGCGTCAGAAAGAACGGACCACTCAAGATGATGGGCAAGCTGGGCAGTGCACAAGGATAGGTCCAAGTGGGAATAGGTAAGCGAGGAGTCAGAAAGGAAAGTGGGTGCACCAGTATTAAGGCAGAAAAGGTTGACTTGGTTAAGAAGGTCAGCAAAAAGGGCACCTCTCCGACAGGTCCTGGAAGAACCCCAAAGGAGATGATGCACATTAAAGTCACCGAGTAGCAAAAATGGGGGAGGTAGCTGCCCAATAAGCTGAAGGAAGTCTGCCCTGGTGACATCGAATGATGGAGGTACATAAATGGTAAAGAGGGAAAAAGTCAGGTGGGGAAGGAAAAGGTGAACGGCAATAGCTTGATGACGGGTAGTCAGGGAGACGGGTTGGCTATGAACAGCATCTTGTATGAGCAGCACGATCCCCCATGAGATGGACTGCCGACCTCAGGGGGAAGGTCAAAATGAATCGGTAAGTAATGTGGAGCATCAGCGTGCTTGTGTGGTCGGTGGGTGGAGACCAACGCCAAAAAACGGTTGGTGGTGTGCACTGGCGAGACAAGAGGCCAGCCGGGCTAAGCGACCATGTGGTGACACCATGGTGCAGGATCTTCGAGTTGGTTAAGGGGAAGACCGTTTGTCTTTAGCGAATTTCTTTAAGCCCTTCCGGGTAGAGGAAGACTTGGGTGGTGTTTGGCTGAAGGGACGGAGGAAGTCTTCTCGGGAGTACTCCTTCTGGCCTTTCCTGCCCGCCAGTTGTATAGTAGGTAGCTCTGCCCCTTTATGCGAGAGTTTGACAGTTTGTCCTTCATGGAGCAGGGGTAACAAGAACTGAACTATAAGTGCCAGAAGGGAGAACACAGGGTTTGCGACTAACCAGTAACTTACGAGCTACTGCGTAAGGCACTTTTTCCTTTACCTGAATCTCTTGAACAGCCCACTCATCTAGATACACGGGACAATCCCGGGAGGAAGCAGTGTGGCCACCATTGCAGTTGATACAGCATGGAGACGGAGGTGGACATCGCTCTCGTGTGCATCCCTGCCACAGGTTACGCATTTGGCTGGGTGTTGACAAGACGTTCTGGTGTGATTGAACCGATGACACTGGTAACAGCGCATTGGATTTGAAATGTATGGCCAGACTGTGATGATTTATAGCCAGCTTTAATCTTGGATGCCAGCACCACCCTACCACAGGTGAGAAAAAGAGTGTGGGTGGGCACCAGGGAGGAATCAATCTTTTTCATTACACAATGAATGGCAATGGCACCCTGATCAGAGAGGTAAGATTGTATTTCAGCCTCAGTTGGACCGTCAAGCAGCCTGGTGTAAATTACACCACAGGAAGAATTCAAAGTTCTATGTGCCTCGACACGAACAGGGTAGCTGTGGAGAAGCAAGGCAGCAAGTAATTGTTGTGCTTGAACATCAGAAGCTGTCTCCATAAGCAAGGTGCCATTCCATAAATGAGAGCAGGATTTCATAGGGCCAGCAATTGCTCCAACACCTTTCTGCACAATAAACGGATTTACCGCGGAGAAGGAGTGACCGTCTTCCATATGTGAAAACGTGAGGAATCGTGGAGCAGCACGAAGGGTCTTTGAATCATTAGTCTCATTACGTTTACATTTCGTCGATGCTGATGGAGAGGATGAGTGACTCATAGTGAGGAAATCCCCCACAATTGCCAGCGTCTCCGATGGCGTGCTCCTTCCAACTGGGGGCCTCTACACAAGAGGGCACACCAACCTTAGGTGAGTCTTCACACCTCAGGTCACACCTCCCGAACACCTGACAGAGGCACCAACGTGCAATCTGGGAAGGTTACAGCTCAGGCAATCACTCCTCCCTGGGCCTGGCCTGTACCAGGTCCTACCTGTTGACCTGGGGCTGGGAATTATGTGTTACCCAGTCACCTTTTACGTGTCAGATGCGTGGGCTGGCCTTCAGAAGTGCACAGGGAGGAGGAAGAAAAAAAAGAGGATCCTCAAACGCTGAAGTGGAGGAACGAGAGGAGAAGGGAAACAAAGAAAGGAAAAAGGAGCCAAAAATGAAGTTGAGATTGTTCGCAAGTCAGCAACAGAATGCAAAACATTCCCAATAATACCCCAGACATGTTCCCCAAGGGAGGAGAAAATGAATAGCAAGAGGATACACATACAGCTCGTAAGGGAAAAAGTGCTGCATACACTGGGGCCCTGTGGTAACCAAGCACGAACCCGAGTGATGAGCACCCTGGGGCGGGAGGGGGGGGGGATCGTTTACAACTATTTTTATCTGACTGAAAAACAAGCGCCTACAGCGGAAGGAGTTAAGCAGAAGTTGAAACAATCTAAAGACTTTCAAGATAGTAACCCTACTGTAAGGCGTTATTAAACAAATTAGGTTTCAACTGGAGAGTGAAAGAGAGAGAGAGAGAGAGAGAGAGAGAGAGAGAGAGTGAGAGAGAGAGAGAGGGGGGGGGGGGAGGGGCGGGGGTGGGTGGCAGGGTCAATACTGTTAGAGAGAATCATCATCCAAGATAAAAGAATTGCATATTCAAAGCAATTAAAAAAATTAATTTAAAGAGGGAAACAGAGACATTTTTTACATTTATGTCTCATTCTACTAAAGATGATATTTCAAATTGGCAGACAAAGGAATGTAACCCATTCTCAGACGACATGCTGAAGCCTGTTCTATATGAGTTCGTTTGACAAACCACTCAAGGACTGTTGAGTATTCCACTGATAAGATTCGACAAACTGCAGTACACACTGCTTTAGACCTTCCTCCTTACCACCCAGAATTAACTCCAACAGAGATTATTTGAGCTATTGTGAAAGGTTGGACAGCTTCTAGGAATGTTATCTGCAACATAACATTTATAAAACAATTGTATGTGGAGAAATTTAATTCAACAGCTAAAGAAGACTGGATTCCAGGGCAGACGACATTGAAAGGTAAATAAAAACTTTGATCCTAGATATAACTGTAAGAATTACCTCTTGGTTGCATCTGCATGCATGTAAAATATATACCCTTGTAAAACTGGATGGTGATTTCGAAAATAAAAGCTTTAACAATACTGTGTGTACAATAAAATGTACTCCATGTGTTCCACTTTCATTTATATTGAAAATATAGTCTTGTGATAGTGTATTCATCTCTTTGAAACCACCTGTATTACATAATCAATTTCTAACTTACAAAAAGACAGATATGAATTTTTATGCATTTGTAATCACGAACAGGTCAAATAAAGATTAAAAGAGGCCACTGACATAAGCAGTTTGCCACAGGGAGGGGGGGGGGACAATTAATTTCATACACAAAACAAGTGGCACCTTTGATTACCACTGTAATGAACATTTGCCTGAGAAACGTTTTTAGCCTTCTATTATAAATTACATATGAAGATGACAAGGAGTGTTGGCCAACATTTTTTTATATTCAACCAAAGGTTCATGACTTGTTTTCATGGCACTTTTGATATTACTCCCTGTAAAACTTGTAATAAGATATGTTTCTGGGTGTTGATTTTACTAAATCACATTCTTTTTCGAATCTTTCAGTTATTTCCACACTCAAATTCCAAATTTCTCAGAACTATATTTTACTGTATGTGAGAGCAAGTTTTTCCTCATTAGTATATTTTAATAACTTAGAAGAAATATACAAATATTTTGCCCAGAATGCCATGGCAGAAGTGATCACACCATCCTTCTGAGAGACTACATTCTCAATTCATTTCTTGTCAATGCACTATAAATTCACACAAGTTATGTGATGCAAAACCTGCCAACAAGACACCCGAAATGAAACACAAACAAAGACGCGCACCTGCACACGCTCTAACACACACGCGCACCTGTGCACCTACACTTTCTGGTTGTGTGTCCTGTCAGCAAAAGGTAGGTGCACAGGTGGCAAAGTTTCCATTCTCTTTTTGTGTGCGCCAATCAATGACGCCTTTACTTCTAAATTGGTTGCCATTTCCCTCTACTGACTTAAACAAAGACCAAACAAAATATCTATAAGACTAGGTTGGTTGGTTGTTTGGTTGGATTAAAAGAGGGGGAAAGGGACAAAACTATGAGGTCATCAATCCCTCAATGCCACAAGTGTGAGAATAAAAACAAACGAGACTGACAACTCAAAACAGAATGAAAGGAAAAAAATCACAAGAATGATGAAGGGCAGCAAACATGTAAATGGACAAAAGGGGACAAGAAAACCACAGAAATGCAAGAAACGGGATGAACAGATTAAAACAACAAAGCAGATTACCATGGCTGGCTGACCATGGGAATAAAAAAGGATAAGCCAGCCACTCTGCAACGCATTAAAACCTTCACCCTAGAAGCACTAGGGTGGAGGACACAGAGGGACAAAGGACATGTACTAAAACTGATAAAAAGAACATGAACAAAACATAAAACTAAATCAGCCGATGAGGCGTTGCTCCCAAAGTAGGTGGTGTGGGAGCAACAGGGAAGGAAGTGCCCCCCACCATCAAGAGGGCAGGTCTAGTCTCCCAGTTCTGAGAGGCGACAGGAATTCAAGGAGCTGATGGGGCGAGAACTGTTCTCGTAGTGGTGGCGTACGAGGTGGTCATAGCCACAGGATGTAGGCGCTCAAATTTCCTCTTAACCTCAGTGTAGGTCAGTCGGTCCAGGTTCTTATACTCCATGATTTTCCTCTCTTTCTAGAAAATCCTGCAGTCTGGTGAGCAAGGTGCATGGAGTATTGGGATGCAATGGTCGTCAACTATCTCAACATGTGGGGCTGGAAGTACAGTGTGAAGACATATGGCTGAATTTCCAGCACTTCAAACACCACATCGGGGGAGGGATATATGGCTTGACGTCACAGCAGTAGACCATCACCTTGACCTTCTCAGGCAATGTATCACCCTCGAGGGCCAAGATGAAGGCACCGGTGGCAACCAGGTTATCCCTCAGTCCCCGATGGATGCGCCGGACGAAATGAACACCTCGCCACTCTTAATTGGCGCGCAGCTCATCACCAGACTGCAAAAGAAGGTCCCTGCTGAATGTAATACCCTGGACCATAATTAAGCTCTTATGATGCGTGATGGTAATGGAAACATCCCCCAACTTGCCACAAGAGAATTATGCCCGTGACTGGGCAGAGGATGCTGACCCAGAGCGCATTTTGGACAAGCCCTCCACCTCCCCGAACTTGTCTTCCAAATGTTCCACAAAAAACTGAGGCTTCATGGACATGAAAGATTCCCCATCAACTCTCGTACATACGAGGTAACGGGGCAAATAAGCTTCACTGCCATTCTTAGCCTGGCATTCCTCTCATGGTGTCGCCAGGGTGGGGAATAACTTGGGGTCATATTTCTCAGCATTAAAGTTAAACTTTGCCCACTTAGAGACTGCTAGCGGCAGACCACCAGCAAGAGATGATGTACTATGCTTCATGACGGCCCTGATGCCACCCACTCCGACCAGGGGCCCTCCCCATGGGCACCACCCAGCCACAGCAAAGGCCACCTGGCAGATGGCCATTTCTGGGATTCTCGATGCCCCAGGGTGACGGGTATCTACTCCTTGGCATACATGGGGAGTAAGCAGTGCAAACAGCAGAGTGATCCCTGTGTTGTCAGGGGGCTACAATCAACAGCGTACATGGTGGCCCCACCACAACGGACTGGCTACCATGCTGGATATGAGGTACAAAGAAGTTCATGGTCACCGTCAGCACAGAAAGTGACACTGCATAGTGTGTGGTGGAAACCGCACCCAGGAAGTTGTCCTCGCCAAAGAGATAGACAACTGGCGGGAATGCAATGTGACGACGAGAAAGTGGACTAAAAATCTCAATGCACAATGGACACATGTACCATGTAAGGTGCCCTTCCCTAATTGGCTCGCTCTTCGAGAAAATTTTGAAAAATGGTGGTCAAATCCTATTGGGGACCACCACATAAAGGCCCAAACGCGTGAGACTCCTTTCAGTAACCTCTTACGACGGGCAAGAATACCTCGGGCCTATTCTTACCCCTGGATCCACAGGGGGCTATAAGATTAAGATTTTATGATTATTCTAGTCAAGAATTCTGTGACTGGACATCATTATCTATTTATCAGACTAATGGAAGCAAAACAATAGTTCATCTGCAGTTTTATTTACAATTTTAGTTGTAAGCTGTTGTTCCTCCCATTACCCTCTGGACACCCATTATCAGATTAACAATTAGTACACACTAGCAAAACTTCATTTTGGGCACATCAATTTGATACTTGTATATACTAACAGCTTCAGACTTTTTTAAAAGGTACTCACGTGATTCACAGCATCCTCATCTCCTTTAAATGCATCTTTGTGATTCTTCATCCTTTCAATGAGACTCTTGTAGAACCCAAAGCAATAGAGATCATTTTTTGTTATGAGTGGTTCCATAACAAACCAGAGGCACTGTTTGATTTTCATGAGCTGATCCAAGTCTTCATGAGATGTATAGAAAGGATGATGAGTCAGCACAGGTACAGCAAATACCATCATGTAGTCAGGAAGAATGTGTGTCAATTGGGTGAGTCCTTTATCTAGCAGGCCAGCTAATGAACATTAAAAAAAAAAAAACAGAAATACATGTTTCTTAAAGTAACCAACACATGTACTACAACAATTAGAAAACTAGACATTTACTATTAAACTGATAAAATTATATTATTTAAATCTACTATCTTCCCAATTCATCCATGTCCTAAGTCTGTTGTAACATTAATATTATTATTTATATTTTTAATATTATGTACCACAATATTAATAATTATAATTACATTAAAATTTATTTATTTTATAACTAATATTTATATACCAGCTGCTGAAAGAGGAAAAATTGGGCAAAAATTCCCAAGCAGTGTTTATAATATAATCAAATCTCTAGTTTTTGAAATATCTTGAACTTTGAAACCAGTGGGAAACAGTGAAATGATTACTAGATAACAATGGACTGGCAGTAAAGGTTCTAACTTCAAAAGTATTTCTATTAACTCGAAGCATTACTCATGAGGAATGGCACAAAAACTGAGCCCTGCCCCCCCCCCCCCCCCCACACACACACACACCCGTATTTATTTAACCTTTTGTATGAGCCTCCAATCCAAAGGAGGAGTGCATACAACATATGTGTAACATGTAACATGAACGAGAAGAATATGTGAGCTATGGTATGTCGGACATGAGATACAACTGTTTCTACATCTACATGATTGCCCCACAATCACAATTATGTGCCTGGCACGGGTTTCATTGAACTGCCTTAAAGTTATTTCTTTACTGTTCCACTCTCGAATGGTATGCAGGAAAACAAGCACTTAAATCTTTGTGTACGAGCTCTGAGTTCTCTTATTTTATTGTGATCATCAATTATCCCTAAGTATGTGGGTGCCAACTGAATATTTTTGAAACTGGAAGAGGAAGTTAGTGATAGAAATTTCACAACATACTGCTGCAATGAAAAATGCCTTTGTTTTAATGATTACCATCCAATTCACATATCATGTCTGTGTCACATGTTAGTCCCCTGTGACACCGATCCCTCATTGCACAGCAATATTCAAAAAGAAGGCTGACAAGTGTGATATAAGCAGTCTCTTTAGTAAACCTGTTGCACTTTAAAGTGTTCTGCCAACAAATCACAGTCTTTTGGTTTGCTTTACCCACAACATGCATTCTGAGGATAAAACACAATACTAAGCAAAATTTAACATATTTCTACCATGCAATGTAAGATGATTTACAGATTATAGATGTGAATCCTTTTGGGAGGCACCATTGCACTCTTTGGGCACGCCTCATGTACTAGCTCAAAGTGTCTACATATTGTTGATTACCCTCCATAATACTCAAACTTCACATAGTTTTTGCACTGAAGCTGTGCGGTTAGAATCTCTGAGCGTGATATGTTGAAGTGTTGAGAGATGTTTTGTGAGGCGTGATTGACTAGTACAGTGTTTATGAAAGGCAATCCAGGTTACAGTTCTGGTCTACCACTGTGTAATTAAGTGTCTGTTCCAAAACTACTATCTGTTTTTATGCAAGTGTTTCTCCTGAGCTATAGTAACTCACAAACATGCTGTGTGATGCCATGAAAAAGGTATTTACTGTGTTATACAATACCACATAGGTTTAGAATCTATTAATCAACTTCTTTACTGAAAATATGAGTGCCCCTTGTGCCTCCTTGTACAGGGACTTTAAGGGATCTACCCAACAGCTGTAATATACTTAATAGTTCATAAAGAAACTCCCAATCCTATCAATTTGCTCTGCAGGCCCATAGCGATATATATGGCCCTGATGTAACACCACACTTTCTGTAAATTCCACAGTGGCCAGTCACCACATGAAAAAGGTGTGTTATCAAGTGAATAACTACTATGGTCATGCCATGAGATGTCTACTGTCAAATGACCAAGGGAGATGGGAAGAGGAAAGTTCCTGGGCACATGCACAACATGAGTAGCCACATCATAGCAGCTAACGTCAACGTCAGTGTACTAAGTGGGGAAATTATGTTAGTTTAGGCTGCACAGAAGCCAACTCATATGCCTGCAAGCTGCTGCACAGGCACAGTATCTTTGAAAGCACACATGTAATCTGTCAACTGATCTGTGCATTTTGTCTGGAATTTTGTAGGCAAGGACAACCTACAAATAGTAAATGAGACACTGAAAGGCATATTGCCTGTAGAAATCTGTTTTGGGTTCTTCAGCGGACGAGTTTTTGATGAGGTCTCAACAACTTAAGTAGCTGGTACTCTCATTATCCTCCGTTACTTGTAATGAACTGATATCAAACTCTTCGGTATAACTATCCAAGCACTTCTCTGTGGCCATCACCACTCTGTTCTCCCACTTATTAACCACCTTTGTCATTTTGTGCAAGATAGGAATCCAACATTCACTTACCCTGAGACTTTCCTTTTTGTTGTTAAAAGTTGGTATAATGCTTATAGATCTGTCTGTCTTCTCAGAACAAACAAATACGGCAACTACTTTTCATAGATAGAACTTGAGTTTCAGTGAAGTTTTACGTACATTTGTGTTCCGTGACCTTGGTGTTAACGAACTGCTCAGTACTTCTGATACACACTTTGTCACAAGCGCACAATATTCCGTAAACCCAATTTGTCTTTGGCCACTCTGAATGACATTTGTTTTGTTGGTTGTCCTGCCAACTGTCTTCATGCCATGCTCTTGGAGTGCATGTTTATTCTGTCTGCCATTCTGGGGTTGGCATTGATGCTACAGCCTGAACTAACATCTTTGCCCACCAAGCAAGCTGACAATGAGACCGTTGATGTTTGCTGCTAGGACATGGCTACTCGTGTTGTGCAAGCACAGACACTACCTTGGCCTTCTGAAAGCATAGTGACACTTTTGCATCAGGGCCAATCACAATGCTAAGGACTATGGGGCCAGGTTCATATGACCTGGTGTTTCTTTAGGAACTATTAAGCATATTACAGTTGCTGCGTGCATCACATAGAGTCACTATGTATGGATGCATGAGGGGGAGGCCTATTTTCAGTAAAGAAGTTGATTAATAGATTCTAAACTTTGGCAGTACTGCACACCCCTTACGGTGTGTAGTGGAGGACAGTTTGTGTACCACTACCACTTCCTCATTTTCCAGTTCTAGTTGGGTATGGTTCATGGGAAGAATGATTGCTGGTAAGACAAGGACTGTAAGCTGGATTGCTGCCTTTTACAAACAGTGTGGTAACCAGTCACATCTCATCTCATAAATATAGATCATCTCACACTTCAAGTCACTCCCAGAGATTCTAATTACACAGCTTCACTGCACAGAGATTCTAACACATCTTCAGTGCAAAGAGTAAGGAGTTTAAGTGTAACCGAGGGGAACCAGTGATTAGTAGACACTTTGAGTTAGTCCACAAGGCATGCTTAAAGAGTGGAATTGGTGTGACATTGCCCCCAAAATGCACATATAAAGATCCAAAACTTAGTCTTTCACACCTATATCTATGCTTTGAAAACCACCTTACAGTGTATGGCAGAGACTTTGTATACCACCATAATCTTTCTCCTTCCTATTCTACTGTTGAACAATGTGCAGAAAGAATGCCTACTTATAATTCCAAATTGCTGCAATTTTGTTGTTTTGGTCATTACTGAGATATAAGTAGGAGAAAGCAACATATTACCAGTATGCCTCTGTGTAATATACAATACTTCACTTGTGATATCTATCATTAGAGTTGAATAATCATTTCCATGACACAAACACTTCCTAAATGAACACATGACAAAATGTGCTGGTCCACTTTGAATCTTCTCTGTATCTATTAATTCTGCTTCGCAAGGGCCTCAGGTTGACAAACAATATTTAAAGCCTATGGATGAGTATAAATAATTGAAAGAGTAAACATACATACTTAGTCGTCCACAGGTACGTAAACATGACTGAGAACACTACTTGCTCTCTCTCTCTCTCTCTCTCTCTCTCTCTCTCTCTCTCTCTCTCTCTCTCTCTCTGCCTGGTAGTCCCACATCCAAAATCCCCGTGTACATAATCACAGACAGTGCAGTATGGCACAGAGAAGAGGCCTCCCAGACTCTCTGTGATGGAGGCCTAGAGGAAGAATGGAAGTAGGACAGTTACAAACTTGTGTGGCCTGATGGCGTAGTGTAAATCCTTCTGTTGTTTCTCGGACATGGCGACAGTTTATAGAGACTGAAACTGTACCCTGAAGACAAAGGCAGGGACAACCACATGTGACATCTGAAAGAGAGAACTGTTATTTGGCTCTAAGGACATGATGGTACTGGCATCTGACCTTGCAGCAACCATTGGACATTTTGTATCGAAGCAAACGGTGTACACAACCCAATGTTTTTTTACAGATGAGTTGTGATTTGGTCTGGAGAGTTATTCTCGACGGATTCACATCTGGAGGGAACGCGGAACACAATTTTGGGACCCAAACATTGTGAAAACAGACCAGAATCAGGGAGGATCCCTAAAGGTGTGAACAGGGATTATGTTGACCACTCTAACACCTCTTCAAGAAACTGTATGGGTGAATTGGCAAGGTTTAAGGGGTGAAAATACCACACTGCATCAAGAACCAAGAAAAAATATTTGATCTGTTTGCAGACTAACTACCTATTCCTTAGTATAAAGGTGCAGGAAGAGCACTAAAATCTTTTACATCAGTTCTAAAGTATTGTGGTGTTCCAAAACAGAAGTCTCTGAAAGGATTCACACTTGAAACATGTTCTTGCCTATAATGTATGAAACATCTACAAACAGGAGTATTGTTCTAATGACACCTGATTAATTTTGCTGTCAGCATAACATAACAGCCAAAAATTTCAGTTATCACATCTAAACATGAATTTTAGTTTCAATTATTCTGAAACATGAAACATTTATTTCCCCCTGATGTGGTCAGGGGATCCTCACTCTTGATCCTGCAGGATGTCAGTAAAAGAGGTGTATAAAAGATGTAACACTGCAAAAGGCAATATCATATCACAATTTACTTGACCAGACAGTAAAACTGACTTATTATTTTATGTAGAAACTGTCAAAGCACACTTTGAATTCCTGAAGCAGGCATTAACTATCTCTGAGATGACACTTTGTAAGTATTTAAATATCACCGGCAGCTGGAAATAAAATGTTCCGATCTTCAACAATGTGAAAGTTGCAAATACACTGTTCGCCACATGGCTTTTGAGAGTTGAGTGAAAAGATCTATTGTATGACGAGCCTAGAAACAGCAGATATTCTGGAACAAAGAAAGACATATACACAAATAAATACAGTTACTCGAATGCTAATGTACTAACCTATTGCACCCATGGAGATACTTTTGACATATTCTCTTCTTTTATTAATATCTACAACCATATTCTGCTTAATAAGCATCTTTATTCTCTTATCGGGTTCAATACCACCAAGAGCATAGAAACCCATGAAATCCAGTGGGAGACATTTCTGAGGAATTCCTCGTCCAAGTCCTTTGTGTAGTTTTGTTGCAAAGATTTCACGCACCTGCGGTACCTCATCCTGCAGAAAATAAAATCAAAATTAATCACTTTCTCTTAGAACTGAATATTAATAAAACAATTTATGTGGCTGTTTTAGTTACTGTTACAAGATGAGCTCATCTGGGTGAGTCACTGTGATCAAAGGTGCCTGTCACAGTAGCTTAAAAGTTGGTCATATATAAAAACTAAATCTATAACATCCTCCAAATTAACAAACTTGAAGATTCTACTTTTGATAACTTACAGTTACATAAATACACTCAAGGTTTCATAAAATCCCCCCCCCTCCTGTAGCACTGCTCTGTAAGCAAACTCAGAACGAAAGTACGAAATGAATATCAGAAATATTTTAAGCACAACAGACACTTCCATTTACCATTATCAGAAGCTAGAACAACTTGCATAGGTTTGACAAACATGCAATAAAAACAGGAATTTCCATTATTTAGAGGAAGAGACATGTGGAAGAATAATGGATAATGTACACAGTTGCTACAAATGACGAATTTCCTCCAAACCCTACGTCAAAGGAAACAAAAGATGTACCAACGGATTCTTTCAATTTCATTAGCTCCTGCGATAGCCCTACTGAATTCATTTCCACTAACTCTCACAAATTTAAACAAGCCTGTTGCAAAACCTGCCTCTAACTGTGTCTCCTAGGAACATACAGGGTGTTTCAAAAATGACCGGTATATTTGAAACGGCAATAAAAACTAAATGAGCAGCGATAGAAATACACCGTTTGTTGCAATATGCTTGGGACAACAGTACATTTTCAGGTGGACAAACTTTCGAAATTACAGTAGCTACAATTTTCAACAACAGATGGCGCTGCAAGTGATGTGAAAGATATAGAAGACAACGCAGTCTGTGGGTGCGCCATTCTGTACGTCGTCTTTCTGCTGTAAGCGTGTGCTGTTCACAACGTGCAAGTGTGCTTTAGACAACATGGTTTATTCCTTAGAACAGAGGATTTTTCTGGTGTTGGAATTCCACCGCCTAGAACACAGTGTTGTTGCAACAAGACGAAGTTTTCAACGGAGGTTTAATGTAACCAAAGGACCGAAAAGCGATACAATAAAGGATCTGTTTGAAAAATTTCAACGGACTGGGAATGTGACGGATGAACGTGCTGGAAAGGTAGGGCGACCGCGTATGGCAACCACAGAGGGCAATGCGCAGCTAGTGCAGCAGGTGATCCAACAGCGGCCTCGGGTTTCCGTTCGCCGTGTTGCAGCTGCGGTCCAAATGACGCCAACGTCCACGTGTCGTCTCATGCGCCAGAGTTTACACCTCTATCCATACAAAATTCAAACACGGCAACCCCTCAGTGCCGCTACCATTGCTGCACGAGAGACATTCGCTAACGATATAGTGCACAGGATTGATGACGGCGATATGCGTGTGGGCAGCATTTGGTTTACTGACGAAGCTTATTTTTACCTGGACGGCTTCGTCAATAAACAGAACTGGCGCATATGGGGAACCTAAAAGCCCCATTTGCAGTCCCATCGTCCCTGCATCCTCAAAAAGTACTGGTCTGGGCCGCCATTTCTTCCAAAGGAATCATTGGCCCATTTTTCAGATCCGAAACGATTACTGCATCACGCTATCTGGACATTCTTCGTGAATTTGTGGCGGTACAAACTGCCTTAGACGACACTGCGAACACCTAGTGGTTTATGCAAGATGGTGCCCGGCCACACCGCACGGCCGACGTCTTTAATTTCCTGAATGAATATTTCGATGATCGTGTGACTGCTGTGGGCTATCCGAAACATACAGGAGGCGGCGTGGATTGGCCTCCCTATTCGCCAGACATGAACCCCTGTGACTTCTTTCTGTGGGGACACTTGAAAGACCAGGTGTACTGCCAGAATCCAGAAACAATTGAACAGCTGAAGCAGTACATCTCATCTGCATGTGAAGCCATTCCGCCAGACATGTTGTCGAAGGTTTCGGGTAATTTCATTCAGAGACTACGCCATATTATTGCTACGCATGGTGGATATGTGGAAAATATCGTACTATAGAGTTTCCCAGACCGCAGCGCCATCTGTTGTTGAAAATTGTAACTACTGTAATTTCGAAAGTTTGTCTGCCTGAAAATGTACTGTTGTCCCAAGCATATTGCAACAAACGGTGTACTTCTATCGCTGCTCGTTTAGTTTTTATTGCCGTTCCAAATATACTGGTCATTTTTGAAACACCCTGTATATTCCAGTTATAGTGATGGTAAACATGTACAAAAGGAAGAATGCACATCATAAGCCAATAAATAATGTTTATCATTTTATGGAGTAACTAAAAGGTACAATAACTAGCATCCCATTACCAAATACATTCTTTGAGGCTCTTTAGCAAGTTTAGAAAGCCTTGTCTGGAAAGAACAGAAGCTTCCACATGTCGTCATCCTCAATAGTTCTGACAAAGAAAAACACTGTTCATTTAGTTTATGGTTTGGAAACAAAAAGGAAGCTACTATTCTGTATTTTTCCTCATTTTTTTCTCAAAACATTAAAGACTTATAGTTACACGGAAAAGCATAGGTTTATTGTATTCTGGCCTCTATAACTGAAGCAAGCTCTGTAGGTGACAAGGAATACCAGAAAACGTGAATCAAAGTGTCTGTGCTGCACAGCCCATGACTGGGCTACTGGCCTGACTGTAGGTACAGTACTACCTTTCTTCATCATAGCATGAGGGGGGGGGGGGGGGGGGGGGGCGCATGGGGTGGCAAGTCCATTGCCCTGACAACCTTTCACCAGCAGGAAAGATGTATAGTACACATTTGATTGCATTTAAAAAAAATACATGACACTGTGCTGCCTGTAACAATACTTATTTGCAAACAATTTTGGTTTTAAGCAATCTTCACACCAGTTATCTAAAGAAACAAAAATAGACCACATGTGACAATGGAAATAAAACATAAAATCCACAGATGAGAACCAAATACTTACGAAAAATATTACAGGTGTATCATATGTCATACATGTCATACACAGGGAAAGATTCCACGCGGGAAAAATATATCTAAAAACAAAGATGATGAGACTTACCGAACAAAAGTGCTGGCAGGTCGATAGACACACAAACAAACACAAACATACACACAAAATTCAAGCTTTCGCAACAAACAGTTGCTTCGTCAGGAAAGAGGGAAGGAGAGGGACAGACGAAAGGATGTGGGTTTTAAGGGAGAGGGTAAGGAGTCATTCCAATCCCGGGAGCGGAAAGACTTACCTTAGGGGGAAAAAGGACAGGTATACACTCGCAAGCGCACACACACACACACACACACACACACACACACACACACACACACACACACACACACACACACACACACATCCATCCATCCGCACAAACACAGACACAAGCAGACATTTGTAAAGGCAAAGAGTTTGGGCAGAGATGTCAGTCGAGGCGGAAGTACAGAGGCAAAGATGTTGTTGAAAGACAGGTGAGGTATGAGCGGCGGCAAATTGAAATTAGAAATTAGCGGAGATTGAGGCCTGGCGGATAGCGAGAAGAGAGGATATGCTGAAGGGCAAGTTCCCATCTCCGGAGCTCCGACAGGTTGGTGTTAGTGGGAAGTATCCAGATAACCCGGACGGTGTAACACTGTGCCAAGATGTGCTGGCCGTGCACCAAGGCATGTTTAGCCACAGGGTGATCCTCATTACCAACAAACACTGTCTGCCTGTGTCCATTCATGCGAATGGACAGTTTGTTGCTGGTCATTCCCACATAGAAGGCTTCACAGTGTAGGCAGGTCAGATGGTAAATCACGTGGGTGCTTTCACACGTGGCTCTGCCTTTGATCGTGTACGCCTTCCGGGTTACAGGACTGGAGTAGGTGGTGGTGGGAGGGTGCATGGGACAGGTTTTACACTGGGGGCGGTTACAAGGGTAGGAGCCAGAGGGTAGGGAAGGTGGTTTGGGGATTTCATAGGGATGAACTAAGAGGTTACGAAGGTTAGGTGGACGGCGGAAAGACACTCTTGGTGGAGTGGGGAGGATTTCATGAAGGATGGATCTCATTTCAGGGTAGGATTTGAGGAAGTCGTATCCCTGCTGGAGAGCCACATTCAGGGTCTGATCCAGTCCCGGAAAGTATCCTGTCACAAGTGGGGCACTTTTGGGGTTCTTCTGTGGGAGGTTCCGGGTTTGAGGAGATGAGGAAGTGGCTCTGGTTATTTGCTTCTGTACCAGGTCGGGAAGGTAGTTGCGGGATGAGAAAGCTGTTTTCAGGTTGTTGGTGTAATGGTTCAGGGATTCCGGACTCGAGCAGATTTGTTTGCCACGAAGACCTAGGCTGTAGGGAAGGGACCGTTTGATGTGGAATGGGTGGCAGCTGTCATAATGGAGGTACTGTTGCTTGTTGGTGGGTTTGATGTGGACGGACGTGTGAAGCTGGCCATTGGACAGGTGGAGGTCAACATCAAGGAAAGTGGCATGGGATTTAGAGTAGGACCAGGTGAATCTGATGGAACCAAAGGAGTTGAGGTTGGAGAGGAAATTCTGGAATTCTTCTTCACTGTGAGTCCAGATCATGAAAATATCATCAATAAATCTGTACCAAACTTTGGGTTGGCAGGCCTGGGTAACCAAGAAGGCTTCCTCTAAGCGACCCATGAATAGGTTGGCGTACGAGGGGGCCATCCTGGTACCCATGGCTGTTCCCTTTAATTGTTGGTATGTCTGGCCTTCGAAAGTGAAGAAGTTGTGGGTCAGGATGAAGCTGGCTAAGGTAATGAGGAAAGAGGTTTTAGGTAGGGTGGCAGGTGATCGGCGTGAAAGGAAGTGCTCCATCGCAGCGAGACCCTGGACATGCGGAATATTTGTGTATAAGGAGGTGGCATCAATGGTTACAAGGATGGTTTCCGGGGGTAACAGACTGGGTAAGGATTCCAGGCGTTCGAGAAAGTGGTTGGTGTCTTTGATGAAGGATGGGAGACTGCATGTAATGGGTTGAAGGTGTTGATCTACGTAGGCAGAGATGCATTCTGTGGGGGCTTGGTAACCAGCTACAATGGGACGGCCGGGATGATTGGGTTTGTGAATTTTAGGTAGAAGGTAGGGGTGCAGGGTGTTGGTGGGGTCAGGAGGTTGATGGAGTCAGGTGAAAGGTTTTGTAGGGGGCCTAAGGTTCTGAGGATTCCTTGAAGCTCCGCCTGGACATCAGGAATGGGATTACCTTGGCAAACTTTGTAAGTAGTGTTGTCTGAAAGCTGACACAGTCCCTCAGCCACATACTCCCGACGATCAAGTACCACGGTCGTGGAACCCTTGTCCGCCGGAAGAATGACAATGGATCGGTCAAGCCTTCAGATCACAGATAGCCTGGGCTTCAGCAGTGGTGATGTTGGGAGTAGGATTAAGGTTTTTTAAGAAGGATTGAGAGGCAAGGCTGGAAGTCAGAAATTCCTGGAAGGTTTGGAGAGGGTGATTTTGAGGAAGAGGAGGTGGGTCCCGCTGTGACGGAGGACGGAACTGTTCCAGGCAGGGTTCAATTTGGATAGTGTCTTGGGGAGTTGGATCATTAGGAGTAGGATTAGGATCATTTTTCTTCGTGGCAAAGTGATATTTCCAGCAGAGAGTATGGGTGTAGGACAGTAAATCTTTGACGAGGGCTGTTTGGTTGAATCTGGGAGTGGGGCTGAAGGTGAGGCCTTTGGATAGGACAGAGGTTTCGGATTGGGAGAGAGGTTTGGAGGAAAGGTTAACTACTGAATTAGGGTGTTGTGGTTCCAGATTGTGTTGATTGGAATTTTGAGGTTTTGGGGGGAGTGGAGCTGGAAGTGGGAGATTGAGTAGATGGGAGAGACTGGGTTTGTGTGCAATGAGAGGAGGTTGAGGTTTGCTGGAAAGGTTGTGAAGGGTGAGTGAGTTGCCTTTCCGGAGGTGGGAAACCAGGAGATTGGATAGTTTTTTAAGGTGGAGGGTGGCATGCTGTTCTAATTTGCGGTTGGCCTGTAGGAGGATGCTCTGAACAGCCGGTGTGGATGTGGGAGAGGAAAGATTGAGGACTTTTATTAAGGATAGGAGTTGACGGGTGTGTTCATTGGCTGAGTTGATGTGTAGGTGAAGGATTAGGTGGGTGAGGGCAATGGATTGTTCAGTTTGGAACTGGTATAGGGACTGATGGAAAGAAGGGTTGCAGCCAGAGATGGGAACTTTAAGTGTGAGGCCTTTGGGGGCGATGCCAAATGTCAGACAAGCCTGAGAAAATAAAATATGGGAGTGTAATCTGGCTAGGGCGAAGGCATGTTTCATCTACATCTACATCTACATTTATACTCCGCAAGCCACCCAACGGTGTGTGGCGGAGGGCACTTTACGTGCCACTGTCATTACCTCCCTTTCCTGTTCCAGTCGCGTATGGTTCGCGGGAAGAACGACTGTCTGAAAGCCTCTGTGCGCGCTCTAATCTCTCTAATTTTACATTCGTGATCTCCTCGGGAGGTATAAGTAGGGGGAAGCAATATATTCGATACCTCATCCAGAAACGCACCCTCTCGAAACCTGGCGAGCAAGCTACACCGCAATGCAGAGCGCCTCTCTTGCAGAGTCTGCCACTTGAGTTTGTTAAACATCTCCGTAATGCTATCACGGTTACCAAATAACCCTGTGACGAAACGCGCCGCTCTTCTTTGGATCTTCTCTATCTCCTCCGTCAACCCGATCTGGTACGGATCCCACACTGATGAGCAATACTCAAGTATAGGTCGAACGAGTGTTTTGTAAGCCACCTCCTTTGTTGATGGACTACATTTTCTAAGGACTCTCCCAATGAATCTCAACCTGGTATCCGCCTTACCAACAATTAATTTTATATGGTCATTCCACTTCAAATCGTTCCGCACGCATACTCCCAGATATTTTACAGAAGTAACTGCTACCAGTGTTGTTCCGCTATCATATAATCATACAATAAAGGATCCTTCTTTCTATGTATTCTCAATACATTACATTTGTCTATGTTAAGGGTCAGTTGCCACTCCCTGCACCAAGTGCCTATCCGCTGCAGATTTTCCTGCATTTCGCTACAATTTTCTAATGCTGCAACTTCTCTGTATACTACAGCATCATCCGCGAAAAGCCGCATGAAGGGAATGTAAATAAAACTTAATGGGGTCGTGGTGGAGGTGTTGTGAGGGTGACATGGTATTAGAAGGTGGAAAGTGTAACATGAGGCTGAAATGAAAATGAAAATAAATATAAAAATATATGGGGAGAGATAAAGGTGAACTAGAAAGCAGGGATACGACTTCCTCAAATCCTGCCCTGAAATGAGATCCATCCTTCATGAAATCCTCCCCACTCCACCAAGAGTGTCTTTCCGCCGTCCACCTAACCTTCGTAACCTCTTAGTTCATCCCTATGAAATCCCCAAACCACCTTCCCTACCCTCTGGCTCCTACCCTTGTAACCGCCCCCAGTGTAAAACCTGTCCCATGCACCCTCCCACCACCACCTACTCCAGTCCTGTAACCCGGAAGGCGTACACGATCAAAGGCAGAGCCATGTGTGAAAGCACCCACGTGATTTACCAACTGACCTGCCTATACTGTGAAGCCTTCTATGTGGGAATGACCAGCAACAAACTGTCCATTCGCATGAATGGACACAGGCAGACAGTGTTTGTTGGTAATGAGAATCACCCTGTGGCTAAACATGCCTTAGTGCACAGCCAGCACATCTTGGCACAGTGTTACACCATCCGGGTTATCTGTATACTTCCCACTAACACCAACCTGTCAGAGCTCCGGAGATGGGAACTTGCCCTTCAGCATATCCTCTCTTCTCACTATCCGCCAGGCCTCAATCTCCGCTAATTTCTAATTTCAATTTGCCGCCACTCATACCTCACCTGTCTTTCAACATCTTTGCCTCTGTACTTCCGCCTCGACTGACATCTTTGCCCAAACTCTTTGGCTTTACAAATGTCTGCTTGTGTCTGTGTATGTGCGGATGGATATGTGTGTGTGTGTGTGTGTGTGTGCGCGCGAGTGTATACCTGTCCTTTTTTCCCCCTAAGGTAAGTCTTTCCGCTCCCGGGATTGGAATGACTCCTTGCCCTCTCCCTTCAAACCCACATCCTTTCGTCTGTCCCTCTCCTTCCCTCTTTCCTGACGAAGCAACTGTTTGTTGCGAAAGCTTGAATTTTGTGTGTATGTTTGTGTTTGTTTGTGTGTCTATCGACCTGCCAGCACTTTTGTTTGGTAAGTCTCATCATCTTTGTTTTTAGATATATGTCATACATGTCTTGAGATGAAGTTAACGAGAAATACGTGGAATGCCTCTAACATCAAAAGACATTAGATAAATCAATTTTGACAAATGTGACCTAACACAAAATCAAGATGAGGACTGAGTGGAAAAGTAACAACAAGTTATTTATAATCTGAAAACAAAACAAGTCAAAGACCACAAGAGTCAGAGAGAAATAACATGCCAAACCTAAGGATGTTGTCATTAAATCATTGTTTTATTACTGAATCACACTGTCTCACTATGTACAGTTCTAATTGTAATTAATATTTCACAATGATAAGAATGAAGTGAAATATAAAATTACAGGTATACAAGATTTAACGAAAATGAAAACACAAAATAGTCTTCAGCCTTTGAGTAAATTAATCACTCGTGGAATATGAATTAACACGATTAAGTAAATTTAAGTGGATCACAAAAATAGTACGAAAATTGCATACTTGGAAAAATTAAAAATGAATATAGATTATTGGCTTTTGGTTGCATTCATACAATTTTAGATGCACTTTATCTACATTCTCTGTAATGCGATTACATTTAAGAAGATAACAAAAATATTATGAAAATTGCACACTTTTTGCATCACTTGGAGAAATACAAAACACATGTACAGACTTGGCTTTTTTGTTGTTCATCTACATACTCTATATTTATTTTATATTTTTCCAAGTGATGCAAAAGGTATGCAATTTTCGTACTATTTTTGTGTTCCAATTACATTTATGTAATCACACTAATTGATATTCCACAAATGGTTACGTTTACTGAAAGGCTGAAAACTATTTTGCATTTTCATGTTCATAAAATCTTGTATATCTGTAATTTTATATTTTATTTCATCCTTATCATTGTGAAATATGAATTTCAATTACAACTGTACGTAGTTGGAGAGTGTAATTCAATGATCACATAGTTATTTAATGACAACATCCTTAGATTTTCCATGTTGTTGTTCTTTGTCTCTTGACCTCTTTGACTTGTTTTGCTTTCAGTTTATACAGAACTTGCTGCCACTTTTCCACTCAGTCACAATGTTCATTATGTGTTTGTTGGCATTGATCTGTGTAATGTCTTTTGAGGTAGTGGCAGTCCATGCATTTCTGGCTAACCTTATCAAGACATGTATAACATACAACACAACTGTAACATTTTTCGCAAGTATTTGGTCGTCATCTGTGAATTTCATGTTTTATTTTCATTGTAACATTTGGTCTATTTTTGTGTGTCATATAGCTGCCATGAAAATGGTTTGACTGAAACCAGTTGTAAATAACAACACGCAGCACAGTGTCATGTGCTGTTTTGAAGTTTGTTCATGCTGTTGGTTTTTGCCAAAACAAAATGTTCATTTGATAGCAGACTGAGTGGACCTTGGGTTGTCCTGAAGGACTGGAACCAGGAAAAATCCCCACCTTTCTCCAGGATTGAACCTGTGACCTTCAGTGCCAGTGCCTAGTGCTCTACCTGCTAGACTACCATGACCACTCTAAAAAATGTAAGGAAGCAATTCACCTACCCAAGATAAATAACTCAAACAATGGAAAATCCAGGATGGAATGTCACAATACCGGAGAAGGAAAGTTGCTACTCACCATATAGTGCAGATGCTGAGTCGCGATAGGCACAACAAAAAGAACCTACACAATATACTCGTCCATCCTTACACAACCCCTGCTCTCAAACCCTTACCTCATGGCTCATACCCCTGTAATAGACATAGATTCAAGACCTGCCCCATACATCCTCCTACCACCACCTACTCCAGTCCCATCACTAACATCAACTATCCCATCAAAGGCAGGGCTACCTGTGAAACCAGTCATGTGATTTACAAGCTAAGCTGCAATCACTGTGCTGCATTCTATGTAGGCATGACAACCATCAAGCTGTCTGTCCGCATGAATGGTCAACAACAAACTGTGGCCAAATAACAAGTGGACCACCCTGTTGCTGAACACGCAGCCAAACATGATACCCCTCATCTCAATGACTGCTTCACAGCCTGTGATATATGGATCCTTCCACCAGCTTTTCTGAATTGTGCAGGTGGGAACTTTCCCTGCAATACATCCTACATTCCCGTAACCCTCCTGGCCTCAACCTTCGTTAGTCACTGTCCTCACCCATCCAGCCCCCTCCCTGTTCCCATTCCAGCACTACACAGCCGTCATTTCACTGCCACACCCAGTATTTTAATTTTTATTTCTCTCCTTTCTGCTACTTACCCCCTCCCCACCATCTTGTCACCACTCCCATGACGCAATGGTGCTCCTGCTTGCAGTGTAGTTTCAGCTCTCTGAGACTGCAGACGTGTGTGCAAGATGTGTTTGTTTGTGTGTGTGTGTGTACTGCTGACAAAGGCCTTAATGGCCGAAAACCATAATTGTGTGAATCTTTTTGTTGTGCCTATCACAACTCAATATCACCGCTATATGGTGAGTAGCAACTTTCCTTCACAAGATAAATAACTTTTCTTTCTTGGCATAATCCCGCAAAATGTAATGCAATGTGCAGTTTTGATAGGTCACACACACACACACACACACACACACACACACACACACACACAGGTGATTACTTCATTTATGCATGGTATCAATACTTTACGAAACAAATTGGTAAACAAGTGTAGATTGTTTAAATAATTGCATCACATTCTGAAGATGTCAAAAGGAAAATATACTTACTGACCTATGGCATCCTACATTCAATTAGGCATATATTAAAAGTTGTATTGAATACTAATTTTAAGGGTAGCTACTCAGCCCTCTTGTCTACTCTGCAAGAGTTTGACACACCCATTTCATATTGTTCCCACTTCAATGTCCACGCACACTTTTCATTGTGCAAGCCCACGCCACTTGCTGGTCAATTACTAGTGTTTCTTACTTGAGCTTGGGCATTCTGGTGCATACTTCCCACGATAGTACCTACCTCTATTTTTGGTAAGTTTCTTGCTTATAATCAATCTTTAATGTCCCTTCTGTATTTGCAGCATGTCAACTTGTTTGTGGGTATGACCTGTTTTCTTATTGTTGTTCCTGCACTACACTTTAGTATTCTTTCTTTGTCTGTTTTCATGCAATCTGCATGTTATGTGGGTTGCCAACAAAAGCTTCAGGTCACGGATTAGGCCAGCTTTTTATAGCATCATGTTTGACCCTAGGTTTTAATGGGATCCTATACACAGCAGTCAATTTTCTTTGACATACTGCTGCCACTCATCAACGTCATTTGTAAGATCCTGTATTTGTGTACAATTGATGTATAATAATAATAATAATAATAATAAATAGAACAATTTCGTGTGGCTCAATGACCTGGCGCAAGTCTTTCAACTGGGCAAGACTTCCAGCAAATCACGTGCCTAACTTACTACAGTGATTCCAGTGGGGAAAGGGGACCTACATGTCAACAAAAGAATTTGAACTACATGAAGTTACAAGTGAATCTTCACGTCACTGTGAGATGAAGGCTAGGTTAATGACAGACAAACCCACAACCTTTCGGTGCACTTGACCACTAGACCAACAGCCACAATACTTCTAATAACGACTAAGGGGAAGACAGATTCAGCAGCTTAAGATTTATATTGAATATCAAAAAGTCTATGATGAGCGACTTCACTTAAACATACTGACAACACACAGAATCAAGTCCAAACAGTGCACAACACTGAACAATATGCTTATACATTCTGCAAAATGTGCACGGAGAAGGGAGAATACCAACTGAAACAGATGTCTCGCATGACTTCCTGAGATCTATGAACTTCGATATGTATGAGGTGTGTGTGAAAAGTAACAATACTGACTTTTTATTTCCCAATGTTTTTATTTTCTTCAAACAGCAATAACGTCCACTTCAAAGCAGTTCCCTTCGGCAGCTATACACCACTGAAGGCGTTGTTTCCTGTCTTGGTGGTAGCACTGAAAGGTTTCAACTAGTAGGCTCTTTAACATGTTGGCAAAATTATTTTGAATGTTCTCCAGAGTTCAAAAAAGACGGCTAAGACATTTTTCAACTTTGAGGAAAGTAACAATCACAAGGACTCGGATCAGGCGAAAGGGGGCTGTGGAACAACAGGAATGCCTTTTGAGGTAAAACATTCTATGGCAGAAATGGCCATGTAACATGGGGTGCCATCATGATGCAGCATCCACTTGTGTGCAATGCCCAGTCTCAATTGATTCAAGCTATTCTTGAGCCTTCCAAGGACATATTTGTAAACACTTGGGTGACAGTTTGTTCTGGAGGAAAAAATGTTTTATGCACGGTACCCCTAGTGTCAAAAATGCACATCAACACAGCATTGTTTTCACCTTTGATTTGCTCATTCGAGCTTTTCTCGGTCGAGGAGATATTTCAGTGCGCTCTCCTCACTTTGCCGCTTTGACTAAGGATCATACTCAAACTGCCAGGATTCTTCACCCGTAATCACATTATTGAATCATTAGTGGTCATTGGGTGTCTTCTCAAGATCAACACATACGTTTCTTCGGTTGTCCTTCTGCTCAGTTATGAGGTTTTTCAGCACCATTCTGGCACCAACCTTTTGCACTTGCAAACCTTCAGTCAATGTTTGATGTACAGTAAAAGTGTTTTAAGTTTAATGGACCACCCATAATCCTTATTGTTAAGACACACATTTTATATTTCCATGTGTTTTTGAAGTTAAAGGTATCCTTGAGTAAGGTTCATCTTCAATACATTCTTGGCCTTCCAAAATGTTTCTGCCAGTGAAAAACTTGTTTAAATTTTTCAAAAGATCACACTCGCATATTCTCCAAGTTTAACACCAAACTCAATTGCGTAAAACTGCTCTAAATTCCACTGTTCCATTTTCACACACACACACACACACACACACACACACACACACACACACAAAACTTTACTGATAGTGCTCTCACAAATTAACTTGGACTCAACATCTGGAAAGCATGAGCACACACAGTACTGCCAAATCACTCAGTGTTGTCAGTCGCATTACTTTTCTCACACACCTTGTATATTGATTAAAAAGCCTAATGAGTGAAAGATTTTTTATAAACGGCTGCAAAGCAAATTGTAAGTTTTCAAAGCAGAACAATAATTAGCTAAAAATTGGGAGAAATAATGGAAGAATCAGGAGAAATAATGGAATAACCGGGAGGCAGGAGAAAAAGTGGGAAACTGAGACTCTCCCACCCACACCGGGAGAGCTGGTAGGTATGCTTTACAAAATTCTTGCATGAACAGCTCACTTTTGTAATGGTTATGGTAGAGCAATTTCTTACCGTCATGAGGCGTGACAGGTTGTAAAACTGTTCTGCACTGTACTGATCTCCAACACCCTTCTGTTCACATATTTTCAGCATAGCACAGCCCGCTCCTAATCGCAGCCAAGCCATTTCTGCTTTACTGTGAAAGATCAACAACAGTAATATAATTGTAACACAAAAGCAATAAAGACAAATAATAATGACAAACCAAAGATGCAGTGTTACATTATGAAGAACTACACAAACAATACCTTAAACTACATGTGATGGAACTGGCACTATTCAGTAAGCTACATGGTTCAATGCATTGTGTGTTCTTTTTACCCCTCTCAGTAACACTCAAATAAGTATTGCATGATACTTGGACCCAAAATCATTTGTTGCTTGCGTGTCAAAATTTCCAAAATTTTTTTCTTTTTGTCTTTCTTTTGGTACTTAATTTGGAGACCACTTTGATGATGCAGAATAGAATACAATGTTTTTGAGTAAAAGTGAATGTACAGTAGTTCTGAATCACCCTGCATATCACCACCACCACCACCACCACCAACAACAACAACAACAACAACAACAACAACAACTCGATATCCCCATCTTCATGAATACTCTACACTTTACCATGCATTACAGTCATCAATGATAAGCAGCAAAGTTGCCCTTGCATGTGTGACTTTTTAGGATTTCCCAGTGGATTGTTGCAAATACACTTCTTGTGTTTGCCTTTACTGCCTGATAATATTGTGCAAATCCCACAATATTTCATCCATGGAATTATTTGATATCTTCAGGTGGTGGTAGTTGCTGTTGTCACAACTGCAAGAGGCAACTGATGCCAAATTTGCAGTGGCCACTAAAATTATCAAGTGAGGAGCAGGAAATACGTATGCACAGGTAGATGCTCAGAGTTGGATGAAAGCAGTGCTCATAGTGACTCCTACATCTATCTACATCTACATCCATACTCCGCAAGCCACCTGACGGTGTGTGGCGGAGGGTACCTCGAGTACTTCTATCGGTTCTCCCTTCTATTCCAGTCTCGTATTGTTCATGGAAAGAAGGATTGTCGGTATGCCTCTGTGTGGGCTCTAATCTCTCTGATTTTATCCTCATGGTCTCTTCGCGAGATATACGTAGGAGGGAGCAATATACTGCTTGACTCTTCGGTGAAGGTATGTTCTCGAAACTTTGACAAAAGCCCGTACCGAGCTACTGAGCGTCTCTCCTCCAGAGCCTTCCACTGGAGTTTATCTATCATCTCCGTAACGCTTTTGCGATTACTAAATGATCCTGTAACGAAGTGCGCTGCTCTCCATTGGATCTTCTCTATATCTTCTATCGACCCTATCTGGTACGGATCCCACACTGCTGAGCAGTATTCAAGCAGTGGGCGAACAAGCATACTGTAACCTACTTCCTTTGTTTTCGGATTGCATTTCCTTAGGATTCTTCCAATGAATCTCAGTCTGGCATCTGCTTTACCGACGATCAACATTATATGATCATACCAGGAGCCAATGAGAGGCATTCCATGTGCACAGTGGGCAATGACCGTGTTACCAGATACCCTGTGGTTAAAAGATGAATTATAAATCTCTGCAAAGAGCTGTGTCCTGTCATGAAACAGAGGTTCTTGTTTCTCCTGTTTTATTTTAATGGCAGCCAGTCTGTATTCCAGGCAGTGCTTAACTGAAAACCTACATCCCTGTTGATTGTCTGCTGTACAGATATGTAAGGCCTCCTTAAGGACACAAACGCAGAATAATGACACTGAGGATTAAACTTCTGTCTTATTGTAAACATGCAATGTCTTGTGTTCAGGCAATGCTCCACTACCACTGATTTATTGGTCCATGATGGTCTTCAACATAATGTTGTTGCATGGTTCGACAAGTTTGCCCAGTATGTTTAATCTCATACATAAGATCTTAGACGACATAGCGGTTTTCCAAGTAATAAAACAGACTAGGAGGGACACCTGCCAAACTAAATTTTAATGCGAGCCCCATCTAAAAAGTTTGATATCACATCAGCAGAAAGGAAGGCTCTGCTTAACTTCAGAGCAGACGAAGACCTCATTATTTTATCTGCCGACAAGTGGAAAACCACCGTCCTTCTGTCACCAACTCCGTACAATGGCAAGATACAGGCACTGCTTGACAATTCTGCATATGCAAAATTCAGAGAAAAACTTTAGACCTTCTCAAGAGTTCTATTCTGACTATCATTATCGAGCATCTGCAACAACAGGCTGCAGCTAACTGAAGACTGTATGACCTACCGAAGATCCAAAAGAATGGGTCTTCTCTTCGCCCAGGCAACGCTGGAGCCACTACCTATTCCCTGGCTAAACGTCTTACTTCATTGTAGGGACCCCTTGTAAGCACACGTGATTATCACATCTGAAATTCAGAGACTCCATAGGATGACTGAAGACGCTTTAACTACAGCAGTCATATCTTTTGGTTAGCTTTGATTACATCTTTATTCGTGAAAATACCTCTACAGGACTCATTAGTGTTTATCAGCAGTAAGTCTGAGAAAGACATTGTGGCATTGTTTAAACATGTTCTTACACTCAATTTATTTCTTATTCAACAACTAGTATTTCAAACAACTGGATGGTGTTGCCATGGGAAGTTCTTTGTCTCCCATGGTGGCCAAGTATTTTATGGAAGACAATGAGGAAAAGGCACTGCAGTTAGCAAGTCCCCAATATGTCTGCTTCTGGCAGCTTGTAGATGATACATTTGTGGTGTGGCTTCATGGAGTACAGACATTACCTATGTTTTTTCACATTTGAACTCACTCCATCCGAGTATTCAGTTCACCATGGAAATGGAAAAAGATGTCATCTCATCATTCCTGAGTGTCATGGTTAGAAGAAAAATCGATGGTACACTGGGACATAGGGTCTACAACAAACTGAAGCAAACAGAGTTATATTTGCAGGCCACACACTGTCATCACTCCGCACAACACAGTAGCATTTCAAACTTTCTGGTATGTAGAGCTCATCTCGTCTCAGATACCGACATGTGGCAAAACAAGCACTACCGTATTTACTCGAATCTAAGCTGCACTCGAATCTAAGCCGCACCTGAAAAATGAGACTCGAAATAAAGGAAAAAAAAAATTTCCGAATCTAAGCCGCACCTGAAATTTGAGACTCGAAATTCAAGGGGAGAGAAAAGTTTTAGGCCGCACCTCCAAAGCGAAACAAAGTTGGTCCATTGTAATATGAAACACAATTTAGGTCGATTGAATGACGATACAGCCACAGTAGTTTGGTTCGAGTCGTAAGCTTAGCAGTTAAGCCTTACCAGGTAGCCATTGCTATGCGTCAGGCGCTCCGTCCATATTTATACCGGTACCCTTCCTTTTTCACGCGCTTCGTCTTGTTTGAATCAATTGCTTATATTGCTTTGATCTGATAAGTGTCGTTTTCTTTGTTATAGGCGTTTACGTCACTCTAAGCTGAAAATGCATTACTGTACTGTGTCATGCATTGTTTGTCTCATTCTGATAGTGCGTGTTTACGGCCTGTCGCCGCTCACGGCATGGCTTGCTTTTGTGCACGCTACCGCGCTTTAAAAAGAGAAGAAGAAGAAGAAGAAGAAGAAGAAGTAGTGAGGAATCGTCTCATTAGCGAAACAATGGCAAGAGACTGCTATTTGTTGTTACTTACACTGCTGCTTTTTTTGATAATGATCAACAAGAAACAAAGATAGTAGACTGCGTATGATAGAACATGTTCTGAACGAGAGTTAGGCAAAAATATTTCTGCGCTTGAAAATCTTGTGGCCGCTTCTTTAGTACATCAAATTCTGCACAGAAATTAGTCATCTTAGATTTAAAAATCTAGTCAGTTGCCGTGCTTCATTTCTGACTGTATCACTATTAGGCATAAGAATAATACGAATATAAGCATGACACGATACATATATTCTTCCGCATTTGCTGTTGTCTCACTCTAGTTTCGTAGTTTATTAGGCAGACAGGATTTAAATGAGACAGCAGCAAACACGAAAGAATCCATGGCAAAATGTTTATATTCGTATTATTCTTATGTTGAAGAGAATACTGCATGTGATTCACATTTCAACAGGTTCCTATTAGCAACCATCTCTTCTCACAGGTAGGAAAAAATTCAGAACGTAGAGTTGGCCGTATTGACAAACATCCCAAACAGTCTTGCCAGTTGGATTTTCGTAGTACATTGAAATTCTGCTACATTCGAAATGAACAATACGGAATTTGTATTTACTTCGTTGGATAATGTATGAAAATGCAGTGGTCGAAACTCGGGGCAGAGAAAAAAAAGCTCGTCTACCACTTTTTTTTTGTTAAAATTTATTAACTGACGCAGAGGTTTTGGCGCCAGTATTTATCTTTGTGCTTACAAAGTATGCCTGTGTAGCGCTACATATATTCGACAACAGAAGTTAGTTGTGGCGGCACCTACCAACATTTTTCAGAACTTCCGTTTGCTTTGCACTCGATTCTAAGCCGCAGGCGGTTTTTTGGATTACAAAAACCGGAAAAAAAGTGCGGCTTAGATTCGAGTAAATACGGTAAATCATTTGAAAGATATAAAGGCAAGCGAGTGTGCTGGAACTTACCCCAGTTCGCATCTACTAGCACAATGCCATCATAAAGCACCTGTGCATAGCTTACAAAGTATTGCACAATAATCTAAGAATGTAAAGTAGCTTTTCCAAACTTTGTCAATATATGCTTCAGTATATTAATGTTTAAATTGTTAAATCACCGAGTAATGAGTTGAATGTGTTTCCCTAAATAATCGTTTTAAATGAAAAAAAAAGTGGCACTAAATAATACAGCTAGAAAGCCCAAAATTGTTTAGAATGTGCAAATGTATCTAAAATCAACTGTTTCAAGTCTCAACTTGATTGGAGCTATAATTTGGTCAAAACTGGTGTTATTACGAAAAATTGAAGGCACTAAATATTAGACTTAGAAAGATGAAAATTGGTATGAAGCATCAGTTTGACATAAAAAACTTAACTATGTGACCCCATTTAGGTACCTCTAATAGTTTTCGAGTAATTTACTGGAAACTAAATTTGGAACAAAAACATCCTCCTCTGTAATAGATTAAGTATCATTTATATTAATGATAGAAAGTTTGATTACAGCACCTGATGAAACCCATTAAATAAATAATAAAGCTACAAAAAGTTTCAATACTTTGATGTAAATAACAATCAATACAAGATCTTTTTAAGTTGCAATTCAGAGGTCATGTTGTACTGTTAGTTCTGTTCTAAAAATTCTAGCCGGCAAAGTTTAAATGCAGTCGAGTTGAAACTTCCTCTGTAATTAAAGCCAAATTTACTCCATTCATATAAAAATTACGAAGGTTGTAAATTGATTCATGACAGAGTTATTATATAAAATGTGCCTGAGAAAGTATTCATTTAGATGCTGCTACCTGGGCGTATAACAGATGACAACAGATGTTCCCTTCGTCCATCCACTGTGCTCATATACAAATATGGCCAGAAAGGCAGTAGAGATAAGCACTTTGCGCCCAACTATCAATCAGACCGCAACAGTCAAAAACGGGCTTACGCGCCGCCTCAGATGACATCACAGCCAGTCTGCAACTAAACTCATGTTTTCAGTACAAACTGAAAGTAAACTCATGAGGATTGTACTCCATCCTGAAACGCTTAGATTTCATGGAAGTAATTGTTTGTGTGCCGCCTGTAATATTAACAAAACCGCTTGGCAAGTGGTGAGATGATTTTTCACTTTTGTGGCAAGCAATTAACTTTGATTGTTAGAAGTCAGGGCGAAAGATCATTTAATTGAAACTTACAGTAGAGTTCGCCTCTGCTACTAGTGCTGTTTATGAGAGGAACATTATTGTTATTGTCAGGCACATTATAATGTTTTGCGTCTGAACTTTTTCTGAATATAACTGAATTGGTTGGAACTCAAAACTTTTATTTATAATCGTAGTTCCTGATACTACTGAGTAAATAGAAATATTTCTTTCTGTGACAAGAAAAAGAATGTGGACTTGCAGGCTGGAAATTATGGACAGTATGTTCTCCATCACTTTCTGTCTGACCGCAAAAATAGTTTTCAGGCTCTCGTAACAGACGGCGACAGGATATAACATAATTTCCTAATTTTGTTATCCAACCCACTGTCCCACAGGCTGTTACCCAACCCGCTGTCACACAGACTGTTTGCCTGGTTAGCTGCAACACCTAAGAATGGTCTTCAAGCAGAATAGTTATTCTGCAAGATAGATATGCAATGTATTTTGATCAAAGCAAGTTTGATGCAGAGATGTAATATATATCCAAAGGCACTCACTACAACAACATTCTTGCTGTATTTTGTCTTCAAGAACAGAAAGAATCTCAAGAGACACAGAATCAAGCATGTTTTCCATCTTCCAGCAAAAACATCCCATGCCAATAAGAGAAACCTTATATTGGGCAAACTTGTTGAACCATGCAAGAACATGATGATCATCATACCCCTATGGGTCAACCTGATAAATCAGTGGTAGTGGAGCACTGCCTGAACACGGGGCATTGCACGTTCTACAAGAAGACTGAAGTTCAATCCTCAGTGTCACCGTTCTGAGATTGTGTTCTTAGGGAGACCGTACATATCTGTACAGCAGACAATCAAGAGGGATGCAGGTTTTCAGTTAAACACTGCCTGGAATACGGACTGGCTGCCATTAAAATAAAACAGGAGAAACAAGAACCTCTGATTCATGACAGGACACAGCTCTTTGCAGAGATTTATAATTCATCTTTTAACCACAGGGTATCCGGTAACACAGTCATTGCCCACTGTGCACATGGAATGCCTCTCATTGGCTCCTGGTAGGAGTCACTATGAGCACTGCTTTCATCCAACTCTGAGTGTCTCCTTGTGCATACATATTTCCTGCTCCTCCCTTGATAAATTTAGATGTTGCTGCAAATTTGGCATCAGTTGCATCTCGAAGCTGTGACAACAGCAACTACCACCACCTGAATATATCAAATAATTGCATTGATGAAATACTGTGGGATTTGCACAATATTATCAGGCGGCAAAGGCAAAAACAAGGAGTGTATTTGCAACAATCCACTGAGAAAGCCTAAAAAGTCACATGTGTTTGTTGCCCTGTCTCTCCTAGTAACTAGAAAAAAATGCATTTTCTTCACTGCTCATTGAGCAATTCTCAGTTTTTTAATGGTTTTTATAAGTTAGGTCTATGTCTTACTACCGTAAGTCACAATTGGTAACAGGTACTGATATTAAACTTTTTGATTTAGACACACTGTAATTTTCCTTTTGAACAGAATTTGGTTTGCTAACAGCACTCTAGGTTATTTTTACTCTCCTGTTTATTTCTTTTGCTGTCCAACCAGTCACAGTCTTAAATGTGCCTAAATATAAAAGGCCACCAACTAGTTCTATAAGTCTGTTGATAATCAGTGCTATTTTCTTTTTTGTTGTGTTGATGATACATTATTTTAGTTGCATTATAATTGATTTCAAGGTATATTTTCAAACTCTCTCTATTAAATTTTGCACTGTTGAATTTCACCTACAAACGGCGTTAAAAAGGTTTTGCACAGTCATTTCTAATTTTTTTTATTTTTTGAAGGAGGAGAATGAAATTTTTTGTGAACACACTTGGAACATATAGCTGTAAGTTGGTATACAAAAGTATTTTCTTTTATTTACAGGTGAGCCATAATGGACTATGAAGTAGATGTCAGGTCACGACAATGGTCGGTGATGGAGTTCCTCTTCAATAGTAGAAACACTGTTTTGACAGTGTCATTACTCAGGATGAAACATGGTTGTTTCTGTCCAAACCTGAGAGCAAAATCCAATCCATGGAGTGGCGTCATCCGCGTTCCCCTCAGAAGAATAAACCAGCATGAACAGCAGGTAAAAAGATGATGGCCTCCTTCTTCTGGGATCAGTGTGGTGTTATTTACATTGACTTTTTGGAACCTGGCTCCACAATTAACCGGGACTGTTACTGTTTGCCATTGGACAAACTGCACCGTGCCATCAAGACACACAGACCACAGCTTCAGCAGCTCATCAGACTACACCATGACAATGCCAATCCCCATACAGCCCTTATGACGCAGGAGAAAATCAGGAATCCTCCCTACATTCCGGACTTGGCTCTGTCTGATTTTTACCTCTATGGTCGTCTGAAGGCCCACCTGCATGGTAAAACATTTGATAGTGAGAAAGACCTTACTTTCTGTGTCAAGCAATAGTGTAAAAGTCAATCCCCAGAATTTTACCAAAGTGCATTTACATCATGGAACGAACGCTGTGCCACATGCAACACAACTGATGGAGGCTACATTGAGTAGGCTCAATGTACAGGGTGATTCAAAAAGAATACCACAACTTTAGGAATTTAAAACTCTGCAACGACAAAAGGCAGAGCTAAGCACTATCTGTCGGCGAATTAAGGGAGCTATAAAGTTTCATTTAGTTGTACATTTGTTCGCTTGAGGCGCTGTTGACTAGGCGTCAGCGTCAGTTGATGCTAAGATGGCGACCGCTCAACAGAAAGCTTTTGGTGTTATTGAGTACGGCAGAAGTGAATCGACGACAGTTGTTCAGCGTGCATTTCGAACGAAGTATGGTGTTAAACCTCCTGATAGGTGGTGTATTAAACGTTGGTATAAACAGTTTACAGAGAATGGGTGTTTGTGCAAAGGGAAAAGTTCTGGACGGCTGAGAACGAGTGATGAAAATGTAGCATGCATCCAGCAAGCATTTGTTCGCAGCCCAGGAAAATCGACTCGCAGAGCTAGCAGAGAGCTGCAAATTCCACGATCAACTGTATGGAGAGTCCTACGAAAAAGGTTAGTTATGAAACCTGAACGTCAACTACCCGAGGCGATGGATCGGCCGCCAGGCAGCCCGTGACAGAGCACATCACTGGCCTCCAAGAAGCCCTGATCTTACCACCTGCGATTTTTTCTTATGGGGGTATGTTAAGGATATGGTGTTTCGGCCACCTCTCCCAGCCACCATTGATGATTTGAAACGAGAAATAACAGCAGCTATCCAAACTGTTACGCCTGATATGCTACAGAGAGTGTGGAACGAGTTGGAGTATCGGCTTGATATTGCTCGAGTGTCTGGAGGGGGCCATATTGAACATCTCTGAACTTGTTTTTGAGTGAAAAAAAACCTTTTTAAATACTCTTTGTAATGATGTATAACAGAAGGTTATATTATGTTTCCTTCATTAAATACACATTTTTAAAGTTGTGGTATTCTTTTTGAATCACACTGTATATCTAAATGTTCCTAGTATGATCAAAAAACATTTCATTCTCCTTGTGCAAAAAATAAAAAAAAATTATAGACGACTGTGCAAAACCTTTTGAATGCCCTTTGTACAACAGAGGCAAACAATACAATGTAACCAGCAAAACCAAGGTGGTTCAGGTAAGATCCATTACCAAATAAACTTCTTTTATTTTCCTTGTTTAAGTATCTGATTCCTTCCTCTGGTCTCCTGAAAAGACTTTTGGCAATATGGAATCTTTGCACCTGTCTATACTTTCAGTGACAACAGCATTGCCGCAGAGGATACACCGGTTCCCGTGAGATCACCGAAGTTAAGCACTGTCGGGCATGGCCGGCACTTGGATGGGTGACCATCCAGCCGCCATGCGCTGTTGCCATTTTTTGGGGTGCACTCAGCCTTGTGATACCAATTGAGGAGCTACTCGACTGAACAGTAGTGGCTCCGGTCAAAGAAAATCATCATAACGATCAGGAGAGCGGTGTGCTGACCACATGCCCCTCCTATCCGCATCCTCAACTGAGGATGACACAGCGGTCGGATGGTCCTGATGGGCCAGTTGTGGCCTGAAGACGGAGTGCTTTATACTTTCAGTAAAACCACATAAACAAAACTAGTCCACAGGTAAAGATGACACATTAATTACATTATTGTAAAACACATTCCAACAGAGCAAGAACACTACTCTATTGAAATCCAGCCATCTCTGATGCCTTGTCCTTGAATTATATTCAGGACCAAAAGAATAAATATATTATACTAGAAGTAGAGATAAGCAGCTGCCGTATATTTCTACTCTGGTTCTGATAGTCTTTTTCCCTGTAGCAGAATGCAAATCGACGTTTCTAATCTTGATGTTATGTACAGCTGGAACTAAATTTTGGCACTTCCATTTACTTATGTAAGGGCCATCCAGAAAGTAACTGCATGTCCACACACAGCCAATCATACCCGAGATCTCCTACAGGGTTTTCGATAGGTGGTTTTTGATCATCCATCATACAGCCTGGATTTGGCACCAAATGACTACATCTTCCCAGTAAAAGACATGTGACTACACTTTGATACTGACGCCAAACTACATGCTGGGATAAACCAGTAGCTGCAATTGCAGACATCAGGTTTCTACTGTGGTGGTATTGAAAAACTTTTCCTTAAATTTGAATGGTGATTATGTAGAATAGCTTAAGAGGGCACGTTTCAAATGTATACAACAACACTTCATTTTTCCATAAGTGTTAATTCTTTTATTTCACAACATCTGTTACTTTCCGGATAGCCCTCATAATATAGCCAAACACACACAGAATAGTTAATTTCACATCAGAGTTGTGACAAAATAACTTAGGGTTCGCATTATGTCATGCGTAAACCATTAACAGTTTGTTGTTTTAGTTTGACTGGGTATTCATTTTATTTCAGTGTTTATGCTGTTTACTTTGGTGCTACAGGATGCTAAAAAAGAGACACAAGCTGATCAAAGATTGTTTCTTCTTTGTTGCCAGTATGAACCTTGTTCAACTGAGGACAAAACTGGTTACGGATTACAACAAAGAGCATTCATTACCACACAGTACTTCAGCTGTGCCTGTTATTCGGGACTCAGAATGCCCACACCAAAAAATAAACTAAGATGCACCGAACTAGTCCACTATCAAGCAACCGTAAGACAAGTTCAAAAAGACAAAAAAATTTTACAGATGCAGCCAAAAGTGGTCAATATAAAGTGTTGACAGCAGAAAATTGACAGAGATGAAAGCTGCATATTCATTTTAAATCCCAGTGCCTAGCCTCACTGTTAATAGTTACAACATGGCATTGCAAAAGTGAAGCACAATCAATACAGAATTCGTGCTGTTTATGAGCTGTTATTTTAAGGCAACGGAAAATGTTTAACTTTCTTTCAGTGTTTCAGGTTACTCGTAATGACTACTGGTTTTGGTCCGACAAGGTATGGTTCCACTTTGATGGAAATGTGACTGCACAAAATTAACACATCTGAGCCACACAAAGCCGACATCAGCTGCACTAGTTCCCTCAGTTCAAACAAGGAGTAAGTGAGTGGTGTGCAACGTAACATATGCACATATTCTTCAGATTTTTTCGCGGCACAGTGTATAGTGAGTGCTACATATAAATAGGGCAACCATTTTTAAACACTATACCAGCCACTGACGTGGTTTCCGAAAGACAACACTATGGCTCCTACAGCCTGTAACATCATGACTTTCTTGGATCTGTGTTTTCACTGAGAAGTGATTTCAGATTTCAAAAGGCTTGTGCCCCTCCTCCCTCCCCAGTATCTGATTTACAGCCACCTTCTTCTTCTGGCACTACCTGAAGGATGCCAAGTTCACAGCCATTCACGTTATTTGATTTTTAGACATTGACCACACCATGTGTGATTTTATTTCAACACATACACAGACTTATTTCAATGTGTTGTGTGTACTTGTTGTGCCAATGACTGTTATGTTTTTGTTGCATTATTATTAAGGATCCCATTGTATACTATTCTTTACACACTGCTGTATGGATCATAATATGCTGGAAGCAAATAATATAATTTTTGTTTGATTAATATGATAATGCCCTAACTAAATTAATTATGAGTAATTTTAAATGACAAAAATGTTTGTTTCAAATAAATGACATTCTTGGACTGAAAACTGATCTCATTCACAATACCCACAGTTTGTAATTAAACATACGTGCACGTCTACAAACCTGTATCTGCCTTGCTGCAGAAGGTCACCATCATGCATGACAAATGCATTCAACATACGAAAAGTTTTCTGAGCAGAGAGCACATCTTCTTTGAGGCCCAATAGCCAACGAGCCATTGTTTTCATGCCTTCTAGTTTACACCTAGTTTCCTCTGGCAACTGGTCTTGCAGACACCAGTTCCCCAATGTGCAGCTCACAGAATCGCACTGAGGTGCTTCTTTCACAAGCAACTCTTTCACAATCTGAAATGAAAAGTGAGCTTATGAACTCAGCTGCTCATCAATGCAGCAAAATTATAACATAAAACCAATTTTATTTGAACAATGGAATGAGCAGTGGTAGCCGTTTAGTTGAGGCACCGCACACGGTATTTTCAAACGAACTATTCTGGCATTCAACTTAATCAATTGAAAAACCTCAGAAAGGCAAAGTCTCAATAAAAACATTCTCCCAAAGGTGTGTTTAATATCTTAACCAATGTGCCACCTCACACTGTAGGAAAATTCAGCGTCAAGTTTCCACGATATATTACGTAAACAAATTTGTCATAGCTTTACTCAACACAGCAGAAGCCTAAAGTTTCCTTAAGTAGTATTCTACTCTTTACTGATTTAGCTCAGTCTTTCACAGCACTGCATATTTCTCAGAATGCCCCTCACCAGAGTGTCACTTTACTTTCTGCATAATTTATTAAAAGGTCCATGTAATTGCATGCACCTTCTCTTTTAAGATAAACTATGAGCATATGTATGAGGGTCACTCCAAAAGAAATGCACACTATTTTTTTTAAATCCATAGTTTACTCTACATGCTTGAAAGTTGTACAGTGTGTAGATACATCCTTTAGGAACAATATTTTCATTTCTCCACATAATTTCCATCCCTCTCAACTGCCTTACGCCATCTTGGAACCAGAGTCTGTATACCCGCATGGTAAAATTCTGGACCAAATTCTGCCCTGTTTGGCAGCGTGCACAAGGGAGTCATCATCTTCAAACCTTGTTCCCAAAGAGACGGTAGTCACATGGAGCCAGGTGAGGACTGTAAGGCGGGTGTTTCAGTGTTCATCCGAGTTTTGTGATCGCTTCCATAGTTTTTTGACTGACATGTGGCCGTGCATTATCGTGCAACAGCAAAACATCCTGCTTTTGCCAATGTGGTCGAACATGACTCAGTCGAGCTTGAAGTTTCTTCAGTGTCGTCACATATGCATCAGAATTTATGTTGGTTCCACTTGGCTTGATGTCCACAAGCAAGAGTCCTTCGGATCGAAAAACACCAGAGCCGTAACTTTTCCAGCAGAAGGTATGGTTTTGAATATTTTTTTCTTGGGTTAATTTGCATGATGCCACTCCACAGATTGCCTCTTCATCTCTGGTGAAAAATGATGGAGCCATGTTTTATTACCTGTCACAATTCTTCCAAGAAATTTATCTCCACCATTCTCGTACTGTTCCAAAAGTTCACTGCATACGGTTTTTCTTGTTTCTTTGTGAGCCACTGTCCACATCCTGGGAACCCACCTGGCACAAACCTTTTCTAACGCCAACACTTTCAGTATTCTGCAACCACTTCCTTCTCCTATCCCAACGTAGCATGACAATTCGTTCACTGTGATGCGTTTGTCAGCAGTCAACAATTCATTAACTCTCTGCACATTGTCTGGAGTGTGTGCAGTACTAGGCATGCCGCTGTGAGGACAGTCCTCAATATTGCTGTGCCCGCTTTCATCACATAACCTGCTTGCCCACCAACTAACTGTACTGTGATCGACAGCAGCATCTCCATACAACTTTTTCAACCTCTTGTGGATGTTTCCCACCGTCTCGTTTTCACAGCACAGGAATTCTATGACAGCATGTTGCTTCTGATGAATGTCAAGTGTAGCAGCCATCTTGAAGACATGCTGTGATGTCGCCACTCATGGTAACAGGTTGAGCTAAGTTTGAAAACAAGTTGGAAGGATGTATCTACACGGTGTAAAACTTTCGCACATGCACAATAAAAACCGTATTTATACAAAAATAGTGTGCATTTCTTTTGGAGTGACCCTCATATTTCCACAACGTGTGGTTGACACTAGCTTTTCATTTTGAAACTGTGTACTGTTATCACAAATAATATTTAAAAAACTATGTTGGATTGTCCTTTAATTTGTTTACCACATTTCAGTTGGACTTAATGTATTGCTGACCCACTGAAAAACAAGCATCCAGCTACAATCAAAATGAATAAGTATGTGAACTTACCTTCCTAGATACTATGTTCTTTAGATGAACTGGATATCTGTCAGGCAGGTTATAAGCGATATGCCCCAGAGCTACTATGGCAGTTCGATAATATTCTGAACTTTGATTCAGATTTGATTTAACTTTCTGCAAATAGACAAAAAGTATTAAAGAACCATATGTAGAAATGAGATCTACTATGTTCACTAATTTTACAATCATGATAAGAAAAAGATTTTGTTATGTTCTGTAACATCATTCACAATTTGCCAATGGTTCAACGAGCTACATCCACTTCTAAGGCCTGCATGTTTCTTTGGATGACGAAAAAAATGCAGTCACTTTTAGTGAATACCAAGTACCTTATGGAGAGTAGGTCAACAAATTCTTTAGTTTTCACATTTCATCTGTCTCCTTTCTTGTGATGCAGAACAGTTAAAGCACTGTTCTAATTTTGAGGAATTGCCTTAATCCATTGGAAAACAAGATACTGATTACACCCACATTCATATATCAAAGAACAGTTGTGTACAAATCAATGAAAAATGTTTCCTTTAGAATTAATCAGGATAGTGGTGGTCAGGTAAGGAGTTAAGTATCACAAAAAGTATTCCCAGTGGTCATACATGATGGGATATGCATTGATGAAATATCTCAACCACATCAATTTGCTGATAACACTGTTCCATTTGTCTCAAATGCAGACAAACTTAAGCAAAAAAATGGAAGAAGTTAATGGGTCACATTTGAAAGTATGCCTGGAAATTAATAACAATAAGACCAAAACAAAGCATAAAATATACTTAAAACAGTTGAAATTAACAATGATGATTTGATGACTTTTTGTACTTACACAACTGAAGACAATTACTTCATAGGTAGTAAACGAAACACACAATTGTGGCAGTAACTAATATGAAACAGAAGTGGGAGAGACTTGCAGACAAGTGAATGTCAGTATATAGACCAAACAAGTTTTTGCTGAATTCCCAGTCAAGAAAAGACCCATGATGACAATCTTCTGGAGAGTGCCTAGGGAGCATTAGAAACATGTAGGAGCAACATGGATACATAAGGCTGAAGCCCATTAGGCATGAAAAAGTCTAGAGGAGACCTTTATCCAGAAATGACTGTTGAATGGTTGATAATGATTATGGTGATAAGGATAGATAGATAAGATAAGAAATTTACTGCAGGGAGATGGCTGCAGATGACTGGAGAGAACAGACCCTTTTTAAATGCTTCAATTTTTCAAAGTACCTTGATCATTAAGAAAGGGAGGACACAGCATGTTATATTGGATGGAGAGTCATCATCAGATGTAAAAGTAACTTCAGGTGTGCCCCAGGGAAGTGTGTTGGGACCCTTGCTGTTCATATCTTATATTAGTAATCTTGCAGACAATATTAATAGTAAAACCAAGCTTTTTGCAGATCATGTAGTTATTTATAATGAAGCACTATCTGAAAGAAGTTGCATAAATATTCAGTCAGATCTTGGTAAGATTTCAACACGGCGCAGAGTGTGGCAACTTGCCTTAAATGTTCAGAAATGTAAAATTTTGCACTTCACAAAACGAAAAGAACATAGTATCCTATCAGTCACTGTTGGAATAAGCCAACTCACAGAAATACTTGGGGTAACACTTTTTAGGGATATGAAATGGAATGACCACAAAGGTTCAGTCGTGGGTAAAGCAGATGTAGACTTCAGCTTAATGGTGGAATACTTGGGAAGTACAATCAGTCTACAAAGGAGATTGCTTACAAATCACTCATGCAAGTGGTTCTCGAATATTGCTCAAGTGTGTGGGACACGAAGCACATAGGACTAACAGGGGACATTGAACATATGCAGAGAAGTGCAAAGGACAGTAAGAATGGTCACAGATTTGTTTATCTGTTGGAGCGTGTCACAGAGACAAGGAAGGAACTGAACTGGAAGAATACTGAAGATAAACATAAACTATTCCAAGAAAGTCCATTAACAAAGTTTCAAGACCCAGCTTTAAATGACGACTCTAGGAAAGAGAGCTACAAGATAATAAGCACTGGGAGGACTATATGGGAAGTGAGATACATATTGAGAGGGGAGTAGAGATGAAGTGGTGGGTTCTTTTAGTTGCAAAAGAGGAGGAGGAATCAGAGTTATTAGCAAATAGGAATAACAAGATAGCAGAAGATGTAGTTTAAAAAAAGGGAAATACAGTTGTTCTGGGAGTGAATGATTGGAATTTTTGGTGAGATAGGTGGATGAAATGAAACAGTTTCCTGAAGCGCGCACGCGAGAGTGAGTGAGTGAGTGAGTGAGTGAGTGAGTGAGAGAGAGTGTGTGTGTGTGTGTGTGTGTGTGTGTGTGTGTGTGTGTGTGTGTGTGTGTGTGTTTTGACTTTATGAATACTCACATTTTAAAAGGAATGAATGTGGATAAAATTGCTAAAATTGTTGCACACAGATGTTGAAGGTGAGAATGAGAGGCAACAAGAGAGAATATTTGAGGAGGAAGGCGAACCAGAAAGTGAGAGTGAAGAGAAAATGGAATTTGTTTTTGATGAGGACAGTGAAATGAAACAATGTTGCAATCTGAATCTGTTGGATAGATTGGGAAATATGCAGACTATAGGATTAGTGGTGAGTTATTAGATGAACAGAAAGAGAACCATTCAGTCATCCAAGCTCAAACACAAAGTGTTCCCATGAAAGCTTTGCTAGGGAGCAGAAGTGAGGTTTGCGGGAATTCACAGGCACGATATGAGTCAATGGCTATGCAGATGGAATTGTAGGGTACCAGGAAATTGACAAAAGCATTTAAGTAGGAAATTTCATTGCATATTTCAATATTGGGACAAGCAATCAAATTTAGATTTCTAGTCATTCTTGGGTTAAAGGTAGAATTGCTTTTTAGGGTAGAATTGATCAACAAATTGAAAAGGAAAACTGACTTTTCAAACAGGGTATTTTGTTCTGATTTAAACAGGTATGTTCAGGAGGCTCCATTTTTTGACCAGGTAGATAAAAATGAGATGGAACTATCTTTAAGATGTCTTCACTCGGAAACAGGGTATGCTGAAGGAATATGGCTCAAGGGACAACAGTGCTGGGTGGCAAGAGAAAATGATCATTGACAAAGAGAAAGATATATAAGAATTTACAGACAGACAGTGTAAAGACCTAAGAAATGACCCGTTTTGAGACAGGAGGTGTAAATGAAACATGGAGGAGATGTTACAAAAGTTACAAGGAACCACGTACTTAATGCCATTAGACATTACTTGCAGGTACTGGAACATAAAGAAGTTTTCAGAGAAATCAAGAAAACACACTGCCTTCCTCCACAAAGGAAAATGCTATCTATTTCAGGTGGATGAAGTTTTGGGTAGGGCTCTGTTACGTCAGGTTAATGATATTTTTATCCTGACTAAAAATTGGGAAGAGCAATCTAATTTGTTGAATGATGCACTATCTGTTTTGCTTGTGGGGGGGCGAAGGGAAGGAAAAAAGTGAAGCTTTTGGGATACATTACTGAGGGTATGATAGTACCAGATCCTGAGTAGCTGAAAGCTTATACGAATTTACAGTGACCATAAACCAAAAGCAATTGAAAACAATGTTGGGCCTGTTTGATTTTGATTACAAATTTGTGAATGGGCATTTATTTAATGATTCCTACATATTGCAGCAGCTAAAGAGGAATGACACTTGAGTGTGGATCAAACTATGTGAAGAGCAGTTTGAAAGACTGAAGGAGGAACTGCTCATCAGCAAAATACTATACCATCCTGATGTCAGTATACTATTTTGTATCTCTACAGACACATGTGGTGATGGACTGGGGGTGGAAGAGTGTCTCGGACAACTGCATCTGGTAGTCGAATATTGTCAGCAACAGAAAGGAATTATAGTCAGTCCAAGTTGGAAGCCCTCACTGTGTGTGTGTGTGTGTGTGTGTGTGTGTGTGTGTGTGTGTGTGTGTGTGTGCGCGCGCGCGCGCGCGCATTTGATGGAGGGGGGGAGAGGGGGGGGGGGTGGCTGTTTACAGTGTAACTTACTACTGTGTTCGCATGAAACTGATGGCTATGTCTGTGGTAGCATAGCATCACCTCGCAACAGGAGAAGCTAGTTTACATGATTCTCTCTGAAAACATTAGGGAAGCTGCAAGTCTAGGTCCCAAATGCAGGAGGGTCTACCTGGACAAAAATTCTCTAATCTTTGTCAGTGAGGATGGGAACAGCAGACTGGCTTACAGAGATGGTGCCCAAGATAGCTCAATGGGAGGAGGTAAAGCTGCTGGTCAACACACATATCAATTTGGATACCTAAGCTTCCTGAGGATGTTCCTCCAAAGATTCTATTTGTGAATGTACGTGTGCAAAACCAGAAAGGCTTGACAGATGACTGGAAGGTAATCAACAAGAAGGTTCCATAGTTCTCACAAGTTACTGTAAGTGTTGCAGATAAACCTGAAACACAGTAAGGTGGCAACTGCCGCCTTGATGCGCCTTCCAGGAAGACAGGTGGACATGCCACTGATCCAGGAACTCTTTTTATACAAAAGGGGCATATCAGGCCTACTAGGAACTGGAGGTAAGCTGATTTTTTTTTAAAAAAAACTCATTTGTGTCAAGAATGGAATTTCATTCAGACCGATGGCAAAAACTTCTTTTCCAGGGACTTAGTGACCGTAAGGATGTAACAGCATGAGGAAGGATGCACGAGGGAATTTGTATTGGTCTACTTACAAGGGCAGTGCTCATCCTCCCCAGAAAGTAAAAAGACTTGTGGATAGATGCTTGCAGTTGAATGAACAACTGTTGGATGGTTCTGATGCCAATGCCCGCAACCTGGTGTGAGGAAGGAGTGACATCAACAGCAGAGGTGTGTGTCTACTGGAATACCTACAAGAAAACAATATAGACTTCTAGAAAAGGGCTAGGGAACCTACCATCAGGAACAGAAGAAGGGAACAAATAACTGACATAACTATGGGTCCATCTTAATGGGCAGTTACATCAAAAAATTCACATGCAGATGGCGCCATTCTTATCTGACATCTGTATCAAGTTTGCAGTTGAAATGAGCATTAAACAGACCATGGATTATAGGAATCCTAGGAAAGCAGACCGGGACTCATATACGAAAGCCCTGAACTCTTACTTAACGGAAGTCAAAATTTTGATATGAAATTCAATAGATTTAAAGGAAGTGGCAGGTAAAGTGACTTCTGTCATTATGACCTCATACTTAGAAAACAGTACGATCACAATACGTGCAAAAACAGTACGATCACCAATACATTCACATACATAATTATATCTTGGTGATACAACGTCTTGGGATTTTGAACGAAGCAGGTAAGAAGACTGCAACTCTGTAAGAAGGAAAGGTCAAAGAGCAAAGCATAGGGAGGGAGTCCCTTGCCAAATATGACCTTGCTATAAAGCAAGAAAAACCATCATCCTGGAAGGTATTCTGTGAGGAGACTGAAGGTACAACTGTCAAAGCCACCAGACTTCACAAAACCCTGTCAAGAATAGCAACTAGTACAGGAGGCGCTCTATAAAAGGAGGGTGGAGGGTATACAAGGGCAGCGTATGAGACAATGGATATGCTCCTCAAGACTCTTCCCTCAATGCACTCTAGCAGATAGCACACACGTACATTCAATCGCTGTGAAGCACTGGCTTACAGGTAACAAACAGGACAACTGGGAACCTGCTAGAAAATGAAATTACTTCATGAAAATCCAGTGGGCAGTGGGATTATTACAAGTGTCACCAAGCTGAGACAGAAGCTTTCTGGCTCTGCTGCCATAAGCAGGAGATAAATTCATCAGACTTCCATACAGACTGTTCAGAGCCATTCTAATAGCACGAGTTATTCCTAATGCTTGGAGGACAGTGAAGGTTGTTTTCACTCCAAAGCTAAGGAGAATAGATCATGCCAAGGATAAGGATATGAGACCAATCAGTCTGTCCTCCTCTCTTCTACACACATCAAAAAAAGTTTTGCATCACCCCTGTTCCCCGAACTCCTGAAGATAGAAGTTGACTGGGGATATTGTATCATAGACACAGTCCCTTTGTTTTTTCAGAGACGTCACTAAACCCGCCCAAAGATGTAAACAACCAAGCATGAGCAGTGCCTATTAGACAGAGGGGGTCCGACAGCTGATCAGTCCCAGTCATTCCACCAAGAAGGAGGTACACAGCTCGTGTTGTCTGCAGTTCAACCATGCCTAGACGGTCAATACCGCGGTTCAACTGTGTCCGCAATGTTACTTTGTGCCAGGAAGGGTTCTCAACAAGGGACGTGTCCAGGCATCTCGGAGTGAACCAAAGTGATGTTGTTCAGGCATGGAGAAGGTAGAGAGAGACAGGAACTGTCAATGACATGCCTCGCTCGGGCCACCCAAGGGCTACTACTGCAGTGGACGGCTGCTACCTATGGATTATGGCTCGGAAGAACCCTGACAGCAACGTCACCATGTTGAATAATGTTTTGATGCAGCCACAGGACGTCATGTAATGACTCAAACTGTGTGCAATAGGCTGCATGATATGCAACTTCACTCCTGATTTCCATGGCGAGATTGTTCTTTGCAACCACGATACCATGCAGCGTGATGCAGATGGGCCCAAAAACATGCCAAATGGACCTCTCAGGACTGGCATCACATTCTCTTCACCAATAAGTGTCACATATGCCTTCAACCAGACATTCGTCATCGGCAGCATATTGGCGAGGCATTCGTCTTCATGGGCGACAACTCGCACCGCTATCGTGCACATCTTGTGAATGATTTCCTTCAAGATAACGACATCACTTGACTAGAGTGGCTTGCATGTTCTCCAGACATGAACCCATCGAACATGCCTCGGGTATATTGAACAGGGCTGTTTATGGACGACATGACCCACCAACCACTCTGAGGGATCTACGCCGAATCGCCGTTGAGGAGTGGGACAATCTGGACCAACAGTGCCTTGATGAACTTGTGGATAGTATGCCACGACGAATACAGGCACGCATCAATGCACGAGGAAGTGCTACTGGGTATTAGAGGTACCGGTGTGTACAGCAATCTGGACCACGTTCTCTGAAGGTCTCGCTGTATGGTGGTACAACATGCAATGTGTGGTTTTCATGAGCAATAAAAAGGGCGGAAATGATGTTTATCTCTATTCCAATTTTCTGTACAGGTTCTGGAACTCTTGGAACCGAGGCGATGCAAAACTTGTTTTGATGGGTATTGATAATAGTAAACATTGTTACTGTACACGTTAGTAAAGCAGTTTACCTGAGGTTCCTCTACATGAAAACCAACACACTTATCAACCAAGCAAATCAAAGCTCTGCTTGATGCTGAGGGGGCAGTAAGCAAAACAACCTCCGAATCCATGGGTACAGCTGCAGAACCAAGGACAGAGCTGCAAAAGAGTATGGCATTAAGACCACTATATGAAGGTGGATTAATACCATGCTGAGTAAATGAAAGGTAGAAGCCACCATAGTGAATGAGAAAATGATGATGAACAGCACCAGAGGGTGTCCGCAAGGAGATGTTTTGTTTCTACTATCTATCTATATCCGAATCCCGCTCCAGCTACTGCTGGGTCTGGGTGCTGACGAGTCCTCTCCATTTGGCTCGGTCCTCCCAAGACTTTTCTTTCTCCACTTGCTGCCAGGTCACACCTCTCCTTTCAACAGCTATTCCCACTCCCATTTTCCACTGTGTTCTTGGGCGCCCTCTAGGTCTTTTCCCATCCATCTTTAGTTCTTCCATAATTTTGAGGAGTCTCTGCCCATGCATCCTCTTAACATGCCCATACCATCTTAATCTCTTTCTTTCAATTTCTTCTCTCATACTTTTTTGTTTGAGGTCCTTTCTAATCTCTACATTCCTTACTATGTCCATTCTTGTTTTTCCCCTAACTGCTATGAGAAGTTTCATTTCCCCTGCTTGCAGTCTGCTCCAGTCCCTTTCTGTAATTGTCCATGTTTCTCCATCATAGGTGACAATAAGGATGTAATAATTCTTATACATAAGGAGTTTTGCTCTTTCTGAAACTTCATTGTTCCAAATCAGATGTTTTATTGTTTGGTAGAAATTGCCTCCCTTCTGTAACCTCCTATTAATTTCGTTAATTTCGTTAGTTATTCTTCCATCCCTAGATATTTCACTCCCTAAATAAGTGAAACTTTCTACCACTTTGAGGGGTTCTCCATTCAAGGTAATATTTCCAAATACCATTACTTCACTCTTATCTTTATTTATTTTTAATCCATACCTTTTATTATTTCCTTCCACGCATCAAGCTGTAACTGTAAATCTACCTCTTTATCACCCCATATTACCATATCATCTGCAAAAATCATCTTTTTGTCTTTTTCTTTTACTATAACTTTAACATTAAAAAGCACAGGAGATATAATACTTCCTTGCTTAAGTCCTTGTCTTATTTCAAAGTATTCAGAGTTCCCCAATGGTGTTCTAATTCTACAATTGTGGCCTCTGTACATTGTCTTTATAACATTAATGTATCCATCTTCTATATCTATCTTCTTTAGCTCTTCCCAGAGTCTTTCCCTGTCAACTGAGTCATATGCCTTTTCTATGTCTATAAAAACCATTATCACCCTTTTGTTATACTCCCAACTTTTTTCCATCAGTTGGCAGATAGAAAATATCAGGTCAATCATGCTCCTTCCTTTCCTAAATCCATGCTGTTCTTCACTCAGCTCCTTTTCTATCTTTTCACTTATTCGATTTAGTAAAATTCTTTCAAAAATCTTGGCTGTATGACTCATGAGGGTTATTCCTCTGTAGTTTTTACAAAGTCTTTTATTGCCTTTCTTGAAGATGGGAACAATGTTTCCTGTTCTCCAGTCGTCAGGTATTTTACTATTTCTCCACACGCTTGATAGTACTCTATACAGCCACTGCATTCCCACTGGACCTGCTGCTCTTATCATGTCCACTGATACTTCATCAGGTCCTGGGGCTTTCCCCCCATTCATCTTCTTCGCAGCTTTTTCCATTCCTTCCTGTGTAATTTGTCCTAATTCTGTTTCCCAACTTCTCTCAATTTCTTCATTATTTGTTGTTTCCTCATGTACCTGCTCCTCAGCATTTAACAGCTTCTTAAAATGTTCTTTCCAGAGATCTTTTATATTCCCTGGATCTTCAATAATGGTACCGTCCTCTGTTTCCATCTTTACTGGTACTTCAGAAGCCTTCCTTTTATTTTTTGTCATTTTATAGAACATTTTCTTATTGCTCTTCACATCTTCAAGTTTTTTTGTAAACTCTTCCCATGCCTTTTTCATCATTTTTAGTTTTCCACCATTTTCTCCATGCTCCATTTTTTCTTCTAACTGCTTGGATTGTGGCATCATCCCACCAACTTGTCTGTCTTATTTTTTCCTTTCCAGATGTTCTGCCACATACTTTTTGTGCTGCTTCGACTAAAGTGTCTTTGAATAAACTCCATTCTTTTTCTACATCACAGAAAACTTCTTTTGGAAATTTTTGTGTTATTAATTCCCTGTACTTCTCAGCACATTCGCTCTCCTTCAATTTCCAATCCCGTATCTTCATCACTTTCTTCTGTTTTCTATTTTTCACACACTGATTCATTTTCCATTGTCCCACCATTAATCTACGGTCTCCATCTGCACTCACATTTGGAATTACCTTCACATTTGTTACTTTCTCTCCCCATTCCCTATCTACTAGAATATAATCAATTACACTCTTCGTTCTTCCATCCCAACTGTATCTGGTGATAACATGACTTTCTCTCTTCATAAACCAGCTGTTTGCTATTTTCATTCCATTCCTCTGGCACAAATCCAGGAGTCTTTCCCCTTCTTCATTTCTGCCTCCATATCCAAAACATCCCAATACTTGCTCAAATCCCTTTCTGTCTTTGCCTACCTGTGCATTAAAATCTCCCATCACTATATTAGCACTCTCTATATGGTTTTCTAACACATTTTCAAAGTCCATCTTCTCTTGTTCGCTACATCCCACTTGAGGTGCATAAATCTGGATTACTTTTAGTGTTTCCTTTTGGAATCTCAGGTTTGAGATTATGATCCTGTCTGATATATATCTCACATTTTCAATACAGCTTTGTACATTCTTATTCACCATCACTGCCACACCATTTCTTCCATACCTGTTATTCCCACTCCAGTACAGTTTTCCTCCTCTCAAATTCTTCTCACCTTTTCCCTTCCACTTTGTTTCGCTTAATCCCAATATATCTAACTTCCTCTCTGTTAGTACATCTGTCATTTCTTCCATTTTTCCATTGAGGGTTAATATATTAAGGGTGCCAATATTTATGTTATTTTTTAGTCCAGTTGGTTTCATCTTCTTGTACTGATGAATATCATCAGGTCTCCCATCATTTGCACCAGTACTTGAAGAAGCAGTGGGGTCAAATCCTGAGTGGTTCATTCCGAGGCTCATCTGTGTTTTGAAAGCAATATATGAAGATGTTTCTACTACTGTTTCCGATTTTGCAAACACGGTGTTTTGCTATGATTTAAATAGGTATGTTCAGGAGGCTCCATTCGTTGACCAGGTAGATAAAAATCAGATGGAACTATCTTTAAGATGTATTCATTCGGAAACAGGGTATGCTGAAGGAGTATGGCTCCAGGGACAACAGTGCTGGGTGGCAGGAGAAAATGATCATTGACAAAGAGAAAAATATATAAGAATTTACAGACAGACAGTGTAACGACCTAAGAAAGGTTTTGTGTAGAAATAAAATTACCCGTTTTGAGACAGGAGGTGTGGAACCTAGTGTTGAACAAATTCATTAAATAGCTAAATACCCGAGGTTACTTTTGCCTAAGGTATGATGATGATGATGATGATGATCAAACAATGGTACAGTGTGCACTGAACATTGTGCGAAACAGGTTTAGGAAGCATACATGGATCGTGTACTGGAATCTTACGCTCTTCAATGAAATTCTGGCAGTAGGTAGTAAATTATCTGGGAGTAAACCTGGATGCAAAACTAACATGAACCCTCCACATGATGAATATATGTACCGTGGCAAAAGATGCTCACAAGTGCACTAGAAGGGCCTGCAGGCAAAATGGGGTATACGTCTCAGGAGCATGTACAGGATCTACACCAGTGTTATACATTGAAGAGCCAAATAGGTTGGAGATACCTACTTAATATCATGTAGGGCCCATGCGAGCACACAGAAGTGCTGCAACATGTCGTGGCGTGGACTCAGCTAATGTCTGAAGAAGTGCTGGAGGGAACTGACACCACCAATCCTGCAGGGCTGTCGAAAATCCCTGAGAGTACAAGGGGGTGGATGTCTTCTGAACAGCATTTTGCAAGGCATCCCAGATATACTCAACAATGTTCATGTCTGGGGAGTTTGATAGCCAGCGGAAGTGTTTAAACTCAGAAACTGTTCCTGGAACCACTCTGTTCTGGACGTGTGGGAATTGCCCAAGTCCGTCAGAATGCACAATGGACATGAATGGATGCAGTTGATCAGACAGGATGCTTGTGTATGTGTCACCTGTCAGAGTAATATCTAGACCTATTAGGGGTCCGTAACACTCCAACTGTACATGCTCCTCACCCTTACAGTGCCTCCACCCGCTTGAACAGTCTCGTACTGACATGCAGGGTCAATGGATTCATGAGGCTGTCTTCATACCCATGCACATCCATCCAATCGATAAAATTTTAAACGAGACTTGTCCAACCAGGCAACATGTTTCCAGTCATCAACAGTCAAATGTATATGATGATGGGCCCAGGTGAGGCATAAAGCTTTGTGTCGTGCAGTCATCAAGGGTACAGGAGTGGGCCTTCGGCCCCGAAAGCCCATATTGATGATTTTTCATTGACTGGTTAGCATGCTGACACTTGTTGAAGGTCCAGCACTGAAATCTGCAGCAATCTGTGGAAGGGTTGCACTTCCGTCACATTGAAACTCTTCAGTCGTTGTTCGTCCTGTTCTTGCAAAATCTTTTTCTAGCCACAGTGATGTCAGAGATTTGATGTTTTACTGGGTTCCTGAGATTCATCGTACAACCGTGAAATGGTTGTATGGGAAAATACCCACTTCATCGCTACCTCGGAGATGCTGTGTCCCAATGCTCATGTGCCAACTATAACACCAGGTTCAAACTCACTTAAGTCTTGATAACCTGCCATTGTAGCAGCAGTAACCAATCTAACAACTGCGCCAGACACTTGTTTTCTTATAGAGGCATTGCTGACCGCAGCATCTTATTCTACCTGTTTACATATCTCTATATTTGCATATGCATGCCTATACTAGTTTCTTTGGCGTTTCAGTGTAAGACCTATGGGGTTACAGTATGGTGGAATAAAGTAGAAAGAAAATTGTTGCTTAGGAGCTTGGAAAGGTGCAGACACTGGCCTGCCTAGCCACAAAAGGTGGAATTGGCATCATACCCAGAGCTGGATGGAGACTATGCTGATCATAACCCCACTACATCCTTGTGTTACAATGGAGACCGTGGCATGGGCATACACGCTAAAAATTGAAAATCTTTGGAATTTCCAGAATCCCACAAAAATATAACGCATATGAAAAATATAGAAATGGTTAGGGAAGCTCACAGCTGCTTCAATAAACCTTTCAATGTAACAACTGGAAGTAGGTATCAGTGGAAGAATGAAACATGATATGGTTCTAGAGACCTAGTCTCGCTTACTGACCATTCAAAATCAAAAGTGCTGGGACTGGGGTATACTGGGTACAGCGTACACTAGAGACCACAGTCTCTCTAGGGAAACTGGCCACAGTTTTCCAGGCACAGATATTTGATATCAGAGTGTGTATGGACGAGGAGCTATTTATGTGCAAAAGGATCGTGTAATCCACATTCACTCGGGCACCCAAGCAGCCCTGAAGTATCTATCACCTCCTGCGATATGATCGAAGATCATGCAAAATGCCATGAATACCTTGTGAAGTTAGAAGAACAATCACTCAGTTGACAGTAAAATCAAAACTACATAGCTGGATTGGTAGGCAGCATGCAGAATAGAAGACAAGGATAAAGACAAAGAGAAAGATCAAACTCATGATAAGACAAATGACTGGCCATAAGAGCTTCAGGAAACACCTGAAAACAATGGGTACAGAGAAAGAAGCTACCACGTGGAGATTGTGGCGAAGAGGATGAAACGGCACCACCGTCAATCTGCCGATGCGAAGCACTGGAGGCCAAAAGACACAAAATATTAGGAACATTAATTCCTGAAGAAATTGTGTCTAATAAAGACTAGACCAAAGTTTGAGACCAAGTGTACTGACTAATAGATATAAAGAACTACTAGCAGTAGATTTGTTTGTCCCCTTACTAGTGTCATAAGGATTGTGTAGTTATATTTTGGTGGTCTAAGATACACTTACAAAATCTGTCAAACTCTTATTCGTCAAGAGAGCATACGCAAGGACTCTCGTTGATAAATTGGAAAAGAATTATCTACTTTCACTGGGCAAACAAGAGGCCTTAAAATCAGACAATGGATCCCAATTTGTGTCTTAAGTGGTTCAGGCAGTACATGAAGAGGAATAGTATAAGGCAAGTTAAAATTTTGGCTCCTTCCCCACGAGGAACTATGGGCAAGAGAGTTATGAGGGAGCTCAATAGTGCATGCAGGGCTTACTGCCATCAAAAATATACTTCATGGGCTACCTACGTCCCTCCATTTGAGACGTCATGAGGCCACAGTATTTTCTCTGCATAAGCTCACGCTGGGTGTGAAACCTAGTAATTTCATAAATGAAGAGACTGCATTCCCAGTTATTCATGAGCTAATTGCTGAAGAGAAGGAGAAAAATGTGAAGGTTCAAGTGAATAAAAGGGGAAGGAGAAAGTAAGAGATGGCACAAGAATAGATTGAAACCTACTTTCTTCGAAATTGGAGAAATAGTTTTGGTTAAGACCAAGAAATGGTCAATGAAATGACTCTGAAATAAAGAAATTCTGGCACATGTACCATGTGCCTTTTGAAATAATATAATAATCTCACAAAAATGCATATTTGCTAGCATACCCAAAATCCAATAAGCAATTAGGTTCAAGGAACAACACTGATCTGAAGCGATATACACAGGCAGGAAAAATGTGGTGTAGAGTGTGAGGAGAAGTAACAACTCTGATTTGAAACATTAGGCTGATCTCATACGAGAACTGGGTAATTCAAGTGGCAGCTGAGAGAACTTGGGGTGTTTTCTTTGGGACTGAGGTGTCAAAGAGGAATATATTTCGATAGGGGGGTGAGGATAATTTGTTGGGAATAATTGACACAATTTTAAAAATGGGGTGCAATGGGGATGAAAATGGATGTAGACAAGATAAGTAAACGGTTAAAAATATGAGACTCAGCAGGGAAAGGAGATCATATTATAATAAGTAGTCATGCATCATATGAGAGATGTTTTGAACTCTATGAATTTTACTGAAAAGAGCAAGTGGTGTAATGGTAACATACTGGATAAAAAATTGACGTACTGGAGCAATATGGGATTTCTTACAACATTTAAGGTAATTAGATGTGATATCATTTGTTGCACCTACGTGATGACATGTTGTCACAATTCGGGAGGGTGAATGAGTAAACCTAAAAAGATATGGTTATATCTGTTGATGAGATCATGATAAGCTGAGTATGTATTTCCACAACTGAAGACTCACTAATTTTTGTTTAATAGTAAATAATAAGAAATTTTTGTTAACAATATTGTGATAATCATTAGCAGTTGCAAATTTATCTTGCTATTGCAAATTTATCTTGCTATCTTTTCTAAATTAAGGGAGGTTGAAATATTCCATAAGTTTTGTTGGAGGGGTTTTGAAAAGTATAGGCAGTTGTACTAGCTTGCTTTTAGATACAGACAGTTGTACTAGCATGCTTTGCTTATTAGTTCCTTTTAAGGGAATTACACACTACCTGTGTGGTTAAGAGGATCATACACATTAAATGCTTAGTGTGTAAGGAAAATATACAAACTGTACTAGCTATATTGCTTGAGAAATGTCTACCTGGGCCATGTGTTAGTGGGCTGATGAGGATCAAATACTAATACCATTTCTTTCTTTTCCTTGTTGTATTTCGTGTTCTTGGAGCACTGGAAAGAACAAAACACTAAGGCTCAGTGACGAGCAAGCACTTACTACAAGGTTGAAGACACAGTGAAATCAACTACAGACTTGTATGTGTGTGACAGAGCACTTTAATGTTTCTAGAACCAAAGGATCTGTTATATCAATTTTGTCATGTTTTGTTAAATTTCAAATGGTCACAAATCACCGACTATTTAAAGCATTAATGTATATAAGATTGTGTGTTGTAGTACCTTCGTAACAGATAAGTTTCGAGAGTGCCATTTGCTTTTGGGTGTCCTCTGTGTTCAAGTATTGAGACTGTAGTCTTCCAGATCTTACAGGCATGAAGAGTTCTGTTGGACTTCAGAATACATGGCCTATGAAGATAACTGCCAGAAACTTTGTGATGAGGTTGTACTGATTATCTGTAAACAAATGTTGGATTTTTGTGTCGCCTACATGATGATACATTCCTCCAGCATAAGCATGTGGCTTTTGTGTCGTCTACATGATGTTACATTCCTCTGGCATAACCAATAAGCATGCTTATGTACTCCGACTTAGTGAGTCTACTAAGACATATCCCAGATTAAAGAATTACTCAGTGTACATTTTTATCGTCTTTGTTAAAGGGTTTGAAAAATCTAGGATACAAAGGGATGACAGGTAATTAAAAAGAGAGAGAGAGAACACTTACCTCCAGTATTTCTGTGAATATGGAGTCCACATTATGAGTGAGATTAACATACAAGCATCGAATAGCTTGCTTTGCTTGTTTTGTTGTTCCCACTTCAGCAAATTTTTTACATACTGGTACAAGATCTCTGACAATGTCAGGAAACAGCTCTCCTGCAACACCCAAGTTAGAGAAAATGAGATTTTAGCTTTCTAGCATTTTGTAGTATATAAGCATTTATTGTCTTCACATATATACTCCTACACTTAACTTCCATATGATACTGTCACAAAATGCACTCATCCCTCACTAACATGTTAATGAATAAGATTTACACCTTCTGTTCTTAAATGTCAATTTGCTCCACTGGAAGGAATAATTCATTTCAGAACAGATATATAACAAAAATTATAACAGTAAAGTTACAAACAAATATCAGAACTTACCATTATAGGCAGTTAATTCTGTCTCCTTATGACTCTCCGAGCATACCATCTTAGTGACTTACTCATCTTCCAGTTCCCAAAATAAAAGTGTCCCAGGAGGAATGGTCAATATTCAGGGATATGACAAGAACCATCATTCAAAGCAAAAAAGTCTAATAAACGTGGGTGCTAAAATGTAATCTTAAGAACTATGAGCTCTTCATCATCTTCAATATGGTGAAGCAAATCTCTCCTACTGCAAGCTCTTTGCTTTTCACATTTTGGGAGGAGGTGATATGGACCAAATTAAGGGGGGGAAAAAAAAAAAAAAAGTCTAGTATACATGAGCTCTAAAATGGACAACACATGAAGTGCTACTATGAGCATTTGTTCAGTAGATAAGAAGTGTTTCACAGCAGTGAAGATGAACATATGTTCATAGCTCTTAATGTATGCATTTTAGAGTCCGTGTTTACTACAACTTTTTGCCTCGAACGGTCATTCCTGTCATAGCCCTGAATATTGTACCGTTCCTCCTGAGACACCTCGTATACCTCATAAAATTATAACATTTATCCATAATGAGGAAATCTGTTTCAAAAACACCACACAAATTATCTGTTACGTGTTAATATTAATTTTTGATAAATGATGATTTCAGGGTGTATATACGGACAAGGAAAAGCAAATTCGTGGATTTTTTCCGGATTTCCTGGAAAATATACACACTATTTCCCACGTGAAAATACACTTTTTCCATGTCAAGTGACAGTATAATTTCTCTCTTAACTGTAAAACTTATCAATCCTTTGAATGGTCAACGTTTTATACACAGGCCTAGAACTTCCCAGCACTTCACTTCAGAAAATGAAATCCAGAGAAAAATAAATAAAAATAAAAAGAGAAATTGGAAAAATCTTTGATGTGTTGCAATGTGCACACTGCATATTTTCATATCACAATACACTGCATATTTTCATTTTATGAAAGCATACATTTGAAATCCACCAAATGCAGTATGTTCGTTTCCAAAAGATTGAAAATGAAATTGTGATGCCCTTTTGTAAGCCAATCATAGACCATGTCACATGATCTCGCCAGCTGATGCCAGTTTCAAATAAACATACGGCCTCAGCGAGAAAGATTGATAAAATCCAAATTTCTTTATCAAACAAAAAAAAAAAAAAAAAAACTTCATTGTTCTGCAAAGTGATTAATACTAACTGCCAAAAACGTGGAAACAAAATACAACCGGAAAGGAAACTAATAATATATTTCAGCATTCCGTAATTATGTGAATGTATTTTAATTCACCAGATAGCTCCCGGCCACAGAAATTTATTTTGTTTTCATTTTATGTGCGAGCTGTAAACAAAGGGGAAACAGCAAAAGCATTAAACGTAGACAAGGATCAGGGGTAGCGTTGGCTGCTTGCTGCCACTGCTGATGCAGCTAACAGCCACACTTAAGCAGCTGAAAAAAGCGGGAGAAGGTGCTGCTCATACGTGACTCAACTGCACATGCACTCGCTGGCAACTGCTCAAATGAACTTAATGTAAACAGTTGTGATGTCTCGCTCATTGCAAGCAGTTTGTTGTGGTCTTCGTCCTAAGAACTTTGGCACATTTTGCTGTTGGCAGACACTTGTGTGTGCATGGTGTTTTGTTGTAAATGGTGCATTTCCCATGTAACTGAAGTTTTAGTTTGGTTAATTTTCTTTCATTTATGTTTTATTGTTGCAATATTATCATTCTGCAGTAGCGGGATATGGTAATATTCTTTAACAGAGTATCAATTGGTACCAGTCAAAATTACAAAAATTTATGTGAAAACTAAAACAATAAAAAGCTCCCTGGTCTTTCCCAGATTTCCCGGTTGTCCTGGGGCATATACAGTCTGCATTTGGCCCAGCAGCTGCATGCCACTTTATTAAAACATCAGTTTTTGGATAAGCAACAGACTGGCATATCTATGACAACAAATTTTGATTTTCCGAAGCTGTAAATCACCACCACCTTAAAATAATATTAATTTTCCCACAGTAGTTTCTATTTTGATGGTTTTTAACCCTATGACCTCTCCATGTGTGGCTGTTCAGGAAAGTGGAAACAGATTCATAATGTTTGCGATTTTGTGTAAACATTCAAAGACTCCCAACAATGAACATTACACATGTCAAGAAAGCGTAGACAGAATGAGTGGAACTAGTACACAGGCATCTGTTTGGTCAAAATATAAACTGTTTGGTAGCACACCCAGAGAATGAGGTTCCAAAGGAAACAAGAATCAAGTGGACTAAAGAATGAAAAGAGAGTCCACGGAGAGAGAATGAAAGCCACATGAAAGATCAGAAAAATGAATCTCAAAGTGCTTATGATCCGACACAGTTCATATGCAAATTTCAATGATGATGATGATGATGATGATGATAATAATAAAGCTGACAAAAGAGGTTCTCTTTAAGTGGATCAACTATCTCAGTGTGTCCCTAAAAAGTGAACAATGACAACAATCAAGCATATCTGTCACTATGATGCTATCTTTTTCAGTAGTATTTTCAGTTGTTAATATTCCTCCTCAATCTCAATCAATTAAAGTTAAATATGTGATAGATTAAAACAAGCAATATTACTACTGTAACACAAAGGCATTTGCTATTGAGTAGCTACTTTGAGTCATTTATTCGTTACAGCATAATCTTCTGGGGAAATTCAGCAAATGTCACTAGGCTCCTAGTATTACAAAAGAAAGTAATTAGAAACATGTGTGTTGCAAAAAAACGGGAATCCTGTTGACCACTGTTAAAAAATTTAAAAATACTATCTATTCCCTTACTTTACATATATGAGATGGTGGTGTTCCTATATAGAAATCAACATACACTAGACACTTTCCGTTTTGACCACAACTACAGCACTCGCCACAGAGATAACTTCAAACTTCCAACAAATCGTTTAAAACTTTATGCCCAAATGCCAGAGTATATGGGGTTAAAAATTTTCAATAAAATAAAAGGCAGTAATATATTTAAAATGTAGATTGGTTCACTGAAAAGATTGCTCTTTACTCTTCTGGTGGAAAAGGGTTATTATTCTGTCGATGAATTCATAGAGGACAGCTTCGCAATCTGAACACAGGGATTGTATTAATGTATTATTTTATGTACATGTGTAGCTGTAACTTAGAAATGTAAAATATAATGTAAACTTTTGTATTTCTCTTAAAAAAGTGAAAAAAGTTTCTTTTGTAAACCTTGACATGTCTCCTGTACATCAAATCAAATGATTTGAAAATTGTATGTAATGAGACGAATAAACCACATAATATAATATAACATAACTCCATGTACTCAAAATCATGGTCCAGTACTTGCAAGAATGAATTCTGAATCATACATACTACTCTGTGTCAAATCACACATATATGATGTCTTAACTCAAATGTGACTTACCTATAGGCTTGTATCGTCCAAGGAATGTAAGAACAGAAAGTACTAGTGGTGCCACTGTCTCATCCTCCATGTCGAGGAATGAAACTAGGTGTGTGATAACATCTTCATGTAAGAAGTGTGATGGGAAGACAAATGACAAGATCTGAAAACAGAAAAATCTGAATATTTAAGAAGAATAAAACTGCACAAAATGTAATTTATACATGCAATTAACATTAAGAGTAAAATGAAAACAACTGTCAATCAATATAACACAATATTGATTACCCTGATCCTTTCTGGGATCAAGTGGTGACTGGTTTGGAACAGTCTATAATTACTTCCTCCTTTTCGCCAAACTCTTCACCGCAGATTAGCAATTACACCCAATGTCCTCAATTACTTCTTGGACAGATTCCAGTCTCTGTCTTCTACTATGGTTTTTATCATCTATGACTCCCTCTCATACCAAGAAAGTTATTCCTGATGTTTCAACAGATTTATCATCTGTATTCTCCACATCAACGCTAGCTTCTCTTAACTGTGCAGTGCTTGTATTTTAACATTGTTAGAAGAAATAAAAAAAAACATAAATTGCTATTTAAAAAATTGTAAAAGAAACTGACAAAGAGATCATGTCTTGCTAAACGAAATCTACTAGCATCGAATATGTGCTTTTTTTGAAGACTAAATTTCTGAGAATGTATGTCCAGAACATAATAATGTATGAAAGTGGGAAAACCACAAGAAAAGTGAAAATTAAGAGGTCTAATAAGATGAGCGCTGTGCAATTTCTCTCCAGAATCAGCAGGTGAAGAAAGGAGTATGTGGAAAACAAAGACTAGAAGGGGCAGGATGTAACTGTTTACTGTATATTGTTAAATAAGATGAGTAAGAAACAAATATTAAATGTTTCTACCACATCTAAATGCAGTAGAAACATATTAAGGAATCTGGAAGTGTAATAGGTTGGAAAGGTGTGGGTGGAGATCAGCAGTATGAGGGAAGGTAGACTGCCAGACTGTGGGCAAGCACTTCCCTCCTTCTCAGGTCTGCAAAATGAAGAGTGAGCCGACAGTTCCCCATTCTCTCTACTGCACTGCGTCACAAAAAGGAACCACAGGGTCCTTCTCGGGCAGGATGTTAAGACTGTTTACTGTATACAGTAGAACTTCATTTATATGTTTTCCACTTATACGTGTCCCCCCCCCCCCCCTCCCCCTCTTGCCCGGCGGAATATCCACAGTGTGCACAAGTTATGATGCAGTGTTTCAGAGTGATTTGCCGGAAGTGGATTGGTAAGACCAATATTAGACTATAATAAAATATGATAGTGTGATAGGGACCTCTGTCAAAGTTAGGAGCTGGTCAAATTTTCTTTGATCAAATCTAGCACCTTGCCTTAGATTTGATCAGAGGAAGTGTTCGTCTATGTTAACTGCATGGACAAATCAACCGCCTGGAGTGCTAGCATCGCTGCAGCTGTCTGGCACACACTGTTTATCAATATGACTCCCAAATTTACACAGTGCGCTGCATAGATAATGAAACTGATAGAAATATTCAAGGCAGATGAAGCACTGTGTAGCTTATGACATCCCAAATACAAAAACTATCACTGAGATAGTTCAATCTGCATCGCAGGACCTAGACGAGGAAGAAACTGACAATGAGGAAGATACAGAAGTGCCTCAGCATTCTTCCGTGACGTTTAACGATGCAGTAAATGCGTAAGATGTAATTAAACAATTTGTGATGCACCACAACGTTTCTGACGAAATAATGACAGAGTTATCCCATTTTGATGCTATTGCCGCATCAAAGAAAAAAACAAGCAAAAAGTATGGACTTTTTTACGAAATGACATTTCCTTCTATGTAGATGTTTATATTTTTCTTCATATCTTTGTTAAGTATGGTACCCAGTATGCCTATATAATGTTTTGTAGAATGTAACTTTTTATTTACTGGATTTTTCATTTGTGTTTACCAATTAATTTGATAGTATGGTGCTATATTTCATATATACTTTTTCACACTTACATGTTTTTTTCCATAGTCAGTTGAAAAACCTATAAACAAAGTTTTACTGTATTGTTAAATAAGATGAGTTAAGGACAAATATTAAATGTTTCCACCACATCTAAATGCAGTAGAACCATGTTAAGGGAAAAATTAGAATCTGGAAGTGTAATAGGGTAGAAAGGTGGGCAGTGGAGATCAGAAGTATGAGGGAAGGTAGGTTGCCGGACTGTGGGCATGCACTTTCGTCCTTCACAGGTCTGCAAAATGAAGAGCAAGCCAACTACAGGGACCTTCTCAACGATATACCGACCCTTCTGCAGCTCACATTAAGAATCACTGGTGACACAGTGGGCAAACATGCCTGGGTATGGGTTATTTTTTACAAACAGTGTTAACACTACATGGAGCACAGTTATGAACTGCTAACAATACTACAGCTGTAGCAATCTTCCAGGACAGGCAATATCCCTACATCACAAGTGCTGCTCGCTTGGCAATCCAGAAACAGAGTACCCCCACAGTATTTCCTGTGCAGTTCTCTCTGTATCAGTTTCTTCACTGAGTTCTTGTTTACACAATGGTATTTTCAGTTTATCAAATGAGTACTTATAAGCAGTTGTTAAGTGAGCTTTTGTGTAAAATGTGTTCATATAAACAATGGTTGATTTGTGCTTAATTAATAAGTGTTACATTGTCAGTGACCTATGTAGTATTGGCGAAAAAGGCACTGGATTGGTAAATGTGGCATATGGCCGATGTCTGTTGTTGAAAGAGAATTGTAAACCATATAACCATATTGTAGTCACTTGGTAGTGTATTAATGAACTCCATTTCTCTCGCCATTAATTCTTTTACTGGTAGACTGTCTAAATCTCTGCCATTCCAGAACTGCTGGTCATTATAGAGTGGACTGCACTGAGTGGAGCTGCTTACTACATATCCACAGTATATCTTCCAAGGTAGGTTGCGAATATGTTCACGTCTGGAACAGTAATCTGCTGTAATGCATTCCTTGACTGATGTTAAAATATCTAATGTTCCATAACATCTAGGTGACCTACATCTGCTATGGAGAAAGCCAATTTAAGCCTCTATGTCTCTTCAGATAGTGGGAGAGCCAAGACTGTGGTGATGCATTTGATACCTCAAGCTGTAAAAAGTATTCCAGCCACTGACAGTGGAGACAATGAAAGCACCATTGTCAAATAAAAATTAACAGCATGTTACTCTTGGGGCAGGATACTCAGTGTGGTATACAGTTGACAGCTCCAGTTGTTGAGCTTCAACTTCACATGAACAGTTACTTAATACAAAGAAAATAACTATACAAACATGAGTTCAGTGGAATTGTTTTGTCTACTCACATGAGGGAAGTGGACAGGAAATGCTGGGAAGATATAGTCCATCTGCAGACTGCAAAGTGGGCAGCACTTGTGGTGGTGGTGGGGTGGAGGGGGAATTACCTTTCCCAAAAGAGTGTCACAGCTGTCCTATAGGATGACTAAGAATCAATTTTCCTCTAGCATTGTAGAACAGCATGTGAAGATTTACGTAAATTCTGTCCACATGTGTTTCTTGTGTTCTTATCATTAGTAATTTGTATCTGTATACTATGAAGTGTTAAAGCACTCTGTGGAAAATAGACACCTCCCAGCACATTTGCACACTGCATCGCCAGTGATTCATACAGTGAGCTGCAGAAGGGTCGTATAACTTTGTGAAGCATCCTGAAGTTGATTTTTGTGATGCAGTGCAGTACAGAATGGGGAATTGCCTGCTCACTCTTCATTTTGCAGGCCCATGGAGGATAGAAACGCACACCCACAATCCCATGCGAGATACCTTCCCTCAACCCCCACCCAGTCTTTCCACGCTATTACAACCAATTAATCCTTAACGCTGCTCTACTGCACTTCGGTGTGGTACAAACATTAAATAGTAGTTCTGACCCACATTGCTAAGCAATATACATTAATTTAATACTATTAAAACATTATTTTTAATAATGTGTGATTTGCCCATCCCCTACAATGCAGAAACCATATGGCATAGGAAAAAATGAATCGGACATTTTTTGTAATAAATTTAACGTAGCTTACTTTTGTACTAGGAAATATTTTCACTATAAGCCACAGTTTTCAAGATAGTCAAGAAAAACATGAAGTTATCTTCACATGCCTCTCACCCCCATGCTCACACCCCTCTGGGCAGGATATTTAGAGAGTTATTCATCACAGTCCCCTCAATTACTGTACAAAAATATTTCACTACACAAATTTTTCCACTAATTCTCCTTTGTTAAATGGACTAACATTAATGATACACACTGAGAAAAATAACCACCTGGGTAAGGCAAAGAAGTGTCCCCAGGGTCCTGCATGCAATATGGGCCTACCCTCCTATAATTGTCAAACCACCAATCCGCTATAGTCAAAGTGTTAAAGATGAGAACAGCACCCACTCATCACAAGAATACTGCCCCTAAAATGGAAAATAGGCTTTGGCAGAAAAAAAGAGCTAACCAAATCTGAAAGAAAGTAAACAGAGTAAGAGATGATTAAGGCAGCTGGCATAGAAAGTAGGGTCGAGAGTCACTCATATCCGGCATGTGATGAGAGATACACCAACTCCGACCTTCCTCCATCCAGACTGGAAAAAGTTTACAATGTTATACCTGAGAATAAAAACTATTTTCATGGAAAAAATGAAGAAGTGGATAAACTGTCCAGCGTCATCTGCCAATATGAGAGACAAAGAATCCAGAAGACCAAATTTAAGAGATCCAGAAGGAAGTGGCACCCCACCTGGAAATGAGCTACTGTCTGTAAGGCTCTGCAACTACGATATGGGGTGGCTCATTACATATGATAAAACTATAGGTTAGTCTGATGCAGAGACGATATAGAATGATGGTTCCCCATAGCAGAGAAATGAAGGGAGCAGCGACAGGCAGCAGTTGTCTCCTTACAGTACAGAGTTTAATAGGGATGGCAGTAGCTCACCAGGCATTCCATTTCCAAGTGAGAAGAGGTCTTATTTGCACCAACAAATTCTCACCTTGGGTAATCAACACAAATGACGGGCAAGTAAATGCTTCTCTATGCAAATGGTTGGCCAGTTCATTCCATGGGATATCCACCTGGCTTCGGGCTGAGAGAGAGAGAGAGAGAGAGAGAGAGAGAGAGAGAGAGAGAGAGAGAGAGTTAAGCAAGCAGTATGACTAAGGTCAAAGAGTATCATGAGCAGCTATTATGGTAGGGTGACAAGGGTAACATCAATGAATATCCTGGAAACTGTTCATTGGAACACTACAAATTAAAACACAAACAAAGGGAGAATTGTTTAATAAAACATACGACTCTGTTAGTGGGTATCAGCTTCACTATAAAAATACTGTGTTCCTGTCCAATGGGAGATGTAAAAAGCATATCCCATTCAATCCATGGTTTTAGTGACCCTTGTGTGAATGATGATATCACCCAGATAATCCTAAACAACTGAGAACAACTTACACTGGTGACAAAATTGACTTCTTTGAAATAGGTTAGTCCTAATTTGTTGTCTGTGTTCTAAACAAGGTTGAGGGTGGGGGTGGGGTAGGGACCATGGGGAGCACACACTAACAAGGGAATTGTCCAATCTAACATGTCATAACCTATCCTGAAATTTTTCACACAGGAAGAATATACCATGGGAAATGCCCTGTCAAAATTGTAGCTGCGAAGGCACACTGGAACTATTAAAGCAAGAAAAAAAAAATAATGTTACAGTGCTCAGTTCTGTAACACAAAGAACCACTTATAATAGTAGTTTGTACAGCCCTTCCTGCCTAGTACACAATCCCTTGAATACGTATTTACCCCGTAAAACAGTCCTCTATGCGGACGATACAACTTTTATCAATTCAGGACAGACTCTTGAATCTGTACGAGAAAAAAATAATATAATATTTGAAAAATGGGTTCATTGGTTTAGTACAAACTCCCTATACATAAATGAAGCAAAAACTGAGGAAATATTCTTTAATTTGAAGGTATCAAACAAAGAAAATAAGTCTGTTAAACTGTTAGGAATGATGATTGACCAGAAACTTAGCTGGGATAAAAATATCACATATGTCTGTTCTAAACTTGCACGTGCTATGTTCCTACTTTATAAGCTTAGGAATAATGTCAGCCAAAACTTACTGCTGCATTCATATTTTGCTTATATCCACCCCCATCTTTCAAATGGTATTCTGCTCTGGGGAAATTCTCCCAATTCAGTATCAATTTTCAGATGGCAAAAGAAAGCTCTTCAATGTATAGTGGGTTTATCTCCTAGGGATACATGCAGGGAACATTTCAAAAAACTTAACATCATGACAGTTCCTTGTTTGTACATCTATTATTGCTTATTACATGTAAAAGAAAGCATAGCTCAATATACCCTTAGGTCATCTGTCCACACCCATAATACGAGACCAAACCACACAATTGATCTGCCATACTCTAGACTGTCCAAGAGACATAATAGTTATAAATATGTAGGCCTCTAACTGTTTAATATGCTCCCTAAAATTGTACAAACAGTATCTAAAAATAAATTTAAGACAACATTGGGTCAATGGCTCAAAGGTAAAGCATTTTACTCAGTTGATGAATATAAAGATTGTAATATGGCAGATTTGCTGTTTTAACATAGAGAAAGGTACCTCTGCCTGTAGTAGGACCTAAATTTGGAAAAATAATATCTAACATATAGCCATAATAGACCAACTTCGAGTGCTCTATATTTGTATCAATATCTTAGGATGATGACATAGTGTTATCAACATGTATATGATAATGACATAATGTCATCAACATGAATACTCCCCGCTTAATATAAATTTGTATAATGTTTTCTTTTTTATTGTACTATACTAACATTCATATGATTTATATATACATTGGTTCAAATGGCTCTGAGCACTATGGGACTTAACATCTATGGTCATCAGTCCCCTAGAACTTAGAACTACTTAAACCTATCTAACCTAAGGACAGCACACAACACTCAGCCATCATGAGGCAGAGAAAATCCCTGACCCTGCCGGGAACCCGGGCGTGGGAAGCGAGAACGCTACCACACGACCACGAGATGCGGGCTATATATACATTGTTATGAGAATATAACCACCTTTATACTGTAATTGAGCTTATAGACAAAGCCCATTGTATAAGAAAATACTGAACGGCTAATAAATATTCTTATTCTTACGCAGACACAGCCATGATGAGAAAGTGTAGCACTGCATAGCACATAGTTCAAGGTGCACACATGTGAATTTGAAGCACTTGAACATACCAAAAATGTATCACATCTTAATTTTTTGAATAATGTGTAGTTCATATTGACAGTTAAACTGTTGCAGATGTAACTGTTACACAACTGACTGGCAGAGGAAACGAAATCAAAGCAATGTATTATGTTACATTACAGATGACTTCAAGACTTTAATTTGTTGATATGAAATATTTTATAAAAAAATTTGTAGCACAGTTCTTATGGTAATTTTTGAATAATTTATATTTTACTAACAATGAAACAGTTCCTTGTTTATTCTCTCTAGTCGTTACAAAAATGTGAAGGGTGTACTGGATGATAAAAATAAACATTTTCCTTCGGTAAGTCATACCTGATACCAAAAAAAATTGGCATATACAGGCACTTGACAGAATTGAGACAGAGTAAGAAATGATCATGGCTGTTGTTCTGGATATTTTGCAGTGTACCAGACGTACTTTGTCACATTTGTAAACTGTGTTAATGCAAACTGACAATGCGCAAATGACTGAAGTTAACAATACTGTTACGATGATAAACCTGGCATGATAAAAAGCTACTGGAAATTAGATTGTCTGGCAATTTTCTGAATAATGCTTTACACTGTCAAAAAATTTCTTTATTGGCGGATGAATCGAACTATTAGTTCCGGGTGGAATCCAAATTATATTAACAATCTTTTCATCCTTCTCAAAGCCAGAGGTGTCATTATGTCTAGGCCAAAGGTCCAACAAAATCACTAAATTATTCACAGTGATTGGTAATAAGACATTTCAGATGTAGTATTGAAAATTACTCTCTCCCATTTTTCCAGATTTTGCTATGTCAAAAAGAAGATTTTTGGAACCAAACAGTCCTTTTTTTTAAATTTTGGCCCTAATTTGCTTTAAGGTTCTTGAAGACAGATACAAAGCTGTGTGCATATTTAGCACTGGGTGTAAATCTTTCTTCCATTTAGATAAGTTACATTCAGATTTTACGAAACAAAACCTGCTTTGCAGACAGATTAACTTCAAGTATTTGGTCCTCCTTCATTTAATCAAAAGATTTCCAGCCTTTTCTTTGTCACTGAAAGCTAGTACTCTCCACGTTTTCTTTAGGTTAGGAAGGTATTGTATTTTTGCTCTGGACTTCAATCAACAGTCCTAGTTCGAACCACAATTCAGGAAATTGTCAGAGTTACTTCTTCTTTCTTCTAATGAAATGTCGATTTCATTCTAATTAATGTCCAAGAAACTATCTGATGAATAATACATATGTAAGTCTTCAGGAGTAGTAGGTGCTTTCAACTGCATACCACATTCTTCTTGTTCTATCTTTGTAAGGTTGAAAAATAAAAACAGTAATTGGCTACCAGGTTCCTGTGGAACTCCAGAATCTGCACAGAGACAGATGCTATTAGAAAGTATATAAAAACTTGGTTTACCTCCACTCTTAACACTTTGTGATACCACAAAGGCAGCTGCTAATTATTATGGATACTCAATGAGTTACAAATTTGAGCAAGTAATAACTGAACAACTGTGTCAGTGAAACTATGAACGGAAACTGAAATTTGCTTTACAAATTATGATTGTGTTGTGCTTTGTTAACTGTTTACCGATGTGCCGTCAGTCAAGGATATGTACCAGCCACGTTGCGCATGCGTCCAATCAGCCTATCATGGAGTGGAATAACCTTTATACTTGCAGTGTGTCTTAGCAGCAAAACTTCAACATTGTGTTTCTTTCAGTATATTCTTATTAATACATAAAAAAAATGTAAGGGCAGGTTTTGATATGCTGGACTGGACCATTCCCTTGTAAGAGGGTCATACAGAGGTCTGTCCCTGCACTCTCTCACAGGCAGCACAACACTTTCTCCCACCTTGATCCTGCTATCCCTCTTCCTTACAACCCCCAACCCCACACCCTCCATTCCCAATGCAGGCTGTTGTTGCTTATGTCAGACACAGCTACAGTCTGTAGTCTACAGTCAGGCCACAGTGGCAGGAGAGTGTGTTTCTATTTCCAATGAAGGCATCTTAGCCGAAAACTTAAATGTGCGGTCTGCGACTCAATGCCTGCTCTATGTGGTGAGTAGCAATCTGTCCTTTTAGTATTGTTGTTATTCCACTCTCTACTTTCCACTGCTTGATTTAGTCTCTTATAATTTACTATCTTTATTTTTTTCATTACTGTATACACCTGTTGCAACTATAAGTGTCCCTGTGATGTTTGAAGCTCTATCACTACAGCATATTTGTCATAGATTTGGGATATTTCTGTCATAAAGTCACATTTTTTTGGAGAACACTATAACAACTTTTGTACTGGCACTGTATACGAATTTCAACAATCCTTATGAAAACAAGAGGATGTTTGTATTTCTAATTTACGGTCCCTGAATATGGCTTATGTCACTACCCAGATTTTATATATTCCAGTTTTCTGTGACCAGAATTAATTTATACAATGTTCTTAGTCAAAGATGCCTTGTAAAAACATAGCTTACAGATTTAACTAGTCGTATAATTAAAAAGTCAGTAAAGCAGTTTCTGGTAAGATTTTTATGTCTTCCCTAAAAACATCTGCCTCAAGAAGTCATACAACCTAAACATTTTTAAATAGTCCACTAACCAACACCAAATGCTTAAGCGTATTACTCGGACTTCTCCATTTCTAAATTCTTAAACCAATATAAAATTGCCATACACAAGTATTTTCTTTTTAGTTGGACTCACTTGTGTAGTGTGGTGGACAGCATCAAGTCACACTTCCATCATCCAAAGAGCAAGTCTATCAATTCAGCCTTGCTAATCCATGAGTGAATATTTTAAATGATAGTTTAAGAGTGGCCAACTCATTTCAGGAGCTCACGTATTGAAGTCTCTGGCTTATTTATTGTTTATATTATCTTTTGGCAATCTCTACCTGAATGTCACTACTATCCACACTATCAGCTGTATCAATGTTTTCAATTTTTAATCTGTCCATGCACGAATTCTTTAGTATGTACAGGACCACAGCTGCTGAACACGCAGAAACTGATTATTGTTATTGCATTTTACTCGTCAGGAAATTGGATAAAAAGAGAGTTGTCCTATTTGTGTCCGACAATCAAAAGGCTTAAAACATATATTTGTATTATCTAGTAACAGACATACATTTACCAATTATGGATATGTGGTCATTTCTGCTAGCCTCTGTCATTAAATACTTTTCCATCACAGGCCCAACTATTCCTGCATATATCATAGGACACGGGACAACCTGGCCACAAACAATTGTAACATTCCAACAGTTGAATAAGATCCATTTGATTCCTTTCCTGACACTTCATTCTTAACTGCCTCTTTTTCTCAACTATTTTAGACAGCTACAAAAACTAATTAAATGCAATTACTCACCACAAGTAGTTTAAGGCCCCTCTCACCAGCTGTGTTAGGGTGTAGACCCATTTCTTCAATCATATTTCCACCCTTCAGGCAGTCTTCAATATAACCAACCAATACCTGCAAATATCAACACAAACAACTTTCCTGTATATTTTAGTAAGAATTACATCTTGAAATAAGAAAGCAGATTTACAGGAGTAGGCAATAAGGTATTATAATATAAGTTTTGTACAGAGTGTGTGCAGTGACACTACATATTCTAAGACAATGAATTGCTAGCAGTGCACAGGGTAGTGTTGATCCCAACATTTACTTCATATTCTTTGCTGTTTCTTGGCAGAAGTCTGTATATCAATATAGCATAGCAAGAAATTACTTGGAAAAACAATGATATGTAGAAACCGCTAATTCTGAAATACATTAGTCGATTAAAAGTTTCTTGTAATCTCGAACTTTCCTAACCATTTTAAGACATTTAGAAATCTCTCTTCCTTTCTACACTCCTGGAAATGGAAAAAAGAACACCATACTTGCTCCGGACACTGCGAGAGGGCTGTACAAGCAATGATCACACGCACGGCACAGCGGACACACCAGGAACCGCGGTGTTGGCCGTCGAATGGCGCTAGCTGCGCAGCATTTGTGCACCGCCGCCGTCAGTGTCAGCCAGTTTGCCGTGGCATACGGAGCTCCATCACAGTCTTTAACACTGGTAGCATGCCGCGACAGCGTGGACGTGAACCGTATGTGCAGTTGACGGACTTTGAGCGAGGGCGTATAGTGGGCATGCGGGAGGCCGGGTGGACGTACTGCCGAATTGCTCAACACGTGGGGCGTGAGGTCTCCACAGTACATCGATGTTGTCGCCAGTGGTCGGCGGAAGGTGCACGTGCCCGTCGACCTGGGACCGGACCGCAGCGACGCACGGATGCACGCCAAGACCGTAGGATCCTACGCAGTGCCGTAGGGGACCGCACCGCCACTTCCCAGCAAATTAGGGACACTGTTGCTCCTGGGGTATCGGCGAGGACCATTCGCAACCGTCTCCATGAAGCTGGGCTACGGTCCCGCACACCGTTAGGCCATCTTCCGCTCATGCCCCAACATTGTGCAGCCCGCCTCCAGTGGTGTCGCGACAGGCGTGAATGGAGGGACGAATGGAGACGTGTCGTCTTCAGCAATGAGAGTGGCTTCTGCCTTGGTACCAATGATGGTCGTATGCATGTTTGGCGCCGTGCAGGTGAGCGCCACAATCAGGATTGCATACGACCGAGGCACACAGGGCCAACACCCGGCATCATGGTGTGGGGAGCGATCTCCTACACTGGCCGTACACCACTGGTGATCGTCGAGGGGACACTGAATAGTGCACGGTACATCCAAACCGTCATCGAACCCATCGTTCTACCATTCCTAGACCGGCAAGGGAACTTGCTGTTCCAACAGGACAATGCACGTCTGCATGTATCCCGTGCCACCCAACGTGCTCTAGAAGGTGTACGTAAACTACCCTGGCCAGCAAGATCTCCGGATCTGTCCCCCATTGAGCATGTTTGGGACTGGATGAAGCGTCGTCTCACGCGGTCTGCACGTCCAGCACGAACGCTGGTCCAACTGAGGTGCCAGGTGGAAATGGCATGGCAAGCCGTTCCACAGGACTACATCCAGCATCTCTACGATCGTCTCCATGGGAGAATAGCAGCCTGCATTGCTGCGAAAGGTGGATATACACTGTACTAGTGCCGACATTGTGCATGCTCTGTTGCCTGTGTCTATGTGCCTGTGGTTCTGTCAGTGTGATCATGTGATGTATCTGACCCACCCCAGGAATGTGTCAATAAAGTTTCCCCTTCCTGGGACAATGAATTCACGGTGTTCTTATTTCAATTTCCAGGAGTGTATTTTCCATCATGTGTCACCTATGAAGAAATTAGATTGCAGGTCATTATTAAGTTTTTCTTAAATTTACTGGAGACTGAGTGACCAAGTGAGGTAAAGAAATTGTTAAAGCACTGGGCATGCATTCGGAATGAACAGAATTCAAATCTCTGTCCAGACAGAATTTATCCTTCAGCTCTAATTACCTCATCACCGGAGGAAAATTTAAATCCTCCTTCCACCCATACTGTGCCGGGAAATGAATCTGGAATAATGGAGTCATTAAAAATATAGCTCCACAAAATTTTTCTGTTTCAGAAAGTGAAGTTCAAGTAAGATGAAGTGGACAAAATAGTAGCAGATTCCATGTAATGAATATGTATGCTCAAAATTAATGTTGTTTTAAAATACATGTGTATACCCTGCACCTGAGGGATGTTATGAAAATAATTTCTTGTCATTCTATCCTACTATACTGCTACAAATAAGCACACTAAAACAACTGTAGGATGGATGTGTTACTCCCAATGTTAGAAAAACCTATGCTTACTGTGAAGACAGTTGTCAGGATGACACATGCCATTTCATGATCAAATTTCTCACAGAGAAAGAAGAAAGACAGAACACTAAACAGCACTAAAAATTGTTTTCTGTTTTTTTTCTTTTCTTCCATGTTGCAAAATTAAAAAAAAAAAACGGATCTGTAAGTTATTGATGGTGTACTTCTGCCTAGTATGTCACGGGTTACATAACAAAGTACAAACCTCAACAATATTATGAGGCAGACTGCTATTCACCGTAAGGATGAAATGCTGACTTTTAAAAAAAACCAACACACACACACAAAACCGAGTATACCTCATGCACACACAATTGCTATATCTGGCAGCTCCAGAGTTTTTATGAACTGCGCAGATGGGAGTAATTCTCAGAACGCATCCTCCACTCCCAAAATTATCCCGGCCTGAACCTATGGCAACTTACTGTCCTCGTACCCTCCACCCAACAGTTTCCACCCTATCTGTTCTATCACCTCGTTCCAATTCACATACCCTCACCCTCATTATGTGCCCCTTTCTACCCACACCCCTGCTGATCTTTTCCCCTTCTCTGTTCCTCTTCTTTTCCGCTTCCCATTCCTCCTCCCACTCCATCCCCCGCAGCCTCCCAGTGCTGTGCCTGGCAGTACTGTCCTGCTGCCATCTAGCCCCAGCATGCACTGCCAGTTTTTTTTTTGGCACTTTCTATTACGGTCTTCTGCCCCCCCCCCCCCCCACTTCAAACCCCACCCGTACCCTGCTATGTCTCCCCCTTTCCCACCCAATCCTGATTGCTGCTCTTGTTCACCTTGAGAGTAGCATTCTGATCACAGCAGCACATGTACGCATGAGGTGTACCTCCCCGTGTGTGTTTTCTCAATCTGTAATAGTCTTTTCATTATGTCTGTCTGCAATTCAATGTGTCATCTCTACATTGAGTTGCTCTCTCCCTATGAGTTGCAACCTATCCGTTTCATAATATTGCTGATATTCCAAACTGGACTTTCTATTGCTTGACAGTACAAGTCTCTCTGTCGCTGCATAACTAATGCAATCTACAATCATTTGAACTTGCTTTATGTATTCAACATCTCTATCTCCCTTTACAATGTATACAATAAATGTTTTCCTCCAATACCAAACTGACTATTCCTTGATTCTTCACGATGTGTCCGTCAACCGATCCCTTCTTCCAGTACCACATTTCAAAAGCTTCTATTCTCTTCATGTCTAAATTGTTTATCATCCACATTTCAATTCCATATAAGGCCATCACCCAACTATCACCTTTAGGTAAGACTTCTTATCACTTTCAGCTAAAAGTAGATGTTCCATATTTCTCTTTCTCAGAAATGATTTTCTTGCAATTGCCATTCTGCATTTTATATCCTATCTACTTTGAACATAATTAGTTATTCTGCTGATCAAATAGAAAAACTCATCTGGCACTTTTTAGTGTTTCATTTTCTAATACTATTCCCTCAGCATCACCTGATTTAATTATACTACATCCCATTACCTTGTCTTCCTTTAGTTTATATTCATCTCGTAACTTCTGTTGAAGACACTACCCATTTTGTTGAGCAGTTCTTCCACATCTTTGGTTGTCCCGTGTCATCAGCAAACCTCAACATGTTTATTTCTTCTCCCTGAACTCTAATTCTCTCTCCAAATTTTTCTCTGGTTTCGTTTGCTGCTTGTTAAATGTATGGATTGAAATAACAATGAGAATAGGCTACAACCCCATCTCATTCCTTTCTCAACCACTTCCTGCTGTTCAAGTCCTTTGGCACTTTTAACTGAAGTCTGGTTTCTGTCCAAGTTGTAGATAACATTTCATTCTCTGTATTTTATCCATGTTATCTTCAGAATGTCAAAGAGTGTATTCTGACCAACATTATCAAAAGCTTTCTCTATGTCTGTAATGCTACAAAACATAGGTTTGCATTTCTGTAACCTATCTTCTGAAGATAAGTCATATGGTCAATATTCCCTCATGTGTTTCTAAACTTCTCCAAACCCCAAACTACTCTCCCAATGATCAAATTATACCAGTTTTTCCATTCTTCTGCAAATAATTTACTTCAAATTATGTAACCTTGGCTTAATAGATTGGCGGCTGACTAATATTCACATCTCTCAGCACCCTCCTTCTTTGGAACTGAAATTGTCACTTTCTTCTTGAAGTCTGAGAGTATTTTGATTGTCTCATATGCCTTACAAACCACAAGGAATGGTTTTGTCAGCACGGGTTCTTCTAAGGATTTAGATAATTCAGAGAGAATGTTGTCTATGCTAGGGGCCTTGTTTCAACTTCTTTCAGTGATGTGTCAATTCTTCTCACAGTATCATACTCCCAACTCATCTTGGAATTACTTCCTCTTCCCTTCCTATATTGCCTTCAACTTGATTTCACTTGTACATCTCATCTTACATTTCTCCCACATTTCAAATTTTCCTTCTTTAACTATACTAGCTGGCCATCTGAGCACTTGATATTTAGACAGCTGTTTGTCTTTTCTTCAAATTTTTCTTATAGATGGCCTCTATCATTCCCCTAGTCATGCACACTTCTACAGGCTTGTGTTTCTCCTCCAGCCATTTCTCCTGGCAATGCGCCATTTTCTATTAATCACATTCTTTGGACATCTGTATTCTTTTTTGCCTGCTTAATTCCATGCATTATAACATGTTCTTCTTTTTCAATTAAATTCAATATATTCTTTGTATCCAAGGATAGCTGATCAAGTGAACCAAAAACTTCAAAGTGATTGGTGATGGACAGTTAGTGGTCTGGCTAATGAATTCCAAAATAAATTTGGTTTTGTAAAGGGTCTGACTTGAGCAAAACCCTATTTTTAAGGGTGTTTTGATCAAGACAGTCCCTCTTTAAAAACAAATCTATCTGTAAACAAACACAGACAGAAAGGCTTCAACCTCAAGATGTTATCCAAAATGCTGCTATAAAACTCAGTTTACAGGGCTGTTACTATACAGCTTTGATATCACATACTGTGTGCAAGATGGACTTCAAAAATGCTCACTGATCAGCACAAAGAGCAAAGAATGCATAGTGCATGACAGTTTTTGGAGCATTATAGACAAGATGAAGATCGTTTGTTTTCCCACATGGTAACGGGTGACAAGCATGGATATCATACACCAACACAGAATTGAAACAACAGTCGATACAGTGGTGCCATTCAATTCACCCAATCCAAAAAAGCTTAAGCAATCTCTGCTCCCAAATAGAGAAATGATGGCTACCGTTTACAGAAAGGGAATCCTTTTCATTTATTTCCTGTATTGTGGGTCAACAATTACAGCATATTACAATTACAACATATACATTGAAACACTAACCAAACTGAGATGTGTGATCCAAAATCGATGCTAGAGGAAACTGCCGTCTGGCTAATCCTCCTTCACGACAACACATGCCCTCACACTGCTGCAGAAACCAAGTCTTTTGTTGGAAACTTTTTAAGCACCCTCTGTATAGGCCTGGCCTCACAGCAAGTGGCTATTTCCTCTTCTTACATTTGAAAAAATGGAACTGGGTGCATAATGATTTCAAACTCAAGACTGGCATTACCAATTGGTTCAATTCTCAGGTGGCAGACTTCTCTGAAGAGGGGTAAAAGAGGCTGGTCCAGTTTCACAAAAAGTGTATAGATATGAATGGTGATTATGTGTAAAAGTAAAGCAGGTATGTAGTACAATATTACGGTCAATAAAAACATTTCCTCATGAGTTTATTTCTTATGACCAAACAGACCTTAGGTTTGGAATATGCTACATATTTCAGCCTGCAAAACTATCCCTTCATCTTCTATTGTATTCCTTCCCATTCCTGTCAAACATTGCCTAAGGTTCCCTCCGAAATTATTGACATCTTATTTATTATCAGACCTGCTTTGAGTTATCCCTATTTTAATTTTTGTTTATAATCCTGTATTCATCAGAACAGAAGTTCCAGTCTTTCTGCTAACATTCCACACTGCAACAAGTAGAATGACTGCTTAGTTTAATTGCAGAATTTATTCCACTGCTTAGGGTAGTATCAACCTACAACTATTTCTCCCTTAATAGTCATATGTATAAACAGCAGTATGGATGGATGATGACATCCCCCTGTGTAGTCCCTGCCTGGAGACCCCAACGAAGTATATGCCCTCCAGAACATTTTACCCAAGAGGATACCATCATGATTTAACCAAATAGTAGAGCTGCATGCTCTCTGGAAAAATAATGGCTGTAATTTCTCATTGCTTTCGACCTTTTGTAGTACCTGCATAGGAAGGCCCTTCTGGCTAATGTTAAAAGGCCAGATAAGTCAATAATCCAGACTTTTGTCCCACGAACTACTGAAATCACTGCTGCCTCTCTTCAGGAACTGTATATTTGTCTGGTCTCTGCACAGATACCCCTCCATTTTGACTGCAGCTACAGTAAGGACATCCTTTCATGGTACATGAATGTGTTTGTAAATGAGGAGCTGGTACAGTTTAGTGATGTCACAGAATAGAATTTCGTATCCCATACACTGTGGAGCATGAAAGGAAGACTCTGCAAAGAAGAATTATTGCCTTAGGGAGAGCAATGTCGCCAATGAGATGCAACATTGGTTTTATGTCAAGCGCAGAATTTAGGAGGTGCCATACTGGATTAAGTCATATGGAGTTGTAATCTGTATTTGGCAGTTTTTATATAAGAACATTCATGCTAGGGGTATAAGACTTAAAAGCACACTGAGGATCTCTCAAAAATGCTTCACTTTTAGTACAATTTGTAATTGTAAAATAATGAGAAACTATGATTTTATAGATTAAGGGTTCTCATATTTGATGCTTTTTGTGTTATAACTTGCATACTACAAAAGTATGCTTTTTTGGTTTTGGTTTTAGGGCGCAAAACTGCTATGGTCATAAGCGCCCGGTCCGGTACTTAAGAAACATTAAAAAACCGAAAATGGAAACCAGCAGCAATGGGAACCAAAGTCATAAAATTGGAGAAACTAAAAACAGAAGGAAGGCTTAAAAATCCTCTACAGAAGGGGTACGAAAGTATGCTGTTTCAGCACTATAGTGCATTTATTATTTATACCTTATGTTTTCCAAAAGACTCAGGGACTTTCTTATTAATTTCATAGAAGTATATTCTGCAATACCCAGTGTTATTCATAGTAAACTAGCAAATCCAGCAATGCTTTGCAATTGTTAAATATGTATGAGAATTGGAGGCATGTCCTAATTTCCCTCTCCTTCAGCCCCCTTTGTCCTTGACCTTGTCCTTGTCCTCCTCCTCCTCCTCCTCTTCCTCCCCCCCCCCCCCCAAACTCCATCCATTGTCTTCCCTCCACTCCCCACTCATCTCTTATCCCACACTCACTCTATCCATTTCTTCCTCCTACATCTCTGTCCATATCCTCCTTCCCCTTCTTTACATTCATCCCCCCCCCCTACTCTGTCCATCTCCTCCCTCCCCTCCCTGATCTTATTTATTGTTATTACAAATGGAACCTTGATTGGAAACAGAAGTCAAAATGAATGGGTAAATGGTTGAAACCATTGGCATATGGGGTATGAGAGAGACCTATCGAGCTGCTGGGGCTACGAAGATATTAGCTTTAATGACAACATTTCATATGGTTTTAATTTTGGAACACGTAGAATTGTAAAGTTATCCATTAACACAACTTTCCTGTTTTCTGTTAAAAATGACTGCAAAAGGAAAGGAAAACTGCATATTTTCAGAGCACGGTTTAACATGTTTCTTGCGGGCAGTCCAACAGAAAGTGTTTATTGTATAACATATCTATATCTCCAGTGGTTTAGGCTGTGCGTTATCTGTCAGTCAGTCGAGAAGGGATTCATACAACTGAATCTTTCCTTGAACTGAAACAAAACAATGTCAGTAAGATCATGAATTTATTGAACTTAAATAAATCAGAAGTCACAGTGCTTAAGCTCCAACCAAGCAAGTCAAACTCGACTGAATCCATTGCTCCAGAGTCATAACGGATCATGCCTGATAATTTAGTATTCGATTTTCCTACAAATGCTGTCTACACTCTTCATCAGTCTCACTGAGTCAATGATCTTGTAGTTGACTTGCATTGTGTGTACACCACTGATATTTTGACACCTCCTGGCGCCATTTTTTTCATGGAAATAAACCACGAACTGAAATTATTTGAATGTTTGCAACATGCCCCAATATGATCACCACTGACAACATGTTTGGCCACCTGCTACGTCAACATTCAAAATTCTTGTGTGTGTAAATTCCAACTCAGTTATTCAAACTCGATTGTATCTGTTGTTCCGGAGTCATAATGGATCGTGCTCCAAACACTGTGTATGCTCTTCATTAGTCCCATTGAATAGGCGGTCATGTATTGGCCTGCACTGCATGCACACCAACCGGTATTTCGATGCCTCACTGGTGGCAGTTTTTGACATCAATTCAATCTCTGCAGCACACAAAAGATATGATCACCACCAATAAAACATTGAAGTATTGCTTCCAGTTGTATTCTTCTTCGCAAAGTATAAATATTCAAATGGAATTTTTTGTTTTTATGAAAGCATGTGACAGCAGAACTGTCAAACTCAACACGAATTTTCTTTGGTATGACAACATATGACAGCATAACTGTAAAAATGACCACAATTCTTTCACTGAGATTTTCATATAATATCATCAAAATTGACGACTTTCCCGATTTTCCAAAAAAAAAATTCCCACAAACTTCGTCCTGACAATTACGGAAAAAAAGAAAAGGGAAAAAAAAATGCCCAATCGGTCGAGGCGTTCTCAAGTGATGATCTTTTACACATTCGGCAACTGATTTTTACTTATAAAGATAAGAGTGCTCTCTACCTGAGAGTGTGCTTGATTTCACTAATATCCCAGGAAAAATGAACTAATAAATAACAGTACTGGGAGATTCCCTTCTTCAAGAATTGCTAACAGGGTTAAGGCAGCTATTCAACATGTGTCCATTTTTGTAGAGAAACTGTGTGATAAATGCACCAGATGCAGCCCACGACTGCTACTGGAGACTGTTGCAGTCGCAAATCATGAGGAACTTGTTCCGAGAGATATGAGGTGTGTTCAAAAAGTAAGACGACTTTATATTTTTATGAGAACATACTTTATTCACCAGTATTCATGTTGTCCCCTACAAAGCAATCCCCCTCAAATACAATACACTTTTGCCAACACTTCTTCCAGTCCTCAAAGCACTTATCATAAGCACTTTTTGATACAAAAAGTATTTTATTTCCTCAATCGTTGAAAATCTTCATCCTTTCATAGGTCTCTTCTGATTTGTGAACAGGGGAAAGACGCAGGGGACCAAATCCGGTAAATATCGTGGCTGAGGCATGATTGTCATGTTGGTTTTGGCCAAAAATCTCTCACAAGCAATTATGAATGAGCAGGTGCCTTGTAGTGATACAAAAGCCACAAATTTTGTTTTCACAATCCCAGACTTTTTGTGTATTGCCTTTCGCAAACAGCCCATAACGTCAAGGTAATACTCCTTACTGACCGTACAAACCTTGAGGCAAAAATTCATGATGAGCTACACCAAAATAATTGGGGAAAAAAAACAAGTGAGCAAAATTTTGACATTTGATCAAACTTGGTGTGCTTTTTTTAGTCTTGGCTCTCCAGGATGCTTCCATTGGGATGATTGGGATTTTGTTTCAATGTCATAACCGTAAACCCATGTTTCATCACCAGTTGTGACCCTTTTTAGCAAATCAGGATCATCACTGATGTCATTCAAAAGCTCTGCGCAATGCCATTGCGACAGTTCTTCTGATCAAAATTGAGAAGTTTTGGAACACACTTTGCCGACACACGTCTATGCCCAAAACATCCAAAAAATTTGCATGATATGAGCTGAGCGATATGTCAACATCCTTAGTAACTTCTTTTACAGTAATTCAACAATTTTCCTCACTGCTTCGATGTTATCATCTGTTGTTGATGTGCTGGGGCATCCAGAGCGAGGTTTGACATTGGCATCTTCTTGGCCATCATGGAAGAGCTTGCACCATTTGTAAACTACCAAATTATTATTATTATTATATATTTTTTTTTTTTTACATAGAGCAGACTCACAGTATGCCACTGTCAACAGTTCAAGTGTTTTAGAGCACTTGATTCCATTTTTTACACAAGATTTGATGCAAATTCTTTGCTCCATTTTTTATAATAACCGAAAATTGCTGAGCACACTAAAACATGTCTAACCTTTCTATCTGTGAAAAACAAACAAATATGCTGTACTCTTGAAACTGTGAACATATGTTCAGGACATCTGTACCAACATAAAAAAAAAAATCAATAACTGAATGTATGCTGCTTGCGCAATTTGAAAAGTCACCTTATTTACTGAATAGCCCTTGTATAGCAAGTCGTTTCAGAGCACACAGCAACATCTACAGATACCGAGTCTAGTGTGCTTTGCAATGAAAAACACTTCCCTTGTGAGGATGGCATAAGGCTATCTGTATCAAAGAAGATGAGGCGCACAAGTCATCCATTTCGGCAGGTCCACAGTTTATGAGAGCGGGGACGTGAAAACAGATTGTAATAAACTCAGCAAAAGATAAAGCAATAGGCGCATATAATTGGTTGGTTTGGATCTAGGTCAATAACTTGGTTCATTGGCAAGTGATTTAAAATGTGTGTGTGTGTGTGTGTGTGTGTGTGTGTGTGTGTGTGTGTGTTTGTGAGAGAGAGAGAGAGAGAGAGAGACACCCAAAAATGAATTGTAGGTGAATAGCTGCCTCTCCTAATTTTTATTTGCAATCTACGTTCTACGTTAAGTCACATAAGCACACATCTATTCTAATTAGCTTCCAAAACAGAAAATTCTGTCTTAATAATAATTAGTTCCATACACAATGAACATTTATTCAGTTCTGTATGAATACCTTAATTGATTGGTGATCGACCATTACGGACGATATCCTCTCCAGTAACATCTTCACAGTATTATAATACAGATTTGTCATCACAGGTTGCCCAAGCTTCTTAAGAATCAAGCTCTGTAAAACAAGAAATGAAAGGACTCTAAAAATAACACCTACAAAAAACATCATTTCATCTGAAAGTTATTAGAATCTCAACTACAAATAAATGTAGTTTTTTTTTCTTTTTTAGTATAAAAACAGAAAAATACCAATACCTTTTCAAAAATACGCTAAATTATTGCCCTTCTCTCAAAGTTATAAAACTGAAAGAGCTGAAAGAAATGTTCACAGTTCCACTCTCCAATAAACACAAATGCTTAATAGATGGTTATATGGTCACTTGACTCACAATTAACTATGTAATCTCTTACTAAGTTCTTTTGTTACAGATAGTGACAGAAATGTTACGGGTAAATGAGGAACACACTGTGGTGACAAAAGTCATGGGATAGCAATATGCATAGATACAGATGGTAGTAGCACCGTGCAAATAACATACAAAAAAGTAGTGTATTGGCGGAGTTGTCATTTGTGCTCAGGTGACTCAACGTTTCCGATGTGATTATGGGTGCATTACAGAATTAACAGACTTCGAATGTGGGATGGTAATTGGAGCTAGAACTGTGGGATTTTCCATTTTGGAAATCATTACGAAATTCAATATTTCAAGATCAACAGGGTCAAGAGCGTGCCGAGAACACCAAATTTTAGGCAGTACCTCTCAATATGGACAACATAGTGCACTTAACATCTGAGATCAGCAGTGTTTGCATACAGTTGTCAGTGCTAACTGACAAGCAATACTGTGTGAAATACTCACAGAAACCAATGTGGGACGTACAACGAATGTATCCATTAGGACAGTATGTCGAAATCTGGCATTAATGGGCTATGGCAGCAGACGATCAATGAGAGTGCCTTTGCTAACAGCACAACATCGCCATTAGCGCTTCTCCTGGACTCATGGTCATATCGGTTGGCCCCAAACAATTGGAAAACTGTGGCCTGGTCAGATGAGTCTTGATTTCAGTTAGTGAGAGATGGTTGTAGAGTCTGAGTGTGGTGCAGACCCCATGAAGCCATGGACTCAAGTTGTCAACAAGGCACTGTGTAAGCTGGTGGTGACCCCATAATGGGGTGAGCTGTGTTTCCATGGAATGGCCTGGGTCCTGTTGTTCAACTAACCGATCATTGAATAGAAATGGTTATGTTCGGCTACTCAGAGATCATTTGCAGCCATTCATGGACTTCATTTTCCCAAACAAACACTAAATTTTTATGAATGACAATGGCCAGACACATTAAAGGGCCACAACTGTTGACGTTTGGTTTGGAGAACATTCTAGACAATTCGAGTGAATGATTTGGCCACCCATCAAACATTTATGTGGCATGATTGAGTTGTCAGCTTGTGTAAAAAACCTGCACTGGCAACACTTTCATAATTATGGATGGCTGTGCAGGCAGCGCGACTCAGTATTTCTGCAGGGGATTTCCAACAGCTAGTTGAGTCCATGTCACATCACTTTGCTGTATTACAATGGGCAAAAGGATATCAGACAATATTAGGAGGTATTTCACGACTTTTGTCACCTCATGTACATAGCAAATACCAAATTATCACTTACATTGACTCTGGGTATTAATATTTTTGTTTTCAGTGCTTTAACTGACAGGAAACGGATGCCAGTGAGACAGAGATTATCTGCTCATTTACTACAAAAGCAGTGCAGTACGCAGGCAACTACAAACAATTCACACACCTCTAACCACTACACCATACTATGTGGTGTGGTCCCCTTTGGTTTCTCCAGGCACTATGAAAAGGATTGAACTGCATGCACATTTGCGTGTGTGTGTGTGTGTGTGTGTGTGTGTGTGTGTGTGTGTAAAGGGGGGGGGGGGTCAGTATCTTTATTTGTGAGCAATGTACGAACAAATTGTATTCTATCCACATAACAATGATAATGAGAATTTATGAATGCAACAACAGCAAATAGAACTATAGCTTCAGCAGAAAGATAGTGAAATAAAGTATCTATTGCAACACTCATTTCCTTATGCTACTTTGCATATGGCAATTTTTTTGTTGCTTATGGATGACTGTAGGATCATTTCCTTTTTCAGGCAAAATACTGAACATTATAAATTCATGGATTGGCTTTTCCTGGCAAAGAATCTGCTCTTAGGGAGAAGAAGAGTGACACAGACTACATGGAAGAACCACAATCCTTTTAAAAGAAACGTTAAATTTGCATACAATGGAGCACAACAAGTGCAAAACCATTTGTTGAGTTACCAGATTAGGAGAGTTACATTACTTCCAGAAATGAAGAGAAAAAAGGTACTGAAAAGTAGGCATAAAAAATATTAATTGGTAAGGCCACAGTAACTGCAGTGCATATTTACAATAAACTTTGAAATAAAAATACATACATTACCCAGTTCAAAAAAACTTCTCAAACCGCTAACATGTGATGTTAACAATGATCTCGATATACTACCCCAGTGCAACAGAAAATATTCCCCCACAAAGAGGATTTACATAGGCAGGAAGACAAAGATGCTGTGCCATCAAGATCTGTGGCATAATTAGAAAGATGACACATAAATTTGCTTCTAGAATCTTCTTGGGTAAAATCTGATTTGAAACAGCACTAAAACTGTGCATTTCATAAACTGTATATAAAGTCTTTGAAATGTGCTGGGAGCCTGATAAACTGTAATGAGTTACATGCCACAGGTATTACATTCAACCAACAGTTCAACAGATCAAGTACAGTTCCACGACGTATTGGCCCCTTACACTAATTTAACACATTTGTAAATGCCAATGTGAAACTACTGTGGCACCTTGAGGCCTTGTGGACTCATGGTTTATTTTGGTCTCACATGGCATTCAAATACAAGTAAAATGGGCACAGATGGTGATTTTCCCAAACAAAGATTTGGCAGGTTCATGTAACTTCATTTTGTAGAAATGTAATCAATAGTCATTTTGTAGTATTCTCCTCATAATTTGATTTCAAATCAGGAAAGCTACCACCACTGTTTTCCTTTGCAGAGTTTGGATGCATATCAAATCACCTACCCACTTTCAGGTTGCCAGCCACTAGGTTTGCTTTTTAATACAGGCACAGCAGCTCTCATGTCAGAAACCCATAGTGAAAATTATCTCAAAAAGCAAGAAGCAGAGAACATCAAACAAATAAGAGCTTGTGCAATCCTCCTTGGACCAAAATCACAGATTTCATTTTCTTGAAAACAAATCCATGATGAAATTACAGTGTTTACCTGATTAAATTCGGGTCTTAACTGAAAACAGATCCCACTCATGTTGTATCCCTTCAACAGCAATATACGTCAAACCGTTTCTGCAGCACACTGCAGAAGTCCTTACTTTTTGTTAAAATTATTTTCCATTTGCATGTCTTATTTCATATAACACTTTACATATAAGACATAAAATATCAACTGAACAGTGGCTAATCTCCTGAAGGTAAAGTCAGAACCAATTAGCTTTTCAAATCAAATAAAATCTTATAAAAGACTACAAATTCTACAGTTTATTTGGATACAGTTTTATTTACCGTGGTGTCTGCACATTCCTTGCAGCTGATATCAGGACGGACAATGTTCTCCATAGCTGCAAGTAGTGCACCATCTCTAAGCAAATCAGAAGAGAATTTCGTGAGGAACTCTTGTGCCTTGACAGGCTCTGGAAGATACCGTGACAGCACAGCCACTTTAGTGACTATTTCACGATCCCGCTCCATCGACTGCGGCCGCCTGTGAAGTTCCAACCATTCTGCGACACTTCTTCGGACACTGTCAACAATATTGAATTCATCAGCATCTTTTAGATCAAATGTAAAAACTAAATGAATACATCATTTAAGAATGATATCCGTATATTGGTGTGAAAACTGGACTGCTCATGAAAATAATTGTTGATAGTTCATTCCTCATCCTGAACGCCACAATAAAACAGTGGAAAGAAACTGATATAACAACTCTACATCACCAAATAAGCAATGCATTTTCTCCAAATAAGGCCCTTGAGCTTTGAGTCAATAGGAAATATCACATTATTTAATTTCTAGTTGATCTTAATAATTTTGCGCATATGGTACGCACTTTTGTTGGAAGCAACTGCAAAGTTCTTCCTACTTTGCAGTTACACTACCATAGCTGACCATACCCAAAATCCGTGCTTCCTTTGTTTGCAAATCCTATGGCCTGTTCAGTCATAACTACATTTTATGCTTGTGTTTTACAGCGCATACACCATCATATTAAATGGCAATAGGCAAATAAGATCATTAGATATAATATACAATTGTCTTTATCTTCGCAAAGACTAGCTGAATAAAATATGCCAGAACCTGAAAAATTATTTCCTTCTTCCTTTTTTGCATCAGAATCTTTAAAATATATTCTTACTGATTTCTAAATATATTCACAAGTGCTTGTGCTTGCTGGAAGAAGTTTAATTTTTGATAATAATTTTAATAACTATGCGTCAAACTTGAAAGCACAGTTATAACAGATCATCAGCTAACTGTAATCACTTTTAATCGTATTCTTGTACAAATGACCTGTAGTTTTATGGTATATATTTATCCTATTTAATCCAAAAGTCGATTTAACATGTTTTAGTAACTTTCAACAATAAATGCAAGAAGCAACACTAGCTCTTTCTTGGCTTTGGTTTGTTTTTTTCACCATACACATCTATGGTCACTAACTCTTTGATTTGTTTACAAATAATTCATGATCGTCTGTAAGTGTGCATTCAAATCTGGCACTTCACACCTTGAATATGGATACCCATTTATTCTTTTGCTGTTTAGCAGTTCTGATAAGACATGATATGATTCATAAGTGAACTTTTGTAGGTATTACGTTACTTCTTGTACGATTGATTGTACTATATGCATTTCTGGTTGTTTCATGCATTGTTTGCTGTACATGAACACTGAGATGATGGCTATTAACTAAAAGCAGCAGTGATAATCGAGGACTTACAGTCAGTTGCATTTCATGGATTTCATAAAATATAGCATTTCAGTCCATTATTGTATCACTTCCCTGGGGAATTTATGTCTATTTCATTCCTTCACACTACTCAAAAATCGATCAGCTTGTCTTTGACATTAACTGACATCTCCGTCATTTTTTCTGTATTATAAAATGCAGGTACTTGAAACAATTAATCTTTTTCAGTTGCTGCCCGCCCAGTGTCATGCTTTCTGTAGGCCTTTCAGTCATTCTTCTTTTACCCACCAGCTTACTCTTCTTTACATTAAATTTTAAAATATCCACTTGCATAACTTCTTCTTGAACATTTAACTGCTTCCATACTTCATCTCATTGTCCCCACACACAACAAATCAGTAAACAACATTTTTTGGGATAATATTTATCAAACCACAAACAATTATATATGCTACATTTCTCAATGTTCTGTGACAGCTTGTACATTTATCTACAAATTACATCGCTATAGACATGCCAGCAACTTTTGTCTCATAACTGTTAGGAATAAGATAACTTCAAGCCCACTGCTTTGGAGAAGGTTCACTGGACATGGGCATTCTATTCTGAAGACAATTCATCTCTGGACAGGTCAATGTGATGGTGGTGTTTGCAATTATGTGTTAGTTGTTAAGTATCTGACATTCTGTGGTAACATCCAGTATGATCGTCGGTGAAAACTGACCCCGTTCGTAATAGCAATGCTGTTGTGATGATCAAGGGTTGTCCAATTAAGGAATCTTTTAGAACATTCTCATATTTACCAAACGACAACATCACTACCAAATCATCACTGTCTGCATAATAACAACCACATAGAGAGCCTTTAGACTCTACAGCTGCGCCAGTCATAAATAGTTTCTAATTACAGATCATTTGTAAATTATTATCTTTTCTTAGTCATTGTCACCTGGGATACGGTACCATTTCCTATTGCTAACTGCTTCAGAGCTTTACAATCTAAAATCAGTAAAGTGCAAAACTAGAGAGAGAGAGAGAGAGAGAGAGAGAGAGAGAGAGAGAGAGAGAGAGAGAGAGAAACATATATTTTTACTGAATTTCAATAGCATAAATAATCATATGTTATGGGCATACTCTGTGTCCTGGGTACTGCTTGGTGTGCAGTATTTCAACACTGACAAGGGAACCTCCACATCGCACCCCCCTCAGATTTAGTTATAAGTTGGCACAGTGGATAGGCCTTGAAAAACTGAACACAGATCAATCGAGAAAACAGGAAGAAGTTATGTGGAACTATGAAAAAGTAAGCAAAAGATACAAACTGAGTAGTCCATGTGCAAGATAGGCAACATCAAGGATAATGTGAGCCCAGGAGTGCCGTGGCCTTTGGTTAGCGTGAGCAGCTGTGGAACGAGAGGTCCTTGGTTCAAGTCTTCCCTCGAGTGAAAATTTTACTTTCTTTATTTTTTGCAAAGTTATGATCTGTCCGTTCGTTCATTGACGTCTCTGTTCACTGTTAATAAGTTTAGTGTCTGTGTTTTGCGACCGCACCGCAAAACTGTGCGATTTATAGACGAAAGGACGTGCCTCTCCAATGGGAACCGAAAACATTTGATCACAAGGTCATAAGTCAACCGATTCCTCCACAGGAAAACACGTCTGATATATTCTGTACGACACCGGTGACGGCATGTGCGTCACATGACAGGAATATGTTGTCGACCCACCTAACTTGTACACTTGACGAATGGGTAAAAAGGTTCTTCTACCTTGCCCGATTTAGGTTTTCTTGTGGATGTGATAGTCACTCCCAAAAAAGTGATGAAAACATAAGTGTTTCACACATAAACAGCAACAAATGAACAGTCGCACAGTTTTCCCTGTGCTCTGTCAAAACATGTTTTTAACGTTTTCAAATTTTTCCTTGTGTAGACCGTCAAAACCTGCACATGTCCAAGGAAATCTGAACATGTCCTGGAATTGTGGAGAGCGAAGTCGATTACATAAAAAATTAAACTTTTCACTTGAGTGAAGACTTGAACCAAGGACCTCTCGTTCCACAGCTGCTCACGCTAACCACGGGACCAGGGCGCTCCTGACCTCAGATTATCTTTAATGTTACCTATCTTGCACATGGACTACTAGTTTGTATATTTTGCTTATTTTTTTCATAGTTCCACACAACTTGTGAGTAGGCTTTTGTTATTGAAAATGTATAAAATGTAATTCATTGAGTGATCTGACATTTTTTGTAATGCCAAGTTTTTACTTGTAGTGACAATTAATTAAATTTTGTGTGTCAATATTCTCATTTAGTAATAAAGTGTACAGCTTGTCAGTACACAATTATTTCGAAAGTTACTAGTTAATGTGTGTGGATGCAACTTCAGGATTTTAATACCAGTAAGGGATATTTTGTTATAATTGCACATGGCACAAATTGTGAAATTTGTAGTGCACTCACAAGTTCGAATATCAAGACTAACACCGAATCCCAAGCTCAAGCACAGCTAGTGTAGTGGGCACACTACGTTAAAAATCACTTTACTAATGCATGGAGCTGCAGTTTTTGTGGGTTTCTTATTATGCTAGCGAAACGTTGTCCAATAAATATGTCAAAGATTTTGGCCAATACTGAGATCAACAAGCTTTCCTATGAACCATTTGAAGACTCTGGTGCAGAAGAAGACTTTTTGAAAGCATATACAGTAATACTGCTTCTGAATCAGACTCAGGAATGAATACAACATTATTCCACTGTTCCATCATTCCACGCCATTTTGCTTGAGAAATCTGCTATGTGACTTAAATTTTCATAATGTTTTGAGGTCGGATTCCACCTCCAACAATGCTAACGTATTTCCTATTAATCAAGGTAGTGCTTCAGATGTAGTGCCATCTTTGGAGCCACCACATGAGAAAAGATGTAGTAGTCTCAAAAACTCTGCTGATGCATGATTAGGATGGAGCCCCATTAGACAAGTAACTATCATTTCCTGAATTTAAGGAAGGAAAAACGTGTGGAAGAAGTGGACGACAGCAGCGGTCCTTTTAATATGTATTTGTATTTTTTCATTTTTTTTCTGAATCAATGAAAGCACACCAAGGTAGAAACTAACAAGTAAAATCCATTGCAAATAAAATGAGAAGATCAAACAACATGAAACCTGCCAACATGTGAAGCATGTGGATTGTGGTCATGTATTTGTTCTTTGGTGTTATACTGCATATATGTCTAGTAAAGAAAAATAGACTGTGAGATTAAAACAGTCTACAAATAGCTTTGTGTGTGCACCATTTCCACGCTAGGATTCTTCACTATTCCTCTCATCTGAACATAAATTACAATGTCTTATCCATTCCAAGAAATGGTGATGGTCATGATCCCATGCATAATATCAGACCTTTCCTGAATCATTAGCTTTCACAGAATCATTTGCACATGAGGAAAAACCCTACCACCATTGATGAAGGTGTGTGTGTGTGTGTGTGTGTGTGTGTGTGTGAGTGAGTGTGTGTGGAATCAGGGGAAGAGTTGTTTTCTGTGTCTATATAAAAAATAAACCTAACAAATATGGTATCGTACTGTTAACCTTGTGTGATTCAAAGTCAGAAACGTTTTGTGTGCTGAAGTTTACGCAGGAAAAAGGTGGGAAGACAATTCAGTCACTGCCCCTTTTTAGAAACTTCTTTCTGGATACCTCAATGAGAGATATTCCATTTACATGGACAGATATCACAGTTCACCAGCTGTTATTGACTTTCTATGGAAATGTGCATGCCTAATCATAAAGGGCTTCCTAAACAAGATGTATTCAACAAAAAGCTAAAGAAAGGTGACTGTATATTTATAAGGAGGATACATCCATTGTCGTTGTGCCTGAAGTGGGGGGTGGGGGTGGGGGGGGGGGGGGGAAGGGAAGAGAGATTCTGTGTGTGGTGTGTGTCCAAGTCTTCGTAAGATGAAAAAACAGAAGCAGAGATTTGTATCAGCATAGGGATCACTAAGAACATAAAACCTCATGCCATTCTGGCATTCTGGACTACAAACTCAACACTACTGGTGCAAACAGGAATGATCAACTCATACCTTACTACCTTTCAAAAGACTCCAAATGAAATGGTGTACTGAAAAACATGAAATAATCAGGACAAAGGCTGCCATTTGGCAAATCATTTTCTGCAAAGAAAGGGGGTATATATCAACATACTGCTATTCCCCAAAATGTGTGTAGCAACACACTTCTAGGAATGCATTTTGCTGACAGAATTCCTTTCACAGAAAAGAAGATGCATACCACCATTGTGCAAAGTTTGCACAGAAAAAGCAAAACTGTCCATTGTAATGTCTTCAAGAAAAAAAAACGGTATGGTGGTACCCTGTCTGTAAAGTTCTACTGTGCATGCCAGACTGTTTCAAACTGTACCACAGAAAGACAAACTATTGTTAATTGTAGTAATACGAATCTACACAGATTATTTCACTAAATAGGTATTGAACTTTAAATAAAATTTATGTGCTAAATTTGTAATAAATATGCTTTATTTTGTAATTAGATGAAATAAGAACCTTCCTAAATTAAAAAAAAAAGAAGTATCCATTTTTGTACATAAGTTCATAAGAAGGAAATGGTGGATGCTTAAAGAGATGCCAAATATGCCCATGTGATAATATGGGGTGTTACGTTCAATAACCCAGTAGTTGAGACAATGTAATGTGTCCTTAATGCAGTGGCAACTGGATTATATTGAAACATGCACACACTGCTGGATTATTATTCAAATGCCGTAATACAAAATTGGGGTGGGCACCTGAAACCAAATTGACACCTAACATGACCTGAATGACTAACATTGTTTTATTAATGAATTACAAGTTTAGCATTAGAAAATTTAGGGCTGGGTTACTGTAATTTACAACGGAATGTATACATATTCATCACCTCTAAAGTTTATTTCAGAACCAAAGCCTTGTTTCTGATTGAATCAATCACACTATCACAGCATCTAGTGATTTACCAATTGGAGCAAAAGGTAGTATATTGCACGTATGTACTGTAAAATTGTTGTCTCAAGCCAAGCCCATTTCAGTAGACACACATTACCACTTAGAAGTGATTGGAAGAAATTGCAAAATGATAGATATGCATAATCAGAATCAGAATCTTTATTTGCCTTTCAGTATTTTCATACAATTGTCTTCACAGTTTACAGGGGAGTCAAGTTGTATACAAAAATCAATTATATGCATGGTCACATAAAATAACTAGCTTATTTACAAGTAAAAGATATTCTTAATTACTTAGGAAAACCACGTATCATAATGAATACTTTCCAGAAATTCTTGAACTGAACAGAATTCATTGTACTTTGACAAAGTTTGTGTAATACACTCGTACACATTTAGTGGTCTGTAGGATGTGAGGATGGTAACTTGTTCGAAATTCTGGACTACAGCCAAGTCTTTACGCAAATCCATCCACTGACTGTGTCTGGTTCTGTGTACACACATTATGACGTCTCACGACAAATTTTCCCCGATTTTTCTCTAGCACGCATTAAACAGTTATATATGTACAGGCTAGGCACTGTCACTATTATGCGACATTTAAAGAAATTTCTGCAGGATCTTTGAGAGGTAATTCTAACACATACCTGATTGTTTTCTTCTGAAAAGACATGTAGCTCCTGTGGAATTACCCAAAGCAATATTCCATACTGCACATGGGAATGGAAGAAATTGAAGTATGAGTGGAGCGACACCTGTCTCCTGATACTGTTCTTCAATTTATACAATAAAATAGTATATGAGCTAGTTTAATGTGTAAAAAATTTGTGTATCCCTCCCAAGTTTCCAGTCTATGATCAGTGTAAGAAATTACACTGTTTTTATTTTATTATATTGAGATTACAAATTATTTCTTCTGTTTTTGTCCCCTTAATACTGGCTGCCAGTCTTCTTCGTCATTTCTCTGTTGTTATCTAGTAAAACTTGTAAATTATCACCTGCAGTTATTATTGTTGCATCATCAGCATATAGCACATTCTTTCACGGTATATAATTTGAAAAGCCAGTAATGTACACATGGAATCGGGAAGGGCATAAAGCCACCAACTACCACTGACACTGGCAAAACCCATATGACGATGACGACCCTGTAGAATAATGTGAAAAGACGAGGAGAAGGAGGAGGAGGAGGAATAAGAAGAAGAAAATTAATGTACAAAAAATAGGAAAGGTCCAAAAATCTTTGTTCTTCCTCTTTTTAATGGGAGTATTGCTGATATCTGCTTATACAAGCTGTAACCTATTGCCTAAATAATATTTGGATAAACAGAATGATTTTTCTGCAATGCTATAGTAGTCTAACTTTTTAAACACTATGTCACGAGGCACTGAGTCAAATGCTTTGGTTAAATCAATGTTTTCCATACACAGGCAGTCTTCTTTCATATCCTTCCTTACAAACATTATTCACTAAAACATCAATTGTGTGTAGAGTTGATAGCTGCAACCAGAATGGGACAACACAACTGCTCATCTGAAATTTTGTTGCTTTCGATACAGCTATACATCTGATTAGGTGTCCAATTTTCTATTATCTTGGATATGATTGCTACCATTGAAATTGGTCTGCAATTGTTTGGAAGTTGCATTGCCAATGTTTCAAACAATTTGAGAAAGTTTCTTCATCTATTACTAAGACAGTGAGAGAAGTGTTATTTTGATTTCTCTTGCTACACACTTTATGATGCATTACAGATTCCAAAACAGTCTCCTATTTTGGAATTGGTTAGTTTGCTTATCAATTTATAAATATATTTAAAGTGATTAGAAACCAAGTACATTTCTCACTTCTTATCTGTTTTCCATGTGTGAATCAGTTTTTGCATGTGTGAGCAAGGCTACTGCATCTAAGGCAGAACTGTAGGGCGTGGCTGGCACTATTTACAAAATATTTTTTAAAACCAAGAATTAATAGCACTTATGTTAAGTACTGATGACTGAAAGTTTCAGTAACTATGCAAGCTATTTACCACTTAGGACACGCTTTATTAAAGAGAGAATTTGTAATAAGAGAATCTATGCTTAAATCTATGCTTAAGCTGGCAACAATAACCTGTAACCAACAAGACTGACATTCAGCAACAGAAAAAGAATAAAGTTGTGTTAAGTGAAGCCAAGACCTATGTTTTATGTCCACTCTAACAACTTCTTTTCTCATATTAAAGCACTCTGCAGTACATAATGGATTCTGCAACAATAACAACACTCCAGCTATGTGTAATAAGCAAACTAACAAGAAATTAATCAGAGAAGGAAAGTTGCTACTCACCATATAGCGGAGATGCTGAGTCACGATAGGCACAATAAAAAGATTAACACTATCATAGCTTTCAGCCATTAAGGCCTTTGACGGCGACACACACACACACACACACACACACACACACACACACACACACACACACGTGTCTCCAGTCTCAGAGAGCTGAAACTACGCTGTGAGCAGCAGCACCAGCACATGATGCGAGTGGCGACCTGGTGGGGGTAAGGAGGAGGCTGGGGCGGGAAGGCTGATAGTATGGTGGGAATGGCAGACAGTGAATTGCTGCAGTTTAGACGGAGGGCAGGACAGAAGGTGCAGAGGTGGGGAGGGGGGGGGGGGGTAAGTAGCAGAAAGGAGAGAAATAAAAATTAAAAGACTGGGTTTGGCAGTGAAATTACAGCTGTGTAGTGCTGGAATGTGAACAGGGAGGGGGCTGGATGGGTGAGGACAGTGACTAACGAAGGTTGAGGCCAGGAGGGTTACGGGAATGTAGGATGTATTGCAGGGAAAGCTCCCACCGGCACAATTCAGAAAAGCTGGTGGAAGGATCCATATATCACAGGCTGTGAAGCAGTCATTGAGATGAGGGGTATCATGTTTGGCTGCGTGTTCAGCAACAGGGTGGTCCACTTGTTATTTGGCCACAGTTTGTTGTTGACCATTCATGCGGACAGACAGCTTGATGGTTGTCATGCCTACACAGAATGCAGCACAGTGGTTGCAGCTTAGCTTGTAAATCACATGACTTAATACATTTACTGCAAAAGAATTATAGCACACATTTGCATGTACATCAAATATCTTGGAAATATAAGTAGGAAAAAGTGCTCACCCACAAAAATCATCATCAAAGCTGAAGGATGAAATACCTGAAGCCATAATATAAGAATCTGAATCCTCATACAATAAGTTATCCTCTGTACCATCCAGTTCATTATTGATTTCACCCTTCTTAAATGATTTAATCACTGTTTCGTTTTTTCTAGTGTCCCATGAAGCTTTGAAACACTCACAAACTTGAGAAATGCATGGTCTTTTTCTCCTTTCTCACAGTGTAGTTTCAAAATCTGTAGACTGCATCCATCTGTTCCACTCCTCCTCTGTAAGTCCTTTGAATGGTCTGTTGACACATACATCTAATGGTTGAAGTAAACTAGTTAGCCCTTCTGGAATTACAGCTAACAGAGTCTTCAATTCATTCAGAAAATTTTTAAAGTCTGTGACAAAGATGCCATACTATCGGGGCAGGCTTCTTCAGTAGGCCTCCAGGTCACCAACACCAAATTTTATCCATCTACAATCTCATTCCTCCTCCATCCATCCGGTCTTTATTATAAATGTGGACAAATTCTCCTTTCGGCAATTATTCCTTAGGAAGCAACTTTCTTTTAAAAACCAAAAGTGGCTGCAATTTTGCCCCATCAGCACAGTAGGATAAAATGACTGTGTAATGAGTCTTTTTGTTCCCCGAAGCTTTAACAAACATGGTTTCCCTTGCATTAATGATAAAGCAACGAAATTCAAAATTTGTTCTTTGTACTCAGTTGGCATCTTCTGTGATATTTTTGTATTGTTCTGCATATAAAACCGATACCTCTTCATTAATCTCATAAATATTTGAACATCATTATGTTGATCCAGTAAAGTCAGCAACCCCTTTGTTAGTGTATACTGCTTTCACTTGATGAATGATCATTTTTGTAGAAGCTAAAATTCTGCCTTATTTGTTCTCCAAAATCCAAGTACCGAGTTCTGCTTCAAGTTTTGGCCATTTAACAGATTCACTTTGCAGATTATGTCAACTAAATGGTGCTTTAAAAAAAAAAAAAAAAAAAATCTTCCTGAGTCTGCCAAGTTATCTTTTTCAGTTGATGGCAGCCCAAAATGCCTTTCTTTAGCCCTGTTTCCAAGCTCTGTAGCGTATGCAATCACTTGTAAATAGTGTAGCAACATTGTTTTCCAGCCATACTTTGCAAATAAAACCAATATACGTAGGTACAACTGAAGTGGATCTCCACACTAAACAATAACTGAAGTTTGAAAACACAATATAAAAACCGTTAACGACAACACATGTGCATCCACTGATCTCTTCACAACTGAAATGCTCAAATTTCAAAAGGAAATTAACAACGAACAGCTGCAAGTCAAAACATAGAAATTTTGGAGAAATGGACCAACCTTCACTTGCTACCTGTGGATGAATCCAGTTTTTGGGCCTATTTTCAAAGAGAAAAAAGTGCATTTTATACACTGACAAATGAGGTAGATTTTCTGTAGTTCACGAAGACTTTGCTTACTTCAGGAATTAATAAATTTGACATTCTTATTTTTATTATTCTTTTTTGAGTGTTAATTGCAGAATTTCACAATGTACCAAAGGTGCACAAATGCCTCATTATCATGAATTTTATTCATTAATTAAGATAATGATATATTTTTTGTGAGTCTTTGCTACTGTGAATTTTTCAAATACTTATTCTTATTTTGCACTTGTTGATGCATTCTGGTAGCATTATTTACGTAAATTCTCATTTTATCTTATGCCAATGGAGTGTGTGTGTGTGTGTGTGTGTGGAGGGGTGTGTGTGTGTGAGAGAGAGAGAGAGAGAGAGAGAGAGAGAGAGAGAGCATAATTTGATGCAAGCAGAGTGGTTCAAAATTCAAACAAAAATGAACATTTGAACTGCTTTTCAAGTTTTACCAAATCGCTTCATCCATATTGAGAATATTAGCCTTTTCTTAAAATTAGTTTACCAAATACAGGTGCACATCATTCAAGTTCTCTCTTTTTCTATTGTTTTGCCAGATTACTACCATGCCAACCAGCCAACCACTACAAGTAATTTTCATGAATTAGACTAAAAATAAAGCAGTACACACTATGAAAACATGAATAGAAAAAATGAAAGAAAACATGACTAATACATATAGCAACTGCCTCTTCTGAAATCTCGAAAAGAACAAAACACATTCTGAATTTGTGATGAAAATTTCCCATCAACATGGAGCAGTTGTATTTCAACTAGAAAGGCAGAACTAAATTTTGATAAAATAAATTACTCACGCCAGTTGATGTTTTTCCAGTTCAATAAATGCCTTTGTAGCATGATCGTCTACTGTTCCCAGAAGATGATAAAGTTTTTTCATCCTTTCTTCAGTAGGTAACTGAAATGGCACTAAACAAGTATTGAGCAATCTCTCCACAAGCAATCTGCAAATCCCAAAACACTTATCAGCAACAGGCTATGCCATACATCCAATAAACATAACTGTACAACTAACAAAGAGCACATTCCAAAATGTTGTACACAACTGGAGTTGTCAATCCCATCCCAAACACTACCATGCAGAAGAAGATAGTACAATAACAGTTAAGAACCACATCAGACATCAGTGACCGACACTGAACATACCATTCAGGCCATGTCACTGATCAGTGACTGACTGTAAAATATAACATGAAACTTAAAAAATTACACTGTTTTAAGTAATTACTTAAAATTTATTTAACAATTCCTTAATTTTTATTTATTATAGGATCATACAATTAATGTACTTAAATATTTCTGGCCAAAAAAATTTAATGCATTTTACTGAAACACGGTAAACATAAAAACATTTGTCCTTTACAATATCACGACATGTGGAAACTTGCTTAGTAAATTTTCTGGCCATTACTTGAACAAATTGTGCCATATTTTCTTCGAAGCATAGGTTATAAAATCTTCACACTGTAGAGACTTTTCCAGGTTTTTATTTTTGAGTTTGGGTCATATGTGCGATAGCGGCACACGGAATGTTTTTGCTCTGGCAATTCATGATGTGTACAGCTACTTTCCTCCAAAAGTCAGTTACAATGACAGTCTTCTTGGTGAAGTGTTTATATAAAATGGAAGCATTCATAAGTTGCAGTATTCAGTAAGATCTCAAATGCTAGTTTTATAAACCATTTCATAGATCTGCTTCGTAGATTACCGTAAGCTTCATTTGACCATATAGCAGAGATGATGAGTCACAGATAGGCACAACAAAGAGTATCAGAAAATGAGCTTTTGGCCAACAGGGCCTTCGTCAGAAATAGAACATACCTACACATACTAATGCAAACGCAACTCACACACACGACCGCACTCTCTAGCTGCTGAGGCCGCACATCGGCCTCAGCGGCCAGACTGCAGTCGTGTGTGCGCGCTTATCTGCGACTTGGCACCTCCGCTATCTGGTGAGTAGCAACTATCCTCATAATACTGTTACATGCTTCATTTGGTCAGGTAAGTTAAGAGCCACATTTCCTGTGTGACAGTTGACTACAATCAGTGATTTCACGTTGTTTTCTGATCAGCTTCAACATTCGCCATTTCCAATGAATGCTTATTTGACAGAAGCAGGATGTCCCACTTACTCTGTTATTTTAAAACAGTTATTCAGTTTTCCTTCTTCTTTGTGATAATTTCTCCCCACTTTCAATTTTTTGATACTGCTTGTTGTAGGTTTCCTTGTCAGTCTGAACATAGTGGTCCCACTAAATGAATAAGTTGAGTGATTAACTTTTCTTCCAATTCTAAACTTTTGTACCAGTGGTAAATGTATAGCATGTGTCTCTTATCTCTTTGTGGACACATTAAAATATTAGTGGGCATAGTTTTTCTTTTCCCATAGTTTTCCCTATATATACACAAAGTGCTTTTGCATAACCAGATCCCACAGCACCTCTTAAATATTTTAATTCCATATTTGTGGTGCTTTTCTTTTACATAGTGTATAAATATAATGCAACCACAAAAGGGCATCAAAAATTCATCAATACATGTATCTTCTGTTTGATTGCAATATTTTTTAAAATTTATTTCTGAAGTGTCTATATGCGGTGGTATTTTGGAGAGACGATTGGGACCATTACTCTCTGTATTATCTGCAAAATGTATCACTTTCGATAATACTTCAAATTGCTTCTGGACAGGGTTTTTTGGAAATTTTTGAATATATGTAAGATCATAAGACCAATATAAAATAATGGGTGGTAGTGCCATCCATAGTATTAACTCAAAGAAATAATTGTCACTTTTCATTTGACCAAGTGCTGCAAATATCCATCTTCTATTTGATGTGATGCAAGTAAGTTTGTTTGTTCAGCAAATTCCTTGAAAAATTTATTTGGTGCAAATAGTTTATATCAGGTTTCTGTTGCTACATGTGACCTAATATTCAAATTCTCAATTCTAAACCCAGAATGATAGGTAAAAGGTATAAACTTCGGTTGATCACCTCTCCGATCAGGTCTTTCTTCAACTTTCTTCTCCTCTCCCTTCAATGACAAAACGATACCACTCTGCGCCATTTCCTTTTTAGCATAAACCCCTTCACTACTATCACTTTCACATTCTTCAACTGACATTTTCAGTTTCAAGGCTAAAGACACATGCTTATTGACAGATGTTTTGCACTGGACCAAGAACTGCAGAAAACAGAACAAACATAAATGTCAGTCTACAATGTTTGTATTGCTTTGTCATAACCCAAACAGATCCCTGGTCATAAGCAGGTTTCGATGAAATCTTACCTCACAGACTAAATGATAAGCAAGACAAAACAGACCTGGTGTGTAATGTTTTTAATTAAAGTCTACAAGCATTTCATTCTAAACATAATTATCTTCTACTACAATGAGAAACATTGGCCTAAATGTGTTTACAAACCTGCATCGAGTAAGTGTCAATCTTAGAAGTGCATTAGCCACTGCTATACCACAATACTAGTGCACTTTTAAGCAGCAACTTGGCCTAATGGAGATTTTCTTAAAACTTAGTGTGGCAGTCAATGTGTTTAAAAAAACTACACACACTCAACCTGAACATTAATTAATGCACAAATTAGAATAAAAGGTGCCAAAGAGCAAAAACTTCGTAAGGACATATGCCCTATTCCAAATTATTTCCGAGACAGAATGTTATGCTGCTCGCCCAGAGCCTCTGCACATTCTCTAATGAAGCCAGCAGTGACCATGATTTGACTAAGCAGTTCATCTTGTGTATTCACCTTCTGTTTGTACAACCCAATGTCATCCAATCTCATAAATAAAACTCTAATGGCATAAGATCTGGAGATCTTGGTGACCAGTTAATTGCACTAACATGACCAATCCAGCAATAAAAGTGTGATTGATATGTTCTCACAAATGTCCAGTAAAGTGTGGAGGGGCTCTGTCACGCTGGGAGTACATTGCAGTCCACATGGCCAAAGGACTGTCCTCGAGGTGTGCAGCCAATGATTTTTCCGAAAGATGCAGGTTATATCCCACCATTCTCCCTGCTAAAATGACTGAAACAATCAATGTGTTACCAATCATGCCACACCTAACACTGATCAAAAAATGAACTTGAAAATTACGTAGTTTTCACTGCAGTGTGTATATTTTCCTGCAACCATCAATGATTATTGAGTGTGTTGGTGATTCAATTCTGTGTACACATGGCTTCATCAGTGAATAGTCTTACTGGAAGCAGATGACCTCTGTAATTTAACCAGTGACAAAATTCAAGTCAGGTGCTGCTGTCACCAACGTGAATATTGCGGACACACCGTATGTGAAATTGGTTGGAATAGGGAATATGTTCACATGAAGTTTTTTGCTTGAAATGAACATTCCTGTCATATCATTGAATACTTGCTATTCCTCCAGGCACACACTATATATTCTAGCATCTTGCAAGCTCTGTTACATATTCAGTATCCAGGTAATTCAAAGCTGATAAGTATACATCTTTATATGCTTCAGAAAGTTCATGCAGTGCAAAGCAGTGTATAATCATACCGAAACAAAAGTTTGATATTTGTCTCCTTCATCCTCAGTACAGGACAGTCTCTCTTACAATGGAATCTGAGTGACCAACCTTTTTTTTTAACCCTCCCAACACATCCCTCTCCTCTCAGATGAATGAACTATTAGTTCCTAAAGCTAGGCAGTGAATCCTCTTACTTATATTGTGTATTGGCAGTACTACACATTTTGCTTCCTGGAGAGCAATTCAGTCTCATAATTTATTAGCTTACTCAAAAAAGGTTTTTACTTTTATCACTGCAGAATTTACCCTACAATATGTCTCAATTGCTGTACCTTTTTAACACATCATGTTTATGACATAGTATCAGCATTTTTTAATGTGTTAGCCATGCATAGAAACCAACACTTTAAAACTACAGCATATGATGGTAAGTGCACCCAAAAACAAAATCTACAGCAATTTTAATGAATACAAAACGGTAACATGTCTCACACAGAGACAAAGAAAGATATAAAAGGGTTGGTTTGAGAAGTCTGGTAAAAAAAGTTTGTTTTTTAAACAACTCACTTCTCAACAGTCTCCTTTGAAGGATAGACATTTGGTCCAGCAATCATGTAGCTTTTTCATCTCATCAGAAAAATAGGTTCTGTCAAACTCTGCAAAATACTTGTTGACTGCAACTACGAGGGCTATCCACAAAGTACATTACGTTTTGGAATTAAAAATAAAGTATTGGATTTTTTTTTTAATTATATACAGATGAAAGCCACACTGCAATACTACTTTTCTACATAGTTGCCATTTAAATTAAGGCACTTATCGTAGCGATGGACGAGCTTGGAAATTCCTTCGTCGTAAAATTCGGCCACCTGCGCCTTCAACCACATGGTTACCTCTTCTTGAAACTGTGCGTCGTCATCAAAACGCTGCACAGCCAACCACTTCTTCATTGCTGGGAATAAGTGGAAGTCGCTCGGTGCCAGGTCGGGACTGTACGGCGGATGAGGAAACTCCCACTTAAAAGATTCGAGAACTTCACGAGTGGCATTTGCCATGTGGGCCCGGGCGTTGTCGTGAATCAGCAAGACCTTTGAGCCCAAATTTCCCCTGTGCTTGTTTTGTATTGCTCTTCTGAGGTTGTGCAGAGTTTGGCAATACCTTTGAGAGTTTATTGTAGTGCCTCTTTCCAGGAAATCCACAAAAATCGTATTTCTACCGGGTTACTGATTAACCACGTGGTTGAAGACGCAGGCGGCCGAATTTTACGACAAAGGAACTTCCAAGCTCGTCCATCGCTACGATAAGTGCCTTAATTTAAATGGCAACTATGTAGAAAAGTAGTATTTAAGTGTGGCTTTCATCTGTATATAATAAAAAAATTCCAATACTTTATTTATTTTTAATTCCAAAACGTAATTTACTTTGTGGATAGCCCTCGTACAACGCCCTAATCTGATGAAAATTTCTTCTCAGCAAACCAGTTTCAAGTTACGGAACAGGAAGAAGTCATCTGAGGCTAGGTCTGCTGAATGGGGTGGATGAGGAATCAATTCAAAGCCCAATTTATGCACTTCTGCCATTGTTATCACCAATGTGTGGGATGGTGCATTATCCTGGTGAAAGAGAATGTTTTTGCTTGCCAACCTTGGTCTTTTCTCAGCAAACTGAAGTGTCCAACGATCCAATAATGAAACATCCAATTATAGTTCTGCCTTTTTCCAAGAAATCTACACGGATTATTCCTTGCTAAACCTAAAAAAACAGAGGCCATCACCTTACCAGCTGATAAAATGGTTTTTGCCTTCTTCAGTGCACTTTCACCAGCCTTGGTCCATTATTCTGAAAGCCGTTTTGATTCTGGTGTGTAATGATGGATCCAGGTTTCATCAACAGTCACAAATCAGCGCAAAATGTCTTGCATGTTATGATTAAACAATGCTAGACATAGTGCCAAGATGCTGAGCCAGATGTGCTTTTAGTTAACTATGAGGCAATTGCGGACCCACCTTGCACACAGCTTCTTCATAGCAAATTCTCCATATGCACTCACTCAGTTAAGATACCTACAGTCTGAGTAATCTCACAAATTTTTATTTGGCAGTCTTGCATTAGCGTGTCACTGTGTCATTGGTTTTCTTTGTGCTGACCTCAACTAGATGGCCAGTGTGTCTTCGATGCTTGTCCAACAACATTTAAATTAATCCAAAAATAAATGGCCTTCAATGATGGTGCATGAACTTCATCCAATTCTGTTTTGATTTGTGCAGCAGTCCAACCGTTCAAATGAAAATGTTTAGTTACAGCCTGAATCTTGGTTTTCTCTATTTTCAATCGCAGTTGGCACACTGACCAATTCAGGCGGCTGTCAACAATGAACTGGAGACCATACATTGGTGAAATTCTTTATTCAATCCTTGGAATAAGAAAGCTTACCAACCATGGAAGTGCAACGAAAATGGTCCATTCTTTCATAGAAATTTACCAGACTTATCAACCCACTCTCGTATACTTTATGAATGAAGTCTGTCATGTATCAGTAAGTTTTGTTTTTATTTTCATATGTATTTCAGAGTGACAGCTCCAATATCAGTTTCATGTTTCAAATGACATCTTCTACCATGACCTGAGGAAGCAGTTGCAACTGTGTACTGCAAGAATTTGCTTCACTCTTAGACCCTGGTAAAATTCCTCTAAGTTGTTTGGTTTTCTTTATACATATATCTTCAAATGAACTGAAGATAGAAAATATTGGAAACAAACATTTTTACAGATATTTGTCTGAGTACACCTTTTTTTAAATATCTTTCACTATACCAAACACAGAAATTAAACATTTATTAATTTCAGTTCAAAACAATTTATTTTTTTCAGCTCAGTGAATAAACAAACAATATATGATAAATTACAAGACATGATTGCTGGTTAGTACTTAGCTTCAGGAAATGAAATGTGTAGCATTCCTACTAGGCACTAACAAAAGTGACAAGCTGCCTATTGGCTTCTGTCTCGGGTTCTTCGGCCGACATTCATCTAGTGATTTTTCTGACGTTTCGCCAGCACGAGTGGCTGGCATTGTCAAAGCTTCACTCTCCATTGCCGGTGGTGAACTGGAGGCGAGCTCGCAGCCGCAGACTATATGTACCTGGCACGCCAATGTCTGAGGGCTTCTCCTTCGACAAGGAAGATCAAAGAGTGTCTCAGATCGGCGAAGGAGAAAAGAGACCCACTTGCAATGTCGGGAATATACCGTATACCATGCACATGCGGAAAAGTTTATGTCGGAATGACGGGACGATCAATTAATACCAGGATCAAAGAGCATAAGCGACATTGCAGGTGGAGAAATCGGCCGTGACAGAGCACACACTGAATGAGACCGACCACATAATAAAATTAGCCGACACGGAAGTTCTGGCTGTAGAGAAGCACTATCACACGCACTTGTTCAGAGAAGCTGTAGAAATCCAAAAACACGCGAACAGTTTGAACAAGAAAGAGGAAAGCCTTAAGGTAAACGGATCCTGGCTTCCCGTACTGCAGCAAATGACCGTCGCAGGTAGCAAGAGAAGAACCGCACCAGAAATGACCGCGGAGAAGCCCTCGGACGTCGACGCGCCAGGTACATATAGTCTGCGGCCGCGAGCTTGCCTCCAGTTCGCCACCGGCAATGGAGGGTGAAGCTTTGACAATGCCAGCCACTCGTGCTGGCGAAACGTCAGAAAAATCACTAGATGAACGTCGGCCGAAGAACCCGAGACAGAAGCCAATAGGCAGTTTGTCAACAAGTGGCCACGAAAGCCTTAACAATTTTGTACTTACAAAAGTGATGTACCTCATAATCTTTGCAACTAAAAGTTTTTCCTTAGAGAAGAGAGATGAACAGGTTGGGAAAAGTTCAAAAGGAAGAGTTAATTGCTTGGTGCCCTGGATGAGCTGAACCCACCTGCACCTGCAGTAAGGACGATTTAATTTTCCTCTGAACATTTAATTTACTCACCTATCTTCCATTCCACACATGTAATAACCATGAAGGATTTTATCTTTGATCCAAGTTACTGCCTTTTTAGTAGCTTGAGGAACATCAGCATCATTTAGGTGCTTTCTATAAATCAAGGCTAGACCTGACATTGCCTCCTTGCGAATTTTGAACTGGAAAGAAAAGTAACAATCTCTAAATTCAAGTCGTGCCACTACTTTCCGCTTCACCCCTTATGCTGAACTTTTAATTCACTCTTTCATCATGTAATACACACACACACACACACACACACACACACACACACAAAAGAAAGCATTATTAATGATCAATGCATGCACAAATTTACTGTAGAAAATATGCTCTCTCATCATAATTACGAGAAGAATAAAGGTAATATAGGAATTATGATGCTAATTAATTATGTTGAGAAAATTGACAAAAAATGTCTTTCTCTGATTTTTTTTATTTCTATGTTTTTATGTAAAATCAAATAATGGAAAATCCAGTATGGAATAATGACAATATTATGAAAAGAAAAAGACTGCTGCTCACCATATAGCAGAGAGGTGAGAAACAGACAGGTACAACAGAAAGACTACTAAACACACAAGTTTTTGGTCAGGAGGCCTCCTTCTGAAATAAAATAAAATTTAAAAAAACACACACACACACACACAGTTCTCACAAATGAACTTTGTCTCTAGCTGCAAAGCCAGACTGTTAGCAACTGTGTTTAGTGGGAGTAGCAATCTGGTTGATGGGAGAAAGGAGGAAACTGGGGCGAGGAGGGGGAGGGAGAACATGTTACAGGTGGGGGGGGGGGGGGGGGAAGTGCTGTTTGTGGGAGCATAGAGGGACAAGGTGGAAAGAGGTTATGGCAGCTAGGTGCCGTCAGGAGGTTAGACGAAGGGCAAGAGGTGTGGAATAGGAGAGAAGTAAAAAGACTATGGGTGTGCTTGTGTAACAGAAGGCTGTGGAGTGGGAACAGAGAAGGGATAAATGGGTGTATGACAATGACTAATGAAGGCTGAGGCCAGGACAGACAAAATGTGAAGCAGTCATTACAATGTAGAACATTGTGAAGGGCAGTACACTCAGCAACTGGGCAGTCCAGCCGTTTCTTGGCCAGTTTTGCGGTGGCCACTCATGCTGATGAGACAGCTTGTTGGTTGTCATGCCCATGTAGAACGAAGCACAGTGGTTGCAGTTTAGCTTGTAGATCACATGACTGGTTTCACAGGTAGCCCTGTCTTTGATGAGATAGGTGATGCTTGTGACCAGAGAGGAGTTAGGTGGTGGTGGGAACATGTACAGGGCAGGTCTTGCATTTAGGTCTATTACAGGGATATGAGCTGTGAGTCAAAGAGTTCGGAGCATGTGCTGTGTACGGATGGGTGAGGATTTTGGGTAGGTTCGATGGGCAATGGAATATTACTGTGACAGTGGTGGGGAGGATTGTGGGTAAGACATTCCTCATTTCAGAGCACAGCGAGAGGTAGTCGAAAACCTGGTGGAGAATAGGATTCAGTTGCTCCAGTCCTGGGTAGTACTGAGTCACGACGGAAATGGTCCTATGTGGCCAGCTGGTGGGAATTTGGGAGGTTATAGGTGTCTGGAGAGATAAGGCATGGGATACCTGTTTCTGTACATGATTGGGACAGTAATTACCTCCATCTATCTCAGGCCTCCCCCCATGAACCATGGACCTTGCCGTTGGTGGGGAGGCTTGCGTGCCTCAAAGATACAGATAGCCATACCTTAGGTGCAACCACAACAGAGGGGTATCTGTTGAGAGGCCAGACAAACGTATGGTTCCTGAAGAGGGGCAGCAGCCTTTTCAGTAGTTGCAGGGACAACAGTCTGGATGATTGACTGATCTGGCCCTGTAACCCTAACCAAAACGGCCTTGCTGTTTTGGTACTGCGAACGGCTGAAAGCAAGGGGAAACTACAGCCGTAATTTTTCCCAAGGGCATGCAGTTTTACTGTATGATTATATGATGATGGCGTCCTCTTGGGTAAAATATTCCGGAGGTGAAATAGTCCCCCATTCGGATCTCTGGGCAGGGACTACTCAAGAGGACATCGTTATCAGGAGAAAGAAAACTGGCGTTCTACGGATCGGAGCGTGGAATGTCAGGTCCCTTAATCGGGCAGGTAGGTTAGAAAATTTAAAAAAGGAAATGGATAGGTTAAAGTTAGATATAGTGGGAATTAGTGAAGTTCGGTGGCAGGAGGAACAAGACTTTTGGTCAGGTGAATACAGGGTTATAAATACAAAATCAAATAGGGGTAATGCAGGAGTAGGTTTAATAATGAACAAACAGCATAGTGAACGCATTACTGTGGCAAAGATAGACACAAAGCCCATGCCTACTACAGTTGTACAAGTTTATATGTCAACTAGCTCTGCAGATGATGAAGAAATTGATGAAATGTATGATGAGATAAAAGAAATTATTCAGGTAGTGAAGGGAGATGAAAATTTAATAGTCATGGGTGACTGGAATTCGACATTAGGAAAAGGTAGAGAAGGAAACGTAGTAGGTGAATATGGATTGGGGCTAAGAAATGAAAGAGGAAGCCGCCTGGTAGAATTTTGCACAGAGCATAACTTACTCATAGCTAACACATGGTTTAAGAATCATGAAAGAAGGTTGTATACATGGAAGAACCCTGGCGATACTAAAAGGTTTCGGATAGATTATATAATGGTATGACAAGAGATTTAGGAACAAGATTTTAAATTGTAAGACATTTCCAGTGGCAAATGTGGACTCTGACCACAATCTATTGGTTACGAACTGTAGATTAAAACTGAAGAAACTGCAAAAAGGTGGGAATTTAAGGAGATGGGACCTGGATAAACTGAAAGAACCAGAGGTTGTACAGAGTTTCAGGGAGAGCATAAGGGAACAATTGACAAGAATGGGGGAAAGAAATACAGTAGAAGAAGAGTGGGTAGCTTTGAGGAATGAAATAGTGAAGGCAGCAGAGGATCAAGTAGGTAAAAAGATGAGGGCTAGTAGAAATCCTTGGGTAACAGAAGAGATACTGAATTTAATTGATGAAAGGAGAAAATACAAAAATGCAGCAAGTGAAGCAGGCAAAAAGGAATACAAACATCTCAAAAATGAGATCAACAGGAAGTGCAAAATGGCTAAGCAGGGATGGCTAGAGGACAAATGTAAGGATGTAGAGGCTTATCTCAAGAGGGGTAAGATAGATACTGCCTACAGGAAAATTAAAGAGACCTTTGGAGAAAAGAGAACCACTTGCATGAATATCAAGAACTCAGATGGAAACCCAGTTCTAAGCAAAGAAGGGAAAGCAGTAAGGTGGAAGGAGTATATAGAGGGTCTATACAAGTCGAAACAAGGCCCCGGGAGTGGACAACATTCCATTAGAACTACTGACAGCCTTGGGAGAGCCAGTCCTGACAAAACTCTACCATCTGGTGAGCAAGATGTACGAGACAGGCGAAATTCCCTCAGACTTCAAGAATAATATAATAATTCCAATCCCAAAGAAAGCAGGTGTTGACAGGTGTGAGAATTACCGAACTATCAGTTTAACAAGTCACAGCTGCAAAATACTAACACGAATTATTCACAGACGAATGGAAAAACTGGTAGAAGCCGATCTCGGAGAAGATCAGTTTGGATTCCGTAGAAATGTTGGAACATGTGAGGCAATACTGACCCTACGAATTATCTTAGAAGAAAGGAAAGTCAAACCTATGTTTCTAGCATTTGTAGACTTACAGAAAGCTTTTGACAATGTTACTGGAATACTCTCTTTCAAATTCTGAAGGTGGCAAGGGTAAAACACAGGGAGCGAAAGGCTATTTATAATTTGTACAGAAAGCAGATAGCAGTTATAAGATTCGAGGGGTATGAAAGGAAAGCAGTGGTTGGGAAGGGAGTGAGACAGGGTTGTAGCCTATCCCCGATGTTATTCAATCTGTATATTGAGCAAGCATTAAAGGAAACAAAAGAAAAGTTCGGAGTAAGTATTAAAATCCATGGAGAAGAAATAAAAACTTTGAGGTTCGCTGATGATATTGTAATTCTGTCAGAGACAGCAAAGGACTTGGAAGAGCAGTTGAACGGAATGGACAGTGGAAAGGAGGGTATACGATGTACATCAACAAAAGCAAAACAAGGATAATGGAATGTAGTCGAATTAAGTCGGGTGATGCTGCGGGAATTAGATTAGGAAATGAGACACTTAGAGTAGTAAAGGAGTTTTGCTATTTGGGGAGCAAAATAACTGATGATGGTCGAAGTAGAGAGGATATAAAATGTAGACTGGCAATGGCAAGGAAAGCCTTTCTGAAGAAGAGAAATATGTTAAGATCAAGTATTGATTTAAGTGTCAGGAAGTCGTTTCTGAAAGTATTTGTATGGAGTATAGCCATGTACGGAAGTGAAACATGGACAATAGATAGTTTTGACAAGGAGAGAATAGAAGCTTTCGAAATGTGGTGCTACAGAAGAATGCTAAAGATTAGATGGGTAGATCACATAACTAATGAGGAGGTATTGAATAGAATTGGGGAGAAGAGGAGTTTGTGGCACAACTTGACTAGAAGGGATCGGTTGGACATGTTCTGAGGCATCAAGGGATCACCAATTTAATACTGGAGGGCAGCATGGAGGGTAAAAATCGTAGAGGGAGATCAAGAGATGAATACATTAAGCAGATTCAGAAGGATGTAGGCTGCGGTAGGTACTGGGAGGTGAAGAGGCTTGCACAGGATAGAGTAGCGTGGAGAGCTGCGTCAAACCAGTCTCAGGACTGAACACCACAACAACAACAACAACATCTCAGGCCTCAGTGAGATCTGTGGTAAATTTGAGAGGGACTGCTTGTCACTACAGATGTGATGGCCCCAGGTGGCTAGGCTGTATAGAAGGGACTTATTGGTATGGAATGGGTGGCAGCTGTCTAAGTGAAGGTATTGCTGGTGGTTGGGAGGTTTTATGTGGACAGAGGTACTGATATACCCATCTTTGAGGTGGAGATCAACATCAAGGAAGGTGGCTTGTAGGTTTGAGGAGGACCAGGTGAAGCAAATGAGGGAGATGGCATTGAGGTTATGGAGGAATATGGACAGGGTGTCCTCACCCTTAATCCACATCACGAAGATATCAACAATGAATCTGAACCAGGTGAGGGGTTTAGGAATGTGGGTATTTAGGAACGATTCTCTTAGATGGCCCATGAATAGGCTGGCATAGTGTGGTGACATGTGGTTGCCCACTGATGTACCCCAAATTTATTTGTAGATGATGCTTTCAAAGGACAAGTTACTGTGGGCAAGGATGTAGTTGATCACAGAGACCAGGAAGGAAGACGTACCTTGCCCAACGACCGATGGATTCCAAACCTACAAACTGAACATCTTTGTGAAGTGGAATGAAGGTGAGGACACCCTATCTACATATTCCAGAATCTCAAGACCCTCTTCCCAATTCCCTTCACCCGGTTCTCCTCAATCCAACAAGCCACTTTCCTTGATGTTTAACTCCACCTCAAAGACGGCTACAGCTGTACCTCCACACATCTCAACCTACCAACCACCACCAATACCTTCGCTTCGCCATTACGTAGCGAGAAGTCCCTTCCATACAGCCTAGCCACCTGTGGCCATCGCATCTGTAGTGGTAAGAAGTCCCTCTCAAAATAAACCAAGGGCTCACTGAGGCCTTCTCAGACCTTAATTATTGTACCAGTCTTGTACAGAAATAAATCTCCCATGCCTTATCACTCCAGACACACACCATCTCCCAAGTCCCACCACCCGGTCACAGTGGAGCGTACCCCTCATGACTCACCCATCTCTCCCACAGTGGCATTCCATCGCCCACAGATCCTACACAATATCCTTGTCCATCTCTACACAGCCCCTGCTGCAAACCCCTTGCCTACTGGCTCATACCCCTGTAAAAGACCTAGATGGAAGACTCATCTCACACACCCTCCCACCACCACCACCACCACCACCTACACCTGTCAAACCAGTCATTTGATCAACAAGCTAAACTTTGTTCTATGTGGGAATGACAACCAACAAGCTGGCTGGCTGCATGAATGGCCAGAGACAAATGTGACCCTGAAACAGCTTGATCATACAGTTCCTTAGCATGCTGCCAATCACAAAGTTCTTCATTTTAATGACTGCTTCACAGCCTGTGTCATCTGAATCCTTCCCACCAACACCAGCTTTACTGAATTTCCCACAATTTATGCTTCTTTCCTGTAACCCTCCTTCCCTGAACCTTCATTAGACATCATTGTTCACCCACCTATCCCATTCGTTCCCACTCCACAACCTTCTATTCCAGAAAAGTACCCACAGTCTCTTTACTTCTCTCCTTTTCCACCCCCATCCTGCCCTCTGTCTAACCTTCCTGACTGCATCTAGCTGTCCTACCCTCTCTCGACCACGTCCTTGTATGCTCCCACAAACAGCACTTTACCGTTGCCCACCCATACCCTGCTCTCCCTCCCCCTCCCTGCCCCTGCCTCCTGCTACTTACACTGCTTCTCCCATCACACGCAGTTGCTCGCAGTTTGGTCCTGGCAGCCAAAGACAGTGGTCATGTGTGTGAGCTGCATTTGCATGTGTGTGTGTGTGTGTGTGTGTGTGTGTGTGTGTGTGTGATGTAGCTTTTTCTTGTGCCTGCCTGTGACTCAATGTGTCCACTATATGGTGAATAGCAATCCAGCCTTTTTCATAATGTTTTTAGGCAAAAAGGTACATAGGTGCAACACGCCTGATGTCTTGGATGAAACTGTACAAGTCACTACTTAAAAATAGCATACATCACTTGTCAATGAAACTAAAGCTGGCCATTAGCAGTGCTGCAAACACCAACCAAATCAGGGGTGCTGACTTATAAAAAATATTGGGGGTGCCAATACTGGGGGCTTGCCCAGGGAAATTTTCTAAATTTTAGATGAAAAATAGCGAGTTTAAAGTTTTTTTTAAAGCATTTTAGACTAATACGATCAACATTAGAACCCCGAAAGCTGGACTCTCGATAACTCAACACTCCGGCAAACTCGACAAGCACGACACATTTTTTGGCGTTGAAAAATGAAACAAAACATAAACACGCACGGTATTTTCGTAAAAAGCTAATTTAATTTACAATAATAAACATGCTTATAGACTATTACAGAGCAGTGAATATATGGCTCTGAAAAGACTGAAATTATATTTAAATAAATCCTAAACTCGAATACAGTACTAATATTTCAAAACGAAAAGTTTAACATTATTCTCTATTTTATAAATATTTTTAATATTGCTCTAAATGCCATTATTAGGGCTAGAGTGTCTTTAGAAAGGTGCAAATATCGACTGTCTGACTGAATTACTGAATATGAAGTAGTTTATGACTGGTCAGGTATCCAATTCATCCAAAGGTGGGCATTAAGAACAGCCAAGTTGTTCAATCGCTTCTGTCCCATTGTTGGTCGGAGATATGATTTCAAACTTCTAAGGGTGCTAAATGACCGTTCTGCTGTTGCTGTTGTGATTGAAACTACTTGGAGAAGCTTAATGCACTTCACTACTTCACATAACATTTCTCCAATTGCAGGCTCTTGTGTAATGTACTTTCTTACATCTCACGTTTTTTAAGACCAGTTGTTTTTTATTAGCGATATAGGCTAACGTATTCAAGTGTAAGTGCGGTCTCTCAATGTCTAGGTCATTTTTTTCAAACTCAGCTGATTTTTCCAAATTTGTTTCACCTCTGTTTACTAAAAGCAAGCACTTTTGTTCAGCTGCAATGACCTGTGTGAGTCCAGCTGAAGCAAACCTCTCAGTAATACAAGACTGCACCGTTTGACAAACTTCAATTTAATTAGCTTTGTAGTACTCCTTTTGGGTTTTGAAAGTGGGCAGTGAGCTGGCTTCGTTTTTTCCATACTTCTTTGGTATACTTCAATTCCAAGGAAGCGAAGGATCATCAACTTGTGACGGTTTTTCTTTTTAATCACAATTCCCAAAAGTGTTCAAAACTATCACGCTTTCCATTCAATACACAAATCAAACCCACATATATTTTTTCCAGATCAACAACACTTAGATGAAGGCTTTGAATTTTTTCATTGACATCCTCTACTGGGTTCACTGCATGGCAATAAAGATGTAAAAAGAAATAAGTCTTGAATTGTTAACATTGATTCAAGGTAGCCTGCACATTTGTAACCTGCCTAAAATGTTTCAAAAAACTCTAAAAGTTCTTCAAAGTTTTTCAATATTCTCAAGATACTAGAAGCTTGCATATTCCATCGAGTCGTGCAAAGGGGTCTTAGACCAGCTTCGTCGTTGGTGATCTCACAGCGTATGCTTCTGAAAAGTCCCATCCTTTTGTTGGATTCCCTTGCAGTGTTTATTAAGTCCTTGGTTAAAGCCTTATATCCCTCATAGACCTAAAACGGCCAAGTCTAACCTGTGAGCAGTGCAGTGCACTTAACATGCTTTTGGTTGTATATCCAAAACTAACTTTTTTAGTCTTTTGAACTTACCTCTCAAATTCAAGGCACCATCATAGCACTGTCCTCTTAAATTATCCATTGACAAATCAAGAGGAGCAAAAACATCTTTTAAAATACTAAACAGAGTTTGTGATTCTGTGTTGGGGGTCTCATATAAGCCAATCAAGTCTTCATTGACGATTAAGGAATCATCGACAATACAAATACAAAATGACACTTGTTCGTGAATTGAAGAATCACTTGTTTTGTCAACCACAATAGAAAAATGTTCAGTCATCTTGATTGAAGCCAATACTTGTCTCAACACAGACTTTCCTAGTAGATCAATGATCTCGTTTTAAATATCGTGGGACGTCCACTTATAACCCGAACGCTCTAACCAATCTTTAAACTCAGGTATGTCATTCTTTCGGAGTTCCAACAATTGAAAAAAATTTGATTTACATCTTCGTGTCCTCTAATTGCTAGTCCTTGTCGGCACAGAAATTGCACGGTAGTAAAAATAGTCTCAAGAGCTAAACCACCTATCTTCATATCACTATCTTACTGTTCATTCAACTGGGAGGCCACACTTTGGTTAGTGATAGAATTTAATGTCAGAACACCTACTTTATGCGTAAACGTATTTTCATGAAGACGAAATTTTTCCAGAGCCTTTTTCCAGTTAGAAAACCCTATAGAAGTAAATGCATCTTCTTTTTTGAAGAAAATTGTAGTAGATTTTCAGCATATGCCTCTTTGCAGATTTTGCAAAAAACTTTTCCGGTAGATGCTTCATATTCTAGCCATGTATATTTGATCAACCAAGACTTCTGAAATGATCTTCCCTTACTGGATTGTCCAGGTTTTGGCTGTGAATGGTTCTCGCCTGAAGATGATGAAGCAACTGACGACACAATAATTATTGGAGGTTGACTTGCAGTATCATCAACTTCCAAGCGCACATTTTTTGTAACAAATTTACCCATTGCAAACTTAATTTGTGAATTAGGAGACTAAAGTAAACAAATAAAATATAGTCATATAAAATAGTCCACTAGACACTAAAGTCTGAACACTAAACACGTCTGCAGCATGCACTGAACAAAACTATCCACACTGAGTGACTGCGACAGCAGGTTGGGCTTTATTTAGTCATGGCATCATAATGTCTCGAAGCATCAAGGCGACAAGAGACAGAGTGTTCCAGGCGCTTCTGCTCCAGTCCTTTTGATGTCACTGTGGCCGCAGCGTTGGCCCACTGGTGCCAGACTTTACCCGAAGGTTCGCGCACCGGGACAGATTCTACGTGTGCCCGCAACACCATAACACTATCATGATTCACACCATTTGTTTTCAGTTAACCTGCTTACTACCGTAATAATTCTTCAATTTTAACTCATTACTGAATGTATTTTAAAAGGTAACTATCATCAAGCAAGGAAAATAAAAAATTCCAACATAATTTTGTGATTTTATAGAGCATAATATAACCAATAATTTTCTTAAATTATTTGGGGGGCTCCACGTTCCCAAACGAATTTTTGAGGGGGCTCAGGCTCCCTCAGGCCCCATGGAGTTGGCACCTGTGAACCAGATGGTTGTAGAACTGTGATCTGTAGCATATTTCCGAGTTATCTGCCTGTGTGAAAATATATTGAGTATAAAGCACAACTGCAAAAGAAAAATTAAAACCATGGACATGATTTTTTTTTTCATGGTATGTTTTCTCATCTCATTAATTATATAAACAATAAATTAGGAGCACAAAATGAAGGAAGATGACGAATGCTAATTTTTTTGTACAAGTTGCCACTCAACATCAGTGGTTGTTCAGAATTAAAGTCTGCAAATATTTATACTACAATTAAACACGAAACACAGTCAAGACATTGTCCTATGGTAGATATACACAGTCAAGACATTCATCCTATGGTTAGATATACATTTTCTGCAATTATATTAACCATAATGTAAATTAAAATGATCACACAAATTTGCTCCCAGGCAACTCAAAAAAACGTGTCATTTCCTGATGTACAACTGTCACTCTAGTGTAGTTCAAATAGCTGAAATCAGGTAACTGTGGTCATTTATAATGAAAACAATTTCATGTCACCACTTTGCCAGGTGCTCCGAAAGTTGTTTTTTTTCCGCATGCCATTAATAGGGTGTCAAGGGAAACAAAATAGTTTATTATTACCACTGTAAGTAGCCCTTGCTACACACTATCAAAACAGTAATAAGCCCTTGTTTTTACTGTATAAAGGAATACAGATAAGCTTTCTTCTAAAAGAATGCCAAAATGTATGATTTTATGCATTGCCTGTTGGCTCAACTGACTGGTGGAATGACATAAAAATCATTAAATAAACATCAGACAAAAATCCAAGGCAAAAGGAAACTGATAATGTCAACAAGTGGTCACGGAATCCTCGAGTATTTTGTAGCATAAGATCTGTCAATATTCTAAAATTTTAACCCACTGCAGACTGGTGAGTGTAGTACAATAAATCTTTTGCAGGGGGAAAAAAAAGAAAAACAAAAAAACAAAAAAAAAAAAAAAACCACAGTGCTTCCCATTCCCTATTAGCCCTCACGTAGATCATATGTTATATACATAAATAAAGTGAACAGAAGCAGCATGCAGCACACTACTCTGCACTGATGTGCAAGCTTTTGTTTGTTTGTTATGTCTACTAGCATTTGCAACAGATTATAATGGAGTCAGCACTGACAATTTGGACACTCACATCACCCCAATTCAAATTAGCTCTCTGTAATCACCTCCTACCATTTCCATACAGAGGCTCTCACAGTAATCTGTTGTCATGACATATCATATCAATAAATACCACAAATAAATTAAGAAATTCATTCTTAAACAGCTTTAATATATTTTGCTGTCAAATTGTGAAGACCAACATATTCATTCCAATCAATTAGTGATGAATTATATCACATGTAATTTCAACCATTTGCAGAAGCAGCCTACCCACAAAACTTATTTAGTAAATGAGCATGATCAGTAAGTCACATTTCACCCATCAGATTTTCTATAGTGGTGTTACTGTATTTATGGGGCCGAATATTCACAATGAAGTTTGTGTGAATCAACAAGTAACAAAAACTTATACAATATTAAACATTAGCACAAAAGGAGAAGTGTATTCTGAACCCATGATATGGCAGCTATCTACACACAGGTAGTTATAAATAACATGTACTGTAAATTCCACGAGGGAGGAGAGCCTTGATGGATTTGCAAACAGACAGCTTCTACAGTGAGGTGATTAAAGTCATGGGATAGCAATATGCACATATACAGATAGTGGCAGTGTACCACATATGCAAGGAATAAAAAATGTGCATAGGTGGAGCTATCATTTTTACTCAGGTGGCCCATATGAAAAGGTTTCCACCCTGATTACGGCTGAACAATGGAGATTACATACTTTGAATTTGGAGCGGTAGTGTGAGGTAGATGCGTGGGGCATTCCATTTTGGAAATCATTAGGAAATTCTATAGTCTGTGTTCCAGTGTAAAGAGTGTGCTGAGAATAGCAAATTTTCAGGCATTACCTCTCACCAAAGACAATGCTGTGGCTGACAGCCTTCTCTTAAAAATCGAAACTGGTGGAGTTTTCGTAGAGTGCTAACAACCAAGCAAAACGGTGTGAAATAATCACAGAAATCAATGTGGTACATACGACAAACATATCACTTAGAACAGTGTGGTGAAACTTGGGATTAACGGGCTACGGCAACACACAACCAACACGAGTGCCTTTGCTAACAGCACGACACCACTTGTGATGCCTATCCTGCACTCATTACCACATCAGTTGGACCCTAGATAACTTCAGCTGGTAAAAGCTGATGGAAGGGTTCGAGTGTGCTGGAGACCCCCATGAAACCCAGTTGTCAACAAGGCACTGTGCAAGCTAGTTGTGGTGCCATAATGGTGTGGGCTTTGTTTATGTGGAATAGACTGAGTCCTCTGGTCCAAGTAAACCAAGCACTGTCACTGGTTATGTTCAGCTACTTGGAGACCATTTGTAGCCATTCATGGACTTCATGTTCCCAAATGAGAATGGCATTTTTATGAATGACAATGCTCCATGTCACCTGGCCACAATTGTTCGTGAATGATTTGAAGAGTATTTGGGACAATCTGAGCAAGTGATCTGGCCACCCAAATTACCCAACATGAATCCCATCAAACATTTATGGGCCTTAATATTGGGTTCAGTTCGTGCACAAAATCATGCACCAGCAACACTTTCACAATTATGGACAGCTACAGAGGCAGCATGGCTCAGTATATCTGCAGGGGACTTCCACCGACTTGCTGAGTCCATGCCACATCGAGTTGCTGCACTGCGTCACGCAAAGGGAGGTCCGACTCAATATTAAGATATCTACAATTTTTGTCACCTCAGTGTACTTTAGCAAGCAGAAACAGTCACTGTAGGGTACTTATGTAAAGTATACCAATCAGCTATGAGTCGTATTTATCTATTCCAAATGGTACTATGGGATTTTACTTGTTTCACAGAATACTATCACCTGTCTACATACTGGAAAATATTTTAAATAGGTTTAAGAGGAACATTATGTATTAATTGGTATTTAATATCCCAGAGCTAAAATATTCTGATAAATTACACAAGGAGTGGCGAATACAGCATTCTTTACTTTGTTTTGGAATATCTGGGGATTTCAAATTTTCTCCTGATATCTACTGACAACCAGTTAAAGAATTTGACACCAGAATGTAAAACACCATTCTAAACCCTACATTGATGCTTGTATCCAGAAATAAATTTTACTTCTAATGTTGTGGTTGTGTATTTTACAGTTCACCCTAAATTTACTTTTATTATTAACCAAGAACACCACTGACGGGGCTTCTGCAATATTACTACCAATTTCCGTAGCATCCCCCCCCCCCCCCCCCTCTCCACAGCTGCACTGCACCAGTACAGCACTGAGTGAAAGTATGCTAGCAATCCCACGTGCAAGTCAACACATTGATAAATATTTTTAAATGCAAAGCAGACAGCACTGAGCTTTGTGGTCGACACACTGGTACCAGGTTGTTATCAATCCAGATGCCTAAAAATTTTACATTTTCATTCTGTGGTTTTACTACATTGATATATATAAAGTATGTTACCAAGTACGTAACTTACGCTTAGAACAATACAAAACAATACCTTTTTGTCTAATGTTCTTTCCTTTACAAACTCAAGAAGATCTTCACTATCAGACACAACCTCAAAATCCCTTTTGGCTGTTTGAACAATGGCCATCACAACTTCATATCTCACATTTTCTTCTGAATCATGCTGTCTCAACTTCAGTGTCTCTGTTATGTCCTTCCTCAGCTCAGGATGATTTAGGAGGAAATGCATGGAATGCTGCACACATTTAATGCGTATTGCCACACTAATGTCATTAAACCTGTTAATTGAAACACAGCATTAATAATACAAAAGAAACTAGAGAATTAAATTACACATACAGTAAAGCAGTCTCATTATCTGACCCATCACATAATCATGTTTCAGGCAACTGATGCAGATGAAAACAAAGTTGGCACCTGCCTCCAGAAGTCAGAGATCACTTCCAATGGTAAAAAGTGCACACACAGCTGGAGGAAACAATATTACTTAGGCTGCATCCTGCATAAGTGACAGAAGTGACCAACTGCGCCCGCATCTTGTGGTCGTGCGGTAGCGTTCTCGCTTCCCACGCCCGGGTTCCCAGGTTCGATTCCCGGCGGGGTCAGGGATTTTCTCTGCCTCGTGATGGCTGGGTGTTGTGTGCTGTCCTTAGGTTAGTTAGGTTTAAGTAGTTCTAAGTTCTAGGGGACTTATGACCACAGCAGTTGAGTCCTATAGTGCTCAGAGCCATTTGAACCATTTCACCAACTGCGCACCACGTCTTCAGACGACAAAAAACCACCACAGGTATAGTTACAGAACTGTCCTTGGTGAGCAACGTCCACGGCACTGCCTGTTCTCTGCTACAACTTGTGATGTATGAATTCAAATGTGTTTTAATCTTGTTGCTGGAGCACATGACAGTGAGAGCAACAGTTATGAATCCTCTCTTTGAAGCACTGAATGGGATGCACCAGCTGCTATGAAATACTTATCATCCGATTTTATGAGACACATCTGATGAAAAAATTTGATTCTTCTGTATCTTGCAGCTTGATGAAGGACCAAATTTATTTCATTGTTCGTCATAGTTACTGTGCTGCACGAAATTAAGTAAATGACTGTACAAAATTTTTAAGAATTTGCAGAGGTAAAATAGCAGTGCAAAGACTTTGTGTGCAGCACATATTAGGCCATACATTATTGGATACGAAATGTGGCCAACATATCAAAACTATACTTAAAGTTGAGAGCCAAATGATATCTATTTTCATTCTCAAGATATTGGCTATTATATCCACAGACAGGTTACTCGCAGCGTGTCTCAATCCTTTCCCATGCATCGGGAATCAAGTGGTCATAAAAATCATCATCTTTTCATAAACAGTTAAAGATATCAAAATGAGGTTTTTTGGATACAACGGCACACAAAAAGGACACATTTTGTCAATGAATAACAATAAATATGTTTTTGCCAAATGTTTCTGCGGAGCGAAACCAGACTCCCTGTAAATTACACAATGAGTATTTGTCCAAATTTTCATAGCAAAATTAAGTGTGAATAATGGGCAAATGGGGAATCACAGTGACCAATGTGAGGTCTACTTTTACAAGAAAATATTTAACTGCTTGAAAGTAATCAGCATAATTAAGAAAAACCTAATTACTGATCTGAGGAAAAATTAAAATATTTCATGAATAACTGCTGCTATCTATGTGAATGAAATGTCAAAAAGTTCATCTGGTTTCTAAACTAAACTCAAAAATAAAAAAATATATTTTAAAAAATCAGTCCAATATCTTGTGCAATGATTTGTCTAAAAGAAATAAAATTGATCACAGAAACATTACACAAGCCTCTGAAAGAGGCTTGAATTCATATACAGAAAATGAGGTGCATCATGTGTTTCTCGAACATATTTCACTTATTACTTTTAGGCAAATCAGTTCATTAAACTTTTGACTTGCTTTTCACAAACTTTGAATGCTTTACTTGTGCACACTGTTTTGATTAACAGAAACATTTGGCCTTAACATTGATTTCTGATGAATTATGTTCCCAACAACCAAATATCAGTAAAATTTCATAGTTGTTCATTGTATTTCATTAGGAATTTAATATATGTGATATACTGGGATAGGTACATATACATTTAAGGATCAAGTACTTTGGCAAAATCTTAAAAATGTACTTCGAGATGCACTGTAAACAATACAGATAAAACTAAATACACAAAATTGGAGACAGGATTGTAGCCAAGTCAGTTAAAACATAAGAAGTAGCCAGGACCGAACCCAGTACCAAAAATGATTCTGATTATTAGCCTATGATTCTACCATCACACCAAGGACACCTCCTCCGGAATATCACTCGTTCCTCCATTTTTACTGCAGTCAGTCATTCTTCCGTACCTATCAGCTGCTAAGTTCGTCATCATGTTAGTAACATCCACTCTTTAATTTATTGATGAGATAGTTGAATGTCTGTCTGCTCATTCACGTACGTTTGAAGAATGTGTCTAAACCAAACAACGGAAAGTCCTGGAAGGCATGTAACAGTATCATGAAATGGATAGTGGCTACTCACCATATAATGGAGAAGCTGGGTCGCAGACAGGCAGACAAGAAGACTATCAAATTGTGAACTTTTCGGCCAACAAGCCCTTTTTCGAAAATGCACGTGCATGCGCACCTGCTTCCAACACACCCACGCGAGCGTGCACTCGCACACACGCACACAGTCACTGGCTGCTGAGGCCAGATTGTTAGCAGCAGTGCATGATGGGAGAGGCAACTGGGTGGTAGGGGTAATGTGGTGGGAGCGGGAGGGAGGGGGAAGGATAGCAGGTAGGGGTGGAGGACAGTACTCTGCTGCTTGTGGGAGCACTGAGGGATGAGTTGGAGAGTCGGTAGGGTAGCTAGCTGCAGTAAGGGAGTTATAGGGAGGGCGGAGGGAGCAGGGAGGAAGTGGGGTGGTAGCGAAAATGGAGAGACATAAAAAGACTGGCAGTGTATTGGTGCCACAAAAGGCTGTGTAGTGCTGGCATCTGAACAGGTAGAGGCTACAAGGGTACGGGCAATGATTAACAAAACTAGGGGCCAGGAGCATTACAGGAATGTAGGATATATTACAGGGAGAGTTCCCACCTGCACAATCCAGAAAAGCTGATGATGGTGGGAAGGATTCAAATGGCACAGGTTGTGAAGCAGACACTGAAATGAAGACTGTTGGGTTGGGTGGTGTGCTCAGCAACAGGTGGTCCAGTTGCTTCTTGGTCACAGTTTGTCAGCAGCCATTCATGCAAACAGGCAGCTTGTTGGTTGCCATACCCAAGTAGAATGCAGCACGGTGGTTACAACTTAGGTTGTAGATCACATGACTGGTTTAATAGATAGCCCCGCCTTTGATAGGATAGGTGATGTTTGTGACCAGACTGGAGTAGGTGGTGGTGGGAGGATGTATGGGACAGGTCTTGCATCTAGGTCTATTACAGAGATCTGAGCGATGAGTCAAAGGGTTGGGAGCTGGGATCATGTACAGATGGACAGTGGAATACCACTGTGGGAAGGATATTGGGTAGGACATTCCTCATTTCAGGGCATGATGAGAGGTAGTTGAAACCAGGGCAGAGAATGTGATGTAGTTGCTCCAGTCCTGAGTGGTACTGAGGCGTGAAGGAAATGCTCCTCTGTGGATGATCGGTGGAACATGGGAGGTGGTGGGTGACTGGAGAGATAAGGCATGGTCTGACACCCCTCAGTATATTTCGACAGAGACCGCCCTACAGATGTGACTGCCACGGGGGGGGCTAGGCTGTATGGAAGGGCCTTCTTGGTATGGAGTACGTGGCAGCTGTCAAAGTGGAGGTATTGCTGGTGGCTGGTAGATTTGATTTGGATGGAGGTACTGATGTAGCCATCTTAGAGGTGGAGGTCAGCATCAACGAAGGAGGCTTGTTGGGTTGAGTGGGAGGAGGTGAAGTGAATGGGGAAGAAGGTGTTGAGGTTCTAGAGAAATGTGGATAGGGTGTCCTCACCCTCGATCCAGATCAAAAAGATGTCATCGATGAATTTGAATGAGGTGAGGGGTTTGGTATTCTGGGCATTTAGGAAGGATTCCTCTCGATGGCCCATGAACCAGTTGGCACAGGATGGTGCCCTGTGGGTGCCCATGGCCATACTCCGTATTTGTTTGCTGGTAATGCCTTAAAAGTAAAAGTAATTGTAGGTGAGAATATAATTGGTCATAGCAACTAGGAAGGAGGTTGTTGGTTTGGAATCTGTAGAGTATTGAGAAAGGTAGTGTGCAAAAGTGATAAGGCTATTGGCATTAGGGATGTTAGTATAAAGGTAGGTGGCATCAATAGTGATGAGCATGGCAACATGTGGTAAAGGAACAGGAACTGTGGAGAGTTGGAGGAAATGGTTGATATCTTTTGTATAGGAAGGTTGGCTGCAGGTAATAGGCAGAAGGTGGTGTTCTATGAGAGCACAGATTCTCTCAGTGGCAGCATGTAACCGGCCACAATGGAGCATCCCGGGTGGTTGAGTTTGTGGACTTTAGGAAACATGTAGAAGGTAGGAGTGCAGGGAGAGGTTGGGGTGAGGAGAGAGATTGACTCTGGCAAGAGGTTCTGAAATGGACATAAGGATTTGAGGGGAGACTGGAGATCCTGATTGATTTCTGGAATGGGGTCACTGTATTTTTGTTGGTGGATGAATCTGACAGCTTGCAGAGTTCTTCTGTCCGGTAAACTTTGTGGTTTCAAAGCCTTTGTCAACAGGTAGGATTATAAGATTGAGATCAGTTTTTAGGTGATGAATTGCAGTTCTTTCTGCGGATGTAAGGTTAGTTTGCACATTGAGAAATTTGGGGAATGATGGTGAGGCACACTTCCATGTTCAGAAATTCTGTAAAGTTAACAGGGGGTGATTTGGGAGCAGTGGAGGTGGGTCATAGTTGGATGGAGGAGTGAACTGAGTTAGGCAGTGTTCAACAATGGTCTTGGTTGAGTCCAATTGTTAGGGTTGGTGGTGAAAAGGTGTTTCCACTCTAGAGACTGGGAAGAACATGTTTGGTGATCTTCACATCTGATGATGCAAATTGTGAACTTCTCCATGAATATTCTTCCCTTTGTGAATTTCATGCACATCGCTCTTTTATCACCTCATTTTCCTAAGTAAAGCTAATTTTGTTGCCTTACTCTCAAGCTCCAGCATTCTCTAGTTTACGGGCACCGTTTTATAGAAACGACTGGTCAGCTCTAGAGCCACTTTGTAGCAGGAGATCGTTGCTTGCACACAAGACACCTGACCGTATTACACAATGCTGCTGCTTGTTTCTGAAGTGTAACATAGTCGGGTCTCGATTGCTGTTGGTCACTTCTGATGCTTGCATAGGATGTGGCCTTAGGAATTAAGCAGAAGAGAAGAGAAGAGCCAACCATACAGGGACAGAATAAAACCAGCATTAGCATGTGAGATTTCAAAAACTCAAAGGAAAGTCGTACGCAAAAAATTATACAGAAATTATCAACAACAAGGAAAACGTAAGCTAGTGGTGATGAAGCATACACCGTAGAGGAGAGGTGGGGTGGGAGAGGGAGAGGAGGGGGGAGAGAGGGGAGGGGGGAGAGGGGAGAGGGGGGAGGGAGGAGGGAGGGGGGGAGGGGGGGGGGAGAGAGAGAGAGAGAGAGAGAGAGAGAGAGAGAGAGAGTCAGAAAATAAGATGGGTTAAAGGGAAAATAGTAAGTAAATAAATTTTAATCATGAGACTGTAAAAGAAACAAGCTAGAACAGAGGGGCAGGGAGGGTGCAGAGAATATCAACAACAGACATCATTACCCAAAGCAGAGATACAGTTCAGTTGTCTTGCCAACACACAAAACATGTCCTGTCGTTTATGGCATATGACATTTCAAATGTACAATAATTCCTATAAGCAATATGGCTGTTCTAGGTAGCACTAAGCAAGTTGTGTGTCAGAGAGAGTCACCATATTGCAAGGAAATTACTTCATACAGCAAATCAGAATGTTGAGCCTAAATGCCAAAATTCATTTTCTACAAAAATAATCAGTTTTTGAAAATACAATTGGATAGATAAAAAATCTACTCACCAAATTGCGGCAGGAGAAACACATGTAAAAGTTAAGAAACTGTGCAAGTTTTTCGGAGGCAGTGGCTCTGTTTTCTGGCATAAGGGCTAAAGGCTGAGGAAGACGGATGAAAGAAAAGAACTGGTGAGATGTAGCGAACATATACAGTTCTGGAAAGTTGCCCAGCTCCAGGTCAGGGGTAACTTAACAAATGGGATGAGAAGGAAAGACTGATTGATGAGTCCCCAACAATCAATCTTTCCCACTCATCCCATCCAGTAAGTCTCCCCTGACCTGGGGTTCTGGTCGACTTTTGCATAACTTTACTTGTTCCCTAAGTCTCACCACTCCTTTTCTTTCATCTCTCTTCCTTGCACTTCAACCCTTATGCCAGAAGGAAGGAGGAGCCTCCGACTCTAAAAGCTTGCACATTTTCTTAACTTTTTACATGTTCTCTCCTGCTGCCACTTGGTGAGTAGGTTTTCTGTCTATCCAATTGTATTACTAAAGTAATTTTCTGCCTTTTATTAATGAACCCACTACTTGGGGAAAAAAGGGAGTAGGATCTCATCTGGAGTAATGTACTTTCCTTATAATTTATGACATTATTTGTCTGAAAATTGTTTCATTACCACTAACTAGTGCTTAGTGCTCATAAAAACAAAAAAGTACATACTCTTTCTAAATATAAGGTTAACTACAAGAGACAAAAGGCAACTCCGTATAACTGAAGTTTAGTAAATATGCACTTAAAATGAATTTGGATGAGACAAGAAGTAGAGAGTATACCTCCCAAGGAATGCCCTCCAGAGTTGAGTATGGTGACGTGCAAGATTTGAGTCACGCTCGCTGAACATCCGTGCTAACAGAGAAACAGCACCTAACCGTTCAGACTCCTGACTGCTTTTCAGCTTGCACTCCAACTGTGGGAGTACTGCAAGTAACACACTCGGGCATATATGGTTCAGTTCATATATGAGATCATAAACTTTTCCACAAATCTCCAACTGCTTTTCTTCTTTCCCCAGAATGAGCACATGATTGAAAAACTGCAATTAAGAGAAATACAATACATACAAGTTATTTACATTAAAATGACTACATCTGCAATGACCTATCAATATGATACAAAATCAGTGATGCCTAAAACAAAGGAAATAAGATTTACAGCTTAACATTTTGCTGATGAAATGGTCATCATGGATAGTGCACATGGATAGAAAAGGAAATAACCCCAAAAGAAGCATCTTCACTTTTGCTGGAACCTTAAGAACAAAGAAATATCAACAATGTTGAGAAACAAAATATTTTATGCAAGAGTAATCCATCGTAAGTTCTCTCTTACTAGAAAGATTGTGTGATACACGGGACAATAAGGAGTGTGAATTTAATCGCTTAATATATTATAGCATTTATTGCAAATGTATTAATATATTATAGCATTTATTGCAAATGTAAGGGCCCTTCCTTGTCAAATTGCCTAATTTTGAAACATTTTCCTGCTCGACCATTAGCGATTTCAGTGAAATTTTATGTGAACATTCGCACATGTCTTCAATGAACACTGAGACAGTTTAACATTTATTGAAGCAATACTGGCCAAGATATAGTCACTTGTTTGACTTCATAAGCAACTTTGCACAGAGTGAGCATGAATTTCTGGCAACTTTCAGCTGTTATATCGCAGGCAATATTTCGTTGAAAGAAATTTATGTGTTCTCTTAAGAATAAAAATAAAAAGAATTTTATGAGCTATATTCAGCCAGAAAATTTTACGCAAAATAACCCAAAAAATCAGAAGCCGATAAAAGTTCAAAGTCTGGCCTCTTACGTCTCAGGTACTAACAGTATGACGAATGCGACACTTGGCATGCAGCAAGCTAACTACACAAGATCCTCAAATATAAAATTTAATTTATATACCTTTTTCCAATGCTAAATAAATTAAGTGCAGAAATGAAAGATTTTGTAAAAAGGTAAAAAATGTGATGTTTTCACCTGATTTTGCAAAAAATTATGTTCTACAAAACTTTCTAAAGTGGCCTCATTAGTAGTATCATGGTTTTAACTGCAAAGAAAAAAATGCATTCGATTATCCAGTGCAGTCAAAGTTGGGAGCAGAAATAATGGCAGGGAAAAAATGCAATAGAGCTCACAGAGAAAACAAACGCTGAGTGTGATGATGATGTTTTGGTTTGTGGGGCGCTCAACGGCGTGGTTATCAGCGCCCGTACAATTACCCAATCATTGCTCAGTCCAATTTCGCCACTTTCCTGGATGATGATGAAATGATGAGGACAACACAAACACCCAGTCATCTCGAGGCAGGTGAAAATCCCTGACCCCGCCGGGAATTGAACCCGGGACCCCGTGCTCGGGAAGCGAGAACGCTACCGCAAGACCACGAGCGGTGGACACGCTGAGTGTGAAACTTATATGCAACAGCTCAGTAGCACAAGGATGTGGAATACAAAATTTCATTCACCTACTATTTTCAATAGTTTAATTGTTTACAAATTTGACAACAACACATTGTTCCGAAGGAGACTAGTTTTGAAATGTTGACAGAAGACAGTATTTATAAAAGTTTCCAATACATCGTATTTTCAAAAAAAAAAAAAAAAAAAAAAAAAAAAATTCGTCTTGCCACCAAATCTGTAGACTACTGGATAATAGTAGGTGAATGAAATTTTGTGTTCCACATCCCTATGCTACCAAGCTACTGTGTATTAATTTTATGTTCAGCATTTGTTTACTCTATGATATATAGGGATCCGAAGTCTACATTTTTTTCCATGACATGATTCCCGTGCCAGCTCCGATTCAAATTATCTAGCATTGACAGCCCACGATGGATAATCAAGAATTTTTTTTTTCTTTGCAGTTAAAACCATGGTCTTTCTAATAGGCTCAGTTTGGGAAGTTTTGTAGAACATATCTTGTTGCAAAATCAGATTGAACATACCGCATTTTTGACCTTTTTACAAATTCTTCAATTAATTTGTTCAGTACTCGAAACGGGTACATAATAAACAAAATTTTACATTTACGACCCTTGTGTTGTTAGATTACTACATGCCAAGTTTCACATTCATCATGCCTTTAGCCAAATTTGAAGTTTTTTGGACACTAATTTTTTTGGTAAATTCTGCCAAAAATTTTCCAGCTGAATGTGGCTCGTAAGATTCATTTCATTATTATTCTTAAGACAACAAAAGTTGTACAAGATAGCCATATTTCATTCTTTACAACAAATTATTGCCCAAGATAACAGCTTGAAATCACCAGAAATACATGCTCGCTCTGCACAGTCGCGCATGGAATCAAACGAGTATATCCTGGCCTGTGTTGCTTTCGCAATCATTAAACTTTACCAATGTTCATTGGAGACACGTGCGAATGTTCACATAAAATTTCAGCTAAACCCTTCATGGTCTTGCAGAGAGGCCTCGGTGGGTTGATATGGAATGACCTGAAACATAATTACCCAGATCCATTTGAGAGTGGTAGCACACATACTGTGACAACATATATACAAGAAAAAATTACTTAATTCAGACATATCACAAAGTCTGCCTCACATATATCCCAACACAACACATCAAATGAAAGAGTCATAACATGCAACCATTCCACATATAGTCAGTTTACTTCACTGGCAGATCTCATCATTAGCAGATACATCAAGTCTCTGATAGTTGCAGGACTCAGCTGTTCTATACTTCATGTCAAATTAAACACCTTTCAGTCATCTAGTTTCCAAACTTATTTTATTTGGCTACTAGTTTCAGCGTTTTACTATGCCATCTTCAGACCCGCGAATAACGAGCAGGAAGATTCTAACTCGGTTCTGATCAAAACAGGGGCCAGCAATACTGATATTTGTAGATTTTTGCTATAGTGAACACTTCAACCATCATCTGCCGACTCAGACTCAGAACTGGTAGATGATGGTTGAAGTGATTGCTATAGCAAAAATCTACTAATACCAGTAATGCTGGCAGCTGTTTTGATCAGAACCGACAATGAATTTTCCTACACATCGGTCAGAGGCCTGAAGATGATGACGTAAAATGCTAAAACTGGTAGCTAAATAAAATAAGTTTGGAAACTAGATGGCTGAAAGGTGTTTAATTTGACATCCCTTAGCAGATACAGCTTAATAGAATGAAATGGAAGTTTATTTCACAGTGTGGGGCTCAATCCAGAATACTATTGAATATTTGACAAATCTTGTCCCCCCCAGTCTGATTTTTTTCTCTCCTCTATTAACTGAAGCTGCCCATGTTCAAATAACCATTAAAAGTAGGATGCCTTTGAAAATACTTATTGCCCTGAGGTTACAGGATATTTTAGACAGTTATTTTTCGGTATCCATAATCTTAGTACTTCATGTTTTGTGTGGTAAGTTTGTAGAAGCAAAGCGCACAAAATAAACATCCTATTTGTGATACGGAAAATATGTTATTGGGGCAATATTTCCCAAATAGAATATCCAATTTGTTTATAGGAGTTGGTTTTAAAAAGATGCTGGAAGAAACATGTCGCCCACCATGTGTGCAAACAAGAAAACATTTGCAAAAAAGGCATACTGTACTAAATTTTTACATAAAAATGACATTTCAGAATTAAAATTAATGTGTTCTATTCAAATTAAACATGCATTCATATGTATTACACTGTGAACAAGTATTTCAAGTTTGTGGGTAGTAGAGTCAAAGAAACGCAGGTCAGTGTTTGCAAAGCACAATGCAGAGCACTGATTTACAGACATGCAGCATGTTAGGGCTCTTCCTGTTTCTCTGGCATAAACACAATGACGGCACCACCCTGTCCTGGTCTTCACGTTCCCAGGAAATACTCAATTTGGGGGTTTGGGGAGGAGGGGGGGGGGGTTTGAAGGTTTTATTACTTCATCACTAATGGACAGAAAACTATTTTTATGAAGTTCAGGATTTACTGTTTCAGATTAAAATTGTCTAAACAGCAACGAGTCAGAAGTTCGGGGATATCAAGTAACAGGTAATCTAACTTCACTGAAATATCATTCACAATACATCAGTCAGTTTCCTAACAGAAAAATTGAAGGTAGAATGTTACATCAAACCTCAGTCACAGACAGTACATTATTTATTTTTACTTAAAAATATGTATCAACACTTACAAATATAACTATCAAGTAGTAAAAAAACAATGCGGCCTTTAAACTTACAGTCTGAATGTATGGTTCCAGTGTATCACTACATTTAATTACCAACTCCTTAGCCAAAAGGTATGCGTTCTTTCGTTGAGTCTTATTTGGTTCCACAATGTTCATAAGTATAATATTCAGGAGCTCATTAGAGACCAAATCTGACTCAGTAATAAGTGGACATAGTACATCCAGCATAAAGCTCTTCACTTTACCAGAGTGTTCATCACTACAAGAGAAAATCATCCTGATATGATACAAGCATTTTTGAAGTTTATAAGTTTCAAAATAAAAAAAAATATTGATAAAATTTAATACTTTAGTTGTTCTTAATATTCGTAAGAAAAGTTTATATTTAATTTCAGTTATATTAATGTGAAATTTATGTTGCAATCTGAATAATTCTGTTTATATGTAAAGGTGTGACTAATTACTGTATATTTCGCAACAGAAAATACACGAAGTTACGCTAATATACATAAAATACTGTACAGCTACTTACTAACTCAAAAAATAGTATTCTGTTGTTTCTTAAAATGTATGGAACTCGACAATACAGCCAAATAGGTCTAAACACTACAAAGAGATATAACAAAATTTATTTTGATTCTTACATTCTAAATGACTTGGTACTTACTTGACAATTCTGAACATAAGTGAGAAAAGTTTACAAAATATTTCTTGGCAGTCATCCAACTCAAAACACATGTTAAATGACTTGACGTATGCCAAATTCTCCAAAAGATAAAAATAGCGCTTGAAAGCAGGATCTTTTGGATCTTTCAATCCTGACAACTGCTTTATGAGGAATAAGAAGATTGTCTGAAAATAACAGAAGACAACATGTTATGGCCTTCAGTGTGTATATTCATTTCCTACTCTTCCTAAAAGTACACTTAAAATTGTATTACACAGCAACGCTTTGGTTGTGTACACAAAATGATATGAAAATTAAATGCAGTTCATACATAAACAAGACAAAAACAGAAAAGTATGACATATTTGAAACCATAATATCACAACAGAACTCTGTACAATAGTTTCACAATGGAGAAATTTAAAATAATGTTCAACGGTAAGTGAGTTGACGATAAACTCAAGAGCAGACAGAAAGTTCATACACAATTAGCAGAATAAAATATCTGAAATAAAAAAGGGTTAAACTGTATAACTAGGCTAAACTTAACCCAGCAGCACAAATAACACATTCAGCACAAAATAGACATAAATACAACTCAAAACTATGAGGGTTGAATGAAAAGTAATGCCTCCACCTTCATTAATTGGGTTTGGGTGGGAATATTTTAATAAATCAAATGCAGAAATAATCCTTAGAATGTGGTCTTTAATTACCAATATTCACTTTTCCACAGTCACCAGCCAATTGTATAAATTTCTGCCAACAATGAACAAATTTACTGAAGCCATCACGGAAGAAGTTGACACTGTTTCTGCAACCACAGTCACAGTTCTCTCAACGTCTTCATCAGAAGCGTAAGGATGTCCCCACAGATCATTTTTCATTACTGGGAACAGATGGAAGTCAGATGGTGCTAAATCTGGACTGTATGGAGGATGCCGTACGGTGGTGAGCTTCAGCCCCTTCCCTTTCCCTTTCAGACGCTTGTTAGCCATTGTTTCAGAGTTCGCAGCGTTGTGATGTAATGATCTGAATTTATTATTGTTCCACGATCAAGGAAATCAACATGGATAACACCTTTATCAGTAAAATCTTCCGGGCTAAGTTGCCGTGGTCGATCTGTAGAACTTCTTCTTCCTGACGTTTCGTTCTCAACTACGGAGAACATCTTCCGAGGTGAGTCGACGACTGGCTGTTAGGAGCTGGGGCCGCCGCTTATATAGAAATCATAGGGGGCGCCACCACACGTCACGTGGCGTCGATGTGCAGCTATCTCTGGCTATCGTTTGTTCTCTCGATTGCAGGCAATCGATTGTCACGTGATTGATGCAACGTCGACCGCCATATCTTATCCAATTTTAATCCTTCTTCTTTACGATTAAAATTGTATTGATGTTTGTGGATTTCAATTGCCTCTCTATACATACGTGTATAATAGTGTGACGTCCTCGCTAGCACGCTTGTTTCACCAAATTTTATTTCGTGATCTCCATCCTTAAAAACATGTTCCGCTACAGCCGATTTGTCGATATGTCCCAAGCGACAGTTTCTTTTGTGCTCCGTCAGCCGTGTATTGACGCTTCTTTTTGTAGTTAGGGCCAATAATATTTGTGAACCAGGCTACTTGAAAGAAGAACTAAATCATTTACGAATGGCCTTTGCGAAAAATGGTTATACGAAAAACGAGATTAACCGAGCACTTCACCCAAATAGAAAAATGCCTAAAAATAGGAGACAGCAACAACCATCAGCTGGAAAAGTATTTCTTCCGTTCATCCATAATATCACGGATCGCATTGGAAAAGTACTAGCCAAGTTTCAGGTAGAGACCATTTTTAGACCTACTAAGAAAATTAGTGAATGCCTAAGATCAACAAAAGATGCTCGTCACCCCCTAGCCACCCCAGGGGTATATAAAATTCCGTGTAGTTGTGGCAGGGTTTACATAGGAACTACAAAAAGAAGCGTCAATACACGGCTGACGGAGCACAAAAGAAACTGACGCTTGGGACATATCGACAAATCGGCAGTAGCGGAACATGTTTTTAAGGATGGAGATCACGAAATAAAATTTGGTGAAACAAGCGTGCCAGCGAGGACGTCGCACTATTATACACGTATGTATAGAGAGGCAATTGAAATCCACGAACATCAATACAATTTTAATCGTAAAGAAGAAGGATTAAAATTGGATAAGATATGGCGGTCGACGTTGCATCAATCACGTGACAATCGATTGCCTGCAATCGAGAGAACAAACGATAGCCAGAGATAGCTGCACATCGACGCCACGTGACGTGTGGTGGCGCCCCCTATGATTTCTATATGAGCGGCGGCCCCAGCTCCTAACAGCCAGTCGTCGACTCACCTCGGAAGATGTTCTCCGTAGTTGAGAACGAAACGTCAGGAAGAAGAAGTTCTACAGATCGACCACGGCAACTTAGCCCAGAAGATTTTACTGATAAAGACGCCGGCCGTGAAAGCCTACATGGAATGGATAACACCACCTGCATTCCAGAACATTGTGGCCATGATTTTTCCAGCTGAGGGCTGCGTCTTGAATTTCTTTTTCTGGGGCGAGTCTTTGTGTCGACATTCCATATACTAACGTTTCATCTCCGGGTCTTACTGGTGTACCCACATTTCGTCTCCTGTCACAATTGGATGGAGAAAGGCACCACTTTCATTCTCGTAATGCGAGAGGAGTTCCTGGAAAATTTCAAATCTGTGTGCTTTCATTTCAGGAGTCAGCACCCGGTGAACCCATCGTGCACAGATCTTCCGAGAGCCAAGCAAAGCAGTAATGTGACCCACACGTTCTTGTGAAATGCTGATTGTGCTTGCGATTTCTCTCCGAGTGATACGACGATTGTCCTGAATCAATCTGTCAATATCTTGCTTCAGAAACTCAGTGGCTACTGTCACAGAATGTCCAACTCTTTGTGTGTCATGTAGGTCAGATGTTTCCGCCTCAACATCTTTAAACTTACTCACCCAACGACGCACAGTATTCACATCAACACAATCACCATAAACCACTTTCATTCTCTGATGAGCCTCCTTTGGGGTGACACCTTCTGCTGTCAAGAATTTAATGACTGCACGTTGCTTACATCGCATTGACCAACCATCAGTGCAGGGTTCCATACTTTACACTGTAACCACACAACCATTCACTGCTAAGACTTCGTGCCAACTGGAGCTGTAGAGAAGAAGCTACGGAACAAGTCAGTACCTGACAAATACCAATGCTGCCAACTGCTGAAGAGTTACGAAGGTGGAGGCATAACTTTTCAGTCAATCCTCGTAATATTAACATCAATAACCAAGTTTTAGTTATATTGTAACTGACAATGTGGTAATCATGAAGTGAACATTGTATTTACTAACAATAAGAGCATGCAGCAATTGTATTTTTGTATTCTTTTATATTCATTGTAAATGAAGTTGAGAACTCAAATGTCAATCTGCCTATGCAGTTTGAAGCAACTCTCAAAAATCCATGAGAAAATTGAATCATAGTGAAATCTGTGGGACTGAAATCCAAGCCATATGCCACAGAATCTCAATTACTCTCTAGACTCCATTAGTCATTGATGCAGTACAGCTCCAAAAGCTTATCTGAACGTGCCATAACATGTTCCTAAGTTTCATCAGAAATAACAAAGCATGAAAAAGTAAGAAATCAAAATAATTTCAGATGCCAAGAACAAAGCAAAGTCTCATATCTTCACTGGTCATAAAACTAGAAGATAACTCCAGAGTCATCATTGTATGATTATGTCAGAGATGGTGTGGTGTTCTGACCACTGTCAGTAATGAAAAATTGCATTAGGCATACTTTGTATAACAGATTTACTTTTAAAATTTCACACAAGAAATTCATATTGTGACTTATCAATAATTTTTGCAGTCACTTGGATACATTTTTTTCTTGTATGTTCTTGAGTCTGATAAATTTTTATTTTTCTGAATAAAAACTGTAGTGAAACATTCGTGACATGTATGCTAACTAACTAACAACGAGCAGTGAATGAGAAAATGATAAAATTAGCAAATAATGGATAAAAGGTACCCAAAAAAAGAATATCAATGGCAGCACTACGAAAGAAGAGTAAAATAGAACTGGTTTCAAGAGCAAATCTACAGGATAGAAAGTGAGAATATACCAAAAAAAGAACACACACCTTAACCTGTTCTGGATCCTTGTATGGAGCCTCTGGTGCATATACCCTGAGGACATCTGCAATACAGCAAGCAATGAGTAACTGGACATCTCGGCTTGGGTGATGCAAAAAGTAGTCATCAGCCAGATGTAATGCCAATGGAATGTACTGTTGATACATGCCCTCATCTTGGTCCATTGCTTGCAATGTATGCGCCAATGTCTGCAAAATAATAATTATGAAATAAATCTGTGTCACAAAATTTCTGAACTAAGAAACACAGGCCCCTATCACACTGAATTTCAAGAGAAGACAACAGTTCAAGTGATTGCTGGTAAGTAAAGCAGTTATCAATATGTAGACTTTTTTATTTTTTATTTATTTATTTATTTTTTGAGCACTACTGTGGTTTACAAGGCACTGTCCAATTGGAGGTGGTAAGCTATTCCCTTCCTCCAACCTTCGAACTCACACAGCCAATTATAGGGGAACCTACAATATAATGCAGATTATGAAGCACTGTGCAACTCACCATTTTACACATCAACAAACACTGCTGGAGGTAAAAGAAGTGGCAAGTGACACATAAAAATCATAGGTCTGTCTGGCAATCAAACACAAGACCTTTGGATTAGTGATCAGTTTGTTCGTATAGCATCTGAACCGTGACAGGTAAAAAGATCATTCTTTCACACTAGCTCACAGCACTGCTGAACATGAATATACATAATACCCACAAGTAAAACTTCTTGAAGCATTAATTTTTTTTGCATACCATCATTATTTTTCAAACCATTTCAAGCAGTGGCCACCTGAAATTTCTCTCAAGAAAATTTCAGCTAACAAGCTGATATGTTACAATGATTATTACACTAATAAATAATAGTACTAAAATAAAATATAACACTATAAGGTTATTTCTTGGGATATGTAACACACTGTATCCTGAGTAGTAACATTTCCGTGTCAGTGTCTCATATAGCTTTCTTTTAAGTGGCTCTAAATTCATCTGTATTAAATTGTTCCCTTTTAATTTATCACTAATTTTCATTCCCATGCACTGAGGTCCCTGGGCTCACAGTTGGACGCAGTCGGTGGGAAGCATGAAATTTTCTTCGTTTCTAATACCATGTGAATGGACAAAATGGTTTCCCTCATATAATTCATGTATGATGTACAAAAATATAATAATCTCATATGTATAGGGATGGCAGATTTAATATTTTAAGTTTTCTAAACAAGGGACACCGTGATTTTTTATGATTTGCAATGCAAATACTTCGAGTGATTTTTTTTCTGCATTTTTAGTATCCGCACTATGTTTGTCGAGTTGCCCCAAAAAACCATACTGTACCAGAATGAGATTTTCACTCTGCAGCGGAATGTGCGCTGATATGAAACTTCCTGGCAGGTTAAAACTGTATGCCGGATCGATACTTGAACTAGGGACCTTTGCTTTTCACGGGCAAGTGCTCTACCAACTGAGCTACCCAAGCACGACTCACGCCCCGTCCTCACAGCTTTACTTCCGCCAGTACCTCGCCTCCTACCTCCTAGAGCACTTGCCCACGAAAGGCAAACGTCCTGAGTTCGAGTCTCGGTCCGGCACACAGTTTTAACCTGCCAGGAAGTTTCAATACTGTACCTAATAATGGATTCAATGTAGCTTGTATATGCTACTTTCTATGTGTCAGTGTCAGCTGCAGTTGATAAAATTTGCATTGCAAATGTAAAGATGCTCAGTTAGTTTGCTAGGCATTCAATGTGTGCCTGCCAGCTTAAACTTTTATCTATATTAAAACCTAAGAATTTGACTGAGTCAGCTCCTTCTATATCTTGGTTGTTGTGAACAATCTTAACCTGCTCACATTTTGACTGTTTCTTTTTGAATTGCATAATGTGGGTCTTAGATATGTTTAGATTCAACCCATTTAGCTGAAGCCAAGATTCTAAGGTAATGATCATAGATTTGGGAATTTTTCCCGAATCCAGATTTTCATCTAAGACATAAGTATCATCTGCAAACAGCACTGATGGGTAGCTGATATTTGATGGTAAGTCATTAACATAGAAGAGAAAGAGGACTGGGTCTAATATGGAGCCTTGTTGAGCCCCCCCACCCCCCCGAGATTTTTTTTTTTCAGTCAGAAAAATAATTTGCACCATTTAAAGAGATGCTAACTCTTTGCTTTCTGTTTAATACTTAGGACAATGCCGCTAATGCCATAAGTTTCAATTTTGTAAATAATCAATGCATGGTTTACAGAATCAAATGTCTTTGTGAGACCAAAAAAATTCCTGACACCTTATTTCTCTTGTCTAATAATGTACTTATTTTCTCAGTGAAACTATTCACTGCATCTATAGTGTTTTTCCCCTGCTGAAAACCAAATTAATTGTTTAGAATAACAGCATATTTTGCATTGACGTTTTGGATTTGGGCAACAGCACATTTTTCAAATATTTTACATATGACAGGGAGAACTGGGATAGGACAATAATTTCCCATGATCTATCTTGATCCCTACTTGAAGAGTGGTTTGACTTCTGCATATTTCACGACCTCTGGGAAACAGCCCGCTTCAAAACATCGATTTATTATTGAGCTAGTGGGTTTGAAATTTTATTGTATACTGCTTTAATAACTTTGGTGGGTATTCTATCCTAATTTGCAGATTTTTTGTTCCTTGATGTCAGAACAGCACTTTCTACATCCTCCACAGAAACTTTTAAAATTTTTGTACAGTTTTCAGAGTCTTCACTTAGGCCAAAGGGATTTACTTTGTTGTGATGACCTGTTACATCTACATCAGACTGTGCTACATTTATAAAGAATTCATCAAAGTATTCTGGTATACGAGTATGACTTGCAATAGCATGTCCTTCAATGTCAATTTTTGAAATTACTTCGTTACAGGCTTTAACACTAACTCAGATTTAATTACTGACCACACGGCCTTTGTCTTATTTTTATGATTTAAAATTAGCCTGTTATTTGCCAGTTGTTTTGCTGCCTTGGCAACTCTTTTAAATATGGTTTTATAGACTAATATATTCAATGAAATCAATATCTTTATTATGCAGTTGTCTTTTTTCTTATGCTGGAAATTTTTATGCCCTGGGTAATCCATATTAGGTTATTTGTCATGTTATTGCTGCAGAGTCTAGGTGGAAAAGTTTCATTAGAGACACCAAGAAAACTATTTAGGAATTTCTAAGTTTTCATCACTTGAGTTACAATGATCAAAAGGCCATTTTTCTCTTTTAGTTTCTTACTAAATATTAGCAAGTTTTCTTTGCTAAAGTTCCTACTCAAATGGATTCTCACTAAACACAGAGGTTTGTGATTTGTTATCATATTTTTGCTTGAGCTATTGCCTAGGCAATGAATCTCATTTGTGTCATGGGTGGGTGATGAATTTAGACTGGCACTGCTGTATGTAATACCTGAAATAAACCATTAGCAATTATGCACCACTGTGGCCTACACTTGGTATACAAATTTATCAACATGTAACAAGCAAAATATGACTACCAAATGGCCCAGAAGGAGTGAAGTGTGACAGCAGTCACAGAACTGACTCATTCATTGGGTGCATATGACACCAACATTGTACAAAGAACAAACAATGTACATGGTTCCGAAACTTCCTGGAAGATTAAAACTGAGTGTCAGAGCAGGATTCTAACTGCACTTTCCATGGGCAACACACTTACCAGCAGGGCACTCAGAAAAGCTTCAGAGAAGTTTGGCAAGATGGTGAGGGGTTATTGATCTATTACCTGTTGGCTTTGACCCAGGATGCTCAGTCGCCTTTTGTTTAACAATTTTTCTGACATTTCACCGGCACAAATGACTGGCATTGTCAAAGATTCAATCTCTATTGCTGTATCTGTTACCAGGAATGGAGGCTGAATCTCTGACAATGGCAGCCATTCATGCAGCGAAAACATCTAAAATATCAAACAAACAAACAAACTTCAGCCAAGGATCCCGAGACAAATGCGAATAGTCAACACATTATCAATATTATATCCTCTAATGAAATTTTTAAAGTTAATTTGCAAAATGTCACAACTATAACAATGGACTACTAAATGGGGTAGAAATTACATAGTGGACCCTTCTCATATTTTTCATTTTTTTTGTTCGATATATGGACGCAATATGCACCAAAACACTCAATCTCATCTGCAAGGCCACTGTAAAGGACTGATTAATTTTCAATGTTCTATATTTTCCAAATTATTAAATGTACAAATATTACTGGTGCATACGCAGAACTGTAAACTCACCGAGTATGCTGGCATTATGAGTGTAGTACCTTGAGAAAATGGTGACAAAACAAGGGGATTAATATATCACCTCCGCACTGATATTCAGCAACAAAGCAACCTTCCATTTATGTGGAAAGGTTATTCACCACACTGTAGAGTGTGGGGCACTGAAAATTCTCATGAAACTGTGGAACATCAACAAGAGTTACTGAAGGTTAATGTTCTCTGTGCAATGTCGCTGGCAAAGCTGTAAGGGCCATTCCTCATCTGTGAGAAGACTGTGATAGCTACTTCTTACCTTGATATGTTGGAGGAGTAGTTGTTTCCACACCTGACTGCTGATTCCAAGAATTTCATCCCCCAACAAGATGGGGCACCCACTCATTAGAGCGACAACGTTCATCGCTACTAAGTGACTAACTTCTGCTTCGATGGACTGAGCAGACCATGTTCATGTAATCCCAATGCCAAGAACACTGGAACAGCTCTTAGAATGCATCAATGCTGCTTTGATGACCACTCATAGTATGTTCCATGTAAAAAAATGGAATAAACTTGACTACCGCTTGGAGGAGTGTCATGCAAGCAGAGGTTTAAACTCCAGGTTGTAAACATAATACCTTGAAAATAATAGAAGTTATCAACTTCCAACACGACCTAGACCTTGGGCTACACTATAGATCATCACAATCGAGATCTTTTTCCCTGTGGGTTGGCGGGGAGGGGGGCACAGGGACGGGGGGGGGGGGGGGGGGGGGGGGGAGAGGAGGACGGTATTGCACCAACACACTACAGACCCAAAACTGATTTGAAAAGAGAGAAAACTCTCTTTGTCTTATTTTCACATTTGGTACTCAATATGCTATTTCCTTGTTTTTACGCCCCTTTTCTTCTAATATGTTGTTCTGGTGTTCAGTCCGAAGACTGGTATGATGCAGCTCTCCATGCTACTCGACCCCGTGCAAGCCTTGTCATCTCTGAATAACTACTGCAACCGAAATCCTTCTGAATCTGCGTACTCTACAAGTTTTAAACACCCCCCCCCTCCAATACTAAATTGGTGATCCCTTGATGTCTTAGAATGTGTCCAATTAACCAACCTCTTCTTTTAGCCTAGTTGTGCGAAAAATTTCTTGTCTCCCCTGTTCTGTTCAGTATCCCTTCATTACACTATCAACCCATCCGATCTTTTGTGTTGTTCTGTATCACCACACTTCAAAAGCTTCTCTTCTTGTCTAAACTGTTTATCGTACATGTTTCACTTTAACATGTAGTTACACTCCAGCAAATACCATCAGAAAAGTATTCCAAACACTTAAATCTGTATTTATTGTTAACAATTTCCTCTTCTTCAGAAAAAACTTTTCTTGCCGTTGCCAGTCTACATTTTATTTCCTCTTTACTTCGGTCATCATCACTTACTTTGCTGCCTAAATAGAAAAACTTGTCTACTACTTTTAGTGTCGAGTTTCCTAATCTAATTTTCTCAGCATCACTTGATTTAATTTGGCTACATTCCATTACCTTTGTTTTGCTTGTGTTGATGTTCATCTTATAGCTTCCTTTCAAGATGACACCCATTCCATTCAACTGCTCTTGCAAGTCTTTGCTGCCTCTGACAGAATTACAATGTCATTGACAGACCTCAAACGTTTTATTTCTTCTTGCTGAAAATTCAATTCCCACTCCAAATTTTTCTTTGGTTTCCTTTATTGTTTGCTCAATGTACAGACTGAATAACAACCCTGTCTCACTGCCTCCTCAACAACTGCTTCCCTTCTATGGCCCCTGACTCTTGTAACTGCCATCTGGTTTCTGTACAACTGGAAAATAGCATTTTGCTCCCGGTATTTTACCCATGATACCTTCAGAATTTCAAAGAGAGTACTCTAATATAACTCTCTATAATTTTAACAGGTACAATGAGAGTAAATATCAAATTGAATAAGGTGGCTATTAAAAAGGCAGTGAGAGTTTCAAGCAAATACAATGTGATCTTCACATTTGCTGAATGAAACAAAACTATTGAAATACGCAGTGATGAGGACATCAAAAGATGAAAAGAAAATTCACTATGTAAGACAAACAACTGAAATCAATAAAAGTATGGAGAAAAGAAAACAACCTTGTGTTGGGTAGACATCACATTTCCATCAAGTTACGGCGGTAACAAACAGAGAAACTGTACTGAGTTTCCAAGATCTCCTTAAATACTAGAACAGTTCAAGAGATGCATTGGAAGCACAGACAGTTCATAATGATAACAATAAAATTCTGGAAGTAATGCTAGTTGAAGTATAGGAAGCCATTTGAGATATGAAGAAAGAGTAAAGGCCTGGAAGTGAAAATGTTTAAATAGAAATGGTGGAAACCGGATGAAATTACACAAAAGGAATTTATTCACAGAATGTCTGAGAAAGAAAATATTTTCTCAAAATTTAAACATTGCAGCAATCATTCTATTTCACAAGAATAGAGTGAGAAAAGACAAAATTCCACTGCCCCATGAATCTCCTATCCATAGTAATGGAATGGAAATGAAGTCACATGCTTCTTGACAAAGCATAGGGGAACGATGCAGGAGACCCGCACTGCCATACTAGGCAAGGTCATAATAAAGGTGGTTTATTCACTAAAACTATATGCATCTCTGAAATTGCTTCCATCAGGTATCATCGGAGTACTGAAAATGTTAGAAGTGAAAAAAGTTGGTCAGAGCAATCTATTCACTGCTGCCCCAAAGGAAATTTTCACTTCATTCCCTGGAGATGCACAGGACAGTATAAATCTATTTGTGTAATAGTAAGGATGTTTTTTTAGAATAATACATGATTTATTACCTTAAAAAAAGTATACCTATCTATATTAATCACCCAAGCATTTGCTGGATGTGATTTAGGAAAACCACAGATACCTAAACAAGGATAGTCAGAGTATGAGCCTGCATTCTCCTGAATCTGAGGCCAGTGTCCTACAAATGAACTACTTCACTTGGCTTATATATAATGTACGGTCTTCTTAAGCCCATTCATACTTGGAATATTTCAGTTTGATAAACTGGGAACTAGTTACTCATTGTAAACTGGATCTTTCAAAATGTATCATTCAATGCAACACACACACACACATATTTGCAGATTATTGCATGACCACAACTATGTTGCTATGCCTCTGTTACAAATTCACATCTTTCTCTGTGCCTTTAGTGCAATTATATCTCGACACTGAACTGAAGAACCTAATATACCTAATTTGAAAGTAGGCCTGGAAATCAATTCCAATGCCACAGTAATTTTAATTCGAAAGTTGGGAGAAGGCAAGGGCATAACACTTCAAATGTGAACATTCAATGAAGGCATGCAATGTTGAAACCAACATTACAGTTAAGGGCAATTTTTTAAGTACTTAACAGATGCTTATATTTAAAAGAGTACAAGTTAATAATGTAGTCACTGAACTGCCTTAAAAGTTTTTGTATTTAGGGTAGCTGCTGTAAACACAATTTTCAAACTAAGCTTCCATTTCAGTGAGAAAAAAGCTTATAACCAATGATCTATTATTAGTTTTTATTTGTGACAGTGAGGCTTGGGACTTTTCATGCAAAAACATCACAACAGAGGGCTGCTTAGTGAACAACGAATAAATGCATAAAGGAAATTACTAGGAAAGCAGACAAACAAATGAATACAGGAGAAAACAAAAAAAATTGGTTTTGCTGTCCACTATTTTATTTCTGAACACCAGCATTAGCTAATACTACTTTTTGTACTCCTGCAACTCTCCTTACGGGCCTACACAAAGTGAGGTAACACAGTGATTAAAGGCCTGAACTCTCATTGGGCTGAAGTGTGTTCATGGCTCCACACCATCATTCAGACTTAGATTGAAATGAATGTTGAAATGATCCCTTTGGAACAGACGTAACTTATTACCTTCCAAATCCTTTTCCAGTCCCAAACTTCTGACCTATCTTTAATTAACTTTATGTTGATTGGAAATCTTAATCCTCCTACAGTATCCATATCCAAGGAAAGATATGTCACACTAAATTAAATAAACTTACCCATACAATCAAATGTACTGATATACTCATTTAAACTTACTTTGAGCCTTCTAATAAGTTCATCCGGACCAAGGTCATCAGTGACTGGCCGGCAGCCCTGAGGGTACACTATATCATGTGGCATCCTTTTTCCTTAGAACACCATCCACAACCTATAAATACAACAACACAGAAAACGTAAGTGGCAAACAACAAAGCCCACCAACAAACATTAAAATTTAGTCTTTCTCCTACACTCACATGTATGAAATTACATAACAGAACATAAAAACATAAAAATCAGCCAACTAGGGGGAAAGAACATAGCAGTATGGCAACAGAGAACACTTGGTAGCTACATTATACCAGTATCCACCAAAATCAGACATCCTAGCTCTCAATCATTCACCTACAGAATGAGGAAAAAAATAATTTCCCCTGCACATAACTCACTAATCTCGTTTGCAAGGTTTCTTTGATAAGTTCTGCGTCTGCTTGGAAAGAAACATACAACACAGCAATGGTGTAGAATAGGTAGCACTAGTCTCTCATATGCTGTTTCTTGAAAATATGTCTTTCATATTGCTTTCCCAGATGATGAAGAGAAGATTTCACAAGATCTAAAAATTTATAGGATTGTAGCCAGGTGACATCTTTTACAACTGCCAAAGATGCCATGTAGTTGCATTCCCATAAGTTGTATGATTATTTTATTCACCAGGAGGGACTCCGGTTTCACAGAATCTAAAAGTTTGTGAATAAATCATAATCTGATGTCCCTCATTAATGATATAATCTGATACTAACTACTGTACAGAACAGCACAACTAGTGATGAATCAGAATAATGATGAGCCTATTTAACATGAAATATTATGGTTAGAAAAAAGTGACAACTGTACAATAGTGTAGCTTATATCAAGTTTGTATACTCAAAGCTGAAAATGTTAAGAATACAAGAGGAACAAAAAGTTATAAAACAGGATGTGATAACACTGCAAGCATTGCAGTTAACTGTATGGAACTACTTCCAAACAGACTGAACAAAACCACACAGCTACTACATATACAACAGAAAATTCCAGGGAAATATGGGAGCGTCCGATCCCGCCCGTCTGCTTTGACCGATGACGTCACAAATATGGCGGAAACAAAAACAAACACACACACTTTCCACAAGGAGCCTAATGACAGTAACGGGACAAGTGCGGGAAATGGGGTGTTTTGGGGGGGGGGGGGGGGGGCAAACTAAATATAAACAAATTTAGACACCTTGCGTAGCTACAACGTGTAAGTGAAGACAGCCATGCACGAATACCCACCCACCTCCCCAGGGGTCGTAACCCCTGCAGCCCATAGAAGATAAAGATGCTTCAGTAGCTGATTAGTGTTTTTTGTCTTTTTTAAAAAAAATCTCACGGGATAGAACGAACAGATCAGAAAGATAAATATAATAAACTAAAAAAGAAATTGGAGGAAAAGATAATTAAAATAAGTAATAAGCGTTTTTAAATTAAAAAAAAAAAAATTTCACAAGACAGAACGAACAGATCAGAAAAGTAAATAAAATAAGATAAAACAGAACTGGAGACAGCCACACTCAAACCAAACTCCGCGCCGTCATGACGTCACACACGACAACACCCTTACATCACGGGTCAAAGCCGACGTGTGGGATCGGACGCTTCTGTCGACCCAATTCCAGAATGGAATTATGTATAAGATGGTAGACTGCTATCCATCAAGTACTAGCATTGGGAGGCAACAGTGGCAGAGTATTTTGTTAGATCTCATTCCACCAGGCAGCAGTAACAGCTGTGTATGATGTTACTAACATTGACAAAGGACTTTACTGATGGGCCCTACATAATACCTGATCTTCCGTCTAGTTACGTGCCTGACCACCAGTTGATGTGTACTGTATTTAGTGGATAGTTATCTATTTTTGTATACCTATTATGTTTCTATGTATGGTAGTTAAAACTAAACTTGCTTCCTCAAAGAAGTATTTGGACAGAAATTGTGCAATAATATGAGCATGTAACTGGCATTCTTTAAACTCAAATTTGCCACAGATTGTTGTGTACATCAGAAACACGAAACCCACTCTCATCCTGCTCCACACTCAGTCACTACCTCAACTCAAGGTTGTATACCTCCTAGTTAGATCTGTCACATTTATGGGTGAAGGGTACCAAGGGTGTTACACATATATCTAACTAGGGCCTATGCCCTCATGGTTTTAGGGCTATTATGCGACATCCATTTAACTATTAAATGGTCATCTTTATGTATGCTGTTTTCTTAAAAAATCATTTTACGTTTATGTCAATGTCATAAGATACATAATTAACCTAGCTTTTTCTACAATCCAGCAAACTCCAACATAAGAGAAATGTGATGTAAATAACAAACGCAAAGAACGACTGACCAAATAAATGGCTATGAGGAACAGGAAAAACAATGAAATTTGCTGTCATAAAACACAACACTAAACACTATATGCGTGGGCGCTGTAGCAGCAGCTCTGTACGAACTGAATACACGATAAAAGATTGTGATGCGTCGAATGTGAAATTTATAAATTGGGGTTCAAAAACGGAGTAGTGTTTTCCATAGCTTTTTGGAGTACACCAAAGTCTGAATTACGATGCACGTGTAATAAACACTAACAAAACATCACTAACAAATGGCACCTTTAATAATTTTACATTACTTAATAGGTATGTTGTTGACAACCAAGACTGATTCACAATACAAACGAAAGTTAAGAGTTTTCTAGCGTCATTTGTTTTTATATTTACTGACGTAAAACACTTGAAGTCTGACACCAATGAAATTAACATCCATTTGCTGCAAGATCAGTTTTATCCCAATTTCAAGTTTGTTTATACCTCGTGTTTGCCGAACATCAATATATATGGGTCATAAACGATTGCTAATGAACGATCATCTGCAAAACAAGCAACTAACGCAAAATGTTAAGCTTCAAATGAATCTAATGTCACCTCAAATATGGCATTACCTCAAATACAACATGCAGTCTTATCTTTCCTTCAACTGTATACTAATAGATGTCAGAGAACTGTTATTTAATCATAAACACCAATTTCACTCGGTATCATCTTCACTTCCACACTGTGTTTCGTCAACATCTAGCTAAAGGGAAAAATATGCGATACGTATATTGTTTTTACACAATCACACGATCAAACAGACGAATGAAAACAACACACTTTACACCTAACATTAAAACTGCGGGAAAAATACACCCCTTCTGTAGCCACGGAACGCGAAAAACAGGGGCGCCAACACATTACCCAAAACCTGACGATCAATGTTATCTATGACATTGGGTATACAGACGCACTGTTTAATGTTTACTTGAGCGTAATTACGAACGCGGAAAATCCTCTTAATTATGGATATATTTTAATTTATTAAAATTATAGTCGCCTGATATATTATGATTTATCCCTTAAATACTACTACACGATGCGCTCACCATACTGATAAAAAAAATATATGTATAGAATAAAGCTTGAAATTAATAAACTATAAACACAAGGGAAAGTTCTACGATGTCATCCACGCATGTAGCCGAGTGAACCATCGTTACCACTGTAATGCTATTGACTAGTTAAGAACAAAGCTAAGCAAGGTCATTGACACCAAATTATACACCATTCTAATCAAGACATACGAAAATTATAGAATAACTGACGCAGCACTACTATAACCGAAATTATATTTGACTAATAGAAAACAAATGGTAGTTGATTAGTCAAATAAAAATTCTGGTCTCTATAAAGTAAGATATGGTAGCCTACAAGGATTTGACCTGTGCCTTTTCTTGTTTATAATCTACATGAATTCTTTAACAAATTTCTTGCTGTATTTAAGAGTTGCATATGTTAGCGGCACAATATTCCTCATATCACATTAGTGTGCGAATATTTTGGATAAATGAACGAATTCATGGTTGCAAAAGGCAGCTCAATAATTACAGGAAAATAAATTGATACTAGGCGATTTATCAGATACGGTAAGTATCACTATTAGATACTACCCAGTAACAACAGGGCGAATAACGCTGCAACAAAAAAATTAATAACTTACCCAGGGATATAAAATGTCTGACAAATATGAAAGTAAAAATTTAAAATAAACTAAAAAAGTTTCTCCTTATAACATCTGTTCTGTAGAAGAATTTCTGTTACTGTAATGTGTGAAAGGTGATGGGTAGGACTAACTAACATCTATAGATATTACAAATAAATAAATGTTCAGCATATAGCAACATTTAAAAATTAAGTTGCGATCTGTAAGTAAAATGATTTGTTCCACATCATTACGAATTATCATGCAAATGATCCATGAAACATTAAACTAACTAACATTAAAGGAAAAATACTGTAATACAATCGCATAAAATATACACTGATTAGCCAAAACCTTATGACCACCTTCCTAATAGCCAATCCAACTTTGACACAGGTAACAGCGGCAACACACCGTAGCATCAAAACAATGAGACCTTGGTAGGTCGCTGGAGGGAGCTGGTGTTACAAGTCACCTAATTGCCATAAATTGCGGGTGGGGGGTGGGGTGAGCTCTGACCCCGCATTCAATCACATCCCAGGTGTCTGATCTGGATCGGACCTGGCGAGTTGGAGGGCCAGCACAGCAACTGGAACTAGCCACTGTGTTCCTTCAACCATTCCATCACACCCCTAAGCTTGTGATATGGTGCATTATTTTACTGAAAAATGCCACTGCCGTCAGGAAGCAAGATCGTTATGAAGGGATGTACGTGGTCTGCCCAAGTGATTGTTCCCCAGAGCATAACGGAGTCGCCACCAGCTTGTCTCCCTCTTGCTATACCGGTGCCAAGGAGCTGTGCCCCTGGAAGACGACGGATTCGCGCCCTCCTGTTGGCATGGTGAAAGAGGTATCAGGATTACTCAGACTATACAATGATCTGCCATTGCACTAAAATCCAAACTGAGGGTCATGCGGTCATTTCGGTTATAACTGTCAATGGTTAACACAGGCACAAGCATGGGCTGTCGGATGCGGAGGCCCATCATAAGGAATGTTCAGCACACTGTGTGTTCAGACACACTTCCACTCTGCCCAGCATTAAAGTCTTATGTTAGTTCCACCACAGTTGGCCGCCCCTCCTCTTTTACCAGTCTGCCCAGCCTACGACATCCAACACCTGTAATGAGGGGTGGCCGGGCAGCCTCATGACATCTGGACGTGGTTTCACCTTGGTTTTGCCATGGTGAAAACACTCGCTCCAGCACTACTCGAACACCTGACAAGTCGTACAGTTTCCGAAATACTCATGCCAGTAATCTGGGCATCACAATCTGCCCTTAGTCCAAATCAAATAGATCACATGCCTTCCTCATTCTACACACGGGCAGCACACTCACTGAGACTACATTCACCATGTGTGTGTCTGGCTAGCAGGCAATCCTCGCCAGGTAACCATGCTATCGTCTGACGAATAGAGTGTTGGAAGGGTTCTGGGAAAACACACTACATCTATATAAGAAAGCACATCCAAGACGCTAGTGCAATAAATTCTAGGCATGACAGAAGGCACTGACATCAAAATCCATTACTATGTATAACGCTCTGCACATCACTGTACAGTACGTGACAAAGGATAAATTTTAGTCATATTATGGGTTTTCTTCTCAAAATGGTTCAAATGGCTCTGAGCACTATGGGACTTAACTTCTGAGGTCATCAGTCCCCTAGAACTTAAAACTACTTAAACCTAACTAACCTAAAGACATCACACACATCCATGCCCGAGGCAGGATTCGAACCTGCGACCGTAGCGGTAGCACGGTTCCAGACTGTAGCGCCTAGAACCGTTCAGCCACTCCAGCCGGCGGTTTTCTTCTCTTCCATTCGCATGCTGAGTAAGACAAAAATGTATTTATGTCTATGTACGCATAAAACACCTCTTATCTGTTTTTGTGAGCCCTACATGAGATATATGATGGTGACAGCATAGTGGTCACATAGTCTTCATCGAATACAGTTTCTCTAAATTTACCAAAGAGAGTTTTGGATAACTACTGTTTCTACCTTCTAAGAATTCCCGTTTAAATTCCCCAGGCATTTCTGTAACACTTTTTATGAACCTAGCAGCACGTCTCTAAATTCGTTTGATGTCGGTTATTGTGGGTAATTGATAATGACTCCAAATATTGGAACAAGACCCTAGAATTGATTGCACTACATTTTAAATTGAATTTCCTTTAGGGAAGCACTAAATTTTACAAGAATCTTTCCAACATATCTAAGTTTTCTTTTCGCCTTAGTTCTCATTTAAAGAAAAATTATATTCATTATACCAGTTGCAAATGTTGTCCAAATCCTTTACATCACAGCATAGCACCGAATATTCTTACTGCTCATTCACACGCAACGAGCTGCCTGCAAAGATATCTGTACAATAGTCTTTGCATACAACAGATCGCTGCAAATGTGGTATATTCAACAAGTGCCAGTCTACTGAACGCCCGCCATCTCTCGCGGTAGAAAAGCAGTTTCAGAGGCAGGTGACTATCTCCTCACAACCTAAAAGTTTATTTAATTTGCCCAGAAATGAGGAAATTTCGTAATGGTCGTGTTTGCAGCTTATGTTGCAAAACAAAGGCAAACGAAATGCGACAAGCTGAAAGACCAATGCAAATGGTCTGGAGAGTAGCTGCTTCAGCGAAGGCAGTTTTTGCACATGAATTTACTTTCCGAGTTGTAGGGCGAACCCAGCGACTGGCGTAATTATTTGAAGATGGCTTAGAAACGTATAATTGTCTTTTGACGCTCATACACCTTGTGCAATACAAGAAAATACTTGTATGAGGAGAGCAACTTCTCTACATGAGCGACTGACAGTGACGTTAACATTCCTGGCAACAGGAGTTACAAGGATCTAGAATTAGCTACTACAGTTCATGTTGAGTGTAATCATATCCAATACCTCCGAAACTATTTACACTGTACTGAAGGACGATTTCATGAAGACTAGTAAGGTACTGTAGGCTGTCTCAATTCTGATAAGTTACAGATAATATTTTTAGAGTTTTATACTTGTTTGAAACAAAGTAACCTATATTCTTAGAAAATTATATATATGGCCAATGAGCTATAGTAAATTTTGCTTCTGAATCAAAATTTTCAGTTCCCCACCAGAATGCGTCAGAATGTAAAACTCTGTTCTGAACTCTAGAGAGGGATTCATGGCATAGTCTACAAGTATCTGGAAAGCTTTACTTCTACTATTGTAGTAGTGAATTCTACGTTTCACCTTCTTAGCGATTTTTTTTTAAATTATGTACCATTTCTCTGTTTGCCGTATGGTCCACTGCCATAAATTTCGCTATTAAAATATTATATGCAGCTTCCTTCTTATCCTCATCGTTGTATTCCCTGCTTTTAATTTTCCACAAATATATCTGACTCCTACACATTTCGATAAATCCGCAGATGAACTTTCTAGAACACTGACATGTGTTTGCCATTTTAAAATTCGCTACGCACACCCAAACGAGAAACGCCTAACTGACCCAAATACGTTTAAGTGCGCCAGATATGTGGCGATTTCCAAAACCACACGTTCCGTCGTGTATGCGCAGATGTGATTTGAACGCACAGATTTGAGCAACTTCACTCGAACCTCCACCTCCAACTTCCATGTTTGCACACATCTCATATCTGCACAAATCTCCTGTTCACATCCAGCACTTTGACGACACAGATGCGAAACGCGCAGACATTTGCGCAGAAACATCGCTGCGTTTGGAAGAGCATGTAGCATGCTGCTGACCATGTCGTTAATTTGTATGGAAAACGTTACATTGCCTTAAGTCACACCATTATGGCTTATGGCGTTTTGGATTTTCTATTGGCCAGAAAAGAAAATTATTTATGTTAACCTGATCTGTTTATTCACCAAGAGACGAAATGAAATGAAATGACTATGACATTATTTTCTGAGAGTCCCATCTGTGATTGGAGAGCTACCTGTTGCGTTTGACGCCACTTTGGCGATGTTACAAAACGATGACAACACAAACACACTGTCTCCGAGCGAAAATTTTCGACCCGCCCAGGAATTGAACCTGGAATCCCATGGTTAGGAGCAGTATTTTTGAACCTGTGGGTCACAACCTAGTGGGAGGGGGGCGGGAGGGAGGGTCGCAAGGCCTTGTCAGGTGATCGTGGTCGCAGGAGAAAGAAGTTGCAGCATGGCTGGTAACATATGTTGCATGACGATCATCTGCCATGGTATAAATGTCACATGGAAGTGACCAGGTTTTGTGAAAGCACCTTGCAAATTCGCTCTCGTTCACCTGTTGAAGAGTTCAAATACGCAAACACTTGTAGCAGTGAGAAGCAACACGATGTCTATCGATCTCTTCCCACTTCTGCGGAATGGATCTAGGGCGGCGACAGTCAAATACCTCTGAGACGTTTACAGGGAGAGGGAAAGGACCACATCAACTTCCGGGCTGGAACGGCGGTGCAGTGACAGCTTCTTATGTATTACTGACAACCTAGTTTACGTGTCAATCATCTGATGTGACAAAAATATCACACAGAACGAGAACAACTTATGTAAGCGCATTTAAGAGATGCTCACGTTCAAATGTGATACAAAATGGCTGCAACAACAGGCACACAACTCACATGCAGGTTTTGGCACCGCATTTACTAGAATGCATTTTGGTAACAAGCTTCGAACCTAACAATGGATCGCTACGATTGGCAGCAGTAACACAAGGCACAAAGTACAGCAATTACTATCGAGCAGATCTAGGATGTCTGACTCAACTCAGACTTTAATTCACACACTGCATGTTGAAGTTGTTTCTATTTTCCTAGTTCTGTGGCTTCATCGGGATTCCCACAAAATCGTCGTTGCTGGTCACCTGGTTAATTTCTCATTACTTTCGTGTACTTAATTGTGGTGATAGCTGTGAAGTGAATCATTGTTTTTTTGAAAGTACTTTATAAAAGAGTTGAAAAATATCTTACAAAAAGCTAGTACCATCATTTGTAAAAATATATACTACATATTCTCCCAATTAATTACAGAGAGATGCTGTCTTCTTTTGGAACTGGTTGAAAGTAAATGAAATAACCATCTTGCTACATGTCTCAAAACTAGGGATTCTGTAATACAAAAACATAGGCCTATGGAATATGGTATTTATTTTAATTAACATTTCGGATTCCTCATGTAACATTAATTCTGAATTGAGCGTAATGGAGATCGTTTTATAATAAATACACCGTTTTAACGATAAATAAACACAAAGCAGTAAAACTGTTTCCAGGAACCAATTGATAACTAAATGAAGAGGATCCAATACGTAACTGTGAGAAATTCGAAAAAAAAAAACCTTCTTGTTTAGAAATTGACTATAGCGTGACCTCGATTAACGAGGCTAATTCAGTTCTGAGTCTTATCTGCATTGCGAAACACTCGTTATGCGAAACATATTTTTCTGTTGGAAATCATGAAAAAAAGGATAATGCAGTCCATTCCGAAAAAATACTAAAACAGTTTATAAAATGTACATCCTTTTTCATATGAAGTCGCTTAAAGGCATTTGTTTTTACCTTCTCTTCAAAATAAGTCATAAACACAGAAGACGGCTAGCTGAATGGAACATCTGACTACGTATTGGTTAATGTGCAGCTTTATTAAATTCGTGTTGGTTAACGACGACATAGCTAATATGGATGGTATTTGAAGGTCATGAAGTAACCGTCTTGCTTGCAACACATTCACGGAGGATTTTGCAACATCGCCGAGGAGACCCGAGCGTTGGTATTATCTACAATAATTGACGCGAGGAATGTCGCTTTTCTTTTTTTTTTTTTTTTTTATAACAGTACAGCTGAATACTGTGTTGTCGGCGGCGTTGTCTTTGTCGGACCGTCTAATGTACTTTGTTCGTCGTACGTAATAATAATAGTAACACTGATGTAAAAAATTACGCTCTTTTTTCCTCCTCGTTTTCTGTTATTTCAATGTCATTTCTTTCGCACGGTGCAGAAGCCATACTGTCAAATGTAGTCAATCACATAATAGTACGATCCAGCGATTATACGCAAATGCGCAGCGCTTTATCGGCACAACTGCAATTTGATGCCTGATGACTAATGTCTCTCATTTGTATTAGTAGAAAGCATACTTGCCTCTTACTAAGATTTTATTGTTTTGAACAGTTTTTATTCATAGAGCCACACCAGAGATATCTGCCACAGGTGACACTTAGCCAGATGACAGTAAGCAAGGGTTATAGGTCCTTGACTACAAGGAAAATACAACAGTTTCAATGAGAAGGCTGTGCCTGTTTATTTATTAATACTTTGTCAAATCGTGGTTCTATTTTTGAGACACAAATCACCAACTCATTTTATAGTTGAAGTCTCTTTCTCTTCTTAGTTTTTATGTTCACCACTGAAAAGAACACTAATTCACAAAGGTAGGAAGTGGCGATGGCACTTATAATTTCAGAGCTTCCTTTGCCAGCTGTGGATCCTCTTCTTTTCTCTTCATCCAGAAGACGTCAATCTTTTGCGAATTGAATTCCATTTTAAGTGTCCCGTCAGCTGCTAAATCCATATGTTGCTTTCGTCATCATGCTCAGATCAGCCAGTTGTACTGTAATCTCTAAAAAAAGCATTTAGGATCCATCTATGATCGTTGTCAGCGACAGAATTCAGCTCTGGAAAGTGACTTAACAGTTTCTCTTCCAAATTATGCAAGCTCTGTATCATTCAAGGAATGTAAGAATTTAGTACCATCGCTGGTACATTGCAATTTCTTCGACAATTGTCTGAATACAAGGGAAAGACTCAAACATTTTTTTTTTTTTTTTTTTTTTGTAAAAACGTTGAGCACAAACCAAGTTTTGCGAGGAATCCTTTGATTTTATCCTTAGCTGTTATAATTTTTTCTTCTTTCCCTTAGAGGCTCTTGTTACAAATATTTAGGTGGTTGAAATGGTCTGTGAGAAATGATAATTTTAATAGCCAAACAGGGTCACAAAAGTAATTCGCATATCCAGATTTAGAATCTTGTAAGAACATTAACAGTTCATCTTTTAGTCCAAGAACTTGTAACCTTCCCTTTGGAAAGCCACCTGATCTGTGTGTGATAAAAGAGATTTTGATGGAGCAAACCCATGTCTTCACAAATGATCCTAAACAGTCGAGTTTGGAACGCTTTACTTTTGATAGAGTTTACAACTCTGATCACCTCTTTGAGCACATCATTTAAATCAGAAGTTACAATCGTACATGCCAGAGCTTGTCGATAAGGAAAGCAGTGTGTCCACGAAAAAATTGGCATTATTGATTGTAATTTCGCGACGAGCCCACTCTTACTGCCAGTCTCGCTTTAGCACCATCACTAGAAATGGCGATACATTTTGTTCAATCAATTTCGTAGTTGCGAGTGTTTTCTAAAAACATGTCAAACAAACACTGGCGAGTAGTGTTCACAGGGAGAGCTTAACAAAATAAAATGTCTTCCATGATAGTTTCATCTGCTTCAAAGTGCACAAATGCTATAATTTGAGCACACTCTGAAACGTCAGTAGATTCGTCAAACTGCAAAGCGAAATGTGGGCTCTTCTTCAAATTTTCGGCTAACTGTTCTCGAATATCACCAGTCATATCGTTTATTCTGCGTTCAATGGTATTATCAGAAAGTGATATGCTCTTTAGCTTGTTTGCCTCTTGCTTACCTAACATAATTTCAACCATATCCAGGGCTGCTGGCAAAATAAGATTTTCTGCATCTGTATGCGGCTTCCCTGCTTTAGCGACTCGGAATGTGACTCTGTAGCTAGCTAGTAACGCTTTCTCGTCGACACTGGATATCTACAAAAAAAAAATTTCTGTCAGAAAAACAAATAAAAAATCAGAAACATTAATACTATTTTAAATCAACAAATAACATTTCCATTTTATTACCTGAATCTTAGTAGTTTGTTGCTGGTTAAGTGTTTTCAGTTCCCTTTCGAAGAAATCCGACGGTCTATCAGCTTCCTTGGAATGTATAGTTGAGTGGTGATGCAGAAGCTTTGATGGTTTCATACTCTCACGTGACAATACATAGTCGCAAATTACACATTGAGGTTTATTTTTCATGACTGTAAAACCAGACTTCAGATAACTGTCGTTGCAAAGTCTATTTTTTTCGATTTTGATTAGCTTCCGCTACTGCCACTTGTACCAGACGTGGAGGGCTGCACAGATCTTTTAAGAAACTTGTCCATTTTATGCTCACTCAGAGCGAAGACAGTAATCACGTCCCTACTTGCTGGCGTACTCGGACGACTGAGTGTAGTGACAGAAAACGCGCGACTATGCCCCTGCTAACCCATTCTCACCGCCGCGCCAGTACCGCGGGAAAGTTATAATTATATCTCAGCTCGCAGAGCACTGCGACCTCTTTACATTGAACTTGATTTCTCGGTCAGTATAGTGTCAATAGAAACAAAATTAAATGTGTTGCCTTTGAATCGCTGGCATATTTTTATCATGGTTCTGGTGGTCGCCAGAATATTTTTACTTGGAAAGGGGTCGCGCATTGAAAAAGGTTTAAAAACACTGGTCTAGAGGCAGTGTGTTAACCACTACACCACGAGTTGCGGACATCGTGAGACAATATATGTTGTATGCATATTTTCAAAAAACACATAGCAAGAATACGAGGGTGTACAGTATCCTGCACAGCACTGGTTTCAGAATTACATATACAGCAGTGATTAATTACGAAAGCGTATGAAAAAGGGTTTTTGTGTGGAATATGTAGTTGACATTTACGTACAAATAAAATCTAACAGTTTTGTTCAAAATATTCATATTACAACAACCACTTAATTAAAAGTGCTATTGACATATAGTAAATGGGTATAGTTATTTGCTACAAGTTCATTGCAGGTACTCATTTACATTATAATAGCAGTTGATCGCAAACATTTTGAGTATCGTTTTCTTAAATGAAGAGCATTTACTATTTCTTTTATTTGCACCTGAAGTTTGATGTACAATCTGGTACCCAGAATGTGTGTGTTCTCACCAAAACCTTGTTCACCTTTTCTTATGACATTAAGAATGAAGATCTCAGGTTTTGAAATAGTCAATGTACGTTTTTATCTTAATTACACTTTTTTCTATATAAAAATGGTTGAATATTTAGCTACTGAAATAATGGTTTAGATGGCGTTAGCATTGAACTGTTGATAATTATTATAACCTCTCACTTTTGTTTAATGAAGATGGTTTTCTGGTTTATGTTGTTAAGATCCCAGAAGATGAGGCCATATAGAGTTGGTGTAAATATGGCAGAACTTAGCTTGTTAATGAGATAGAGGATGGGGCTTTCCAGTGTAAATTTTCATCAATTTGCACACCCAAAAATTGGCGACACCTATTCTCCCAGTTTATTTATTTTTAATTCTGGGAGCCACGTCATGATCTGTTTTCCAGAAATAAATATAGTTAGTTTTTGAAAGATTTAGTGTTAACTTGATCATTTCAAACCAGTTTTGTATATATCCCAAAAAGTCTGATCACAGATGTTGACAGTACCTGGTTTACAACAATTATATGAAAATTTGTATCATCATCAAACATAGCTACATGGGTACCATTAATTGGACTCTTGACGTCATTTACATCAATAAATAAGAGATGTTACAGCACACTGTCCTGTGGTACCCCTACTGCTACACTCTGAATGAATATCAATTCTGTAGACAGTACTTCAATTCTCATATTTGTTGAAGTAATTTCAACTATTCTTGAGATGTTACAAATCATTTCTTTATTCCTATGGTATATCAATAACTTCTAACTTATGTAGCAATATATTATGTTGGACTGTACTGCATGCCTCCAATAAATCTAAGTTCATTCCTGTTCTGTTGTTGGTCTAGTCCTATTACAATAATTTCAGTGAATTGAGTAATAACTGATCTTGTACTCAGGCAATTTTTAATCTTTGTAGGAACACTCCTTTTGATAAGATGTGTTTATGGTATGTGAGAGTTGGTCTAGTAGGTACTAGAACGATTTAACATGTCAACTGGCAGATTTTTAGTGGGGAATGGTTCACTGTCAGGCCAGTGAGTGCATACTCAGGCATAAGTGAGGCTCTGCTGTGGCTGGCATTGGCCACATGGTGTCAAGTGTTAATTATGACCACCACATCCTTGTTGATTCCTGAAGATATTTTATTCTCCATTGAAATGAAATTATCGTATGGCATTTATTGGCCAGGGTATCCCCCACTCCATGATCATCTTTTAACAAATGACATTGATTTTTAACACTTTTGTTTAGGCCTAGTTCTTTTTTACTATATCCTGTATTGCTTTTGGTTTGTTTGCTCTTCATATAACCCCCTTTGTCATTGTCCACTGTCTCAGTTGTTTAAATCACTTTCCTATAAATGTTCTTTTATGTTTTAACACATTCTGTGAAGTTTGACTAGATATTCTGATAGCAGGTGATAAATACTGGCTGCTGTTACTGCCACAACATTGATTTTTGTGAGTTTTTAGAAAACTCATCTCAAATAGGAACATAAACTAAAATGGACTGAATTATTTAATGGTTGGAGGTTTTGAAAATATATTATTTCAGATTTCTTCTGCTAGTAGTTAAAGATATTCACCTTTTATGTGTAGGTGTGCCTTTTATATATCTGGCCTCTTACTTTCTAATACCTTGTATGTAGAAGACTTTATACATGTTACTAGTGTGTCTACCATATTTACATTTAGAGCCTCTGTGACACCATTTTCGGTATTTGTGAAGACATTATCTAATAGGGTAGATGACAACTATGTTACTCTATTGGATTCCAAAAAATTGTGATTTCACATGAAAAATGCTTAGAATACTCATACGCTGTTTTTTCTTCACTTTTAATTAACAGCTTAATATTAAAGTCTCCACATAAAAATTCAACTTCATTATTTTAAAAAAAATGTTTAACACTCTCTCTATTTTTTTATGTTATCATTCAGTGATGATTTATATACTGATACAGCAATTAGTCTTTTGCTCTTTTCCTCAGTTTTAAATCTGTTACACAGATTTTTCATGTTTAGGTGGTTCATTTGTGCTTTCCTTTGTAATTCTAGTCTTGAGTAAATGTATACTTTACCATTTTGAAACATTTCAGCAGAAATGAGATGCCAATTCAAAGTAACTTATATTTTTGTGTCTTAATAAATCAACCTTGCGCCCGTTATCAGATAAACCAACCAAGAGATGTGACGAAAATTATTTAAAGGAATTTCTAAACTTTTTTGGATGCACCGAATATTGTGACACATTGTTCTGAACATTTTGCAAGTAGCCTATTTTTACTTTTGTCATAACCTGGTATTATGCTGCTGTTCTGCTTTCATCCCAGTTGGTGTCACATATCCGAATGCTAGTAGGCTTACTTGTCACAATCATTCTTTTTTCCTTCATTTGTAGCCATAAAGATCCTCATTAAGTGAAGCAGATATATTTGGCCCTGCTCCTTGGTGCTGACATGATTCTTCGTATGGTAGATTCTTCACTTCTTTCATTGGAACTATTGTCATTGGTGCTGCTGTTGATGTCGGAGTTTCTTCTTCTGTTGCTGCTGCTTATTCATTCTATCTATCTATCTATCTATCTATCATGCATCATTTCCATGATAAATCATAACGATATTGAAAGAGTCGTTTTATATTCACACCACAAAATTATTGTAAATATGCCTACATTCTGATCAATTATAAGTGTTCATTTTCTTTAAAAATAAAATGAAGGGTACACAGAATTGCATTAGTAATTCCCTCCCACCACTTTGTATAATTACAGCAACAGAAATTCTTCCTGATGGAGTTGATAAGGGCCTTTTTTTCTGCTGCCTGTCAGACATTTTTTTACCCTGCCTGGGTAAAATTTTTAGGTTCAGCACTTTGTACCTCTTTTTGTGCTATAGACAACTTTTAATTTCTTGAGAGTGAACATGCTTGATTATCACTTGAGAGGGACGTGGAGGCTTGACAGAAATCGTGGGTTTCACAGCTCTTACCTCATGGGAGGCGATTCTGTATCGATGACTATCAACTAGAGCGAAAAGATTCCCCAAGCGATCGTGAGTTTTTGCTGCGAAATGTGGCATATGTTGATGCCGTTTGTGAGTATTCATAGGAGCACAATTTCAGCCCGCTCTCACTACTTTTTGCACACGCTATTGCCTGAGGAAGTTTTACATCGGAGACAGCGCCACTGGAGAAAGCACTCTTGTCATATACCAACTCTGCTACAATCGCTGCTAGCTTTCTATGTTGATATAAAAACCAATCAGGTGTCCAGTAGACTGATGGCCACTGCCAAACCATGGCCAAGAAAAAAGTTGACCACCCAGTGGCACAATATGCAGCTGAATATAAAATGCTCGTGTTCAATGGCTGGTTCACAGTTTGTGCCATCTGGGTCCTACCCTCCAGCACCAGATTTTCAAAGCTGGGAGTTATCCTTGTAACACATCCTTTGCTCCTGTAACCCTCCTGGTCTCAATCTCTGCTAACCTGCTGTCCCCACACCCTCTACACAACTGTTTCCCTTTCCTCTGTCCTGTCAGTCCCTCCCAATCCACACCATGTCACCTTCATTATGCCCCTCACATCACTGACTCCAGTACCTGTGTATCACATGCCTAACTCGTGCACCAGCTAACCTTCCCTCCCGCATTCGTAGTCAGCAAACCCGCTGCCTCCCTTCAAGCTGCTAGCAAGGAAAAAAGATGAGGAAAAAATAAAAGGGAAAAAACTGAGGTTGTCCCTCAAACTGTTATGAATATTCCCAAACATTTTCAAATATCCTTGTATGTGCTAGAACATAACATGGAAACAGCATATTCACAGTGATTAGCATACTGGCAGTTTTGTCTTATCCTATGAGCTAGTCAAGTCAGATTAATAACGCATCGGAAAAGTGTATCCAATTAAAAGATAGAAACTGCATTAAGAATGGTTGTGTAAGAGAATAATTTTAGGAACAAAACAGACTTCGTTCAACAAACAAATAAACGAATACTAAACATGGTACTTCTGGAAGAAGAGATATTTCAGTGCATTAATACAATTATAAAGTAAGACAAAAGATTATATTTATGAACAGAATTCCCAAAGTCAATCAACTTTCCTAGTACGTCTTCGCAAAAAAGGCTCTAAATAACAATATCGAAGTGGAAATATTAATCAGAGAACAAAAAGGTAATTCACACCATGAATTGTACCCATTTCACCTAACATTCAACTTTTAAACGGCTCCAATTTCTGGTATGATTAGTATGCAGTACAATTATCAATAAATCAAAGGGCAAACTTTCCATTGCTGCAGAGTGCAGTTAGAAGAAACTTATTCTTTGCACAGACAACTGTATGGAACATTTTTGTACTTTGTTAAACCACAGAACTACTCCGCCTTTGCAACCAAAAGCAAACAGCAAATGTAGTTTATAAAATATATTAGGAATATGTTTCATGCTACTCAGTTTTATTCAGAATCAAATACATTTTATTAATATTCATTGAACAAAGTTGAATTTGCACTTCTTTTTGATCAGATTATGATTTTTTTTCCAAACTTTGTATTAAAAAACACACACATCAAAAAAAGTTTTGCATCAGGCCGGTTCTCAGAACTCCTGAAGACAGACGTTGACTGTGGATATTATATCACAGACACAGTCCCTTCGACTGTTCAGAGATGTCACTAAACCCACCAAAAGATGTAAACAACCATGCACGAGCAGCACCTATTAGACGGAGGGGGTCTGACAGCCAATAAATTCCAGTCGTTCCACCCGAAAGGAGGTACACGGCTCATGTTGTTTGTAGTTCAACCATTCCTATATGGTCAATACTACAATTTGATCATGTCCGCATTGTTACTTGATGCCAGGAAGGCCTCTCAATGAGGGAAGTGTCCAGGCATCTTGGAGTGAACCAAAGCGATGTTGTTCGGATATGGAGGAGATACAGAGAGACAGGAACTGTCGATGACATGCCTCGCTCAGGCCACCCAAGGGCTACTACTGCAGTGTATGACTGCTACCTATGGATAATAGCTTGGAGGAAACTTGACAGCAACGCCACCATGTTGAATAATGTTTTTCATGCAGCCACAGGACATCGTGTTACGACTCAAACTGTACGCAATAGGCTGCATGATGTGCAACTTCACTCCCGACGTCCGTGACATGGTCCACCTTTGCAACCATGACACCATGCAGCGTGGTACAGATGGGCCCAACAACATGCCGAATGGACCCCTCCAGATTGGCATCATGTTCTCTTCACCAATCAATGTCGCATATGCCTTCAACCAGTTAATCGTTGGAGACTTGTTTGGAGGCTACCCGGTCACGCTGAATGCCTTAGACACACTGTCCAGCGAGTGCAGCTAGGTGGAAGTTCCCTGCTGTTGTGGGGTGGCATTATGTGGGGGCGACATACGCTGCTGGTGGTAATGGAAGGTGCCATATGATAAGTGAACGCCATCCTCCGACCGATAGCACAACCTTATCGGCAGCATATTGGCGTGGCATTCGTCTTCATGGATGACAAGTCATGCCCCCATCATGTACATCTTGTGAATGACTTTCTTTAGGATAATGACATCGCTTAACTAGTAACCAGCATGTTCTCAAGACAGGAACCATATTGAACATGCCTGGGATAGATTGAAAAGGGCTGCTTATGGATGTCGTGACCCACCAACTACTCCGAGGGATCCACACCGAATTGCCATGGAGAAGTGGGACAATGTGGACCATGATTAACTTTTGGATAGTATCCCATGATAAATAGAGGCATGCATCAAAGCACAAGGATGTGCTACTGGGTATTAGGGGTACCGGTGTGTACAGCAGTCTGGACCACCACCTCTGAAGGTCTCGCTGTATGATAGTACAACATGAAATGTGTGGTTTTCATGAGCAATAAAAAGGGCAGAAATGATGTTTATTGATCTCTATTCCAATTTTCTGTACAGGTTCTGGAACTCTCCAAACTGAGGTGATGCAAAGGTATTTTTGATATGTGAAATAATAAAAAAAAAAGGAATAGATAAGTTTTTGTTTTGCAGTTAGTAAGAAATAATATAAGAACAAATTTTATTCAGTTCTTAATGAACACAGTATAATTTTTCTGTGACTCGTTAAAGGTGGGTCTCTTTCCTCCTGCGATCCGAATGACCTACCCTCTCTTTTAGCCTTCAACTAATCCATCTCTGATCCCAGGTAGGAAGTATTAATGCTGAAAACTTGCAAGTATTATTACTTACTTTTATATGTATCCACTGTTTCACCTCCTGACAGTGAGTAATGTCCATAAATTTTGGTTCATAATTTGTGTTTTCCTGTTTTGCAAAATGTGAATGGGTTTGTGTGTTTTATATCTGGGTACACTGTAGAATCTTAGCAATGAAAAAAGATTGTTAGTGAGAAGGACGTTTGTTTAATTACAGAGAGGGAAAAAATAGTTTAACAAATGGAAGAAGACAATGGTATAAACAGCAAGTACTACCGATTGTATTTTAGTGATTCTGTTAATCAGCAGAAGAGCAGGAAAGGCTGGAGGAAACTACACCGTTGAATAACTGTGATAGCTTTTTTGGTTTAGCTATAAAGTATATGTCATTTAATAAGTATCAGAACACTGTGTGGGGCAAAAATGCCATATAAACATGCCCACACCAAAAAGAGACCTTGTGTCTATGGACAGCAAATCTTGGTGACATTCGTGTGAGCTGATAGGTTGCACTTGGCTGACCGACGGTCTGCAGGTCATAGCGCTTACTGGAGGCAAACAGTGAAAGCTTACATTTGCCTTTAGCACAAGGAACCGTTTGATTCATTCCATGTGAAATTCAAAATTGTTGATTACAGAAGTTTTTAATCTTGTGTAAGTCGTCATTTAATCTTGTGTAAGTCGTCATCAATGTGTTCAAGTGCCTAAGCTACTTATTCACTTTTTGGGACCCATAGTTTTGTTTACACAAAAGCCCTCCAAAATGTACCCCATAAACTACACGTAATTTTTCCATGAGAAAAGTATGCGAGTTCTTATTATCTTAAATGAGTAATTCTATACATTTCTGAGTGCAGAGGACTGCACAGATAGATTGGTCTGTGCCTGTATTTATCACTGATGTTCACACAAACCTCATGGCCACTTGTTTCCTTCCTTAAGTTGGAGCTGAATTATATCTTTATGTAGCAGAGCTTTATGTACTTCTCTCAAGAAATTCATATCCAACTACAGCAGTTTATGAGTAGCTATATATTTTTATGTAACAGCCCTTTCAGCAGATTGAATCTGTCAATAGCACGAAGACTGTTGTACTTATATTTCATAATCCTGGAGATGGAGAAGCATCTATTAATGTACTGGATTCGAATGGAGAATCAGTAACAGCTGTCAGGTTTTGTGATATAAGCTAGTTAGCTTAATGAGTCTATTATTAGAACAAAACTTACACAGCTGTGTTTATGTACTTCTTACAAGTGTTTGAAATATTCTGATAATTGGACGAACTGTTTCTATAGTCCATAGTGTCATTGGTAATGAGGTAGAAAACTTTCTTGTTAAAGATGTTTCACATGATGGAGTAGCCTGTAAGGTACATTGTGTTTCCGGAATTCACAATTATTAATATTAAAACTTCTTCAGTTCAGATGCATGAGTTTAGAATAAAAACCACCTGTGCTGTCTGATGGCCATTAGTGTTTTGCTGATAAATAAAAAGAAAATGAAAAGTCACTGCTAATGACAGTGAATGAAAAAAATAAAGCATATTGTCACAGAAAATTCTTTTGTGGTGAGAAATACGATAAAATAGGTGACTGTACGTTTATTTGACACAATTTATAAACTTATAAAATGTCTCAGAAAAGAGTTACTTAAATTGTATGTATGGCAAATGAAACATTCTATACCGGATTATTCAAACAAATATTTTTTTTATTTTATCAGTTTTGATTAGGTGAAATCTTGTATAAATTAGCCTGATATTTGGTCTGTGAGAAAAAGAACATTGTGGCAACATAATACTTTCCATTATTTTCTGGGATAGCACAGTTTGAGACTTTCAAGGTTACAAGTCAGGGAAAGTGATACTGAAATGTAATCTGTAGTCAGGCCAAGCAGGTAAAAGAGAAACCCGTGTTTTTCAGCTTCCGAAATGATTTTCACTCTCCTACAATCAAGAGGACAGTTTGGAAATATTGTTAATTTTTATGAAAATTTTGGTATAAACAAATTGTAAAATGTAATTGTAACATAAATAAACACACTATCACTAAAACACAAAAACAGTATGCAGGTATCTACTGTAAACTTTCACTGTCTGCCACTAGAAAGTGGAAAGAGCTGCAAAATTGAGGCCAGCCGAGTGCAGCCGATTGGCTCACCCATTCGGCATATAGATTTGCTGTGTCCTAGGCACACGTAAAAGGAGATATGTGTGAAAAGAAAGATAAAGACTGACCTGTATTCTAATGTTTCCTTCAGGCGGTATTAAATTTTTCACTCTTCAACTATCTTGTCTCTTCCAGACTGTGTTTCTGAGTGGATGTATTGCGTGTATGTCAAGATGACAAAATACATATACATTAGTGTAGAAGTGTTTACAGCATATCTTCTGTAAAGGGAGCAGTTTCTTCCATTTCTAAATTGCTCATCCTGAAAATGCTCCCTGGATACACTGTAGTTTGCAATGTTTATGGTACTATTATACTCCATTCCTTATCACGGAGATGGACAGTGCATCTTTTTCTTCAAGAAAGAGGAGGTAAATATCACTTTGTTCAAAGGAGAGTTAATATATTAATCAACTTAGACTATTACAATGGTCATCACAGTGAGAGACTGCGGAGGTGCGAACATCGACAGGTGAATTGCTGCTGGTGAACTTATCCGCCAGCCACACACCTAAAAAAAAAAAAAAAAAAAACACACATTTTCGCACCTGTTAATGGTGCCAGTACTTAAACGCAAGTATGTAACGAAAAAGAGTTATGTCTCCTCCAACCAATTTGTTGCTTAAAAAAAATGAAGGAACCATAGCTTCAGTTAACTTGTGTTTGTACCTGTGCAAATGTTTGTCAAAATTTTCCAAGTAAAAGCCATTTCAATCTCTGTGATTTTTATTACAAAGTATATATTTTAATATAAAATAATGATCATCTGTGATGGCCAAGATTCTTAAAGCATTCGAAGGACCACAATAGTGGCTTTACTGTTCTTTTATTAAATATTTAATGACCCACCAAAAATAACTTTAAAAGATAACAACAACATTCACAACTCTACACATTCCCCACTAATATTAATTACAAATAACAGTACATAGTTTTGTGTAGGCCTGTGATGAACCAAAAATGTCATATGTACTCATAAATCTGTAAAACAAGTGACAGAAATACAAGTATTAAATTACATTTTCAATGAAAACACTTGGAAATTCATATCATCTTGTTGATGGTATGCAATCTACATCACAGATCTGCCAGATAGGGGCTGTCAAGTGCCCCTAGTCCTGCTGCAACACCGCCTTCATCCACAGTGCTCAATTTTGTCCGCAACATATGGCCCACTTGTTCATTTACAAGAATTTTCTCTGCATCTCTGAAATATGAATTAATATTAAATGGATTTTTAAAAAGGTAAATCAACACTACTCAGGGTAAGAAGAGATATTCAAATTTATCAACTAAATAAAATAAATTTGTGATTGGCAGATTGCAGTGGTGGTGGTTGTACTGCCAGAATGCAGCGATCATGTGGTGTTCGAAAGAGAAATACAACTAGCTGGGGGCTGGGCCCTGCTCCTCGACTCACTGATACCACTCAGCTTGATTTAATGTCAATCACAAAGTTGTTTTAATCAAAGTATAGTAGTGACCTTTAATATTTGTTTTCATTTATGAATGTGTTTCCCGTAAAATCTATTAGCTCTGAGTATATCTTTACCATACTTTTGATACTAAGAATCAAACTTCCAGACCACATTGTTTACAGTTTTAAGTCCTCAAAATAAATGGATGTATTCAGAACCCATTTTTAGGAAATCCCACAGTAAACTTTTATAACAGATTACTCTTTTGTCTAACTGAGCCTCCATGGCACAGAAAATACGCTGTTGTCAACCTTCTCCAAATTCCTTGGACCAAGCTTTAGAAGAGAGATACTGGTGGAAGTAAAGCTGTAGGGCAGAGTGAGAGTTGTGCCTGGATAACTCAGTAGGTACAGCATCTGGCCACAAAATAAAACAAAAAAGCTCTCATTTGGCTATTGGTCTACCACACAGTGTTCATTCATCTGTGAGGAACTTTCTACCTTTCTCTTCATGAAGGTCTATGTTCACGGAAGTGGCAAACTTTTTGTCACAATGCATCACACTCCATTCCCATATGATAAGCATGATTTTTTTCATATCTATTTTGAAGTGTAGTCTCATTTTGGTGCTCACTCCTCTTTTGCATGTTAATGACATTCTGTTGTTGTTAATAATACGTATGCGGCACATAAAACCTGCCCATAAAGTCAACACATGAATATAAAATGAAATGTAATGTACTGAATATTATTACTCACAGTAGGTGCTGAAAGTGTCCTCTGTCCAATTCAGCGAACATGTGGGCACGCTTGAGAATATTCATATATACTCTTGTCAGTTCTTGTGTTGTGATGCTATTGATGACATTCTGGTTCTAATCTTGAGTTCTTCAACTGTGTGCAGATTTGTTTCACATACTCTTCCCTTTAACAGTACCCAGAAGTAAAAGTCACAAGTCTGGTGACCGAAAGAGACCACATGCCTTTGCTGATTGTCCTCTCTGGTGTAAACATCTCATGTGCATGGCACAATAATGCAGCTGATGTGTGGCATGTTACAACATCCTGTTGAGAGTAACATAACTGATGTTCCTCTTCTGTCAAATTTGAAAAAAAAAAAAAAAAACTCCTCCACAATGCCCTAATACATGTTGCTGTTCATCGTCATCTCAAAGAATATGGGCTCCATAATGCATGTGGCAGAAATGGCACATCGAACACCGATCATCTTGTCATGCAAGGGTACCTGGTGGAAATACAGATGGAACCACACCTTGTCACTCATGATGAACTTTAGCTGGTCCAAGCCAAAATTGGCAACATTTCTTAACAGTCATAAACAGAAATGCACTCTTTTTCCAGTGGTCACGCTGCTTCAGTTCTTGCATAACACCAACCTGGTATGGTTTTAACTACAGTCACCTTAAAACATGTCTGCATCTTCTCTCACTTACAGAAACCTGTTAGCTCAATCTCCTGGTTGACTTATGAGGACATATCTCCTGCACTTGCCTCTTTAATTCAAGTGTGCAGACAGTTGGGCGGTCTGTTCCTGGGAGCATTTTGAACCAGTATTGTATGCTGCCATTTTTCAATCAATTCTTGTATGGTGCTTTTTACTGGCACCGAATGTCCTGGAAATTTCTCGTGAAACAAATTCTTTGTTTTCACAAAAGATCAAATCTGAATGAACGCTTCAACAATGGCAATACACTTGGGTAATGAATACAGTATTATCACACACACACACAAACTAACCTGACTTCACACAACGAGGCCTATTTCTTAACTGGTTTTGACAAGTTTCACTGGCTATGGCTGCAGCTGACTTACGCAACAACAGAGTTCCGTGCAGTGTCGGTACATCAGAGGAAATGGTTAGTTTGTGCACGACTGTTTGGCAGTGTTTCTTGTTTTCCTTTATCAATGACACATAAGCATGCACTGGAACATTATTATTGAGTACGATGGGTTGGTTTTACGTGCCACACCTTGTAGTAGGAAAAGGATAGACAGCTACTCACTGTAAAGATGACCTGTTGAGTTGCAGATAGGCACAATGAAAAGACAGTTACACATTATAGCTTTAGGCCAAACCTCCCCCCCCCCCCAAAAAAAAAAAAAAAAAAAAAAAAAAAAAAAAAAAAAAAAAAAAAAAAAAAAAAACCACGCACTACTGCTACTACCAGCAGTCCACCTATCTTTTCCCTAATACTATCTGGAGTTTCTATTATTTATTGTCAATAGCTTCTTACCAAAATCCAGGTGCATAGCTTAGTCAAATTAGAAAAAAAGGCTGACACTCCTCAAGGAGAAAAAAAAATGTTTTACACACCATTAAGATAGTGTCTTCACAGGTAACATAATGTTTGAGTTTTATGTTTTTAAAGAGGCTTAAGTCAACTGACATAGGTTATCGACACGACAATTTCAGAAAAACTGTTTCAATTATATAACAATTGTATATGGACATCTTTACTTGTACTGTTATGTTATATGATGCAAATTTAATTGCCAAACAAGGAATTACTATCACCACCACCACCACCACCACCACCCTTTCATGGATTAGGCTGTTGCCTGTTCTGAACTCAAACAAAATCACCCTCATCTTTTTCAAGGTACTCTAGTATCTCTTTTTCCCATTCTGCTTGTTGTTCAGGATCTTCTGGGGAAATCTGTGACCCAGCTTTATCATCTAATATTGTCTAAAACCTTCAAGATATTTTTGAATTTTTTCATTCATGTTAAAAATATTTAATTCTATTCTAATATCTTCATTTCTAATCATGTCTCTTCTTGTGCAACCTTTTGTCTTCCTTAGGAACCTCATTTCTGCTGTTTGTATGTTATTTTATAGCATATATGTTGAGTCACAGACAAGGACAACAGAAAGACTATATACGAAGCATGTAGCTTTCAGCCAAAAGGCCTTCTGCTGAAATACACACACACACACACACACACACACACACACACACACACACACACACACACACACACGACCACTGTATCTGGGTGCCAAAGCAAGACTGCAAGCAACTGTGCATGATGGGAGAAGCAACCTGGGTGGTGGGGGTAAGGAGAAAGCTGGGGTGAGAGGGAGAGGGAGAGCAGGGTACAGGTGGGGGACAGTAAAATGCAGTTTATGGAAGCATAATGGCTGTTCTTGGGAGCATACAGGGATAAGGTGGAGAGAGGGTAGGGCAGTTAGGTGCAGTCAGAAGGTTAGAGTGCATGGAGGAGAGGGGGCACACCGGAAAGGAGAGAAGTAAAAAGGCTCAGGTGCATCTGTGGAGTAGAAGGCTGTGGGGTGGGAACTGGGAAGGGAACTGGTGGGTGAAGGACAATGATTAACAAATGTTGAAGCCAGGGGTTATGGGAACATAGGATATGTTGCAGGTAGAGTTCCCAACTGCAAAATTCAGAAAAGCTGATGTTGGTAGGAAGGATGCAGGTGGCACAGGCTGTGAAGCAGTCATTAAAATGAAGAATGTCGTGTTGGGCAATGTGCTCAGCACCCAGGCGATCCAGCTGTTTCTTGGCAATAGTTTGTCGGTGGCCATTCACGCGGACAGAAATGACCAATTAGGATGAAGCACAATGGTTGCAGCTTAGTTTGTAGATCACATGACTGGTTCCACAGGTAGCCCTGCCTTTGGTGGCATACGTGATGCTTGTGACTGGAATGTAGCAGGTGGTGGTGGTGGGAGGGTGCAAGGGACAGGTCTTACATCCAAGTCTAGACTTACCTTAGGGGGAAAAAAGGACGGGTATACACTCGTGCACGCACACATATCCATCCACACATATATGTGTGGATGGATATGTGTGTGTGCCCCCCTAAGGTAAGTCTTTCCGCTCCCGGGATTGGAATAACTCCTTACCCTCTCCCTTAAAACCCACATCCTTTCGTCTTTCCCTCTCCTTCCCTCTTTCCTGACGAAGCAGCCGTTGGTTGCGAAAGCTAGAATTTTGTGTGTATGTTTGTGTTTGTTTGTGTGTCTATCGACCTGCCAGTGATTTAGTTTGGTAAGTCTCATCATCTTTGTTTTTAGATATATTTTTCCTACGTGGAATGTTTCCCTCTATTATTTTCAAATATGAAGCATCAGTTGGCGAATATATAATGGTAATTGTGACCATACATCTAACAACAATTACGAAAAATAATAAGACCAGGCAACCGAGGCAATGATGCACAATCAAGTCACTACAAGTGATGCCCATGCTTGCCCAACCATTCATTCCACATCCTAATGCAGAACAGATAAAAACTACACCAGAGTAAAAGTTGCCAAGGATTCTTACAATGTGTCCTGCTGTGACTCAACAATCATATGGATGATATAAATTCACAAGTCTGAACACATATTTGTATATTTAATCATTATCACGGCACAAACTCCCTTGAGATAAACATGTATAAATGCCTCACAATAAGTGTATAAATACCTCACCATAAGTGTATCAAGCACAGCAAGCTTCCATATGGAATGCAGCATGTAATCTTACTATGTTCCGAAAAATGAAACTCAAAACATGCTGTACTGTCATTAGGACTGACACACTAATACCTTGCTAACATAACGTTAATCCATTTGCCTGGTAACCCATTCTGTTACTAGAAGGCATGAACATATTGTAGAAACACGAGATACAAAACAGGATCTACGTAATGTACAATAATAGGCATTAGATAGCACTACTGTCTAGTTGTAATGAAACTAGTCTCTAGTTGTAATGAAACTAGTCTCTAGTTGAAATATAAACACAAACCACACACTAGTATACAAACCAAAATATTGGTATAAATTGTTTACAGCTTTAAAATTAGATATCAAAGCATAGTCAAAAAGGTATGATAAAGTTTCGTCTCAATACAGCATTATAACAACCAAAATATTGTTGTACATACATTACAAAATGCCGTTCCCAGGCTTCCCATTAATAGATTGTTTGTTACAGTGTTTCACACAAACAATTACAAAAACAAATTTAAATCCTATTTACTAGATATAATTAATATGTATCACGTCAGAACACTATGTGTCACAAGCATAAAGGGCTGTACATGTGTATTTATTTGAAGGGGGGGGGGGGGGAAGAGAGAACATGGGAAGAATGTAAGGGAAAGGGGCAGTGAGGAATCTATTCTTATTGCATGGAAAGGGAAGAAGAGTTACAGAAATCTATATTTTTTTATATTAATGTATATCCATCAAAAATTAATATTAAAAAACTGAAATATTACACTACTACATAAGTAATTGTACATATACAATATAACTGTAAAATAGATTTATATGAGCCACAAATGCACGAGAGGGCAGTAACAGTTGACAACAACAACAACAACAACATCTTAGTTATAGGAAACTGAAACTTCATTCTAGATACTACATTCCAGCAATATTAAGTAATGATAAAAACGACCTATGATAAAAGATGCAGAGAGAGAGAGAGAGAGAGAGAGAGTGTGTGTGTGTGTGTGTGTGTGTGTGTGTGTGTGTGTGTGTGTGTGTGTGCGCGCGCGTGCGCAAGATACTAACACAAAAGATACATATAAAAGTACTTTATCACATTGCTATTTATATGTAGTAGTCAATCACAGCATCTAACACAGTAGGCTATACACTCTACACGATCCTTCATCTTATGTAACGAGATAAACACCACAAAAAACAAAAGTACTCAAATGTCTGCTTGTGTCTGTGTATATGCGGATGGATATGTGTGTGTGTGTGCGCGAGTGTATACCTGTCCTTTTTTCCCCCTAAGGTAAGTCTTTCCGCTCCCGGGATTGGAATGACTCCTTACCCTCTCCCTTAAAACCCATATCCTTTTGTCTTTTCTTCTCCTTCCCTCTTTCCTGACGAGGCAACCGTTGGTTGCGAAAGCTAGAATTTTGTGTGTATGTTTGTGTTTGTTTGTGTGTCTATCGACCTGCCAGCTCTTTTGTTTGGTAAGTCTCATCATCTTTCTTTTTAACTACATTAGGATATGGTACAAATGGTGGGGCAAGCATGCGCATAACTTGTAGTGACTTGATTGTGCCATCATTGCCTTGGTTGCCTGATCTTATTATTTTTCGTAATTGTTATTAGATATACAGCCACAATTCCCATTATACAGTGTGAGTAACTATTGCCACCTAGAATAACTCCAAAAGTATGATAGTAACTGAAAAGTTTGTGGGACAAATGTTGCTTGGGATAACGGGGGCCAATATGACGTCGGCTTTTTCTTGCTAGGTGGGGTCGCATCAGAGATATGAAGGTCAGCTTTGTTTTTCTAAAAGGGATGCTATAGTTTGGTACTTATTTTCTGATAGCAGCTATCGAGACGAATCCAATGATGTGTAACAATAAGGTCTTTGAAGGTCAACAACGGTCAAAAATGTGGCATGAACATCCATCTACAGATGATGTTCAAAGTGATGGCCATTGGTAGCAATCCACTGCTGCAGTGTTCTTCTTATGGATTGAGTGGTACACCTTATCACTTTGGCACTTATCGAAGCACATGCTCTGACAATTCTCTCTCATATATCATGCAAATAGTAAATATTTGCTGAATACGGCATATCCATCTTACATGCCATTGACACCTAAACACCATTTGACAGTTTTGCAATACAATGCTAATAGTAATAGTAAGACTAGTATTGTCAAGTCAAGCGAATGTGAATGACTTATTCCTTCGAAGAAAAAGTCGATATGCTACCCATCTTTACGGTGAGTAGCATTCTATCCTTTTCTTTACACTGTAAATATCAAAGAGGGTAGGTGATAGTCCACATCTTGATTAACAATGATTTCTTGTCATTGATTCCTACCTGTTTTATTATATGTGTGTATTTTTGTAAAGACTTTTTACTATCTCTATTAGGTGATAGAGATAGCCACATTCGGATATTATCTTCCCTAGGCTCTCACAGTTCACACAGTTGAAAGCCTTCTCTAGGTCAATAGAGATCATATGGGTTTCTATATTAAATTCTGTGTTTTTAACGGTGTCTTTATATTTTTAATTACAAACACATTGTCTATGCATGAATGACCTGATCTAAATCCACTTTGTTCTTCAGAAATAATAATTTCTGGGATATTCTGTATGTGGTCAATGATTACTTTTGGGCAGAATTTGTATCCCTGTTTAGAAGACTGATGCCAGGATAGTTTTTACAGTCATTATCTTTCCTTTTCTTGAAAAGGGAGATCATTACTGTTGTAAGCAAAGGGTATGGGATTTGCTGTTCGTCCAACACCCATTTATTAATTGTAAAAGTCTTTTATCCAATGATATCCACATTTAATTAGTTCTGCATTTATTCTAGCTATTCCATCTGTTTTTTCTGTCCTCCATACTTTTCAAAGCTATTGTAGCTCCTCAATGGTAACTGGATCTACTATTTCATTGTACATACTTTCTCCAGCGTCATCTTCAGCCCTTTGTGTACACCGAAAGTCTGTAAAATGATTTTCCCATTGCCCACTGGATATAATGTTCAATGAGGCAGTGTCTTTTTCTTCCTGGTTCAGGGCTTTTATGACTTTGCATTCAAATTGCTGTCCACCATGTACATCATGTCCTATGATGCATATGAACAAGTTCCACAAGTCTTGGTGTGCTCTGCACACTATTTGTTTTCCATCATTACTTTTTATTTTGTACACTTCCCAGCTCTCTGATGTTTTTGTCTGTAGAAACTTCAAATAAGCTACTTGTTTTTCTTCAATAGTTTCTTTAATTTCTGTGTTCCAATTTCGGAGTCCTTTTTCACATGTTTTTCTTCCTTTTGCCAAGTGCTTCTGAGGCTCCTTTAATGAGGCATGCTTAATATTATTCCATTCTACATCAAAGTCTTTACCGACTGGTAGTGAAGCAAGCTCTTCTTAGAGTCTGCACTGATAAAGTTACCTAATACTGCATTCTGACAGGAGACGTGCTTTGAACAACTCATGTTGTGGCTTCTTTAGGAGCTCATCTAAAAGTTGTAGGTATATAAGGTCCAGAGGAGAGAAGGAAGAATGATACTGGCGCTTTTTATGAGTACCTTCCGAAAGAAATGAACAAAATTAGCATGAGAGACCATCACCATTGCTGGTGATTTTAATGCAGGAGTTGGAAAACTATCTATACCAGAAATAATAGGACTATTTGGAAAAAAAAAGACTCTTAATAATTATAAGACAATGGAAACTCCAGATTGGAATATCAACAATATTATGATTCCCGCCAGCTGCTGGCGATATACGTGGTGTGTGTGTGTGTGTGTGTGTGTGTGTGTGTGTGTGTGTGTGTGTGTGCGCGTGTGTGTGTGCGTGTGTGTGCGCGTGTGTGTGTGCGTGCGCGCTTAGCTGAAAAAGGCTTTGACCAAACACTGCAATATGTAGCAGTGTTTTCATTTTACCTGTCTGCAACTCAATGGGTCATCTTTATGGTGGGCAGCAATCTTTCCAAATAATAACGGAAAGGAAATATGCCAATTTGTCTCTGTTAATAATTTGAAGTGACTAACACATTTCATAAAAAGAAAGACATTTACTAGCTTACATGGAGGCACCAGCAGCCTCGACAGGCCACCGCTGGCATGCCACAGAACCCCATGACACCGGCACCTGCTTGCAATGCTCCGTGTCATTGCACATTTTGCCACTTTTTATTTTATCTCTGACCTACTATTTTTAACAACATTTTAGTCAATGTAATTATTAACATCACTTGCCCAAGCGTTAAAATGAATTGCTAAAGCTACATTTTGGTAATGTAACTAATCATTCAAACCTGGAAACTGATGCCCTTTTTTTAAAAAAATATACACATAAAAGATGCTGAAAATGCAGGCTCCTTTTTATTAGTTTGCTTTCTTGTTTGTATGGTACAAATTTTGCAATTGATTTTAAACTACCTTCCCAATGAGATACACACTTGAAACCTTCAACACAGTACAGAAACCAATGACAATGCAATATTAACTTGCTTTCTTGTATAATGTGTGGTGGAGGTTACTTTGCATACCACTTTTATTTCCCCCTTTCCCTGCTCCAGCCATGAAAGTTTTGTGGGATGAACAATTGTTGTTAATGAGCTTGAACTTCTCTAATTTTTGCTTTCACAGTCTTTTTGAGAGATGTAAGTAGGATGATGCAATATACTGACTGATTCAGATGAAGAGAAATTGAATTAAACATGAAATTTACCATAGACCTGTTGTAATTGCATAAAAATGTTTCAAAACAATCAAAAAATTGACTTAAAAGTATAAAATAACTTCTCCCGGCCTCATACAGACTCCTAACACCTTACAAATTGTCCTGAAAATTTGTGCTTGCAAATTTTTAATAACTATGACAATACTTATAAAATTTGAAACAAAAATATTGGGCACACGCAATACATAAATGATGCACAAGTAACTCGTCTAAGTCACTGAAATTTTATTGCTCTGCAAATGATATGAACAGTAGTGATGATGATGATGTTTGGTTTGTGGGGCGCTCAACTGCGTGGTTATCAGCGCCCGTACAATTACCCAATCTTTGCTCAGTCCAATTTCGCCACTTTCCTGGATGATGATGAAATGATGAGGACAACACAAACACCCAGTCATCTCGAGGCAGGTGAAAATCCCTGACCCCGCCGGGAATCGAACCCGGGACCCCGTGCTCGGGAAGCGAGAACGCTACCGCGAGACCACGAGCGGCGGACATGAACAGTAGTGTATTTCTCAATGACAGGCAGTCTCTACACTCCTTACTACTGTCTACTGCATTCACCCCACGTTTTTCATTTTAAATTTTACCAATCTCACCATAACTACTAAAAAATCAGAAGCACAAATTTTCAGCATTATGCATATGGGTTTAGGAATCTGCGTGGAGCCAGCAGAACTTATTTTATACATTTTGGCCTGTTTCTAAAGTATGTTTTATGAAAATAGTTTTTTTATTTAAATAATCTTTAAATTAACATTATCTTGACTGTGTACAATATACGAGGGTGAGTCAAATGAAAACCTTAAATATTTTTTTAAATATTATTTATTGTGTAGAAGTGGTACAAAGCTGCATCACTTTTCAACATAATCTCCCCCACACTCAATGCAAGTCCTCCAGCACTTACAAAGTGCATTCCTTTAGAAAAAAATTCTTTTGGTAGTCTGCGCAACCACTTGTGCACCACGTGGTGTACCTCTTCATCAGAATGGAACTTATTTCCTCCCATTCCATCTTTGAGTGGTCCAAACATATGGAAATCACTTGGGGCAAAGTCTGGTGAGCACAGGGGATGAGGAAGGTACTCAGAATGCAGGTCTGATTGTCGCAACTCTTGTACAGGCAGTGTAGGGTCTTGCATTGCCATGTTGCAAAAGGACACCTGCTGACAGCAATCCATGTCACTTTGATTTGATTGCAGGTCACAGATGATTTTTTATTAGATCTGTGTATGATTTACTGGTGACAGTGGTCCCACTAGGCATGTAATTCTCCAAAATGATGCCTTTTTCGTCCCAAAAGAATCAGCATAACCTTCCCTGCTGATGGTTCTGTTCGAAACTTCTTTGGTTTTGGTGATGCGGAATGGCACCATTCCTTGCTCGCTCTCTTCGTTTCTGGTTGGTGGAAGTGAACCCAGGTTTCGTCCCCAGTATTGAATCTTGGAAGGAAGCCATCACTTTCTCGTTCAAAGTGCCGAAGAAGTTCTTCACAAGCATCAACACACCATTCTCTCATTTAAGGAGTCAGCTGCCGTGGCACCCGTCTTTCAGACACTTTGTGAAACTGGAGCACATCATGCACCATGCGGTGTGCTGACCCATGACTAATCTGTAAACATGCTGTAATGTCTTTCAGTGTCACTTGATGGTTTTCCTTCACTATGGCTTCAACTGCTGCAATGTTCTGTGGAGTCACAACTCGTTGGGCCTGACCTGAACGAGGAGCATCTTCCACTTAAGTCACACCATTAGTGAACTTCCTACTCCATTCATAGACTTGCTGCTGTGATGAACATGCATCACCGTACTGAACCTTCATTTGTCGACGAATTTCAATAGGATTCACACCTTCACTACGTAAAAAACCGAACAACAGAACACTGTTCTTCCCTGGTGCAAGTCGCAAGTGGGGCAGCTATCTTTATACTGATACTGCGACGGTATGTGTGCATCTGCACTATGCTACCACCTACAGGCCATTCTGCACACTGTTTGTAGCATGCTTACCAATTTACAGGATAACGGCGCGAAATTTCGATTTGTTATTACAAATTTATGGTTTTCATTTGACTCACCCTCTTATTATATAAGTTCTACAATTCACAATACTAATGCACCATTCTACACAATAATCAGTGTTTGACAGCCCACTCACTAATTGCTTGGTTTTCATTCTTTATAGGTCACTTCAAAATTTCTTCATAGAAGGGTATGTATGTGTTTATCAGGTAGACAAAATAGCAGTTTTTCTAAGTCCTTGATTGTAGTGGACTTAATTGGAACCTTTCCAGATTGATAAATAAGCTACTTTTTCTGGTGCAGTCAGTGGACAACGTTGGAAGGCCAGAAGAAAAGTGTGACTAAACAGTCCCGTGATCATTACAGTAGCTGTAACACAACCCTTTTCTGTGTTATCAAAAACAATTATGAAAAGTGCTGACAGAACCTTCCCTTGTCTTTCAATCCTTGTCTTGCTGTAATACACCTGCCACAATGACGTGATGTCTAATATTTCAGTAGCAGCAACCTCTTTAAAAAGAAATTTACCTTGTTTGCAAGTTAAGAAATATATCTTGACATCATGCACAGCAAACAATCTGTCCTGTTGCCTTAGTTTCCTTTTTATAATGCCGAACTCTCTGTCACAGGGTAAAAACCTAGTGCCTATTCACTTTTAAAGAGGATGAATATTAACTGATGCTCCTATAAAAATGACATTGTTTTTCAGAAACCTATAGAACATACACTAACCGAAGGACTGGATCCATTTAATGTCAGTTTGTGCAATTACATATGTACTATCTGAAGCAATGGCGAACTCTAAATCACCAAATTATGGACTGATGCCCTTTTAAAAAGTATACAGTTCATTTACATGAGAATTTTCAAACACTAAAAGTTAGAAAATACATAACAATGAGCACTAAGCTAGGGTTAAGTGTCCTCAAACCTAGGTGGTCTGGTAATTTAAATAATCTTTTTTAATTAATGGTAAAGAAAATGACTTCTTTACTGTAATGAATGAAAATAGAGAAATTCACATGAAAAGAAAATCACTTAAAATAAATCACAGTAATCACTGCCATAAACTATCTGTAATGAATAAAAAGGTACATACCCAATCACAACACCAAAGATCCCTAATTCTGACACAACATCTGTTGGTTCAGGTAAATTGTTCTGCCCTGGTCTTACAATATAATTTTTCTGTACTGGAGGAGCTATTCGTTCCATAAGTATCCAAGCAGTTCTCTCTTTGGAAGATTTCATTTTTTCTACTACTTCCCGAATCTTTTGTCCATATACATTGTTACCTCCTCCTTCACGTTGTGGTTTTAAAACATATCGTTCTGGATTTGCAATAGCCATATCTACAGCCCTGTCACCATGTTCATCCTTAATAGATCCATTAAAAAAAGAGAGACATTATTTTTATTACTATCATTATTATAACAGACACATTCGTTTTAAGTTAACAGGATATTTATGTTAAACTTCACTTCATATGAAAACAGTAACAATCTAACAATTCATGGATTTCATATCTCAAAATGTGTTGTGGTACCTTTATTGGGTCACTATCTTGTTTGTAGTGGCTATTTTGGATCACTATCTTGTTCTATTATGTAGATAGGTATATTATTATTCTTTATCATTCATGGCGAGGAGACCACAATGATTTACGACAGTTCATAGAATATTGCTATCCATCAAATGTTATTTGGCTTTGCGAAAAAATATAAGGGCAAATAGAAAACAACAAAAGAGAGGAAAATAGCACACAGAGATATACAAAGGCAGAACAAAAAAATAACAATTCTGAAATGAGTATGTTTAACACTACTGTGCAACTGTGATTTATTTAAGCACTATTACATTTTTTCCCTTCAAGAACAGTCACAGTATGACATTTAGATAACCTCCTAGATGGTGTACCCTGGACAATGATGTTAACATGGCACAGCGGCAAAATGTTTACACAGCTATGGTGATTGAGTGCATTAATGCTGACGGTCCATAAGAAGGCAAACTGAGCAAACTAGCGATTCTAACATGAAGAGTGCAAATGTGTGTCATTTAAACATAGAAGACTATGTGAGGATGAAGGGAGAAACCCTAAAAAAAACTTTTAACGACAAAGTGTAAGCATCACACTCTCACAAGAAACTCATATGACTACTGAAACCATCAAGTGACTCAAAATATGAAGATTTACTAATGTAGATTACAGAGATCATGACAAGCACGGTAATGCCACCCTAGCAAAAAATGAACTCTTAGGAAATTTAGACACAAAAGTAATACCAGTAGAATGTCTGATAGGCTTACAGTTGGGGAGCTGACAATCTATAATGCCTATACACCTCCATCATAGAAATGTTCCATAGATATTTTACCCAAGGCTAATTACCCAGCAGTGTAAGCCAGTGATTTTAGCTCTCACCATACCAGATGGGGCCATTTGAAATCCACAACTGAAGGCATCGAATTAAATGACTGGGCAGACGATCAGGATTTACATCTGTTTTAGGCCAAGGATAAAGCAACCTTCAAATCAAAGGTGTGGGGCACAATGTTGACGCCTGACCTCACCTTCGTCACACACGGAGCAATCAGCACACCAGTGCAAGCTACGGGAAGGGTCCTTGGGGTGATCCCACGGAGCCAGCACATGCTGGTAATTGTAGAGTTATAGAAAGTCCCCCCAAATCCCACAATGGAACATGAGGAAAGCTTACAGGATTAAATATCAATCCTACATTGAGAAAACAATAAATAAGACACTGCTGAAACCTGTGAACTCCAAAAGATTCACAAACCTAATACATAAAATAGCCCCAAAATGCTAATCCTCGTGGGGTTATGAAGGAATACACCACACTGCTGGATGAAAGAATGTGAAATACTAATGGAGAAATTTCATAAAAGCAGGGACAAAGAGATGCGGAACAACTGGCAAATACCATGAATGAGGAGTGCAGGAGTAATGGGAGGAAGCACTGGAAAAATCTATATTTTACTCATTCTAGCAGGAAGAGCTTGGGCCTGCTGCGGAAATTAGGTGGCGCCACACAATCTCACAGGCCATCTCTTGGTTCTGGTCCATCTGAGATTGCCACTGTCCAGAAACAGACCCCCAAAATACAAATGAATACAGCCAAGAAGAAAGAGATTTCCTGAACTCTGAAAAATATATTAATTAATAATCCAATCAAAATGGACATCATCAAAAAAGTGGAAACAGATGAGATTACCCAGGCCTTGAAGCAAATGAAGACAGGCAAAGCGGCTGGACTTACGAGATACTACAAGAATTTTTAAAGAAATTAGGAATTTTAGGAAGGAGATGGCAGGCCAAACTCTATGCAGTATGCATCAGAATGGGTGCTGTCCCTAATATCTGGGAAGAAGCAAAAGTCACTGTGATGCTGAAACCTGGAAACTCTGGAGATAACTCAAAGAATTTCTGATTGATATCCCTGCTATGTACCTTCTATAAACTATTCCCAAGAAAATTGCTGACTATATTAACACCATACATTGAAATCAACCTTCCTACACACCAAGTAAGTTTTCGAGAAGATAGAAATTGTTGCAGTCAAGTGCTGTCCCTCACAACAATATTGAGAAAGGCTTCCACAAAAAAAAAAAAAAAAAAAAGAGGAAAACTGGCCTGTTTCTTGCCGATGTTACATCAGCTTATGATACAGTATGGACTGAGGGTCTACTATTTAACCTAACTAGAATCATTAAATGTAAACAGACTTATGCCTTACTCAAAAACATGCTAACAGACAGGAAAGTCAAGGTTTCCCTTCATGGCATGAGCAGCAAGAGCATGATTCTGAATAATGTTGTGCGAGAGTTCGGAACTAACACCCATTCTTTTCAGTCTATACATTGGCGACATGCCAGACACAAAATCACATACATTTGCATATGTGGGTGACCTGTTCATCACATATCAAAGTAAAAATCTTAACCTCGAACACTTTCTACTCCAAGTCGCATCTTCATCCAAACCCTAATAAAACAATCAGCAACATAATGCACCTTCACAAAAGAGACTCAAAATGTAAACTACAACTCCCTATGAATGGCCAAAACATCAGGCATGAGGATAAGTCCACATACTTAGGGAGAAAATAGATCACACTAACATATAGCTCACATCCAGATGATACAAAACAAATGAAAATCCTCATAATGCCATTCTGTTGAAACTACCTGAAATGAAAGGTAGTTGTGGAGACAACATATTGAGGACTTCAGTGCTAGCCCTTGGCTACAGCATGGCTGAATAGTGTTCGCCAGTCAGGATGAGAAGTGCACCCATATTTAAAGTGGACGCCCAACAAAAGAAGACAATGCAGATAATCTCTGGAAATTTTGGGCCACTCCATATGTCTGCCTCCCCATCCTGTCAAACATAGAGCCTCCCACCTCAATTAGGCAATCACAGATAACTACAAGATCATAAAGAAAAATCCAAGACAACCGAGAACTCCCAACACACCAAGATGTAGCATCTCTAAACAGTCTTAAATCCAGGTCATCTTTATGGAAAATCGGGAAAGAACTGCAAGGCTTTGACTCAAAGACGGCTTGGAAAGAGCTACGGGCTGTAAGTCAGCTAAGAACTGAAACTCGGTGGATGATCCCAACAAGACGATTGATGGATCCAATCTCCCGAGGAAACTGTCAACAATTCTGAACCTTGTCAGGATGAGTGTTTGTAGATGTAAGTAACTGATGAACGAAAGTTGTCTATTGGACAGTCCTGATTGTGAGTATGGGGAAATCCAATAAATGGACCATTTACTTGTGTATGAAGTGCACAGTCATGAAGGTAGTCTGAAGGACATACACAGACACTGACTTGGCCACAGAGTGGCTCAAGAACTTTAGTGATATTGTTTGGTATTATAAGAACATATGTAAAGAATATCGTAATTCAGTATAGAGCTATTAGAATACATACATTATGTGATGAAAGTCTTTGTAAATGATGGATGAGAAAATAATCAAACAATGGAATATCCAGATGGGATGTAACAATGTTATGAAAAGGAAAGTAGCTACTCATCATATATCGGAGATGCTGAGTCGCAGACAGGTACAACAAAAAGACCGTCACAATATATGCTTTCGGCCAACAATGCCTTAGTCAAAAACAGATCTCTCTCTCTCTCTCTCTCTCTCTCTCTCTCTCTCTCTCTCTCTCACACACACACACAGAAATGCAACTCACACACATGACTGCAGCCTCAGGCAGCTGAAGCCACACTGCCAGTGTCTGTCATCTATTTTCGACAAAGGCCTTGGTGACTGAAAGCTTATATTGTAACATTTTTTTTTTCGCCTATCTGCGACTCAGAATGAGTAAATAAATAACAGTATTTCCTAAGAGTGATTTAAGAGGACAGAAAACCTAAATAAAGAACATACTACAACAATTATTCCATCAAACACATGGATCAGGGAATTGTCAAGGGTTGAAAAAATGACTATGATTTTAATAAAAATTAAATGAAGATGGACAGAAACGTAGCCATGCAAATGCTTCATGAATGAATGCAGTAAGTTTTGTGCTGGATGCCAAGATAAAAGAAAAAAAAAAAAAAAGAGATCACAATCTAAACCAAGTAAGTGCATTCGATTTTATATATTTTTATACTGACTTAGGTCAAGTAGTTTTTGTATGTTGAAAACAATGACATATCATGAAGGTAATTCAAGCTCTATGAAATAAACAAATTCTAAATTATTTTGAAGAAAACAAGATCTTCAAAGAGAGTTTGGTCTCATATCAGATATGTGTACAATTAAAGCTGCTGTGTCATTTCTGATCAAGTGCGTGAAGCAACTGGAAAGCAGATAGCAGATTTTTTTGATTTTTCAACAGCTTTTGCCACTGTGCCCCATGAGATATTAAACTAAGAGCAACGCTATGGTTTTACATTGAGCCTGGGTACTTGCCAGCGTATGTGGGTGTTTCTCAAGACGCAATAAAAGCTCCAGTCTTACTTCTTGTTTATATTAGTGACTTGTCGTGTAACATAATGCGACAATCCACATGCAATTATTTATTTGCTGTTGATCAAATTGTCCTTACAACATTAGGGACACCAGAAATGCTGAAATATGAAATAGATCAGACCACTGATAATGTTAAAGCCTGGTATAATGTCAACTCCCTATGTATCAATGAAGATAAAGCACAGAACCTAAATATTAGATGGAACCCAAAAACACAATTGGAGCAGGGAATAAATGCTGTTAATTTCTTTGTGACGACAATTTGCTCCAAACTGTCTATGGATAATTGCATAAAACTTGGTATGTAAAATCAGTAAAGGTATATTTTGCCCTGAGGAAACTACAAATGTGTGTTAGTTTTCCAGCGCTGAAAGTTGCCATTATGCCCTAATACAGAGTTATATAGCATGTGGTACCATTCTGTGGAGCCACAATAAGAAAGCAAATGAAATATTCCAGTTATAAGAGAAGGCAGTGTTGATAAAATGCAGCATGGCACTCAGAACTGACTGTAGACCTAGCTTCAGAAAACTAAATATGATGACTGTGTCATTATACACCTTGCAATGTGTAAGCACGACAAGGAGAACTACTGTAGATATGAGTAAATTTAAATTAGCAGTATTTACAGTTAAACATCAGATCATCATTTTCGCCATGCAAAATAAACTGAACAATGACAGCATGACACCTTACTGAATCAGTAGGTAATAGAATATTTGTTGTAAAGCTCAGTGCATAATAGTTACTTTGTTCTTTATTTATTTATTTATCAGAAAGCACATTGGTGCAAGGCTACTAGCCATGGCATTCAAAGCTAAGAAGGAAATTGTATTGGTTTTATGTAAAAGAATTTAACGTTTAATATGTAATGGATATTATTGTTACTTTATTTAGACCGCGAAAGTGGTCAAGGTTTGATTATTTAAAGATATTAAAATGTAAAATAATGTAGGATAAGCTGTAGCCAATCAGATGGACAGCTTCAGGAAAGGCTGGAGTCACCAAAGGGATGGTTCGGATGCAGACGCGAAAGCGGACGGTTGGTCTTTAGGCAGCTAGGAAGTGAAATGACTTAGAAAATTTTGCGTTGTGTGATATCATGGGACTTAAGTCTCTGAGCGCTGAGCAGTAGGGCGCCTGGAGTGAACTCTTAACTTTTCGCGAAGATAACGAGGTGGAATATTAGACTTGTATTTCGCGATGAGATTGTGAATGATCGAACTGTGTCAAATGGATATGCGCTCGAGTATAACAGTAAATCTAAATACGACCACTTTCGTTATTAGTTTGCTTTCTGAATAAACATTATTCTAATCACTGTGTAGCCTACATCATTTATGGGTCATTAATTTCGTTCTCGATATTATTAGTGTTGTTAGATTTTACGTTAACTTTGTATTTCACAAACTTGCCATCAGCCAGACAATTTAACCAAAGGGTCACAAGTGTCCAATTTAGGGCGTGTAAGGCGACATGTGAGGTTCAATCCCTAGACGAGTTTGAGCCAAGACATTTCGACGAAGAGGAACTGCATGTGAGCCCAAACATCTTTGCGATGTTAGCTCGCAGGTTCTACATTTAGGACAAGTGAAGTTAGTTGGGAGGACTGCAGTAGACAAACTACATAACTTTTTCAGAACGAAGAGTCCAACGTTTCTGAAAAGAAAAAGATTTACAATCGGTTACCTTTACGTGTTTTGACTTGCGGCATTGAGATCTGAACTTTCGATGCGAAAACAAAATATGTGTGAGAGCCCTTGAAAAACAAGACAGGGATTATGCAGGTATAATGAAGAAGATATAAATGTATTTATGGAACACAACCTACGACCAGCTTAGAGACAGGAGTGATGACACTTTCTGCAGGACCTGACCATCATTTTGCAGGACAATGCTCAAGCACTTACAGTGCAAGCTGTTACTGATTTGTTTGACTGATGGAGCTGCTAAGTGCTAAATGCAGTAGCAAGAGTAAACATGACCTGTTATCATTCCACTGTAACTTAAAGTGTTTTGTAAAAAAATCAAACCCTTCAGTGTTACACCAGAGACAATTAGGAAGCTACCAGATTAACAATTCAAAACAAAAATTGAAGAGTTTCATTTAGAACTAAATCCTTATGAGGTTCTTGAATTTTTAACTGATGCTATGAAAAGGATGTGATTTTAATATGTTTATTATTGTACATTAGTAGTCATTAGTAGCATGGCCATGGTCCAGTAATGGAAATCAAATGGCTGATGATAAAAGTTGATCTTTTGTGCATTTGGTTTTTATTTTTTATTTTACAAATCAAATGATTATTACTGTTGAGATAAACAGTACTTAACTGTAAAAATCCTTGTTGTGTTTTAAAAGAGACTTTAACAGCAGCTAAGTTTGAATGATTATTCTTTGTTAAAATAGGAATGGAAGAAGTGACTGAAGACTCTTTTAACTGCTCTGCATGTTAACTGCGAGTATGTTTAATAAATAATTAAACAACGCATAGTATTTTAAATGTCCTCATTTTTACTAAAAAGACAAACATCAAAACAAAACGAATCTTCTACTGTTCTAGTAATAGCATTAAATTTAAAATGCGCAGTTTGAAAACAAAAAAATAATGGAATATAAAAAAAAAAAAAACAAAGATTTCTCATTGCCACATGGCAGGCACTCACAAAATCAAGGGAATAGAGACCTGTGAAGATCTCTCTGATGGCCTCCACTTTTGCTGAGTCAGTGATAAAACGTTCCAAGCATCCAGGATGTGCTAGTGCCTGCTGAACTTTCTTAGTTCCTGCAAGATGATAATGAATACTTGGACATTTGATGGCTTTTGAGCGCTCTATCAGCAAACGAGTCTTCCAGCCTTCAGCTCCTCCGTACTGAGCTGGTTCATATGCAGTACGGTAATACACAACAGCCACCTCATGACCATCGCTAAGGGCATAAATAATACTGTATGAGAAAAAACTGCAACAACAATGATTAACCATAAGACCAATTATAATCAAAGCTTCAAATAAAGTACAACAGGTCCCTACAAGTGCATAAAATGGTGATCTGGTCAAAGGATACACCAATGAAAGGTTGTGCATTAAACTTCTGAAATGTATCTCTTTCCTGTGCAATAAACAACATATATTAATTTCAATATTTTAGAAGCAGTATGAAATGCAGGAACAACCAATTTCTTCTTCTGTTGCTATAACAGTAATCTCTGAAAATTTCAACTTCTGTTTGTACTACCACAGTTTATCACATAAGGTCAAGAGAAACTACACACTTCTACAATAATGCAATAGAATGATACTCCAAATAGCCCAGAATTTAATCTATGTACAAAAATAGCACATTGTATATGTGAGTTCAACAAAAGGCAGGAATGCATGGCACTTTTCAGTACATATTTTTGCCCTTTTACCCAAATTTAACGTTTCGTATACTCCATATATTCTACTATGTTCAGTGCAAAAATTCACATACTGAATAATATACGAAGAAGATTGCTACAGCAACAGTGATAATTAACAACATGCTTTTGCAGGTTTGTGAATCTGCTGTGACTGCATTTGTCTCTATATATTTGATGATAATTAGATCCAGATTGCTCTAGTTGGTAAAATGCTTTATCAGTGTCAGCCAGAGCAAATAAGCCAATTTGTTTATTCAGGTCAACGAGTCACTGACTGGATTTGTGGCCAAGAAATTTGTAAGTACATTCTCTGGAGGCATAAACAGAACACAATCAAGCTCATCATGGAGAAGTAGAAAGGCAGCATTCTGCCAAATCTCTATGTCCTCATCTGCTGGGGTAGTCCATAGATAACCTTGTTGTGAAGTATTTATGCAACATAAAACTTAACATTTTCAGTATATCTGTTTAACCTGATTATATGGGCCAGGAAACTAAAGCAAATAAGTTTTATAATGTACAGCATTACACAACTGCGACAAAGTATGATTCCTTTTGACAAAGAACAAATTTAAAAATGGCAAATACAAGCCCATACATCATTGATTTGATCTCTGATTTAACAATCCATCAGACACATTAGGAATATGATGGGAATTAACTGTCTTACACAAAATATTTGATGTAAAAATGCTCATATACAATGCAAATAATTTCAATTGGGAAGTCTAACATTCTTTGGCATATTACAGGGCACTGCTTATGTTGTGAATAAAGGTTTTGCAAATAACTTTAATGTGATAACTGTTTAAAATAGGTACAATATGCATCAACTGTTCCTTGAGATTATTTTCATTCCGTCATTGCAACTACAAAAAACGTGTGTTTTTTCATCAGATGCGTTTAGCTTTATTGAGGTAAACTGGACTGTAATTTAAATAACTTAATTTTGATTGGCTTTACTTTCAGAAAACAGTTCATTAACAATATGTTGTTTTTCATTTATGGTGATTTACATTTGATTTAAAACTTCCTGGCAGATTAAAACTGTGTGCCGGGCCGAGACTCAAACTCGGGACCGTTGCATTTCGCGGGCAAGTGCTCTAACCAACTGAGCTACCCAAGCACGACCCACGCCCCATCCTCACAGCCTTACTTCTGCCAGTACCTCATCTCCTACCTTCCAAACTTTACAAAAGCAGAGTGAAAACCTCATTCTGGAAACATCCCCCAGGCTGTGGCCAAGCCATGTCTCCGCAATATCCTTTCTTTCAGGAGTGCTAGTTCTGCAAGGTTCGCAGGAGACCTTCTGTAAAGTTTGGAAGGTAGGAGACGAGGTACTGACAGAAGTAAGGCTGTGAGGACGGGGCGTGAGTCGTGCTTGGGAAGCTCAGTTGGTTAGAGTACTTGGTCGCGAAAGGCAAAGGTCCTGAGTTCGAGTCTCGGCCCAGCACACAGTTTTAATCTGCCAGGAAGTTTCATAACAGCACACACTCCGCTGCATAGTGAAAATTTCATTCTGGAAACATCCCCCAGGCTGTGGCTAAGCCATGTCTCCGCAATATCCTTTTTTTCAGGAGTGCTAGTTCTGCAAGGTTCGCAGGAGAGCTTCTGTAAAGTTTGGAAGGTAGGAGATGAGGTACTGGCAGAAGTAAGGCTGTGAGGACGGTGCGCGAGTCGTGCTTGGGTAGCTCAGTTGGTTAGAGCACTTGCCCACGAAAGGCATAGGTCCCGCGTTCGATTCTCAGCCCGGCACACAGTTTTAATCTGCCAGGAAGTTTCATAACAGCTCACACTCCGCTGCAGAGTGAAAATCTCATTCTGGATACATTTGATTTATCACCTACATTTGGAAACGCTGTCTGCTGGCACATGAGTATGTTTTTAAAGTTGTGGTCTTTAGTTGCTCTGCAGAACCACTCTTTTGTTTATGTTTTACACAGCACACCCCTCGCGCACCACTGTTTTCTGTTTGTTTTTATACTTTAAGTATGTATTGTAGTTTGTGTTTTGTAGTGCTGCCAACATAACACTGCCACTACTTTGTCTTTATTTTTAGTTTATTGTATGTGTGTAATTCTATGTAATTATGTTGTTGTGTATTTGAATACTGTGTAAGAGTAGTGATGGGAGGGAGAGAGGGGTGGGTAGGAGAGGGTAAAGGATAGAAAAGGCTCTTTTCTCTTTCATGTAATGTCATCAATTATTTTTAATAGAGCCTGGTTTCCAATACTTACTTGGTCGTTGAGCATTTTTCAAATGTTGAAGGGTTTGTACCCTATTTCCTTATATCCTTTCACAATTTCTACAACTGGGCTGATAGATACCAGATCATTAATATCCGTCTGGTTTTAATTTTAGTTTTAGGGTGTGCTTTCATTTAGAGCTGCTTGTTTCGTAAGCAATGTTTATGCCTTGTTTTTTGAAAATGTTACTTATTTTATGTGTGAGTTTGTTGTGGCAGGTTATTGTATGACATTTTTTTGTAGTGGTGCAACTTGTATGTTTAGTGTGGTTTGATTAGTATTTTTCATTATTTTTCTGTTTAGTTTGTCTAGCATTGTTTCTTTGTGTCCATTTTTAATGCTGTTTGTTTTATAATGATATGATCATCATAAGAATCACTACAGACACACCTCCTCTTTCTCCAAGTCACTAACACAAAATAAACATATGCTCAATTTCCAAATAAATACTGGAAACAAGACCCTATATAAAATAACCAATGAAATCACATGAAAGAGAAAAGAGCCTTTTCCATCCTTCATTCTCTCCCACCCAATTTCAATTCACTTCTAGCTCCTCACCTTCTCGTCCAACTCACATTCCGTCACACTATTATACACTTTTGTTCGCTCATCAAGGTTTCTCCCTCCCCCACCTTAAAAAAAAAATCTCAGTCACTATTCTTATACAGTATATAAATACACAACAACAAAATTAAATAAATTACACACATACAAAAAAAAGAGTATAGGTCAAAAACAAAGTAGTGGCAGTGTTATGTCGGCAGGACTATAAAACACAAACCACAATACATACTTAGAAGTATAAAAACAAACAGAAAACAGTGGTGTGCGGGGGTGGTGTGCAATGTAAAACATAAAAACTGCATGGTTCTGTAGAGCAACTAAAGGCCACAACTATCAGTGTCTTAAGAAGAAAAACATCAATGATGTGCTAGCAGATGGCATTTTCCAATGTAGACAAGAAATCAAGCGGAAATAACAGAGTAAAAACCAACATACGGTTAACAAACTTTTATGATCTTAGAGCAAATTAAAATGTAAATAACTTAACTACAGACCACTGACAATGCTAAACCTTAATAAAGCTAAGTGCATCTGGTGTGGGGAAAAAAAAACTATTTTTGATAGTTGCAAGGACAGAATGAAAATTCCCTTAGGAATATTAAAGCAACTAAGGACAATATGACCACACAAATGAAGAAATCAAATGTTTCATTTAATACACCTTTTTAGCATAATTATTTATGTCATTTGAAAAATCTAACCAAGTAAACTATTCAAACCAGTCATAGATCTTTTCTGGTTCAGAGTCGACATTACAAGAGAATGGCGATTTTTAACTGAAACACATGGCACATAAAGATGTGATTGTAAGGGAGACAGCAGAGGCATTGAGTCGTCGACAGATGCACACAAAAGAGAAAGAAAACTTGTCTTTTCTGTGTGTACATCAAAGACTCAATTGCTTCTGCTATTCAGTGACTGGCCTTCTTTACTGCTAAATTACTTACATTCTACCTGAACTTTCCTTACTATAAAGGTTAGATAGTGATTTTTCTGCAAATTATCTGAAGTGTAATTTGACACTGTGGGATCCTAGCTAGACAAGACAGAAGACTTCAGAACATCCAAAGTCCACTTGAAAACTAGAAACAGTTTTTTTCTAGTAATGTACAAATACTCATTCTTATATTTTTCTTTACACAAATCCATCTTTCGTCAGAGGCATGTTGACCATCATATCTGGAAGGTGTGCTTGAAAGCTCTATTGCTTTCGGTACTGGTTTTGACTGAGGCTTTGTTTGATTGTTGAATGCAATGATGATATATTACCACTGACTTGCTATGCCTATCATAGTTCTTTGCATTAATATTTTGTTGTGCACTATGTGGTCAGTGCTTGACACACAATTCCTCATGTCAGTAAGGTTTATGATTTATCCACCACTATTTAAAAAGGCTGATAGCAGTGCTTGCACATTGGCTGATTGGGTTGCCAAATCCCTAAGACAATTGCTGAATGACAGATGTGGGAGAAATGAGGAGACTGGGAGACGGTTTGTGAACAACATGCATAAACAGAAATGTTTAATGAGCAGGAGGGAGGAGGAGGAAAAGGAAGAGTGAATATTTTAAGATCAGAATATGTATAAGGAAGAAGGTCTGGTCATGTTGCAGATGGAAAAATTATACTTAAATTTTCATGATCTGGTTGCCATGTCGCTTCCACCAATTTTCAGCTGATTTCAACAGCATTTCACAGAATATGATGAAACTTACAGGGTATGTACACAGCACAACTTATTTGTTAATTGTATAGTGGCACCCAAATTAAAACAGTGTCTGGTGTCCTCTCTCTAAAACGTACAGTGGTGTGAAGTACATAATATGCTAGAGATACACATGGAACGGACTTCAATACCCAAATAAAAGCATATTAATAAAATTATAACATGTAAGAAAGCTACTCACACAAAAAGAGCCTTGTTGTCAGTCAGTTTTGCTTGATCTTTAAGGTCACTATATCTTCGACGTAGAACACCAACATCAGGATGATTTTCTCGAATGTAAAATTCATGAAAGCGCTGGTCACAAATATTATATGTGACATCTTCAACCACTATCATTATAACAGCTCTGAAACATTATGTATCACATATATAGGTTTAAACTATAGAATGCCAATTATATATATAGCAACTGATGTAAGAAAATAATTATTTATACTTACTTTGGATTACCATAAATTTTCCATGCTTTTATCATTCCTCCACACAGCCCAGCAAGAGCTGAATTAGGTGGAAGCTAGAACAATAAAAGTTATTTCAGAAAAATTTACAAACATTGTGAGGAATACGGGGTCAATGTGTCAGCTGGACAGTACCTTGCGTCTTTTCTATTTTCTGAGTAGTTACCAAGTAGTACCTCAATAGCAAATTTATGAATGTACCAGAAATGTGGTACATAAATATATAACGAACTGATAAATAAACATGATCAGCATGACCTACTGTGCCACAGTGCAAAAAACCTATATACATCTCTTTTATGTATATTAACCTTACTTAATATCAGAGTTATGATGGAGGCAAATGTAAAAGATTTAGATACAGTTTTCTTGCTTCACAAGCTCTTGACTGCAATTAGATGATTTCAACAATGCATAGCAAAATGGGGAAAATCTAAGGAAATGAGGCCCATCGACTGTGGGTTAATTAAAGATGGAACATAAGCATGGTCTGGCAAAGGACCAGGAGATAATCAGGCCTATCCTTGCAAAGGAACCATCTAAATACTCACCTTAATTAAATTAGAGTGATCAAAGAAGAACCTTGATCTGGATGGTGACAACTACTCCTCCCACATTAAGGCACACAACACTGTGTTATGATGAAGGTGTATACCTTTCCCTCATGATTGTGACAATTTACTGCCTCATTGATATTCCTTGTCCTATGCAGCATTAATGTTATGTGGTTAGCAGCTTCCTTTCTGTAACTATCAATCAAAAGACACCTATATAAACCTTAATTCTGAAGTTCTCACCTTTGCCATCAGGTAAATGATGAAGTTGCAATTATGACAACTTAAATTTTGTAAAGGCAGTAGCTGTACTTTGGTACCCCTAGAGAGATGGGAAAAAAGCGGTCTTTGGGCAGGTCTGAAGAATAGAAGCTGACAAACAGAAATATGTCTTTTATTCACAGGTCCTATCAGCTGAAGATGACAGTGTGTGTTCGTGTCCGTATATTTTGTACACTTGAAAATGGGCTTATTCTGATATCTAATATAATACAGGCAGTTCCAGTGTTGGTCCATTGGGAATGGGCACCTGTATGTGTTACTCGGCTCATATATAATATAACATATTAGACCTTCTGGTGACAAACAGACCCGAACTATTTGAAAAAGTTAACGCAGAACAGGGAATCAGCGATCATAAAGCGGTTACGGCATCGATGCTTTCAGCCATAAATAGGAATATTAAAAAGGGTAGGAAGATTTTTCTGTTTAGAAAAAGTGACAAAAAGCAGATTTCAGAGTACCTGTTGGCTCAACACAAAAGTTTTGTATCAAGTACAGATAGTGTTGAGGATCAGTGGACAAAGTTCAAAACCGTCGTACATAATGCGTTAGATGAGTATGTGCCAAGCAAGATCGTAAGAGATGGAAAAGAGCCACCGTGGTACAACAACCGAGTTAGAAAACTGCTGCGGAAGCAAAGGGAACTTCACAGCAAACATAAACATAGCCAAAGCCTTGCAGACAAACAAAAATTCCGCGAAGCGAAATGTAGTGTGAGGAGGGCTATGCGAGAGGCGTTCAATGAATTCGAAAGTAAAATTCTATGTACTGACTTGGCAGAAAATCCTAAGAAATTTTGGTCTTATGTCAAAGTGGTAGGTGGATCAAAACAAAATGTCCAGACACTCTGTGACCAAAATGGTACTGAAACAGAGGATGACAGACTAAAGGCCGAAATACTAAATGTCTTTTTCCAAAGTTGTTTCACAGAGGAAGATTGCACTGTAGTTCCTTCTCTAGATTGTCGCACAGATGACAAAATGGTAGATATCGAAATAGACGACAGAGGGATAGAGAAACAATTAAAATCTCTCAAAAGAGGAAAGGCCTCTGGACCTGATGGGATACCAGTTCAATTTTACACAGAGTACGCGAAGGAACTTGCCCCCCTCCTTGCAGCGGTGTACCGTAGGTCTCTAGAAGAGCGCAGCGTTCCAAAGGATCCCCGTTTTCAAGAAGGGACGTTGAACAGATGTGCAGAACTATAGACCTATATCTCTAACGTCGATCAGTTGTAGAATTTTGGAACACGTATTATGTTCGAGTATAATGACTCTTCTGGAGACTAGAAATCTACTCTGTAGGAATCAGCATGGGTTTCGAAAAAGTCGATCGTGTGAAACGCAGCTTGTGGTATTCGTCCAAGACACTCAGAGGGCCATAGACACGTGTTCACAGGTAGATGCCGTGTTTCTTGACTTCTGCAAGGCGTTCGATACAGTTCCCCACAGTCGTTTAATGAACAAAGTAAGAGCATATGGACTATCAGACCAATTGTGTGATTGGATTGAGGAGTTCCTAGATAACAGGACGCAGCATGTCACTCTCAATGGAGAGAAGTCTTCCGAAGTAAGAGTGATTTCAGGTGTGCCGCAGGGGAGTGTCATAGCACCGTTGCTATTCACAATATACATAAATGACCTTGTGGATGACATCGGAAGTTCACTGAGGCTTTTTGCAGATGATGCTGTGGTGTATCGAGAGGTTGTAACAATGGAAAATTGTACTGAAATGCAGGAGGATCTGCAGTGAATTGACGCATGGTGCAGGGAATGGCAATTGAATCTCAATGTAGACAAGTGTAATGTGCTGCAAATACACAGAAAGATAGATCCTTTATCATTTAGCTACAAAATAGCAGGTCAGCAACTGGAAGCAGTTAATACCATAAATTATCTGGGAGTACGCATTAGGAGTGATTTAAAATGGAATGATCATATAATGTTGATCATCGGTAAAGCAGATGCCAGACTGAGATTCATTGGAAGAATCCTAAGGAAATGCAATCCAAAAACAAAGGAAGTAGGTTACAGTACGCTTGTTCGCCCACTGCTTGAATACTGCTCAGCAGTGTGGGATCCGTACCAGATAGGGTTGATAGAAGATATAGAGAAGATCCAACGGAGAGCAGCGCGCTTCATTACAGGATCATTTAGTAATCGCGAAAGCGTTACGGAGATGATAGATAAACTCCAGTGGAAGACTCTGCAGGAGAGACGCTCAGTAGCTCGGTACGGGCTTTTGTCAAAGTTTCGAGAACATATCTTCACCGAAGAGTCAAGCAGTATATTGCTCCCTCCTACGTATATCTCGCGAAGAGACCATGAGGATAAAATCAGAGAGATTAGAGCCCACACAGAGGCATACCGACAATCCTTCTTTCCACGAACAATATGAGACTGGAATAGAAGGGAGAACCGATAGAGGTACTCAAGGTACCCTCCGCCACACACCGTCTGGTGGCTTGCGGAGTATGGATGTAGATGTAGATGTAGACCTGTGGGCAGGTGGAAAGAGTAGGCAAGTGGCCCAGTTTCATGTGTCCCGTTCATGTGCGGCCTGCCTGGCCAGTCCTGGCAGCTTGAGACTGGCCTGTAGAATATGTTCAGGTATGCTACAACCTGGCTGTAAGACTGCTACGCATCAGCCAGTTGTGCAACCCTGCTCAAATGTACTCCTGCCCCACAAGCTGGAACAGCTTAACTGATAACACCTAGCAGGCTTTTTCAGTGTGCTTGCCTACCACTGAACACCTCATCCCTGTGGTAAATAGCAATTTTTCCATTTCATATTGTTGTTATTAATAGTAAACTGTTATGACCTTGTTATACAACTGCAGTTGCTTATTACCATTAGATTTAATGAATGAAACATAAAATAAAAATATACAGATCATAAAAAATTACAACACTTACATTTTCTAGCTTCTCTTCATGGCCCAATTCACGCAAAACATATCTGAAAATTCAATGCAAAATTCAATAACCAAGACAGTGGCTCTAATATATTATGTAGTGTCTCTCAATAAAGAAAGGATGGAGTCCTTACATTTATGAGATTTTATTTTGTGGACCAGTATTTACATTCTGTAGGCAAAACTTTCGAATCTATACTAGCTTTTGGAACTATCTGTGAGTTCCTTCTCCATAGGAAGAGGAGATAAGGACTGGTTGGTGAAGATTTAAAAAAGGGGCAGGTCACTCAAACCCCAGGATGAGAGGGAGCCTTCTGTTTTCACAACTGTTGGGTCCCTCTAATACTGGAGTCTGAGTGACCTTAATCTTTCCCAAGAATGGAACTAACAGCTCCAAGAGCTACAATAATTTCACGTACTATTTTGTCACCAGTACTAACAATTCTTCCTTGTGAAGATAAATACTGGGCACCAATTCTGTCTCAAAATTTTACAGTGTAAAATTTCAACTTTCAAGAAATGCAATAAAATGATTTACCTTTTTCATTTTTACAAATTCATTACAGCATCAAATATGTTGTTGGATTAATTTATTCAATCAGCTCTAGACAAAAGTGGATAATTGCAATATTAAATCTCACATTCTACTCATTTCTACACAGAATGAAGGTGTACATTTTGCTCTGCTGAATATGTATCACAAAAATATACAAAATCAGTACAATCAACTTAAGCCTTTCCACAGTTTCTGGAAGAGCAATACCAAAATATCGACTTCAAAAAGCACTTAGAATAACTTTACAAACAGCATGCACCTACATATTGTACTAGATACTGGAAAGAGGTTATATCAAATTCTACAAGCATTATGTTCCCTAGCCACCAGGGTGACAACTATCTTAGTTACTATGTCTTGCTCAACAATATTTGTTTGCTTCAAACATTGCAAATATTTCATGACACATACACTTGGCAGTGCAGCAAATGTCCAGAGCTGAAATGTGATCTTCTTGGTAAATAAAGCAGGAGAAAAGCCATGTAATAAGATACCTGTAGTGTTCATTAAATTACAGAACAGTTGTAACTCAGAATCTGACCGAAAGAGTTACACACATTTGTGACAATCAGCAGAAACACACACACACACACACACACACACACACACACACACACACACAAGAAATCCTTTGAGCACTAATTTCCAGTTTACAGACCCACAAAAGGCAATTACTCTGGTGAGATGAAGTCAGTGACTGAACAGTGGCAAGCAATACACATCAATTATGGTGACACCAACAAGGCTTAAATAACTTGAAAGTTTTTCTACATGTGTGCTGCTGTATCTGCTTTGAATCTTCCACTTCCCCAAGTGAAAATTTTTGTTGTTACATTCTATCCTGGATTTTCCATTGTTTAATTTGGTACTGTTTTAATATGGTGTTTTGATTTAAAAAATGGTTGTATAGCATTATTGATTACAAGACCCCATCTAGGGATGTTCAGATGCCTCATAGACGCCTTTCTATTTCACGCCACTTTAGCACCTTTTGCATCTCTGTGATAAAGGTGGGATGAAATGATTAAAAAGAAAAATCTCCACCCCAGCCAGGAATCATACCTGGGATATTGATCTGGAGGCAGCCATACTAACTACTACAGCACAAGCTGCCATCTTTGGCAAAGAACATAAAATTAACAGGCTGAAGAGGTTGTCAATCTTATTCAGATATTTTGAGCCATGGATAGTGTAGACCATGTGATGTCATCATCATTCAAACTTTGTGTGAAAGATTTTCATCTCCAAAGACAATCTACAGTCCATGAAACTGAGTTCATGATGTTTCGCATTTTTTTGTCACCTCCTCCCAGGAAGCTAGGTTGATATTCTGATGGTCATCATGGATTCTAAGCAAAGAATCATGTCACTTTTTTCACATTGGCTATTTTATTTCCACCAATATGTTTTCAACAGGGTTGCAGGTGGTCAGCTGAGAAGAACAATCTACCTACACTCCTGGAAATTGAAATAAGAACACCGTGAATTCATTGTCCCAGGAAGGGGAAACTTTATTGACACATTCCTGGGGTCAGATACATCACATGATCACACTGACAGAACCACAGGCACATAGACACAGGCAACAGAGCATGCACAATGTCGGCACTAGTACAGTGTATATCCACCTTTCGCAGCAATGCAGGCTGCTATTCTCCCATGGAGACGATCGTAGAGATGCTCAGTTGGACCAGCGTTCGTGCTGGACGTGCAGACCGTGTGAGACGACGCTTCACCCAGTCCCAAACATGCTCAATGGGGGGACAGATCCGGAGATCTTGCTGGCCAGGGTAGTTGACTTACACCTTCTAGAGCACGTTGGGTGGCACGGGATACATGCGGACGCGCATTGTCCTGTTGGAACAGCAAGTTCCCTTGCCGGTCTAGGAATGGTAGAACGATGGGTTCGATGACGGTTTGGATGTACCGTGCACTATTCAGTGTCCCCTCGACGATCACCAGTGGTGTACGGCCAGTGTAGGAGATCGCTCCCCACACCATGATGCCGGGTGTTGGCCCTGTGTGCCTCGGTCGTATGCAGTCCTGATTGTGGCGCTCACCTGCACGGCGCCAAACACGCGTACGACCATCATTGGCACCAAGGCAGAAGCGACTCTCATCGCTGAAGACGACACGTCTCCATTCGTCCCTCCATTCACGCCTGTCGTGACACCACTGGAGGCGGGCTGCATGATGTTGGGGCGTGAGCGGAAGACGGCCTAACGGTGTGCGGAACCGTAGCCCAGCTTCATGGAGACGGTTGCGAATGGTCCTCGCCGATACCCCAGGAGCAACAGTGTCCCTAATTTGCTGGGAAGTGGCGGTACGGTCCCCTACGGCACTGCGTAGGATCCTACGGTCTTGGCGTGCATCCATGCGTCGCTGCGGTCCGGTCCCAGGTCGACGGGCACGTGCACTTTCCGCCGACCACTGGCGACAACATTGATGTACTGTGGAGACCTCACGCCCCACGTGTTGAGCAATTCGGCGGTACGTCCACCCGGCCTCCCGCATGCCCACTATACGCCCTCGCTCAAAGTCCGTCAACTGCACATACGGTTCACGTCCACGCTGTCGCGGCATGCTACCAGTGTTAAAGACTGCGATGGAGCTCCGTATGCCACGGCAAACTGGCTGACACTGACGGCGGCGGTGCACAAATGCTGCGCAGCTAGCGCCATTCGACGGCCAACACCGCGGTTCCTGGTGTGTCCACTGTGTCGTGCGTGTGATCATTGCTTGTACAGCCCTCTTGCAGTGTCCGGAGCAACTATGGTGGGTCTGACACACCGGTGTCAATGTGTTCTTTTTTCCATTTCCAGGAGTGTATTTGACAAAACTTCCCCACTATTTTGTGCACAGAAACTGGCCTTTCTGATAACATTACTCTCTCAGGACTTAATTTTCATACTGACAGGGAACATAATATCGCTTGTAATACAGAATGTAATGGGCACAATAAGCCAACTATCTACCATGCGAAGCATTCCCAGTCCATGGAGAAAGCTCCAGCCCCACACACTATCACAAACACCACTGCAAATCTCCCCCCCCTCCCTCCCCGCTCAACACACTATCGCAAACACCACTGCCATGCACACATAAGAGCTTGTTCATGCACACACATGCACATCAAGATGACTTGAGAGTATGTTGAGGACCGAAAAGAACAGCTTGTGGCATGTACACTATGACTGAGTTTGATCTTTCACCAGTTATGAATGACATTTTCCTCAGCAAATACTAGCTGCTAAGGTAGAGTTCACTGACTGCATTACATTTGCTTTGCCTGGCCTCTCACAGCTGTTGCTGGGACAGATACATCATGACAAGGAAACAGTATTCATTTCAAGTTAACTGCATTAGGAAAAAAAGTCATGATGTGTTCACTGGTGAACTATATTGGGTGTACGTCGAAACATGCCAAAGTCCAGTTCCTGTACACTTATTAGATTCTAGTTTTCTGATACCATTTTATCCACTATATACATTTTACCATAGCATGCCCTGGCATCCAACTGATAAATTTCCTTCCTTCACAACAACAGCCACTAATAGCCTGTTAACAATGAGGTGCACCTCATGAATAAAGTGACTGGACTCAGAACAAAACAGTTCGTGAATAAGACTTTGAATGCCATACTTCCAATGGCTACTAAAGAACATATGATAACCTTAGACATATGTGATTTACTGCATAAGACTGCCAGAATATGGCCAGCACATGCAAGATTTATTTTCCCATGCCATATTACTCCACAAGAATGCCATTGAGAACAATTTCACAGTTCGGGTGAGGTGCCCCAGTAAGGAATCTTAGCACATTTTTCCACAGACCTCTTTCGCAATTTCTGAAGGTAGTAGTCTGACAATGAGTCTTTTGCGCTACAGTGTTGTAATCAGAATCTTCTATCATTTATTTTTCCTATATTTTTCAAATGCTTGGAGAACTAAATCTGAGCTGTCCCATATCACTGACCTCAAAGAAGAAAATGTCACCACAGTTTCCAAGTTGTCATCAGTTTTACCATTCCTGCCACTACTGGCTGGCTAATTAACAGAAAGAACAATACATACTGTTTGCGCACCACTTGCTTTCATTATTAACAAATGGTTAGAATTTGGAATTTTTCTAAATCGATTCAAAATTTCAGAGGTTGTACCTGTGCTCAAAGGGTGAGAACCATCTACCCCAGAATTACAGACCAATGTCTGTTTCTAAAAAATATTTGGGACACTAAGTTATACACAACTTTCTGAAAAACTTGACCATCTCCGCAATTGAAAGCAAGATTTCTGTCAATTAAAAAATACTATTTCTGTTTCCAGAATGAAATTTTCACTCTGCAGTGGAGTGTAAGCTGATAATATCTCTACTAACCTTGAAATTGTAAATGAGACTAACAGCATTTGTTACACTATCTACATCTCTCGAAAATGACCAGTGTCATTTTTAAGGGGGGTGACTAATATTTTGTCCAGAGATCTAAATGATTAATGGAAAGTCTCATATAAAGATGTGAAACAAATACTAACAAAGAGATAGAGGGGCTGGTCAATACTTACCTCAGCTCAGTACAGCCGATAGATACACAAAACAACAGAAAATTTACGTATCTTGCTTTCGGAACTTTGTTCCTTCATCAGGGAGGAGAGAGGGGGGAAAAAAGGGGAAGTGGATTCAGTTACTCAACACAGTATTCTTGATGACCATGTTTTACCCTTTCTTCTACATCTTTATGATGGGTACACTGTGGGCACTCCCATTCCAAGATGATAACAGCAATGTTCACAGAGCTGCATGCACACATCCTGGTACACACTTGGGCACCATCTTCCACCTTGACTAGCCCACCAAATCACTCAATCTTACTTCCACAGAAAATGTATAGGACTACTTGGAACAGAAAATGAAACATAGTAATCAAAATATCTGCAACTTGGTATGTGTACAGAATCTAATCATTAGCTGGATGTGGTGTACTTTAAGGAATGTGTGGACCCTCTTCCTTACTGGATAGAGGTAATTATCAAGACTTGACCCAGTGTTACATTTATTAGCCTGTCTCCTGGGGGGGGGGGGGGGGGGGGGGGGGGGGGGAGGGTGACAATTTTTTTGTCTGATGTGATGTTTTCATAACATTTTTCATATGTTGGCTGAAGGTATATGATCGATCAAAGTACATTCATAATTTATTTCACTTTGACACACTAGTAAAGACAGTTCCATTCAAAAACATGCAAACGACGGAGGTCTTACGTGGCTGGATGCCCCTGAAAACATCATGTACCAAATCTCTATGGGACCTCAAATGATGTGTATGTTCTCTTCACTTTGCAGCAACAACCTCCTATCCCAAGCAGCTGCCTCTGCTCATCAGTCTGGTGTGGTTAAAGTGATTTATTACTGGGCTTTTTCATGACAATGCCTACCATAAACAGCGTGAAGCTCAAGCAGAGCATGCTTGATAAAAACAAGAACACACCCTTCACTATTGAAAAAGAGTAAGGAAAATTAGGGTTTATTGTCCTGTCGACATCATGGTTATTAGAGACAGAGCACAAGTTCAGAATGTTTCAAGGATGTAGAAGGAAATCAGCTATGCCCTTTCAAAGGAACCATCCAGTCATTTTGTCTGCAGCAATTTAGAAAAATAACAGTATGAGAATGGACATATAGGAACAATGTTTGGCCCATTTTAGGCAAAACAAACAAGATTTTTTGCACTTGTTTGTGACCACAGATGAAACTTGGGTGCACTACTATACCCCAGAGACAAAACAACAGTCAAAGCACTGGAAACATGCTGATTCTCCACCACCAAAGAAAGCAAAGACAATTCCTTTGGCAGGAACAGTTATGGCACCAGTGTTCTGGGATGCAAAAGGGATTCTGTTTGTAGATCATCTCCACACTGGGCAAACAATTACTGGAGAATATTATGCTAACCTCCTGGACAAATTGCAACAAAAGATACGTGAAAAAAGGCCAGGGTTAGCAAGGAAGAAAGTCATCTTCCAACAAGACAATGCACGCCTGCACACATGTGCCATCACCATGGCAAAATAACATGAGTGAAGGTGTGAATTGTTGCCACACCCACATTATTCACCTTATATGGCTCTGTCAGACTTCCATCTCTTCCCAAAATTGAAAATTTTTTTGGTGAATGAAGATTCACTTCAAACGAAGAACTGATAGCCAGAGTTGACAACTATTTTGCAGGCCTGGAGGAAACTCAGTTTCGAGATGGGATCAAGGCACTGGAACATCGTTGGACCAAGTGCATTAATCTACAAGGAGACTACATTGTAAAATAAAAAAAGTTTCAGTGATGTAAGTACTTTTTTCTATTCCGTTCTGAGAACTTTTCAAACCACCCTCATAAATCTAAATCTGAATGGCTGAATGTGAGTCCAACATGCTAAGCACTGCACCACCTCACTCGGTCACCCACTTTTGAGATGCTTGAACCTATTCATGAAGATCCTAAGCTAACCACAGGTGACACAGGAGGTATTAAATAGATTTTCCCTGAACTGCCAATCTGGAAGCTACCTCACACAAAATCTTGTGTAAACTTGGTGACTGCTACTGCAAGTAACACCAAATATTGACAATCTAATGGCAAAGTCAACTATGTGATCAGTTTTCATGAAAGATACAGGATGTCCCACTCAAACCTCCCTGATTTCAAGGATCCAGGAGAGCAAAACCACAGTAGATATGACAATGAAAAATGCACCACATTGTAGAGCATCTCAGAGAATTTATATTACCGCATCAGAAGTGCCAAGTATCATCACCAGAGTGCAGCATGGTCACATGAAGTGAAAATGGCAACTCCACAGCAGCGAGCGCAAGCAGTAGTGTGGTTTGCAGAAACAAAATCGCCGATTACTGTGCAAAGAAATTATTGTTGTGTGTATGAATGTGATCCACCTGATATGAAAACAATTAAGGAATGGTATAGGAAGTTTCTGGCAACAGGAAGCGTTCTGAAACATTCTGGCGGTGCTCGTTATGGAGTTTCAGTAGAGACAGTGGAGGACATCAGACAAATGTTTCTCAGAAGCCCACGTAAGTCAATTTATCAAGCATCTAGACAACTTGATGTATCTCAATCAACATAACATGGTGTAGTTCACCAGCATCTTCATACGTGTGCTTACAAAGTGCAGATTCTGCAACATCTGGTACCAAATGAAAAACCATGCCGACAACAATTTGCTGAGGATATGCTGCAGTGTATTGATAAGGATGCCAGCTTCCTGGAAAGATGTTTATTCTCAGATGAGGCAACCTTTCATCTATCAGGAAGAGTTAATAGACATAATGTTCAGATTTGGGGTTCGCAAAATATGCACTTTGTCACTGAACATGTTCGTGATAGCCCTAAACTAAATGTCTGGTGTGGGCTAATGCATGACAGGATTGTTGGACTGTTTAGTGCATGGGTCAGTGTATCTGGACATGTTGGAGCAGTTTGTGTACCCTCACATACAAGACTTGCAACCCAACACCACATTTCAACAAGATGGAGCTCCACCGCAATGGTCAACAGCTGTTTGGAAGTCACTGGATAGGAAATATCCCAATCGCTGGATCGGACGTGGAGGACCCACTGCCTGGCCACCACGTTCACCCAACATTACGCCGCCTGATTTCTTCATGTGGTTGATTGGGGTTTAAGGGACCAAACAGCGAGGTCATCAGTCCCTTGTGTCAAAGGTGGTCCATTTGGATGGATTTACATCTCAGAAGAGTCATAATGATAAAAGAAAAAGGCTACAAATGTAAAAATGCAGTGGTGTTGTCAATGGTGAAAACAAAAGGTGGGAAGTGAGCAATTGGGCAACCCCAAGGCTATGCTAGAGGCAGAAAATATCCCACCTCTGACACAGTACAGGCAAGACCACCTGCTATTCGAAAGTGTTCAACCGCTAGAATGTAAAGGTGCTTATTGTAAAAGGAGACTAACCAAATCTAAAAAGCGATAAAAACAGAGTAAAAGAGAGACAAAAGAGGATGTTGGCCAGGGAGGGGAGTCAGGAACTTCCAAACACAGCTTACAGTGGGAGACACCCCAACCCTCACTGCCCCCCCCCCCCTACTCCAGAGGGAGATTAAAAACCTTAGAACTGAAAATAAAAACCACTTTCACGGAGGAAACTGAGGACCAAGTAAACCATCTGGGAATCATCTGCCAATATTAAAGGTAAAGGGTGGGGAAGTCTGTACTTAGTACGTGGAGCCAAAAGAAGGGGGCATTCCACCAAAATGTGAGCTACTGACTAGAGGTCTCCACAACCACAAAGTGGGGGTGGCTCATTAGGGAAACGAAAACCGTGGGTCAGCCTGGTATGGCTGATGTGGAGGCAACCCTGGGTGGTCGAGTCCATTCGGAAGAGGCGGAAGGAAGAATGCCATGGGACAGGTGTCACCTTAATCACACGAAGTGTATTAGACAGGGAGGTAGCCTCCCAAGAGTTGGTCCATGATTGTGTGAGATGGTATTTGATATGAAGCCATAAATCTGCCGCAGGAGGGGTACAGAGAAGAGGGGTAAGTGATTGCTCCCCCAGCCAAACAATCAGCAAGCTCATCACCTGGGAAACGGCCAGGGACCGCAAGGAAGCCAATGGAACAAGCAGGATAGTGAAGATCAGCGAGATGGTCATGGATGGCCAAGATCAAGGGATGGCGGGAAAACCACTGGTCAACAGCCTGAAGGCCACTCATTGAGTCCCTACATAACAAAATGCGGTTGAGTTGGGACCGTTGAATAAAGGTAAGGGCCTCGAAAATTGCCATCAATCCTACAGTAAACACCCCACATGCAGTTGGCAGGAGATGATTTTCCTGGCCAACAGAGGACATGAAGGCATATCCCACATGATCAGCAGATTTAGAGCTATTGGTGTAAAATGTAACAGCATCCCGAAACTCCCATAAAATTTGGCAGACAAAACAAATGGAACTCCATCGGGGGAATGGAATCTTTCAGACCTCGGTGGAGATCTATCCGAATCCGGGGCCGAGGAACTAACCAAGGGGGGGAGGGGGAGGGGGGTTGGGGAGGGAATGTGGGAGACAGGACGAAGAAGGAAGCTGAAAATCACAGTGAAGAGACGCAAGGTGGAGCCCAACCAGTAAACCCTCCCAAGGGCTGGAATGAGGATAGAATAGGAAGGATGAGTGGGAGAGGAACGGACAATGATTGCGTAGAAACCAGAAGCTGGGACCGCTGAGCAGAAAGGGGGGAGATTGCAGCTTCAACCAGGAGACTATCAACAGGGCTAGTAGGGAAGGCACCAGGGGCCAAACAGATACCACGATGGTGGACCAGATCCAGGAGGCGCAGTGTGGAAACAAAACCGTGGGACCACAGGTAAGTGCTGTGCATCGAGGTAGAGCTCCGGATCGGGTTGGACTGTAGTATGGTGACAGAGGTGGACCACCCGCTATTTTAAATAAGAGAATTGAAACCCGTGTGAGAGGGTCCATGCAGAGGCACGCCGTATAGCACCCTGGAGCTGCCGCTCTGCAGAGTCCATTGAAGAGGAACTAACCCAAATGCAGAAATCATCCACATACAAAGCAGGGGTGACCAAAGGACTGACGGAGGCCATAAGACCATCTATTGGGGCCCCAAAGACCCCACTCATGAAGTGTAAGAAAGATACGATGGCACCAAGCCATATCATAGGCCTTGCGAAGGTCAAAAAATACTGCAACCAAATGGCGGCGCTGGGAAAAAGCCTGCCAAACTGCGGATTCCAATCGAAGTAAATGATCAATTGGAGACCGTCCCTCTTGGAAGGCACACTGGTAAGGGGACAATAGATCCCGAGATTCGAGGACCCAATTGAGCCGATGGGCTACCATGCGTTCAAGTAACTTGCAAACAATGTTTGTGAGACTAATTGGCCGACAACTTTCGACAAACAGGGGGTTCTTAGCAGGCTTAAGGCGGAAACCATGATGCTATCCCTCCATTGAGAAGGGAAGTCACCCTGAAGCCAAATACGTTTAAGAACCTGGAGCTGTCATTGTCGTTATTGTGGAGCACTGAGAAGTTGAAGCAATTGGTTATGAATGGGGTCTGGGCCAGGGCCGTATCATGAGAAGAAGAAAGTTCGGAAAGAAGTTCCTAATCAGTAAAAGGTTCATTGTAAGATTCTCACTGACAAGGGGTAAAACATAAGGCGGAAGCTTAGGCCCGTTATTTATGGTGAAGGAAAGCAGCTGGATAGAAGGTTGATGCTGATGCTGTTGCAAAATGGGTCGCAAGATGTTCCGCGAGAATCAATGGGTCCATGCAAAGGCCATCCGAAAGGGCAAGTCTTGGGAGGTTAGACTGCCGATGGCAACCTTGGAGAGAGTGAAGTGTAGCCCATACCCGTGACAGAGGGACAGTAGAATGAGGAAAGAAACAAAGCGTTCCAAACATACCCCTTTGCTCTGTTTGATTAAGTAACGAGTTTTGGTGTGAAGGCGTTTAAAGGTAATAAGATTGGCAGCCGATGGGTGCCTCTTAAGGTGTTGGAAAGCTTAACGGCGATCACGGATGGCAATGGCAATGGCAATGGCCATACTCCACCACAGAACTTGCCGGCAGTGAAATGGTCCAGATGAGCATGGGATAGCAAGCTAGCAGCGCGAACAATCACATCAGACACGTCACATAGGGCTTCATCAATACAACCCAACAAAGAAGGAGAAAAAACAACCTGTGCAGTATATAGAGGCCAATCGGCACATTGGAAAGACCAACGAGGTAACCTGTCCATTGGGGAGCGGGAAGGGAGCGAGAGAATCAACGGGAAGTGGTCACTATCGCAAAGATCCTCGTGTGGCGACCAGTGTAGTGAAGGGAGGAGGGAGGGAGAAGAAAGAGAAAGATCAATGACAGAAAAGGTACCATGACTGGCAATGAAATGGGTACAGGAGCCATCATTAAGAAGTCATCGTCTGCAAGAAACTGGTCTATGAGAAGACCCCAACTAGATGGAAATGCACTGCCCCACAGGGGATGATGAGCATTAAAATCCCCGAGAAGGAGGAAGGGAGGAGGAAGTTCCTGAAGAAGGGCAGTTAAGGCAGCAGGTGTAAGAGTCCTGTCAGGAGGGAGATAAAGATTACAAACTATGACCCCAGAGTCCAGGTGGATCCTAACAGCAACCACTTCCAATGCAGTTTGGACAGGAATCCACGTGCTAGCAATGTCCGTACAGACCAACGTACAATCACCACCAGAGGCCCGCAGGGGGCCGACCCGATTTCCACAGAAACCACCGAGGGTTGGTGAGTGATCATCAGCAAAATGAGATTCCTGTAGAACCACACAAGCTGCAGAAAGAAACAAAATAAGGGATTTCAACTCCAGAAGGTGATGGTAATATCCATTACAATTCCATTGGATAACCACAGAACGATGATTCAAATGGGGGGTGAGCAGGCTAATGCCAGTCATGCTGCCGGGTCACCATCAGTCACCGACAAGGAGGGGGGCAACATCCATAAACAGCAGGTCAGAGTCAGGTTGCGAAGGTGGGGACGGGACCCTGGCAACACCAGAGGCTTCTTGTCCTGGGACTTATGTTTCTTCTTCTTTTCTGTTTGAGATCGAGGAGGGCTGTGTTGCAAAAAGGAGCCAGCTGTAGCAAGATCTGGAACAGAAATAGAGCGGGCGACCTGGGGGCCCACAGACCATGGTCCTCATGGTCATCATGTGGCAGCAGACCTTTGGCCTGGTTGGCCTGGAAGGTGCTGGGAAGGGGGGTCCTGGGAGGGGCGCCCTTGACTGGCAGACACCAAAGAAGTGGGACATTTCTCCGGCTGGGGAGGGGGAGCGGCACCTGGACGGGAGGCTGTGGGGAACATCAGGGGGGGGGGGAGGGGGGGGGGGGAGGGGGGAGAGGTGTTCAGGACTGGGGTAAGGAAGGGGGAGCAAGGGGTGAAGATGTAACAAAGCATAGCTAGATGTCATTGACACAGGATGAAGACATGCGTACTTCTTACGACCCTCAGTGTAGGTTAGACGATCAAGGGACTCCTGTATCTTCTTTTCCTTCTTGTAACCCGGGCAATCCGGTGAACGTGGAGAATGACTGCCATGACAGTTAACAAACACAGGAGGGGGAACACAGGAATTCTCCTCATGGCTGCAATAGCTCGGGGCCCCGTGCTTGCCACGCACGTATGCACGAAAGGACTGTGAGCCCCCTGGGGGGATTTCTTCATGTGGGGATTAGTGAAGGATGGCTTGTATGCAACCAAACTGGACAATATTCCTACATTGCAACATCATATCCTAATGCGGTGGCAACAATAACAGAGGAGATGTTACAAAGAATTTGGCAAGAAATTGAAAATAGGAACACACAAAGCAATAACGACCATATGACTTTTCTTAAGCCAATATCAGGGAAGATCAGTTTGGATTCCAGAGAAATGTAGGAACACGTAATGCAATAAAGACCCTATGACTCTTTTTATAAGACAAACAAATCTACGTTTAAAGTATTTGTAGATTTACAAAAAGCTTTTGACAATGCTGACTGGAATATTCTCTTCAAAATTCTGGAGATAGCATGGATGAAACACAGGGAACAAAAGGTTTTTTACAACTTGTAAAGAAATTAGATTGCAGCTGTAACAGTCAATGAACATGTTCAACAAGCAGTATTTGAGAAGAGTGTGGAACAGAGTTGTAGTGTATTCCAGATCTTGTTTAATATATATTTTGAGCAAGCAGTAAAGGAAACCTAAAAGTTACAGCAAAGGAGTTGGAAGAGCCATTGAACAGAATGGGTAGAAAAGAGGTTATTAGATTAACATCAACAAGAGTGAAAGAAGGGTGATGGAATGTAGTAAAATCAAGCAATGCTGAGGGAATTAGATTATGAAATGAGACCCTAGTAGTAAATGAATTTTTCAGTTTGGCCAACACAACAAATGATGGCCAGAGTAGAGAAGATATAATTTGCAGGCTGGCAATACCAAGTAAAGCATTCTGAAAAGAAGAATTATTTGTTCACACAGATCACAAACTCAGGTGTTAGGAAGTCTTTTCTGAAAGTATTTGTGTTAGAGCCTTGTATATCAGTGAAATGTGGACAATAAGTAGGTTAGGTGAGAAGAGAATAAAAACTTTTGAAATGTAGTGCTACAGAAGAATGCTGGAGATTAGATGAGTAGACTGCATAACTAATTTTAAAAAAGGAAATGCTCCACTTGATTAAGAAAGGGAATGGTTGATAGGACACATTCTGATTCATCAAGGAATCATCAGTTTGGTAACGGAGCGAGGTGCGGGCGCTGTCAATTATACAGAGAGACCACGGCATGAATGCAGTAAGCAGGTTCAAATGGATGTAGATTGCAGAGATGAAGAGGTTTGCACAGGATACAGTAGTGTGGAGAGCTGTATCAGTTTTCAGACTGAAGACAAAAAACAACAACAGGAGCTTATGAATTATACATCACTTTTGTAGACCAGGCAAATGCTTATCATATAATTCCTAGAAAAAAAACTGTGGGAACCTCTGGAAAATATAGATATGGACTATTATTTATTGCAGATGATTATGGAAGTATCTGGACACAGTACTGCACAGTTTAAAAGACGTTCAAAATTATCAACCCTTGTTAACTACAGCAAAAGACAGCAGTCTGTCACCTACTTTATTCAATTTGCTTGTGGAAGAAGCTCAATGTAAATGGAAAACAGACTGCAGATGTTACTATGTACAATTGTTTTCATTACACTTATCAGATGATTAAACAATGGAAAATCCAGAATGGAATGTAACAATATTACGAAAAGTAAAGTGTGCACGCACCATATAGTGGAGATGCTGAGCCGCAGATAGGCACAACAAAGGCCAGCAAGGCCTTTGTCAGAAATAGATGACACACACACACACACACACACACACACACACACACACTCTCTCTCTCTCTCTCTCTCTCTCTCTCTCTCTCTCCCCCCACCTCATCCCTGCACACTAGTAATTGAGTGAATTTATATTACCTTTACAGAAAAAGAAAAATGGAGGCTAGAAGTGATGGATGGTTGGTGTGATGGGTGGATGGATGGATGGGTGGATGTATGGATGGATGGATAGACTGATGGGTTTAAAAGGACCAAACTACAAGGTCATCAGCCCCTTAATCCTTCATGTGACAAGCTGGGAATATTCGGGCAATATTCAGCAGTTGGCCCCTGTAGTGAGACATCCTCCTCTAGCATTACTTTTGCTCAATGGTAGTTATCAATACCAGTATTATTTTTTGAATTTTGGACAGGTCAATATTATCTCAGTTTCTTTACTGAAAACTTTCATATAATTTTATAGCCAGTATGTTATATTTCAAGTTAAAATTTTAAAAAGGAATTACTTTATAAAATATTTTAGTTTCAATGTTATAATTGATAAGTAATAGTTCTGAACGCACAGTTAATTATTTTAATTATTTGTTTTTAAGAAACATGAAATTACGAATGATAGTAACACTTAAAATTTCTATTCTTAATTATGCAATCCTGTACTGTTTACTATGTTTATTTCTGGATTCATTTATGAAATAATAATCGAAATTAATAATGTAACAGAAATTTGTAGAAATTCATTTGTTAAGAAAAATTGTAAACCCTTTGGAATATTGTTATTTCCACATAGTGTGGGAGTGGTAAGCTTACCTCTGATGTGACTGGACGTATTTTTGTGCGAACAATGTAATTTCATCTTTGTTAATGTGAAAAATCAAAATACTGTATGATATACTGAAATGTAAGAAAATACATTTATGTAAAAAAAGAAAAAAGCTGCAACAACAGTCTTCAGATTTATTATTTCAAAATAACTGTGAGGACCTGATGTCAGATTTTCCAGCCTCAAGAATCGGGCCCCTAGACAAGAAGAACTGGAGCCATCTCAACATGACAAACAGTAAACTAGAAAGAAAGTTGTTGTAATCTTTGCTTGTCTCAAATCTTCATAAAAGACTTTGTTTATTAATTACTTGGACTGGGCATTGTTTAAGTGGACAATAGATGGAATCAAGAAGGCGGGGGGAGTTTACACCACAGAGTCCCCACACATGGAGGGTAATGAGGATATGGTGATGCCTTGCCCTACACAAGTCGAAGAATACAGTGATAAGATGTTGATGCTGGGCAACAGCTGACCGAACAGCAGACTCCAGCCAGATCCAATTGTTAGCAGTAGAACAGCCTTGAAAGAAACCGCCCTGGGACGTAGCCAAAAGACTCCGAGACTCACGCTACCAACACCATACTCAGCTCACCATATAGCTGAGCAACTTGCAGAGAACATTAGCAAGGCTTATTGGGCAGGATAGCTGTCCATCACAAGGAGGTGTTTACCTGGTTTCAGTACTGGGACAATCACACTTTCTCACCACTGACACGGGAACTCACCCTTACTACAGATATGGTTGAAAATGGCAAAGAAGTGATACTGGCATTCCACTGATAAGTGGGCATTTGGCTGTGGATGCGGTCTGGACCTGGAGCTGTCAGGGCAAAAGGCTAGAGAGCTCAGGCATTCCCACTCACTGAATGGAGAATTATAAGGTTCCAGACGACTTGTAGTAAATGGTAAAGGAAGTCACTCTAGCTGCTATCTGAGGACACGAAATGCAAACTGATCATTCTCAGACACAGAAGCTCAAGCATAATTAAAAGTAAAACATTCAGCAACAGGGACTGGATCAGTGTACAGATGAAACCATTCACAGAGATGCCAGGTACACTCAGGGGGTATTGGTGTCCACGGAGATGCTGAATCTTATATATATCTGTGAAGACGGGGCACATGTTCCAATGATAACAATGTATCACCCTCGGCGTTCTTGTTTCGGTCATTTTGTGAGGTGATGGAGCTGGACATGAAGCCATTTAAAGGCAAAGAGGTGGTTTATTCATGGGTGTCCCTTAAGGCATTGGAGAGCACAAGGAGCGTTCGCCTGCAATTGACACGCACAATCACTACAGATGGTGTTGGCATTGCATCACAAAGATGTCAGTCCAAATCACAAGCATGTGTAGCACAGCATGGGAGGAGGAATATATGGCTTGTGGCTTTTGGTCCATGCTGGACACAATGGACAAAATACACAGCTCAATGCTCCAAATTAGCACACATCTCATCATCAGTCTGAAAAAGGAGATCTCGGGTGAAAACTATACCTTGTACCATTTTCAGACTTTTTATGGGGGATTATATCATCAGGAATGTCACTCAGCTTGTCGCAGGTAAGCAGCGCCTGTGACTGAGCATCGGGGAGGGCCGTTTTAAGCAGAATGGAACCGCATTTCATTTTTGAAATTGCTTTGTTTCATCAAGCCTGTCCTTGAGGTGGTCAATGAAGAACAATGGCTTTGCAGGCAAAAAGGAATCCCCGTTCACCCTACAACAAAGTAAGTAGTGGGGGCAGTATTCTTCACATTCTCTTTAAGCCCTATATCCTCCTATTGCATAGTTGGGGAAGGTAAAATTTTGGCATCATTCCTCTCTACACTGCAATGTGTCTTAGCTTCAGAAGAGCTGTATGGCCATCACCAGAAGAAAGTTTAGTTCACTTCATGTGCGAATTTTCTGCAATGGTACCACCCACTCCAAACAGGGGCTCTCCTCACAGGCACCATCCAGTCACCTGACCAGTAAACCATTCCTTGGAGTTTCCGTGCCCCAACCATGATGGGCACATACTCCTTGGCTTGTCGGGGAACTTTCCAGCACAGGCATCAACTGTGTGATCCCTGCAAATTGTCACGGGGCTGCCACCGTGCAGGTATTTGATGACTCCCCTCCCCACCATGCGTGCAAGTACTTGATACACACATTCATTCCTGAACATGTGTACCACAAAAATATCCTGCATACTAATGAAACAGTTTTTAGTAGAAAAAGCAAAATAAAAAAATACCTTGCAGTAGGTGTAATTGTTTCACTTTTTATGATTACCTTTTCCAAAAGATCATGACAAGTCAAGGATCATCATCTCTCCCCTTACTATTTTTATTATTATCTATTTTGGACATTTCTGTCAGACAGTGTTTGCTAAATATGTGACAACATATTTTGTTCGAGTACTCCAGTCCTGTTACTTCTTCCCCCCCCCCCTCCCCACCATCCCTATGTCTACCTATACATATAACCAATTTAACCCCTTAAAATCTTTCATTTATCTTTTCTTTGTCATTATCTCACCATTCTTAAGGAGAAAAATCTGGTACTGAAAGCTAAATTCACACTCTCCATGTGAGACTGCAGTTGTACCCACTTTTCAGTCAACAGGTTATAACCTATTGCATATTGTTAATAACAAGTATATTTGGCCAATAGACTGTTTTCAGAACATTATTATGTATTCTGAGATATGAAATCTCTATCTTTAAATTACACTCCCGTGTTACTTCTGGTTCTTTTTGAACATTCTATTTGTCATTATGGACTCAGTCTTTCAGCTGCTTTCATCAGTGTAATTTAATGCTTGCCATTGCCCGCAGTGCAATATGTTTTATTTCCACAAGATAGTAACTTCGTTCAAAGATTCTTGGATACCAATGAGTGATCTTAGAAATAACAGTACTGTTATTTACTGAATGCCTAAATGACAATGGTGACAACACAAAATAAATCACAACATATTTATTAGAATCACTAGCCTCAAGCAAGCAAGTTAGTATTTTGATACATATAACACAAAGTATTAATTTGCAATTAGGTCAGTAAAACATGCAATCAAAGACAGTAAACTCTAATGTTATACGCATAAAATGTAATCAACGATTCAACGGTAATTCCTAAAAGGGGAAAAAAGCTAGTAAAAACAACGTTTTTACGTGGAAATACAGTGAAAATGATGTAAATAGGCAAAACCTAATGCTTTTAAGTGTGCATATGCCACTAAGTGACTGCTGTAGCAAGATGTGTGAAGAACATAGGTACAGTTTCAAAATATTAGCTTGTGCCTATGAAATGGGAACAAGAAAAAAGCAGAACTACCAAAACAATTGGAATGAAATTTTGAGAGTTTCTGACCATCTAATTGGGAGAAAATGCCTTCAAATGACTGAAAAACTGAAATGTCCAGAGATGTAACAGAGTGAATCTGCATGCACTTTTGTTCTATTTTTATACATATATAAAAATTATGGGAGATAAAATCTGACTTGTGAAAGTATATGAAAACATAAAATAATAGTTGAGAGTTGTGTCTGTAGTTCAAGTCATACCTATTAAAAGCTGTCAATTTTGAACTTATTGCACCAAAGCTAGAAGCTATAGTGTTTATTTCAACTTGTTTTACAACACTGTCACTGTAACTATGAACCATGTAGTCGGAACGCAAGAGGCCCAGAGACACCTCCTGCTGGAACAAGAAACAAAAATTTTACAAATGATCAAAACTCATTATTAATTCAATGTGTAGTAAAATATAAGCTCTAAAAGTAATCTTTTTCTAATATGAGATGATATTTCTCAAAAATAATCCCAAATAAATGCTGCCCACCTGACTGTGGACCATTCAGTGTTAAAAGCGAGATGCTGTGCATTATTATGTCAGACACCGAGCCTTGCATACAATTCTCTAAGTAATAAATACACAGTGCACACAATAAGTTCCTAGACTGCTACAACAGAGTTTGAAATAAATAAAAAAAGATAGATCAGACACAGTATGCTGATTAATGTTTCTGACCTCTTTTTGGATGTACAAAACTACCCTGCAAGTGCTTTTCAGAAGATGAAATACAACAGAAGCAAACATGAAAAGAAAGGCATGAAAATAATGCAACACTGTCATCATGTAGGAAGGAAAAGTAATACAAGAGCAGTAAACCATGAAGAAACTTAAGTAAGGAAGCATTCCAAAAAATCTTTATTACACTTTGTAGTTAGAGTACGTTTTCCTGGCATAGACAATTTACAGTTTAGTTGACAGCTGATTTTTTCATGGATCATAAAATTCCTTATGAAGTAGCATGTGAAAAACCCGCACAAATGCCACGAAACCTGAACATAGTCTTCAGTTTTTATTTTCAGAATGACCTAATATTTCCTGACATCTAGATCCCACACTTATCCATTCTGATCTGACGTTTTTAAATAGATCACAGGAAAGAAAACATTCATACTGTTCTTTATCATTCTTAAAAAAGCTTATCACAACACTCATTTGTTGTTACATGAGACTACATAGTCTCAATGGCCTAGAGTCCATGCAAGGAAACAGGCATACACTGTTTAATTTTCCAAATATTCTCTTAACATACATAAAACATTGTTGCCGAGGTACTACGAGTGTGTGTTTACCAATTTGGGATGATAAGTTTCTTAAAAACACAGTAAATAACATCTGCTTGCACAAAAGAATTATTGAAGTTAGGAAACAGAACTAAGTTAGCAGTGTTGCCACATCTGTGGAATAGTTTTTTTTTTTTTTTTTTGGGGGGGGGGGGGATATTTCAAAGCAACACCTCATGGATTTTTGCCTTCCCATGGGATATATGAACCGCCATACTGTCCTGTATTTGCCTAGTAGCTACTGCTTCAAATTCGTAAATGGTCCACACACGTATCCCAAACAATGATACTCTGCCATCCTATAAAAAAGGTACTGTAGCTTTCCCCACTGACAAAAATAGAGTATTTTTTGCACACACAAATTCACAGCATATGTGCACATTCACACACCATCAACCAACAATTTTAACTAAATTTTGGATTGTCTTCTTCTTAAGACAACTGAATCAGCATGCAGTTTAAATTTATTTACCAGAAACAGTTGGTCTAGAGTGTAGGTAAAGAGGCCCCATGAACTTCTCCAAATTAGATTGTATTTGGATCATTAAAAAAAAAAAAAAAACCATGTTGTATTGCAGCACCTTCACAGCAGAGAGATCAATTATAGCCGACAGCCATGCAGAGGTTCCACGTTCAATTCCTAATGCAGTCAGGGAATATTCCTTAGGAGGAAAACAAACATTGTGCATTCAGCCTCATTAGACCAACCGAGTGGCTATCTGAATTAGAAGTAGTGAGTCTGAGGTTTGTAAAACTGAAAACAGCTGGGAGACTGGTATATGACAACATGTCCTTCCACACTGCATCCACTGACATCATTGGCAGAGGATGACTCCGTGGCTAGTCAGCATCAAATGATCCTTTGGCTCTGATACAGTGCTTAGCTCTCTTTTTAAGATATTTAATCATTTCTGTGGAATGTGTGATGCCCGTCACTTAAGACTGCTTCCAATAAACAAATGAACTTTATCTCTTTGAAAGTCTGAATAAAAATACAAGAATCACAACAACAATCATTCCGGATAATCACATTTTCCTGCCATTTCTTAGAAATTTATCAAGTTTATCAATTCATTCACAACAAAATTTAATCATTACAATTTAATCTTTCCCCATGTCTGTCATCACAGTAATACAGGCAACATGCACAAGTTGAGTTCTGAGGCGCTGGATCTTTACCACAGGTACCTCGGACCATAGGTACCTCGGACCATAATGATAAAGGTACTGAACTATACAACAGTGTTTTTAATTATAATGTAAAGAATGCAGTCCAAGAAGATTACATGTGCACTGTGTATGTCACCAGTCATAAGTATTGCTGCTCCAGAAGATCTCCAGTTAAATGCAAGATAAAACCCTCTCTCTCAGAAGGAAACTACACAATACATATCCCCCTCCCACACCTCCCCCCCTTTACATTTAGTTTTTCCTATGCATCACTGGTGTATTTGCTCACTGCATGGATGGCAGTGTATAATCTTTCCAATATAATTACCCACAGCAAGCAACTACATTAACTGATTAAAAGCAAATGAGACTTAGAATGAGAACTGTACTTAACTTTGTACACTTAAACTATTGCAAAAGACAATGTAGAAAATTATAAGATTGTCATTTTCCCATCACCAAGAAATATTTTTATAGTAATGGTTTATTTCCTAATTTGGTAACCAGTGTTAACTAACCCGGAATTATTCATTTTTCTCATGAGATAACTATTACAGTGTGTTAATATCACAATGTCTATACACTTTAGTCGTAGAAGACAGACAAAAAAACCTAGTTACAATGTTGTGTGCAATTAATAACTATTATACGGAAGGAAAAACTTCTAACTACATTATTAATGACACTTTAAACAGCTTTGTTGAACTATAACTGCAAAGGGAAAAAAGAATTAAATCATGTCTTCATTCTGAACTGTTCATTATCAAACAACGGTGACTGAGTGGACTGTGATCTGACTTGTTTGCAACCTTTCTTCTTCAAGAATTGACATTACTTCATAGCATTTGACTGCCAGCTAAATAATATGTAAGAAATATAGCAAACTGAAAGTTAAATGCAACTGACACCAAATTATTCTGATTTAAAGAGTATGTGTACATATGAATAGCAAAAACATGCCTTATGCACATCATTGTATCACAAATACAACTTCCAGGCAAAACATATATTTACAAGAGAAACATACATTAAGAATGTGTAACAGACATTGAAGCTTTACTACATCCACAACAGTGTCATTACTACAATAAAAATGGCATCAAAGCACAAGAGCCTGGCATGAAAATAGTCATTTATTTCTTTACAATACGACAAATTTGTCAATGGAGAAACTGTCTGCCTAGTTATACATAATTTTGTGTAATCTTAAAAAAGAGCGTCTATTAATAATTCTTATAAATTGCACACAATACGCCCTTTTTAACAAAATTATAATACACTCAATGCAACTTCAGAGAAGTGCCACATTAATTTTGAGAAACAAATTACAAGGAAATAATGCAGAAGGCATTGCAAGTGTGTGATGAATGATGTACGACAGGAGTGAAATGATGTATAACAGCAACATTAACCAGGCTGTTTTACTTATCACTCATGTGGGGTCTCTGAATTAAATATATAGAACTCACCAACATGTGGAGTGATCTCATGATACTAACATCATGGGCTATACTTTAAGATAATAAATAATTAATGAAGTTATTTTACATAATTTTATATAATTAATAAAAATAACTGAAGGTCATATTCTGAGAACTGCCCCAGGATATCTCAAAATGTATGCACTAGAGGTTTCAATTAACATGATGTATACATGCAAAAGACATTTCCTTCATTGTAACCTCAAACATGTAAATTGTTTATTTTAACAACAAAAATAATACCATAAATAAAAAAACAGGATGTTGAAAAGGGCTGCGCTGAGTTAGTCAGAGAGAGAGAGAGATTAATTATTGCTTAACAAAACTGTATTCCAGGTCTGTTTCTTAAGCCAATCTTTGTATTTAATTCTCACAAAGTGACATAAATATGCCGACGTCATGGTTCAAAAATGTCAAACTGCCACACACAATGCTAAAAAGCACATTCGGTTACACGGTAAGCACACTGAAACACTTCGTCAGTTGCCTGATACAAGCACAGCCATCAGTACACACATGGAACACAACATAGTGTTTATATTTTCTGCATTAAGTGATGGCCATGCTTGTGCTACACAGTCAGTTAAGTGTTTCAGTATAGGTACACATGAGACAGTGTGTGCTACTGATATGTTCCAAATGGGACTTTTCTGGGGCTCATACCTTCTATTGGTGGTAGAAAGGCAGAATCAAGTGTTTTGGATAGACCTTGGGCTTGTGTCGTATACTCAACATAATGATCGTCTTACTGTAACTATCCTACAGTACAGATTAAAAGTTTGAGTATTACACACTTCCTTCAGCTTAGATGGAGGAAATCGTTTGGTTCTTTAGCATCAGATGTGGTCTGTGATGTGTCTTAAGGGGCTTATGGAGGAACCATTTAGTTCATGGGCAGTTCGTGAGAAAACCCAAAAAAAGCATATTTTGCTGTCAGCAGTGGATACCTGAATAACTAACCACTGCAAATTGCTCACATTTTAACAGTATATTCTCTACACATTTATCTGGAAGTGCCAGCTTCCTGTTTTCAGACATCTTTATCCATTATTGAGAAACACCCCAAAAACATCATTTTTGGGTAACAAAACAAAGCTGCAGATTCCAAGACGCTATGCACAGCAAGAAGTCTCACCGTTATCATGAGAAGGGTTCTGTGAATCCAATGTTGTACTGAAGCACATGCAAAATTTTTGTGCACACAAAATACAGTCTGCAGTGTAAAATTATTTTTGCATCTGAAATACTTCACATAAGTAAACTATCAAAATTTTACTGCCTCATAAAAAGTCCCCCCCCCCCACACACACACACACACACACACGAGTAACATGCCTGCTGTAGCAGGAAAAAAAGAGGGAACCAGCAGGAGATGCTTCTATATGAGAGCAAAAATGGTGAACATGCTCCTTTTTAAAAGATGCTGATGGAAAGGTGGGGTACCAGGTTCATCTTCCTACCTCTCTCTGCATCTTTAAAAATTTTCCCAAAAATTTATGACAGTGGCAGTGTGAAAGAGACGGAAAAGTAAATGAATTTGTGTCTTCTTTTGGTGTAAAGAACCTGCCTCTCGAAAGTTTTTAAAAGTAATTCTGAAATACACTGTATATGGTGAGATAAGACAGTTGGGTCATAACACCAGCCATTTCTGCCACTTTGTGAGAATTAGTTATCAAGACTTTTGCTGAACTCTCAGTGTCAGTTGAAAACGTTCATTTAAAACAAAATCAGTTGTGGCATACTAAAGGTACCCGACGTAGCACTGTGGTGATTTTTATTAAAATTTCAACAAAGATTATCTGTTACTAACCTATTTTTCAAAGATTTGCTCGAGAGAGGAAGGGAGTGTAAAATATCATTAACACATAATCATAAATAAATTCAATGTTTGCTTTGTGTGCCGTACAAAGCAAAGCTAAACTTTCTGATCAAGATTCTCTGCTAGATGCATTTTTTAAATAGTTTGCAGAGCAATCAGTCTGAACAAAGAAGTGAGGTCCTCATATGGGAACATCCCACCTACTTAACAACTATATGAATCACATACAACTCAGCATCACAGATGCTGATTTCTGCTAGTAGTAGAATACTTAGGCTGTTGTTTGTAAAAACTAAAGACTAGTCAACTAGGGTCCTTTGCTTGAAACTGTCTATGTAAACCACTATGTCACTATATTGCTCATCAGAAACACAAAGATATGTATGCTGATGGATATAATCTAGTGTATCCAACTCCCTGTACATAAGACTTTAAAATCTATCCTTGGTCTCTATGAGCCAAGGTGACCGACAGCACCAGCACACTGAAAGCGCCTTGATATCTGCCTTGTTGTCCTACATTACAACCTGTTTCTTCCAGAACCCTAATGGCTTTGTGGCCCATGGGTGGTTCAGGAATAGTCATTCTGCTGCAGGGTCAGAAACACCTGTGGATACCAGAGTCTCTTTGACAAACTTAGCTTTAAAAGCATGGTACACACTCAGAAGTTGCCACTGGGTAGAAAGAGATGGCTCACTAGATACAACACAGAGGTTAGGAACACGACTTGGGCTGTAAGCTCCTGTTGTGAGTCTGATACTGGTATAGTGCACTGCATTCAGCATTTTTAGATATGAAGTTCATGCTGAATTATATACAACCAATATAAATGGGGCTGGAGGAATGCTTTATAAAATTATTGTAAATTTGCTCTCTCTGCACTCCTGACATTTCCAGAGAAATACTTTAAGATGTCTAACGCTAAGTGCACTTACTTCATAGTCCCGCAAGTGTGACAGCCATGTGGTCAACTCAGGAATGTAACTGCTTGATTAGAATGGTGCCATTAAAATGTAGCTCTGGCTCATTAAAATGTGGCCGATACAATTAAAATGAACTCTCAGTAGTTTAGCCGTTGAAAAATCACAACCTGTCTTTTGAACTGAATCATCCAGTCTCTGGAGCATCAACTGTAAATGATGAGTTTTCAGTGGAAGACAGGGAGGAGGAGGAGGAGGAGGAGGAGGTGGAGGAGGAGGATTTTGCTTTTGTTTTGTTTTAGGGTGCAAAAACAACTGGGGTCATACACACACAAGTCAAAACTATAGAACACGAAGACAAAGAGGAGTTAAAAAACGACTAGATGTCAGTTCCACTTGACATAAGAGAAGACAGATAAAAACAGGGACGCGGAGAAAGGGCTGCAAAAGACATCATACAGAAATGGAGGTCCAAAACCAAAAATTAAATGGCCTCCACCACGTTGCTTTGACAGATAAAAAGTAAAACGCAGTCAATAGCCTGCGCGTCATTGCTGAAACAGCCGATAACTCAGACAGCAAACTCAAGTTGGAATGTAAATGGTGGATAGTTAAAACTTGGGTGCAATGTGTACAAAGTGGTGTGGAAGTGCCACTTATCAAATGACGATGGCTAAAAAGGCAGTGCCCAATGTGCAACTTCGTTAAAATGACCTCCTCCCGGCGGGAGTGCCGAGAGGAGGTCATCCAAGCTGCTCGAGAGGCTTAATAAGCCGGAGCTTATTCCCATGAAGGGAGGAGCAATGGCGATGCCAAAGGAGCACCACCTCCTAACAGATGGCAACACAGAGATCACTGGAGGGAATATAGGAACTACTGGACTGAGGTATGAGGACTGCAGCCTTGTCAGCAGCCTTGTTTACTGGCAGACAGACATGACCAGGAACCCACATAAACATCACAGTGGCTCCACCAAGAGTGAGCAAGTGACAGTTTTCCTGGGCCCGTTGCACTAAGGGATGGGCTGCATACAGCACACATACATATACTTTAAAAGGCACTAAGTGAGTCTGAACAGAGGAGGAGGAGGAGGAGGAGGAAGAGAAATCATAAAATCATCTACAAACAAGGAAGTGTTCACTATACTCTTGAGTCTGTTAGTTAAGCTGTTTATAGTACTGTGAAAGAAGTCATCCTTCCTACAAAGAAAGAAATCTCTTACAAAAAATCACTTGACTGCGTCACCCATAATTTAGTAACAGAATGATCACTCTGCAAGAAAAGATTTCAATATAATTGACAACCTTCCACAAAAGTCTTAGTTGAGGAGCTGGTAGTAAATGTTTTATCTCTATGTAGAGTCACAAGTGGCTAAGTATGACACTGCACTGCCTATATTGTTCAAAAGTACAATACACTGCTTGTTCCGAATTACCTGCTACAAGCATGGACCAACATTAGCGCAGCTTTTTGAGAATGCGTTCACCAATTTGGTTCAACATTCACAAGACATCTGCATAAATAAGATAAGGTCATAAATCTTACAAACTTTACAATCTTTGTTAAATATTTTAGACTCTCACACTTTCAGATTTACACATTGAAATACGATAAACAATAGCACAGTAAACGTAAACCACCTCAAATGTAGTCAGAAGATGTATTATATGATCAAATACGTAGACGATACTTTACAAACGTAAACATAAATGTTCTCTCTCTCTCTCTCTCTCTCTCTCTCTCTCTCTCTCTCTCTCTCTCTGTGTGTGTGTTTGTGTGTGTGTGGGGGGGGGGGGGGGGGCAGCAGCAGGGAGGGGGGTGTTAAATTAAAACTGCATGACCTACTTAATGAAGAGGCTCTTCTAGACCTCATTAGGCAACTCCCTATGTATTGAGTATTTTAATGGACATCGTGTGGTTTGAGACTGCTGAATCACCTGGCTCAATAGTCATGTTCTTTAAGGCCTCACTGTATCAGAAGGCATCTGTGGTTTCGGTCATACAACAAATGTTGGGGTTGTTCTTCAATATGAAGTTTTCTTCACTTTGCCGGCCATCACAGATACTGGAGAGTGGGTAGTGAGCACTGATCATCACACAAGTGACAACTTCCCTATCAGGAGACACTTCAGATAGAACCTATCTTGAAAGGAAGCTGCTAGAATGGTGCTACCAGAGCAAATTGGACAACATACAGCCAGTTGGTGAGATCTGAACACAGAGTGTGTCCTGGACAAGGTTGATCTTATGAAAAATGTGTATGTGAAATGTATTCACAGTTGTGAATGTTGACAACCATCAGCTGTATAATGGAATGATGACAATGAAAATTTGTGCTGGACTGGGCATCCTGCAAAATGATGGTCAGGTCCTGCAGAAAGTGTCATCACTTCTGTCTCCACACTGTTCATTTTTGGAACACAACCAACGAACAGCTTAGAGAGAGAAGTGATGACACTTTTTGCACGACCTGACCATCATTTTGCAGGACAATGCTCAAGCATGTACAGTTACAGTGCAAGCTGTTACTGATTTGTTTGACTGATGGGGCTGCTAAGTGCTATACCACCTACTGCACTCCCCTGACTTAAGTCCTCGCAAGTTCAACTCGATTTCGAAACTGAAGGAAACACTTCACAGTATTTGCTTCAGAACTGCAACAAATTCGTCAGGCAATAGACCGCGCCTCTCCAACTATCAACGCAACTGGCACTGCTAAGAGTATCCTATGACTTCCACATCGCTGGCAACGGGTTATACACAATGCTGGTGACTACTCTGAAGGTCAGTAAAACTTTGAAACACGTATCTATTTTGTTCGAGCTGTAAATAAATAGTTGCCACTATTAAAGTTCCAACCTTCATATATTAATTTTTCTATAAAAAGAAAATGTCCAGTTTGTAAGGGTGACATTGCAAAGCTACATGATTGGGTAACAAGTTTACAATTTATAATCAGTGCACAGAAAATGGATATATCTAAACTTCAGGTTGAGAAAAGTGAGCTGAATTTGCTAGAAGTTCTGCAAAACATTTCATCTGTTTTTGAAAAGTGGACAAAAGTTGTGTACAAGTGCAATGTGCAGAAAGTGCATGAGCGTACAAACATTGAACGTGGTGTAAATTTTGTGCCCAAAAACCCCTTACGCCCAATTTCAGTTATTGATTCTGAAGGTGAACTGAATCTGGTTGGTTGGTTTGGGGAAGGAGACCAGACAGCGAGGTCATCGGTCTCATCGGATTAGGGAAGGATGGGGAAGGAAGTCGGCCGTGCCCTTTCAGAGGAACCATCCCGGCATTTGCCTGGAGTGATTTAGGGAAATCACAGAAAACCTAAATCAGGACGGCCGGACGCGGGATTGAACCGCCGTCCTTCCGAATGCGAGTCCAGTGTGAACTGAATCTGGAATTACATGGAACACAGTAAACAAATGATCAGAAATCCAACTCAGCAAAATCTGAAGTGCAGCAACTCGCATAAAAGGTTATGAAGACTATGTAGTCTTGCTGATGTGTTGCATCTTGGTCTAAATATTTCAGTTTCAGTATCTATTCATGCCTTAAATGAAGCCTTGGGGAAAGAAGTACTGCACGAACTGATTGCTTATGTAGATCACATCTTATTAGTATCCATAACAAGGTAAGAGCATTGCACCTTTAAAATTCAAAATCTCATTTTTTCAAGGAGGAATGGAGGTGATTAGGACATCTGGTAGGGGTACATGGTATCAAACCAAATCCTGAAAGGATAAGAGCTATAAAACATTGTCCAGAACTCCGGAACATAAAACAATAACACTCATTCCTTGGAAGAGTCCGATTTTATCATTAGTACATGCAAGGTCAGGTACATGATGATCTGTGACTGTTATCATTATTAAAACAAAGATCTAGACGGATATGAGATGAAGGGGCATCAAAAGCTTTTAAGAATATTAAAGAAGCACTACTGAATGTGCCTATACTGACTCACCCTGTGACATATGAGCAGTTTTAAGTTAGAAACCAAGGTGTTTGAGAACTATCGCCTCAGAGTTACTTCAGGGAGCATGGATTCCTGCAATTGGTGAACATGACTATTGGTTTTGAAGGTAGAAACCTTAAGAAGCATGAATTTAATCACACAGCTACAGAGAAAGAGGTGTTAACTTTTGTTTGGAGTATACAAAAATTCCAGATATTAATATCGGGATCAGAAATAATTATCTACACAGAAGGTGTCATTTTTGTGATTAGCTTTTTAACCTTGTCATCCCAATAATGAGGTAAGGACCCAAGCCTTAAGGATAAAGCAGGGAATAAGGCAGATGAGTATTATAGCATTCAATTTCAGCAACACATACAGGCAATATTATTACCCGCTGAAGACGAATTGTGGGTGATTATTAATGGTATTTTGTCCTGGAAATTAAACATCACTACATTTAGTTGGAAATTATGCATACTTCAAAATGCATGAGAAGATTTAACATGGTTGATCCATTAGCGATATGGACATAGTGGTATTCATACGTGCATTAGCAACATTAGTAGATGTTATAACTTTCAGAATTTAAGTAGCAAAATAGTAAAGCTACTGTGCTCCTGTGAAGTATGCCAGAAAGTTAAAGATGATAACAGCCATCTACAATATACTCAATCAATGGAAACTCCAGGATGGAATAACAACAATATTAGGAATAGAATAGATTGCTACTCACTGTAAGGACGACCTGCTGAGCTGCGGACAGGCACAATGAAAAGACTGTTACACATGTAGCTATTGATCAAAAGCTACCTCAGCAAAGAAAAAAAACACACACACACACACACACACACACACACACACACACACACACACACACAGAGAGAGAGAGAGAGAGAGAGAGAGAGAGAGAGAGAGAGACACAAGCACACCTCACACACACTCAGCCACTGCCATCGACAGCTTCTGGCATCTGGAGCCAGAACTACTCCAGCTACCAGACTGTGGTCGTGTGTGTGTGTGTGTGTGTGTGTGTGTGTGTGTGTGTGTGTGTGTGTGGGGGGGGGGGGGGGGGGGGCTATTTTTGACAAAGGCCTTGTTGGCCGACAGCTAACTTTCAAATAGTCTTTTGTTGTGCCTTTCTGCAGCTCAGCATCTCCGCTATAAGGTGAGTAGCAACTATCCTTTTCATTACATTGTGACATTCCATCCTGGATTTTCCATTGTTTGTATCCAGATGAGCTATTTATCACAGCTAGTTTGAAATAGTTTTATTTTCTGCATACACTATCAAAAATTTATGCATCTACTGGCAATGTGGCTCATCTGGTGAAGCCCAATTTGGAAAGATAATGTGTGCAAGAATCCTCTTGCAAAATAAAGCGTACAAAAGCAATGTTGTATAAATGCACTCAACGATCTGGTATGACGCCAATTGTGGACAGTCAAATGGTCCATTTAAGACACATACCATGTAATGCAAAGTGGTACTCAGCTAAGGGACCTCACATTTTACAAGAAAGAAATGCATACATTTGTTTGTTAGCTAAAGCTCATGATATAGTATAATGTTGACAGTTTTAACGTGGAAAATCAGGTGGCAGATGTTTTGAACTGCAGTTGCATTGAATAATGCTAGAGGTCATGCCTGAACTATGTCGTTAACAATACTGTGGTATCTTCAACATGTAATGACGCAATAGCTGTCCCCGAATGCTTCATATTGTGCATTGCTCATTGTTTTCTTATTCTGAAATAAGTGAAGCTAGTAATCTTGGTCCATCACAGACTTCAATTACAACCATTATAACACCAGAAGACATCAGCGATCCCTGTGACAATGTGTCATTTCTGCTGTAGGCTGTTGCCCAGCGAAATGGAGGTGGGGTTTGTTTCCCCATGCTGTTCCTTCCCCTGTGGTGGTCAAAATTATAGTCTGTTTATGCTTGTGGCCATCTGTAATTACAGCTTATAATACCTGACTTCTGCGCTACAACAACTGGAAAACAAAATTGACAGCACTGAAATTCTTCCCATACAGTTAAAATCGAGTTGCCATATGTTCAGTTCTACTTCCATGCTAAGGGCCTGTTGCATTGTCAAGCATGGGTTGCGGGGCTATGAACACCCACAAAAGGTCAAATCAGTACTCTGCAGATTTTTTCCTTCTTCTTCAAATTGGATGGGAAAAGAAAATAATGTCCAGAAATACTTTATATTGTAGATGCATTCATTTAACTGATGGGAAAACACTGCTGGTTTTCAACAGAACAATCATTTTTGAAAGCTTAAATACAACCAAATGAAGAAAACAAAAGCCTATTTGCAAAAGCAAACATTCTAGCCAAAAAGTTCACGATTAGCATTTTTCAACAGTCAATTTCAAAGAACTATTAATTTGTTTGTCTTCACTCATGTAGCATGACAACCTTCCAAATGTGTGCATCTAATAATTTACAAACACAGAAAATATATGGAAATATCAACAAAAATATGCACTAAGTTTGCATAAAATAGACACAAATTTTGCCAAAAATAGATGTTATATTTTCCGATCCCTACATATAAAAAAAAGATAAAGCTGTAGTCCAGACAGAAAATTGTCTGGTGGTCATATATGAGCATGTAATTATCTCTGGAGAAAGAGCACTAACAAACTGATTAACAAATGAGCAGCAAATGTAATACGGGAGAAGGGTTATCTCTGAGGAGAGAGTGCTAGTGGATAAATGATTTGAAAATTCAGCAAAAAAAAGGCTACAGTTATTTATATATTATGATTCTTAACACAGAATTGAGGAACTGATGAGATATTAACGAGATGTGTCATACCTTGTAATTACAGAGAAGAGTAAATAAAACTACAGAGCAAATTTAGAATTATTCTTAACAGAATCTGAGAAGAAGCTTTTAAGGTCTAATGTGTGTATGGGTATCAAGAAGTGAAGAATAGACTACATTATCTGGCATCGAAAATTGCACTTTCGCATTATTTAAGTGTGGGTAGAATGTGACTGCTTTAAAAATAAAGTAAAAAATTATGTAATCAGGTAGTAGTGAGTAAATCCCTGGCAAATAGTAAGTAACAAGCAGAACTTGTGGGAATTTATTGTATAACAGTTCAAGAAGCCCAGGTAAAAGTTATAAAAGAATCAGCCACAAAAAAATGTGTTGTATTAACTGATCAGAGTCTTTTTGTTCATCTTTGGGAAACATAAAAATAAGGTTAAGAGACTGTGCATGCAGTTAAACATTTGAGATGGAATATGCTCAATTTTATACGGGTAGTGGAAAGTAAAGATAGGTGGACCCAAAGAAGGAATGACATATGCCTAGGTCAGATGAATCCATGGAATGATTGACCTGTACCACTTTTTTATGTAGAAGGGTGAGGAGAGGGACACTCACATCAAAGAGATAAAAAAGTGCTTACACAGTATCTGTCAATAGAATAACGTATCTGTCAATAGAATAACAGTGAGAGTGCAGCTCTTACAGAGGGAGGAAGCTGTACAGTGATGTTTAGTCACGCTATCAAAGTGTTCTCCAAAATAGTTAAAGTATAATAGGTGTTCCTAGGCTCTGACGATTCTTTGTATTCACGTTTCCGCACATGTTGACTTACCACAAATCTGAGATTTGAAGTTGTAAAAAGGGTTGTAGTTCAAAATGTAAGCACGTACCTCCTTCAGGTAAAGATGAAATTAATCATTTTGATATCTCAATAAATTTGAGAAACTTTGTTCATGGGATAAAGTAAAGAAAATGACGTTGCGTATGAGAACACAAAATAGAGCCCAAATTAAACAGTTCAGATGTTGCCAGTACTTTTCGCAACAGAAAAGAATGATCGTTTGGATCTACGCAAATATTATGGACAAACTATGCCACATATCACTTGAACCTTTGTATAGGCAAGTTGGATCACTTAAATAGAGACAATTTTTTAAAAACTAAACATTGGATTTTGTCTTTAGAGACTAAGTGATGAACATGATACAGATAACTAAATAAAAGTGAATTAACTAGTTATTTAAAGTAGGGTTTTTTATTAATTTTAAGTGATGGTGCAATTAGTTAAGTAAGTTGAGTTACAAGACATTTTTCATTTTTCATCTAAGCAGGGGTTCTGTAGTATAATGGTTAACTGCAGTGTGTGCTCTTGTTTTATATACGTGTAGGTGAAGCGGAAGTCATGTTTTCTCAGGACATTGGCAAGGCATGACTGCAAATAAACCTCTCCATCTGCTGTGACAAGAGTGCTTGCTCTTTGGGTATCGCAGCTTGGTGGTGCCTTTGAGACCAACAAACAAAGAGGGAGCATGCAAGAATGAAAACAATATGAAATAAATGAATAATCATTATAAGAACTGTCATTCTCTCAACTGCTAATGTCAAATCAATACATTTGCAAGCTGTAATCTGTCATGAGCTATGAAATAAGATAGATCTGTTCATCAGTTATTCTAACTGAAGCTGTACAAGAGACACATTGTACGTAAAATACAGAAGAGTTGATGCAAAACTATGTACATCATTTAGTAGCTTGGTAAGTTTGGAGCTCTTTTCCAGCACATGGAAGGTGAAGAACTCAGACAGTATGGTTCCATGCCACTGCACAGCAAGGACCACAAAAGGAATTAACTTCAAGAATGGCCGCCATCGACAGGGGATCTCAAGTTGATTCCGTATTTCTAGAATTCCGGAAAGCTTTTGACACCGTTCCTCACAAGCGACTTCTAATCAAGCTGCGGGCCTATGGGGTATCGTCTCAGTTGAGTGACTGGATTCGTGATTTCCTGTCAGGAAGAGCAGTAATAGATGGCAAATCATCGAGTAAACCTGAAGTGATATCAGGTGTTCCCCAGGGAAGCGTCCTGGGACCTCTGCTGTTCCTGATCTATATAAATGACCTGGGTGACAATCTGAGCAGTTCTCTTAGGTTGTTCGCAGATGATGCTGCAATTTACCATCTAGTAAGGTCATCCGAAGACCAGTATCAGTTGCAAAGCGATTTAGAAAAAGATTGCTGTATGGTGTGACAGGTAGCAGTTGACACTAAATAACGAAGTGTGAGGTGATCCACGTGAGTTCCAAAAGAAATCCGTTGGAATTCGATTACTCGATAAATAGTACAATTCTCAAGGCTGTCAATTCAACTAAGTACCTGGGTGTTGAAAATTACAAACAACTTCAGTTGGAAAGACCACGTAGATAATATTGTGGGGAAGGCGAGCCAAAGGTTGCGTTTCATTGGCAGGACACTTAGAAGATGCAACAAGTCCACTAAAGAGACAGCTTACACTACACTCGTTCGTCCTCTGTTAGAATACTGCTGCGCGGTGTGGGATCCTTACCAGGTGGGATTGACAGAGGACATCGAAAGGGTGCAAAAAAGGGCAGCTCATTTTGTATTATCATGTAATAGGGGAAGAGTGTGGCAGATATGATATGCGAGTTGGGATGGAAGTCATTAAAGCAAAGACGTTTTTCATCGCGGCGAGATCTATTTACGAAATTTCAGTCACCAACTTTCTCTTCCGAGTGCGAAAATATTTTGTTGAGCCCAACCTACACAGGTAGAAATGATCATCAAAATAAAATAAGAGAAATCAGAGCTCGAACAGAAAGGTTTAGGTATTCGTTTTTCCTGTGCGCTGTTCAGGAGTGGAATGGTAGAGCGATAGTATGATTGTGGTTTGATGAACCCTCTGCCAAGCACTTAAATGTGAATTGTAGAGTAATTATGTAGATGCAGATGTAGAGAACAATAATTAAATGCCACGAAAAGTTGACAGATGTGTACAAGGGTGAAAAATTGTACATGAAGTGACAGACATTAACCAACATTAACCAATTCCCCATTGTAACACTGGAATGGCTAATGACAACTATGTGACAACAACCTCAAACAAAGCAAAAGCAATGTGGAGTATGATACGAAATAAAACTGCCTGCCTGAACTTGAAAACACAATTCTGAAGCACAACCCCAGAGTTGTTAATCCATTACAACTAGTGAATATATTTAGCAATTACTGAGGAAATACTGTAAAGCAACTACTAGAGAGAATTAATAAACCCTTGCCCAACATACAAAATAAAATAAAAACTCCAGCAGCCTCTACATTCTTCTGGGAAACTAATATTGATGAAATTACATTAGGCACAAAGAGCCTTAAAAATAACCTATCATCAGGAATTGTTGACCTTATCTGATGATTGTGTGGAAGTAGCAAAATTTGTCTCAATCTTTAAGAAAGAAGAGAAAAATAATTTGAAAAATTACAGACCCATACCAATGTTACCTGTGTTTTGGTACTTTACAGAGAGAGTTATACCTAAGAAATTTTCTGTGAAGGAACCAAAACCATCTGGTGCTCAGCAACACTTCAGGAAGAATAAATCCTCTACAACTGCCATATATGAATGTGTACACTCCACTCACGATGCTCTGCACAAAAAATGAAAAGCAGTTGTGATCTTAGATTTGTCTAAAGCTTTTGTTGTCATAGATCACAAAATTCCACTAGACAAACTGCAGTCCTGGTGTCAGATGCATCACTTTGTTTCAGCTCACAGTGAACAAAGTAGCAACAAAACACACTGATGGACATAATGAAACTTACTACTCTGATTACAGAGATATTGCACAAACTGTGTCCCAGTCTTTGTTACTTGGATTAATTCTGTCCTCCTTTACATAAAAGACTTACTGTTGAACTTCTGTGCCACTACCAAGTACACTCTTTGGAGAAATGATCATGAGATCCATGAGGTCATAACTGAAGGTACAGGTGAGTTTGGTGATTGATTTGAAAATAGCAAAACAAAGAAAACCACCTTCCTTCCTGAAGTTTCATTTGAGACCCCAAAAATGTATGCCCCAGACTAAAATAGAAGGCTCTGAAACATCCACTCTATCAAATACAAGATTTTTAAGCACGTGGATCGAGGACAACTTATTTAAATGGTAAACATGCATTCATGAAACTAATAATAATCTGAATAAAATTTGCTATGCCTTCCACATACTTGCATACTGCACAGGCCCAGAGACTGTTCACACACAGTTTCATAGTGTAAAGCAGTATGGCATCATATTACAGTGAGATTTTGCACATACCTCAGACATTCTCCTTGCTCAGGAGAGAGGTGCAAGAGTGATGAATAGCGCAAAGCCAACTGACAGAAACAGCCTTTCTTCCAAAAATGACTCATTTTACCTCTTGGAAAAATCTACATTTTATAAATGTGTATGTTTGTAAAATGTAACATGGTATGTCTAAGTGCAGCATGAAACTAAATAACATTTAATAACTAATATGAGAAATCATGTTTTGTAAATTCTCATCACATCAATCGATCATCACATCACGCTATGATTTCTCCAACATTGTTTGTATGTCTTTAAGAAGAATGTTTCAGATGTCAAGTAAATAAATACAAAATGATTATAAACTCAATTCATTTAATTGTTTTGCAATTACTTTAACATGTTTAAGGCCAACTGTTATATCTGGTCTTTCGAAATGCTAGAAGTCTGCTCTTTAATAATAATTTTACTTCAGTGTGCATATTTAATATTTGCAAAGCCCTATCAAGGCTCATCTGCAGTGCTTCTGCTTCATGAAAGTTGTAACCTATTATCCATTATACTACAGTAAATGCAGTTATTTTCTAAAAACAAAGGAATCTCCAAATTGAAAGTTTTCAAATACTAGTTTGCAAAGGTAGGTATTACAATGGGAAATTCTGACAATATGTACATGCTTTGATCTCAGCATGTGTGCTGCACTACAGTGAAACTGTTTAATGTGTGACTGCTGTGTATGGACACAGGAGGAGCTGGCCACTGTTCGTGAACAGCTAAACGTGTTGATGGCCGTGGTCAGCCGTCTTCAGGCTGCTGCCTCGGAGGGTAGCGGCAGTGGGGAGTCTCGTGCGTCGCATGGTATGCCCCAGGTGTTACATGCTTCACCCACTGTGCCTGCTGTCGGGACATCTTCACGGGTACCAGATGCGGTTGGGCCACCCTCTCCCCAAGGGAGTGGCGGGTTCAGCGGCATTCACGGCACACGAGGCGGAGGGTCAATGTGGGAGCTGGCCGTGTGGCATCAACCGCTCTGCCTGTGAGTGGACAAGTGGCCACTCCTTCAGCAAGGTCAGGTCCGAGTAGGCACATGGGGGGAGGGGATTATTAGTCAGTGGGAGCTCCAATGTTAGGCGGGTGATGGAGCCCCTTAAGGAAATAGCGGAAAGGTCGGGGAAGAAGGCCAGTGTTCACTCTGTCTGCTTGTCAGGGGGTTTCATCCGAGATGTGGAGGAGGCCCTGCCAGCGGCAATAGAGAGCACTGGGTGCACCCGACTGCAAATTGTTGCTCATGTCAGCACCAATGACTCCTGCCGTCTGGGTTCAGAGGACATCCTCAGTTCGTACAGGCGGTTGGCGGAATTGGTGAAGGCGGTAAGCCTCGCTCGCGGGGTGGAATCTGAGCTAACTATTTGTAGTATCGTTCCCAGAACTAATCTCGGTCCTCTGGTTTGGAACCGAGTAGAAGGCTTAAATCAGAGGCTCAGACGATTCTGCGGAGATCTGGGGTGCAAATTTCTCGACCTCCGCTATCGGGTGGAGATATGTAGGGTCCCCCTGAATAGGTCAGGTGTGCACTACACGCCGGAAGCGGCTACAAGGATAGCAGAGTGCGTGTGGAGTGCACATGTGGGTTTTTTAGGTTAGAGAATTCCCTCCCTAGGCCCGACAAGATGCCTCCTGAGATGCGGCAAGGTAGGAGTAGGCAAAATGCAACAGGGAATAACAATATTAATGTGCTAATAATAAACTGCAGGAGTGTCTATAGAAACGTCCCAGAACTGCTCTCATTAATAAACGGTCACAATGCCCATATAATACTAGGGACAGAAAGTTGGCTGAAACCAGACGTAAACAGTAATGAAATCCTAAACTCAGATTGGAATGTATACCGCAGAGACACGCTGGACAGTGAAGGGGGAGGCGTGTTTATAGTGATAAGAAGTGCAATAATATCGAAGGAAATTGACGGGGATCGGAAATGTGAAATAATTTGGGTGAAGGTCACGGTTAAAGCAGGCTCAGACATGGTAATTGGATGTCTCTATAGGCCCCCTGGCTCAGCAGCTGTTGTGGCTGAGCACCTGAAGGATAATTTGGAAAATATTTCGAGTAGATTTCCCCACCATGTTATAGTTCTGGCTGGAGATTTTAATTTGCCGGATATAGACTGGGAGACTCAAACGTTCATAATGGGTGGCAGGGACAAAGAATCCAGTGAAATTTTTTAAATTGCTTTATCTGAAAACTAACTCAAGCAGATCCGAACTATTTGAAACAGTTAATGCAGAGCAGGGAATCAGTGATCATAAAGTGGTTACTGCAGCGATGATTTCAGCCGTAAATATAAATATTAAAAAAGGTAGGAAGATTTTTCTGTTTAGCGAAAGTGACAAAAAGCAGATTACAGAGTACCTGATGGCTCAACACGAAAGTTTTGACACAAGTAAAAATAGTGTTGAGGATCAGTGGACAAAGTTCAAAACCATCGTAGAATATGCGTTAGATGAGTATGTGCCAAGCAAGATCGTAAGACATGGAAAAGAGCCACCGTGGTACAACCGAGTTAAAAAACTGCTGCGGAAGCAAAGGGAACTTCACAGCAAACATAAACATAGCCAAAGTCTTGCAGACAAAAAAAAATTATGCGAAGCGAAATGTAGTGTGAGGAGGACTACGTGAGAGGCGTTCAATGAATTCGAAAGTAAAGTTCTATGTACTAACTTGGCAGAAAATCCTAAGAAATTTTGGTCTTATGTCAAAGCGATAGGTGGATCAAAACAAAATGTCCAGACACTCTGTGACAAAAATGGTACTGAAACAGAGGATGACAGACTAAAGGCTGAAATACTAAATGTCTTTATCCAAAGCTGTTTCACAGAGGAAGACTGCACTGTAGTTCCTTCTCTAGATTGTCACACAGATGACAAAATGGTAGATATCGAAATAGACGACAGAGGGATAGAGAAACAATTAAAATCGCTCAAAAGAGGAAGGGCCACTGGACCTGATGAGATACCAGTTCGATTTTACACAGAGTACGCAAAGGAACATTCCCCCCTTCTTGCAGCGGTGTACCGTAGGTCTCTAGAAGAGTGTAGCGATCCAAAGGATTGGAAAAGAGCACAGGTCATCCCCATTTTCAAGAAGGGACATCGAACAGATGTGCAGAACTATAGACCTATATCTCTAACGTCGATCAGTTGTAGAATTTTGGAACATGTATTATGTTCAAGTATAATGACTTTTCTGGAGACTAGAAATCTACTCTGTAGGAATCAGCATGGGTTTCGAAAAAGATGGTCGTGTGAAACCCAGCTCGTGATATTCGTCCATGAGACTCAGAGGGCCATAGACACGGGTTCCCAGGTAGATGCCGTGTTTCTTGACTTCCGCAAGGCATTTGATACAGTTCCCCACAGTCGTTTAATGAACAAAGTAAGAGCATATGGACTATCAGACCAATAGTGTGATTGGATTGAATAGTTCCTAGATAACAGAATGCGACATGTCATCCTCAATGGAGAGATGTCTTCCAAAGTAAGAGTGATTTCAGGTGTGCCGCAGGGGAGTGTCATAGCACCGTTGCTATTCACAATATACATAAATGACCTTGTGGATGACATCGGAAGTTCACTGAGGCTTTTTGCGGATGATGCTGTGGTATATCGAGAGGTTGTAACAATGGAAAATTGTACTGAAATGCAGGAGGATCTGCAACGAACTGACGCATGGTGCAGGGAATGGCAATTGAATCTCAATGTAGACAAGTGTAATGTGCTGTGAATACATAGAAAGATGGATCCCTTATGATTTAGCTACAAAATAGCAGGTCCGCAACTGGAAGCAGTTAATTCCATAAATTATCTGGGAGTACGCATTAGGAGTGATTTAAAATGGAATAATCATATAAAGTTAATCGTTGGTAAAGCAGATGCCAGACTGAGATTTATAGGAAGAATCCTAAGGAAATGTAATCCGAAAACAAAGGAAGTAGGTTACAGTCCACTTGTTCGCCCACTGCTTGAATACTGCTCACCAGTGTGGGATCCGTACCAGATAGGGTTGATAGAGAAGATCCAACGGAGAGCAGTGCACTTTGTTACAGGAGCATTTTAGTAATCGCGAAAGCGTCACGCAGATGATAGATAAAATGCAGTGGAAGACTCTGCTGGTGAGATGCTCAGTAGCTCGGTACGGGCTTTTGTTGACGTTTCGAGAACATACCTTCACCGAAGAGTCAAGCAGTATATTGCTCCCTCCTACGTATATCTTGCGAAGAGACCATGAGGATAAAATCAGAGAGATTAGAGCCCACACAGAAGCATACCGACAATCCTTCTTTCCACGAACAATACGAGACTGGAATAGAAAGGAGAACCGATAGAGGTACTCAAGGTACCCTCCGCCACACACCGTCTGGTGGCTTGCGGTGTATGGATGTTGATGTAGATGTAGACTGTATGGCTAAATGAGCATGCAATTGAGAAGTGAAGTAAAAGGACTTCAATAACACTCAATAAAACAATGAGTAGTATTCCTTCAGAAAATGGTAGTTCTTCCATTCATGCATATTAGTTTCTGATAAAACATGATTAGGGCATATTGACACTTCACAACAGGAAGCACAAAATGGTTTGTAAATGTATTAGTGTCAGCTTAAACCATATCTAGAGAATACTTCGCCCATTTAGAATCAGACAGATGTAACTACATTTTTGCCACTTTTGAGTTGTTAGTACCGTAAGGTACACAGAATCAAGACCTACGTTACGATCAAACAGGTGTAAATCTATCTTATGTGGTTTCCTATTTAGTTGTCAACATACCTACATTTTACGAAAAATAGTAAGGATCAGACAGACAGAAGAGCTGATCTGTTTTTAGACTACTGGACACAGTGTTAATTTATGAAATGGAACAGCTCTTAGGTTTCTCTGATCCTAGCAGAACTGTTAGAAGTTGCTTTCCCCACTGCTTTTCTTTAGAAGCGTTGTCACCATCGCTCTGTGACAACAATGAAACGCAACTTCCTGGCAAGGAAGATAAATACTGTTTCAGTTATGAATGGGTTTACGAGCAAGTAGGAGCGCTATGGAGTCCAGGGGAAGAAGGATGGTGAAAATGTGCCTGCAGAAGGAACAGAATTTAATGGTATCTTGTATTAGAACCTGTTTCTTAGTGTATATATTTCAGTAGTATAATAATAATAATAATAATGATAATAATGATAATAATGATGATTATTATTATTGACATTTTTTTCTCAGACTAAGTCTGGTTAAAAATGGAACGTGACGCGGACCTTGATCAAGCGTGACTTCCTTGTAACTGTATGGTATATGTTATATTGCATTTAGGAACTTTCGGGTAATTGAACATGTATCAATAATTACAGATTTTTGTAGTTGTATATATATGTTTGGATGTAACTGTATTGCATTGATGTACTGGTGGATATTGTGAGGTATGACTCCTGTAGTTGCTAGTATAATTGGTATAATGTCAACTTTATCCTGATGCCACATGTCCTTGACTTCCTCAGCCAGTTGGATGTATTTTTCAATTTTTTCTCCTGTTTTCTTCTGTATATTTGTTGTATTGGGTATGGATATTTCGATTAGTTGTGTTAATTTCTTCTTTTTATTGGTAAGTATGATGTCAGGTTTGTTATGTGGTGTTGTTTTATCTGTTATAATGGTTATGTTCCAGTGTAATTTGTATTCACCATTCTCCAGTACATTTTGTGGTGCATACTTGTATGTGGGAACGTGTTGTTTTATTAGTTTATGTTGTATGGCAAGTTGTTGACGTATTATTTTTGCTACATTGTCATGTCTTCTGGGGTATTCTGTATTTGCTAGTATTGTACATCCGCTTGTGATGTGATCTACTGTTTCTATTTGTTGTTTGCAAAGTCTGCATTTATCTGTTGTGGTGTTGGGATCTTTAATAATATGCTTGCTGTAATATCTGGTGTTTATTGTTTGATCCTGTATTGCAATCATGAATCCTTCCGTCTCACTGTATATATTGCCTTTTCTTAGCCATGTGTTGGATGCGTCTTGATCTATGTGTGGCTGTGTTAGATGATACGGGTGCTTGCCATGTAGTGTTTTCTTTTTCCAATTTACTTTCTTTGTATCTGTTGATGTTATGTGATCTAAAGGGTTGTAGAAGTGGTTATGAAATTGCAATGGTGTAGCTGATGTATTTATATGAGTGATTGCTTTGTGTATTTTGCTAGTTTCTGCTCGTTCTAGATAGAATTTTCTTAAATTGTCTACCTGTCCATAATGTAGGTTTTTTATGTCGATGAATCCCCTTCCTCCTTCCTTTCTGCTTAATGTGAATCTTTCTGTTGCTGAATGTATGTGATGTATTCTATATTTGTGGCATTGTGAACGTGTAAGTGTATTGAGTGCTTCTAGGTCTGTGTCACTCCATTTCACTACTCCAAATGAGTAGGTCAATACTGGTATAGCATAAGTATTTATAGCTTTTGTCTTGTTTCTTGCTGTCAATTCTGTTTTCAGTATTTTTGTTAGTCTTTGTCTATATTTTTCTTTTAGTTGTTCTTTAATATTTGTATTATCTATTCCTATTTTTTGTCTGTATCCTAGATATTAATAGGCATCTGTTTTTTCCATCGCTTCTATGGAGTCACTGTGGTTATTCAATATGTAATCTTCTTGTTTAGTGTGTTTTCCCTTGACTATGCTATTTTTCTTACATTTGTCTGTTCCAAAAGCCATATTTATATCATTGCTGAATACTTCTGTTATCTTTAGTAATTGGTTGAGTTGTTGATTTGTTGCTGTCAGTAGTTTTAGATCATCCATGTATAGCAAATGTGTGATTTTGTGTGGGTATGTTCCAGTAATATTGTATCCATAATTTGTATTATTTAGCATGTTGGATAGTGGGTTCAGAGCAAGACAGAACCAGAAGGGACTTAATGAGTCTCCTAGGTATATTCCACGCTTAATCTGTATTGGCTGTGATGTGATGTTATCTGAATTTGTTTGGATATTAAGTGTGGTTTTCCAGTTTTTTATTACTATGTTTAGAAACTGTATCAATTTAGGATCTACTTTGTATATTTCCAATATCTGTAGTAACCATGAGTGGGGTACACTATCAAAGGCTTTTTGGTAATCAATGTATGCGTAGTGTAGGGACCTTTGTTTAGTTTTAGCTTGATATGTCACCTCTGTATCTATTATCAGTTGCTCTTTACATCCTCGTGCTCCTTTGCAGCAGCCTTTTTGTTCTTCATTTATAATTTTGTTCTGTGTTGTATGTGTCATTAATTTCTGTGTGATGACTGAAGTTAATATTTTGTATATTGTTGGTAGGCATGTTATGGGGCGATATTTAGCTGGGTTTGCTGTGTCTGCTTGATCTTTAGGTTTCAGATAGGTTATTCCATGTGCAAGTGTATCAGGGAATGTGTATGGGTCTGCAATATAACTGTTAAATAATTTAGTTAGATGTGAATGTGTTGACGTGAACTTCTTTAGCCAGTAATTTGCTATTTTATCATTTTCAGGGGCTTTCCAATTGTGTGTAGAATTAATTGCTCGGGTGACTTCATGTTGCAAAATTATCACTTCAGGCATTTGTGGTATCATCTTGTATGTGTCTGTTTCTGCTTGTATCCACCGTGCATGCCTGTTATGTTGTACCGGGTTTGACCATATGTTGCTCCAGAAGTGTTCCATGTCTGTTATGTTTGGTGGATTGTCTATTTTAATGTGTGTGTTATCCATTGTTTGGTAAAATCTCTTTTGGTTTGTGTTGAATGTTTGGTTTTGTTTCCTTCTATTTTCACTTTTTTTGTATCTTCTAAGTCGTTTGGCCAATGCTTGTAATTTCTGCTTTTTTTCATCTAATTGCTCTATTGCTTCTTGTTGCGAGATTTTACCTAACCTTTTTCGTTTTTTGTCTGATATTTTATTTCTTATGAATTGTGTTAGCTGTCCGATGTCTTTTCTCAGTTTTTCTATTCTGATCTGTAGCCTGTGTTGCCATGCTGGTTTTGTGGGTTTCTTCTGTATGTTGGTTTGTTCTGATCTCTGCCTAGTGTGTATATTTAGTGTAGTGAGTGCTCCTATATAAACCAGTAGTTTTAACTCTTCCATAGTTGTGTTTTCATTTATTTTGTTGTGTATGATTGTGTTGATAGTTTTTATTGTTGTTTCGACTTGTGGGTTATTTGGTAGTCTATGCAAGAATGGTCTAATGTCTGTATTTGTGTCTTTGTATTCTATATATGTCAGCTGAAATTTCTCTTCTATATCTAACACATGTGTGTCTTCGTGTTCTATTTGTGCTTGTTCTGGTGGCTGTGTTAAGATTTCGTTTTCCTCTGATTGTTTAATTGATGCGTGTTGGTCTTTGTTTGTTTGCTCTGGGATGTTTGAGTCCATTACTGTATTTTCTTCTTCTTCTGATTGCACATTATTTTGTTCCAGTATTTGTTGTACTTGTTGTTTGATGTTTTCTAATTCCGACTGGGGTATCCTGTTATTTTTTATTATTACACGGATCTGATCAGCTAGTCGTTGTTCTGTTAAAAATTTTAATTCCGGGTATCTGGTAATAAATGTTGTGTATACTTGTGATCTGTATCCAGTTGTGTTGGTTCCTAGGTTTGTTGCTTGGTAATAACAGAACATGAGGTGTCTATTAACTTCATCTGACCATCTCATCCTCTGTCTTTGTTTTCCTTCTAGGGTGGTTGCAGGAAGCATATCCTGCAAAACACCTCTATTTGGATTTAAATCATTTTCCAGTTGGCTAGCAGTGTCGTTACCATTGTGGGCGGGCATAGGGTTCAAGCGTCGTCCCCGACCATGACGGCGCTTGTCCGAGGCTTCTTTAGTTCTGTCCTGAACCAAGTAATCACACTAAAAGGGGGGTTAGCCCTATTAGTGGTTTGTTCTTTTCGTCGCCTTTTACGACTGGCAGAACATACCGGAGGCCTATTCTTTTCCCGGGCCTCCACGGGGTTTATTATTATTATTATTATTATTATTATTATTATCTATATTCATAGTTGAGGAAGAAGGTGATACGGAGGTGCTCAGGACATTCATTGGTTCAGATACAGATGGTCCTTCCTATGAACCGGACAACACTACAGATTCTGTTGAGTAGTCAAACAATTACTAGACACTATAGCAGTTGCAGTTAATTTTATTTTTCCTTCCTTTGAATACCCGTCATGTTATTGTTACAGACAGCAGTGTTGAACATGGAACGTCCCTTGTACAGAATGTCACAAAAACTGCTGAGGATACAACTTCACAAAAACTGCTGAGGATACAACTAGTGCATAAGTAAATCATCACAATCAGGACACAGAAATTGGAGATGGCAATGCTGGTATTGACAATAGTAACAAAACAAGAAAACGAAAAAGGGTAGCAGTTAAAGAGGAATGGAAAAGAAATCAAAGAAAAATCAATCGATAGCATGGTAGGGCATATATTTCTACGAAGAATTCTGAAATTCCTGCAAGAAATGTGAAGCCAAAAGCTTTCTCTAATGTCCATGACAGTGCACCAGTAAGTTTACTGAGCAAGGCAGACAAAATATCCATAGAGCCTACTGGGATCTTGGATCAGTTGAGCCACAAAGGGAGTACCTAAATAAGATAGTGGAAGGAGGAGAGAAACGGAGTGTGAGGTCAAAATTGGATAACTCACGAAGGAGAGGATCAAGAAATTTTATCTAATAAAGGGATCTGATAAGATTCAAGTGTGTATGCAATTTTTCACAAGACATTTGACATTTCTGAAACCTACGTAAGGAATACTATTTAAAAAAAAAAAAAAAAGCATCATGTATTTGAGAAAGAGCGAAGATTATGTCATGAGCCAGATATAAAGAGAGCTGAAGAAAGTAAAGAGGCTATAAGGAAAGACATTAATAGTTTTCCTACCCTTCCTTCTCATTACAAGAGGAAAGAATGTCCAGCAGATTATTTACTGCTGATATGAGTATTAAGATAATGTATGAGTTATATTGGGAACAACGCTATGAGGAAGGAAAGACAGTCAAGAAATTGTGACTGTATAGGTAGATATACACAAAGGAATTTAATCTGAAATTCCACATGTCACGAAAAGATGTGTGTGAAAAATGTTTAAAGTCTTCACACCTTTTGGTTGGGGAAAAGGAAGACAAAGATTTTAAATGGAACAGGAAGAGCATTTGAAAAGGAAAGAAGTGGCGAAAGAATTTAAGAACATTAAGAAAGAAAGTGCAAGAAAAGGCGAAACTTCGTTAGCTGAATTTGACTTACAAGCTGTGTTTTATTGCCCTAAAGTGACTGCAAAGGCAGTATTCTATAAAAGAAGGCTCTCCATGTACAATCTCACAGTTCTTAGTTTAGGAGAAAACAAAACCGATTGCTACATGTGGGACGAGACAACAGCAGAAAGGGGGTCCACAGGAGTGGCTTCATGTCCGAGGGATTTTTTGAAAAATCATGCACAAGGAAAACCAATAACCTCGTTTTCTGATACACGTGGGGGCCACAACAGCAGATAATGTCCAACATGAGCACTATGCATTTGCATACAGTGAACACACTGGACATTCAAACTATCGACCAATGCGTTTTTGAGCCTGGACATTCACAAATGGAAGTAGACTCAGCGCATGCGATCATCGAAAGAAAAAGTAAACATGTGAATGTTTCTGATCCCATTGGCTGGTATACAATTTTAAGAATGACCTCCAACAAGTACAGAGTGACAGAACAAGTACAGAGTGACAGAAATGGATAACACTAAAATTTTAGATTTTAACCGGCTTCAGAAGAAAATAATTCAGACTAGGAAAACTGCTGCGAATGGGGAAACTGTGAAATGGCTTAAGATTGTTTGGACGAAATATAGGAAAGATCAGACTGACATGATGTTTATCAAGTATTCCTACGATGATTGCGACTTTCAAGTTTTGCACACCATGAAAATACCTGGCCTAGGAAATTCTTTGAATTCAGGACCTGAAGACAATACTCTGTGCCCAGCATATGACAGTTCTCTCTGCATAATCAAAGAAAAGAAAAAAAGAAAGATGTTACAGATTTATGTAATAAGGGTATTATACCTCCCAGGTGTCACACATTATATGAAGGACTCAATGCTGCTAATGATTTAGAAAATGTGGAAAACATGGAAGAATCACAGGAATAAATTTCATGTTTATTCTCTGCTTTTGTCTCCATTATTATTGTTGCTAGTTCATCACTTTAGCTATTTCATGTAAACCACTAATTTTGGCTGTGTTTCATTAAAATGATTTTTTTTATGTTTGTTACGTGAAGAATAAAAAACGAGAATATTATTTCTGTTACCTGTAAATTGTTTATTCAATGTTACTGCAGACAAAAAATGCAAACTGAAAATAATAATGGCTTTTATGTATTCTCCATCACAGACTGATGATAAACTTCCTGAGAAACAGTTCTCTTGCTTATAGTACTCACTGAAAGCACTGACACATTCCCATAGCTTGTTTCATGTAATCTGTATTTATAAAGACATTATTTTCACAACTGCAGTAATCCTTAATATGCTATCACTTAAAGCTGCATATTATTTGTTTGATGTTCATGTGCGACTGTATTCGTGATTTCCTGTCAGGAAGGTCGCAGTTCATAGTAATAGACGGCAAATCATCGAGTAAAACTGAAGAGATATCAGATGTTCCCCAGGGAAGCGTCCTGGGACCTCTGGCTGTTCCTGATCTATATAAATGACCTGGGTGACAATCTGAGCAGTTCTCTTAGGTTGTTCGCAGATGATGCTGTAATTTACCATCTAGTAAGGACATCCGAAGACCAGTATCAGTTGCAAAGCAATTTAGAAAAGTTTGCTGTATGGTGTGGCAGGTGGCAGTTAATGCTAAATAACGTAAAGTGTGAGGTGATCCACATGAGTTCCAAAAGAAATCCATTGGAATTCGATTACTCGATAAATAGTACAATTCTCAAGGCTATCAATTCAACTAAGTACCTAGGTGTTAAAATTATGAACAACTTCAGTTGGAAAGACCACATAGATAATGTTGTGGGGAAGGCGAGCCAAAGGTTGCGTTTCATTGGCAGGACACTTAGAAGATGCAACAAGTCCACTAAAGAGATAGCTTACACTACACTCATTCATCCTCTGTTAGAATATAGCTATGCGGTGTGGGATCCTTACCAGGTGGGATTGACGGAGGACATCAAAAGGGTGCAAGGAAAGGGCAGCTCGTTTTGTATTATCACGTAATAGGGGAGAGAGTGTGGCAGATATGATATGCGAGTTGGGATAGAAGTCATTAAAGCAAAGATGTTTTTCGTCGCGGCGAGATCTATTTACGAAATTTCAGTCACCAACTTTCTCTTCCGAATGCGAAAATATTTTGTTGAGCCCAACCTACACAGGTAGGAATGATCATCAAAATAAAATAAGAGAAATCAGAGCTCGAACAGAAAGGTTTAGGTGTTCGTTTTTCCCGCGCGCTGTTCAGGAGTGGAATGGTAGAGAGATAGTATGATTGTGGTTTGATGAACCCTCTGCCAAGCACTTAAATGTGAATTGCGGAGTAATCATATAGATGTAGATGTTATACAGCAGCAGCCATTAAGTTAAGGATTGGACAAATGTAACTATGTGCATAATTTCATTAAATATTTAATTAGTGTCCACCAAGTGACTAGAATATGTAACACTTAGTAGAAAACAACAGTCAATTAAGTATGCTTTTTATTTACTATACAAAGGTTAGTGAAAACCTATTAGAAAGTACTCAGTTTTTGGGACAAAACCCTTAAATCAAATTACCTCAAGAAACATGTTTTTGCAGCTACATTTCTTTAATCCTAAATGGGGGACTTAATGTATTGCCATATTTGGCAAATGTACATGTAATATTCTTCTAACTTTATATTACATAAGGCTGTCATCGAATGTTAACTACTGTCTCATTTTACATGGCTAGTGGATTATTAAGTGATTATTAACCGATAACAATACATGAAACTGTGTGCAGACACTGTACATAAGTGTCTGTGTGTATCATATTTTTGGCAACAGTAATATAAATTAAAATCAGGATAACATGGCTGTGGGGAGAGAGAACTTTTGAAAGATTAGTTTAATATATTTCCATTTAACTTATTACTACAATAAAACAGGACAAAATAAAGAGGCTCATTACAATGTGAAAAGTATTTTGAGCAAATAGTGATTTTTCAGGATCTTATAAACTTCAAGCAAGGGATGAGTGGGACATGTTACAAACGAATAATGTCAGCCCACCCTTAACTCTATTGCAACTAAGGTCACCTGTCCTGTGTAGAGAGTACGTAACAGAACAGTGGTTTTTAAGTGAGTTCTGCAGGAACCTACTTCAGAAACAGGCACTGTGCTGGAGTTTAAGTTGCTTTATATGAGTTATCAGTCCATTGAATTGTACATATATATGTACGTACTCCCCAAATCACCACATAACAGAGAGTACCATGTACCACTACTAGTCATTCCCTTTCTCGCTGCACTTGCAAATATAGCATGAGAAAACTACTAACTATATGCCTCTGTATTAGCCCCAATTCCTCTTAGGTTGGTTAACTGATTTGGGAGAGAGTTCCAAACAGCATGGTCATCAGTCCCATTGGATTAGGGAACGATGGAAAAGGAAGTCGGCCATGCCCTTTCAAAGGAGCCATCCTGGCATTTGCCTGATGCGATTCAGGGGAAATCTTGGAGAGAGAGAGAGAGAGGGGAAGAAAAAAAAAAGAGGAAGGGACGCCAGACACGGGTTTGAACCATTGTTCTCCCAAAAGCAAGTCCAGTGTGCTAACCAATGCGCCACCTCGTTTGGTCCCAATTTCTCTTACTTTGTGGTCCTTATGCAAATTATACACTGGCAGCAGTAGAATCATTCTGCAATCAGCTTCACACGCATTTTTCTCTAAATTTTCTCAATAGTGCTCTGAGCAAAGAACATCGTCTTCCTTCTAGTGATTCCCCCAGTAACAGATCTAGCTGCCCACCTCTGAATTGCTTCAACATCTTCCTTTAACCCAAGCTGATAGGGATCACAAAGACTAACAGTACTCAAGAATGGCTCCCATTAACGTTCTACATGGTGTCTCCTATACAGATGAATCTACTTTTCCTAATATTCTCCCAAGAAAGCGAAGTCTACCATTGCCTTCCCTTACATGCTCATTCCATTTCAAACTGTTTTGCAATGTTATGCCTATGTATCTAATCGACATGATTGTCAAGCAGCAGACTACATGCTTTATTCGACACATCCATTGGCAGTTCTTACGATACCCTTGTCTCTGATGAGCACTCACCACCAAGGATAATGTACTGGGCTCTATTACTAAGTAATGTTTTGAGCCACTCGCATATCTGGAAACCTATTCTTTATGCTTGTACCTTCATTAACAGTCTGCAGTGGTACACTATTTCAATCTCTTTCGGAAATCTCCCAATATAGAATTTGTCTGTGCCCTTCATCCACATGTAGTAGGATATCATGTGAGAAAAGAGCAAGCCGTGTTTCCCATGAGCAACACTTTCCAAATCCATGTCGATTTTTGGACAGCAGCTCTTCTGTCTCAAGGAAATTAATTACATTTCAACTCAAAATATGTTAAAGGATTCTGCAGTAAGTCAACATTAAGGATACTAGTCTAAGTTTGCAGGTATGTTCTTTTACCCTTCTTATATAGGTTAGTCAAGGTGCTTTTTTCCAGCTGCTTATGACTTTGCACTGGGTGAAAGATTCACAATAAAAACAAGCTAATTAAGGGACCAGTGCCGTAGAGTACTCTCTGTAAAACTGAAGTGGGATTCCATTCAGACATGGTGACTTATTTGTTTTCAATTCTTTTGGTTCCTTCTCTACACCAAAGACAGCTATTATTATGTCCTCCATACAGGCGTCTGTGCAACAGTCAAGTGACATTATATTTGTACAATCTTGCTATGTGAATGATTTCTTTAATGTGAAATTTAATACATCAGCTTTCCTTTTGCTGTCTTCTATTGCCACACCAGACTGGATAGAAACCTTCGACCCACTTAGCGAATTTATGGAGGAGTAGAATTTTCTCCAGTTATCAGCCAGATCTTTAGTGCAGGTATGACGGTGATAGATAATGTATTTTTTGTGCATCAATCTTTTACAGATGCACAAATTCCTAACAACTTTTGCCTGTCATTTCTGCTTTCTTTCTTGAACAGAAAGTGCAAGAGTCTCCATTTCCTCAGCATTTTCCGAATTTTGATATAAAAGCATGGTGAATTTTTTCCAACCCTAACCCACTTAGTCAGCACATATTATCCCAGAGTGTGATTGGTTGGTTGGTTGGTTTGGGGAAGGAGACCAGACAGCGTGGTCATCGGTCTCATCGGATTAGGGAAGGATGGGGAAGGAAGTCGGCCGTGCCCTTTCAGAGGAACCATCCCGGCATTTGCCTGGAGTGATTTAGGGAAATCACGGAAAACCGAAATCAGGATGGCCGGACGCGGGATTGAACTGTCGTCCTTCCGAATGCGAGTCCAGTGTCTAACCACTGCGCCACCTCGCTCGGTACCCAGAGTGTGAATTACAACCTGTTTAAACTAGCAAAAATACTCTCCTAGCCATCTTGATGGATTTATTGACTTTAATAACCATTGTCACTATGATGACATCATGATCACTGATCCCTGTCCCTACAATGAGTGTGATGATAATATCAGGCCTATTTGTAGCTACAAGGTCTTAAACATTTCCATTGCATGTGGGCAGTTGAACTAGCTGCTCAAGACAGTTTTCAGAAAACTTTGTTCAAAAGTGCTTCACAAGACTGGCTGCCAGTACCAGCTGCAATGAATACACAGATTTGCCTGTCTGTAGTCAGTAGGTTAGAATGGACTTATGCCAGCCATCTTTCAGTGAAGGTTCTCCCCCCTCCCTACCCCACCCCCATTCTTTCCCTATTTGCCATGGAGTTGTGCAAATGTCAGGAGGAGAAAATTAGTTGGGCTATTGGGTTCCTATATGAGGACATCAACATCTGTGGCACTATCTTCATGGCTGAATAGTGTCTCTGGTCTGTCATCCAATGGTTTTAATCTTATTTTCTTCAGTTTTTGTAAAACTTGTTCTTTATTTAGAGGTGATGGTGTTTGTATGGTCAAGGATGCTGACCTTTTTCCTTCTTGATGATGAATATTTTTGTCTGTAGGACACATTGGTTTCAGAGCATTTTGGGATTCAGGGGAAGTTGTCCCTTTGCAGGTGTAGCTGCAAGTACATGTGTTTACATCCGATTGATATCAGTGTTAGTGTTTAAAAACTCTTGGCGATCGGTTTTTTGAAGAGTTATTTGCAAAGAATGTGCACCATACTGGAGGTTGCATTACCTTTAAGGCTTTCTTAGCCTATCATACTACATACTCCTATCCATCAGCATGTAGACTACCTTGACGGAGGATATATGACAAGCATTAAAAATATTTTGAATGGGCAACAATAAATTTATTTCACAAGTTCCAGTCACTGGTAAATTTACCTGTGGCAGAAATAACAACAGTTGCAACTTGCACACATTGATAGCTCAAAATTTCAACACTGCTTTGGTCTACTATAATTGTTAATCAGTTTATTAGTACAGTTATTATAAACAAGTGACTTATGAGATCAAAGTGTATGTATTTAATGTAGGACCTACTGAATTGTCGAATTTATTTGCAGAATGTGCCTTTGGTAATAAGGAGTGGAATATTTTTTGGACAGGATGGATCCTTGGCAATGATGCATTATGTCAATGAAATCTATCCCTAGGTGTTGGATCAAGTGTGGCACTGTTGTTTACCAAAGTCACTTGACTCTTCTAAACTATCCTTTTTCAGGGTGGTTAACTGAAGTGTCCAAACAAGGTAGGTACAGCATATTCATATTTTAAATACTTATGCATACATTAAAGAAAAATGTATGCAAAAGTTACAGCAAATATCTACTTAGTATAGTGCAATTTTTAAGAACTGTATAAGTAAATTAAAATAAAATAATAATTTACAGGAATGCTGTCACCAACATTTTTCCCATTTTCTTAGAGACTTCAACAGTTGTAGCACAAAAGTTATTGGCACCGAGTTCTTGTTAAGGAAACATCCTGTTTTTGTATATACCAGAACACTGACTCACAAGATTTGAAACTAATGACACAAAGAAACAGCAATAAAAAAGGCTAAGAGGTAGTTCTTTTTTTTTTTTGCACCCAAAAAAGTCCAAAGAGGAATATGTAAATGGCCAAAACAAAGAGCCAAAGCCAGAACAGATGCTTCCGATGATAATAGTTCACACGACTTGAAAATAATAAAAGTGAAAGCATTTCAGTCAATTACACCATCCAAGAACTGAAATTTATACTGTTATTGCATACACAATTGCTACCTTACTTAGACCGTGAGGTCATAAACATTTTTTGATAGAAAACATGTCTGTTTGCCAGTGACATATGTCCTGTACAATTACTTAAAAAATTACTCACTGAATATTGTGAAGTATTTGCAGTTAACATTTTGACTGTAATGTTATTTTAAGTACACCATTAACTTGTGTTTTCAAGATAACCACTGGTGATAGATAGTCAACTATCTTGCCTGACAACAGAGTGAAGCACCCAGAAGAAATGGCCAGATGTTAATGAAGCTTAGTGCACACACCCACCAAAGTCACAAATGTAAATGATTAGAGTCACAATTCTCTGACAGGCAGAAAGGCCACAACAGTATTTTAGTGTTATTCATGTTTAGTGTTGTTAGCAGGACCGGTAGAGTATATGATGGGTGTGAACCATGCCAGATGCTGAGTGATCACTGAAGGACACAGATGCTGCATACTCAAGTGAAACAGTGATGTCAGCACCTAATGAGATTGAAAGGGGCCTCATTCTGGGTATTCATGTAGTTGGCTGGTCAAATTATGGAATGTCTGTATTTGTGAGGTACTTGGATATGACAATGACTCAGTGTTTGATGGCATGGGAATGTGAGTGCATGCATAATCGTTGTCCATGTCCTGGCCAACCACCTCTGAGCATGATAATGGAGTAACACTGTATTGTGCATCAAGCTCATCATAACTACTTCATATCTGAGAACAAGTAATGGACTCCCTGCAACATTCTGTGTCATCCCATACCATTGGTTGGAGACTAACAGCAGCAGGACATGGGAATTATCATCCCATACAAAGGCTGCAGTTAACACAAGAGAAACACCTGTGCTTGGAGTGCTGTTGGGACCAGAAAGCATGGACAGCTGATGAATGGTGTCAGATTGTGTTCAGTGATGAATCTTGGTTCTGCACTAATCCAGATGACCATGACTGATAAATATGGTGGCAACCATGTGAGAGGTCCCATTCTTCCAATGCTTTGAAGAGGTAAAGCAGTGTTACTCCTGGTGTGACAACGTGGGGAGGCATCAGATATGGCTTCAGGTCATAGATGGCATTGACTGATGGAATTCTGATGGCACAATGGTATGTCATGCACATCCTGTGTCCTCAAGTTCTATCTCACATACGACAGTATTGGGGCATCCTTTTTCACCGAGACACTGCTCGTCGACACACGGCACATGTCTCTATGAACCGTTTGCATGATGCTTAGGTGCTTCAGTGGACAGCAAGATCCCCAGGTCTCTCCCCAATAGAAAGTGTTGGACCAGCTCGAATGTCAAAACTGTCCCTGTGCCAATATCCAGGATACCTATGACCTGGTAGAACAGTTGTGGGCCAGCTTGTATTACGAGAGGATACAATGGCTTTATGACACCCTTCCCCACCAAATTAGTGCACGCATCCAAGCCAGACGGACTACAACATCTTGCTGGAAAGTACTGCCCATTTCTTTGTAAAATTGATGCAATTTTGCACTCCCTATAACAACGTCACATACCCTCTCAACCCATTAAGTTTCATTTCATTTCATCGTCCCTTTCTGGTGCTTCATATCTCTGTTAGGCAGGGTATGAGGGTTATGCTGAAAGTTTTTAGCAGAATGTGTGAAAAAAATTTATTTGCAAAAAAAGGTTTACAACTTTTCAAAATACTCTCCATTAGCATGTATACATTTTTCCATTCTCTGAAACCATTTAGAAAATGTGTCAGCCCAAGCTTCTTTTGGGATCTCACTTAGTGCACTCTTGTACACTGCAATGGCCTCTTCATCTGATGAAAACCGCTGCCCTCGAATTTTTTCCTTAGTCTTAGGGAACAGAAAAAAGTCACAGGGGACCAGGTCAGGTGAATAGGGGGGGATGGGGGTAACACTTGCACTTTTTCCTTCTCCAGAAAGTCCATCGTTCTGGCAGCCCTGTATGCAGATGCATTGTCGTGATGCAGTGGAAGGTGCCCACTCTTGGACTTTGGATGCTGTGACTTCCATGTGGTGATGACTTTTGGAAGACAATCGTTCACGTACCATTCAGCATTGACTGTACGACATGTGTCAAAGCTCACAGAGGTGAGATGCCCGATCTTTGTGAAAAAAGTTGCCACCATCTTTTGTCCAGAGCTCCGACTTCGTCGAACTTTTGTGGGTGGTTCCACCCCTGGAAAGCACCACACAGAAGACTGTCTCTTCGTTTCAGGGTCATAATGGTAGACCCACGTTTCATCACCTGTGACAATATTTTAGGTGTCTTAGGACTTCCCTCCATTGAATTTTTTGAACATGAAACGACACCAGTCCACTCTCACCTCCTTTTGACTTTCTGTCAGGGAATGTGGCAAGGTTCATCTTCAATTGACTGCCGACCCCTTGAAAACTCGTGAAACCAATTTCCAACTGTGGCCCTAAAAGGGGAAGCTTCGCCAAAAACATGCAGCAAAGAAGAATGGCATTCTTCGCCAATTAAACCCTTTTTATAATCGTAAAACATCATGGTGCGAAAGTCGCGGTGCGACAGCTCTATCCTGCACCGTCTCTGACTCAGCACTGCCTGTGCTTTCTTACTGCACTATGGGGGGATCACTGCTAGCCAGGGGCTGCACGCGCACGTCCCAAGGTCGAAAAACATTGCTCTTTCGAATGAAAACAACCACATTGTCCTTCGGCATAGCCCTTGTATATGACTTCATTTCACTGTTAACTTGAGTGATAAGTAAAGTGAGAACTTGTGCTTTCAACATGCAGAAACATTCATGCCATCAATGCACCTACTGCACTTTACAAACTAATGGCACATAGAATTTCAAAATTCTGTCTTTTGGCAGTATCCCAGATCAGCAGAGCAGATATGTTTCTCCCATTTATTGCTGTTAAATGAAGTATTTGTAACTTTTATATGTTTCAGCCTGTCTGCTATCTGCACTACACATCACACTGGTGATAAGCAAGCACTTAATTCATGTTTGTAATAAGATTCTTTGCTGAATGCCATTGTTATTGTTTTGAGATGATGTTTTAAGGCAATACTCAGTCACAATAAACAGATATAAGCTAACACAGGAAACAGTAAAGCAAATTTATTGACAGACGCATAAGAAAATGACCCAACACCAACATTCAGCGTAGCAGTGAGACAATGCGGTACTCTTCCAGTCATCTGATATTCCCCTCAGATGAGCATAATACACAATTTCATATCACTAGATTACAGTCTTGCTAACTAGCAAAATTTCTCACAAATACAATGCTTATAATATATAAATACTGTATTTTTTACAGCAAAAAGTTATACCAAATACAACACTACTTCTGTTAGATGACTGGTAGTATTTCACACTGTCTTTGTATTTAAAACATAAAGAATCACAGGATGATTCGTATAAAACATCATACCATGCACTTTTAATTTTTCTATGCAATAAAAATATTGAGTGAAGGTGATAGGGCAGAAAATTAATGTGAATTACCATGCTAGATAGTAGTACCAGATGAGCATATTAGGCACAGATCAGTTAACAGACGAATAAGCATGCAGAACACCTCCAGTAATTATGTATATGAAAGCTAGCAGAACACCATTTCACACATCAAGGAAGTTCCAATCTCATGGTTGCACTCAACACAAAAGCAGGTACTTTCTGACTTGGTACAACTTTTGTAAGTCCAATTAAACAAAAATTATGGTAGAATCTTCTTTTTTTTTAGTATTCATACCACCAAAAATGATTCAGTTTTATACCAATCAACCTGTATTAACTACAGTGTGTCTACTAAACTTTCAGATAGTCAAAAGATCTACCAATCACACAGCCGAGAGAAATGTTGTGACTACTACCGATACGTTTAACATTGTGCCACGCCTCTGGGATCACACCTTTGGATATGAGACGAGGCAGGCCCCAGCCAGCCAAATCCAGAAGCGATGGTGTTGATTTCGACCTGTTTCCAGCAGCAATAAGGCGCCAATTTGATATCGTCACCATGGCCTTCGTCCAGACAGCAGCAACTCTCCAGCATTACGTCAGACCTGAGGAGTCCCAGCGACAATCGCTGCACCCCACAATGGGAACTGTGGTCACTATTTATAATTACAATTCTTTTTCACAGAAAACTTGCTGTGGATATGTAACAACTATTTTTGCATTATAATTATGTATTGTCGATATTAGTCCATCTGGATTACCTTTTAAATAATGGAAGGAGTAAAGGTAGACTTTTTAATGCCTCAACTAAATATTGAGTTGTTACCTTTGTTCCTTTCATTATTTGTACTGTATCAGGACTTTTAATTAAAATGTGAATTATCTTTTAGTAGCACACCACAATTTACTAAATTTTTAGAAGGTGACGTACACTTTATGTACAAACAATTCTGCTTATGTTTATTCTAAGATCTTTCACTACAGCTGTGGCGGGTCATTCCATGACAAACAACACACTTTAAATAAAAATTTGATCTCACCCTCTTAGATTCTGCTGAAAGTTGGTATACTTATAGTGGATGCTGAAACTAAGAAAAATACCAAATTTCAATTTTTTTACCTCAAACCATACCTGAAATATGGTCATGTAAACTTCTCAAAAACTGGCCAAAAATGTGTGAATGGACTTTTTTTAAAGTGCCCTACGATCTTCCCTAATTGAGTTAGAGAGCTGGTAAAGGTGTCATTTTGTAGCATTTTTCATGCTCTTTCCAGTGATATACAACAAAACATAGCTTCTAATTAACAACATTTTTCAAAATACTAATTAATATTTTGATTTAATTTTTTTACAAAAAGTACATAATTGAAAATTTAAAATACTTCTATAACTACTTCATACTGTTATAAATCACATGGCAAAATTTAAATGTGGGATGATGATGGGTTCATTGTTAAAAAAAATTATTCCGGACTCTTGTTTTTTCACTAACAGCCATAGTTTGACCAAATTGACCTTTAACAAACACGAATTTCATTAAAATATACTGAAAGGGAAGTAAAAAAGTACTACAAATATCAAAATATCACCTTCTTGAAACAAAATTAAACAATATTTTCTATAATTGATGCTTATTTCTTTAGTTTCCTACAGTTTAAACTATTAGTCTATTAACTGGCAAAACGAAATGTTGAGTGTGGGACCTATAGCTAAGATTTAAATAAGGTGTGAAAAACTTCTGGTGCAAAACTGCACATTTCATTAGCACAGACTTTAGCCATGTATGAAGACTGAGCTTGCTTGTGTTCCTGTCTATGTATGCAGCATGCTGTGAACAAGTTGAAACAAGTGCAGCGCTTGATGTCTGTACAATCATTCAGTGACTGGAGCCATTGTTGAGAGGATATAAGACTGTTACCTTCTAAGGCTTAGTGTGCCTACAGCATTATTGTGCATTGGGGTTTTAGAGCAAATCAATTGTTACCTCTGTGTTGACCAGTTTGTATCTAGTATATTTAATAGTTCATTTACAAGTAAATCTATAAATTGAAGGAGATAAGTGGTTTTTGTAGCAATATGAAACCAAGTAAAAAGTGCAGTGCTGTAAGAGTGCAGTGTTGTAATCCACTGAAGAATTCAAATAATTTTATTAGAGACAGAAAAAAACTGATAAATGTCACAACAGGGATGCCCAAATTATTTTCACAAATACCTAGTGGTGGCAAGATTTGTGATAAATGTAGGAAAGATGTAACCACATTGAAAAATACACCAGAGTCCATCATTGATAAAAGTGTTGAAGAAGATTCTTCTGGATCAGAGATAATCATCCCAGACCAAGACCCTGACTTCACTGCAACTTCAGTGGTTGTTAAAACACTTAACACATCACTTCAAGAACTAGGCGAGTCCCCAACTGATAAGAAAAAAGTAACATCTAGGTGTCACGCCAAATAAAAATTGACAAAAATCTCACCAGTGACACTTAAACTTTTTGTTGCTGCTGAAACTTCTTCATCAGGTACTGATACATCCGTTCTTCAAAATCTCAAAACAAACTTTAATAATTCTATAAGTAGAGCAAAAAAAAATAATGATTCTTACAAGTTTACCTGAAAAGTTGAGTGTCAGGAAAATAATGAGGGAATTTAATGCTCCTAATTACATTGTTCGGCAGTCCAAAAAAATTTTGAAAGAGAAAGGATTCATGGAAGGTCCAAACCCAAAACCAGGGAAGTGTTCACCAACAGAAACTGTCAAAACTGTACATTCATTTTATGAAAATGATGAAGTTAGCCGGGCAATGCCATGTATTAACGATTGTGTGACAATTACAGAAACAAGTGGAAGTAAAACAAAAATATCCAAACGACTTTTTTGTGCAACATTAAAGAAGCTTACAAACATTTTGAAGACAAGTTTCCTAACATGAAAATAGGTTTCTCTAAATTTGCTGGGTTCAGACTGAAAAATTGTGTATTTGCTGGCAGGAGTGGCACACACACACACCGTGTGTGCACAACTCACCAAAACATAAAATTAATGATAGGTAATGCCAAACTAAATACAGTAACAAACAGCAGCTTAAACAATTATAAGCAGTGCATTGCAAATATGCTTTGTAACCCATCAACAGTTGATTGCAACATGGGAAACTGTGAATACTGTCCAGAAGAAACTGTCATACGTAAAATTTTACAAGACTCTTTTGATTAAAACTTAACTGAACAATTTCAGTTCCAACAGTGGATGTCAGTTGACTGCTGTAATATGGAAATTGTTCAGAAAACTTCTGAAGAATTCATAGATTTATTTTGTAGCAAGATGTCTACTTTGATTCGGCATGACTTCATTGCCAAGCAACAACGAACATTCCTCAACTCCAGAAGAGAAAACCTTATGGAATCTGAATTTGTCATCATGTGAGATTTTTTGGAAAATTATAGTATAGTTCTACAGGATGAAGCTTAGAGTTACCACTCGACAAGACAACAGATTACCATTCATCCTTTGGTTATATATTACAAACAGGAAGACAAAATTGAGCATACGAGCTTTGCCATTGTTTCCAATTGCCCGCAGCACAATACAGTTGCAGTTTATGCCTTTCAAAAGAAGCTTATTTCTTATCGAACAAATAAATTTCAAAAGCTTCCAAAAAAGATAGTGTTAGTGTTGTTGTTGTTGTTGTTGTTGTCTTCAGTCCTGAGACTGGTTTGATGCAGCTCTCCATGCTACTCTATCCTGTGCAAGCTTCTTCATCTCCCAGTACCTACTGCAACCTACATCCTTCTGAATCTGCTTGGTGTATTCATCTCTTGGTCTCCCTCTACGATTTTTACCCTCCACACTGCCCTCCAATACTAAATCTCAGAACATGTCCTACCAACCGATCTCCTCTTCTAGTCAAGTTGTGCCACAAGCTCCTCTTCTCCCCAATTCTATTCAATACCTCCTCATTAGTTATGTGATCTACCCATCTAATCTTCAGCATTCTTCTGTAGCACCACATTTCGAAAGCTTCTATTCTCTTCTTGTCTAAACTATTTATCGTCCATGTTTCACTTCCATACATGGCTACACTCCATACAAATACTTTCAGAAACGACTTCCTGACACTTAAATCTATACTCGATGTTAACAAACTTCTCTTCTTCAGAAACGCTTTCCTTGCCATTGCCAGTCTACATTTTATATCCTCTCTACTTCGACCGTCATCAGTTATTTTGCTCCCCAAATAGCAGAACTCCTTTACTACTTTAAGTGTCTCATTTCCTAATCTAATACCCTCAGCATCACCCGACCTAATTCGACTACATTCCATTACCCTCGTTTTGCTTTTGTTGATGTTCGTCTTATATCCTCCTTTCAAGATACTATCCATTCCGTCATCGGCGAACCTCAAAGTTTTTATTTCTTCTCCATGGATTTTAATACCTACTCCGAATTTTTCTTTTGTTTCCTTCACTGCTTACTCAATATACAGATTGAATAACATCGGGGAGAGGCTACAATCCTGTCTCACTCCCTTCCCAACCACTGCTTCCCTTTCATGCCCCACAACTCTTATAACTGCCATTTGGTTTCTATAAAAATTGTAAATAGCCTTTCGCTCACTGTATTTTACCCCTGCCACCTTCACAATTTGAAGGAGAGTATTCCACTCAACATTGTCGACAGCTTTCTCTAAGTCTACAAATGCTAGAAACGTAGGTTTGCCTTTCCTTAATCTATCTTCTAAGAGAAGTCGTAGGGTCAGTATTGCCTCACGTGTTCCAATAATTCTACCGAATCCAAACTAATCTTCCCCAAGGTCGGCTTCTACTACTTTTTCCATTCGTCTGTAAAGAATTCGCGTTATTATTTTGCAGCCGTAACTTATTTAACTGATAGATCAGTAATTTTCACATCTGTCGACACCTGCTTTCTTTGGGATTGGAATTATTATATTCTTCTTGAAGTCTGAGGGTATTTCGCCTGTCTCATACATCTTGCTCACCAGATGGTAGAGTTTTGTCAGGACTGGCTCTCCCAAGGCCGTCAGTAGTTCTAATGGAATGTTTTCTACTCCCGGGTCCTTGTTTCGACTCAGGTCTTTCAGTGCTCTGTCAAACTCTTCACGCAGTATCATATCTCCCATTTCATCTTCATCTACATCCACTTCCATTTCCATAATATTGTCCTCAAGTACATCGCCCTTGTATAGATCCTCTATATACTCCTTCCACCTTTATGCTTTCCCTTCTTTGCTTAGAACTGGGTTTCCATCTGAGCTTTTGATATTCATGCAAGTGATTCTCCTTTCTCCAAAGGTCTCTTTAATTTTCCTGCAGGCAGTATCTATCTTACCCCTAGTGAGATAGGCCTCTACATCCTTACATTTGTCCTCTAGCCATCCCTGCTTAGCCATTTTGCACTTCCTGTCGATCTCATTTTTGAGATGTTTGTATTCCTTTTTGCCTGCTTCATTTACTGCATTTTTATATTTTCTCCGTTCATCAATTAAATTCAATATTTCTTCTGTTACCCAAGGATTTCTACTAGCCCTTGTCTTTTTACCTACTTGATCCTCTGCTGCCTTCACTATTTCATCCCTCAGAGCTACCCATTCTTCTTCTACTGTACTTCTTTCCCCCATTTCTGTCAATAGTTCCCTTATGCTCTCCCTGAAACTCTGTACAACCTCTGGTTCTTTCAGTTTATCCAGGCCCCATCTCCTTAAATTCCCACCTTTTTTCAGTTTCTTCAGTTTTAATCTATAGTTCATAACCAATAGATTGTGGTCAGAGTCCACATCGGCCCCAGGAAATGCCCTACAATTTAAAACCTGGTTCCTAAATCTCTGTCTTACCATTATACAATCTATCTGAAATCTGTCAGTATCTCCAGGCTTCTTCCGTGTATACCGGTACTATTATTCTGATTGTTCTGCTGCTCAGTACAAAAATAAGAAAAACTTCCTGAACCTTTGCCTTCATGAGGAAGACTTCAACATAAAAGCTGAGTGGCACTTTTCAGCCACAGCACATGGGAAATGGCCTTGTGATGGAGTAGGGGGTTCAGTTAACAGACTGGCAGCTCGAGTAAGTTTGCAAAGGCCATACCAAAATCAGATCCAAACCCCACGAGATCTATGTGAGTGAGCAGTAGATAATATCACAAACATTGATTTTGCGTATTCCACTCAAGAAGACTATGGTGCTTCAGAAATATTATTAAAAAGCCAGCTTGAAGAGGCATTCACAATCAAAGGAACACAGCAATTTCATGCTTTCATTCCCAACACAACATCAAAAGTAATAGTCAAATACTTTTCAGGTTATATGCGGAGTTAGGAGAAGGAAGTAATTACATCACCAGACAAACTGAAGTTACAATATGTATCAGGCTATGTCACCACTGTATATGGCAGAAAATGGTGGCTTGGGTACATTTTAGAAAAAAAAAAACAAAGAACTTGATGAAGTGAAAATAACTTTTCTTCATCCATGTGGACCAGCTAAGTCATTCTCCTATCCCGCACATGGAGATGTCCTGTGGGTGTCAATTGTGGATGTTCTCACAAATGTAAATCCATTTGCTCCAACAGGGAGAACATACATTCTTAATGAAAGTGATGTAAACCAAACCCAGTCGGCTTTATTAAAATGTAATCTGTGAAGTTCCAAGACAATTTATTGGGAAACTGCTTTCAACTCAAAACTTAATTTTTGTCTCAGGTTAGTGTTAATGTATATTTGATAGAAAGTTGTTTTAGAATTACTGTTAGTACCTATTGTGTTAAATTTAGCTCTGTATAGATACCTGTTACTCAAAAACAAGCATTATGTATTTAATTTTTTTAATAGTTTCATTCCAAACATCATGGACCAGAACTATTACGTAAATACTTGTACTTTTTCATACTTTATTTCAGTTTGCCAGGTGACTACAGACTGATCAGCATACTACCTGCAATATCTAAAGCCCTAGAATACATCGTCCATGAACAGCTGACGGATTACCTCAAAACTCATAACATCCATGACAAATATCAGTCAGGCTTTCGAAAGCACCATAGTACAGCAACTGCATTAATCAAAGTAACTGATGACATTAAACATGCTATGGACAGACGTGAAGCTACCATCCTAACACTGCTTGACTTTAGCAAGGCTTTTGATACAGTTGACTTTGATATATTACTAATTAAAATGAAGCAGCTGAATTTCTCAAACAGCGCAATACACTGGTTCGACAGCTACCTCAAAAACAGAAGTCAACAAGTCATTTGTGGGTCGGAAAAGTCATCATGGAAAAACGTGCACTCTGGAGTTCCCCAAGGCTCCGTCCTTGGTCCATTACTCTTCTCACTGTACATTAATGATATTTCTCCAGTGATTCACTCCTGCAACTACCATCTATATGCCAACGACATCCAACTGTACATAAGTGCAAGCCCCAAGAACATTGCTGACGCAGTAGCGAGTATGAACGCAGATCTTTGCTCTGTTTCTCGATGGGCACAGAACCTAGGTCTGAAACTAAACCCCAAGAAATCCCAGGTCATACTTATATCTCATCCAAAGTTAATCAGTCGGTACTTTCGCGAAACAGTCCCTCAAATACTCCTCAATGGTACCCAACTACCATACCAAAAAAACAGTAAAAGACCTTGGAATAATCTTGGATGAACACCTAAACTGGGAAGAACAAACAGTCACAGCTTGCCGGAAATCGCTCTCCTCCCTACATTCAATTCAAAAATTTAGAAAAATATTTCCAACCCATGTTAAACAAAAATTAGTCCAAACACTAGTCTTGCCTAATCTTTACTACTGTGATGTAGTTCAACACGGCACAAATAGTGAAAATTCGAGATGCCTCGAGCTAGTGCTGAATGCTTGCGTTAGATACGTATGCAATATACGGTTGTATGATCATATCAGTCCTTCATACTCCCAGCTAGGTTGGATACGCCCTCATAAGGCACGCGATCTCCACACTATGTGCTTACTTCATCGATTTCTTAGCCACTGGTGCCCCCAATACTTATCTTCTCACATTAAACACCTATCATCATTCCACAACCGCAATACCAGATCGGATACGTCTAGCATCTTGGCTGTACCTTTACATAACACAAAATCTTTCTCCATGTAATTTTCCATCTCAGCCATACGACTATGGAACGCGCTCCCCTGTGATCTCGTCTTATTCAGAACCACTTAAAGATGAGAGGGGCACAACAATGGTGGCTATACCGTCCCTAATATGTAAGTCTTGAGTTCCCTCTTGAATGTTTTCTCTCTCCTCTCCATCATAGCTTCGAATTTTACCATTCTATTTCTCTTCCTCTAACCTATCTACCTCTTCTATATCTCTTTCACCCCATTCTATCGTCTTATGTCTCTGCTTGATGAGAATAACTCACAAGCTGCGAGAATATAACGAGAAAATTCCCAACTAGCAATAGGACTGACATTCATAAAAGAAAAATATGTTTACTTTCATATACATAGTCATTATTATTATTATTATTATTATTATTATTATTATTATTATTATTATTATTATTCTTGATTGTTATAATTATTTTTTGATTGTTATAATTATCATTGTACTACTTTTATAATCTCTATTTTTTTCTTTAACATTAATACTGTATAACATGTTATAGGCCCTTAATGTTCTGTAGAAACTGAAATTTGTTGAATCTGAGTATGCCTGGTTAGGTGTAAGAGAGGGCCTGAAGGCCCTAATCTTGCCAGGTAAAATAAATGCATAAATAAATAAAATAAATAAATAAATGCTCAAACTTTTTTGTTTTATCAGTTAATATACTGTTAGTTAGACTGTATGAAATTAAAATAAGCAATCAATTATAAAATACGCTGATTAGTTTTGATACTTCTAATACTTTTTTACTTAACTTTCAGAATATTTTAATAAAATTCCTGTTTGTTAAAGGTCAGTGTGGTCAAACAACGGCTGTTAGTGGAAAACAAGAGTCCGGAATAATTTTTTTTAACAATAAACCAATTATTATCCCAGATTTATATTTTGCCATGTGATTTACAACAGTATGCAGTAGTTGTGGAAATATTTTGAAAATTTTCAATTATTTACTTTTTGTAAAAAACATTAAATCAAAATATTAATTAGTATTTTGAAAAAGGTTATTAATTAGAAGCTATGTTTTGTTGTATATCTCTGGAAAGAGCATGCAAAATGACACCTTTCCCAGCTCTCTAGCTCAATTAGAGCAGCTCCTAGGGAAATTTTAAAAAAGTCCATTCACACGTTTTTGGCTGGTTTTTGAAAAGTTTACATACCGTATTTACTCGAATCTAAGCCGCACTCGAATCTAAGCCGCACCTGAAAAATGATACTCGAAGTCAAGGAAACAAAAATTTTCCCGAATCTAAGCCGCACCTGAAATTTGAGACTCGAAATTCAAGGGGAGAGAAAAGTTTTAGGCTGCACCTCCAAATCGAAACAAAGTTGGTCCATCGTATTATGAGACACAATTTAGGTCGAATGAATGACGATGCAGCTACAGTAGCTTGGTTCAAGTCTTAAGCTTAGCAGTTACGCTTTATCAGGTAGCCATTGCTATGCGTCAGGCGCTCCGTCCGTATTTATACGGGTACCCTTCCTTCGTCTGGTTTGAATCGACTGCTTATTTTTCTTCAATCTGATAAGTGCCGTTCTCTTTGTTATAGGTATTTATGTCACTCTAAGCTGAAAATGCATTATTGTGCCGGCCGTAGTGGCTACAGTCTGGAACCGCACGACCGCTACGGTTGCAGGTTCGAATCCTGCCTCGGGCATGGATGTGTGTGATGTCCTTGGGTTAGTTAGGTTTAAGTAGTTCTAAGTTCTAGGGGACTTATGACCACAGCAGTTAAGTCCCATAGTGCTCAGAGCCATTTGAACCATTTTTTTTTGCATTATTGTATTGTGTCATGCACTGTTTGTCGCATGCTGATAATGTGTGTTTACAACCTGTCGCGCCGCTCGCGGCATGGTGCGCGCTACCATCGCTTACAATAAAAGAAAGGGAGGAATTGTCTCATTAGCGAAACAATGGCAAGAGACTGCTATTTGTTGTTACTTACACTGCTGCTTTCTTTGATAATGATCAACAAGAACCAAATAATAGACTACGTATGATAGAAGATGTTCTGAACGAGAGTTTAGCTAAAATTTTTCTCCGTTTGAAAACCTTTACAGACGCCTCTTTTGTACATTACATTCTGCACAGAAATTAGAGTCATCTTAGATTTAAAAATCTAGTCAATTGCCGTGCTTCATTTCTGACTGTATCACTATTGGGCATAAGAATAATACGAATATAAACATGACACGAAATGTATTTTCTTCTGCGTTTGCTGTTGTCTCACATTAGTTTCGTAGTTTATTAGGCAGACAGGATTTAAATGAAATTGCAGCAAACACGAAAGAATACATGGCAAAATGTTTATGTTTGTATTATTCTTATGGTGAAGAGAATACTGCATGTGATTCACAATTCATAAAAGTTCATTCGGGAGGACGACGGTTCAATCCCGCGTCCGGCCATCCTGATTTAGGTTTTCCGTGATTTCCCTAAATCGCTCCAGGCAAATGCCGGGATGGTTCCTATGAAAGGGCACGGCCGAATTCCTTCCCCATCCTTCCCTAATCCGAGACCGATGACCTCGCTGTCTGGTCTCCTTCCCCAAACAAACCAACCATAAAAGTTCCTATTAAATGGTTCAAATGGCTCTGAGCACTATGGGACTCAACTGCTGAGGTCATTAGTCCCCTAGAACTTAGAACTAGTTAAACCTAACTAACCTAAGTACATCACAAACATCCATGCCCGAGGCAGGATTCGAACCTGCGACCGTAGTGGTCTTGCGGTTCCAGACTGCAGCGCCTTTAACCGCACAGCCACTTCAGCCGGCAAAGTTCCTATTAGCAACCATCTCTTCTCACAGGTAGGAAAAAATTCAGAACGTAGAGTTGGCCATATTGACAAACATCCCAAACAGTCTTGCCAGTCGGATTTTCGTAGTACATTGAAATTCTGCTACATTCGAAGATGAACAATACGGAATTTGTATTTACTTCGCTGGATAATGTATGAAAATCCAGTGGTCGAAACTCGGGGCGGAGAAAAAGGCTCGTTTTCTACCTTTTTTTTATTTTTATTTTATTTTATTTTTTTTTTTTTTTTTTTTTTTTAATGACGCAGAGGTTTTGGCGCCAGTATTTATCTTTGTGCCTGCAAAGCATGCCTGTGTAGTGCTACATATATTCGACAGCATTAGTTAGTTGTGGCGGCACCTACAAACATTTTTCAGAACTTCCGCTTACTTTGCATTCAATTCTAAACCGCAGGCGATTTTTTGGATTACGAAAACCGGAAAAAAAGTGCGGCTTAGATTCGAGTAAATACGGTAGCCGTATTTCAGGAATGGTTTGAGATAAAAAAATTGAAATTTGGAATTTTTCTTAGTCTCAGCAGCCACTATAAGTATACTAAATTTTAGAAAAATCTAAAATGGTGAGGTAAAATAGGTGTGTTGATTTGACATGGAATGACCCTAGCACTGTTAACGGTTATTTTTATTGTTTATTCTGAAAATGCCAATATTTCTTAATACTATTGCATACTGTATGGCATGGTGAACACACTATAAATCTATATAACTTAAGATTGTGACGATGACATGAACAATTAGAAAACTGTCTAAAATTAAAAACAGTGTGCAATAGTACCAACAAATATAAGTATCAATTTCAGAATTAATATAAAAAATACTCACAGGTAATAAACTAGCAGTGATAAGAGGTTTTAAGACCAAACTTCCAAAAATTATTATATGCAATACGTGAGGAAAAGGATGGAGAAAATTACAGCTAATCAAAACAATGATTTACCAATTTTATATTTCACATATTGCAACCATCCATTTCTTAGTTAACACTCCCTTTTCTCAATCTACTCAGTGTTACATACATACATGTGCTCCACCACAAGCCATACTACTCAACTGCCAAAGCCATGAAATTTATGATACAAGAAAGCACAATTAACATTTTTTACAACTGTAACTATCGCTGTTACAGGTATATCTATGTAGATTAGGAGGGATAGGATCGGGAAGGAGGGAGGGGGGGGGGGGGGAGAGAGAGAGAGAGAGAGAGAGAGAGAGAGAGAGAGAGAGAGAGAGAGAGAGAGAGAAAGTGGGAAGAGGTACGGGTCACCATATGTACCTGCAAAGAGACAGGGTACAAAAATGGATTGGCATGTAACACCGGTCTATCTCAGTTTACAGCCCCAAAGCAATATTAATACTGAGTTTTTGGTGTTGGTAAGTCAAAGATGAGAACTGAACTTTAAGCAGCTGAGTGCAAAGGAAAATAAATTTGAGAGAACGGAAAACGGAGTAGGGGAGGTACAGGGGTTGATACACTGAAAATAGATTGGGAGGCAAAAGAAGACTTATCATTCAATGAAGAATAAAGTGAACCAGATACAAAGAAGTACAATATATATGGACAACTTAAGATAAAAAGAAAGAGTTCGGAAGGGAGAAAAAGAAAGGCTCCCAAGTTGTCACATAAGCAAAACTTTGAAGTCTATGCAGACAAATGGTTTGTGAGAGATTGTGTCAACAACTAATACTATTCATAACTTGGGGATTATGTTGACTGTATTGTGTGGAGAAGAGAAAAATCAGAAGACACTTCTTACACTTTGAACTTATCAAGTAAATCTCACAAGACAATGACAACATTATATTTTGTGAATTTCTAAGCTTTACACAATTAATAATGTTGTAGTTAGGCAGCAATCTGGAATAATGTGCATGAAAATAGCTATACATTAAATCACATTATGACTTGGACTTATCCAATACTGACATTGGCTGCAAAGTAAATATACCTTACAAGCAGGTGAAAAAAAGCAATGTCCAAGTGCATACACTACCAACATCAAAGTTTGTAGTGCATAAACAGCCAACACTAAGGTTGGCCTTCACACTCCTTTCCTCTTGTAGCCATTAGCAATGCTGCACTGACTCCGTTCCAATTACGACTCCTTCCAAATGTGAAGACAAGGTCATTAAGGACTTGTGAGGATATAAAAATCGAAAGTGCTACTCGGAGGTGTAAGCATCACTGGGCAGCGAAAGTAGGGATGCCCAACAGGAATAAGACTTCAGTGTGCTGTGAGATGTGCAACAGGGCAGTCACACTTTTGTGCTGTTAGATTGCAATAATGTATTGTTCGCTCACAGCTGTGCAGCCACTCTCACCCCGCCCGACCCCGCTACACTGTCAGCACACCCAACGCCCATGTGGTCAATCGTCCTGGACGGCGTCATGCAACACTGATTAGTAAGGCGCACTCCGCCCCTCCAAGCAACGTGTCCAAGAAGGCACCCTTACATAGCAAATTTCCCACAGTCCAAAATGGCACAGTGCACTGCATTCTAAAGACTGCTGGCTTACCAATTTGACACAAAGTGCGCCATCTAGACCCAGCAAACATGAGTGCCATGAAGGCAGCATTTGAAAAACTGTTGAATGCAGGGACAGCCCACGCTTTTGGTGGCCCACGGGCATCACCGATAAAACTCGTGCAAAAGAAAGATTAGAACATCACACTCTGTGGGAACTAAAAAGCTCTCAACTCCCGAACAGTGTCCGATAGCTACCCAATACCAAATATGCACTTCATGCACTCTCTCACTCACAAGTGCCACCATCTTCAGTGTGACCGAGTGTAAAAAGTAAATACTGCACGAATCAAACCTGCAACTGACCCAACTGATTTCACCAAACAACCCCTTCTCCCTCTGAATTACCGTGAGCTTTGACACTTCTTAGGGTCCAAGAACTTCTATCTGCATCACCTACTGCAAGCAGTGGTGATACAAACACCCCTAACCAATGCCTTCACCAGGTGGAAACAACTCAGGGAAAGACGAGAGTTTAGACTAGTAAAATGAAGGACACATATGAATTGCTAAGGGCTGTCCAGGACAAGCAATTACATCAGGTCATCCTACACTGGATGTGCAGGTCACTATCACCATAGATGCCTGTGACACCACAATCGGTGCGGCACAGCAACAAGTTGTGGGAAGCGAGACTCAGCCACTATGCTACTTTTTGAAAAAAAAAAAAAAAAAACTCATGGCTTTACAATCAAAGCCGTCTGCCTTCAACTGTGAATTATTAGCAACCTATGAGGTGGTCAAGCAATTCAGTGAGTGCTTCTGTAAACAACAGAGTAATTACCATATATGCATCCACCTTGTGAGCTGTATATTTTCATCTCACACTTGTTTAAAAAACAACTGATGCATCTATAACTGAAATGTAAGGGCCATGTGCATGTGGGTCTGGTAAAATGTGTGTAAATAATACAAACAGAAAGAATCATATTTCACACACAACTTGCTCACATATTTGTGTACATGCAGGCACTCCAGTTCCTATCTATATTGCTACAGGAACAAACTGTGGGTTTACAACTATAACACACTTGGAAAAACAATGACAGCATTCCATGGAAGCCAGTACAATAAAAATATCAATTTCAGTTTCTGTATTTGAACAGAAACATTATAGCTTTTTTACTGATTTTGTGACTCCTGGCTTCAGAATACAGCTACATACATACATACAGTGTCCAACACGAAACACACCAAGATAATCTGGGGAAAATGCAGACAAGTGGCGTCATCCCACCTCATAAAATTGCTCAGTTTCATTAAATGCCACTAAAGAGCCTATTACAATATTTTGAAGGCAAGTGTTGCATCGGTCACAAACATTCTCAACCTTGTGACAAGTTATTTACACCTGTTTCTACAATAAAGCAATATGCTGCATGAGAAACTTTGAATGACAACAACTACATTTAAAACAGCACTAAAACTTATTTTTCAAGCAAAGTTGTCTGCTGTGAGAACTGGCTATCACATCACCTTTTTCCTTGATAACATACCATTTTTAGGTCTTTGGTAAAAATTTCTTCCCAATGCCAGATCTCCTCCGGCAACAAATCATCAGAAACTGTAAAGCTAGGTATTTATATTATTTTACGATGAATGATCTGCAAAATCTTTGTTATTCACACAACCATTGGCTATACATTAATGACAGTACAGATACATCCTGGATATCCTTTGCTAATTAGCAGTTACTGGAAAAACTAATAGAAAACACAAGGTACATTCTGTCACAACTCCTTATAAGTAAATAAGAGAAAAAGCCAGCAGCTAATCCACCATTTTTATGACAAAATTCAACAACAGCTATCACAATAAAAAAGACAACTTTAGTAAAATTACGAACTCCTGTACAAGGTTTCCTCCAATAAACTGGTTTGTCTACTAATGTTACAGTATGTAAAATAAGGGACAGGCAACGTCTAACATTTAGTGGACCGATGATGGTGCAGAGAAACATACAACACAAAACAGTAGGCCTATTCATACTAATTATCTAGCTCTTTCTCTTTTTCTAGCAAAAGTACACACGCAGCCACAACCACACAGACAACCGAATGCAAACCCCATGGCTGCGGCAAGACTTTCAACTAATTGTCAATGATTAAGAGCAGTTGCTTGGGCAGATGAGGTGGGAAGGGGGCAGCGAAGAATGCACAGGTAGCCTGAGACAGGTCTTGACAGAGGACTTGTGGTATATATTTAGATGAAGGAGTGGTGTGGACAGAAGAGCGAAGGGAAAAGTTAAGGTGAGACAATGGTAGACAGGTTAGTGGAGGTTTAGGCCAGCGGAATTGTGAGAGTCAGGGTATAATGCCAGAGAGACAATTCCCACATGCATATTTCAGAGATATTAGTGCTGGAAAGGAGTATCCAAGTGGCTGCCATAGCGAGGCAGCTGTTGAAGTCATCTGTATAGTGGTGTGCAGCATGTCTGGCAACTGGATGGTCAAGTTTGTGGTTTTCCACAGTTCAGCGGTGGCCATTCATGCAAGTGCATAGTTGGTTAATAGTCAAGCCCACATAGAATGCTGTACAGTAATTGCAGCATAGCTGATATATCAGATGGCTGCTTTTCCATGTGGCCTGAAATATGTCACTTCGAGGTCATTCCCCAAGCACCATACAGTTGGTAGTATAACTAACAAATACATGAGGAATGGAAGGCACCGCGTCTTCTGAACCAATAACAGCACCGAACAAAAGCCGGTTCCAGCGTTGATGCTACCACGTTGCCGGCTTCCATGTAAACATTGTATGTTAGTGCGCGAACACCTGTTGTTGCGTTGTGTTACCGCCTCGACTCTACAGTTTTTGTTTGTTAAACAATGTCACCAAAATGATGTCGTTCACCAAGCGACAATACGTTGCGCCGTGGAATGCCATTAAATAGTCAGGCTTTGGAATTGCTATGAAGGGCATGTGAGTTTTACGAGCAAGAAAAAGAATTTGTTTCTGTTCATGGGCATGCATCGATTCCTGCAAATAAAGCTTTAGAGCATATCTCGAAAACTCTAGGACTCAGTGAAAGAACAGTTATAAGGAAAGGGGTACTACTTCAAGACTTACAAGACAGTGAAGTAAACAGTGTGGAAGAAAGCCCCTGTGGAAGAAACAGTGTGTTTTTAAGTACTCTAGGCAAGGAAAAAAAGCAGCCTCATCCTGTTACAGATATTGATTCTTTCCAATCCAATGCAATTCGTCGGCACATATCCGGATACAATAAAAGGAAAGAATACCCCACAATAGCAAAGTTGCTAATTTCTTTAAAAGAAAGTGAACTTTTCTCAGGGCAGAAAACGTCACTTAAGATGATATTAAAAAGAATGGGCTTCTGTTTTAAAAAGTTAGATGGATGAAAACTGTTACTAGAAAAAGCTCGTGTCGATGCAGCTCGTACCATTTTCTTACACAAAATTGTAGGAAAGGACATACACTCAGTCATATGGCTAGATGAAACCTGGGTCAACGCTGGAGAATCAGTTGAGAAATGCTGGACAGATGATATTCCGAATAGCAGCGGTCATCAGCCAACAGGAAGAGGATCCCAATTAATTGTGGCCTACGCAGGATCTTCAAACGGCTTTGTGCCTAAAGGACTTCTAGATTTTCGATCGAAAAAAACCGGTGACTATCATGAGGATATGGACCACCCACGGTTCTTACAGTGGTTTAAGAATTTGTTGCTCCAGTTTAGTGTTCCGACAGTTTTTGTGATGGACAATGCACCGTACCACTCCGTGATTTTAGATAAAACTCCAACCACTAGTGACCATAAAGAAATTATGGTGCAGTGGTTGCAGGCGAGAGACATTGCTGCGGACATGAGCATGACAAAGCTGCTGTTATACTTGCTCGCGTAACAAAATAAGTCTGCGACGCCTAAATATATTGTAGATGAAATTGCAAGCAAACAGGGTCACTTGGTAATTAGGCTACCACCTTATCACTGTCATTTTAATCCAATTGAATTGGTTTGGAGTGAAGTCAAGGCATACATTAGAATTAACAACAATACTTTTACTATAACAGAAGTGGAAAGACTGCTACGTGAAGATCTTGCTACTGTAGACGCTACCTCACGGAGGAAAAAAGTAGACCATGCTGCTAAACTAATAAGAGAAGGACAGACTATAGATGGCATTATAAATGAAAATGAACAATTAATGATTTCTCTTAATGATGATGATGACTAAGAAAACAGTTTTGGCGCCAATTCCAATGACAGTGAAGGAGAACTGGATGGAATTGCGCCACTGATATCGTAAATTGGAGAGTGTAAATGTATACAGAATTAATTCTTTTTCTCTCTGCAATCGGGTAAGCTATGCATGCTTTGCTTTATTTCTTTCTATGAGTGTGGATAGTGTGTTATTTGGTATGCTTAGATTACATTATTATACAACCTTTTACATGCAGCTATTACTGTAACAATTTGGAATGAATGACTTTTCGTAGATATTGTCATTAACTTCGGGTGTTTTTATTTCCCAGTTTAATATACTATCAAAAGCTTAGTCTCCGTCGTCGTCCTCTCCATTTTTAGAAAAACGTACTTTGTTGCACTTACGTATAAATGTTGATTGTAGCTTACATTTACAAAACATACTTCGGGGTTGTGGGCATGTGCGGTGGCAGCTATTGCAACTCGCAATCGCTGTGTAGCCAACCACACGCAAGCTGTCAAGTGACATGTTCCACCAGCCTGGGTATAGCCTTTTATTGGGTAAGAAATGCCTGTCACTGGTTTGTGGCAGTAGGAGGTGGCAGGTGGGATATGGAACATGCCTTGCACCTGGCTTTGCCACAAGGACATTACCCATGGGGTGCAAAATTGAAATAGGGATGAAAAATGGTATTCTGTAGGTTGGTTGGTGGAACACTAGTTTGGGTTATTGGGTTATAGTAGGATTTTGGGTAGAATATACCTCATCTCAGGGCATGACAAGCCCTAAAGAAAGGCGTAGTTGAGTTTTTTTAGGCCAGGGTGATACTAGACGATCAGAGAAGTGCTGGACAGTAGTTGGTTGACAGGTTTACTAGTGTTAGAGGCATTGGCATGGCATTGCTGATCTGTGTATGGACGAGCTGGATATGACACTATCAATAACGACATTTCAACAATTCCTCTTTTCCATTGTGATGCAGTATCCATGAGTGGCAAGGTTGTAAGGAAGAGATTATTTGACACAAAAATGACTTCTACAGTTGCTTCGCAATGTGATTCATTTGGATACTCCCTTCCAACACTAGTTTCTCTGAGCTATGCAGGTGGGAAGTCTCTCTCCACTACACCACTCTCGTAATCCCCTGGCCTGAACCTCTGCTAAACTATTTTTCACTGCTTCACCTTTGTCTTCTCTCTTCTGCCCACACCATTCCTCCTCCATCCAGATTGTGCACTGCCTTCTCCCACCACTCTTCCTTCCATCCCCCCTGCATGTGGATGCTCTCTCTCTCTCTCTCTCTCTCTCTCTCTCTCTCTCTCTCTCTCTCTCTGTCTCTGTCATGCTCTACCCCCTAAACTTCTTTCTTCTTGTTTTGTACCCGCAAATCACCTGCCAAAATACCTACCTCACACTATCCTGCTACCCATTCCTTGCTTCGTACATAAGTCTCTTACCCCCCCACAACCTCATCTGCCCATGTACTGCTTTCAATAATTGATAATCAATAGTCTGTCTCAGAGCGGGAGTGTGCATTTGGGTGTCTGTGTGGTTGTGTATATGGGTAGGTGTCTTTTTGTTATACATGCTTGGTTGCCTTACCCTTATTTTATGTATTATTCTTTCCACTAATTTCCATTGTTATTCCCAATTACAATACTTATTTACTGCAACCTAACAGCGCAGGGAAACTACTGGGTGCCTCAACCAAATCTTATGTATTTACCAAACAAAAGCGCTGGCAGGTCGATAGACACACAAACAAACACAAACATACACACAAAATTCAAGCTTTCGCAACAAACAGTTGCTTCGCCAAGAAAGAGGGAAGGAGAGGGAAAGACGAAAGGATGTGGGTTTTAAGGGAGAGGGTAAGGAGTCATTCCAGTCCCGGGAGAGGAAAGACTTACCTTAGGGGGAAAAAAGGAGCGCGCGCGCGCTCGAGCAAGTGTATACCTGTCCTTTTTTCCCCCTAAGGTAAGTCTTTCCGCTCCCAGGATTGGAATGACTCCTTACCCTCTCCCTTAAAACCCACATCCTTTTGACTTTCCCTCTCCTTCCCTCTTTCCTGGTGAAGCAACTGTTTGTTGTGAAAGCTTGAATTTTGTGTGTATGTTTGTGTGTCTATCGACCTGCCAGCGCTTTTGTTTGGTAAGTCTCATCATCTTTGTTTTTAGATATATTTTTCCCACGTGGAATGTTTCCCTCTATTATATTCAAATCTTATGTATTGTATTAGATACCCTTTGTTTACAGTCAGTTATTAAGGTAACACCACACCACACCACACCACACCACACCACACCACACCACACACCACACACCACACACCACACCATCCCATCCCACCCCACACAGTAAGACAGACTTAGGAACCAGGTTATAATTGTAAGACATTTCCAGGGGCAGCTGTGGACTCTAGCCACAATTTCTTGGTTACAAACTATAGACTAAAAATGAAGAAACTGCAAAAAGGTAGGAATTTAAGGAGATGGGACCTGGATAAACTGAAAGAACCAGAGGCTATAGAGAGTTTCAGAGAGTGCATTAGAGAACAACTGACAAGAACAGGGGAAAGAAATATAGTAGAAGAAAAATGGGTAGCTTTGAGAGATGAAATAGTGAAGGGAACAGAGGGTTAAGTAGGTAAAAAGATGAGGGCTAGTAGAAATCCTTGGGTAACAGAAGAGATACTGAATGTAACTGATGAAAGGAGGAAACATAAAAATGCAGTAAATGAAGCAGTCAAAAAGGAACACAAACGTCTCAAAAATGAGATCAACCGGAAGTGCAGAATGGCTATGTACGGATGTAGAAGCATGGGTAAGAAATACTGCCTATACGAAAATTGAAGAGACCTTTACAGAAAAGAGAACCACCTGTACGAATTTCAAGAGCGCAGATGGAAAACCAGTCCTAAGCAAACAAGGGAAAGCAGAAAGGTGGAAGGAGTATATAGAGCGTCTAGACACGGGCGATGTACTTGAGGCAATATTATGGAAATGGAAAAGGACGTAGATGAAGATGAAATGGGAGATATGATACTGCATGAAGAATCTGACAGAGCACTGAAAGACCTACGTTGAAACAAGGCCCCGGGGAGTAGACAACATTTCAATAGAACTACTGATTGCTTTGGGAGAGCCTGCCATGACAAAACTCTTCCATCTCGTGAGCAAGATGTACGAGACAGGCAAAATACCCTCATACTTCAAGAAGAATATAATAATTCCAATCCCAAAGAAAGCAGGTGTTGACAGGTGTGAAAATTACTGAACTATCAGTTTAAAGTCACGGCTGCAAAATACTAACACAAAATCTTTGCAGAAGAATGTAAAAACTGGTAGAAGCCGACCTCAGAGAAGATCAGTTTGGAGTCTGTAGAAATGTTGGAACATGGAAGGCAGTACTGACCCTACAACTTATCTAACACGATAGGTTAAGGAAAGGCAAACCTATGTTTCTAACATTTGTAGACTTCGAGAGAACTTTTGACAATGTTTACTGGAATACTCTCTTTCAAATTCTGAAGGTGGCAGGGGTAAAATACAGGGGGCAAAAGGCTATTTACAATTTGTACAGAAACTAGATGGCAGTTATAAGAGTTGGAGGGCATGAAAAGGGAAGCAGTGATTGAGAAGGGAATGAGACACCATTGTAGCATATCTCCTAAGTTCTTCAATCTGTATACCGATCAAGCAGTAAAGGAAACAAAAGAAAAATTCAGAGTAGGAATTAAAATCCGTGGAGAAGAAATAAAAACTTTGAGGTTTGCTGGTGACATTTTAATTTTGTCAGAAACAGCAAAGGACCTGGAAGAGCAGCTGAACGGAATGGGCAGTGACTTGAAAGGAGGACATTAGACGAACATCAACAAGAGAAAAACAAGGATAATGGAATGTAGTCAAATTAAATCAGGTGATGTTGAGGGAACCAGATTAGGAATGAGACACTTAAAGTAGTAAATAAGTTTTGCTATTTGGAAAGCAAAATAACTGATGATGGTCTAAGTAGGGAGGATATAAAATGTAAACTGGCTATGGCAAGTAAAGCGTTTCTGAAGAAGAGAAATTTGTTAACATCGAGTATAGATTTAAATGTCAGGAAGATGTTTCTGAAAGTATTTGTATGGAGTGTAGCCGTGTATAGAAGTGTAACACGAATGATAAATAGTTTAGACAAGAAGAGAATAGAAGCTTTCAAAATGCTACAGAAGAATGCTGAATATTAGATGGGTAGATCATGTAACTAATGAGGAGGTACTGAATAGAATTGAGGAGAAGATGAATTTGTGGCACAACTTGACTGAAAGAAGAGATCAGTTGGTAGGACACGTTCTGAGGTATCAAGGGCTCACCAGTTTTGTATTGGAGGGAAGTGTGGTGGATAAAAATTGTACATGGAGACCAAGAGATGAATACACTAAGCAGATTCAGAAGGATGTAGGTCACAGGAGTTATTCAAAGATGAAGAGGCTTGCACAGGATAGAGTAGTACAGAGAGCTGCATCAAACCTGTCTCTGGACTGAAGACCACACCAACAACAATATCAAGGTAACCCATTTTTGCGAAGTATCTCCCAATGCAGTCGTCCTGTCATGCTACTAGCACCATGGTATATACTGTTTAGGTAGATTATATTCAATTCGTATATGGAATACTCTGCCCCCACATAAACTGGTGTTAGATAAGGCAATTTCAGTGTCACTACTTAGTAATAATATCGTCTCTGAGTAATCTGTGTCTAGCAACAAACCTCTCACTTTCATACCAGGCCACATATTGTTCTGAGTTACTGTAGTAGGTTTTTTAGTCATTCCTCTGTGTAATATTACAGTAGAATAATATCTCAAATGCGATCTCTACTGTTATATCATCTTTATATTTATGCACACTTCGCTTTATTACGTTTTTTTGCAATCCATCAAACATTGTCTTCAGAGACATAATTTTTTTAGGTCTCCCTGGATTATTAGAATGGAAGCTCTCATCCTAGTATATTAGGTTGCTTACTGCACACACTGTCACCAATTCCACAACTGCTATTTCCAAAAGGATGACCTGATGGCCAGGATCTGAATGGTGATTCAATTCATTAGAAGCATGGAAGATATTCAGTTACCACAAATTTATATGGCTAAAGAACACTGGCATCCTAGCTTTGTGCACTTCATCTCACGTTCAAGAACATTGTTTACAGTGGGACTGGATTGTAGCGTTGCTCACCAATTTTGTTCAAACTGCTTGAGTAGAAGCAAAGAGCCCTTTCAAGTACCTGGAATTTCTCATCTGAGAGGGCCATAGGAAGAAGAAAAACCACACTCTAAAGATTTTCAAGTACAATGTGAAGTATTTCTGAGCAACAAGGATCAAGTAAGTGGCATAGCGCAGTAGTCTACTGCACTGAGTATCAATTTGCTGTCTTGGGTTCGATTTTTGCTCTACCATAATTTCCTTCTTTTTTTATTCCTCACCAAGTTAAACTATTAAGTATAATATTTAAATATATTTATCAGTTGAATTCGTAAGTGTGAAAGTAATATATTCAATTTAGTTATGTTTACTTAAATTTAATTAATTAGTACATTTAAACAGTAACTACTGTAAATGATACATTTCCGACTATTTGTGATTTCAACTGCCCTTCAAAAGTAACATCCCACTATCATCATATCCCCACTCTCTCCTTTTTCTTTGCTCTCTTTTATGTGTTATGGGTACATGGCTCTGGCAGCTGTTTTAAATCCCCTATAGTGTGCCCTTAGTGTACCTGTTTCCCAACAATTTTTAACGGTCTCGACTGCTGTGAACAGTGTCTCGCTATGTGTTTGCAGTGATTTTCCATGAAACTTATCTTTTTTGGGAAATGGAAACACAGCAAGTATTTTTCCCGTAGGCCCACAACATTATCCCTTTCAAATGTCTGAATGTGTTTGACAATAGTACTTACTGGGCAGTGAGGCATGCTTGTATCCTAGAGTGACTGTTTCAAACATTGTTCACCACTAAACCAGCATAGTTATTGCATGTAGAGTCAAAACAGGCCTCCTGAGCACCATGTGACCACCAATGACCATTACAAAGGAATCACTAACACTGCAACCCTTCAGTATGCGCATACTATTCCTAGTACCTCTGGGCACACTCATGGAGGGGTGGTTTTTTTTTATTTTATTTTTTTCTGAAGTGTCCAATTGTGCAAAAGACTATGTATGTATCCGCCAATTTTATAATGGAACAAATGCCTTGTATTCAATTTCTTTTTAACAAAAAGAAGGGGAGAGTAATTATCACATATTAGGCCAAGAAATGTTCTGCATCTGGAATAGGGCAATGGAAGCTATGCAATATTGTGTACCCTTGTTACAGGCGAATGTCTGGGAAAGAAGGTGCAAAAGAAAATTTTTATGTGGCAGTGGAGCAATTTATAGTCAAAATGAACCTGCTGCTTGGAAATGAACTTAAAATAATAATTCACAAACAACTGTAAACAGAAAGAATGCTACTGCAGTTAAATATCTTTTACAGGCTGCAGAACTGGCTTCAAATTACAAATGATCAACTACAAGCAAAGATAGATTTAATGAAATAATTTAAGACGAGCAAAGCTGTAAAAAAACTAAATTTTATTGTATATTTGAAACTGGAAATGAAGTTAAGAATTTTAAAGTAAATCTATCCTCAACTTGAATGCACATTTGAACACCACATAAATTTACTAGGCATGGTCATCTTTGAGTTATCTTACACCAATCTTTAAACTGTCGACTGGGTTTGTGTTTAGTAGACTCTGAACCATAGTGCAGATTCACACATTTCACATTAAAAAATCACTGGTAAAAGTAAAAAAAAGTGATGTGACAGGAAAAAAAAATCTTAGGACTGCCTGAAAACTGAATGCCAGACCTATGTGGTTTTAATGAAAGAAAATATGATAGGGGTGAAGCATCAGAATCCAATCATGCCAGTTACTATAGTGTCATTAATATATCTGCTACTGCAGTTTAAGGACAAATGAATTTTTCAGTGCAAGTATTACACAACTGAATAGTCATATGTTCACTCTTTCACTCTGAGAAGTTGTAGAAACATGAACGCAAGCTGTCTCTCAAGGAATAAGTCAGTTGCAATAATTTCTACGTGGAGGAACAGTCACTAATTGCTAGGAACAATAAAATGTTTAGAACAATTACTACTCAGAAGTGTAGGATCCCAATAACACATTCTTAGGTAAAGATCTCAAATATTTGTTGCTAAACAACCTGTCTGAACTTCTTGACTAACATGCATGTGTTTATGCCAACATATACATTATTTATGTATAGCATTTTCTACTTGATATTTAAAAGTTTACTTTACTTTCACCTCATCTGTTACTATTGCCTGTTGGGTCTGATCAGGGTATCAGATCCACACACAAGTAAATATTTAGATTTTTCAAAAATCTGCCTCCATCTGATGTCAATAAATACAATTATACATATAAGTTATACATATAGTCTACCTTCCATACAATGTTTTCTTCTGTCAAAATATTACTACCTTGGATTTCAACAAAGGTATATAAGATATTTACGAAGTATCATCAATGATGCCAAACTGCAATATGCTACATACCCAAACTTAGCTGTCATAAGCACTAGATCCCCCAGATGTGCAATTAATGTGTCATTTCATCCCTGTGTATGTGCAAAGCCATTACCCATTGGTATAGCAAACACATTTTACTTTAAAAAGAAAAATAAACCCCATTGTGCACATATCATCTGTCTGCATTAGTCACAGTGTAGTAAGTTACTGTAATAAAGTGATTACAAAAACACTGATTATATCCACAATAAAGTCACCCTACAAAGTAAGACAAGGTAACGCAAAACACACAAACCATAGAATTGAAGAGAAAGGAAGCAAACTTCATCAGTCACCAGCAAATACAGACCATTACATGGGAAGAATGCCACTTACATGATTAGTTACTACTTACTGAACAGCACCACAAGACTAAAATATTTTACAAAAGGTAAAGTCCACTTGCTTCCAGGGCATATTATAAGTGCCATTCAAATAAAATGTGCACAATAAAGCAATTTATAAAAAGTATATGTACAAATGCAATTTCTTATAAAAGCTGATGTCATACAAGGGTGTAACATACCTGAGCAAAACCTTCATTATAAACAGTTTCATAAATCTTGAACATATTTCCTGTGAATTCATCTACTTCTATAGTGCTGTAAGTGAGAAGAAGATTGTAATGAAGAGCTATACACTATAACTGTGAAAACAATCAATTATTGATAAAATTATTTAATTGGATAGACGGCAGAACACACACATAAAAGACTGTTGTGATTAGCAATCTTTTGGAGCCAGTGGCTCCTCCTTCCTTCTCATCCTGTACGGTACGTCTCCCGTGACCTGCTGTTCTGGGGTGTCCGTGAAATCTACCCCTTTTCCTAGACTTCTCCAGTCCTTTTCCTTCACCCTTCTTCCTCCCCCTTCAACACTTCTGCCTGAAGGAGAAGCAACTGGCTCCAAAGGAGGAGGAGGAGATTGGTGTTTAACATCCCGTCGACAACGAGGTCATTAGAGACGGAGCGCAAGCTCGTGTGAGGGAAGGATGGGGATGGAAATCGGCCGTGCCCTTTCAAAGGAACCACCCCAGCATTTGCCAGAAGCGATTTAGGGAAATCACGGAAAACCTAAATCAGGATGGCCGGAGACGGGATTGAACCGTCGTCCTCCCGAATGCGAGTCCAGTGTGCTAACCACTGCGCCACCTCGTTCGGTAACTCGCTCCAAAAGCTTGCCAATCACAACAGTCTTTTATGTGTGTGTTCTGCTGCCGCTTGGTGAGTAGACTTTTTACCTATCCAACTAAATAAAACTATAATTGTAGGAAGATATGTTAACAGAGATTAAGTCTAGGAGGGTACAGAGGTGCAATGATGTGTTTGGAGTCCAAGCTCCCACCTTCAGAGTTCAGGGAAAATAGTACAGAGTGGAAGGATCTAAATAGCTCATGTAGTCGTAAGTAAATAACTGTATAAATGGAACAGTGATATTATCGAAAGAGTGTAATCTTATAAAGACAATATAATTTAAAAAAAGTTGGTTTGGAGAGAAAAGGAAGTTGAACAACAAAAGAAATGACAAAACACAAATGTATTAAACTTTTGGCTTCTTCTTCTTCTTCTTCTATCTTTTAATTGTTTGGGATTATCCATCTGGATCTAATAGAAGCTAACTTCTTCATTTCTGCATAACTGGAGTCTCCAGAAGTTTATGTAGTTTCCTTTTATAATGCCAGTTGTAGTCTTCCTCAGGCTACATATCCTTGTAATGTTCCTTCTTGGACTTTTACAAGGAACTGGTTACCTCGTATTGTGTGACCAATATACACTCACACAATCTTTCCATTATTGTTCTCGTAAATGACCAAATCTTTGCAAGACATCCTGGTTAACTGTACACTTTACCTTTAACAGGAATTTTACTATAATTTACCTAACTTCAACATTTATGTTGTTCAAACAAAGCATTTTTGTTTCATTCATAAACTTTGATTTTTCTTCTCTAATTTTTTGTTTTATGTCTTGTCTGTTTCTTCAATCTTCAGTTATCTCACTTCTTAAATGCTCGTGTATCTTATTTGTTTTATTTATTTCCTCTAGCATTAAGTTGTTTTGATTTCTTTGAGGACACTAATATTTCTGAAAGTGAATTACCAACCTCACCTGCATGAGCGCATTGAAATAATTTAAGGGCGACGAGTGAAAGTTTGTGCCAGACTGGGACCTGAACTCTGATTTCCTGCCTGATGCAATCAGATGCCTTGATGGCCTCAGCTATCCAAGCACCATTCCCATCCAATTTGAATTCTCAACTTGCACACACTACTTCCGTAGGGCCCCCCCCGCCCCCTCCCCGTTCATCATTCCCAAAGCTGAACGAATTTTAGCTGAACTCCCACAAGAGGATGGACTTAGAGTGCATCCACACTGAAGATTTATCATGAATCATCTGGCATAGGGGAGATACTACTATTATATATGTGGTGTCTGTTCTTTTGGACTTGTCTGAAAGAACAGACCCCACACGTACACGATCCCATGCGGATATAAGAGGTGTGTTCAAAAAGTAACAGGATTTTTTGTTTTTCTTAAATAATCTTTATTTATTCATCAACATCAACTTTGTCCCTTAAAGTAATCCCCCTCAGGTATAATACAATTGTGCCAGCACTTTTTCTAATCTTGGAAGCACTTCTAGAATACACTTTTCATTATGGTGTTCACCTTCTCTAACAATTCTGTTTTTATCTCAGCAATGATGCCAAAACAAAATCCTTTCATGGTTCTCTTCACCCCTAGGAATGGAAAGAAGCCACAGTGGGGCCATGTCCATTGAATACAGTGGCTGGTGGAACAAAACAGCCACACCCGCCTGCCCCCCCCCCCCCCCGCCCCCGAAAAAAAAAAAAAATTACCAGGAAGCAATGAGGTGTGAGCAAAAGGACTATTGTGATGCAATTTCCATGAGTGGTTTTTCCACAACATGTGTTGTTTTCTTCGGATTGCTTCACGTATTCCTTACTTGACCACATGACCATAAGGCAGGAACTCAAGATGCACTATCCCACTGTAATCTTCACATGTAATCGAACTTGTCGAATTTTTTTCCATTTTTGCTCATCAGGCAGTTTTCAAAGGCGTGACTGGGTCTTGGTTTTGATGTCATACCCATTTATCCATGTTTCAATACCTGTTATAACTTTCTTTCAAAGGTCTGCATGATTGTACACTTCATTCAGCAATTTTGAGTGGCACCTATGCAATGACATTTTTGGACAAAATTCAACGATTTCAGAACAAACTTTGCTGCTACATGTTTCATGCCCAAAACATCCAGAAAATTTAATGGCATGAGCCAAAAGATATGCCGACATTATCAGCAGAATCTCTGATGGGAATTTGGCAATTTTCCAGAACTATTTTCTTTACTTCTTCCACACTGTGATCATTGCGGGTGTCCACAGTGGTCATCTTCGTCTTCTTGACCCCCTTTGAAACATTTACACTACTCACACTCTTGTCTTAATCATAGCAGTTTTGCCAAAAGCCAGTAACCATTTCAAATGTGATGCCACAATTTATTCCATTTTTTCAAGCAAAATTTAATGCAAATTCTTTGATCCTTTTTTGAAAGTAAAAATTTGGCAAGCACTCGAAAACATATATAAAATTTTCAACTGTCAGCAATAAACAAATACGCAAAACAAGGTGAAAATGCAATCATACCTCAAGAACACATGTACCAACAAGATAAAAAAAAATGAAAACTGAATTATAAAGCCGACGAAATTAAAAAAATTCCCATTACTTTTTGCCTACACCACCTACATACAAAATAAAAGTGAAACTGATCTACTATCTATGTTATGATGGCAATTCACGATAAATTTTCAGTGTGGATGCAACCTATGGTTGCCCTCTTGTGGGAATCCAGCTAAAATGCTGTGAGTGATGGGGGTGGTGGAGAAGCAGGCACTATGGAAGTAGTGTGCGACATGTTGAGAATTTAGGTAGCATGGGAGTTGTGCTCAGATAGCCGATGTCATCAACCAGGAAATCTGGGTTTGAGTCCCTGTCCAGCACATATTTTCATTTATAATTGAATTATGTCAATGCCCTCATGTGACTGACACCAGTAATTCATTTTCATCTTCACATATACAGCCATGGAATCAAGAATGTGTGTGGTCTGTTCTTTTGGACATTTTCAAAATAACAGACACTACACAATACATACAACAGTACTATTTCTTTTATTTATTTCAGTTTTGTACTCGTCTCTCAGTACTGTAACCACAACCAGATTCTGTGGAGAATTCCTTCATCTGGAGCTATCAAACTATGCCACTCATAAACAGTTATTTGTTTTCTATCTCCATTTGTTTTGATACCTATACAGTATTGTTGCACTCTTATTGCATGCTCATTATTGCATATTCTATGTTGATGTTGAATAGGGATGGAGACAGACTGCATCCCTGCCTGACACCTTTAAGAATTCTAGTTTCTTTTTGTGAATTTCCCACAACTGTTTTTTTATTCTTTGTATAGTTCTTTAATTATTTTTCTGTCCCTGTAGTCTACTTTAGTCATTATTAGAATTTCCATAATTCTGCTCCAGTTGTCAGTGTTTAATGCTTTACTTAGGTCTACAAAAGCTATATAAAGTTTTCTGTTGACCCTATTATTCTTCTTAATATTATCAATGGGTATATTCAAAGTCTTGTGATCTTCACATGTAGCTGCTCTGTTGTGCTTCAAAACCATAATCATGATACTTTTCTCAAGTCTTCTGGAGGGATGTTATCAATACCACTAGCTTTTTCTTTCCAGTAATTTAAGGCTTTTTTTTTTAAATTAATATTCTGTAATTTCCAGTATCATTCCATTTGTTTTACTTTTTCTTCTTATTTTAATTCACTTAACTATTGTAGCTTGTAACACATACTTCAATACGCTTTTTGCATTTTTAAGCTATATAGTGGGAATTAGTGAAGTTCGGTGGCAGGAGGAACAAGATTTCTGGTCAGGTGACTACAGGGTTATAAACACAAAGTCAAATAGGGGTAATGCAGGAATAGGTTTAATAATGAATAGGAAAATAGGAATGCGGGTAAGCTACTACAAACAGCATAGTGAACGCATTATTGTGGCCAAGGTAGATACGAAGCCCACACCTACTACAGTAGTACAAGTTTATATGCCAACTAGCTCTGCAGATGACGAAGAAATTGAAGAAATGTATGATGAAATGAAAGAAATTATTCAGATTGTGAAGGGAGACGAAAATTTAATAGTCATGGGTGACTGGAATTCGAGTGTAGGAAAAGGGAGAGAAGGAAACGTAGTAGGTGAATATGGATTGGGGCTAAGAAATGAAAGAGGAAACCGTCTGGTAGAATTTTGCACAGAGCACAACTTAATCATAGCTAACACTTGGTTTAAGAATCATGATAGAAGGTTGTATACATGGAAGAACCCTGGAGATACTAAAAGGTATCAGATAGATTATATAATGGTAAGACAGAGATTTAGGAACCAGGTTTTAAATTGTAAGACATTTCCAGGGGCAGAGGTGGACTCTGACCACAATCTATTGGTTATGACCTGTAGATTAAAACTGAAGAAACTGCAAAAAGGTGGGAATTTAAGGAGATGGGACCTGGATAAACTGAAAGAACCAGAGGTTGTACAGAGTTTCAGGGAGAGCATAAGGGAACAATTGACAGGAATGGGGGAAAGAAATACAGTAGAAGAAGAATGGGTAGCTTTGAGGGATGAAGTAGTGAAGGCAGCAGAGGATCAAGTAGGTAAAAAGACGAGGGCTAGTAGAAATCCTTGGGTAACAGAAGAAATATTGAATTTAATTGACGAAAGGAAAAAATATAAAAATGCAGTAAATGAAGCAGGCAAAAAGGAATACAAACGTCTCAAAAATGTGATCGACAGGAAGTGCAAAATGACTAAGCAGGGATGGCTAGAGGACAAATGTAAGGATGTAGAGGGTTATCTCACTAGGGGTAAGATAGATACTGCCTACAGGAAAATTAGAGAGACCTTTGGAGATAAGAGAACCACTTGTATGAATATCAAGAGCTCAGATGGAAACCCAGTTCTAAGCAAAGAAGGGAAAGCAGAAAGGTGGAAGGAGTATATAGAGGGTCTATACAAGGGCGATGTACTTGAGGACAATATTATGGAAATGGAAGAGGATGTAGATGAAGATGAAATGGGAGATACAATACTGCGTGAAGAGTTTGACAGAGCACTGAAAGACCAGAGTCGAAACAAGGCCCCCGGAGTAGACAACATTCCATTAGAACTACTGACGGCCTTGGGAGAGCCAGTCCTGGCAAACCTTTACCATCTGGTGAGCAAGATGTATGAGACAGGTGAAATACCGTCAGACTTCAAGAAGAATATAATAATTCCAATCCCAAAAAAAGCAGGTGTTGACAGATGTGGAAATTACCGAACAATCAGTTTAATAAGCCACAGCTGCAAAATACTAACACGAATTCTTTACAGATGAATGGAAAAACTAGTAGAAGCCAACCTCGGGGAAGATCAGTTTGGATTCCGTAGAAATACTGGAACACGTGAGGCAATACTGACCTTACGACTTATCTTAGAGAACAAATTAAGGAAAGGCAAACCTACGTTTCTAGCATTTGTAGACTTAGAGAAAGCTGTCGACAATGTTGACTGGAATACTCTCTTTCAAATTCTAAAGGTGGCAGGGGTAAAATATAGGGAGCGAAAGGCTATTTACAATTTGTACAGAAACCAGATGGCAGTTATAAGAGTCAAGGGACATGAAAGGGAAGCAGCGGTGGGGAAGGGAGTAAGACAGGGTTGTAGCCTCTCCCCGATGTTATTCAATCTGTATATTGAGAAAGCAGTAAAGGAAACAAAAGAAAATTTCGGAGTAGGTATTAAAATCCATGGAGAAGAAATAAAAACTTTGAGGTTTGCCGATGACATTTTAATTCTGTCAGAGACAGCAAAGGACTTGGAAGAGCAGTTGAACGGAATGGATGTTATCTTGAAGGGAGGATATAAGATGAACATCAACAAAAACAAAACGAGGATAATGGAATGTAGTGGAATTAAGTCAGGTGATGCTGAGGGAATTAGATTAGGAAATGAGACATTTGAAGTAGTAAAGGAGTTTTGCTATTTGGGGAGAAAATAACTGATGATGGTCGAAGTAGAGAGGATATAAAATGTAGACTGGCAATGGCAAGGAAAGCGTTTCTGAAGAAGAGAAATTTGTTAACATCGAGTATAGATTTAAGTGTCAGGAAGTCATTTCTGAAAGTATTTGTATGGAGTGTAGCCATGTATGGAAGTGAAACATGGACGGTAAATAGTTTGGACAAGAAGAGAATAGAAGCTTTCGAAATGTGGTGCTACAGAAGAATGCTGAAGATTAGATGGGTAGATCACATAACTAATGAGGAAGTATTGAATAGGATTGGGGAGAAGATAAGTTTGTGGCACAACTTGACCAGAAGAAGGGATCGGTTGGTAGGACATGTTCAGAGGCATCAAGGGATCACCAATTTAGTATTGGAGGGCAGCGTGGAGGGTAAAAATCCTAGGGGGAGACCAAGAGATGAATACACTAAGCAGATTCTGAAGGATGTGGTTGCAGTAGGTACTGGGAGATGAAGAAGCTTGCACAGGATAGAGTAGCATGGAGAGCTGCATCAAACCAATCTCAGAACTGAAGACCACAACAACAACAACAACAACAACAACAACAACAAGCTATATGCTCATGTTCTGTAGGAATCCTTCGGTTGTTGGAATGGACTAATTATTGTGTTTTTGTTTTACATAATGCTTTTTTTATATTGGCGTGTGCGCCTTTCCTGCTTTGTAGTTTTCACTAATTATCACACATAATTTCCAACCATTTTTAGTTTTTTCTTCCTTCTCTCTTAACTTTGTTTCTCAGTCTCCTGTGTTCCAGTTCACTTTTTCTTTGCACTTTCTTCTTTGTGCTGTTAATATTATTAAGTGATAATTTCCCATACTTCATGGATTCATTTTGTAAGGCAAATTGTGTCCTTTGATGGAGTTATCATTGCCATTTGATTTTCCGAATAGTGGTTTGTTGTTTAACGAACGTCGTCTTGGGTTTGAACTTCACAGAATTTCTATAATCTTTCTTTGTACGATTTGGTTTCTTTAATTCATTTCTAACAATAATGTAGTCAAATTGATAGCATCCTGTACCTTCTGGTTTTCTTTTTTTTTTTTTTTTTTAATGTATATCATCTTGGGTGGTTCTGAAATAACAAATTAATGATCATAAAGTATTTTTTACGCAAATTCAAAAACTCTGTCCTCTGATTTCTAATTCTTAATCCATAACCCGTTACTCCAGTTTCTTATGCATGTCCTACCACAGCGTTTCAATAGTCCATAATAATATTATATCTCCATCATGCAAATATTGCTAAACTCTCATTTCATTGCCACTATGTTCAGATATTGGCATATATACTTTTATGGCAGCTAAATCTACTGTTCTGCTTTGAATTTAATTAGCATTACCCTGCCACTATATAGTAAGTCACTTTTGACTCTTACCCGAGTACTTGGACAATACTATACCAATTTCAGTTCTTTTGTTTCAATTGCCTGATGCACAGAAATTGCCACCCCAGAAATCCCCTTTATCTTCCCATCAATTCCATTCATTTCTAACCTATTTGTAGTCTTGTCACCTCCTATTTTATGTTCTCCAATTTACCAAAAACTCAACGATCTAACACCTCATGTTACCACCTTTAATAGTTTTTTTTTATAGTTGTGTTTTTTTTCTGTAACTTTATTTTTGCTTGGTTTCTATTATCAAACACATCTGCAATGTCTCACCTGGTGATCAGAATGGGGGATTATTTTAACTCTGGAAAATTTAGTTGAGGATACAACATTGATGCAAATAGTTTGCTGCAGTGAGATGATTTATGTGCTAACTTTTCCTTGCTTTCCACAATGCTGTGAGATAGCCATATCAATGTTTGCCATCTTTGCCTGTGTCTGCTTGTAACTGTATCAGGTTTATCCCCATATGTATTCCATACTGAAAGTGTTGTTGTCTACTGGTGGGCTAATTTATTTAAGGCCTGCCTGAATATTTCATTTTCTCAGAACAACCCATATCTAGGAGGCATTCCCTTACATAATACTTGGGGAGACACCTGATGGAGGAGAAAACAAGCAACAGAAATAAACAGAGCAGGAGCATGAACATTATTATTATTTCTCTTTCCTGTCTCAGACGTTATGTCTGGTTAAAAATGGAAAGTTACGCGGACCTTGATCAAGCGTGACTTCCTTTTAACTGTACGGTATATGTTATATTGCATTTAGGAACTTTCGGGTAATTGAACATGTATCAATAATTACAGATTTCTGTAGTTGTATACATACGTTTGGGTGTAGCTTTATTGCGTTGATGTACAGGTGGATACTGTGTGGTATGACTCCTGTAGTTGATAGTATAATTGGTATAATGTCAACTTTATCCTGATGCCACATGTCCTTGACTTCCTCAGCCAGTTGGATGTATTTTTCAATTTTTTCTCCTGTTTTCTTCTGTATATTTGTTGTGTTGGGTATGGATATTTCGATTAGTTGTGTTAATTTCTTCTTTTTATTAGTGAGTATGATGTCAGGTTTGTTATGTGGTGTTGTTTTATCTGTTACAATGGTTCTGTTCCAGTATAATTTGTATTCATCATTCTCCAGTACATTTTGTGGTGCATACTTTTATGTGGGAACGTGTTGTTTTATTAGTTTATTTTGTATGGCAAGTTGTTGATGTATTATTTTTGCTACATTGTCCTGTCTTCTATGGTTTCTGTATTTGCTAGTATTGTACATCCGCTTGTGATGTGATCTACTGTTTCTATTTGTTGTTTGCAAAGTCTGCTTTTATCTGTTGTGGTATTGGGATCTTTAATAATATGCTTGCTGTAATATTTGGTGTTTATTGTTTGATCCTGTATTGCAATCATGAATCCTTCCGTCTCACTGTATATATTGCCTTTTCTTAGCCATGTGTTGGATGCGTCCTGATCGATGTGTGGTTGTGTTAGATGATACGGGTGCTTGCCAAGTAGTGTTTTCTTTTTCCAATTTACTTTCTTCGTATCTGTTGATGTTATGTGATCTAAAGGGTTGTAGAAGTGGTTATGAAATTGCAATGGTGTAGCCGATGTATTTATATGAGTGATTGCTTTGTGTATTTTGCTAGTTTCTGCTCGTTCTAGAAAGAATTTTCTTAAATTGTCTACCTGTCCATAATGTAGGTTTTTGATGACTATGAATCCCCTTCCTCCTTCCTTTCTGCTTAATGTGAATCTTTCTGTTGCTGAATGTATGTGATGTATTCTATATTTGTGGCATTGTGAACGTGTAAGTGTATTGAGTGCTTCTAGGTCTGTGTTACTCCATTTCACTACTCCAAATGAGTAGGTCAATATTGGTATAGTATACGTATTTATAGCTTTTGTCTTGTTTCTTGCTGTCAATTCTGTTTTCAGTATTTTTGTTAGTCTTTGTCTATATTTTTCTTTTAGTTCTTCTTCAATATGTGTATTATCTATTCCTATTTTTTGTCTGTATCCTAGATATTAATAGGCATCTGTTTTTTCCATCGCTTCTATGGAGTCACTGTGGTTATTCAATATGTAATCTTCTTGTTTAGTGTGTTTTCCCTTGACTATGCTATTTTTCTTACATTTGTCTGTTCCAAAAGCCATATTTATATCATTGCTGAATACTTCTGTTATCTTTAGTAATTGGCTGAGTTGTTGATTGGTTGCTGTCAGTAGTTTTAGATTATCTATGTATAGCAAATGTGTGATTTTGTGTGGGTATGTTCCAGTAATATTATACCAGTAATTTGTATTATTTAGCATGTTGGATAGTGGGTTCAGAGCAAGACAGAACCAGAAAGGACTTAATGAGTCTCCTTGGTATATTCCACGCTTAATCTGTATTGGTTGTGATGTGATGTTATTAGAGTTTGTTTGGATATTAAGTGTGGTTTTCCAGTTTTTCATAACTATGTTTAGAAACTGTATCAATTTAGGATCTACTTTGTATATTTGCAATATCTGTAGTAACCATGAGTGGGGTACACTATCAAAAGCTTTTTGGTAATCAATGTATGCGTAGTGTAGTGACCTCTGTTTAGTTTTAGCTTGATATGTCACCTCTGTATCTATTATCAGTTGCTCTTTACATCCTCATGCTCCTTTGCAGCAGCCTTTTTGTTCTTCATTTATAATTTTGTTCTGTGTTGTATGTGTCATTAATTTCTGTGTAATGACTGAAGTTAATATTTTGTAGATTGTTAGTAGGCATGTTATGGGGCGATATTTAGCTGGGTTTGCTGTGTCTGCTTGATCTTTAGGTTTCAGATAGGTTATTCCATGTGTAAGTGTATCAGGGAATGTGTATGGGTCTGAATTGTAACTGTTAAATAATTTAGTTAGATGTGAATGTGTTGACGTGAACTTCTTTAGCCAGAAATTTGCTATTTTATCATTTCCAGGGGCTTTCCAATTGTGCATAGAATTAATTGCTCGGGTGACTTCATGTTGCAAAATTATCACTTCAGGCATTTGTGGTATCATCTTGTATGAGTCTGTTTCTACTTGTATCCACCGTGCATGCCTGTTATGTTGTACCGGGTTTGACCATATGTTGCTCCAGAAGTGTTCCATGTCTGTTATGTTTGGTGGATTGTCTATTTTAATGTGTGTGTTATCCATTGTTTGGTAAAATCTCTTTTGGTTTGTGTTGAATGTTTGGTTTTGTTTCCTTCTATTTTCACTTTTTTTGTATCTTCTAAGTCGTTTGGCCAATGCTTGTAATTTCTGCTTCTTTTCATCTAATTGCTCTATTGCTTCTTATTGTGAGATTTTACCTAACCTTTTTCGTTTTTTGTCTGATATTTCATTTCTTATAAATTGTGTTAGCTGTCCGATGTCTTTTCTCAGTTTTTCTATTCTGATCTGTAGCCTGTGTTGCCATGCTGGTTTTGTGGGTTTCTTCTGTGTGTTGGTTGGTTCTGATCTCTGCCTAGTATGTATATTTAGTGTAGTGAGTGCTCCTACATAAACCAGTAGTTGTAACTCTTCCATAGTTGTGTTTTCATTTATTTTGTTGTGTACGATTGTGTTGATATTTGTCATTGTTGTTTCGACTTATGGGTTATTTGGTGGTCTATGCAAGAATGGTCTAATGTCTGTATTTGTGTCTTTGTACTCTATATATATGTCAGCTGAAATTTTTTCTTCTATATCTAACATGTGTGTCACTTCGTGTTCTATTTGTGCTTGTTCTGGTGGCTGTCTTAAGATGTCGTTTTCCTCTGATTGTTTAATTGACGCGTTTTGTTCTTGTTTGTTTTCTCTGGGATGATTGAGTCCGTTACTGTATTTTCTTCTTCTTCTGATTGCACATTATTTTGTTCTAGTATTTGTTGTACTTGTTGTTTGATGTTTTCTAATTCCGACTGGGGTATCCTGTTATTTTTGATTATTACACGGATCTGATCAGCTAGTCATTGTTCTGTTAAAAATTTTAATTCCGGGTATCTGGTAATAAATGTTGTGTATACTTGTGATCTGTATCCAGTTGTATTGGTTCCTAGGTTTGTTGCTTGGTAGTAACAGAACATGAGGTGTCTATTAACTTCATCTGACCATCTCATCCTCTGTCTTTGTTTTCCTTCTAGGGTGATTGCAGGAAGCATATCCTGCAAAACACCTCTATTTGGATTTAAATCATTTTCCAGTTGGCTAGCAGTGTCGTTACCATTGTGGGCGGGCATAGGGTTCAAGCGTCGTCCCCAACCATGACGGCGCTTGTCCGAGGCTTCTTTAGTTCTGTCCTGAACCAAGTAATCACACTAAAAGGGGTGTTAGCCCTATTAGTGGTTTGTTCTTTTCGTCGCCTTTTACGACTGGCAGAACATACCGGAGGCCTATTCTTTTCCCGGGCCTCCACGGGAATTATTATTATTATTATTATTATTATTATTATTATTATTATTATTATTATCATCTGTTGTTATGAGGAGGAGGAAGAGGAGAAGAAGAAGGAGGAGGGTAGGGTCATCTCAAATGTGCACATGATCATGGTTCTTGGTAACTATACTAGCATGTTATTAAACAAATGTAAATACAGTATTAACAGTTGTCGTTCAGCAAGGCAAACTGGTTACCTGACCAGGGTGACAACACCACCAAGTTTAAGCCTGAAAAGCAGGGAGAGGAGGCAGCAACAGCATACATTCCACTATTCTTACAAGTGGAACTGTATTGTGCACTGTAAGTCTGTACGCATCACCGAGTGAAGTGCCTATCAATAACAGTAACAGAAACTGGGCTACAGTATATCACACTTTTTCTACTCAGGACACTCAGCTGGCAGTAAATGTTAAACTACTTTCCTGGATGGTGATGTTATTTTCCACAGCTGTCTCTGGTGGTCTGTAGTTCACGTTTCAGTTCTGGACGATAATCCCAAACCTTCATTCAGATTTATGCCTACTGATAGTATATTTTCAGTTTCTTTATCTGTCAAAAAGTCTCTCCTCCAGTAGTTTACATTCACTTTTTTTGGGCCTGATACACAAACTTTAAAGACTTCAATGTTACAACGGTGCAAACTAATACCACAACAGTGTAAGCAAACTGATTGCATGGTGTACTGGTAAATCAATTCCCTGTGACCACATAAATTTTTTCTCAAATAGCAAGGTCTGCAGGAGGTACGTTCAGCCTTGTGAGGTTGAGTAAAAAGCTTCTTGGATATAAAAGGTGTGACACTGATACTTAAGTTGCCACTATGCAAAAAAGGCTTGTACCAAGGCTATGCGAGACATGACCTACATTAATACCAACAAAACCACCAGCGACACAGTTTGATATATCATGACTACAAATCTTATTCTTTGCAAGATTTCAGTCCAGTTCTTTAGGATTTACCATTTTCTAGCAAAATTTTGTCAATGGACTATAGAGGAAAAGATTAGTGCTCCTTAACTAATGCTGAAAGTTTGGCTTTCTTTGTCTTTCTGTACTTTTATTTTTTTTCTGCCCAGTTCTACATGTTAGTCCAAAGCTTTCCTCTTACAGTACCAGAGAAGTCACGAACTGAAACTCTGCACCCCGACAATGAAACATTGCCTGATTATACTCTTTGTAAACTGTCACTTTGCAAACTTCATTCACAGCGTAGTTTGTATAAATCCGCAGTTTGTCTAAATAAGCCAGTTTTTCCCAGAATTATTTTGCTAGCCTGAAAGTCCAGTTTTTTGCTACAAGAACTGAGACGTGTTTTCAAATTTAGAATTCCTTTGTATTGTTCCTAATGTCACATAAATTTCTGTCTAATAATGCAGTTATCTGTATCATCAATAAAATATTCATTCTTAGCATTTTGAGGTACTGTGACCCTCCTTCCATAATGTGCACAAATAGATGTAAATTTCGCTTGTCAATGGTTGCCTGCATGCTCAATCACCTTCGTCAGCACTAATCACCTTTTTTCTTCTAATTGACTGTAAATTAATTATGTTAACTGCAAGTTGATGTGGCTGCCTTGCAAAAGTATTTTTCCACAATCACCTTTCATGCTCACACTGCAGGTGACAGTGCACACCACTCTGAATTGGAAAGTGACTGTAACTAGCTACATGACCAAATTAGTTCCTGCTACACCCAGGTAACCAGTTGGCCTTGCCAAATCGTAGAACAGTGCTCATTTAAATCTCATTTTTATTTGCTTGTTAAGCCTGACTCAAATATTTATGCATCTAGTTCTTGCTGAAAAGTAAATAATATTCTACAGGTTATCAGACCAATACTATGACTAGAAGTGCAGTTGACTAATCTACACCAACATAATATTTATAAGTCTTCCATGATTCTCTTAATAAATATACATTTTTTACTTGTTTTACTGTTCTTCTGTAAATTTGTAGTAGCTCAAAAACTGAAATGTATGTCCATCAGTTTGCTTACTACTCTCATTCCAAACTTTAACATGATTACAACTACGTTTATCATATGCTTTTACTGATGTTCATTTTAAGCATTCATTACAATGCATATTCATTGTACTTCATTTCTATGATTGTAGCATTAATCTTCCCACTCATTTTATGATTTCCTTCATTTAGAATATGAGAGTCACTTTCATGTGCTGAAATATTAAAGATCATCAAATATATGTTTTATCATACAATCACAGTTTGGATACAATTTAAAGCTCACCTTTTTAGACTTGATGTAAGGAACTCATGATCATGAGCTACTTTATGCATTAATTCATTCAGAATTGGCTGAATATTGACAGCTCTCTCAAATTCTTTTCTAGGAAACACTGACGGTAGGAGAGCAAATGGAGCAAATTGTAAAATATCCTCATTATAGTTTGTCTTTGAACGCATACATGCACCTGTGGGCATTAAACACAATAATTTCATGTGCAAACACGAATTAAAAGAAAGTGCATTAATAAACTAGCCAAACATTCAACTGAAAATACATATTTGGCTATGGAGGTTTTTACGAAATATCTGAAATGTCCACTGATGGGCACAAATTTAGCAATTAAATTTATCATTTACTTGTAGCATGACTAAAAACTAATTGTTATTACATATGGTGCTTGCAGCATTGCATCCAGAGATGTTATGGTATCCCACACTGATTCCTGTTAACACACTATAAAAGACAGACATTAGTTTAAAACAAATAATGAAAAATCCAGGATAGAATAATGACAATATTATAGAAAGGATAGATTGATACTCACCATATAGTAGAGAAACTGAGACGCAGACAGACAACAGAAAGACAACTGAACAAGTAAGCTTTCGGCCAAATGACCACCTCTGAAAGTAGACAACAAAAGCTTACTTGTTTAGTAGTCTTTTTGTTGTGTACGTCTGCAACTCACCTCTTCCACAACATAGTGAGTAGCAACCCATCTTTTTCATAATATTGTCACAGACTTTAGTCTGGTAGACAACTGAAGCTGATGTGAAAACTACAAGTGTTCACAGTTAGAAAAATCTTTCCTGGGACTTCTAATATCCACAATTCATAAATTAGCCATTTATCACTCGCAAGGAAAGTATTTGGGCTCGAACAAACAAACACACTTACAACAAATTCCTGTGCGGGACACTTTAAAGGTCTCTTATTGCACAACTGATATTCGTTTATCTGAAAACCCCCGCAGTCGTCCAACAGTGGCCACTGAGTATTCCATACTGAATTTAGCCTTTGCCCGGCAATATGCCAGTCAATACCAATAGAGACAGTGAAGTGTTTGTGCGATGTTGCATGTTGTGAAGTTATTTGTGTAGTGAAGCGTCAGATGGGTCAGCAACTGGTAATCAACTTTGCAAATGTATTGCAACTGGTTGACATGAAGTTACAACAAACTCTTCTTCGTGAAGATGGTCCTGGTGTAGAATATGTAGATCAAAAATATTATAACCAGTTAGAAACAGACACTGTTGTAACACTACCACATAATTATGATGTTAATGAGGAAGACCACCCTGTAAGTTCGAGAAGAGGCATCAGAAGTAGTGAAAGCGAATTCTAAAACCTAAAGCGTCATCACAATGTATGATGGCAACACACCAGACAATGTTTATTATTATTATCACATCAGAGATTTCAACACATATGACAAGCTCTTGAAAAGATACCCTAAACTGAAGCCTAAAAGCAACAATAAAAGAGTGCTGGACTATGTGGCAAAGAAAAGAGAAGTAATACAGTTTTCAAAGGACACTGTATGCTGCAGTTCAATATCATCAAGCAGCATTTAATGGCAAAGTCTGACAAGTTTAGGATAACATCACACGATATTTGCTATTTACTAATACACCAGGAAACCTCTATTACTAAATGGCAAACACAGTTCATAGTTCATGGTGCATCATACCAGTTGCTGGTTGCCTCTCTAACAGCTTCCAGTGGGAAAAATATCGTTTTCAATATTTTATATAATTACTGACTTCAGGTGTAGAGAAATGTTCAATACAACTCATCGGTTTTGACCACTGACATAGGAAACATGAGACAAATGCTGTAAACAATGTGGCACATGTAATATGATGTTACTGTCGACTTTTTCATATGGGCTAATGTACAGATCAGTCTGTCACAAAAGCTAGGTCTTTTAGTATCAGAGTTGCTGGCTTCTCCACAACCAAACTGTCACATTCCAACCTAATTGCTTTCAAATTCATTGGCTTTGCCAACAAACAATGTAACTGAATATATGCATCAAAAGGCATCATGACAGTAGCCACTAACATTACATCACTGACCAAGGCCAACAGCAGATATCGAACATTTCTCTTGACCCTACTGACTGAAAATAAACATTTACAATGCCCTCATGATTACTCTAAGTGGGTATTATGTTCAAGGTTTAAGATAGTAAGACAATTATTACTGTTAGAAACCGACTGTGCACACCTTGAGGCACTGTAACTCATCATGAGCAAATACCCAAACTATATTATTTTGATATTTGAAAATGAGAACAATTAGTGGCTTCCAACAAACTTAATACATAATTTCAAACCTTTTCTAAACTTTCCTCACTTGCATGCTTAACATCAAATACTTCACACACTGACTCATTTATAATGTAATCATAGTTTTGAAGCTGCTTTATCCAGAGTGGGGCAAATAAAAGTGACCCGGAGAACACAGTTCCAGGGTACAAAGAAACACAGCAAAGGGTAGGAAATATAAGGCTAACCTGGCTATAGCAGATGTTGAAAGTTACCACCATTCATCTCCTGGCACTTTTGGGCTCTGGTCAGGAATCTGCTGAAGGCAGATCGAGGTTGGACTGCTGGAATTGCTGCAATTTCATCTGAAATGTTCCATTGCCGTTCTTGAAGACTATTAGGGTTGTTGTGATACACCTTAGAGTTGAGGCTCCCCCACCATAAAGTAATCACACAGTGACAGATCAGGTGACTCTGATGGCCAGCTAGGACCGCAACAAGACTGACCTCTGCTAACACCTCTGTCAGGATTGAAGATTGTGTAAATGTGCTCCGAGATTCAGCTTGCTGTATGGGCAATTGCTCCATTCTGTTGGAAGTAGCCAAAGTCTTTTCATCCACCAATAATGCTCCCACAAATTGTATCCACTCATTCAGGCCACTTTCATTTGTCCTATGCAAGTTCAATTTTTTAAGGAATTGGAGGTTTATTGGTTTGACACTGTTTCCAGTGTCCAGTTTTTTGCTCATATAATTTATTTCACTTTTACATTGTGCTGATGATTGTTTTGTGGCAAAAAGCAATTTATGTTTTTGCACAGTTTAGTTTCAAACTACTATTTTTCATCCATGTCTAGTTCCCCAAGTTTCTGCTCAGTATGGTAGAGTAACACTTTGCTCCACTTTAGGGCAGAAAATTATTGTTGAGTCATCTGCATTGAGAATGGTTTTAGACTGCACCTTGCCTGGCACATCATTAATACAATATAATATTCAATAGTAGTGGCAATAATACTGAACCTTGTGGAGCACTTAATTGTGCGTGTTTCTAACCAGAGAGGAATTTCTTGCCATTTTTATGAACAAGCCCCTTTTTTCTGTCCATGACTACTTAGAACTATCAGGGAATAATAAACTGCAAAGCAAGAGAGTAGTACACAGCCAATGCTATTATTCATCACCTCCTTCCACTTAGGTGTGTTAAATCTGTACACAGCCAACATACGAATGACATACAGCAATTAGTACCTGAATCTCCCTACGTGGGATCTAAGAGGAATTGCAAATGGAAGCACAAAAAGGATCATAGGATTGCTTATTCTATGTTCCGCACAGAGGTAAATTTTGTTCTATCTTGTATTCTGTCTTACCATGCATCAGAGCCCAGTCCCGTGCAGATGTCACTACTTCTTTTAAAGTCTTCTCATCAAGGGGCAACTGCACACAGGGTTCCAATCTTCTAACAGCCATTGTTCAGCCTCTGAAACTAAAAATTTATGTCTTAGTATGTTAACTAATGAAATGATCTAAGTGAAAAGCACATATTTTGTGCGTTCTTAGTGTTATTTTACTTAGGTGGTTTTCAGCTTACAAGGCCATCATCAGACTGAGTATTGTAATCAAAGAAGGTGCAGTATCGTGAAAAACATTGCAAAAATGTTACAGTCAAGAGTGAGTTATGAATACAGAGTAAATTTCATCTTTGACAGTGCAATGGTAATGCAATTAAAAATATCAAAGCTAAGCAGTAAATAAATACAAAGAAAACAAATAAAAAAGATTAACATTAAACTCAAATAAACAGTGCCTATACAACAATTTAAATTAAATTACAATCCCTATAAAATAAAATTAGTACGTGACAAGAGTACAGAAGAATACCTTCATGAGGTATTACATATGGAAGGCAATACAGAAACAGAGTAAAAAGAGAAAATTGACCATTTAACAACAGCATACTTGGAGTAAATGGATGATCAGAATAAAATAAATACAGGAAAAATGGAGAAATAGAATGGACCAGACAATATGCAAATAATTGGAAAAATGAAGATCGAGTGAAGTTTAGAAGAGGAAGTGCTGAGCTATTACTTGGTTATTTAATATTAAATCAGGGCTGTGGGCTAGATGTTTGTCAATTTCCAGGGTTTCCAACACATTGTGTGTGTGTGTGTGTGGGGGGGGGGGGGGGGGGGGGGAGGGAGGGAGGGTTGCATGGGACTGTGGCTGGCAGCCGTGGCCCTCCTTCAATACATGCTCAGCAAATGTAGTTGCTATGTCTCTGCCATCAAGGCAAGTAATTCTGTATACCCCACTATTGGCTAATAATTTGGTCTTATCTTACTACTGAAAACATGGCAGACAGTGATATTCCTCACACAGTAAGAAATCCATTATTGCAGGATTTCAGTGTTTTGGCTACACTCTGTGGTATCTGTCCTAGGTATGGTATTGCACACCACTTCCTGCAAACACAAAGGAATAGCAAATGGAACACAGAGGAGGGGTATAATTTTGAAACTAACTAACTATCTCTCTCTCTCTCTCTCTCTCTCTCTCTCTCTCTCTCTCTCTCTCTCTCTCTCTCTGTGTGTGTGTGTGTGTGTGTGTGTGTGTGTGTGTGTACTGATGTGAATGTTAAAACCAGCAAGAGCTACGCATACACTGTAATCCATAGAGAAGTCTGGAGGAAGCCTTTATCCAGCAGTGGATGTTAAATAGCTGACAATGACTAGTTTGATTAATTGTTCATTGGTTAAAAATGGTCACAGTGTTGTTAGTATATACATGGTCATGAATGAGTAACATAGAATAGCCATCAATTAAAAATTCTTTATACTAGATACAACACCTTATAAAGACAGCACCATGGAACAACACAATTATACAAGAGTAGAGAGACAGAAAGATAAAAAACCTGGCCTACAGCAATAGTTATATGGAAAGAATAATATCACATTGGTAACATACATGCTATTTGTAGACATTAATGGTAGTGGTGGTGGTAAAATGGAAATGATCGTATGGCGTTCGGGGGATTCGGCCGCCATATTGCAAGTCCTTTTTAGTTGACGCCGCTTCGGTGACTTGCGAGTCAATGATGATGAAAATTATGATGATGGACACACAACACCCAGTCCCCTGATGGGAATCGAACCCGGGCCTCCTGTGTGGTAGGCAGTAATACTACTGCTACGCTATGGAGGTGGTGGTTGTGGTGGTACAATTATGACAACGACGATGATGATGATTATGATGATGATGATGATGATGATGATTATGATGATTATGATGATGACAGGATTATGAGGAACTCAATGGTGTGGTTATTACTCCTTTTATTATCATAATTAATGAGCCAACAGAAGAACTTTGTGGGTAATATGGATAAAGTCGGATCAAGAGCTGTGACACTGTCACGAGAAATGTGAACAGATAGTATCGATAAAAGACAATGTAGTACACACACCAATGAAAGTAGAGCAACAGGAGGGAGTTTGCAGACAAAGGTCCTCCAAGTAAAAGTTAAGGTCATTCAATGTGTTACGGGTGCCAAGGAAAATTAATACAGCTTAGATTTCAAGTATGGGAAAACAAGATTTGAGTTTTGTATCTGAAATGTGGGTGGAGCATGATAATTGTTACTGCCCGTGTACCTTTAAAGGTGGAGTACCTGCTTCAACAAGGGGACTACTGACAGGGCTCATGCAGAAAGCTGCAGTGCAGACTCCACTGTAGTGTATGGGGTCTAGAAGGATCAGAACAGAAGGTGCTACTGACCTGTAAGCAACACATCCATAGCCTATTCGTGTAAAAATCAATGATAAGTAAAACTTGACTAGAGTCTCCCGATCTGCTCCCAACACAGTCTTTCCAAGGAAGCACAGGGAATTTAACTTCCACATACAAGTTGTCTTGTGCTGCTTTAAGTGGGGTAACGATGTGAATTTGTGGGTGAACAGCATTCCTTTAAAGTGAAAGTCTACAATTTCCATCTGTTATTCATCCAAACACAATTTAGGGCGTAAGTGGGAGCATCAAATTCTGAAGAAGTGCATGATGAATTCCGTAGACGTGAATGACCCACGATTTTGTATGTGAGAAATACAACCATGACTTTGGTCCCATATTCATGTCTTATGAAGGGCTTTTTTTAATATGGGGTTCTGCTGAGCATAATGGATCAGAACTGTGGTACAAACAGAAGTTGTTGACCTACAAAACCGACATTTATGGCAACTGTGAAGAAGGTAGTCCTGAAGACCAACCCATGTAGAACCCCAGCTTCCTGTACAGGTTGATTACTAAGGGTCGTACCAACTAACTCAAATGGATAATAATTTTTTTTAATAAAACTTGGTAGGCTGCCTCTGAATCCCCATCGAAGTAATGTTGCTTTGATGTTTTGTTGCCAAATTGTATCATAAGCCTTTAGTAGTCAAGGAAGACCACTATCAAGTGTCATCGAAGTATGAAGGTCTTGCTGACATTCGTAAAAGGTGGTCAGTTCTGGATCTGAATCTTCACAAAATCCATACTGAAATGATGAATGTGATTGTTTCCACACATAAGCAAAGTCTGGCTTACCATCCCTTCCTTGAGTTCGATAGGATCACTGTTAAACTGATTAGTCTGTAGTTGTCTGTATTTGTTTATGAGGTTTCAATACTGATAAAATGATGCTTCCTATCCACTGAATGAGAAAAACTCCTCCTTGCCAAACTTTATAAACCAGTATTTGGTTACTTTGTTTTTTATAGTCACTAAAGTGGTTATGTATTTGATTGCATATGGTATTTAAGCCTGAAGCGGTATTCTTGCATTGTGCTAGTGAATTCCCAGTCTGTAACAGGGGTGTTTAAAAAAAACACCAGTGGAACCTCGAATAACAAGCATAATTTATTCCAGAATCTGACTCGTGGTATGAAACACTTGCTAAGTAAAACAATTTATCCCGTATAAATTAATTAAAATACGACCATGCATTCCCTGCAGAGAAAGTACTAGAAGTTTTATCTTATTCATGCCATTTATTTAAAGAAAATTATACATACACTATTATGTACTTTATTATTCATGATACATAACTAATTCTTTTTTACTAGGAAGTCATTTGTTTCTGCCAATACTTCAACACTTGGCAAAAATGAGACACAGCATTATCGACAAATAAATTTGTAGCCTCTGTAGCCACTGCTTTACTGGGGTGATTATTTTCAATGTACGATGCAACCAATTCCCATGCTTTCAGCACTCCTCTTATTGCACCAGAAGATTGCACTTTACTGTAAGCGCCTCCTCCTCCTCCTCAACGAACTGCTGTGAAACACACTACAACTCCAAAAACTCATCAGTGTTCATTTCTTGGCTGAGATCTTCCACAAGCTCATTGATATCATTCTTATCCACATCTAGTACTATCCTCTCGGCAAAAGACACAATCTCATTCCTCTTCCCATGCTTTTTTTATCATCTTGACACAGGTAAAGATGTGGAAGCGATATTTTCAAAAATCTCTGAGAGTGAAATTGATAGCTTCAGTTGACTTCAATCAATGCTTGAAGAGTGCTTTAGTGTAGAGTTTCCTAAAGATAGAAATAATCTGCTGGTCCTTAGGCTGAAGTAAAGGAGTGGTGTTGGAGGCAGAAATTGGATCTTGATTAATTGATTCATCTCAAGCAAATATTTTTTTCACCGAAGGGCCAAACATTGCATTGACCCAATCACAAAAAGATCAAGTCACCCAAGCCTTGTTGTTGGACCTCCACATCATATTTCACCTGCTCTTCTGGACTTTATACTTCTTGAAGGCTCATGGAGTTTATGAATGGCAAACAAGCAGTGGTTTCATTTACAAATCATAGTTTGCATTGGCACAGAATAGCAATGAGAGACGGTTCTTCATTGGCTTGTGACCAGGCAATGCAATCTCCTCTGCCATTATAAAGGTACCCTTTGGCATCTTTTTCCAGAATAGACCAGTCTCATTACAATTAAAAACCTTTTGTGGCAGCTAAACCTCAGAATCTGTGGCCATCTTAAAGTTGCTGATGAAGTTCTCAGCTGCCTTTGTGTCGGAGCTGGCTGCTTTACTGTGCCTCACAATGCTGTGGAATCTGGTTCTTCTCTTAAACTTCTCAAACCTTCGCTTAACCACTTCTTCGGCTGTTGATGATCCTGGTGTTGTCTTAACTAGGTTGGCGAAAATCATTCTTGACTTCACATAAATGATGGTCTTGTTAATAGAGTCACTCTGCAATTGGTTTTCATTTATACATATAAGGAGCTACCTTTCAACATTGTTCAAAATACAAAACTGTTGTTTCGATACTCTTGAGACTCCCTTTGAAGCATTTATCTCCTTAATCTTGACCTTCCTCTTGAGGATAGTGCAAATAGTTGATGTAGGCTGACTGCATGAGCGTGCTAAATCAGCAATGCTCACACCACATTCGACTTTTTCAATTATTTTACGTTTCATTTCTTAGGTCATTATCTTTCTCTTATGGTCATCATCTTGAGGCTTTATCTTTGGGGACATTTTGATGAAAGTTATTAAAATTTGCACACAAAAAACACTGTGTGAACACAAGTTTAGAAAAATGTGTGTTCACAAGCTGCACTAAGATGGTAGCAGGAAGACTGCTAAACCCAGACAGCAGCAAGCACATACTAAAGACATTGTTCATATGCCACTACCGACAATGGAAAGTGTTCATATCATTGAACATTTCCCCCCACCGTGCGCAAACAGCTAGTGACATCACACTAAAACGTCATCACTCGTTACGCAAGTCATTTTTTTACAATTTGTTTTGCCTGTTATGGAAACTGCATGTTGTGGGAGGTGCTTGTTACGCGAGGTTCCACTGTTATGTTCTATTAAAATACGAGTGAATTTTTTCTGAAGCTATCACTTTAGTGTAGTATGTCACTAGAAATTTAGGTATCTGGTTGTTATGAAGTACTCCTCAATCCAACTCCATGTATTTCAGATGGTAAAGAAATCCCATTGATATGTTATAGTTTCGCTCATACCTGGGCCTCAGTTTTATGGGTATTCACTGAAGCAACACTTTGTTCCCATCATTCCCATTTCTGTCATTTGATTAAATGATGTGCTTTATCTTGTAGTTGTTTGTAGAAAATTAAATGATTAGGGGATGAAAGGCTCCTCTGTCATTTTAATGCCCTTTGTTTCTGATGGCTTTTGCTATTTCTTAAGATCCCCATGGTACAGATTTGCATCAAGATGATCTGGAAGAGTATAATATTGTATACTGCGCTACATGGGTAATCAAATTTGTTGCTTCTTGTACTATCTTTTGGGTGTCTTTCTCTTGGGATATTGCAACAAACACTTCAGGGAAGCATGCTTCCCTAACAGATTTTCATGGGGTACAGCCTTGGTAGTTCGTCAGTGGGTCCTGACTGTGGAGGAGGAGGATATTAGTGTTTAACGTCCCGTCGACAACGAGGTCATTAGAGACGGAGCGCAAGCTCGGGTGAGGGAAGGATGGGGAAGGAAATCGGCCGTGCCCTTTCAAAGGAACCATCCCGGCATTTGCCCTGACTGTGGGATCGATAATAAAATGATAGGGTAATCATCATTGTTGCACACATTGCTTTGGGCATGGCATTGTGTCACAGATGTGAGACTCTGACTGTAGATTGATAATTGCACAAAAAGCTCCAGAGAGACAATAAAACGTATTGGATTACCAGTATTCATTATACACAGGTTAAAATTCGTTGCCCTCTATTGTTTTTATTCTCAATGCCCAGGACAGGAAAAAAGGGGAGGGGTAATGGATGCAATAGTTCTGTCTCTTGACAGCATATGCCTTGTCTTGTCAGGAAATGAAAGTTGCACATCATTACCATGGTAGACAGTTGTAGCCTAATGGCTGTAGCCTTGAGTGTTTTATTCAGTAGTATCTGCTTGATAAAAAGTAAAAAGCTGTACCAATGTTCAAATGCCTCCTGAAGGCCTCATCAAGTCAAGTCAATTATTACTAACAATACTGCAGTTTCTGTGTGTAGGCATGTAGTCTTCTAATAACTGTGATAACTGCAGAGCAACACACATGGTAGAGAAGAGGGACACATGTTCAGGCATGTGGCAGTAATAGCCATTACAGTTCAATGGTACCATCATTAAAAAAGTCAGTGTAGGGACAAATAAAGTGAACGGCAGGTTGTGTAAGTTGCTGTTCCTTTCCAAAAATCCTGTACAATCAGTATAATACCCAGACCTAAAGGTAACATTTCTGTAGGGAAGGATTCAAGGTCAGGGTACAATCAAAGCAGATTTTGATACACATCTTGTCTTTTCCTTTTCTTTCTACGTTTTTAATTCTTGTGGTGGTTTTTTGGGTTGTACATCCCAATAAGAGGATGATATGACTGTTCATTGGTCCTTTCTCCCAATGGTTGTTATCTGTGTGTGGGTCAGTTAAAATATATCACGACAATGTCCATGTACAGTGACAACAGAGAAGGATGGAACTCCTCCAGCTGTGACAGCAAAGGAGTACCCACTGATGTGGTACAGGTGGCAGTCTTCCTTGAACATTTTCCTGATTTAGGAAGTTGTTCACAACTCTGAATGGTTGAAACGCTAGCTGCAACTTCTGTAAAATTTAAGTGCAAATCCAGTGGATGAATTCATTCATATTTCCTTATCTTCAAAGTATTACGAGTGACTGAATATATTATATTCCTGCATTTTCTTTTCCCTTATAAAATCTTGGCAACCCTGTGACCAGGGAGAGTGATAGTCTGGGAAATTTGTTCCTAGTGGAAGCTGTTCACAAGAGTGGTCATTGTGAGACATTACTCCAGTTTTCACAGATGGATTCTATAGTACATAATTTGAGATATGTGAGCAAAATGGAAACATTGGAAGCACCTCATGGTTGGTAGGACATGCCATTTTACAGTACATCTACATACCAGGACATACTGTTCCCAATAAGACACTTCCTTCAAACTCCGAAATGAAGCTGCTTATGTCAACTCTGTTTTCCTTTGGCATTCTCTGTATCCATCATACAAAATCAGTCCTGCAACTTTCCAGTTATTTAGAGTTCTTCATCAGGTTGAAGCATTAGATCTCTATGAAAGATAATGTCCCAGGTCATCTTAAGACTCTTGTGTGGAGTAATAGTGACAGGTCATTTCTTAGGTAGGTAGGCTCAATGTGTTTGAGATAGCATTTCAGTAGCTGCTTTAATGAATAAGGATCCAGTCCACATTTTTCCAGGGTAGCTATTTCACCGAACTCATCTTCAAAATTCTCCACAAAAAAACCTGGATTTTATTTTTGTGTAGTAATCACCATCTGTCCCAACACAGATTAAATATTGAATAAATTGTTTGCTTCCTTGTTTCGCAGGCCAAGAAGTGGCTATGGCAGGAAGACTGAATAATTACAAGTTTCTACATTAATTTTTTTCTTCTTCTTGTCAAACAACCAATTCTTCACAGCTACTGGTCTAACTTTGAGTCTTTCATCTGCGAAGTGTCCACTGTGACGCTGCTTATTCCTATCAAGGTGTCCACGGATGTCATCAACCTACAGCAATGTCCACTTAGCTGAATGGGCATTGCTCAATGTCTCGGTATCCCTAAAGGATTGAAATTTAATCTTTGTCTTAAATAGGGAGGTAACAGCTCAGGTACGAGGGTTGAATGAAAAGTATTGCTTCCACCTTCGTTAATTGGGTTTGGATAGGAATATTTTAATAAATCAAACACAGAAATAATCCTTAGAATGTAATGTTTAATTACAAACATTCACTTTTCCACATAATCACCAGCCAATTGGATACATTCCTGTCAACGATGAACAATTTTTCTGAAGCCGTCACGGAAGAAGTCAACACTCTGTTTCTGCAACCACAGTCTCACAGTTCTCTCAACGTCTTCATCAAAAGCATAATGATGTCCCCACAGATCATCTTTCATTATTGAGGTCAGACGGTGCTAAATCTAGACTGTATGGAGGATGCCGTATGGTGGTGAGATTCAGTCTCTGAAGTTCTGCTGTGGTGGCATGTGAAGTGTGTGGTTTGGCATTGTCATGCTGCAGGAAAACATTTCCCTTTTGTTTTCGGACCCTTGTTAGCCATTGTTTCAGAGTTTTCAGCATTGGGATGTAACACTCTGAATTCATTGTTGTTCCACGATCAAGGAAATCAACATGGATTACACCATCTGCATTCCCAGAACACTAGTCATGATTTTTCCAGCTGAGGGTTGCATCTTTAATTTCTTTTTCTGGGGTGAGTCTTTGTTTTTTTTTTGTGGTTTTAGGGCGCACAACTTCAATGGTCATTAGCGCCCTGACTACTCTAAGAATGCACCGCGAGGCACAAGTGGACAACAACAACTAAAAGGGAAAACACGATAAAAGACAGACTGACAGGCATAGGATTAAAAAACAGCATCATCAAATGTCCTGAGAGAGGTTTGTCAAATTGATAAAACGAAGAACACGAGCAACTGCTCGTGGGTCATCCGCTAAAATGGCATCGAAAGTACTTGGCAGGTTAAGATCTAGACGCAGTGTGTTAAAATATGGACAGGACAATAAAATGTGTCGAACCGTCAGCAAGTGCCCACATGGGCAGAACGGCGCTGGCGCAGCCGTCAGCAGATGGCGATGGCTGATCCGGCAGTGTCCAATTCTTAACCGGGCTAAAACGACCTCCTCCCGCCGAGAAGGGCGTGAGGAGGACGTCCAAGCCACGGGAAGAGGTTTTAAGGCCCGAAGCTTGTTGTCTGTAAGTGCAGCCCAATCGGCATGCCACAGCGACACAATGCGCCGACAAATGACCCTGCTAAAATCGGACGAAGGGACACAACAAGAAGCTGTCCGAGGCTGGAGGACCGCAGCCTTGGCCGCGGCATCTGCAGCTTCGTTCCCAGGGATACCGACATGGCCAGGAACCCACATAAAGCTAACCGGAGAACCAACGTCCACCAGCTGCTGAAGAGAGCGTTGGATCCGGTGTACGAAAGGGTGAACAGGGTACGGATCACTGAGGCTCTGGATGGCACTCAGGGAATCTGAGCAGATGACATAAGCAGAATGTCGGTGGCGGCAGATGTAAAGAACAGCCTGGTAGAGGGCAAAGAGCTCAGCTGTGAAGACCGAACAATGGCCATGGAGCCGGTATTTAAAACTTTGTGCCCCGACAATAAAGGAACACCCGACCCCGTCATTGGTCTTAGAGCCATCTGTATAAATGAAAGTCATGTTGATGAACTTCGAACGAAGTTCCAAAAAAAAAACGGGAGTGGTAGACCGAACCGGGGGTAACCTCTTTTGGGAGCGAGCTGAGGTCAAGGTGAACGCGGACCTGAGCCTGGAGCCAAGGTGGCATGTGGCTCTCGCCCACTCGAAAGGTTGCAGGGAGTGAAAAATTAAGGTGTTGAAGGAGGCGACGAAAACGAACTCCAGGGGGTAGCAGGGCAGAGACATACAACCCGTATTGACGGTCGAGAGAGTCGTCAAAAAAGGAACGATAAGACGGATGGTCGGGCATTGACAGTAGCCGACAGGCATACCGACAAAGCAGTATATCGCGCCGGTAGGTGAGTGGCAATTCGCCAGCGTCAGCATGAAGACTCTCTACGGGACTAGTGTAAAATGCTCCGATCGCAAGTCGTAAACCCCGATGTTGTATGAAGTTGAGGCGGCGTAAGATGGATGGCCGTGCAGAGGAGTATACGAAGCTCCCATAATCCAGCTTGGAGCGGACGATCGACCAATATAGACGAAGTAGGACGGTTCGATCCGCTCCCCACGACATACCACTGAGAACACGGAGGACATTTAGTGAACGGGTACAACGGGCGGCCAAATATGACACATGTGGAGACCAGCTAAGTTTCCTGTCAAATGTAAGGCCTAAAAATTTGGTTGTCTCCACGATTGGGAGACCAACGGGACCGAGTCGTAAGGACGGTGGGAGAAACTCTTTGTAGCGTCAGAAGTTAATACAGACCGTCTTCTCGGCAGAAAAACGGAAGCCATTGGCGACACTCCAGGAGTAAAGACGGTCAAGAGAACGCTGAAGACAGCACTCCAGGACACGTGTACACTGCGCGCTGCAATAGATGGTAAAATCGTCCACAAAAAGGGAGCCTGATACATCAGCTGGGAGGCAATCCATTATTGGATTGATCGCGATGGCGAAGAGAGCGACGCTCAAAACTGAGCCCTGTGGCACCCCATTCTCCTGGCGATAGGTGTCGGACAGGGCAGAACCCACACGTACCCTGAACTGTCAATCCATTAAAAAGGAACGAATAAAAAGAGGGAGGCGACCGCGAAGGCCCCATGTATGCATGGTGCGGAGAATGCCCGCCCTCCAACAGGTGTCGTAAGCCTTCTCCAAATCAAAGAACACAGCCGCGGTCGGGCGCTTCCGCAAGAAGCTATTCATAATGAAGGTCAACAAGGTAACCAGATGGTCAACAGCAGAGCGGCGCCTACAAAATCCACATTGTACATTGGTAAGTAGGCGTCGAGACTCGAGCAGCCAAACCAATCGAGAGTTAACCATTCGCTCCATCACTTTACAGACACAGCTGGTAAGCGAGATAGGTCGATAACTGGAAGGCAAGTGCTTGTCCTTCCCCGGCTTAGGAATCGGGACAACAATAGACTCGCGCCAGCATGCGGGAACATGTCCCTCAATCCAGATGCGATTGTATGTACGAAGAAGAAAACCTTTACCCACAGGAGAAAGGTTCTTCAGCATCTGAATATGAATAGAATCAGGCCCTGGAGCGGAGGACCGTGATCGGCCAAGTGCGGTTTCGAGTTCCCGCATGGTGAATGGGGCATTATAATTTTCACAATTCGAGGAGCGGAAGTTAGGTGGCCTAGCCTCCTCTGCCTGTTTGCGGGGGAGGAAGGCAGGGTGGTAATGAGCGGAGCTCGAAACCTCTGCGAAAAAGTGGCCGAAGGCATTGGAGACAGCCTCAGGGGCCACAAGGACGTCATTCGCGACCTTCAAGCCAGAAACTGGTGAGTGGGCCTTAGTGCCAGATAGCCGGCGCAGGCTACCCCAGACAACAGAAGAAGGAGTAAAACTGTTGAAAGTGCTTGTAAAAGCAGCCCAGCTGGCTTTCTTGCTTTCTTTAATAATACGACGACACTGAGCACGTAATCGTTTATAATTAATACAATTCGCCACTGTAGGGTGGCGTTTAAAGGTGCGTAAAGCACGTCGACGAGCACGTAAAGCGTCTCTACATGCTGCGGTCCACCAGGGGACCGGTACGCGACGTGGAGAAGAAGTAGGGTGAGGGATGGAATATTCAGCAGCAGCGAGAATGACTTCCGTGAGGTGTGCGACCTGACGATCGCAGCTTGTGAAGGTTTGATCCTGAAAGGTCGCCCTGGAAGAGAAGAGCCCCCAGTCTGCCTTGGAGATGGTCCAACTAGAGGAGCACGGAGAGGGAGTATGCTGCAGGAGATGGATAACACACGGGAAGTGGTCGCTCGAATATGTATCAGCAAGTGCATACCACTCAAACCGGCGTGCAAGTTGGGGAGTACATATAGAGAGGTCTAAATGGGAATAGGTGTGAGATGTGTCCGAAAGAAAAGTAGGGGCGCCAGTATTGAGGCAGACAAGATTGAGCTGGTTGAAAAGGCCTGCTAACAAGGAGCCCCTTGGGCAGGATGCTGGAGAGCCCCAAAGGGGATGGTGGGCATTGAAGTCTCCAGTTAACAAAAATGGTGCAGGTAGCTGAGCAATAAGTTGCATCATGTCTGCCCTGGTAACGGCAGATGACGATGGAGTGTAAATGGTACAAAAGGAAAACGTAAAAGTGGGGAGAGTAATGCGGATGGCAACTGCCTGCAGGCCGGTGTGCAACGTGATGGGATCGTAGCAAATATCATCCCAGACCAGCAACATAACCCCTCCATGAGCTGGGATACCTACCACAGGGGGTAGGTCAAACGCACAGAGGTGTAGTGTGCCAAGGCAATTTGATCGCATGGGCGTAGCTTCGTTTCCTGGAGGGCTACGACAAGCGGACGGTGCAAGCGGAGCAGCAACTTCAAGTCCTCTCGGTTGGAGCGAATGCTGCGAATATTCCAGTTAATAAGTGCCATCGTAAGAAAAGGAAGATGAAGAAAGGGGTCACCTCGAAGGCCGCTGAGGGCATGGCTTCGAGCGAGCACCGCCGCCGCTATCAGTAGGCGGACAGTCATCGTCCATTGGGTCCATAGGTTCATCGGCCATCTCGGGAGGATGGCCGGGAGGGGGAGCTTCCTCCGCCGGTGAACGGCCAGATGTACGGCTACCAGCGGTGCGGCCAGGCGAAACGGATGACGGCCTGGGGCGGCAACCGCTGGGTGGCGCAGGAGAAGAAATGCGCCGTGGCGGAGAAGGAGAACTGTGCTTCCTATGCGCCTTTTTGGAAGGACGTTTGGTGGAAGTACCGGTCGAAGGCTGGGAGGTCGAGGAACGTAGGAAGTCTGCACGGGATGGTTCCTTCTTGAAGGCCCGTGCATCTGACTTCGGGGTCTTCGTCTTAGCAGAAGCTGATGAAGGGGCTGGTGTCTGTGGGGTGATGGGAGGAAGAGGAGACGTCGACCGCGCGATCTTAGCACTGGCCGAACGGACGACCGTGGTGCTGAAGGTCAGATCGCATGTCTGGGTTGCTACCTCCCTGGTAGTCCGAGGAGAGGCGAGGACAGTACTGTATTTCCCCGCTGGGAGCAGCGCGGGTTTCCTACTAGCCAATAGCTTGCGAGCAGCCGAGGTGGACACTTTCTCTTTGACCCGAATTTCTTGGATACAGCGTTCTTCCTTATAGACAGGACAGTCGCGGGAGGATGCGGCATGGTCACCCTGACAGTTCACACAAAGAGGAGACGGAGGTGGACAGTCACTCTCATGGGCATCCCTGCCACAAGTGACACATTTAGCCGCATTGGAACAAGACTGTCGAGTGTGATTGAAACGCTGACACTGGTAGCAGCGCGTAGGTGTCGGGACATAGGGGCGAACAGAAATAACCTCGTAGCCCGCCTTGATGCGCGATGGCAGCTTAACACTATCGAAGGTCAAGAAAAGTGTCCGGGTCGGTACAAGGTCATTGTTAACCTTTTTCATGACCCTATGGACAGCCGTCACGCCCTGATCAGCGAGGAAAGATTGAATCTCCTCGTCAGTCAATCCGTCGAGGGAGCTAGTATAGACTACACCACGAGACGAATTCAAAGTTCGGTGGGCCTCCACCCGGACAGGGAACGTGTACAGGAGTGTGGCCCGAAGCAGTTTTTGTGCCTGAAAGGCACTCTCAGTTTCTAGTAATAAGGTGCCGTTACGCAACCTGGTACAAGATTTGACAGATCCGGCTATGGCATCTACGCCCTTCTGGATAATGAAAGGGTTGACAGAGGAAAAATCCTTTCCGTCCTCAGATCGAGAAACGACGAGGAACTGTGGGGCAGGCGGTAGTACTTTTGTCACTGATGGCTGGTCACGTTTCCGTTTTTGGGCAGAAGTCGAAAGCGATGGAGTAGAATCCATTGCAGAGGAATCCCCCATGATTGCCAGCGTCTCCGATGGCGCGCTCCTTCCTTGTGGGGACCCTCTCAGAGGGCACTCCCACCTTAGGTGAATGTTTACACCTCAGGTCACACCTCCCGAGAAACAGACGGAGGGACCAATCGGCATGGTCAGAAGGTATCAGCTCAGGCAATCACCCCTCCCCGGGCCTGGCCTTTACCAGGGGGTACGCGCGTGCCTTACATGTCTACCCAGGGCGGGGACTTACGCGTTACCCCGTCACCGGCTACGCGTGCGAACGCATGGGTCGGCCTTCAGGCACGCACAGGGAGGAAGGAAGAAGAGGAAAAAGAAGAGAGAGAGGGAGAAAGAGGACAGACTGTCTCAAACGCCAAGGCGGAGACCAGAGAAGGCAAGGAGAAGAAGGCAATGAGAAGGCAAGGAGAAGAAGGCAATGAGAAGGCAAGGAGAAGAAGGCAATGAGAAGGCAAGGAGAAGAAGGCAATGAGAAGGCAATGAGAAGGCAAGGAGAAGAAGGCAATGAGAAGGCAAGGAGAAAAAGGCAATGAGAAGGCAAGGAGAAAAAGGCAATGAGAAGGCAAGGAGAAGTCAAGGGAAAGAGTAAGGAAGACAGTGAGGTGGAGAAGAGCAAAGAAAGGAACCAACAAAAGGAAGGAAGAAACGAGAAGTGAAAAACCAGAAAGACCACAATTATAGGTCGTGGAACCGCCCGTCTCCGGACGCAGGCGCTAACTACCCCCGTGAGGGGGATGGACTCCTTTTAGTCGCCTCTTACGACAGGCAGGAATACCTTGGGCCTATTCTAATCCCCGGACCCGCAGAGGGGGTGAGTGAGTCTTTGTGTTGATATTCCACAGACTGATGCTTCATCTCCAGGTCATAATGGTGTACCCATGTTTCATCTCCCGTCACAATTGAATGGAGAAAGGCGTCACTTTCATTCTCGTAATGCAAGAGGAGTTCCTGGCAAATTTCAAGTCTGTGCACTTTCATTTCAGGAGTCAGCATCCGGGGTACCCATTGTGCACAGATTTCCTGATACTCAAACAAAGCAATAATGTGACCCATATGTTCTTGTAAAATGCCAATTGTGCTTGCAATTTCTCTCTGAATGGTACAAAGATTGTCCTGAATCAATGTGTCAACATTTTGCTCGTGAAACTTGGTGGTTCCTGTCACATGCCGTCCAACTCCGCTTGTCACGCAGGTCAGATGTTCCTGCCTCAGCATCTTTAAACTTACTCGCCCAACGATGTATAGTATCACATCAACACAATCACCATTAACTGCTCTAATTCTCTGATGAATCTCCTTTGGGGTGACACCTTCTGCTGTCAATAATTCGATGACTGTACATTGCTTACATTGCACTGATCGACCATCTGTGGAGGGTTCCACTGTAACAACACAACCGTTCAACGCTAAGGCTTCCCATCACTGGAGCTGTAGAGAAGAGGCTATGGAACAAGCCAGTACCTAGCACATACAAATACCGCTAACTGTTGAAGAGTTACAAAGGTGGAGGCATTACTTTTCAGTCAACCCTCATACAATGCATGCAAGCCCTGCATTGTCAGGGGCTACAGTTGAAGGTGTATGTGATGACCTCACAACATCAGATTGGCTACCGGATTGGCTCTCCAGCAGCTGCAATTGCCCATGTACTGAGGATGCATAGATGGCTGTCATATGCCATAGACAGGGTGCCATCTAAGGTACGTTTCTCCTCTCCCAAATGACAAGCACTACCGTAAAAATATTGAAAAAAGAAAAATTGAGTCAGACCCGAAAGTGGTGATTAGATTAAGGGTAATAGAAACCAAAGTGAGCAATCTGATTCAGTGCCTAAGAAAGACCAATCAAACAACACTTTTTGCATTAGCGAAAGAGTAGTACTCATAATTAATGAAGACATGGTCACTGTTTATTCCAACATGTAGCATTATCATATATATAAACATGGTGCTTTTAAATTACAACTATACTCAACATTTAAGTAGCCTACTTAAGAATAAGTGGAGTGGCTATATTGAATAAGGAAGGCAGAACTTGTGCTCCCTACATTGTTTCTACCATAGCACCCTAAGTGCATGTGATTTGTGAACAAGCTTCCTCTCCTCAACTATTGGCCATAATCAAAAGGTTTAAATATAGTAGACCAGGGGAAAAAATCAACCTTAATAGTGATCCTAGCACTTAACAAAACGTAAAAAGAACTCTGCCTTGAGAACATACACACTAAATCCCTTGCTTAGGCATGAAGTTTAGTTATGGACCAAATTATTGCTTGAAATGTCATATAAAGCCATCAATCTAGAGAGATTAGACATGTCAAGTGCATTTCAAGTTGCATATTAATGGTGCGTAGAAAGAAACTTACTGAGAGTGCCGACTTTTTACACAAAAATGGTATTGACAAAACTGCTAAAACGATGTTTCAACCATGTTAATAACACACTGAATGTGATGCTTTTGTTCTCAATCACAGGCAACCACAACCATTTTGTTCTTCACACTTGTGGCCAATGCTATACAACAGTCAACATGAATTTTACATTTGAGTCCAGTGATGCAGCAGTGGCTGATGACTGAACACTGTAACGCATTTCCATTCTGTCTATTCGGCTCCACCTTTTTGTGACTGATGCAGCACAGTAGGCAACACACTTATTTGAGAAGTATGAGCTTCAAGTTACAATTCTTGCCATTAATATTCAGCTGTCCCGTAGTTTTCCTACATAAGACTGGACAAATGCATGGACAGCCCTTGTTAACACAACTACAACTATTGATGCCTTCAACAGCTGAGCTTCTGTTCTGTGTCAATTGACCTTACAGCTAACAAATAAACTAAGAAGGCTACATATTTAGGGAATGTGGGGCTTCAAAAAAATAACAATACTTTTCTCTTCTTCACATTTCTTTCTAGGAAGGATATAACATACCTCTTCATACACAAAACACAACATACACCGATAAGCCAAAAAATACGATCACCGCCCACCACGACATTGGGTGTTGCCTAGCAGTGTTGCAGGCACATGACACGGTGACGGAAGTATGTAAGTGGAGCAGACAAAGAGGGGGGTGGAGGGGGGATCACTTTACAGAAGATATGGAGTGCAATTGGAGAAATCCACTGAGATAAGTGACTTTGACAAAGGACAGGTTATTATTATGTGGAGCCTGGGAACAAGCACCTTGAAAATGGCAAAACTGGTGTAATGTTCACATAATAGTGCCATGAGCACCTAGGAAGAGAGGTAGAAGGACAATAAAACTACAACTATGCACTAAATAGTCGGACGTGCATGAGAAATCACAGAATATGGGGTTTGGAGGCCTGTCTACTCTGTAAAGTAGGATAGGCGGTAATCTGTGGCATCTCTGCAAAAAAAGTACAATACTGGCGCACGCACAAGTGTTTCGAAGCATTCCATTCATCATGCATTGTTGAACATGAAGCTCCGCAGCGGACCACCCCTATGTATTCTCATGTTCACCCAACATCTTCAATTATGATTGCAGTAGGCGTGGGACTATTGGGATTCAACCATTGATCAATGTAAATGTGACAGCTTTTCACGTGAAACCTATTTTTGCTATGGTAGGTCAATGACTGTCTCCACAAACACTGTTATGAAAGTGGATGGCAGTTCATAGCATGCAGCGCACCAGACTCAAGCTGGTGGGAGCAGTATTATGCTATCGGAGACATTCTCCTATGCCCACATGGGACCTGTGGTAGTAATCGGAGACAAGCTGACAGCTGTTTACCACCTGCATCCTTTCATGGGCGATGTCTTCCCAGACGGCTGTCATGTTTCAGCAGTATAACTGTCCATGTCTCGGAGCAAGAACATTGCTACAGTGGTTTGAGGAGCATTATAGTGAACTCATGTCGATGTTTCGACAACGAAATTTGTCTGACATAATCCTATGGAACCAACCTGGGTCACTATCAGATCACCACCTACGCAAATCAGCAGCCCATTACGTACGTGTAGACATCTAAAGCCACATACCTCCACACACCTACCAACAAACTGTTGGAACAGTGATGCATGTCATTCCAAAGATGATAAACAAGCTACTAAACTTGTGGTTGTAAAACAACACAAATGTTCAGAATGCAGCCATATTTACAAACTGAATTGCAATGTGAAAGTTATATGAATCGTTCCATATTATTACGTTTTATCGTGCAAATGATCAATATCTGAAAAATAATATATTTCATTCATTGTGAAACTATAACTAGCCACCCCCCCCCCTTTTCCCCATAACAAGGCAGATCGTAGAAACGCTCTTTTTCCTGTATTGCATCTTTTACTGTTTTCAAATCCAATGTACACCGTTCACAAGACATTCTCCTAAATGCAATCAAGTCAAAAAAAGAGAAAAATTTTATATTTCATGTATTCAGTCCCAAAGACCAGCATGAATAATCATTTGTTTCGTGTTATTACATATTTAAAAAAAAAAAAAAAAACTTCGCTGAAGTATTTGACAACTCTCGGTGTATCAGTTACATAGATCTGCTAAAACTGTTTATAAGCAACAGATTCTCACTTTTGTTTGCTAGCCACTCCGCATCATTCTGGATCTGCTCAGCGTGTGATAGCTGATTTGAATACCGACACCTAACTGGTTTAAGCAAGAGATAGCATAGTTATTTAACATCAAGGCGAGGCACTACATACTAAACACAGCGGGCATTCGTCTGTGTTTCTGTAAGTGTATAAAGTACTACGCATCACTTAACACTAATGTTACAGCCAAATTAATGTTAACACTCACAGATGTTGACCCGCCAGTGTCGTCTGCAAGCCGCATATACAGTTTCAACTGCAGTGCAGCTATTATATCAACGAGAGATCTGTGTTATCAATTCCGGATTACAGATTTAATTGCTTATCAAGCCTCGCTTCCGAAGCAACTTGCCAGCACACTTCCTGACGGGCTGACACTAAGCATAAATGTAAACAAAAAACAGCTTGTACCTATGACGATGCAAAGATTATGCCAGTTGCGAAGTAATGATGAGACTGACATCCCCCTTTTTAGAAAGTGTTGCACATTGGCGACCAACTAGACGTGAAAGTCGATTTAAGAGGTAGAGGTAATGCCACGCTAGAAATGAAACATTCCTGTTTTCTGCATTAAAAAATAATGGTGATAATAATACTCACTTTCTGATATCGTGCAGTATAGCAACATACTGCAAAAGAAGAAAAAGTTTTCAAAATACAAACGCGAGCTATAACGTTGGTCTGTAGAGTTTCAAATAGGACATCCTGTAGCCACCTATTCAAGCCACTTGGGATACTGACACTCACAAGTCAGTAAATCTACTCGTTGATGATGTTTGTAATCAAGATTAGTATACGTTATATTATAAATGATGTAATTTGTATGCCAGTTTATGTAATCTTCTATAACTTGTATGTATATAGTTTGCAGTACCTTTTTTAACCTTGAATGTAATATATATACTTCTTCTGTATGCAAACAAAATTTAATACATAGCCAAATGATGGTCACGCCTCCATGACGAAATGACATATTTTCTTCTTTCTCAGTCGGTAATGATCGCGAAACGGTAATTTCCCTACCATATAGTTTAATAATCATTTCTCAAATGTAGTAGGAAATATAAGGGCAAACAGCTCAAGGAAAATATCAAAACAGTATAGTGAACAAGCAACACACATAAAATGCTACCATATGGATGTCTCACCCACTTTTCCTCCCGAAGTTAAGGAAATTATATAGTCTCTCAAAACTAAAAGCTTATCGGGATTTGATAGCGATTTCAACAGGCTACTAAAGAGTTATTCCCGTATAATAAGCACTGTCGTTTTGAAGCTATGTAATGCATCACTAAGGGCATTTTTCCAAGAGACTGAAATACGCCATTGTCAAACACGTCTTTAAGATAAATGATGAGACATACGTCAATAAATAGCGACCTGTTTGCCTACTGACATCATTTTCCAAAATTTTTGGGGAGGTCATGTATTCTAGAACAGTATCCCACCTGAGCAACAATAACATCCTACGCAAATCACAGTTTGGATTTCAGAACAGTAGCTCAAATTATAATGCCATTTATTCATTCACTCACCAAATTTCACAAGCATTACATAGCAAAATAGCATCAACTGATACTTTCTGTTACCTATTACACCCATTTGACTGCATGAGTCTCAATATTCTCCTGGATAAACTTAGGTTTGATACGCTTAATTGGCGCGGTATTTTTGGGAGAGAAATGTTATTTACGTGGTATTTGTTTGTCAGTCTCCTGTATGAAATATCGCTTTTACGTTGTTTTCGATGCTGAAAAACAGTAACAACATGGTTTTGAAAAGACTTTATTGAAAGACTTCACAGAAACAATTTCATACATACACAGTCCAGATGAATGTGATATTATTCTGTAGTTTTCTTCAAGAAAGAGCTGTCGAACAAAGAACTACACGACACTGTCGCTCCTAAAACAGTAACGTCCAAGATGACGATCATTCATAAGAAATGCTGGCATAATAGCAGTTACTATTCTTATGAGGAACGGCTTTAAGTTGTTGTAAATGATAGCATCAGATTTCTTGATTTTCAGTCTTTCTTTGTATAGTTTTGGGAAGTAAACTTTTCTAGAATTTCTTCTTGGAAGTCTTCATATTTCTTCCCATACTTCTTTGGAAGTGCACAGGTAGTAAATAATACCATTTGGACGGTACTGTATCGTCCTCAGGTCCGTAACTGTTGGCTCATTCTTTGTAGCACTTCCAGGTCTAATTGATTCACACAGCCACAAGCTTTTCTCTGCATGGTTAGTGAAAAAGGAGTAATCTAGGTAAAGGACTTCATAGGGTTGTGACTTTCTTCTCTACTGTTTAGATATCAAGGCATATTGGCTACACTCAATGGAACTGTGAACTGCGTCAAGTTCGATCTGAGTATGACCTTTCTCCAAAACCTTTTGTGTAATCAGTACTCCTGAATTAATTGCTAATCTTAAAAGAGCGTTTGTTAACATCACGTTTCTATTCCGATATGTGCGGCCGTATTAATACAAAATGACTGGGGCAGGATTTTTCCTTGATCGTTTTGGACTGTGTGTCCATGATACACAGTGGAAAACTGGATGCAACCAATTCACCTTGCATTTCGTCAAAATAGTAACACATTGTATCATTACTTTCGAAATTATTGTACACTGTAAAGCTAAGGCAGTGAACAATGCTCAGCGACACTCTGGTTAATATAACCGAGGCTTTAGTGACAATCAGCCAACCGAAGGGATGCCAGAAAACTCTGCAGGATAAAAATCATGATCCTTAGGAACGCGGCAGCAGAGCCACTAAGGACAGATAAAATCTTATCCAAAGCCTTGTCAAAGCGTAGGGCACTTAGAGTTACATTGACTTGCATTCCTGTGGGAGAAGGACTCAACGTTTGTGTAATAAGCTGGAGGAAGGAGTTTTGAGCACACATATGCTTCAGGCAGGAAAGTGTTCTATTGGGTCTTCCACTCCTCCAAGGTCAGATGATGAGCCACAGAGAGTGAGGATAATCATTCTGATTCGGGACTCTGTAACAAGAATCATTCGTTTTTGGGATTATGACTTCAATGCACAGTGCAACAGTGTCATTCTGATCCTGGTTTATGTGGAGGGAAGTAGTTCCTTTTGGTTTATAAATGCAGCGTAGCATCCTGCACTGGGCAGTGAAGTGGACTTCGGTTATCAGCACCAGTGGTTTGTGGAGGCACATGGGGTATCAGCCCATCTGCATATGCTACTTGCATCTGAAGCAAGAGTGCGACTTGCAGCAATATTGTGTCGTCTGCAGCCGTAATCTTCGAGCCAGCTGAGGTGATAACAGCATGCAATGCAAGGTTATGGGCCCACACAAAGGGCTGGATCATTATATTTCAGGTAAGACAATGTATGTGTAGATCAGCAGTAAAATGAGTTTACGTTAACCAAAAATGATCGTTTGGCTTTTCCTTTTGTTTTGGTTGAGCTAAGTGATCACTCATATTAATAGTTAAACTCGATGGAATACATGTCGCTGAGCCATGAAAAAGATGATCGCACCCAGTTCCTTAACCATACCTGCCTCTAATTTTCCTCCACAGATTCCTGATAAATGTTGGGTTAAATCTTATTCACTACTGATGCTGTATAATTTGTTACACTAGAAAGTTGAATCTATGTCTCTATCTCAAGTGTATGTGATATTGTGGCGACCTTGTTTTTCCTTATGTTATATATATATATATATATATATATATATATATATATATATATATATATATATATATATATATATATATATATATAAGGAAAAACAGGGTGCTTTATATATATAACACAAGGAAAAACAGGGTCGCCACACACACACACACACACACAGATATATATATATATATATATATATATATATATATATATATATATATATATATATATATATATATATATATATATATATATGATGACTTACGAGGTGCCGGGGCTAGCAGTGTATTTAACACTAAATTCTTCTACAATCTTCATATGGAAATAATGCTCTAAGCCCACCCCCCCCCCTTTTCTAACCCCGACTTTTGCTGGTGCACATGGATTAAGATGAAACGTGAACTGACTAATCGACCCTGCAAGTGGACTAGAAAAGAGTTTGGCACCTGCAATAATTTAATTTGATAGAAATTAATTTGATGAAGGAAAGTTTCATTAACATAGTGAGAAATGAAAGTGTTGCTCTACCGATCAACAGAATGGAGTTCAGTCCAAAATGAGGAGGTATTAAATAGAATTAGTGAGAAGAGGAGTTTGTGGCACAACTTGACAAGAAGAAGGGATCGGTTGGTAGACATGATCTGAGGCATCAAGGGATCACAAATTTAGCATTGGAGGGCAGCGTGGAGGCTAAAAATTGTAGAAGGAGACCAAGAGATGAATACACTAAGCAGATTCAGAAGGATGTGGGTTGCAGTAAGTACTGGGAGATAAAGAATCTTGCACAGGATAGAGTAGCATGGAGAGCTGCATCAAACCAGTCTCAGGACTGAAGACCACAACAACAACATGACTAAACTCAAAATAATAAACAAAACACATGAAACATTTACAATACGTCACATTGGATACTCAAATAAATGCTGTGAAGGTGAAGTTGTCCATAAACTAGATTGTGACATTTATGGCCAAGTGGTATGTAGAGCCAATTCCTTGCAACTCAAATCTTAAGAGAAACACCCAGCCAACCCATCATTAATTGTTGCTGCAGTAGTGAGAACTCAGACAATGAACACCCAAGACAGAACCACGTTAGGAAAGACGGGTACAGGCGTACTCTGATGAGCTCTGATTGTCACATAGCAAAATTCCCTAATCTGCCGGTGTTGCGGACATACATTACCAAGCTGTCTTCTTAACTGCAAGGACACGATCTGGCATACCCGAGGTGATGGCTGGTTGCTTCGACATCCCATCATGGTGATGATAATGTCACGAGTATAGCCCAAAACAAATTATCCTGGTCTGGTTGTTCCAGACTAAAGACTTCCTAGCAACACAAATGCGCCTCTGAGGGAGATGAAGAAGGCTCGCTACACAATCACTGACGGTACAGTGATTGATTTTAACAAGCGAAGTCACACAGTAACTCCGATACAGTGAACTTTAGCCGAAACTACTCAAGACAGATGACATAGGCCGCTTGTACGCAGAACGCTCAATTGCCAACTGTACTCGGAAAGTAAGTTGAAGTCGAAACTTCAGCAACTTCGTCAAACAGTTACAACTAAACGAAAGTATATTAGACAGCCAACGGAAGGTAGGCTGTCCGGAGCAGCGAGAGCTCAATCTTGTAACCTACTCCGACCGAAAGGCGAGAGCCGACCCCTTCAAGAGCCCCCATACAAGCCGAACATAGAACATTTCTGCCCCCACGACAGTGGCCGTGGCTAAACGTGCCAATCAGCAAATCGAAAACCGGCGGAAATTTCCACTCCATTGCCGAAGCACTACTGTTCCACCAATGGAGATACTTGGCACCAATTTCTGCGCCGAGTTTGCTACGTCACGGAGCTATCCCCTGAGCAAGCCAATCACAGTTATGATTTTGCAGAAAACGCGGGAATTTGCCCGCCAAGACTGCCTGGGAACACAAGTCATTCCCACGCCTCGCTGGTAGCCTGTCATAAAGTGTTTCTGTGAAGTAACGGAATCACTAGCCCCAGCCGCTCCTTCAGGCCCCTGTGGTCGTGTCGCCCCCCACTCTTATGACAATGTCGGCGTCTGTACAGCATCCACTCGACTTCCTCACACCCGTCGGCATAACGCTTTCAAGATCAGCAGAACCCGCCTGTCACCGGACCACCCGGGTTACGAGAGACGCTGTGTGGGAAGTCCGCATGTGAAGGAATAGTAACTTTTCACTGCATGCAATTAGAGAGGAAAATATTCATATCTTCTGAGTTCTCAATACTAGCCTTGTAATGACCATACTCGGCTATACTTCCCCAAATCGAATTACTCAGAGTAAGATAGAAATATGAGAGGGGGCTCATGCAACCTCTCAGACTCTTTCCACCTTGTACAAACTCTAGGGATCGACTGATGAGGGGTACAGAACAAAAAAGGTCCAATGAAATCTTGTTTGGAAATGTATGTTTTCCATGCTAGAGGCCATTCACCAATCATACATTTTTACAGAATCTGCAGTCTAATGCACACAGTACCATGCAGCCACAGTTACAGTATGTGCTGAAAATGGTTTCCATGTGCCTCAATGCATGCGTGTATGTACTGTAGCATATTCTCTCTAACACGTTCACATCGGCCAGGCCGCATCCAAACAGCGTCAAAGGCAGCACAGATAGGCTGCTCCAGTGTCTCCACATCTAAAATGGGCTTTGCATACACGATACTTTTGAGATGGCCTCATACCCAGAAATCACAGGGGTTGAGATCCAGTGAACGCGCAGGCCATGCAACTGGATGCCCTCATTCGATCCATCGACCAGGGAAGACACGATTCAGATGCGTCCAGACGTTAATGGCGAATTGGGCTGGATCACCATCATGTAGCAGCCACATAACCCTTAGAATAATCGATGAAACTTCTTCTAGCATGGGAGGCAAAGTCGCCTGCAAGAAACACCGATAGTTCCAGCCTGTTAGGCAACATAGAAAGAAGACTGCTCCCAAAATACGGTCACCAATTATCCCAGCCCACATATTCCGGCTGCACTAGTGCTGTTGATTCGCTTTCACCATACCATAGGGTTCTGTATACTAATCCACAGATGACGGTTATTAAAGTTGAAGATACCACTCTGCATAAAATTGGCCTTATCTATGAATAGGATGGAAGTGATGAATCCCAGAATCATGGTTGCCTGGTGAAGAAACCAGTGACAAAACTGCTCCTGATGTGGAAAGTCTGTCCCTAGTAAGCTGTAAGTTATAAGGGTAGTAACAATTGTCATGGAGAATTTTCCACATGGACGTCAGGCTTACTCTGTACTGGAGGGCCAACTGCCTGTTACTGACATGGCGGTTGCCTTCCACAGTGTTAATCACATTTTCCTCCCAGTCTGGTGTCCAAACATTTCACGTACGTCCTTCATGACTTCCTGCTTCCTGAAACGACCCTATCTCAGACGAACAGCGAAACAGTGTTGCAAACATTGAATGCTGTGGTTGTTTTCAGCAAGGACAGGTCTCTTGATACAATCTTGCTGCCTGCTGCTCGTTGCCATTTGCCTTTCCATAAGTAAACACCACATTGGCATAAATCTGTTTCTCCGAACTGGAGGTCTGCAACAGTTATGCGTCACTGCACCTGCATTGATGCCTAGGTGACTTGTAAATCGTATGAGCTTTTATAGTGGATACTTTTTCTATTTTGGGAGAGTAGAGAATAACGATGATAACATGTGGGGCTCAATGATTTGAACTGAGAGGGATCTGTAGTACTTGTATCTAGTTTGGAGACGTACCACATTGGGACATATAGATTGAGCAGACTGATAACGACGAGGGTATGAGTGAGAGTTTTTAAGTGGAAAATTATATGCGCTATAGATACTGAAGCACAGTCGTCAAGAGGTGAGATTACCGGTGCATTTATTGGTATCAGACTGTAGCAAAAAAATGGCTCTGAGCACTATGGGATTTAACTTCTGAGGTCATCAGTCCCCTAGAACTTAGAACTACTTAAACCTAACTAACCTAAGGACATCACACACATCCATGCCCGAGGCAGGATTCGAACCTGCGACCGTAGCGGTCGCGCGGATCCAGACTATAGCGCCTAGAACCGCTCGGCCACCCCGGCTGGCGACTGTAGCAACAATAGTAATATTTAATTGTAGTTACAGTGGTAAATATCTTCCTGGCTTGCAATATCCTTGTAAGTCTGGTATGTATTTCATAATGCGGAGACAATTTTGTTGGTTTAACTGTGAATGCAATTTAGCGATCTGTGTAATATAACGGTTGAAAGCACCAAAAAGAACAGGTGGATGGTGCTTTGATACCGGCGGCATAAGTAATTCGGCGTGTAAATTCGATAAGAGCCGATCAGAATGCTCGATTCATTGACATCGTTTGTGCTGGGATATAGGGGTCTGTGCATAGTGGAGGGAACGTTTGCGTACGTTGAAATCTAGATGGGGAAAGACGTTAGGAGCGCTGGGATGAGTGCATTCGAAGTTGTTTTCATTTGGAGGTTCTGTTAGAGTAGGAATTTCCGTGCAAATAAGCTGACACATCTAGAAAGCTAGCGTTAACTACTTCTGGGACAATATACAATTCCAGCGAGGTCAGGTTGGCTATTACTTTTTTTTACAAAGCCATGTGACGTAAGAATAACATTGGGAACATTGTTAGATGGCGAGCCGCCACGCATACGTTTCGCCAGGAGACGCGGCCTAAGCCATTCTGGGGTGGGTACGCACAGCTGAACACGTCATGTATGTTCCGTTAGATGGAAGCAGCCTGTGATATTCTGCCATCCGCGGTAAAGACAGTGCTGACCTGAGGTGTCTCAAGTATGGGGCTGTGCCTTGGAGTTCTGTGACGTCGGTATAAGGGAAACTGTGTAGACGCAACTTTCGCTTGCGTTTGTGGGTAGCTCGTGGCTGCGCTCCCGCCCGATCACGTCAGCATGTGTGTCTAGGTGAACACGTATTTGGATAGGAATTTCTCAGAAATGAAGTATGAATGGTTCATGGTGGTTCATGGTGTCATGTCCTAGTTCATGAACCACGGGCAACGTATGAGTGGCCAAGTAAGTGGTCCCGACAGTCGGGATACCAGTTACTTTTGAATAAGGCTGGGCATCTCGGACATATTCTGAGTCGTGGTCACCTTTGCGCTCATACGGCAAAGACTACCAAATCTGCCAGTTAGTCCCTCAACCGTTAGGGGTAAAACCCAATGGGACTTGGGGCAAGTAAGGCTAACAACCTGCTTCTCTGGTACTTTAAATATGATGCTGGCAACAATCAGAGCAAAATGTCTCGGACCTTTGGAGGTGACGGAGTCCCACCTCTAACTGACAAACCAGGGACTCCTATGATACGACTTGGCAAACAAATGGTAATGAGATGGGGAGCTATTAGTATCAATGGGGGCTACTCTGGGAAGAAGGTAGAGCTGGCAGAGGCTGCAAGTAAGATGGGGCTGGACGTTTTAGCTGTTAGTGACATTCGGGTAAGGGGTGAGAAAGAAGAGGAAGTGGGAGAATACAAGGTCTACCTGTCAGGAGTCAAAGCAGGAATAGCACAATGGGGTGTAGGGCTTTACATCAGGAAAGAAATGGAACCCAGCGTAGTTGCAATAAGGTATGTAAACGAACGACTGATGTGGATGGATTTGACAGTGTCTAGCAAGAAAATTAGGATTGTGTCAGTATAGTCGCATTGTGAAGGGACAGATCAAGATAAGATGGATAGTTTTTATGAGGCACTCAGTGATGTAGTTGTTAGAGTAAAGGACAAGGACAGTGCTCTGCTCATGGGTGATTTTAACGCCAGGATTGGAAATCGAACAGAAGGGTACGAAAAGGTTATGGATAAATTTGGAGAGGATATGGAGGCCAACAGGAGCGGGAAACAACTCCTGGATTTATGGGCTTAGTAATCACAAACTCATTTTTTAAACATAAGAACATTCACCGGGATACTTGGGAAGGCAGGGGAACCAGATTTGTCATTGACTATATAATAACAGATCAGGAATTCAGGAAGGCTGTGAGGGACACACGTGTATTCAGGGGATTCTTTGATGACACTGATCATTATTTAATCTGCAGTGAAATTGGGATTGTGAGGCCGAAAGTGCAGGAGGTCAGGTCCATATGTAGGAGGATAAGAGTGGAGAAACTTCAGGATAAGGAAATCAGGCACAAGTACATAACAGCGATCTCAGAAAGGTACCAGTTAGTTGAATGTAGTCAATTACAGTCATTGGAAAAGGAATGGACAAGGTACAGGGACACAGTACTAGAAGTGGCTAAAGAATGTCTTGGAACAGTAGTGTATAAAAGTAGAATTAAGCAAACAGCTTGGTGGAATGACACAGTCAAGGCAGCCTGTAAAAGGAAAAAGAAGGCTTATCAAAAATGGCTACATACTAGAACTCAGGTAGACAGAGAAAGTTGTGTTGAAAAAAGAAACAAAGCCAAACAGATAATTGCAGCATCCAAGAAGAAATCATGGGAAGACTTTGGAAACAGGTTGGAGACTATGGGTCAAGCTGCTGGAAAACCATTCTGGAGTGTAATTAGCAGTCTTCGAAAGGGAGGTAAGAAGGAAATGACAAGTATTTTGGACAGGTCAGGAAAACTGCTGGTTGGGCAGATGGAGGGAATATTTTGAAGAGTTGCTCAATGTAGGTGAAAATACGATCAGTAATGTTTCAGATTTCAATGTACAATGGGACAGGAATCATGATGGAAATAGGATCACATTTGAGGAAGTGGAGAAAATGGTCAATAGATTGCAGTGCAATAAAGCAGCTGGGGTGGATTAAATTAAGTCGGAACTCATCAAATACAGTGGAATGTCAGGTCTTAAATGGCCACACAGGATAACTGAAATGGCCTGGGAGTCAGAACAGGTTCCATCAGACTGGACAAAAGCAGTAATCACACCAATCTTTAAACATGGAAACAGAAAAGATTGTAACAACTACAGAGGTATCTCTTTAATCAGCAATGTGGGTAAAATCTTCTTAAGTATTGTTGAAAGGAAAGTGCAAGTATTAGTTGAAGACCAATTGGATGAAAATCAGTGTGGGTTTAGGCCTCTTAGAAGTTGTCAGGACCAGATCTTTAGCTTACAACAATTAATGGAGAAGTGTTATGAGTGGAACAGGGAATTGTATCTATGCTTTATAGATCTAGAAAAGGCATATGACCGGGTTCCTAGGAGGAAGTTGTTGTCTGTTCTACGAGATTATGGAATAGGAGGCAAACTTTTGCAAGCAATTAAAGGTCTTTACATGGATAGTCAGGCAGCAGTCAGAGTTGACAGTAAATTGAGGTCATGGTTCAGAGTAATTTCAGGGGTAAGACAAGGTTGCAACCTGTCTCCACTGTTGTTCATATTATTTATGGATCATATGTTGAAAACAATAGACTGGCTGGGTGAGATTAAGATATGTGAACACAAAATAAGCAGTCTTGCATATGCGGATAATTTAGTTGTGATGGCAGATTCGATTGAAAGTTTGCAAAGTAATATTTCAGAGCTAGATCAGAAATGTAAGGACTATGGTATGAAGATTAGCATCTCCAAAACGAAAGTAATGTCAGTGGGAAAGAAATATAAATGGATTGAGTGCCAAATAGGAGGATAAAAGTTAGAACAGGTGGACAGTTTCAGGTACCTAGGATGCATATTCTCACAGGATGGCAACATAGTGAAAGAACTGGAATTGAGGTGTAGCAAAGCTAATGCTTCTGCAAGAAGGAAGTCAGTACCATGACTAAGTTATCTGTGCACCGTTCAGTCTTTCGACCAACTTTGTTGTATGAGAGCGAAGGCAGGGTGGATTGAAGTTACCTTATCAACAAGGTTGAGGTTACAGACATGAAAGTAGCTAGGATGATTGCAGGTACTAGTAGATGGGAACAATGGCAGGAGGGTGTCCACAATGAGGAAGTCAAAGAAAAACTGTGAATGAACTCTACAGATGTCGCAGACAGGGCGAACAGGCTTAGATGGTGGGGTCATGTTACACGCATGGGAGAAGCAAGGTTACCCAAGAGACTCATGGGTTCAGCAGTAGAGGGTAGGAGGAGTCGGGGCAGACCAAGGAGAAGGTACCTGGATTCGGTTAAGAATGATTTTGAAGTAATAGGTTTAACATCAGAAGAGGCACCAATGTTAGCACTGAATAGGGGATCGTGGAGGAATTTTATAAGGGGGGCTATGCTTCAGACTGAACGCTGAAACGCATAATCAGTCTTAAATGATGATGATGATGAAGTATGAATGAGATGTAGCCGCCTCATGTTTGAGGGACCTGGGCGGGGGCCTGTCTGTGGTTTGACAGCTGACAGCTGTGCCACGTCGTTGGGGTTGTCTCTGCACTCTACTGGGGAGGGGTTGGTGGAGGGTGGTTGTGTGTGTTGATTGAATTATTTTCCGAGCAGGTCTGTAGGGTGCACTATGAGTTATTTGGACAGTTTACGAGAACTGAGCATGTCTAGACATAAGTGTGCTGAATTATTTAGTAGGAATGTGGATGTGTGTACTTAAATTATTTGCATAAATTAGGAGTTGTCTGTATGTCTGCAGACTGTGTATTGTGAGCCGAAGCATAAGATCGCGAGTGTTTTGCCTCAGTGTGATAAATACATTCGATCTCTAAATAAAATGTTCGAAAATAAATAGAGTGTTCTCCTTCCTTACTCTCCCCAGCAGCCTAGTGGAGCCTGAGTAATTTTGACATAATTCTCGCCCCTACAGACTACCATCTGGGATTAGGTCATAAGAGAGTTGACAGTATGATCTGGTGGCAGTAATGTGTACTAGGTCAGTTGGACAGTAAATATCGTGGTGGAGACATCACCTGCAAAATAAAGACTTGTGTTCAGATCTGTTTTCACGCCATTTCGCCCCACCATCTTGGATGACATCATGTGCTGTCCTCGTTAGTACATGTTAGTACATGTTAGTGCACATTAGTACACGTTGGCCGGCCGACATGAGTCAGTAAGGGGGCATGGTGCTGGGTTGAGATTCGTGGTGGAGACTTTAACTATTTGATTCCACGTCCAGGTGGGTGTGGCATTGCTGAAAATTGATTCCAAGTCCTGGGTTCTATGAAGTCGAATCATGTGACTAATGCAGTAGCCAATAGGAGTGCAGCATTCTAGGGGTTGGGGTGCTAGGACGTGAATGAACACCTTGCTGATAGTGGGAAAATGTGGAACTTCTCATTTGATCATTGAATATTGAAATTGTAAATTGACTTATTGAATACGATTAAAATTGAAATGGAATTAAGTACTTAGGTAATTGATAGGTTAGATGAGCGATGTTGGTGCCTCTTGTGTTCAGTTAAATCTGTTAGCATATTTATAGAAGACTATGTCAGCACGAGTATAAAGGTGCGGGCGTGAGGCTGTCACGTAAGTAGTCACTCACTCGTGGGTCGCTGACGTAGCGCGTGTCCCATGTCCGGTTATAAAGCACGTGAGAGAGAGAGAGAGAGAGAGCAGACATCTTGTGTCATCACCTGACTTCTGGTGACCATGATATGAACTAAGTCAGTTGGGATTAGGAGCTTGTGGTGCCGCCATCTTGAATACCGATACTTGCATCATGATCTGACATCAGAACAGCGCCCTCTGGTGTCACTGATATGAACTAAGCCAGTTGGGCTCTGGAGCTGGTGGTGAACACACTGGGTATCGCCATCTTGAATAATGTCACTTGTGTCATCACCTGACGTCACGTTGGCATTCTCTGGTGGTGAGGATATGAACTAAACCAGTTGGAGTCCAGACCCAGTGGAGAACACACCTGTTTGTATTAGTTAAGTAATATAGACAAGTGCTTTTTTTCCCGCCATTATCTTTGCTTAGTAGAGATAACTGGGGTGTCATGCGTTATCCTGTTGGAATTTGAACTTTGCTCCATTTTTCTGGGAGGAAGGGGATCGTTGTACTTTCCTGCCAAAATTCAAACTTCCCTCCAAAATCCGCTATCTTGATTGGCCTCATCGCAGCCATCTTGGATGGCATCATCACCGCCACCTTGGATAACGGCACTTTGGGGTAGATCTAGCTTTGTTCCAATACCGTCCCTTTCTTAGATGAATTACAGAATATTTGAAGTACTTTTTTGTCTTCAAGAGTTTGTGTAATAACAGAAAACATAGATGTTTCTAAAAATGGTTGTAAACTAAGCCACATCATCCAGTGGCAATATACAACAAATTCGTGAAGAAACACTTGTGACTTTGGATAGAACTGCATCTTACCACATTGATATCAGAAGAATATAAACACACAGGTTCACACATAAGAAGCACAGACATGTACCTCTATTTGCAAAAGGAATAGACACATTTCCGTAGGCCTACTGTGTTTTAGTCATTGTCGCTTGTTGCCACATTATATTATTCTAAGTGGAACAAGCAGCTGCCAAATGGTGGGAGAAATATTGTGTGTGTGTAAACCCCAAGTTCTCAAACCGAATAAAACTGTCAGAATTGCTGTCATTTGTTAAATTAGCTATTAGTGATGTTTCATCCAATGACACATTCACTAGTTTATCAGTGTGAGAGAAATGCTATACCTTCTGCTTCAAAAGGTGGAATACATTGTCACTTACCCCACATTTTATTTGACAAAATCTGAATGTCTGAGTGCCATAATATAAGACATTTAGAGCAGCTTATTTTCATCTTTCTATCTTTCATCACATTTCTTCTTCAAAGGCATTCTAATCTGTATTAACAACATGTCAGGGGCACCGTTTTTTGAATATTGGATCGTACAGACTTCAAAATTTTTTTGGCCTTCTTCACTTGATCCTTCTGATACAGTTTCTGTTGCTGTCTCTACTTAAAAATAATAGGTACTTTCCTTTTCCTGTACCAGTTTTGCACAAAGTGTAGGATGTGCACATTCTGACATTTCACACGCTATTGCAAGACAAGAATAACTGCAATTAATCTAACCACTTCATCATCAAAGCAAGTCCGTGTTGACGATTCAGATGAATCTGGGGCTGATGTATGGAGAGTTGAACTTTGTGCTTCTGTGTCATAGGACTGTTTTACTGCTTTATACGGATTATCGAAACTCTGTGGAAGTTTTCTCTTCATAGTCAGCTGAGGTGGCTTATTCAGATTGTCAAACAGTGTGGGTTAAGCATTCCACACGAGTTTTTTATTGTCTGCATTCATGAACTGGTTTAACTGATAGTGTAGTGAACAAAACATAACGTTACTATAAAGGTAAACAGGGTCTTTTTTCATAAGATTCTCTTGTCTGCTATTCACTAGCTGTATTCTGCTCCTAAAACAAAATATTAATCATTCATACGCATGTAGTTTGCAAGCGAATCCTGACGATACAGTTTAGTAACATGATGGTATATACCTCTCAGGGTCTATAGGAAACCTAAAAAATTACAGATGTGGTATCTTCTTCTTGTTGCTGCCACAATTTATTGGGTTACAGACGCTCCAGTTTGTAAAAGCAATTGTACAAACCAAAACAAACAACTACATTTCACTTTCGCTTTCACGATAGCCCAACCTCAACAGTTTTACTTACTGGCCGCTTGGCGTGCTGCTGGCACAATAGGCAACAAACTTGAGGTGAGGTGTCACGACTGTTATGGTAGACTGTCGTTATACAGTCTCTGAAGCTAATAAGTTGTTCTGTGATGAACAACATATGTTATCGCTTATAAGATGTTTACTTACAAATATGTTAGAACTGTGACAGTTTGATTCACTGTTTCAACAACATTACAAACAAGACATTAGAACATCTTTCTTGAAGTAGAACGACATCATATATCGCCATTCCAAAAGTGAGCCATCTTTATGGACAGATACGTAGTAAAATACGACGATTGCTGCTGCCTTCCAATGTAAATTTCGGTGAACTACACATATTGTTCAACTCTTCTTCAAACTGTCAGTACTTTTAAATACTGTACACCCATGATATAAATAACATTTCCCAAATCAAGATAAATACTGTTACCAAGATAATGAAATAAGTATTTTTATACAATTGTTTCTATAACTTATAAAACATTACATTTTAAAGATAATAACAGAACTTGTGAAAACACTTCAGTTATTATAGTGTTACAAGAGTGTAACTAGATTATCTACGAAAGGGGAGGGGTGGTGGTGGTGAGGATGTAGGGCGCAGTCGGCTTGGACGAATTCAAGAGGTCTGCTGAAAAAATCATTTAGAGGGTGCTGTTATCACATACACTTTCTGCTCTCCACACACCTGTCTCTGTTGTTCCATGTTGGAACTGGTTTTCATAAATGAGTACCACACATGTGACCAGAACTGGGGGATATTTTGCCATTTGGGCTACTAATGTTAAAATTTTGAGAAAACTTTATAAATAAATGCAACCATCGCCGTTTGGGGATTTTTTTATCAACAGGATTTTTCGGCAACAGAGACAAATCCAAGGGTATTTTTAAGCATTGATTTTTATTTAATGTTATTTATAGGTATATTGACTTCTCCACTGACTTGGGAAATACTGAAATATTGCAACCTCAAAGTTCTAGCAGTCTTCAAATAACAACATCAATCCCAATATCAGACTGCTGTAGATAAGTAGCACATACTTTTTTAACTTACCCTAACGCCAGTGGACAAATAATAGTTAGTTTCCCTCTTCTTTCTTGTTACAGTCTTGCCTGTGATTATAAATTATCACAATAGCACACAGAACAAAAATAATGAATGGCAGTACTTACATTACATTCAACTGCAACTAAAACTGAACAGATTAACAAAACAACAACTGAGGTCAAGTAAGGTGAACAATGTGCAGTAGTTGCTCTTGGCTGAAGCATGGATAGGCCACAGTTGGTGGTGCTATCGTTATATCTATAATTTAAATGTATTCGATGGCTGTCTTGACTATCGACAGTGTGTATCCCGTTTTCGTCATATGATTGAAATTAAAATATCCTTTCATTTCACTACACGACAGCTAGGTCGTGTGTAATCTCATGGATACCCTACCCCCTTCAGCTACGTCCTTGGGGTGATGTCTAAGCTTTGCACTGCACTAACTATTGAAAAAACGGTTTTTGCATGTCTAGATTTCCGAGTCAACCGAACAAAGAAAAAGATGGCCCATAAATGGCCAGACGGAGAACTGAAATCTGGATCTGATGCTCAGTTGTGTACTGTAAATATACGTTAGTTCAAATGGCTCTAAGTACTATGGGCCTAACATCTGAGGTCATCAGTCCCCTAGACTTGTTGTTGTTGTGGTCTTCAGTCCTGAGACTGGTTTGATGCAGCTCTCCATGCTACCCTATCCTGTGCAAGTTTCTTCATCTCCCAGAACTTACTGCAACCTACATCCTTCTGAATCTGCTTAGTGTATTCATCTCACGGTCTCCCTCTATGATGTTTACCCTCCACGCTGCTCTCCAATGCTAAATTAGTGATACCTTGATGCCTCAGAACATGTCCTACCAACCAGTCCCATCTTCTTATCAAGTTGTGCCACAAACTCCTCTTCTCCCCAATTCTATTCAATACCTCCTCATTGGTTATGTGATCTACCCATCTAATGTTCAGCATTAATCTGTAGCACCACGTTTCGAAAGCTTCTATTCTCTTCTTGTCCACACTATTTATCGTCCATGTTTCACTTCCATACATGGCTACACTCCATACAAATACTTTCTGAAACGACTTCCTGACACTTAAATCTATCGTCGATGTTAACAAATTTCTCTTCTTCAGAAACGCTTTCCTTGCCATTGACAGTCTACATTTTATATCTTCTCTACTTCGACCATCATCAGTTATTTTGCTCCCCAAATAGCAAAACTCCTTTACTACTTTAAATGTCTCATTTCCTAATCTAATTCCCTCAGCATCACCAGACTTAATTCGACTAAATTCCATTATCCTCGTTTTGCTTTTGTTGATGTTCATCTTATATCCTCCTTTCAAGACACAGCCCATTTCGTTCAACTGCTCTTCCAAGTCCATTGCTTCTACCAGTTTTTCCATTCGTCTGTGAAGAATTCGTGTTAGTATTTTGCAGCTGTGACTTATTAAACTGATAGTTCGGTAATTTTCACATCTGTCAACACCTGCTTTCTTTGGGATTGGAATTATTATATTCTTCTTGAAGTCTGAAGGTATTTCGCCTGTCTCATACATCTTGCTCACCAGATGGTAGAGTTTTGTCATGACTGGGTCTCTCAAGGCTGTCAGTAATTCTAATGGAATGTTGTCTACTCCCAGGGCCTTATTTTGACTCAGGTCCTTCAGTGCTCTGCCAAACTCTTCACGCAGTATCGTATCTCCCATTTCATCTTCATCTATATCCTCTTCCATTTCCATAATTTTGTCCTCAAGTTCATCGCCCTTGTATAGACCCTCTATATACTCCTTCCACCTTTCTGCTTTCCCTTGTTTGCCTAGAACTGGGTTTCAATCTGAGTTCTTGATATTCATACAAGTGGCTCTCTTTTCTCCAAAGGTCTCTTTAATTTTCCTGTAGGCTGTATCTATCTTACCCCTAGTGAGATAAGCCTCTATATCCTTACATTTGTGGTCTAGCCATCCCTGCTTATCCATTTTGCACTTCCTGTTGATCTCATTTTTGAGATGTTTGTATTCCTTTTTGCCTGCTTCATTTACTGCATTTTTATATTTTCTCCTTTCATCAATTGAATTCAATATTTATTCTGTTACCCAAGGATTTCTACTAGCCCTCGTCTTTTTACCTCCTTGATCTGCTGCCTTCACTACTTCATCCCTCAGAGCTATCCATTCTTCTTCTACTGTATTTCTTTCCCCCATTCCTGGCAATTGTTCCCTTATGCTCTCCCTGAAACTCTGTACAACCTCTGGTTTAGTCAGTTTATCCAGGTCCCATCTCCTTAAATTCCCAACATTTTGCAGTTTCTTGAGTTTTAATTTACAGTTCATAACGAATAGATTGTGATCAGAGTCCACATCTGCCCCTGGAAATGTCTTACAATTTAAAACCTCATTCCTAAATCTCTGTCTTACCATTATATAATCTATCTGATACCTTTTAGTATCTCCAGGATTCTTCTGTGTATACAACATTCTTTTATGATTCTTGAACCAAGTGTTAGCTATGATTAAGTTATGCTCTGTGCAAAATTCTACCAGATGTCTTCCTCTTTGATTTCTTAGCCCCAATCCATATTCACCTACTATGTTTCCTTCTCTCCCTTTTCCTACTCACGAATTCCAGTCACCCATGACTATTAAATTTTCGTCTCCTTTCACTAACTGAATAATTTCTTTTATCTCATCATACATTTCATCAATTTCCTCATCATCTGCAGAGCTAGTTGGCATATAAACTTGTACTACTGTAGTAGGCGTGGTCTTCGTGTCTATCTTGGCCACACTAATGTGTTCACTATGCTGTTTGTAGTAGCTTACCCATATTCCTATTTTTTTATTCATTATTAAACCTACTCCTGCGTTTCCCCTATTTGATTTTGTATTTATAACCCTGTATTCACCTGACCAAAAGTCTTGTTCCTCCTGCCACCGAACTTCACTAATTCCCACTGTATCTAACTTTAACCTATCCATTTCCCTTTTTAAATATTCTAACCTAACTGCCTGATTAAGGGATCTGACATTCCACACTCCAATCCATAGAACGCCTGTTTTCTTTCTCCTGGTAACGACATCCTCTTGAGTAGTCCCTGCCTGGAGATCCGAATGGGGGACTGTTTTACCTACGGAATATTTTACCCAAGAGGACGCCATCATCATTTAACCATACAGTTAAGGTGCATGCCCTCGGGAAAAATTACGGCTGTAGTTTCCCCTTGCTTTCAGCCATTCACAGTACCAGCACAGCAAGGCCGTTTTGGTTAGTGTTACAAGGCCAGATCAGTCAACCATCCAGACTGTTGCCCCTGCAACTACTGAAAAGGCTGCTGTCCCTCTTCAGGAACCACACGTTTGTCTGGCCTCTCAACAGATACCCCTCCGTTGTCGTTGCACCCACGGTACGGCCATCTGTATTGCTGAGGCACGCAAGCAACCTCACCCACAGCAAGGTCCATGGTTCATATACTAAATACAATTTTTACAGTTTTGATCCTTTCTACAAAAATAATATACATATATTTACATAAAGTTTGTTTGAGCAAGCTGCTCGCCAGCACAGTTAATATTGTGTGCTTCCAGTGTTGGTTTCCCAATGCATCTATGGCAGCACGTAGTCTTTGCACATGTGCAATAGCATCACTGAATTTCGCTAGCTAACCTAAGGACATCACACACATCAATGCCCAAGGCAGGATTCGAACCTGCTACCATAGCAGCAGCGCTGTTCTGGGCTGAAGCGCCTAGAACCGCTCGGCCACAACGGCCGACTATACGTTAGTAAAACTAGTTATAAACATGAACTACTATATGGAACTGTGTTTCTTCCCCAAGTCGGAAACTGTACTGAAGCAGTTCTTCTCAAAATTTTTCGGTTCCTGAGATATTTTCGTATTTGGCAAAGTGGAGTAGAATATTTGTGATGTGTTCATATGTCTTTATCATACATAAACCTACACAAACTGAAAACCATTTCTTAAATAGGTACACTAGGACGAGTGATAATTAAGATACTTTTATAGTGGATCGATCATTCTGAGAGATCCTGTACAAGTAACATAAAGTTTTCACTATACCTCAAAAGCAACAAAGTTATCACGAAGTACACAAAATGAGTACTGATTAAATGATAGATAAAACCATTAATAAAATTCTTTTTTCTGTAACATGAAACTATATTCTCCCCACCCTCTGTACAATAAAAATGTCGCATTCTTAAAGTACCCACCTACGATTAAAAAATAAACACCACTTACACAAGTGTGTAATGAATAACAATAGCTTGTTACTGCATAACACCCATACTTGAAGGCACTGTTACCGAGTTCTTAACTCATTACGTTTAATATTTACAAACTATCACGCAAGTTCCGTGCCTATGTTTCTATAACCGTGTAATATTACATTTCAATTTTTCTATTATAAGAAAAGGGCATTCTGAATATCTCTACAAACATTAATTACTGTTCCATGCACTTCGTACGTACAATATCAAATGTTTTATACGAAATATTGCAAAAATTTCGTGAATAGGTTAATCACCCACAAGACAAACCTTGCTGAATATTAGTAGTTGGGGAAAACTCCGCGGATGATTCAGCCTGTTATTGCTGCTCTAGTAACGATCAAGATCGTCGACTACAGTGTTCGTCACAGGTGTCAAAGAGTTCGTGCGCTAGCCGCCAGACGTGCTGTTGTTTGGCATCGGTAGTTAATTTATTGCCAGTGTTCTTTGCAATGTTCTGTGAAAACGCATCGTGTGAGAACTTACTTGCAAATAGAGACAGATTTCGACTAGCGCTAATGTAATGCTGCAAACAAGTCTTAAGTTCTTACATAATGCATTTTTCTGTCTTCTCTTTACGTTAATAAACGATATAATTCCTGGTACACGAGTTTTCGTATTCCGTATACTACTTTGAGTTTCTCGAACACGAAAACGTAATTAGTTCAGACGGCTAACACTTAGCCGCTCCTACGTTGATGACTCCGACGCGAATTCTCCCAGCGTGCTTTCAGCGGACATGATTTAACTCTACGTGAAGAACCTACAAAGACCAGAAGAAGCAGTACGAACTTTCAATTCTTCACGAAAATGCAAGACTAAGCGCATGCTGAAAGATCGTCAGTACCGCAAATTGCCTTGAGAGTACCTCCATTCTGACCTCACAATCTAGCGCTCTGGTTTGCACACATAGAAGCAAGCTTCCATTATGCAGTTATAACTACCAATCCGCCAAATTTGTTCAGGTGGTTAATCAGTTCGACCACCATTATGCAGTTGAAATAGAAGGCACAATTACTGCTCCTCCTGCACAAGATTCCTATCACAAACTCAAGATTGATTCTGCCTCTGAAGAAGAGCGTATGCATCAAGTTCTAAAACGGGAAGATATTAGAGACGGGAAGCCGTCACAGTACCTAAGACATCTGCACAGGAAAAACACCACAGGCATCATACCTGATACCTCGCTATGTACGCTTTTTAGTAGCCGTCTTCTGGCCCTGCTTAAAGCCATAATAGTGTCTCAGACGGAAATCCCATTAAATTCCGTCGCAAATTTGGCTGACGGAATTCAAGAAACAATAAAGCAGTAGTGGCGCCGTGCAACAGTGCTTCGTCATTGGCAGTGATGAGCGCAGATTATGATTGACTCTCAGTTCAGGTCTGAACTGCTGTGTCGTCGCATCTCCAGCAATGACGAAGAGCTTTAAAGCAGAAGATCGCGTATTCGTTCCACAACGACCTCATTGCACTGTGTGGCGCAGCGCAGCCACCTATTGCGCATATATCACTGGAAATTTAGAGATGAGAGGCGCAAGCACACCTCACCTTGGGCCTACCAAAATGGCAGCAGCAGTCGGGCATAGGCACATCAGAGTTTTGGCATTTCTTGTGGACAGAGGCTCATACTTATACATTTACCCACAGATTTAACTCTACAATTGTTGGCCATCAACTTCGAGATCTCTTTCTGCCACCAGTAATTCATCTACAGCCACTTACAGTACATAACATATTGAGCTAGATTTGAGACTGCACTGTGCCTTCTCATGGAAATTCAATGTTGCTAAAGTCATGGAGCCCATGACTGGAGCCAACCTGATACATTATCATCAACTGCAGGATGTGGTGACTGAGAGACTTGTTGACTTCATCACTGGACTTTCCATTACTGGCTTCTGACACAGTGCAGTGGCACACAATAGCAAGCTTGTACAAACAGCACAAAGCAAGTATGGCAGGTTTCCAAACATTACGTGACTACCAGGTGCCCTGAGAGAGATATATCACAATATTGTGCATTATATATACACTCCTGGAAATTGAAATAAGAACACCGTGAATTCATTGTCCCAGGAAGGGGAAACTTTATTGACACATTCCTGGGGTCAGATACATCACATGATCACACTGACAGAACCACAGGCACATAGACACAGGCAACAGAGCATGCTCAATGTCGGCACTAGTACAGTGTATATCCACCTTTCGCAGCAATGCAGGCTGCTATTCTCCCATGGAGACGATCGTAGAGATGCTGGATGTAGTCCTGTGGAACGGCTTGCCATGCCATTTCCACCTGGCGCCTCAGTTGGACCAGCGTTCGTGCTGGACGTGCAGACCGCGTGAGACGACGCTTCATCCAGTCCCAAACATGCTCAATGGGGGACAGATCTGGAGATCTTGCTGGCCAGGGTAGTTGACTTACACCTTCTAGAGCACGTTGGGTGGCACGGGATACATGCGGACGTGCATTGTCCTGTTGGAACAGTAAGTTCCCTTGCCGGTGTAGGAATGGTAGAACGATGGGTTCGATGACGGTTTGGATGTACCGTGCTCTATTCAGTGTCCCCTCGACGATCACCAGTGGTGTACGGCCAGTGTAGGAGATCGCTCCCCACATCATGATGCCGGGTGTTGGCCCTGTGTGCCTCGGTCGTATGCAGCCCTGATTGTGGCGCTCACCTGCACGGCGCCAAACACGCATACGACCATCATTGGCACCAAGGCAGAAGCGACTCTCATCGCTGAAGACGACACGTCTCCATTCGTCCCTCCATTCACGCCTGTCGCGACACCACTGGAGGCGGGCTGCACGATGTTGGGGCGTGAGCGGAAGACGGCCTAACGGTGTGCGGGACCGTAGCCCAGCTTCATGGAGACGGTTGCGAATGGTCCTCGCCGATACCCCAGGAGCAACAGTGTCCCTAATTTGCTGGGAAGTGGTGGTGCGGTCCCCTATGGCACTGCGTAGGATCCTACGGTCTTGGCGTGCATCCGTGCGTCGCTGTGGTCCGGTCTCAGGTCGACGGGCACGTGCACCTTCCGCCGACCACTGGCGACAACATCGATGTACTGTGGAGACCTCACGCCCCACATGTTGAGCAATTCGGCGGTACGTCCACCCGGCCTCCTGCATGCCCACTATACACCCTCGCTCAAAGTCCGTCAACTGCACATACGGTTCACGTCCACGCTGTCGCAGCATGCTACCAGTCTTAAAGACTGCGATGGAGCTCCGTATGCCACGGCAAACTGGCTGACACTGACGGCGGCGGTGCACAAATGCTGCGCAGCTAGCGCCATTCGACGGCCAACACCGCGGTTCCTGGTGTGTCCGCTGTGCCGTGCGTGTGATCATTGCTTGTACAGCCCTCTCGCAGTGTCCGGAGCAAGTATGGTGGGTCTGACACACCGGTGTCAATGTGTTCTTTTTTCCATTTCCAGGAGTGTGTATATATATATATATATACACAGATAAATCACTAGTTTCATGTCCTACACCCTTAACTCTTGACTGTCTTGCTATCGCAAAAGTAGAATTTCACTCAATGCTCAGGGAAGACCTTATAATAATCTGTGCTCACCACCTCTCCATCCAACACCCAAGAAGTTTGGCATGTGCTGCCCATGCAGTGATTATCATGCTGTTAATTCAAGAACATTTCCAGACAGAAACCCAATATCCCTGAGCAGCTCTGCGTGGCGGGGCTGTGTTTAGTGTGCACAGATTTCTGTAGCAGAAGAAGACATAAAAAAAGCCATAATCACGCCATTTGGCTTGTTTGAGAGTCTCTTCATAACATCTGGTTTATGCGACACTGCTCAGTCTTGGCACTCGTCCATTGACTCCATGTTGCAAGGGTTATCATTCTGTTTTGCATACCTAGATGACATCCTTGTCTTTTTCACCACTGAAGAACAACACCAGCAACACTTGGTGGAAGTTTTCAAATGCTTAGAACAGTATGGCATTTTGTTAAATATTGCCAAGTATGTTTCTGTAAACCACAGGTTACCTTTTTAGGTCGTCTAAATTCGTCAGCAGGGTCCTTGAAGCTATCAAAAGAAGTAGAAGCTATTGTGAAGAGCCCATGCCCAGAAACCGTCAAAGAACTATACTGTGTAAATGCAGAAATATTACCAGTGTCATCTCCACCACACAACTGAGTTGTAAGAACTGCTTACTGCACCACTTTTTGGACCAAAAACTAAGGGGAACTCCCCAAACCAATGGACAGATGCAAAGATCTCTGCTTTTGAGGTAGCAAAGCAGATCATAGCAAATTAAGCATTGTATTGGTGGTTGATGCTAGCCAGACTACTATTGGTGCAGCATGACAACACCAAGTCGATGATGTGTGGCAACAACTCGCTTCCTTCTCACACAAGCTCTCCCCTTCACAACAAATACACTCCTGGAAATGGAAAAAAGAACACATTGACACCGGTGTGTCAGACCCACCATACTTGCTCCGGACACTGCGAGAGGGCTGTACAAGCAATGATCACACGCACGGCACAGCGGACACACCAGGAACCGCGGTGTTGGCCGTCGAATGGCGCTAGCTGCGCAGCATTTGTGCACCGCCGCCGTCAGTGTCAGCCAGTTTGCCGTGGCATACGGAGCTCCATCGCAGTCTTTAAGACTGGTAGCATGCCGCGACAGCGTGGACGTGAACCGTATGTGCAGTTGACGGACTTTGAGCGAGGGCGTATAGTGGGCATGCAGGAGGCCGGGTGGACGTACCGCCGAATTGCTCAACACGTGGGGCGTGAGGTCTCCACAGTACATCGATGTTGTCGCCAGTGGTCGGCGGAAGGTGCACGTGCCCGTCGACCTGGGACCGGACCGCAGCGACGCACGGATGCACGCCAAGACCGTAGGATCCTACGCAGTGCCGTAGGGGAACGCACCGCCACTTCCCAGCAAATTAGGGACACTGTTGCTCCTGGGGTATCGGCGAGGACCATTCGCAACCGTCTCCATGAAGCTGGGCTACGGTCCCGCACACCGTTAGGCCGTCTTCCGCTCACGCGCCAACATCGTGCAGCCCGCCTCCAGTGGTGTCGCGACAGGCGTGAATGGAGGGACGAATGGAGACGTGTCGTCTTCAGCGATGAGAGTCGCTTCTGCCTTGGTGCCAATGATGGTCGTATGCGTGTTTGGCGCCGTGCAGGTGAGCGCCACAATCAGGGCTGCATACGACCGAGGCACACAGGGCCAACACCCGGCATCATGATGTGGGGAGCGATCTCCTACACTGGCCGTACACCACTGGTGATCGTCGAGGGGACACTGAATAGAGCACGGTACATCCAAACCGTCATCGAACCCATCGTTCTACCATTCCTAGACCGGCAAGGGAACTTGCTGTCCCAACAGGACAATGCACGTCCGCATGTATCCCGTGCCACCCAACGTGCTCTAGAAGGTGTAAGTCAACTACCCTGGCCAGCAAGATATCCGGATCTGTCCCCCATTGAGCATGTTTGGGACTGGATGAAGCGTCGTCTCACGCGGTCTGCACGTCCAGCACGAACGCTGGTCCAACTGAGGCGCCAGGTGGAAATGGCATGGCAAGCCGTTCCACAGGACTACATCCAGCATCTCTACGATCGTCTCCATGGGAGAATAGCAGCCTGCATTGCTGCGAAAGGTGGATATACACTGTACTAGTGCCGACATTGTGCATGCTCTGTTGCCTGTGTCTATGTGCCTGTGGTTCTGTCAGTGTGATCATGTGATGTATCTGACCCCAGGAATGTGTCAATAAAGTTTCCCCTTCCTGGGACAATGAATTCACGGTGTTCTTATTTCAATTTCCAGGAGTGTATTTAGCACTTATGATCATAAGCTTCTTGCTGTTTACGAATCAGTCGAGTACTTTCGCCGTAGTTGGAAGCCATAGAGCTCTGAATATTTACAGATCATGAGCTGCTTATCCCTCTTCAGAGAGGATGACAGCAAGTGTTCACCATGACATTATAACCATTTGGAGTTCACTGTCCAGTTCAGACCGACATCCGCCATATTTCAGGTATTGAGAACATTAGCAATGAAAAAAAGCATTACTGAGTTTGTCCAACATGCAAAGGCACAAGAATCTGATCAGGAACTCCAGAAACAATTGAATGATGCATCATCCACCCTACAGTTACACCTGGTCGATTTTCCTGGTTCAGACATGAAGCTCTATTGGGATACTTCAAGTGGGAGGTCTCGTTCTTTTTTGCCACCCACATTCCTCAGACAAGCTTTTGACAGCCTTAACAGTCTAAGCCAACCTGGCATGAGATAATCATAAGTGTTTCTAAACACGTTGCCTGGCCTGTTAGGCCATCAGTGTTAGTGCAGTTAGATACCACATCATGTGCATGTTCCAGTTGGAGAATTTCCATATGCGACTAGAAGCTTCACAGATGTGCACATCGATGTAGTAGAGGCGAATGTCTGGTTAGCATGAGGCGCGCAAGGAATTCAAACAGGTTGTGTTTGTGACGGGGCATTAAGGATTCGTTCTCGCTTCCCACGCCTGGGTTCCCAGGTTCGATTCCCGGCGGGGTCAGGGATTTTCTCTGCCTCGTGATGACTGGGTGTTGTGTGATGTCCTTAGGTTAGTTAGGTTTAAGTAGTTCTAAGTTCTAGGGGACTGATGAATATAGATGTTAAGTCCCATAGTGCTCAAAGCCATTTTTCCCATTAAGGATTTTTCCGTTTCAGCAGGAGCATGAACTTTCGCCAGTAAGGAGAAACAGCACAAGGGGGCTGAAGATGGTTGAAATGAGAAGATAGATATTATATTTATATGAAAGCTATATTACACATTATAGGGATATGCTACAAAAAAAACGAAAAGCCAGAATAATCTGACAATGAGATGTGCTTATTACAGCTTTAAACATAATTCTAGATGTAAAATTATGAAAGTTATACTTGTTTTTGAGTACAATCGTGCATAAAAGTAATAAAAAATGAGCCACTCAAGTAGTATGTTCATATGATGCATCATATGAAAGCTGACAACGTCAGTAATCACCACATCAACAACACCTCAAATCAGGCCATTATATAAAGAATTACAAATAATTTATGAAGTAATACTACAGTCACGCATAATATGAAGGCAGAATGAGTTTGCCAGATCAATACTTAATATTCCTAGGTCATGAGTAACCACAATTTATTATTTCATATACACTTGTAATGTTTGGCAGGCTTTGTCATACTGTAAAGATTAGCTGTAGGTATGTGTTCAGTAACTTTGTTAATAACTTGATAAATATTGTGGTGATATTTTAATGAGAGATCATAAAAGTGCCTGGAATAACGTTCCATATCTTCCAGTATCATGTGCCTTCGAATTTGAATGGTGGTCGTTGTTTAAGTACACACCGTGGATTCTGTAGTACGTTATGTCATAGAGCATTTAAGCATGACCAGAAAGGTGCACGTGATCTTTTTGCTTAAATGACTGTTTGTTTGCAGTATCTTTCTTCAGTGGTCGATGTAGGCGTTTATTTGAGAGACTGAGTAACTTTATGAGCATGAGTTATGCACTCAAGCTTTTTAAGAGACTTATATATTTGACTGTGTTTTCGAGTGAATAATTTTGTGTGATTACCCAACCATTATTCTGTTTATGTGAGTTGGGGTGGCTGTGAAATTTTATTCTGTTTATATGAGTTGATGTGGCTGTGAAAGTCTATTATTTGCACCAGTTGTTATTTATATTTGTGTGTCATTAATTTATTTCATATTTATTGCAGTGGTTATTCAGAATAACGAACTTTATGGTGCATCTGAAAGTGAGAAATGCACATTTGGACTCTGATGGTCATGTTGATTTTTTGTGAGTTACAGTGCAATTAATTGAACTTTGCTCACACACACAAATATATACATTTGTGTGTGTGGATTCAATAATATCCTGACACCACACACATAAAAACATCTATTGCTCTAAATAATTAATTATTGATAAATTGTTTTTAATTTGAATCTGCCATCCATGTGAGTGCAAGATTCTCATATGTATAAACTTCAGTTAAATAAACATTAACTTACTATTATTATTATTATTATTATTATTATTATTATTATTATTATTTACGATTAAATACTTAGAGATGACGATTTTCCTTCCTCTGTGCTCATATTTCTTTCGTTCTCTTCCTGTGGGCTTCCTTTCTTTCTTCAGATCCTGTTGCTCCAGTCGTCTCCTTTGATTTTTCCTTCTGGTAAACTTTTCATTTGTGAAGTTTGGACCTGGAATTTTGGAGATGTTCTGTTATAATTCCAGCTATTTACAGATTATTTTTGAACTTGACAATCTATTTAGTCAAGTCTATTTTCACATTACTCCTGTTGTCAAAGATATCAACTACATACGTTGTAAGTCTGTGTGAATTCATTCTACTAATATGTCCACAGCACCTTAATCCGTATTTACTAATGTCACTATGGATATTTGTTTATTGCTTGATTTCCTGATTGTTTCTGAATTGATGTTCTTCATCTACAAGTCTTTGGCCTAGAATTTTTCTCAAGATTTTGCATTTTTTCTCACTTTTTAATGTCTTTTTCCTGTTTAAAATTAGTGATTCTGATCCATAGTGACATCTTGGTTTAATTATTAGATTTATAAATCCTTAGTTTTTGTGTTTGGGGATACATTTCTTGTTGTAGATATTTTGAGCAAGTCGGTATGCATTTTCCATCTTTTAACATTTGCATTCCTTTGCTTTTCTTTCGATTCAGCTTACCTGTATGGTTTCAGAGAAACATTTAATTCGAAGAACACTTTTAAATTTGTCATATTTTGTCTCCATGAACTCTGGCGTTTGTTTCAGGCCACATATTCCGTCTTTTCAAAATATATCTGGAGACCGACTTGTTCTGCAGTTTCTTTCGAGGCTTCAGTCTGATTTTGAGCTAGTCAAATGTTGCTAAATCGCCTGCAAATACTAGACAGTCTAGATAGTTTCCCTCTGCTTGAAGGGCTTGGGTGTTTAATTTTGAGAATTGACTTTACGATTGTTGTATCACTTTCCCAGGGGCATTATTGAAAAGTAATGGCGGCAGCCCAGCAGCTTGTCTTACTCCTATTTTGATTTTAAAGTGATCTGGGTTTTCCCCATAGATTTAACCTTGCAATTTGTGTCTGTCAGTGTCTATTTTATGGTCGCAAGTGCTCTCAGACACAGACTTTGTTCTTTTAATATTTAGTAATTCACAGTCAACTCAGTCATAGCCTTTTTTTCAAAGCAACCAATGTGTACACTAAATTTTTGATACAAGTGCTGTGATGTCTTTGGATTAGCTTTAGGTTCAGGGTTAATTCTGGACACAGATGACTAGAACTCTGCCCGATATTCTCAAATTTTTGTTTTAACCTGTTTCTGTGTTCTATCAAGAAGATACTGGGTTATACTTTTATACGCAACTGATATTAGTAAGATTCTCCTGTAGTTATTAACGTTTGTTCTGTCTTTCTTCTTGTTTAATGGATGAATAAAGTTTTCCAATACTTTGGAATTTGTTCTGTTTATCAAATGCATTGCAGTATTTTAGTGATTCCTTTTATGTTGTTTTAGTTTGTTTATTTTAGGATTTCTTGTATGGCTCCATCTCCCCATGATACTTTACTGTTTTTTAATTTCTGTTTATAGGAGTAATACTAGCAGGTGTAGTTGTAACACACACACGTGAGCGTGATACGGCGGCCGGTCAGTACCATTGGGTCTTCATGACCTGTTTGGGCAGAGTTTAGTTTTTTCAATAAATAGGCAGACACATACACAGTTGATAATAATAAAATTGAGTGAGTAGACTAATATGTACTTACAATCAGTTTTTCTGTATGAAGGTGCCACATCTCTGAAGATGCTTCATGGTGCTCAGGCTTTCAGTATTGTGCACAGAGCACGAGTAATGAGTCCACCTGATGACTGGTATGCTTGAACGTTACATTTGATTGTTGGGGCTAGGTGACTGCAGTGTCACAGAAATTGGAAGTATTTTGGAGTGACAATGCTACAGGCTGTACCCTTATCTCCAGGTCAGTTACCTTGGATACTCACCTTGGATTCTAGCATCACCGCTGATGTCATTAGAAATCTCACAATCATGCAGGCTGCGTCAGTATCTTCAAGCCTGCCATCTTGGGTCTGGCGCATGGCCGTCTTGATGTCTAAACTTAGAACATATCAAATCTGACTAACAAGCAGACTGTGCACACTAATGAATGTTTGCAAGCTACAAATAACTCTCAAAACCATAAGTGTCATCATATTCCTAAAGGAGTATATTTCCACATTACTGCAGTCCTGATTAGGTGTGACTAAGAGATAGTCACCATGTACATAAGTTTATGTTTCGAACTGTCAGTGGTAACTGTGAAAACTCACACTATGGGATAAAGATTTGCATTTATATGTCTGTGCCATCAGGATGTTACATTCCTGGACATCGTAAACTTCCAAAAATTACCGCATACATTGTCCTGTCACAGTAAAAATTGTGACAAATTACAGTATTCACCACTATGTTATAGTAAAATTGCGACAAAATACATCATATTACAGCAAAATTTATAGAAAATTACATTTACCAGATGAAGTTTACCCATGAACTACGTATTCAGATGTAACACTAGATAGAGTATCTCTGTACACCTCTACTAGATATATGATGATTGCCCTCTATTTGCCCATGTTCAGAGTCTGTTAGATCTAATATAAAGGTACCAGATGGACTGACAGCTTCATGAACACGACTGTGCCTACTAGGTAATCAGAAATTACACAGCACACAGCAGAGAAGAGATATTATTCACTTTATTCTTGGAACTTTCAGCTTCCTGGTTGTGGGGATGTTTAGTGTGTGACAAAAACGGTGAGACTCGTAGCCATTATCAGAAATTTAAAGTTAGCATTTTTCATTATATGAATAAAACGTTTTCGGTTTTCCAGCCGCGTCAATTCGAATAAAATCAGATTGATCCAACGTGGACCACGCGCGTAAGTCGACCCGGGCAGCTAGCGGATCTATTGCCAGTGGCAGCACCGGTGACGTCAGGTGGCGCCAGGGGCAGGCACCACGTTTGAAACTGCCGCTCCCGCGTCGCGCATCTGTCTCTGCTTTCTTTCGATGTCCAACGCCCGTCTCCGTGCCCTGCTGAGTGTGTATCCCTGATCTCTGTTGAAATTATTGTTGTTTAAGCGAATCTCGGCCGCTTCCTTTATAACGGAGTCCCAATATGTAGACGCATGAGCCAACACTTTTATATTTTCGAACTGTATTTTATGTCCGTTTTCTAGGCAATGCTCCGGTGTGGCCGACTTGTCAAGCTCCCTTTGTTTTATATGGCGCTTGTGCTCAGTTCAACGCTCCGCAACCGTGCGAATTGTCTGTCCAATGTACATGCTGCCACATTCACAGGGTACACCATACACACCGAACACTCGAAGAGCAATGTCGTCTTTAACAGGGCGCAACATATATCGTATCTTGGGGGCGGGCCGGAACACTGGTCTTAGCCCATGTTTCTGCAGCAGACGTCCTAACTTACTGCTAGTTGCTCCACAGTATGGCAGGAATACAGTCCGTCTGGCCTCTTCTACTGACTCACCAGGTGTCTTTCGTCGGTGGCCCTTGAAAGCGTTTACGATGTCTCTTTTGCTGTATCCATTTTCCCCGAAAACACGTTTTAAGTTCTGCAATTTAGACTGTAGGTGGTCGTCGTCAGAGATAATCTTGGCTCTATGAACCAACGTGTTCAGGACAGCTTTCTTGTGTACAGGGTGGTGGAAACTATTGGCGTTCTAGTACCGATCAGTGTGTGCTGGTTTCCGGTACACTGAATGACCAAGCTGGCCTCCTGCCTTCCGCTCAACCAAAACATCCAAGAATGGTAGCTTGCCCTGCTTTCCATCTCGACAGTAAATTTAATGTTGGGATGGACACCATTCATATGATCGACGAGCTGCAGTAGCGCATCTTCACCATGAGGCCATATCAGGAAGGTGTCATCAACGTAGCGTAGAAAGCAAGATGGCCGTAATGTCACAGCTTGCAGAGCCTGTTCCTCAAAGTGCTCCATGAAGAAATTTGCGACTGCTGGAGACAGTGGTGATCCCATGGCTGTGCCGTCTGTCATCTCATAATATTCATCACAGTACAAAAAGTACGTTGTCGTTAGGACATGACGGAACAACTTAATGATTCCAGATGGAAAATGTTGGGCCAAAAGATCCAGTGTATCTTGTATTGGCACCCTCGTAAAAAGTGACGCATCGTCCAAGCTAGCCATTAGCTCGTTTGGGCCTATCTTCATTCTCTTGAGTGTCTCAACAAATTTCTGCGAGTTGACAACATGGTGTTCGCAATGTTCCAATTTTGGTGCTAATAATCCTGCGAGATGTTTAGCAAGTCTGTAGGTGGGCGAACTGATTGCACTAACAATGGGCCTCAGGGAAACACTTTCCTTGTGTATCTTTGGTAATCCATAAAGCCTTGAAGGTCTGGCGGCACGAGGCGTTAATTTCTTCATCACTTCATCTGGTAAGCCAGAATCCTTAACAACTTCCCTGTCTTTCTGACAATGGCCTGTGTGGGATCACGACTAAGCTTGCGGTACGTGGGGTCTTTTAATAAATGTAGCATCTTCAGGTGGTAGTCTGCAGAATTCAGAACCACGGTTGCATTCCCTTTGCCGGCTGGCAAGACAACCAAGTCTTCATTCTCACGTAATAACCGTAAGCAACGTCGTTCCTCCTGGCTAATATTAGATTTCGGTGGCTTAGCTTTCTCCAGGAAATGGCTGGTAGTTAGCCTGACGTCCTCAGCTGCATCGTGCGAAATATTCCTAATGCACTGCTCTATTCCACTAATTATATCCATTATTGGCAGACGTCGTGGAGCTGGAGAAAAGTTGAGGCCTTTACTCAGCGCTGATATAGAGCCGTCGTCCAGATCTTGGTTGGAAAGATTAACAACCGTTCTATGGACCTTATCAGGTTTCACAACAGTTCTTCCGTGATCCAGTCGGTCGAACTTGGCACATTGATTCGACGTTGCCTTGGATAAACTAGTTTGAAACGTGTGACATTCACAGTCCAGTGTAACATACTGTGTTGTATTAGTGAAATATACCTCGACTGAAGACTTATAATGTTTCAAATAGGATGGTTTTAGAATTCCTCAATCTAATTCTGTATGCTGCGTACAAAAGGACAGTAGTATTTGCAGGAGGATCTGCAGCGAATTGACGCATGGTGCAGGGAATGGCAATTGAACCTCAATGTAGACAAGTGTAATGTGCTGCGAATACATAGAAAGAAAGATCCCTTATCATTTAGCTACAATATAGCAGGTCAGCAACTGGAAGCTGTTAATTCCATAAATTATCTGGGAGTGCGCATTAGGAGTGATTTAAAATGGAATGATCATATAAAGTTGATCGTCGGTAAAGCAGATGCCAGACTTAGATTCATTGGAAGAATCCTAAGGAAATGCAATCCGAAAACAAAGGAAGTAGGTTACAGTACGCTTTTTCGCCATCTGCTTGAATACTGTTCAGCAGTGTGGGATCCGTACCAGATAAGGTTGATAGAAGAGATAGAGAAGATCCAACGGAGAGCAGCGCGCTTCGTTACAGGATCATTTAGTAATCGCGAAAGCGTTACAGAGATGATTGATAAACTCCAGTGGAAGACTCTGCAGGAGAGACTCTCAGTAGCTTGGTACGGGTTTTTGTTGAAGTTTCGAGAACATACCTTCACCGAGGAGTTAAGCACTATATTGCTCCCTCCTATGTGTATCTCGCAAAGAGACCATGAGGATAAAATCAGAGAGATTAGAGCCCACACAGAGGCATACAGACAATCCTTCTTTCCACGAACAATACGAGACTGGAATAGAAGGGAGAACCGATAGAGGTACTCAAGGTACCCTCCGCCACACACCGTCAGGTGGCTTGCGGAGTATGGATGTAGATGTAGAAGAGGACGTTCTACTGGGTATTAGAGGTGCCGGTGTGTACAGCAATCTGGAGCACCACCTCTGAAGGTCTTGCTGTATGGTGGTACAACATGCAATGTGTGATTTTCATGAGCAATAAAAAGGGCGGAAATAATGTTTATTTTGATCTCTATTCCAATTTTCCGTAGAGGTTCTGTAGAGGTTTTTTTGATGTGTATGTACTGCATTTCCGCTTTTGTCGTTTTGGATAGTTGTCTTCCTTCGTTTTGGCATCTCCATTCTGATGATCACACCCTTAATCCCAAATCCTTCTGCATGACTTTTCGTTGTTTAGCTGTGCATTTTCCGAAGGCTATGTGTAGTTCCATGGAATTGGTTTTTGACAAAGTACAGCTGTTATTGTAAAATAATGTACATTACAGGATGGATTCTATATATTGTGATAAATGTGATGTATCAGCAGTCAAACGCGTTTTACAGAATTATATACTTGCCATGTTATATACTTGCCAACAAACAGAAATCTGGTTCGCACATTTCGATTATGGCCACGAAAATCTTTGGCAAAACAGCCACATCTTTGGATTCTCAACTGCCTCGAAAGTCACACCAGTGTGGTGCTAAGTAAGGTTTGCCTGCAAGTGTCGTGCAGACTTGGAAGTCATTACCTTGTTAGTTCATACAGTGTTTATCATACATTTTCTACCCGTTATTTTTCACGAAAATGGACAGAAATGTGTTACATTTATTGACTCAATCTGTTGAGGCAGTAAAGTAAACATTGTGCTATATTTACATGATAGTAGATGTAGAAATTGTAGTCTTTGACGTCACATTTTTTCATTTTTCGTCTTTTCTTCCGAGAGCTTTCATTGCGAAAATATTAACCAGCCGTTATATCACTGAACTCCTTTTCGCATTTTACCATACTCATAGCTACTACACTTTCTTAGATAGCTATAAAGAGCTGTAGCATGTCAAAGTGTGTGAAGTGATGGATACATTTGCGTTGGTAATAACATGTGGTGTGTGTCCCTTGAGACCATGAATCGCATTGCTATTGGTATGAAAATTCCAGCACTTGGTCTATCCGAGTCATAGTGACACATGCTTCTGCTATTTGTTTAAGTGTGGACAGTGAGCGTCTGGCGTCTACCACTGATGGCATTTTTTAGTCTCGAGATACTGGATCCTACTAGGCTATCAAGCGCCACTCTCGTAAAATTTCGGTCTATTTCAGCAACTGTATAAGCACTATTTTTGATGATTATGATTCAGCACGTCACTTTCTGTAAACGTATTTAGCCCTCACATGTGGTTGATACATACCTGATGCATATTACTTAACACATTTTTCTGATGGAAATGGGAGTTGGTTTCTGATGAGACTTGTCTAGTTAATAGCTGACACTCCTCCCACACATTAATATTTTGGTGGTGAATTTTAAAACCTAGAACCTGAACCTTTCGGCTCCTGAGCAATTGCAGAAGTTCTTACCATAGCACAAATGAGTGTCTGTGATATTTTAATTACACTCCATGACACTTGACATAATACAGTATTTCTGTGCTTTTGTGTGGGCTGTTGCACAGCTGACAACCTTTTAAATGTAGGACAAGTTGGAATTTGCCGTCTTTTTTTCAATAGGAGCGAAAGTATATGTGTGATTCTTGCATTTTTAAATTTCCACACCATTTTAACTTAGGTCACATGAATTGAGATAAAAGAGAGATTTGTGGGTGGTTGTAGCATCATCACAAATAACATACTAGTGGTGGAAATCGGAACAACTGTGTGGCGTTTCTGACGTGAAGTGACACTACTATGATTAGTATCTTTGGCTTTGCCTTCTGTCTTCGTGCTCTTGCGCCATGCGCGACATCCATTTCTGTATTAGTTTTGTTCAGTACCAAAATAAATGTTCATTCTGACTCTAAAAGTGTGTTATTACAGTTCTGTGCCACGTATAACCCACAGTGGTGACCCCGACTTCAACGTCGTGCGTTCGGAAATTATTTTGTGTTTACCTTCTTCAGTAAGAGACTCCGTGTATAGCCCACATTGTCTTGAAAACAATGACTCTACCAGTGTCGTTTTGTGCAAGTGCGTCGCACCCTAGTAATTGTGCTTCTGTTTTTAATAGTGTCCCTAATGTACAGTTGGTTAAAAGTGAACAATTTTCTGGCCCCTGCCAAGCCAGCAGTCACTTGAGCATTGCCGCCACCGTCAAATGCTACTATGTAGCAGGGCCTGCCGCCCGATCAGTGCACACCGCTCACCAACAAAGCGAACGATAATCGTGTGGAGAACGTTGTGATTCACCTTTCAGTTAATCAGTCGCCTTCCAGCTGGTTCAATGTGCAGACTCAGCTCGAGAGCTGTACTCCGAAACCTCGTATGTGTGCGGTCGCACATTCTTACTTGCCTGACGTCATTGTGTCTCAGCGACACCGGTCGCCTCAGCTGCTCCGGTTGCTGCGACCATCACTACCTGTTCACATCAAGATCGCTTTCCGCCCACTCCCATAACGGCATCGGCCGTTTTTTCTGCACCGGTTTCAGGATCAGCCCCCCTTTGGCTGTTTCGCAACCATCTTCTGCCTGCTGTTATACCGGCACCGGCCCTTACGACCACGCTGCACCTGCCTCCGGGCTTGAAGCTGGGACACATTGTGCTGTCAGATGCGCCGGCCCATGCCTCTTGCTGCTTGCGGCCACCCCCCCCCCCCCCCTCCACGAACACCTTGGGCGGCATATCACCCAACACTACTGCGCTCCTGGCGTCGGGGGATCCCTCAACCACTGACACAGACCTGCGCCTACCTGTGCTACATCAGCAGATGGTACCCAACAGGTTTCCTAAGCTCCCTGTGTTGCAAAAGGACAACCCTAAGATTGGACCATCTACTGGATATCCATGGGATCTTGGGTGACAAAGCACGTTTTATCTGCATGGTGAGCCACCACCACGATCACCCTGACCTAATCAGTGATCTGCTGCTCTCACCGCCCGCCTCACCCAAGTATGTGATGGCAAAAACTTTGCTTATCCAAAGCCTTTCTCGCCTTCCAGCCAAGGCCTTCCATTTCATCCATGCTGAGCATCTTGACGACCACACGCCTTCGCAGCTTTGGCGACGCCTTTGTACATTGATTGATGACCAAGCCCTACCTGACGCTGTGCTGTGGACTCTGTGGATGATCAAACTACCGTCAGACCTGCAGCTTCACCTGCTATCATATATCACTGACCTTCTCAAGAGTAGCCTACGTATGGCCGAGTGGACCTAAGCAATCATTCATCACTGACACCGCCTGTCAAGGACGACATTGCCTTCGCCTTATGTTGGCACCCCTGCTTCGCTGGTTCCACATGCCATGGGATGAGGTCAGCATGCGAGCCTCAGCAGTTCGGCAACCTGCTAGGAGCTGCTAGCTGGTGGCCTACAGGAGGTACTACCTGCGCCCTCCCAATAGCAGCCGACCTCACCCGAGCAGCAGCCCGAGCGTTGTCGAGCTACATTGCAGCCAGCTGTGTCCCCTGCTCGCCCCACAACGCCTCGCCTCCAAACTTACCTGCTTTGCTGGTACCATGTAGCCTACAAGGACGCCACTTGCAACTGCCGCAAGCCTTGTGCATACCCAAATGACTTTGGTGGGCACGTTTAGACGCCACATCCCGCGTCTGCGACGTCTCTGACGCGAACTGACACTTCTTTGATCAGTGTCTTTGGCTTTGCGTTCTGTCATTGTGCTCCCGTGCCATGCTCAACATCCATTTCTGTATTCGCTCTGTTCAGTGCTGAAATAAATGTTCATTCTGACTCTAAAAGTGTGTTTTTACAGTTCTACACCACGTATAACCCACAACTGTCTTTGATTTTTTAACTTCCCACATTTTTTTACTTAGGACGAGTGGGCTCTTAGGTTCAAAACTTAAGACCTGTTGCCAGTGGTACACAGGGAGATAGAGGCAGCGCAGGAGGCAGTGCAGAGGAAAAAAGCAGCTGTGCTAATTCTGCCATCTTGGATTTTTATTTTCCCATCATTTTCGACTTAGGATACATAAGCTGTCCAATTCTAACTTTGAACTCAGTGGCTGCTGTCTTTGGTTATGTGGAGCCAGCCAATGCCTCCACAGTGGTGTAATGGCTGCTGGTGCATCTACAGCAGCAAAAGGGCAGTGGTGCAAAGGTGGAAGTGGTATGATGACAGCAGTGTGCAAATGATCCTCCCACATTTTTGTTATCTTGGATATTTACAAGTGATCCATTTCTGTCAGTTTGGTTTCTAATGAGAAAGGGTAAGAGGAAAACGCAAGCAATCTGACAACCATGCAGGCTGTCCTGGTACCTTCAGGTCTGCCATCTTGGATTGTGATGTCATAGAGGCTATCCTAAGGTCAGCCATCTTGAATGTTTTACATAGAATAACTAAACCGGGTAATCTTGAATTTTTTAATTTTCCACATTCTTACACTTAACATAATTGTAGTATTTTGAACTTCCAACAATCTTTTTATTTTCCCACCATTTAATACATAGTGCAGTTGGCTTGTGACATCAAGAAGTAAACGGATGGAGAAATGTAACAACAATAAATGACTCATCAATGACGTCATAGGGGGAAGAGAAGGGCCAAATCTGACAGCAATACATATTGTTCCAGAAGCTGTTCAGTCCCCTACATGTGTCTTACTCGATTCCCCTAAGTACTGTGTGGGAATCTGTTGCGTATGAAAACGGAGGGTTCCTTTTTGTACCATGTGCATAACTTCATATTTTGTATAATTAAGTTAAACATTGTAATATTTATCTTAAATCATACTTTTATGCTTATGTTGGTTTTTTTGCAATAAATTTTAAAACGTACACTGCAGTTCATAAAAGTATTGGACTGTATTAAGAGGTTAGAAAATATGAATCTGACTGGGTTTTGTTGAATGAAGAAGTGCAATACCCCCACAGGTTGGTTTTTCTGTCATATTGGCCATGGTTGACAACACAGTTTCTTTCTGACTTGTTATAAACATACGTGCACTGCACTGTCTAGTATTTTCTTTCACACTTTCGACAGTGTCGACAGTTCCAATAATATTTCCCTTCACAATTTTGACAGTACTTTCAATAGATGTCAGCAAAATGCTAGAAAACAGTCGACAGTAGCCTGTTTCTAAGGAAAGAACCTGAGGGAAAATCTGCCATGAAATCCTGAATGCTTTTGTCTGAGGAAGCTGTGGTTTTAATGATAAAGATGGAACAGGAAGTAAGTAGTCACAAAATTTCAGAGTATTTGAGCTTTTTGTTACCTGAACTGCCCTTTTGCGGCATTATACAAGACTGTCCAGGCTCCACTTTACACTGAAGAGAGATTCCATTGTCCCTTGATAACTAGTAATTTATTAACCACGATATTTCACCAACCTGCTCCATTTCGTTTAACTATTTGATTGAGATTTATTTATTTCAGCCATTATAATTAATTTAAAATGTTACTTTTTGGGAAAATATTTATTCTGAATGTTCGCATCTGAGAGTGTTGCAATAAATTGTTTTCAACATTCACAGTTTTGGTATCTCCCCTATATCACCTATTATCAAAATTATGTTAATTTTTGGATAGTAAAATTATTCTTTTGCAGTAGTAGTATTTATCATTTCTAAACAATAATTTAAACGTTAAACACGTTACTTTCATATGCTAAAATGATACATATTTAATTGCCAATAAACAATTTTTGTTACTGTGTTTGTTTGATTACTGCCACAAATGTCGTTTTTTATACAATGCTCCAGGCTTTTTTCAGGGAGTAGGATGGCTCAGTGGTGTACAGCCTTTTGGAATAGCTTAGCTGCATCTAGGTAGCTACATTATTATGTCTTTCAATGACTATTGATATGCTTAAGAAGGAAGTCTAAAGGAAACCCTAAAACCTTTCCCTGATCTTGACAAGCAAAATCTCTATATCCTATACTGCTCTGAGACATTATATCTTCATTACACAAAAAACAGGTTCAAATTACTCTGCCCAAACTAACACACAATCACCATATTATTGACCTCTTAACTATACGATGGACTAGCAAACTAATACCCTGGTTATATTATTTTATTATATGGACTTAAGGTGACACTGTAATTCTGTCAGGAACAGCTAAGGACTTGGAAGAGAAGTTGAATGAAATGGATTGTGTCTGGAAAGGAGGAGATCAGATGTTTCGAGTGTAATCGAAATAAATCAGTTGATGGCAAGGAGATTAGATTAGAAAATGAGATACTTAAAGTAGTAGATTATTTTTTTCTGTTTTGGTAGCAAAATAACTGATGATGGCCAAAATAGAGAGGATATAAAATGTAGACTGACAACTGCAGAAGATAAGTTTGTTGATATCAAATATAGACTTAGGTGTTAGGAAATCTTTTCTGAAGGTGTTTGTTTCGAGTGTAGCCATGTAGGAAAGTGAAATATGGACAACAAACAGTTTAGAAAAGGAAAGAATAGAATAGAACTTTGGTAATGTGGTGTTACAGAAGAATGCTGAAGATTAGAGGGTAGATCATATAACTAATGAGGAAGTACTCAACAGGACCGGGGAAAAAAAGAAATATGTTGCACAACCTGACTAAAAGAAGGGATCAGTTGATAGGACACATTATGAGAGGTCAAGGAATCACCAATTTAGTACTGGAGGGAAGTGTGGAGAGTAAAAATCGTAGAGGGAGACCAGAAATGAATATAGTAAGCAGAATAAGAGGGATGTAGGTTGCAGCAGTTATTCGGAGATGATGAGGCTTGTGCAGGATAGAGTAGCATGGAGAGCTGCATCAAACCAGTCTCTGGACTGAAGATCACAACAACAACATTGAGTTAAGGACTGTAGGATGGTGTTAAATTATCATCAACAGGGTACGTTTGCATCTGAACATATTTCACTGAAAAAAGGTGAAGAATTATCTATCACTTCAAAAATTATATGTTTTACTCCATTTCGACCTATTAGGTGCTTATATAAACAATGTAACACAGAATTGGAACGCTATACTGAAAGAAGCTCTCTACCATAAAGGAAAAAGCATAAACACTTACTGTGATCAGTTCCAGTGTTGTTTTCTTCTGTTTATTGTTATTTCAACCCCTTACCCTATATAGGCAGGGTGGGGGGATGGGATGTTGTGCTGTCAGCTGATACAAGTCGCTGCTCTTCAGCAATATAAGAGTAAAAATTAAAAAAAAAATGTTATAAAATTGGACATGGAAGCTGACAAAAATGATCGTCTGACACAATAAAAGAACAAATCGTCAGTTGCCTAAATGCAAACATGAAAGGCAGATTTACTGAGTAGCCAGCCAGTGTGGCTGAGCGGTTCGAGGCGCTTCAGCCTGGAACCGCGTGACCGCTACGGTCGCAGGTTCGAATCCTGCCTCGGGCATGGATGTATGTGACGTCCTTAGTTTAGTGAGGTTTAAGTAGTTCTAAGTCTAGGGGACTGATGACCTCAGATGTTAAGTCCCATAGTGTTCAGAGCCATTTGGGCCATTTATTGAGTAATTAAAACGCTAGCACAGATGAAATGGCAAAGGAAAGTTTCACAAAATATAAAAGACACATGCAAAGTTGTATAAGTTAAAAGGTAAAAAGCAGATGTGTTGACCGATTCAGGTAGAAACATAGCTAACTGAAGCGATGAGTTAATGAAGACTGTGAGGGATATGTGTATCATGGGAACCTTAGCTGTCGGGGTAGTCTGTAAGAAGGTGTTTGTACAGGCAAATGTTTGAAAGAGGGGTTTGGGAGATTGAAGAGGGCTGATGTTCCAGGCCAAGCCTTAATATGTGGGTGGAGAAGAGTGGAGAGGAAGGAAGTCTTGAGCAGGGAAAGAGGGATGAATTCTTTTAGATCTGGTGAGACAGGTATATCTCAGGGCAGATTTCATGGTCGGGCAGAGGACAGCAATGACAGTTTCACTGGGACAGAATGTGAAGAATGTGGAGGTGCAGTGTCGGGGGAATGTGGTGGTAGAAACGTGGCAGTATAGGAGACTCAGAGGTGGTCCAAGATGGAAGAATAGGCTGCAGAATTTTATAAGTTGGTGGAGGATTTAGGTAGAGGAGGGCAAGGGATCTGAAAGACTAGGTGGAGTGCTTGGCATATGAGGATATGGAGGGTGTGATAAAAGGAGGGAGGAGCTGAAGTCTAAGCCACATTTTCATTGCAGAGGATGGGTCAGACCAGGGATTTATAGATGTGAAGGATCTTGGAAGGGTGCTATCCCCTCATTCGCCCAGTTAATAGTTTTAGTGTTTTTAGTCTATTTTGGGCTTTCTGTTGAATGGTTAGAGGATGGGGTTTCCATGTTAGTCGTTGATCAAATATTAGTCCAAGGTATTTTAGTGTGTCAGTTAGCTGGACAAGATGGGTGTAAATGCTGAGGTTAAAGTTGTGGGGGCAGAAGATGTGGGTGGTTCATCATATAAGTATTAGCTAAGTTTTAATAAGCTCAATTTTGAGAAGCCACAGTTTGCGCCAGGATGTGATCTGATTGAGATGGAGCTGGAGGGATCTTTGGGGTTTCTGGAGGGAAGGATAAAGGGTGAGACAGGCAATATCATCAGCACACTGAAGGAGATGAACAAGAGAAGATGGCCTGGCATGTCGGCAGTCTAAAGGGAAATCCAGGAGAGGAAAGAGGATGGATACTTAGGGGAATGCCTGCAGTGGGATGGAAGGTTCAGGAGTTGGTGTTGTTGATGCTGACACAAGATGGGCAGTTAGAGAGAAAGAATGCAATAAGGTTGTAACCTCCCAACAGTATAAAAATATAATTATATAATTCACATTCAGTGTAACTACCCAACAGATAAATTCCGTAACCTACCAATAATGAAAATGTGACTAACCTCCTAATTAAACTGTGGCTCACCTATAACTTTTCAATAATTGACTGTGAATTTAAACTGGTAAATTTTGGACGTCAGCAATGCTGCGTCATGGCCCTGAAAGATCATACTGAATAAATTAAAAATTCTTACCTCAATAAGATCACCAGATAACGCATATATATCTGCTCCTATAACAAATTTTTCTGGCAGTGCAATGCTGGCTGACAGATTTGTCATGTATAAAAGGAAAAAACTGATTTTTCTTTACAACAATCGGGATGTCCGTCGATTGGAGAAATTAGTAAATTCTTTAAATTGAGATGAATGATTGTCAGAGTTACTTTTTATAAGAAAGATTATTATTAAGAGATTTCTTTATAAAAGCATTTACATGGGACTTGATATAACAATACTACATATGCACGAGGCTGCTTTTACCTTATACTACAATGCTCAGGCTCCGCCATCGCTCCCCACGACCGGCCCAGCCAACTCGATACACGCGACTGCTAGCAACTACTTACTCCAACTGACACAAAGTTCCTACTGCTGACAACACTGCTCTCTGGTCTGAGATTCTCTTATAGCTTACACATCGCAGGTACCGAATGAGCAATCCATCGAAATCACATCTGCTCGAGTGCGCTAGCAACAAATTCTTTAATCATGGACCTCTTACAAGGTGGACATAATTTATGGGATTCGGATGGGTCAGCAGCTTACAGATGTGGCTGGAATGCCACATATCATCATATGCTTTTTCGAGATCAAGGGAGACAAAAATGGTGGAGTTGCGGTTGTTGATTTGGTGTGACAGGAGATGAGTAATGCATAGGAGTCGGTCGTTGCAGGAGAAATTGGAACAGAAGTCACACTAACGAAGAGGAAAGGGTAGGTATCGTAGTGTTTATGGTATTGCTGGGATAGGCTGTACTCAAATACCTCACTAAACACTGAGGTGAGGCTGATGAATGGAAGGAGGAAGTGTCAGTGGCACGTTTATTAAGTTTGAGGAAGAGGAGGATTCGAGAGGATTTCCACAGCTCACGACAGAAACTCGTGTGTTGGAATAAATTGTAAAGGATGGCCAGGAATTCCAGGAAACAGAGAGGGCGTTCTTTCAGGTGTCTGTAGGTTATACAGTCATGGCTAGGAGTAGTGTTGCATTTGTTATGGAGTGTCTGTTGAATTTCCAGAGATTTTTTGTAGTGCTTAAGACGTAAGCATGACACCAGGTATTATAACAAGCACCGTGCTGGGATCATAAAAATGACATATAGTGTAGACAAAAATACAATACCTTCAACAAATTATCAATATACCGTAAAAATACAATAGCTGGAAGCAGTTTTGAAGCAAAATTCATTGATTTATGTACAAATTTCATTGATTTCGGTCCAGTATTCATTAAATTCAGTTTATGAAGGGTGCCATTACTCTCACCAGGAGTGCTGGCAACGGAATGGACCTTGCTCTGTCGTGGTGGCACTATGTTCAACGTCTCTTCACTAGATGGTGATGTGAGTAGTGGAACAAGGGGGGCGTCACCCCACTCTCCATTGTTGCCAAATTTATTCAAGATGGCGGGGATGACGTCATCCAAGATGGCGGCATGTAGACTTGGCAACAGAGCATGACGTCATCCAAGATGGCGGCTTTTGGAGGGAGAATAGTCCAATTGTGCTATGTCCACTAACCTAACCTCCAGAAAAAATGGCGGGAAGTTTGAATTTTGACGGGAAAATAGTCCAATTGTGCTATGTCCACTAACCCAACCCTCCAGAAGGAAAAATGGCGGGAAGTTTGAATTCCAACACGATAATTCATGCAAAAACCGTACTTATCTTTATTATTATTGATTACCATTTATTAACATTCATTATCATTCATTATTATTTATTATTATTTATGTCATGCAAATGTGTATGCAATCCAACTGTGTTAGTTCATACCCTTGCCACCAGAGAGCGCCACTGTGATGTCATTAAAGATGGTTGATTTTGGTGGGAAGAAAGCCAATTGCGCTACCATTACTGTTCTCCTGCACATTCAGTCTTTGCTGAGCTGTCGTTGCCATGTGTTCGATCATAGAGATGGATGTGGGTGATAGAGCAGCCTTCAATAACTGCATTTCATGTAGACATTTGAGGGACAACTGTAGCCACAGTTCACTACATGAGGTGTGGAAGCGTATGATAATGGAGGAGTGTCGGAGCAATAAGTACAAGAATTCTGTTCAGCAGATTTCGGCAATGCAGAGGGATGGTGCCAGGATGCATCCCGTAACCAGCATATGCTCGTGTGCATGCACAAACTGCAGGCTTATTTACCATCAAACATTCACTCTTCCATAACGCAAGAGACGTTCAGTTGACGCCAATTCGCTTCAGCGTAAGCATATTCTTATACAACGTATATACCATTGAAGCCCATGCTGCAGAATGCGTTCAATCGATGAGTTATTGGTGTTCGACCGCGATGAGTTTAACAGCAGTGTAGTTTGCAAGCATACAGCCGAGGACTGCCCCCATAACCTCCTACATGCTGAATGGAAACGTGCATTAATCCCGGAACATATGAATAAGAACAAGAACACAGTCCTCCAAATAAATTCCCTCCAACGAAATGCTTTAAAAATGCACTACCCATCTCATGGAAACATCTGCTACTGTTGGAACTGTCTACCTTTTCTAAAGCCCACATATAAGCTCCCAGCTCACAAGAGACGACTGCCTCCGATCCAGTAGAGCGACGAACTGATCTAGTTCACGAGTTCTCCGCTAGAGGGCACTTCGATAGGTCACGTGTTCTCCTTATTCAACCAATAGCAGCACAGCATCATGATGACGTAGTTGGCTTCTATATAAGGAGGACTCAGCAGCTCCTCCATCTCTGTTTCAGTCGGTCAAGATGAAGTGTCAGTCACCACCACAGCAGAATAGGAGGAGGAGCAAGCAGCAACAGAAAAGTAAGTCCTCAAATTATTATTATTATTATTATTATTGCTATTATTATTATTTCTCTACCAACTTCACATCATTTCTTATGTATATTCGTCTTAGTCCTCCAGCAGCTCCGCCCGTGATGCCAGCATAAGCAGGTCCCAGCGTGTCCCGGTCCACGCACGTGAAGGCATCGGACTCGTCCACGCAGGATCCTGTAGCTCAGCTTCTCAGCATGCTGGAGCAGGATAGCCATGTGTTAATGTTGGTGCCAGAGGCTGTGCTTGACGGGGCTTCACAGTACTGGGCTCCTTCGTACACGCTGTCCACTGATCATAATCTCACAAGGGACATCCCGCCATCAGTGCAAGAACAGCAGGCTAACAGCGCTGGTGTGGATGTCGTGGATGAGAAAATACCGACCGCCGCTTCACCTCATTCTTTACTATTCACCTCAAGCTATGTGTTAACATTTAGTGGTTCAAAACGTATCCATGTAGGACTTGAAGTTTCACAATACGGTAGCCTCTCAACTGTGTTAGTGCTGGAAAATGTGCTCAAAAATATTAAAGTGAAATTTTCTGACTACGAGTGGGATGAACTGTGTCATTTGAAAACACAAATCAAGAATCATATGACTACCGAATATTATCCATCCCACTCCTACCAGGGCATGTACTGTGGCAGTCTAACTGTGAGTATTCTATCAATGTATGATGATGCTACACTAAAAATTAAAAGTGCTGATGGTTTTAGTATTTTCATGCATCACCCCACTGTTGATAACTTGTTCAATTTAGACATGGCTCTAACTAGTACGATAGAGAGAGTAAATAGACGGTGCCCATATGTTCAGGCAGTGTACACTGACATCATTAAGTGGCTTCACACATGTAGCATTCACATAGATGATATAGAACATTGTTTTAGTATGTGCTATTCCTCGAATAAGTGTTTAAAATGTCGAACTTAAATTTACTGATGGAATACCAGACTATCGTAATTCACCCATAACATTACGAGATATACATGCTGAATTTCAAGCATACAAGAAGCAGCTATTTTCCAAATACTGTACGTCTGCTGCACCGCTTAAAAAAGAATGTACTGATTTTTTCTCATGCTGATCATATTTGTAAATATTTTAATAAATAAATATATCATTTTATAATATTAAATTTGTCATTGCGCGTTTTTATTTGTCAACACAAAATGTCACCTACGTTAATCTATATGAATGCCTTCCCTTTAAATATACCATTGTGTATATACTATTGTGTAGCCGCTGTAGCTCAGTTGGTAAGGTGACTGCGCTATAGTGACTACACACAAACACATATTTTTAATCATATAAAAGCGTATTCCACATCTTGACCTACCACAGTAGGTATCATGGCGGGCTGGGTGAAACACCCTCGCCTCAAGGGCTTTGTTGTAGGTGACTGGTCCTGTGATGATGACCAAGACCAGAAGACCAACAAGAATGGACCACTCATTCCCGACAGCATACGAGCTATAATTGTAGGTCCATCCAGCTGTGGTAAGGCAAATGTCCTCATGGCTCTGTTAACGCACATAGACGGAGTCCGCTTCGAGCACCTTTTCGTCTTCTCCATAACACTCTTTCAACCCAAGTACCATTTACTGAAGAAAATATTAGATAGAGTAGACGGTATAACGTACAGAGCCTTCAGTGAAAGCGACGACGTCCCCTCACATGAAGAGGTAAAGCCTAACACTGCCTTCATATTTGACGATGTCGCAGTTGAAAAGCAAGATCAAATCCGTAAATATTTTTGCCTTGGCCGTCATATGGGTGTTGATGTATTTTATCTGAGTCAAACGTATTCCAGGATCCCAAGACAGCTGGTGAGGGACAACGCAAATCTCATTATAGCATTCAAACAAGACAACCTCAATTTAAAGCACATTTACCATGCTCACGTAGGGATCGACATGTCGTACAATGAATTTGTAAAGATATGTGCTGATTGCTGGAACCACTCACAATACGGCTTTCTCGTTATTGATAAAGCCCGTAAACTAAAAGACGGTAGGTATAGCCGGAACTTCCAAGACTTTCTCCATATATAAACGTACGAAAATACCTTACCCCATCAGTTAACACTTCACCATGGACAAATTCGCACGCATGGCGGACGCTCAGTCTGAGAGATTAGGTGTGCAGAGACAGAGTGCCCGAATGTACACCGATATCAAATTTAAAAATCTTGAGTCCAGACTAATTAAAGTTGCAAGGGAATTGAAGGACACCCAGAAACTTCTTGTCATTAACCAAAACCGGATAGAGAACAGAATTAGTGCAATTGAGGGCGTGATAGAAGCCGAGGCCGTTGTTATTGAAGAAGGTGGTGTAGGAAAAAAGGAGAAGAAGAAGTACAACAAAGCATATATAAAACCACGTGATATTCAGAGCTCTGATTAGTATCCTTCGAGATGTCGACAAAGCATAAAGTCATTCAGGCGCGCAAAGCAGTTCGAGAGAACTTACGTTTGCTGAAGTTGGGGCATATAGATCGCGAGCAAACACTAAATGAAACTTTTAAACCTGTTACCGAATCTATCACCAAGATAGCTTTGCATAATAACGACCCAATCGCAGAATTCACTAACCAGTATCCGACCGTAATGATAGAACATTTGGTGTCAGCAGGGTGAGACCGTACATGCTGGGCTCTCAAACTATAACTTTATCCGTTAGCACAATACGCATCGGGGATACAGAGTTTAAAAGAACTCCTGGCTTAATGAACCTAATCTTCCTAAGGCCATCAAAAAACTTAAAATACTCAACCGATGACCGCAAAGTCTATCGGGAAATAATTAATTTGACTGACCTTTACAAAAATCCCGACGGAACACTAAAAAGTCTGGAAACTCTAAATACACTACCACTATACAACCTTTACTCAATGAGCAAACTAAAAGTGTCGGTGCGGGTGTTGACTTCCAGCATAAAGGAGTGAGCAATCAAGTCCCGCAGTATATACTGTATATTACGAAGACCCAGATGAACTAATAGACAGACTTCGACTGTTGATGGCTTCGGCTGCTGCGGGCAATACAGCTCATTCAAATGAGGTTGTATCCATAATCTCAGAGCTTCGAGAGAGACGTATCATCGAATAAGTATGGAAACCGTGGTTCGAGAACTGCACAAGCCAGCACGCAAAACATACCCTCGTAGACATGTCATGATTAAAGGGCTGGATGACCTCTGGCAACCTGATCTTGTAGATATGAATCGATATTCACATCATAATAATGGATTGAAATACATTTTAATGGTTATTGATACATACTCTAAATTCGCCTGGGCATTACCTGTGAAAACGAAAACCGGTAGAGATATTGCTGTGGTGCTTGAGTGTCTGTTGCAGACAGGAACGAATCGATGCCCGACCAATCTTCAAACCGATCACGGTGGGGAGTTTTACAATGACCATTTCAAGACTGTGATGGCGCGGTATGGCATACACCACTACTCCACGTTTACCCACCTTAAAGCTAGTATCGTCGAGCGGTTGAACAGAACAAAGCTCAGATGTGGATGCAGTTTAATCTTCGCGGTTCGTACAAGTGGGTAGATATCCTCTCACAGATAATTGCAAGATATAATCGAACCAAACATAGTACAATAAAAATGAGACCGATCGATGTACGTGATAATTCACTCATGGACACAGTATATTTCGGGATTAAAATGCTCGACCCTCGTAAACAGGGGTTCAATATAGGTGACTTAGTACGTATTTCAAAACACAAGACAGTGTTCGAGAAATAGTACTTACCAAGTTGGTCGGCTGAGATATTCACAGTGTCCAAAGTGCAGCGAACCAACCCTAGGACATATATCTTAAAGGACAGCAAGGGCGAAGAAATTGCAGAATGCTTTTACACGGAGGAATTGCAGAAGAGTTCTGAACCAGATGTATTTCTCATCGAGCGCGTGATAAGACGTCGTGGGAATAGAGCACTGGTTAAATGGCTAGGATTTCCATCATCAGAAAACAGTTGGATCGAAGCGGACATGTTAGTATATAACGGGGAGAGTAGACCTCTATCTCCTCAGTAGCGTACCATGCACGATAGGAGGCACATCATAATAAGAGGTGGAGGTGGTGTTCTCGACAAGTTGCCTGTTGAATTGCACATTCCCGGATATAACTTCTGTGGGCCTGGAACAAAGCTTCATAAGCGCCTGGCACGAGGCGATAAAGGTATTAACCTACTAGACGAAGCCTGCCTTGAGCACGACCTCGCATACACAGCAAATAAGGATCTCCCAGCACGCCACGTCGCCGACCGGATATTAGCAGATAAAGCCAAGCAAATAAGGCGAAGAAAAGATCTCGGAATAGGTCAACGCATTGCTGCATTCGTGGATGATAAAACCATGTGTGGGAAAATTAAGTTGGGCTTGGGTGTGATGAATTTCAAACGAATTATGAAAACAACTTTGCGAGCGAAGAACAGGAAGAAGAACAACAAACCCAGTTGTTTGAAAAACTGTATTCTCACCTCTATGTCTGCAGCTAAACGTGTGTTCAATGGTGAGAACAAGAAGAAAAACACGACTTCAATTAAACCACCTAGGGTCCTACCGCTACCAAAGACTTCGGGCGGAATTATCCCGTTCCTCGTTCCAGCCCTTGCAGCACAGTCCGCTATAGGTTCACTCACAGGCGGTGCCGCAGATGTAGCCAAAACGGTCAAAAACGCACAGAATGCACAAGCCCAACTAGAGGAAGCCAGAAGACATAATCCCGCTATGGAGGCAGCAGCTATCGGAAAAGGTCTCTACTTGAAACCATACAGGAAAGGACTAGGTCTCTTCATAAATAAAAAAAAAGTCCGTTATTTATCCTACCGGACCGAGCCCTCACGAATAAATATCTAGTTAAAATTATTAAACAAAAACTTCACATTCGTGGATTCCGCGGCGTCTTTATGCGGAATACATTACCGAAGACCATGTGGTGGACTAATGAGTGCGGAATTGTAAATTTAGATGTTGCTGGGGGTCCAGGGACCCATTGGGTTGCGTATGTTAAGAAAAGTCCAAATACAGTTCAGTATTTCAATTCATTCAGCGATTTACAGCCGCCTGAAGAATTACAACGCTACTTCACCAGCAAAAGACGCGTCTTCTACAATGTCCGGCGATATCAGGACTTTAACACATATCTCTGTGGTCATCTCTGCACTATGTTCCTCATCACAGCGACGGCGAACCCCCTCTAGAATGCGTCATCGTCAGATCATGTGCGCGATATATAAAAGAGCTGTCATTGAACACATGACCATCATTTGATGTTTAGATGCAATGTAGTATACTCTGACTTTAAAAGAGCGAGGATCAGTGTTACACGCAAATTGCTTTCCGCCGATTGATTTAAGTGCAGGGGACTGGAGTATTGCACTGATTGGTCTAGAGACGTATAACAGCATTCCAAATATTACACAGAGCAACAATAAACTACATCTTGAAATTGACGGCCGGAAGGAGATTCTACAAATACAACCTGGTGCCTATGATATTGATGATTTAAACGAACTCTTAAAACAGTCAGAAAAAGGTATTGAACTACGGGCATACATTAATACCCTTAAATCTGAAATACGGACAGAGAGTGCTACGATCGACTTTACGCAGAGACATTCAATTGGTTCACTGCTAGGTTTTGCGAAGGATCGTGTTTTGGTGAAGGACGGAAGTAAATTTTACGCATCAGATCATGCTGTAGATATACTTCCAGTGAGTACAATCCACGTTGAGTGTAATATTACCACAAACTCATACCCGAACGATAAATTGATTCATTCAATTTACGGATTCTTTCCTACAGTCGGCACAGGGTATAAAATAGTTCAAGCCCCCGCAAACGCTATATATCTCCCGGTGACTGTTCAGACACTGAACTACCTTGAACTGCGTATTGTGGATCAGAATAATCAGCTTGTTAACTTTAGAGAAGAAGACATCATTGTACGCTTGCGTCTAAGGCGAGATGGGAATAAGGTATAAAGCTAGCACTCGCGGTTCTAGGCGCGCAGTCCGGAACCGTGCGACTGCTACGGTCGCAGGTTCGAATCCTGCCTCGGGCATGGATGTGTGTGATGTCCTTAGGTTAGTTAGGTTTAAGTAGTTCTAAGTTCTAGGGGACTGATGACCACAGATGTTAAGTCCCATAGTACTCAGAGTCATTTGAACCATTTATAAAGCTAGCACACCAGACACACAGCCCATTAGTGCAACGCAGAAGGGCAAGGTGATAACACGCCTTAATTACGAATTCATTTCAGCAGGTTTAAAGCCGCAGAATGACGTCGCTCAACGTAACAGTCAGTAGAGTATGATGACCGAATTATTCGTCATGAATACCAATCACACAAACCCTACGCTTCAAGCACATTTAACAAATATGATGAAATTAGGATTGCTATCCAGCAGCAGGACACGGTAACACTGCCTAGCAAGAGCTTCCTCTATCTGGACTACACATTTAAGAAAGCTGACGGGGCTGCCGTAGCGCTCTCGAAGCTCACTCGAAATGCCATAGCATTCCTGTTTCAAGAGATACACTATGAACTCAACGGAATTGAAATAGACCGAACTAGAAATGTTGGCATTACATCAGCCCTTAAGACGTACGTTTCAGCCTCACCCTCTGATTCAAACAGTTGGGAAAATGCTGGGTGGTTCATAGATGCAGCGGATGGGGAGGGTGGACAGGGTGGACAGTTGGGAAAATGCTGGGTGGTTCATAGATGCAGCGGATGGGGAGGGTGGACAAAGCCGATTTACCGCGTGCGTGCCACTAAAAATGCTTATGGGTTATTTTGAGGATATGCAACGCTAAACAGGACCTTATTTTGGTGAGAAGTGCAAGTGACGCGAATTCATTCTCTCAGAGAGAGAATGTTCAAATCAAGATTAATAGCATATAATGGAAAATGCCTCACATCACCGTTGCCGACGAGGAGCGCTTGAAGCTCTTAAAAATTCCGAATGCTGGCACCTGCCTACCACTGACTTTCTGATCATGGAAGCTTTTTGAATACCCAGTCCTACCTACAGCGTCCACACATACTTGGGCTATTAAAACATCAGTGCAGTTGGAAGCACCTCGATTCATCATACTAGCATTTCAAACTCAAAGGCTTCCTAATGTATCAAAGAACTCAACTGAATTTGACCACTGCAAGTTAACTAACGCTAGAGTCTACTTGAATTCAGAATACTACCCATATGAGAATCTACATCTACAGTGGGACAGCAATGTATACAGTCTGGCATTTGACATGTATGTGAGATTCCGAGCATCTTACTACGAAGATGTTGAAAATGAAGGATGCCTACTCAGCCCACAGAGTTTCAAGAAGCTAGCGCCAATAATCGTATTGACTGTTCAAAACAGAATGAGATAATTAAATCAGGACCTATAGATGTACAGATTGAATTTGAATCTTCATCAAACTTCCCTGATCAGACTTCGGCATATGCTCTCGTTTTGCATGATCGTCTTGTTAACTACTGTCCGCTCACTGGTGTAGTGCAACGAGTTGTATAAATTAATACGCACTCTGCTAGCTCTAGCGTAGATCACGATGTTATCTGAAGGTGTGAGGATCGTAGCTGACGTTCAAGGATTTTACTATGATGAGTGCAGGCGTTTCATAATTAAAGACTGTGCATTAATAGCATTCACGCAAAGTGATGGAGTAATAGGAACATTTGTATCAAGAGTTGAATCGCCGAAACCATTTAAAGACCTCATGTGCAATAAGACAGTCAGAAGCGCGATGTGCCTAACAAGATTCTATCATGGGATTAAGTGGGACGCCCCTGGCATCTCTTATAAACATTTGCTGGAATTGCTGAGAGTATTTGATCACAAGGAGACAGTAATCTACGTTAAAGGCGATGAGAAGAGTAGTGTCGAATCTTCAAATATGCAGCTATCCAGAACCTGGAATACCACAATTGTCCACCTATCCATCAACTTAGACAGCGAACGTGTGAAGAAGAAAAAAATAGTTTTGTGTCAGCATCTGAAAATGTAAAATTGCTTTTAAAATGGCTCACAAATAAATAAATAATTTTTTTCTCCATAAGAATTCTTGTTGTTTTCTTTCTGTGACACCTACTTCCATAAAAGTAAGTTTATTGGTGATACTGTTCGTGAAGCGCATTCCACTGGAGCTGTCTGAGACAGTTTACCTGCTTCCGCCTCGCCGGAGCGGCGATGAGTCAACCGTTGAAAGTGAAGGGACCTGAAAGAGAGAGTGCTAGGGTCGGCTTCGCCAGATGCCCGCCGTTTAAAGTGACAGGACCACAAAGAGAGTGGCGGGGTCTGTTTGTGACCGGCGGACGAAGTCCAGCTCGCGTCATTCAGATTTCATCTCTGTCTTTAAATCAGTAAAAATCTTATAGGTCTCTCTCTGTGCCAGTGCAACGTATATGGATCATTTTTCAAATAACTTCCGGGAATTCAGCCAGGTAACACTTTCAGCGACCGCCGATATTTCGGCGGGAGAACACCCTGCCATTTTCAAGGCAAACTGCAACGGACAGGCGGCGTACATGCAAATTTAATACCTCGGTTCTCGGACAGAAGCAGGAAAGATAACACACACACACACTGAACACTAGTGCCACCAAAGATGACCGAAGTCAGAGCTCTCGATAGTGAGACTATGAATTCGTAGGTGAGGTAGCATTGACTCTGTCCCTCTGTTTTTTGACAAGGGAGAGAGCCGGATTCCAAACAGAGTTTAAACAGAAACCTCCATCCCTGTCTTCGGACAGCCAGCGAAACCCCCCAATCGGCAGTGATTGCTGCGTGGCATGCCCGTATAAATTATTCACATCTGCATACATTATATAACTTGAATCAAGGGATGCGTTAAACCTGTCACCCATCCGTGGGTTATTTGCTTTCGCGTGTCTATGAATACATTGGCAGAGCCCCCCACGGATACCCCACTCAAAGAAAAGAAGCATGTCAGGATCGGTCAATAATTCGATACTGCACTTCGTTTTCTTGAGCATCGCGTCCCAAGACAACCCAGGTGCCGTGTAATAAAAGACAGGGTCCAGAGAATATGTGGTCATACATAGACTCCGGAACTTCTCGAAAACGTCCGCAAGCATGCGCATGTTTGTGTCCATGTAAAGACTGCGTACTATCCTAAATTAGAAATGTTGAATTCCCGCCAGACATTCACGGCATGTTCATACTCTGCATTCGTTATCGTGTCGCCTGTGAGGTTGCTGGAGAATGCAGTTATGTCGGGTAGCCTGGTTTCGTCGAGTTTGGCCATACTATTCACATATTCGTATGGAAAAACCCCTTTCCTAGTCACAAGTTGAAACTTTTCCTCGTCGGTAAATGCAGCTCGAGTGATATGCATATCCGCTGGAGGTAGAGTTTCAACAAGTTTCTGTAGTGGTGCCTGCATAAAACATAGTGTATCGAGGAAACGCAGCGTAATTCTTGACGTCATTCGTTTGGAGAATGATATATACCTCTCCACGCTCTCAGGTAGGACACCCACCTGATCTTTCTCCAAACCGAAATCGGTCAAGTGCTCAACTAGAAAATGAGCGTCATACCCACTTAAATTATGAAAGAAAACTGGTATGTTCCTAGGTAATTGGTAATTCAAATTGCACGCATTGTGAGCAGCACCACGGAATTTCCCTGTAAGATGACAGTGGTTCCTACGAGGAGTTTCCGCTTTTCTGTCCAACGGCAGCCCACAAATATGACATTCGGTGGATTTATTATACAAATCTTCATTCTCCTTCTATTTGGTCATTGGAACGGTGCCGCTGTACAGCTTATCAACTTGCAGTGAAAAATTTTCAAGCTCAGAGAGCAACCAAATCGATGGATTATCGCCGACGTAAGATTTGTATCGGATGAGGTTGGTGTCATATGACGATACAATTTGGCACGCTGCGGCATAAGGTACGTGTTTTTCTGTAAAGGTGGTGTGGGAGCTCGTAGGATCGCCTTCGCAGCGGGTCACAGGAGCGAGGAGGCACTCAAAGTCGGCGTACACAACAATCGGACACCGCTCCTGGTGGTGAGCATTCCTAAACTTTATGAATATGTTTTCCTCCGTGGGCATAATAACACGTACAGCCTACTAGATGCGTAGCTAATAACTGTTCAGAGGAGAAATAATTGAGACACTGTAAACAAATATGTTTTACATTATGATGAGCTGATAGTTGGGAATAAAGGAGGCGGGACATTTCCTTGATCCAGACATAGTGATAATTGTCACCTTCAGAAAAGAGAAGCATATTTACATGCAGCTCACGCTCACCGGCAAATTCTGGGAAATGGAGGGGTCCGACTACGACATGCTTGTCTTGCTCGTCTGACTTTCTTTTCTTCTTCTCCAGGCCATAAACGTGTACCGATATTCCGGTATTCAGCGCCTCAAATTTAGGTATGTCCTGGATTTTGATGGGGAAGTCAATACCATCAAAGTTATAAGATGAATAAATATTATCACCTACATTGTATGTACTGGGACGTCCAGGATGAGCTCTATAATTGTAATTTCCAGGATTGACCATGCAAAACAAGCGTGATCTTTTGTATTTTCGACATTAATGCATGCCCTCTTGTTAGGCATATCTTTAGGGAGCTTGATATAGCTAGACCCTCCATTTAATGGATCATGGACATGTATGTGGATGTCCAGGTGTAGAATTCTGCTGAGTGCCTTAGCTGAGCCGTTGACCTCCATCTCGCAAAAGCGGCCCAATATGAAACTCGAGGTGGATTTGCGAAACCACCCGGCGATTGATGTGCTCTGCGTTATCACGCCATTATCCCACCAAAGATAATGAATGCTGGTCTCTTCCTGACCAGACTGAACTTTGGGGGGTTGCGATAACTCAATGCAGAGCACTGCACTGCACTTAACGGCGGGATAACGTGGATTATCGACTACCTGAGGAGCTCGGTTTCCAGGACAGGGAGGCATGCGTTTAAAAATCCAACAGGATCGCGTTACCCCCCTGCCGGGTTTTCGATGCGAGTGACCGAGATTCGCTCCTCGAAGGCGTCGGCAATCGCTGAGTACTGCAACTGAGGTATGGTGTCAACGACCTGATCTACTTCACTAAAAGGGCGGGTTAGAGAACTGCCACTAGCCACAGGATCATCACTAATACTATTACTGCTAATGATAGTGGGGGGCCAGCCGGTGGATGACGGTGTTGGCGATGGTGCGTCATCATCATTTAATGGGAGGGGTATGCGTGTTGGTACACGAACCTTGCGCTGGCAGTGTCGTGGGCAGTCAGCTTCGGGAGGGGTAGCGGCGGTGGCGACCGCTCCCCTTGCGGCGGCTGTAGGCGGCCAGTGCGAGCAGCCAGGCAGAGGTTCGGCGATCTTGCCAGCTGCAGCTTCGCGCACAATTGCTGGTCGCTGCGAGGGACCCCTGGCAGTGTTGCTACCCGCTTGTTGGGACGCCCATGGACGCCAGATAGTTTGGACCGCCGCCGCCGCCCCGGCCTGTCGAGCTGCGGTGATCGGTGCGATGCAAGGTGGGGCATGTCCTCGCCCACCCTCGAGCCCCGCGCCTGCAACCGCCGCTCGCGGAACACGAGCAATGCCGTGTGATATACCTGTAACGTAGATATAAGTTTAATGATCTGGATTTAAAAGAGGGATAAATAATAATAGTAATTATTATAACAGTAAATAATGGTAATTATTTTGGACTAATTATGAAAACTATTCACCTTCTCCGATCTCATTCCACGGCTTCAGCATTTCATTGCTGCATTCGACAAGCCCCTCAAGCCAGTCAGGCATGTCCAGTTCGTCCTCATCTAAAAAGTTATTAATGTGTTCGGCTCCCTCGCTCTGCGTGGAATTAGGATGATCTAGAAACAAAATATATTTTAAGGCTAGATCAATACACTAGGAAGAAGGGTATATATTAAAAGAACAAGAAGAAAAAATTATTTAATTTTTCGCGAGTATGATTTTTATTATTATTTGAGATGTACTTACATTCACGACGAGCCCTCTCCATTTCGAGTTGGCGATCAAGTTCTTCTAGTGCTGGGCCGATGTAATCTAGAAAGATGGAATATAATGAGTATAATATAAAGTAAAAAATGTTTGTGGAAGAAGTTTGGTGATATAGAAATGAGAGGACGAAGGCATATATATATATATATATATATATATATATGAAATCTTTATAGAGATCGAGTATAACAGACACACACACACACACACACACACACACACAAAGTGAAAAGCGGATCTTTATATAGAGCTACACAAAACAGATGTAGCGCTCGTACACGGAGTTAAAGGGTAGAGATATCAAAACATTGAAAAAATGTACTTACCATGTAATGGAACTTGTTCAGGACAAGGCTGATTGACGCCACCTGCTGGCTCCTCAGACTCGATGATAAAGCCCGCAAGTTCAGCTATAACAATGAGATATATAATTAATAAGGAGAATATATAAGATATAAAGGAAAAATGATAATTAAAAATACAAATTATTTACTTACTCGATAATGGCGAATCGTGGAGTCTAAGTCTCTTCGCAGCAGACTCCTGGGTGTTGTTAATTCGCTTCATCTTAATAAAACAGATACAGCACACACACACACACACACACACACACACACGAGAACAAACGCACGATGCGGCGGACAACTGAAGAGTGAGAAAGATGACCAGGGGGTGGCTTCTTACATAAGTGTGATGACGTAGTATCACATGATCTTAGGATGAACGAATGGCTGTTGAGAATTCTGTGGGGGGGTGAATGAGTTCACTAGCGCCCCTAGTAGCTGAAAGCTGAACTAGTCAGATGGTTTCTGGACATGGTGTAGGGCTGAGCATTTTATAATTTATAAAATTATACACAAATAATTCATAGTAACAGTGAAGATCTTATTTAGATGAAACAGAGGATGATAGTGAGATCATTATGTGTGTATTAGGATGAATGATGATGATGATGATTATTATTATTATCATTAATATTATTTAAAAGTATGTTACATAGGCGTAATTGGAGGTTGATGGTATTAAGAATGGCGTTGAAGGTAATGTTTTTGGAGATGAATATTGTTAGCTATTTTTTTATTGGGGGGGAGTTTATGGTAGGGAGCGAATATATTTTGAATGAATAAAGGGGAGGTTAAGTATTTTGGGACCATATAGAATTTGAGTGAGTTGATAGGTATGTGAGTTGAGAAGTTTGCTAGGAGTGTGCAATGGCTCCCGCATGTGCGCGTGGTATTGACTTGTTAATTTTTTTTATTTGAGCTGAGAGCTTCGTGTTAAATTGACTTGCAGAGGTACGTATCTTGACGGGAGCGACGGTCACGCATATGTGTGTGTTTTCGCGAAGATTCTGGATTAGGTAATAGGGGTATGTGGGGTGAATAAAGAGAATCGGCTGATCAGTTAAATTAGTGAGAGCGTTCGTTGTCCCACAGAGCCACATGGACGATCGCCCGTTGTGACGTCAAGGTAGTTTCCAACTCGGGAGCAAACATTCCATTCGAGCGTGTCAGTTCCTGTCTATCAGTGAGAGAATTGCAGAGTTTATGGGGCGAGAGCGTAGTTTGTGCTCGATCATCACACGTGCTGGTGGCTCCGTGGAGTCGCGGGCATGTGGCGTGAGGGTGGTTTGGACAAACCAAGCGTGTCGGTTCCTGTCCATCGGTGCTGGGAATTTGCGAACTTTAGGAGGTATCGGCAGGTTGGAACCTGTTCAGAAAAAAAAAAGAAATTGGGGTGGAACGTGTCCTTTGTCCAGCACATGGTCGACAGGTTCCATCCTGTCCAGCATTAAGTGCTCGCGGGCGGGTGAGGATGTTTACGTAGCGGGACCGTTTGTGGCGGGACCCTGATGCGCCGCTCGCCGCCTACCTGGCGCACTGGTCGTGGGGGGGGGGGGGGGGCTGTGCGGTCGGCATCGACAGGTTTGAACGTGGTGCTGAAAGTGTTCCAGGGAAACGGCCGACCATTGTGTGATTCAGCTCCGAGGCAGACAATTTTGGCGGGAAACGTGCGGAGGCGACGAATACACATGGTGAGCAGACAAGGGGCCGCTGTGACGTCGAACTCGACAAGTTGCAGCATGTCCAGCGAAAACATGTTTACAATGTGGGAGCGATCGCTGGGCTCGCCCCCCGCGCTAGTGGCCGGCCGCCTCACGTGACAGGTGTAGGCAGTGTCTCCGCATGCTGGCCAGGGGGTGGCGAGGATTTGAACTAATTCAGTTGGAGTGCGGACGTCGTGGTGACTGCACTGCAATATCAAAGATGTGTGTGCTGACTGTGTTGGAGAACAAGTGATGACTGTACTGCTTGAAATAAAGTCTTCAGTCCCTTCCCCCCTGCAAAATCAAAGGACATGAATTACGTTACTATAAGTGCAGTTTATTATTTGACGCGATTATGATAGGCTACCAGTGAATAAAAAGATAAGTGACGGAGAAAGCTCTTATATGTGATCAATTATGGTGTTGGGGATTTGAACTTGTGATAGATTTTTGTTATGGATGTAAGGAAAATGACTTTCTCACGGAGAAAATCGGACATCTTGAATAAATAATAAATGATAATAATACATAGAAGTGCAGTTTTCGAGATATTATTGTGTTGGAATTTGAATTTGGCGCACTTTTCTAGAGGAGGTAGGCCTATAATAATAAATGATAATGAATGATAATAAATGATAATGAATGATAATAAATGACAATGAATGATAATGAATGTTAATAAATAATAATTAATAATAATAAACAAAAGTAAGGTTTTGCAGCCATTATCGTGTTGGAATTCAAACTTCCCGCCATTCTTATTCTTCTGGAGGGTTGGGTTAGTGGACGTACCACAATTGGACTATTTTCCCGCCAAAATTCAAACTTCCCGCCATTTTTTCTTGAGGTTAGGTTAGTGGATGTAGCACAATTGGACTATTCTCCCACCAAAAGCCGCCATCTTGGATGACGTCATGCGCTGTTGCCAAGTCTACATGCCTCCATCTTGAATGACGTCATCGCCGCCATCTTGAATAACTTTGCCAACAATGGAGAGTGGGTTGACGCCCCCCCTTGTCCCACTGCTGATGTGCTCTCTTAGTAATAATAGCTGATATTTTTCGTCATCAAACATCTCGTACAGCTAGGGTACAGACCACTACTATCATGAAACGTAATGCTTTCTTCAATATATACATACACTGCCAGAAAAAATCTGAATACCAAAAAGGAGTTGAGTGACATAAACGAAAGTTGGTGGGCGTGTTTCCACATGTGAAAGGTAATCTCTGTTCGAATTTCGAGCCAGCCTCATAAGAGTGGTGCTAATAGCAACACTTGGAGGACGCAAATCAGGTTTGCTTTAAGTACACGCTGTAACGGTCGTCAGCGTTAGCTACCTTTGAGATTGGACTTGGTTTGACGATATTAGTCAACAATGTCTTTAGGCGACAAAGAGGCACTGAGTTTGAACGAGGTCGTGTAATAGAGCTACGAGAAGCTGGATATACCTACTGCTATACTGCAGAAAGACTTGACAGGAATGTAGTCACTGTATATGCTTGCTGTCAGCGTTGGTCACGAGAACGTACAGTCGGAAGAAGACTGGACTCCGGATGGCCACATGCCACTACCGAAAGGGAAGACCATCGGGATCAGCATATGGCTCTGGAGCATCATACTGTATTTGCAGAAGGAATTTGTACAATAGTTGGCTCCACAGTGACACAACGAACTGTTACAAATCTGTTAGTTAAGGACAATTCCGATCCAGACGCCATGTAGCGTGTATTCCATTGGTGCCAAAACACTGTCATTTGCAACTTCAGTGGAGCTGATTGGAGGGCAGGATGGAGGTCGGTTGTGCTTTCTGATGAAAGCTGGTTCTGGCTCAGTGCCAGTGATGGCTGTGTCGTAGTTAGGAGGAGGCCTGTTGAGGATTTGCAGGGAACCTGTCTATGTGCTAGACACACTGGTCCTACACTTGGAGCTAAGGCCTGTAGTGCAGTTTCGTGTGACAGCAGGAGTACTCTCTCGGTTATCCCACACACCCTGACTGCAAATTTGTACATCATTCTGGGGATTCGACCTGTTGTGCAGCCATTCCAGGGAGTGTTTTCCAACAGGATAACCCAAGTCCATACATCGATGTTGAAACCCAACATGCTCTACAGAGGGTCGACATGTTGCCTTGGCCTGTTCGATCACCAAATCTGTCTCCAGCTGAGAGCACCAATGTCATCCACAAGCAGCATTAAACTGTCCCTGTATTGCCAGACGAAGTGCAATAGGCATGGAACTCCATCCCACAAACTGAGATCTGGCACCTTTACAACACAATGCATGCACGTTTGCATTCAACGCACTGGCAGTTACGCCAGCTATTAATGTACCAGCATTTCACATCTGCAATGGCTTATCTTATGCTTACATCAACCAGTCATGTTAATCACTTAAATATGTGACCTAGACAAATGTATTTCCTTAATTTCATTACTCTACATAATCACTTTTTGGTGTTGGTTTTTTCTGTTAGTGTATTTGTGATGTTTTGAGGGCTATGATTCGCCTTGTAAGTAATATAAACATGTTTAATTCTCAAATGTGATCGACACAGTGTGGTTTCTCACAAGATTGATGGGTTTATGGCAGAATTACATACTTCCCCAGCACCAGCCAGTCAGATCAGCTAGTATACTCCAAACCACTACAATGCCCAGCAAAACTGAAGAACCACTTTTTCAAAACGGTGTAATTGTCTCCCATTCCGAAGCATAAATTTGAAATTTGGCTCAAAGCTACCTACAAACTTCCTCTGTAATGGTGCAATGGTGTGGCGTACTGTGACGACATCCTCAGGCTCGATGAGCTTCAAACACCGAGGTGTCGAAACATAGGGAATAAAATGCCAGAGTTTAGAATTTCTTGTGACGTGTAAAGTGGGTTAATGATGTCACATAGGCACCAAATTTCACCACAGTTTTACCTAACACCATTGTGGACATTTCACGTGACAGTATGGTCGTCACACAGCCTCTTGTGTACATTACATCCCTTCTTTTGCGATAGAGGTCAGAACCGCGACGGCCAAAATTGAAATCAGACGGTTTTCTTATGGCTGGGCGATGAAACATCCCAGACACACGTCCGCTCAGAATCAAAATGAGAAGGCTTCACAGAGTGGCGTAAAGGGCTTCAATGAAGCCAGCTCCATCGTTGGGACGACGATTCCCATACGTTTCACGGCCGAAAACGACAGTTCTCAGTGCACTGAAGAACGGGAAGACATCCTTGACAACCTTTGACACTGCTGACAGCCTTGCGCGTTTCAATCCTTCGCTATCGATGTTGTGGGGCTATATCTCCATTGAACATTATCACACCCCTTTGGAGTGCTGTGCGATCGCAATTTTTGCTCTGTTGTCCATGGTGGAACCTCTAGAGACCGTTCAAAATTATTCGACGAAAGTAGAACGTGCTCCTAAGCAGCAAAGGGTCCTTATGCTGTTTCAGTGCACTTGCTTCACGATCTCCTGTGGCGTAATCATGGAGGGTGCGACATTGACACATGCGCAAATAAAATGGCAAAGGGTCCCTTTAAGACACCCAGTTCGGGAAAACCCTCGGTGACACACGCCCAAATTTGGTGAAAATGTGAAAAATGCACCTTCACAGAGAAAATCTACAAACTAGCCCGAGGTACCAGCAGATAGGCTAGCACTTGACACATCTCCGAGGCCAGTTATCTGCCATCACCCGCCTAGGAGTATTTCGCAGCTTTTCTCAGTACAGGCAAATTTTGAAAATAATAAATGTGGGCAGGTGCCACCTAGAGCTTATGCCAAACTGGGGGTCTTCAAGGGACCCTTTGTCGTTTTATTCACACTTGAGGCAACCTCGCATCCCTCCGTGATCAGGTCACAGGAGGGTGTGAAAGAGGTGCATTGAAAAAGTTTAAGGGCCTTGTGCTACTTCAGATAACATTCAAATTTCGTCGAACGGTTTGAACGGTCGGTAGTGATTCCTCCATGTACACCAGCGCAAAAGTTGCTCTCACACTGGACCCAAAATGGGTGAACTACGTTCAACGGAGTCACAGCCCCATGATGACCGTCGAGAAGGGCTGAATCGCAAAAGAGGTGTCAACAGTGCCAAAGTCTGTTCAGAACGTCGTCCTTTTGCTCATCGCACTGCAAACTGTCGTATTCGACCGTGAAATGCGTGGGAATCAGCTTCCTGAGGAAAGGGATGGTTTTTATTACGCCCTTTATGCCACCTCTTGGGGCCTTTTCATTTCGATTCTGAGCAGAGGTGTATCTGGGATGTTTTCCCCGGGCCAGTCATAAGAAAATCGAGCGATTTCAACGCTGGGAGTCGTGGTTCTGGCCTCCATCGTAAAGGTGTCAAAAGAAGGGGTGAAATGTGGATAAAAGGGGCTGTGACGCCCTTCCTATAGAGTGACATATGAACAGTGCTGTTGAGCGGAACTGTGGTGAAATTTGGTGACAATGTGACATCAGTAACCCACTTTACACGTAAGACGAAGATCTCAGTTGTGGCCTTTTTGCTGTTTGAACCGCGTCGAGCCCAAGGGTGACGTCGCAGAACGCCATTCTCTTGCACCATTATAGAGGAAGTTGGTAGGCAGGTTTGAGCAAAATTTCTAATTGATGCGTTGCAATGGGACACAATTTCGAGGTTTCGGAAAAATGACTGTGATTCTGTTGTACTGCATAGTTCGCATGTTGCTGCTCTCCTTGTTGCATAGACTGGCAAGGGTGATCTCCTATGCCTTGAGTGTGTATCTGTGTAGTTTGTTTATGTTGTCGAGACTTTCATCTGTCTGTTATCTGCGTCATCGAGCCTTTCTTCTGTGTATTCTTTGTGTCGTCGAGTTTTCCGCTCTGTGTGTGTGTGTGTGTGTGTGTGTGTGTTTGTTTGTCGTCGCCATATTTTTTGGGTCATTGTCGCTGCCGCCGTCTCAGTCTAGCCTCCTCTGTCGTCTCTGCCGCCACCTTCATCTGTTTTTCGCCGCCACGGAATCACCCTTCCATCAGTGTCACATCAGAAACATTATGATCTTCCACAGTTCCACCACAGCTCGTCACTGTTGTCCCAGCGCCGCTTCCATGGCCACTTATTCCAGTCAATCCCATCATCACTGGTCACCACCAGGAATCATCCCACAAAGCGTCTATCGTCTATAGCTCTCCTTTGTTCGCTCCCTCTGTGACCACATGGAGTGTATTCTCTCATCTAAACTCCTACATCTATCTTCTCTAACCTATAGTATCATCTCTCACCACAGCAGTAATACAAGTATTTCTGTGCATCTCCAACTTCCCCTACCTTTCCACATTCATCTGCGACTCACCAACCGCCACAGCCACCAAAGTCATAAGCATTAGAGCCTGTGGAGCATAAGTTGCCACAGATAACATCACAAGCATCACTTTCTCAAGTATCACCACACCAACCAATGCACACTGTGCTGAAGGACTTGCACAGTTCCCAGGTAACCCTCAACAATGTCACATCCCACCACCCTCACAGCATAACCATCCTTCCCTCCAATAGCTGTTAAAAAAACTCAAGACATTGACATCAGTCAGATTCCCACACCAAAAAAACTGCAAACTGAACCCAACAACACTCTGCATACAGACACAGCTCCTCCTCCTCCAACACCTTGCCTTACCATCCACACCTGCACCCTCTCCAATGAAGACCAAAATTTCCTAAAACCCAAATCCCTCATCCTCGAAGTCAAAAATACCTACCAGGCCTTCACATCCAACAAATCTTCCGAAGAAAACACTCCATATTACTAAAGTCTCCAAATCCCAATATTCACATTGATCTCCTCTCCAAAATTATTTGTGTTGTGTTTGGTCCAAAAGCCTCCTTCACACCTATTACCGCAATATTCTATGCTACACAACCCTAACTTCCCCAACACCCACCCAACCTCACCACAGTGATCACCAAACTCGACCCTGAGATCACAGATGAGGAAGCAGAATCTGAACTGAACACCCAGAACTTAGAAGTTCTCAAAACCCTTCAGATGATCAATGATCCAGGTCTCACTTGCCTCATCTGTGTTTTTACTGAATCCTCCTCCACCATAGACCTCTCCCCTAATATGGGTGCCCTGATATACAACCGCTGTCACATTGTCAAACCATGCAAATCTCAACCTCAGTCTTACCGCTGTTAAAAGTGTCTTCAAAGAATGATCATCTAATCACAGATTGTAAAAACCCACTTACTTATTCCTGCTGTGAAGACTGTGATTTTCTTACAGTGCCTTAACCTTGTTTCCCCTACACCCGCAATGACTCGCAGCCTACCTGTTATGCGAAATGCAAAGCCAAGCCTCTACCCCCAACCCTGAACTCACTGTCACAATCTGTACCACTGATACCCTCATTCATCCCAAAAGTTCCCTCCACCAACCCTACTGCTAAAGATATCGTAAAATTCATTACAATCGTCCTCATCCAGTCCAACATCCATACACCCTCTAACAAATCTTACTTGCTACCCATTCCATCTTCCAGCTCAACACCCAAACCATCTACTCCCACAACTAGGTCCACCTCCTCTTCAACTCTAGTCTAAAGCCCTTCTAGTCCTAACCACCCCCACTATTCTTATTCCTCATAATGATGCGATAGGACTGCATGTCCTGTGTGATGGGATGTACTCCCCACCCACCAACATGCATCTTTTAATGAATACCTGTCCCAACACAACGTCCATACTTTCATTCTCAATAAAACGTCTCTCCAACCCTACCACACCGTTCAAACCTCTCCCTATATCCTCTGCCATACAGATAACCCCCTTCTCCTGGCCAGAAGTGGAGCTGCAATTGGCCACCACAAGAGCATCCTTATTTAGCTACAAACCTTACTCAAAACTCCTGCTGAACACCTCATCCTAATCCTATTCTTCAGCACCCTAACTGTCATCTGTGCTACTGTCTACATCTGACCTAATTGTGTCATCAGCTATGACTTCCTTACTTACTTCAACTGCACCATTTCGATCTGTATTATCGCCGCTAACCTCAACATCCATATAGATTCCATACAGAAATCCAGCAGTAGCATCAGTTTACAGACTCTCTGGAAGGTGACATGGCACCCATGACAAACCATATCCATCCTGAAAGCCACACTACACCAGATGTAGTCCTAGCATCTCTCAATCTCCTTGGACAACTCACTGTAGAAGTCTTCGTTCCAACTGGAATTGACCACATACCTGTTGTCCTCACTACCCCCTACATACTACCGCATCCCCATGCACCCCATCCCAATCTCCTCCAAGAGATCTCCAAGACCACTCCTGTCAATTGGAAAGCCTACCAGGAAGCCATAGAAGCCCAGATTGAATGTCACTCCCTGATCTTCCAGCAATGAGACAGTATTCTCATGCCACCTCCTTCCTGCAGCAGACCTTTTCAGACGCTATATCTGCCCACGTTCCCAACAACACTATATATCCTCATTGACACATCACCTCTCCACAAGCCTTATTCCTTTTCCAAGAATCCCAACGCTTGCACCACTCCTTGTTGGGGACTTGAGAGTGGGATGCACTCAGATGCCAAACAGCAATTCAGGGACATGCCAGAAATTTATTAAATGCAAAAAGTCAGGACTGGAGCCAGACATGTACCAGACTCAACACTACATACCCCATTAACTCTTACAAGTATCAGAAGGCATTCCATTGACTCACTGCCAATAAAACCATTCCTCATTACCCACTCCTCCAGAACAACCATCCCTTACCTTACAACCTGAGCAAAAATGACCACTTTGCATACTATCTCTCCGACATCTTCTCCATCCCTGAAGACCAACATTTTTATTATTCCCTGTTTCCCATTATTCATGAATGCACAAACTCCACTGTTCCACCCCTTGCTCCCAGCTTCCAACACTTGGAAAACTTAACACAAACATAACAAAATACATGATTCATAGCACATGACATAAAGCAAGTACTCCACAATAAATGCAACACTTTCCAGGTCACAGCTGCATTACCTATAGACACCTCAAAGAATTTCCTCTCTCCTTTTTAGTCAACCTTGTAGCCCTGTACACCACTATCCTCTACACAAGTTACTAACCACAGCTATGTAAAACCTCCAAAACGCTACTTTTCTCAAACTGCACAAACTTCCTATTGATAACTTTCCCTGCTGCCCCATCTACCTCACCTCTGTTTAGCAAGGTCTTCGAATCCACCTTCTCTCGATGCATCCATGAACACTTGAACCAATATAACAAACTTCCTGTTAATCAGTGTGGCATCTGGTCGAATTTCTCCTATGATGACAAAGTCCTACACCTCGCTGATAACCTACCACACCAGCTGAACTCCCATAAATCCACTATTTTTTTCTCCCTTCCACACAGAAAATGCATGCGACTGTGTATCGAATTATGATCTTCTTTTAAAACTCCAGACTATGCACTTTCAGTCAACTATGTACATCTTATTGCATCCTTCCTATATAATCACCCATCGTTTGCCCCAACTAACAGTACCAATTCTTGTACTTCCCATCTCACTGCAGGAGTGCTCCAAGGCTCTGTCCTCTCTTTTATCTTCTCTACATTGATGTATGCTCAAATCATCTCTACCAGTCCACCTGCTTCAGTATGCTGATGTCACTACTTTCCTCTTGTCTACCCTATACTCCAGAAATCCCAATGATTCCTCCAAATTCACCGAATCAGTTTAAATCCTGGTGTTATTTAAGGAAACAGGAAGTGTTCAGCCACATGTGAAACATCAGTCACGACCTGCAACAAATGATGATGCCCAAGTAAGTGTTTTAACTGCTGTCGCGGCTAATCTGCACATCAGTAGCAGACAAATTGCGCGAGAATCAGGAATCTCAAAAACGTCGGTGTTGAGAATGTTACGTCAACATCGATTGCACCTTTACCATATTTCTATGCACCAGGAATTGCAGTGGAGACGACTTTGAATGTCGTGTACAGTTCTGCCACTGGGTGCAAGAGAAATTGCTGGACGATAACAGATTTTTTTGCACGTGTTCTATTAAGCGATGAAGTGTCATTGACCAACATCGGTAACGTAAACCGCCATAATATGCACTATTGGGCAATGGGAAATCCACGATGGCTGCGGCATGTGGAACATTGGCGACCTTGGTGTGTTAATGTATGGTGCGGCATTATGGGAGGAAGGATAAATAGTCCCCATTTTATCCATGGCAATCTAAATGGTGCAATGTATGCTGATTTCCTACGTAATGTTCTACCGATGTTACTACAAGATGTTTCACTGCATGACAGAATGACGATGTACTTCCAACATGATGGATGTCCGGTACACAGCTCGCTTGCGGTTGAAGCGGTATTGAATAGCATATTTCATGACAGGTGGATTGGTCGTCGAAGCACCATACCATGGCCCGCACATTCACCGGATCTGACGTCCCCGGATTTCTTTCTGTGGGGATATTTGCTATCATGATCCACCGACAAGGCCTGACAACATGCGTCAGCGCATTGTCAATGCATGTGCGAACATTACGGAAGGCGAACTTCTCGCTGCTGAGAGGAATGTCGTTACACGTATTGCCAAATGCATTGAGGTTGATGGACATGATTTTGAGCATTTATTGCATTAATGTGGTATTTACAGGTAATCACACTGTAACAGCATGCATTCTCAGTAATGATAAGTTCACAAAGGTAAATGTATCACATTGGAACAACCGAAATAAAATGTTCAAACGTACCTACGTTCTGTAATTTAATTTAAAAAACCTACCTGATACCAACTGTTCGTCTAAAATTGTGAGCCATACGTTTGTGACTATTACAGCGCCATCTATCACAAAGCGAAGAAAGTGGTCCAACTAAAATATTCATATTTCTTTACCTACTACACGAATATGTAATAAAAAATGGGGGTTCCTGTTAAAAAAAAACGCAGTTGATATCCGTTTGACCTATGGTAGCGCCATCTAGTGGGCCAAGAAAACGATTTATTGACGTAGTCAGCACGGATTCAGAAAATATCGTTCTTGTGAAACACAACTAGCTCTTTATACTCATGAAGTAATAAGTGCTATCGACAGGGGATGTCAAATTGATTCCATAATTTTAGATTTCCAGAAGGCTTTCGACACCATTCCTCACAAGCATCTTCTAATCAAACTGCGTGCCTATAGAGTATCACCTCAGTTGTGCGACTGGATTGTGGTTTCCTGTCAGAAAGGTCACAGTTCGTAGTAATAGACGGAAAGTCATCGAGTAAAACAAAAGTAATATCCGGCGTTCCCCAAGGAAGTGTTATAGGCCCTCTATTGTTCCTGATCTATATTAACAACATAGGAGACAATCTGAGTAGCCGTCTTAGATTGTTTGCAGATGATGCTGTCACTTACCGTCTTGTAAAGTCATCAAATGATCAAAACGACTTGCAAAATGATTTAGATAAGATATCTGTATGGTGCGAAAAGTGGCAATTGACCCTGAATAAAGAAAAATGCGAAGTTAATCACATGACTATTAAAAGAAATCAATTAAATTTCGATTAAGCGATAACTCACACAAATCTGAAGGCTGTAAATTCAACTAAATACTTGGGGATTACGATTACAAATAACCTAAATTGGAACGATCAGATAGATAGTATTGTGGGTAGGGCAAACCAAAGACTGCGATACTGCGATTCATTGGCAGAAGAGTTAGAAGGTGCAACAGGTCTAACAAAGAGACTGCTTACACTACGCTTGTCCGTCATATTCTGGAGTACTGCTGTGCGGTGTGGGATCCGCATCAGGTGGGACTGACAGATGACATCGAAAAAGTACAAAGAAGGGCAGCTCGTTTTGCATTATCGCGAAGTAGGGGAGATAATGTCACAGGCATGATACGTGAACTGGATTGGCAATCATTAAAACAAAGGCGTTTTTCGTTGTGACGGGATCTTCTCATTAAATTTCAATCACCAGTTTTCTCCTCTGACTGCGAAAACATGCTGTTGGCACCCACCTATATAGGGAGAAATGATAATCACGATAAAATAAGAGAAATCAGGACTCGAACAGGAAAATTTAAGTGCTCGTTTTTCCCGTTTACCGTTCGAGAGTGGAACGGTAGAGAGACAGTATGAAGGTGGTTCACTGAACCCTCTGCCAGGCACTTCATTGTGAATAGAAGAGTAATCACGTAGATGTAGATGTAGCACCGTAGCGCCATCTGGTTTCCCCCTTCAAGCTAGACAAGTTTCGTTCTTTGTAGTTTTTTCGTTTGACGCTTATTTCGTGAGATATTTGGCCTGGTGCAAGTGCAAGTGTTGATTATAGTGGAAATTCAATCTGGAAACAATTTTATGTGCTTCTCTTATACATCAGGTGCTACATCAGAGAGCTTTCTGCATGCTGAATTAGTGGTGCAGATGATGAATGTAGTGCAAACTCAAAGTCTGGAAATAGTTCTGCATGCTGAATTGATTTCCAACCCAATGTATCAGGAGCTGCAACATGGAGCTTGCCTGCACGCTGACTTGATTTCTGCTGCTATTCAGATGTATCAGTCACTGCATCATCTATGTTGAGAAGCTGCTATGCTGAGAGAGAAATAGAATAAAACCATGAAAACGCACATACATGTACACACATAACAGATATTATCAATAAACACTGAGAAAGAGAGGAATGGATTATTACATTTTTTCTGTCTGTATGTGGTAGAGCTCCCATAACGCTTCATGACAGTGATCAGCCGTTCACTATGTTGTTCAGGGCACAACTGATGAGTCCACTTGATGGGTTGTAAACTTGGACACCAAGGACAAACAGTGGTGGTAGATGACCGCAGTGACACAGAAATTGGAACAACTACTTTGGAATGTTAATGTTGCAGGATGCAACCTGTACCTCTACATCAGTTATCTTGGATCACAATCTTAGACTGTGATGTCACTGGTCCATCATCTCGAATTGCTATCTTGGATTTTAAACTGTGCAAAAACGACCATTTTCCCTGCAACAACATGGAAAAACCAATGGGATATGACTGTGTTAGAGATAAGAGATCTTTAGTAATAGCACCAAACACTTGTGAAATCTATGACACCGCATCTATTAACAACCCACATCAGCACAGTAGGTATGTGGATGACGCAGAACTTGTACCAAACTTGTATGTTGGGTCTCTAGTCGGCCTTAAAGCTCTCAAGGAACTCTACAGCTTGCAGGCACTTAATGAATCTTACACTAACACAGTTGTGTATTGTGTAATTTGTTATAGTTTTACAGTAACATGGGGCATTTTGTCACAATTTCAATGTAACATGGGGAATTTTGTTAAGATTCAATTTTAATATGAAGCATTTTGTTAAAAGTTTTACTGCAACATGGGGCGCTTCATTAAAATTTCACTGTAGCATGTTGATGTATGGAGTGAAGTGTTCTGTAGTCTCCTCTAATCAATGCAAAAATTGTTTAATATCCGGTGATATTCCCACTCATGTGAAATCTAATAAGTCTGAATTTCAGCCAAAATATTTGAGAGTAGTCTTCATAAACAAACTCTCCAGGACCTTGAATAACTTGAGTTTGACGATTATCCGAAATATTTATCTGCAGTTTAATATATTTCAATGTTCCACAAATCAGCTGACAGTCCCTAAGTTCGCACATATAGTTGTTTCGCTGCTCTTCTCCTGACACTTGCAACCTAGACCATCAGAAGACTTCCCACACAAGCATCCGAACCAAACCAGCATTTGTCAGAAATGGTTAAGAAAATCTATGTAAATGTGTAAATTCGCAATTACATTTCCCACTACCCAAATCGATTACGATAACAAAACCCTTCACATAAAACTTACACAATTAGATTCCTCAACTATCACCATTTAAAAATCCATTGGAAATGTTGGATGCCCTATGTACAACATAAAACACTTAAAATTTATTTGAGGAATCTGTCAAGAACTCCTTAAAATGGAATACTAGCCTGAATAATAGATGACTTTCTGTTTATAAAAAGCATGACTGGAGTTTAATAGTTTAATGTACCATCTACAGGGTTATCAAATTTCTATCGCACCAAGGCCTATCTAGAATGAAAATCAATGTTAATTAATGAATGAAGCTGTTATTTGTGAAAAACGTGTGGTCATTGTGGTATAGATAGTTGAGCATCTATCACATGAATCTACTAGTAATACCACTTTACTGAATTTGCGAAGTCTAATGGCATAATGGCATCAGATAATGAATGTGCTGGCAGGGATGAGCCCTAAGACCATTGGTCAGAAGATTTTACCATTTGTACCAAAACCTTCCAGGTTTCCAAAGTATCTGAGAATACTTGTTAATACAATTCCCTTAAATTGCTGCACAGAGCTGATGCGTTCATATTAGACGAATTTGATAGCTAAGACATTAATGTGAGTGCCTCCAAACTAAAGTAGCAGCATTTGAACCTTACACCATGCATAACGATACTTTTTTTGTTCTTACGTGATATGTACATTCATGGCAGTAAATGTCAAATGTGTTCAGATACGATATGAAATGGACTGGAACAGAAACTTATAGTGAAATTAAGATGAGCACACCTAAGACAACCTTGGTGCTTGCATCGACTGTACAGTATTCAGAAAATGCATGCTTAGCACAGGAGAAGTGAGGTCAAAAAATGTAAGCATCCAGATGGAGATCAACCAAAGGAAAGGAAATAGAAGTAGACAGTATAGCATATACATGCAACAAATCAGTTATTTCTGCATCGCAACCAGTGAATTTCGTGTCAAATTCAGCTTGTAGCTATTGTAAGATGTCCTAACTGAGAGCTGGAAAGCTTCTGGACCTAATATTGATATTAATTTCACAGTCGCCATCATCCCAAGTCCTTCTTAAAGTTTAAGAAAATTGAACTGGGAAATTTTGGAAATTAAGTTTTTTTAAGAATAAATGAAGTATCCAGTTTAGGAAAAATAATTATTTATGAATGCATAAATTAGCCACTTCACTGCCATTAAGGAGAATCTCAGAACCAGGTAATTTTTTAATGGACCAGGGCGTCAAATATTACTTTTTTTTTAAAATACAAAGAGCAAGGTAATAATTTAGCATGTGATAAATAATGTACAAGAGGCACAATGTTACAATTTATGAAGCAATTTTTATTTGCTGAACAACATTATATTAATGGAGGAAATCATTTGATTACAAGTACATGGTGCCTGATCAACAAATTAAATTACTGCATATTGTGCCAGTGAGCTCACATAAGACGATTTAATATAGAATGACCAAAAAAGAAAATTACAAAGGAACGGGGAAAGCATACAGTCGATCATTCACACTGGATTCATATGCCAGAACAATAAAGGATGAGAAGAACAAAACACTACCATTCCTGACAAGCGCTACTACTCAGAAAGATTTATGCCGTTTATGGAATTCTGAGCAGTAAATACCCACAATGGCCAATTACGCACCCAACATGCAAACAAACTGAGTGACCATATAGTGAAATCGCTCACACACGAGTCCAGTGAAAGAATAGGAAGATTTCTCAACTGACAAAGTAGGTGAAATTCCTAGTCAAAACCACAATAGGAAATTAAACACAACAATTTAGAATTAGACCAACAAGGCTGAGGGCCTCCACTCATCCAAAGCACATGTGGTACCCACAGAACTAAACCATTACAAAAGGTGCCCTTTAAACCACGAAGATCAGATAATTCTACAAATATAACACGCACAAAACAAAGTAAATCAGCAAGAGATTGGATGCATTACAGTGCAAGGCCAGAAAAGGAGGCTCTTGAATCGCAAGTACAGGTTACAACGTGAAAATAAACGTACACGAATTATAGATTCGAAAAATCATGGAAGAACAGAAAAATAAAATCACACACATATGAAGATTCAAATACACTGATTTTCACACTAGAGATAGGTGCACTAGATCAATCCAGTCATGTCTGTGGTTGATCCTGCCCACCACGTGGTACCAAAGGAACAAAGCAAGATATGACGAATATTATTATCGAACACAGTCATTATCTGATAATGAGAACTAGTAGCACAAACTGACTGCGAAATCATGACGCTTTACTTAAACTGAAGAACTTAAATATTTCAACGAAATTTAACTTAGGCAAAACGCAACTCTATGTACATCATATCTCTGCCCTAAATTAGGGACTACGTCCGTACTCATCAGGAACAGACGAAGAGTGTCCGTTCTCCACCAAGCTTCTCGAAACTCCCACTGAGACGGAAGCTACCAGAGCGGTTTGCTTCCTCTACTAACCTGGCAGACAAACAAAACTCGCACCAAAAAAGGGAAATTTCTCTGTCCAGGTACTGGGATTCTACGTTGGTCATCCTGTGTCACCCTCCTAACGAAAAGCACACATCTGCTCTCAGCAGACAACAACCAACGCCACTCCCAACACGAAATAAACCCCAAACGGTATGAAAAAACATTCATTCATTCACATTCACTCACATGCAAGTTAAAGTGAGGGAGAAATATGATACATGTGGATCAGAAAATATGAAACTGAAGGTAATATATTAAAATATTAATGCAATGCCACAAAATCCATGCACTTTACGTCGCATTGGCCTAGAAATCCACTGCTCACTCTTCCTGGGAAGGTGAACATTAACCACTATATGTGGTGAACCACATGAGCCTTAACAGAATAAAATGAAGGGACAGTCTTACGAAACGACTCTACAGAGCCATTTCACTATAAATGATTCCAAGAGATAAGTGTTCAGATAGAATGGGATAGTGGTAGTGGTCTGTATGATATATATCTATAATCTTGGTATAGATACGAGATGTCTCCAAAGGAATGCCTGACTAGCATGTGTGATCTGCCCACAATACTAAGACGTCATGTTAAGTGCAGTGCAAGTCGTAATAGCCAACCCTCACTATGGCAACCATTGCAGCTCTGGTCAGCAATATACTTACTGCACGAACACCCTTGTTGAAGGAAATACACCTATATTCTGCTGAAATCATTTAAAGATCCTGTGGAAACATCAAATGTTTATTCCGCACTTACAGATGCATATCTTGCAGACCAAAGCAACTACCCCCTTTTTATCTGAGCACTTCTCCCTGGCATTTATTTACAGCTAAGAGCTGAATTTGACGTGAAATTCACTGATTTCGATGCAGAATCGACTCATTTGTTGTATGTATGTATATATTATAGTGTCTATTTCCGTTACCTATTCTGTTGTTTTGGATAGTAGTTTCTCTCTGTTTCAGTTCATCTTCATCTTTATAAGTACATACCTTCACCCCAGATTTTTGGACCTCACTCTTTGTTATATCAAGCATGAATTTTCCAAATGCTGTGTGGTCTTTGTAAGCATCAAAGTGGTTTTAGGTGTGTTGTCCTAGTCTCACTACAGGTTTCTACTCCATCTCATTTCAAATCGCATCTACATACTCAACGATTATGTGCATCCATATGAGCTTCAATTTCGCCTGTCTTCGTGGTTCTTACCAACACTGCCTCCACAGAGTGTTGGTGTTTGATCTTACACAATATGTATGTTAGTGGCAGTAAATGTCATATGTGTCCAGATTTCAGTACAAATGGTAAAGTGCTCTGATAGTCTTAGACCTCATCCCTCCTTGCACAGTCATTGTCTGATGCCGTGGTGATGTTAGACTTTGCATAAAACGTACACTGTCATTTAACTGTAGAAACCTGCAAGAGTTTACTGTAACATGCTTGATGTGCTCCACTATATGGAGTGCAGTGTAAGTTATAACAGCATTAAGTTTACACTCTGAGTGGGATTATTTCCGCACGAAAGGACATAATTTCACTGACTCTCACAGGTAACCATTCTTATGATGACGGTTCACAGTGGTATCTAGAAAGAACTCTGTACTTGGAATATGAAGCGAACTTGACATTACTGACAAATTATTACAGCCACAACTTCCTGTATCTTTATACTGCAGAACGCAGTGGAGTTATATTAAGTGTTACCCATCAAGGAGATACGTCTATGTTGTGAGGAAAACGTCTGGTGTCTATGCACATTTTAAATGTGCATCTCTAATAGATCAGTGTAGCTCTATCCAGTTGAGTTTATTTTAAAAATGCATCTAAGGACTGTAGGATTGCGTTAAGTCATCGTTTCATTCACATTATGAGTTCTTACGTGGGTTCATTTCCATTAGCAAACGGTTTCTTACTTCGCATATCATCTGACTCAGAATCAATCTGCGCGACTGCTACAGTCGCAGGTTCGAATCCTGCCTCGGGCATGGATGTGTGTGATGTCCTTAGGTTAGTTAGGTTTAAGTAGTTCTAAGTTGTAGGGGACTGATGACCACAGATGTTAAGTCCCATAGTGCTCAGAGCCATTTGAACCATTTGAAGAATCAATCTCTTCGAGGTTAGCATGCATTCTTTTGGAACGATGGAAAACCGCAACTGCTAATCATAAATGGACGTGATTTTCCTAAACATTTGACGTCATATAACTCCAGAAACCTGTCAAGAGTTTGTGTCATGCAGAACTGACCCTGTAATAGGTGTAAAAGGTAAACCAATGCTCTATTAAGCGAATTTGCACTTGTGGTTTACTACAAGAAAAACTGATGCTAGTGAAAATATAACACTGTCATGTATCGAGATATGAGTAACTGTTGGAGTTTCTGTGCGATAACTATAAATGAGTTTCATACCCTTGAAGTCTGTGTTTATTGTATGAGGAGCTATATACACAAAAAACCTTGTTATGTGAATGTATATCAGTTGATGTAAATAGATTTCCCACATTTTCAATATTCATAGAGTCTCATTGCAAACGACCAAGAGCCCAGAAGCCATCAAGTTCTAAAATTAGGGTATGGCTGAGTGTAAACTCATGTAGTCAGCTGTCGTGGGGTGTCCAGCCTTTACTGAACAATAGTCGCCCTGCATCTACCTGCATTCCAAACTGTGTGATGTGGTGTGGTGACACAAACATCTTGTGATCATCGACACACACTGGGATAATGTATCTGATAGGGTGCACAAATCCTGAGGGCATGCTGTCTGACATTATGTAGTCTGTGGGGATTGGGCGAGGTTGCTGCTACGGTTTCAGACAAGGCTCAAAACAGTTGGACATGGCAGTCTACAGTCACAGCTGTGAGTGGAGCACTGTTGATTGAGGAATTTCGCTGGACTCTGTGGCAGTAGCATGAATCTGTGAGCAGACTGGCAGGGTGTGTTTAAATGAATAAAAAGCAACTGCATACCTCACCCATTCCTATCCTACTACATACGAAAGTGACAAGTGCTTGACAACCATACAGGTTGCACCAGTGTGTATACAGCTTTAAAGTTAGAACAAGTGTTCTAGTTATAACAGTTAGAGAACTTCTGAATTGTTAATCATAGGTTTAATGGGGGTCTTAATTTGGTCACCATTTTAAAACTGGGATAAGTGAATTTTTTATTTTCTAACCACTCTAAACTTAGAACAGTATGATTTTTTAATATCCCACTATTTCAAAAGTTTGATCATATCAGCTTCAAATTTAGTTGGTATGTGCTACTGGAGAGGGTGAAATTGCTTAAACATGTAAACTGTGTGACTTTTAATCTTAGGTTTTGTTTGCCACTAGTTTACACTTAGGACGGGATTCTAAACTTAGAACAAATGCACCTGTATCACAGGGTGCTCCATGTTGGATTCTGATGTCATGGAGGCTGTCCTAGTATTCTGAGACAGCCATCTTGAATTCTTAAATTTCGCAACAGTAGGACAATGCCTCATTTTGGACTGTCTTAGTATGCCCAGGTCGCCATCTTGGCTCACCATCTTTGTTTGGGCCATCTAAGGCCTGAAACAACTTGAGTTTAAGTGACACTGATGTAGATGGTCTCAAAGCTGTCCTAAGTTCGGCCACTTTCGATGCTGTCTTGGATTTTATGCTTAGCACAATTGGGGTAGGTTTGTCATTACAAGTTTTTTAGATTTCCTGCCAATTTTTGAATTTCCCTCTGTTTATATATATACAGCAACTGGCCTACCTCCTTCCCTTCCTCTTACCCACGCCCCTCTCCTCTACAGATGATGACGTCGACAATGTCAGCTGGCCGATGATGAGGACAACTGGCGCACTTACACGACACTTTAGTCTGTCTGGCAACTGGTCCGACTCTACTGTCTAAATTGTCATGCAGTAATAACTGAAATGAAGTCCAAATCCAAAAGCAAAGTAATCAATAAAGTTCAACTCTTAGCAATGGAAGCATATTTATTACAGACAGCAACATACAGACAGAACAGACTGCTTCCCTGACACAGAGAGTGCTGCTATTTATACAAATTGTAATATTCCAGAATGTGCAAAGATTACAAACATAATAAATTTCAAGAAAGTCTGAGAGATGATAAATACTAAATAATAAATATTTGCTGGTGATTGGATTAAAAATGGCGACCAGCAGGCATGCCAGCCAGCAATGCTAATCGCTATTCCAATTTGCATGCACAACAGCTCATGGTATTGCTCCCTCTCCTGGAGAAACTGTAACATGCTGTTTCAGAAGTTGTCATTGACGTCATCTATAGAATCCTAGCTCTAGAACTTGTCAATGGTCCTCTGTATGGCAGTGCTGGAGGACCCTTGAGTATGGATTGTACTGTACATTATCTTCACTATACTTAAGCTACATCATAATCGAGCAAGATGTCAGTTCCCATAACAAGAAGTCCCTATCGTCGATTTGCACCAAAGGTCTGTAATAGGTCTTAATATTGAGGACATGGACAGAATCTCGACATTTTCACCTTCTTGTTGAATGGTTATAACTTTCAGCTTAGTATGTGACATCCCAATTAACGACAAAGGATATGCTATGGCCCAAAGTAGTATTTAAGTTACTTTTTCAATAATACCACTTTCTATGCAGGTATTGAATTCCATACCTGGTCTCCCAGGTTGTATCTCACCATCCACTGCTTGGCAATATAGCAGTCTCAGTTGTGCTCCTGAGCGTCCAACGAAAATATGTGAGCCAGCTATCTTGTTTTCAGTTTCTAGTTCTGAGATGTACCACATATTCACCCTTAGTATCATCCAGATCAAGTGAGAACAGAGTACTGTGAGATGGGGAAATATCAGGTGCTAGGATAAATTCAGTCAGGAACATTATATTTCTCTTCATATGTTGGTATCTCTGAATGTGAACCTTTTATTTTGTACATGTATTTTGCTGTTAATGCTTTCCATATTGTCAAGAAGATTCGAACATTGTTAAAATTGGAAGTTACATTTATTATTAGTTTACAATTATTATTAATTATCTTCATGCAAATATTTTCGTCATTGTGCTAGAAGAGAAACAAGTAGTAAGCATAACTTCCTTATAATTTTCTTGTTTAAATTTTAAGAAGGACCTGTGAATGTAGTTTGTCCTCATATCTCGCTTGCATTAATGTCTAGAAACTATTTACAGATATTTACTTACACTGGGGAACATTAGACAGTGCTGCAGACTTATAGAAGGAGATTTGGTGCTCTTCCAAGGTACGATTATAACCCCCAAAATCTTGAAAACGTGGTTGCCACTGTAAAATCAGGAAAACTGTTATATAGAAAGGTACCAAGGAGAGTTAACATACCACATTGAACAAATGAGAATAAATACATCATTTGAAGGAAACAGCTAAACAGACAATTTGTTGGAATTGTATCAGAAATTGATGCAGAAGAAGTGGAAATCAAATTTCTGCACCCATACCAAGGCAGCAAATCTATCTTTATTGTTCCTGAGATTCCATATGATGAAACTGTAGATGAACACCAAATTGTCAGAGTGTTGCCAGTTCACAGAGAAGGAAAGAGAAAGATTTCATTCACCGAGAACATATTGCAGATTTATGATTTATGCTATAAGTAGATTGTCATTATTCATCAATATTTTCTGAAGATGTGTGGTAATGTTTTTCTAAACTTATGTCAAATGTTTTCTGAAGACATCTAAATTATTTTGTAAGCATGTGTAAAATATTTTTATATACGTAAAAAGAATATCTGAGTATGTGTGTTTTTAAGAAGGTAGTTTGTGTCAATAATTACCACATTATAAGGACATATGGAACTTTGTATGGCAATTCAATAAGGACCATCATAAGGAGGTAACATGAGACAGTTTAGTTTGTAAGGATCTGGTTGCTTAAATAATTTTTTTGGTCCACATTGTTTGATCATTTTATTCTACAATGTCACCCAAAATATCTGACATTTTTCGGTGCATGAATTTAATATTTTTGCGAAACTGCCTTACAGAATATTAAAATTCTGTCAAATATTACCTCATCTCATGGTATCTAATGTCATTTTGGTCTCGTGACCGTAGAGCAGGAAGAACGTATAGCATGATCACCTGGTGTGCTGCAATACGATGATGCTGCCTCTCTTCACTCTAGGAAGCTAAGAGATATTCATTTCAATTACTGATGGTTTAAGGAAGTTGATAATAGCAGGCTTGATTAAGAATAATGATTGTTAACTGATCATGAACAGTTCAATTTATTACTGTAAATGTTACTCATTCCAAACACTTTTAAATACACTCAATTTAGCAATATCCCACATGTCATCATGCGATGGTTCGCATTGAAATCTTAGAATAAACATACCATGGTGAGAATAAACAGATAAAAAGCTAATTTGCAATTACAACTAAGCAATATTGTCACATCATTTGAATTCTGCCCAACTCGAATGGAGACTGCTGACTAACTGCCATGCTAAGCACTTCCACCAAGCAACAAGAGTGACACACTACCTCAGTGTGTCAGCCTGCAGTGATTACTGTGGAATTCTGGTCTTGGCTAAACCAGTTGTAGCTATATCAATGTAATATACTAACATACAGTCAGTGGTGAGGTGTATCCATAAGTTTGCAATTGAATGTTACAAAGAATGACCAATGTAGTGATGTAGGAGGATACAGGGCCCTCACACATTCCTGGATCTCAATAAATAAATTTCGCTTGGAAATTTGTGGCAACATAATGTTTTAGTGTGAAATTAATCAATCAAGAAGGGCCCAGTGGATAGAATACACAGAATAGGTAATATTAAATTGACAAACACTAAAATTATTTACATTTAATGTGTGACACCACATGAAAATATAGTTTTAAAGGAGAGGTATAGTTTACATTACTGAAAAATTTCTCTTATGTTGTTCAAGAAAATGTTGGTGGAAAAAGACAAAGAAGATTAGTAATTACCATGAAGGGTACTATTAGTTAGCTGTCAAATTGTTAGTGCTCAATCTCTAACTGTTTCTGCACAAGAACAAATGTCTACTTTGACTCTGATGAAAACAGTCACCAAAATAACGAAATGTGTATTTTAGCCAGCAAACTAGTAACAAACAACAACTAAATGTTTAGTTAGAAGAGCATAATCAGCACTCTATTTTGTCCCTCATTCATTAATCAAGCTCTATTATGATTAACAAATGGTATGTCAAGGAGAATAGTTTTATCATAGTAGTCAAATATTAAATTCTATATATAAATATATAAATTATATATATATATATATACACACACACACACACACACACACACACACACACACACACACACACACACACACACATATATATATATATATATATATATATATATATATATATATATATATATATATATATATATATACCTAAAAACAAAGATGAGGTGACTTACCAAATGAAAGTGCTGGCAGGTCGACAGACACACAAACGAACACAAACGTACACACAAAATTCAAGCTTTCGCAACAAACTGTTGCCTCATCAGGAAAGAGGGAAGGAGAGGGAAAGACGAAATGATGTGGGTTTTAAGGGAGAGGGTAAGGAGTCATTCCAGTCCCGGGAGCGGAAAGACTTACCTTAGGGGGAAAAAAAGGAACGGGTATACACTCGCACACACACACATATCCATCCACACATATACAGACACAAGCAGACATTGCAGACAATTGTTAGCCCCATTTTCGTAATCTTTCACCACAACACCACTCCTTTTAATACGTTTTTTCGAAATTTTCCCGAATTTTCCCGTCCTTCAACGTGATTTAGCGGCAACACAACCACCTAACCTTTATGCACATCGCTGTCTACCAACCCAAGTTCACCACAGGATCAACTTAACCAACACTTTTTCGCCTTTTTTCATACCAGATCTCCAGTTGCTTTCTAGTTCACCTTTATCTCTCCCCATATAGGTCTTTAAATATGTCTGCTTGTGTCTGTATATGTGTGGATGGATATGTGTGTGTGTGCGAGTGTATACCCGTCCCTTTTTTTCCCCTAAGGTAAGTCTTTCCGCTCCCGGGACTGGAATGACTCCTTACCCTCTCCCTTAAAACCCACATCCTTTCGTCTTTCCCTCTCCTTTCCTCTTTCCTGATGAGGCAACAGTTTGTTGCGAAAGCTTGAATTTTGTGTGTACGTTTGTGTGTCTGTCGACCTGCCAGCACTTTCATTTGGTAAGTCACATCATCTTTGTTTTTAGGTATATTTTTCCTACGTGGAATGTTTCCTTCTTTTATAACTATATATATATATATATATATATATATATATATATATATATATATATATATATATATATAATTTACGATGTGATTACTTTTGTGCTGTTTATCATAATATTATTGTTAATAGTAATTAATATATAGATGTATATTAATGTTCTAAGTTAAATACACAAATGTTAATAAGCGATAGATTAAGAGATGAAAAAAGAAAATAGAAGGGTGTAGAACTAGGTTTGTAGCATGCAGTTTACTCATCTAATTACGTACCTTAAAACCTGAAATATCCAGATGTTCACATTTTGCACTGCACTATTTTATCGTAGTTGCTCACTGCAGTAACAGGTATTCTATTGTACTTGTAGGTACTCATATTTGTAATGAATGTTAAATAAGTCACACAAAATTTGAGACTCATATCATTATCATGCTCTACGTGACTGCTGTGGGGATATGATTTAAACAGCATGGTCTTCTGTTGCCTGGTTCACGCACCGTAGACTAGAGGGCCACTTGGTGGATGACAGGCCAACTGTTAGTGTTCTGTGTTGTCGCACAGTACTCCTCTGATGATTCAGTTGTCAGCACTCATGATGTCATGGTGAAGTTGCTAGCATGCTGAGTGGTAAATACAGAGATAGAACATACAGCAGCACCACTTCAAAACAAAACTCATGCCACTATATTCCATTTGTAAAAATAAGTCACGTGCAAAAAATTCGTTTAAAACAGTGCAACGACGTTAATTACACCTGAATGTATGAAAACACAAATATATCACCACACAGGTCAAAGTTATGAAAGTTATCATTAGTTAATTATCACTGAAAGTAAACATGAAATTTCTTCCAATGTCAGATCCCTTAATCGGACAGGTAGGTTAGAAAATTTAAAAAGGGAAGTGGACAGGTTAAAGTTAGATATAGTAGGAATTAGTGAAGTTCGGTGGCAGGAGGAACAAGACTTTTGGTCAGGTGAATACAGGGTTATAAATACAAAATCAAATAGGGGTAATGCAGCAGTAGGTTTAATAATGAATAAAAAAATAGGAATGTGGGTAAGCTACTACAAACAGCAAAGTGAACGCATTATTGTGGCCAAAATAGACACGAAGCCCATGCCTACTACAGTAGTACAAGTTTATATGCCAACTAGCTCTGCAGATGATGAAGAAATTGATGAAATGTATGATGAGATAAAAGAAATTATTCAGGTAGTGAAGGGAGATGAAAATTTAATAGTCATGGGTGACTGGAATTCGACATTAGGAAAAGGTAGAGAAGGAAACATAGTAGGTGAATTTGGATTGGGGCTAAGAAATGAAAGAGGAAGCCGCCTGGTAGAATTTTGCACAGAGCATAACATAATCATAGCTAACACATGGTTCAAGAATCATGAAAGAAGGTTGTATACATGGAAGAAACCTGGTGATACTAAAAGGTTTCTGATAGATTATATAATGGTATGACAAGAGATTTAGGAATGAGGTTTTAAATTGTAAGACATTTCCAAGGGCAGATGTGGGATCTGACCACAATCTATTGTTTATGAACTGTAGATTAAAACTGAAGAAACTGCAAAAAGGTGGGAATTTAAGGAGATGGGACCTGGATAAACTGACTAAACCAGAGATTGTACAGAGTTTCAGGGAGAGAATAAGGGAACAATTGACAGGAATGGGGGAAAGAAATACAGTTGAAGAAGAACGGATAGTAGCTCTGAGGGATGAAGTAGTGAAGGCAGCAGAGGATTAAGTAGGTAAAAAGACGAGGGCTAGCAGAAATACTTGGGTAATAGAAGAAATATTGAATTTAATTGATGAAAGGAAAAAATATAAAAATGCAGTAAATGAAGCAGGCAAAAAGGAATACAAATATCTGAAAAATGAGATCAATAGGAAATGCAAAATGTCCAAACAGGGATGTCTAGAGCACAAATGTAAGGATGTAGAGGCTTATCTCACTAGGGATAAGATAGATACTGCCTACAGGAAAATTAAAGAGACCTTTGGAGAAAATAGAGGAACTTGTATGAATATCAAGAGCTCAGATGGAAACCTAGTTCTAAGCAAAGAAGGGAAAGCAGAAAGATGGAAGGAGTATGTAGAGGGTCTATACAAGGGCGATGTACTTGAGGACAATATTATGGAAATGGAAGAGGATGTAGATGAAGATGAAATGGGAGATATGATACTGCGTGAAGAGTTCAACAGAGCACTGAAGGACCTGAGTCGAAACAAGGCCCTGGGAGTAGACAACATTCCATTAGAACTACTGACGGCCTTGGGAGGACAATTCCATACAAAAATCTTCCATCTGGTGAGCAAGATGCATGAGAGAGGCGAAATACCTTCAGACTTCAAGAAGAATATAATAATTCCAATCCCAAAGAAAGCAGGTGTGGACAGATGTGAAAATGACCGAACTATCAGTTTCATAAGTCACAGCTGCAAAATACTAACGCGAATTCTTTATAGACAAATGGAAAAACTGGTAGAAGCCAACCTCGGGGAAGATCAGTTTGGAGTTCATAGAAATGTTGGAAAACGTGAGGCAATACTGACCTTACGACTTATCTTAGAAGATAGATTAAGAAAAGGCAAACCTACGTTTCTAGCATTTGTAGACTTAGAGAAAGCTTTTGACAATGTTGACTGGAAAACTCTTTCAAATTCTAAAAGTGGCAGGGGTAAAATACAGGGAGCGGAAAACTATTTACAATTTGTACATAAACCAGATGGCAGTTATAAGAGTCGAGGGGCATGAAAGGGAAGCAGTGGTTGGGAAGGGAGTGAGCCAGGGTTGTAGCCTCTCCCCGATGTTATTCAATCTGTATATTTAGCAAGCAGTAAAGGAAACAAAAGAAAAATTTGGAGTAAGTATTAAAATCCATGGAGAAGATATAAAAACTTTGAGGTTCGCCGATGACATTGTAATTCTGTCAGAGACAGCAAAGGACTTGGAAGAGGAATTGAATGGAATGGACAGTGTCATGAAAGGAGGATATAAGATGAACATCAACAAAAGCAAAACGAGGATAATGGAATGTAGTCGAATTAAGTCATGTGATGCTGAGGGCATTAGATTAGGAAATAAGACACTTAAAGTAGTAAAGGAGTTTTGCTATTTGGGAAGCAAAATAACTGATGATGGTCGAAATAGAGAGGATATAAAATGTAGACTGGCAATGGCAAGGAAAGCGTTTCTGAAGAAGAGTAATTTGTTAACATCGAGTATTGTTTTAAGTGTCAGGAAGTCGTTTCTGAGAGTATTTGTATGGAGTGTAGCCACGTATGGAAGTGAAACATGGACGATAAATAGTTTGGACAAGAAGAGAATAGAAGCTTTAGAAATGTGGTGCTACAGAAGAATGCTGAAGATTAGATGGGTAGATCACATAACTAATGAGGAGGTGTTGAATAGAATTGGCACCACTTGACAAGAAGAAGGGACCGGTTGGTAGGACATGTTCTGAGGCACAAGGGATCACAAATTTATCATTGGTGGGCAGCGTGGTGGGTAAAAAGCGTAGAGGGAGACCAAGAGAAGAATACACTAAGCAGATTCAGAAGGATGTAGGTTGCAGTAAGTATTAGGAGATGAAGCAGGTTGCACAGTATAGAGTAGCATGGAGAGCTGCATCAAACCAGTCTCAGGACTGAAGACCACAACAACACCTGTATTGAAGCTTCGACCATGATTTTTGTCATAATCGTCATGGCTTAATAAATTATATGCTTTGTTTTGCCGATCGTTGGAGAAATATTTACTTGAGAATGTTGCTTTGAATTTTGTGGACGCCATAACATTTTCACGCTGAACTTTCCCGGTATGTCGCCCCCAAAATACATTAGCAGTGCACAAATAACAACCTTATCTGTCTCATTCCGATGTCGTCAGCATAAACTTTAAATTTTCCGCCAGCAGTGTAATAATAGTCCATTACCTTGAAATAGTCCGCCTCCAGTAGCTGAGTGGTCAGCGCGACAGACTGTCAATCCTAAGGGCCCGGGTTCGATTCCCGGCTGGGTCGGAGATTTTCTCAGCACAGGGACTGGGTGTTGTGTTGTCCTAATCATCATCATTTCACACCCATCGACGCGCAAGTCGCCGAAGTGGCGTCAAATCGAAAGACTTGCTCCAGGCGAGCGGTCTACCCGGCGGGAGGCCCTCGTCACACGCCATTTATTTACCTTGAAATACATAACAGGCCCCATTGTAGCTTCCTTGCAGTGACATATCGCATCTTCTCGTGACAGTTTTTGGCCACTTTCTGCTTTGCTGTCAGATTAGGCCCTCACGAATTTATCCAGCGCATTAAGATTAATTTCTAAGTCAGAAGAATGTCGTACTTGAGAAATTGACTTAGGTTCTGTATTGCTTCAGTTCCACAGCCTTCGCATGTTAACATTAGCATCTCTACTGCTCTCGGTTCGATAGTCTGTTGAAAATCTTGCTGCTTTAAGATTAACCGACACTGTCCTTCACTCACTTCAGTTTCGTTCTCTACAGCATACTACATAGTGTAATCAGAAAGATCAGTATTCTTTGGCCCTAAATCATGTTATTCAAATCTGTAAACAATTTCTGCAGTTCTTTACAAATATCTGCTGCCTTTTGATACAACACATTTTTAACTATGTTCATTGAGTTGTTTATTCAAAGCTTACTCATGACCATCAAGTTTTTTGTTTGTGTCATCAACTCTTTTACTCATATCTTCGCTCAGTCTTTGATAATTATCATCAAGTTTTTTGTACAAATAGGTGTTCATTTCTTTTGTTTTTCAATAAATTTGAATTCATTTTTTGTAAAACCTGGATTAATCAACATTATCAACTTTATTTTTATCTCTCACTTACCCACTTGATTCAGAATTTTTGTTCAAATTTGTATCTTCATTTTGTGCTATATGTACACTTTTAATTCTGTTAATGAGTTTCAATTCATTAATGAGATCCACAGCAGCACTGTCCTGATTAAAACTGCCTTCTCCATTAATTATTATATCACTATTCTCACTTTGGCTAGCCATTGTTACTAAAATTTATATACTTTAATAGTACTGGCATTTAAAAAATTATGTAATATTATACTTATCGCTTTTGCTGGTGGGAAAGATTCTGATATGATAAAATGGTGCCTAGAAAATTTTTAAATGTGATTAATGAAATTATATATTCCGCCAGTCACCATCAGATTCCACTCAGACCGACAAGGACGTTGACTGACGGCATTTTTTAGAGGCCAGTGACTGATCTCAAATGTATGCAGTTTGCATAATCACATTGCCCGGGTACTGACAGAAAGACTGGTGAAAGGGGTACACTGAAATAAAAGTTTGGTGATATAATAGCCAATTGAACACTAGCGTTCAGATGTGGCCACCAAACAATTCGTTGGCAACTCTCCTTTGCTGCAGCCTGAAAAGTTCTAAAATGCAGCATAATAATTTGATATGTGGAATTAATGAAAAAGGAAAGCAGACTCTTAATTTAAACACAGCTATTGTAATTAAATTAGCGTAATTTTTTAATCAAAAGTTATAAATACGAGAGCGACTCTTACATTTCGTGAAACAGCCATCGAAAACAAACGAGAGAGTGAAAGAGAGAGAGAGAGAGAGAGCTGACAGCTCCTGCCTTTATATAACCAAAAAACAAATTACGGCGACTGCCTTCAACTTGCTTTACAATTTCGATACATTAACATTTCTCTGGAACATTCTTAACCGGAACAGCAAACAAAAATGCATTTCTAAAGGTACGTTTACACTGGGATACATGTATCGCGACATGTATGAGCGACATGTCAATTTGACATGTCGCGATACATCACCTCATACAAAAATTCACGGAACTTGTATGCGGACCCTCGAGCTCATACATGTCGCGTATACATTTTGTATATCGCTTTTTGGCCATATACGCGACATGTATGAGCGACATTTGAACTCGCGCATGCGCAGTACTATCATTTCCTGTCGTCTTGTCGCCTGCCGCTTATTTTGACGATTAGCGCATGCGTAGTACCAGGCTCTTTGGCGGCTGTTTGAGTTTTGGAGGTGCCGACTATCGTTTCGACGTTAATGTATCTGCATACAACATCAAAAAGTGCCATATGCAACATTATTCTTCGTGTTTGCGAGGCCATTGTGCAAGTTTTATTCCAAGAAGTGAAGGTAAAAGTTTTATATATATCAGAGTATGTAATACATTCTATAATTTTTTCATGCATCTGGCACGTATATCAATTTTTTGCTATTATTCCGGCGGCCTCGAGTGATAATGTTGACAACGGATGCCGACAATCGTGTGTGAGACGTTGGCATTAGCAATCGCGCGACAATGCAAATGTTTTGCAATGAAATCTTCGTTTCAAGAGGAATCCCCAGTGTTACTGCCAACTGATCCTCTGGTGGAATCGCTTCCCGAAAGTTTGTGTTGGTTTTGGACACAAGAGGAGCCACAAGCGATAACAAACCGCGGAAATCCTCCATACTCATCCTAACATAATTTCTAAAATACGCGCCATCCTTTAGCGTTAATTCGCGAGAAACTCTCTCTGCCACCATCTACGCTTCCTCCGCCTTTTCTTACTATCATCTTCCAAAAGAGCAAGTGTACCAGCACATAAAAATGTGAAATCTTCCAAATCGTCGTCGAAAGCTATCGCACAGTGATACATATCAACCAGTGTAAACGCACGCTCATACATGTATGAGGTTGATACTTGTCAACTCATACAAGTCGCGATACATGTCGCAAAGTCGCATATACATGTATCTCATACATGTGCCGATACAAATGGCAGTGTAAACGCACATTTACATTAAATTGTGACATTTTCTCTTTACTTTACAGATTTATTTACACAGAGAAAATTTATACTTATGTATTTTAGCCGTAATTATACGATTGGAGCTTATTCTATTTATTATTCAAAAAATCAACATTTCATTTCCCCCTCGAACATTTGTGTCTTATTTTGTCTTTAGAAATACAAAACAAGGGTTCAACTGTGGTACGATTAGTATGCATTGTATTACAGAGGAGTAATTAAATATGATATTCCAACAGAACCTTTAACAACATAGAATGTCCATTTGGCAGTTCTTTTAGAGAAAATATTAGGTGCAAATACTTTACTGTCTTTGTGTACCTGTTTTTTAAAGTTTGTTAAAATACATTTGTCTTATAGAAAATGTTCATAAGCTTTTAGCAAATATACACGAATACAGTGCTACAGACATAAGTCCTTTCTGAGTCTGTTATCTCTTTTTTCTTTTTTACTCTTTTTTTTAATAAGAATCTTGATGCAACTGTCTGTAACTACGAAACATGTGCTGCTCATGCGATTGACACAACACAACGCAACACGTTCGATTTGGCGCGCTCTGTTGAGGAGGCTGGACCGTCGGCTCGTTTAGTGACCTCTGGCAGCAAGCCCAGGAAACCTGCTGCCCAGGTAGATACTTATCGTAGCTGGAATGCGTGTGAACAGCGCTGGTGGCTGGCCACGCCCCCACTCCTGCTTGCTCAATACACGTGAGTACTGGCTGTGGCTGTTGATACATGAAAATCAAAGCAAAGCAGTATCAGATCTACAAAAATTAGTTCAATATCGCAGAGCTGCCCTAGAGCAAAATTTCATTAGTACAATAGATTTCACTTTCATTATTGTCTTCCGAATGGATTGTTCTTGCAATTCATGTTTATCTTTAGGGAACTTTATTTATCACTAGTTTGTAGTTGGCACCACTGTCTACAGATCATGGTGTATTTTCAAATTAAGTGGGCTGAGTTCTTGACTGCTAACTTAACAAACAGTACTCGTTTATGCTTTTTAGTGTTCACCACAGGCATTTCAAGAACGTCTCTGCAGAGTCACTGCTTACGATCCAAGTAGTTTTTAACTTTTCCATTACATAGTCAATGCAATAATATCTTCTATAAGTTCACTAAGTCACTTTTGTGTGCCGATACATGTGTCAATGTGTGTGTACACACAGAAGACACATCATGTGCACAGGACTTCTCACTGCGCTGGCTGGTGCGCAGTTCACAATGGTGAATTTGGCATATAAATTGTTCACTTCATGTAACTTTTATTTACTTTATACATCTTGGATTCCCAAAGTCGCTTGCTTTTGTGTCCTACTGCGACCATTGTCCACCAGTTCACATCGCAATCTTCATTTATAAAAACCCTCACATATAAATGAGTCCCTTTTTCTTATCTACGCCAGTCTGTTCTTTCCCTTGATTGCATTTACTTCTTGTACAAATTAAGTGACATAGTTTTTACATTTCTCTTTCTTACAATTGACATGATTTACATGAATAACCTGTCGCTTCTAGATGTAGATGTAGATGTAGAATAACCTGTCGCTTGTGTGTTTTTTTTATGTTAGCCATGTTTGGTGCTATGCATTGCTCACAGTCTGATGTTCACAAAATTCTTTACTTCCCTCTTTTTATATTTCATAGATTGAGTATCCTTACCTAGGATATTGTCATGTTACCATGTACCCATGAAATAATTTCATTCTAGATAATGATCACCAATGAACAGAGCACCAACAAAATCCAAACAACAGAGAGCACAATCACTAAATTAAGAGATGCTCCAAAATCGCATGTGGCAAAAATCTAAACTCCTGCTCCACATAAACTCACATAACTCATGGTCTCACATCATTTAATACATGATGGATGATGCTGATGAAATTGTGACAGTGCACCTTTGCATAGCAATTCTGTAACTCAAAATAGAAATCATGTCAGCTCACATGAAAAATACAAGCAAGAGATTAGCATGCACATAAATATTCACATACAAAATAAAATATCAGTCCAGTAGCACCTTGTACTAGCTTGTGATTGGCTTACATACTAGAAATGCTATCATTCATGCTGCTTATATTCTAGTATCTACAGTTTGAGTGTAGTTATTACATGGCCTGTACATCTTTCTTTCAATGAATGATTATCTTGGTATATATATATATATATATATATATATATATATATACAACCTATATTTATATGTATATCATTGGTAATATTTATGTCCATTAATTTTGGTACACTAGTACCTGTTCTTCCTTGTGCAATAGATTTAATAGTGTGACAAGTGTTATTATTGAACTTGAAATAAACATGTGGTTACGGTTTGAAAGTGAACATAAATGCTTTTATTAACATGCACTGAACGAATGTAACACAAGGGTAGGCAAAACACAACCATGTTAATGGGAATGTCTATAAAAGCGTCTATAGCAACTGCAGCAAAGATAAATATGTGGCAGAGGCATCAATTCTAAGTTCCAACACCCCCACTTGAAGCGATGTCTCTCAGTATTTCATTCTCGTTGTCCAAGTTCTTGTGTTAGTTGCTGATGTCTGGTTCTTGGCAGTGGATTTGTCAACATATCTGCAAGCATTCCATTTGTGGAAATTTGCTCCACTGTCATTTTTCCTGTATCCATTTTTTTCCCTGATGAAATGATGCCCAGTGTCAATGTGTTTAGTGCGACCTTTGTATGCACTTGTCTTTGAGAGATCAATTGTACCTTTGTTGTCACAAAACAATCTTATTTGGCCCTCTTTTGGGAAAGGGGATATCTCTCTTAGCAAACGTTGCAGCCAAAGTGCTTCCTGACATACTGAAGTTAAAGCCATATATTCTGCTTCTGTCGTCGAGAGAGCTACTGTTGGTTGTTTTTTACTATACCAAGAAATTACTGCACCTTGTGACGTAAATAAAAAAAACCAGTGGTTGATTTTCTATCTCCTATGTCCCCATCCCAGTCAGCATCAGTGTAACCTCTGATGTCATGATCATCTTCATTGGAAAATTGTAGCTTGAAGTCTTTAGTTCCCTTTATATACCTCAGGATTCGCTTTACTGCTTACCAGTGGGATATTCCAGGTTTATTATTAAACTGACACACAACTGCAGTTGCTTAAGCTAGATCTGGTCTAGTACCTAGTTGTGCATTAACCTACCTGTGGATTATTTATATGGGACTTTCTTCATGGCATCTCTTTCTCTCTCTGTTTTTGGGCTCATTTCATGAGTTAGTAATTGGTTATTGTCAAGTGGAGTGGATATTGAATTACAGTCTTCCATGTTATACTTTCGTAAAATCCGATTTATATAATGAGTCTGGTCCAACCGTAAAAGTCACAGCTTACGATCTCTTGTCACTTGGGTCCCTACAAAATTGGATACTTCTCCACAGTCCTTTAGTTCAAGTTGTTCCTTTAGTTGTTCTTTAAATGCAATTTTGCGTTGCACATTTTTACAAAATATCAGCATGTCATCTAGGTAAAGAGCTACAATTAAAATATCACTTCCTTGGTTTCTGCGATAAACACATGGATCAGCAGTGGAGCTGCTGAAATTTAAACTTAGTAGAAGTTTGTCCACTTTGATATTCCAACAGCGACTTCCCTATTTAAATCCATACTATGCTTTCGTGAGTCTTTTCATACTCTCATATTTGACTTTTTTGTCATGTAGTCAACTGTGGGAATTTTAACATAAATTTCTTCTTTCAAATCACCTTGCAAAAAAGCTGTCACCACATCACAATGATCGATGTCCAAGTCATATTAAGCAGCTAGACTAAACCAATATCTGTGTGAATTGTATCATATCACTGGTTTCTTCATAGTCTAAACCCTTAACTTGTGAACACCCCTTAACTACAAGTCGAGGTTTATGGCGAATTATATGTTCTTGTATGTCTCTTTTTATCTTAAAAACACACCTACCATCAATCGCTTTTTTGCCTTGAGGCAGGATAGCTAATTCCTAAGTTGCATTTCCGCATGTGACTTCAATTCTTCTTCTATTGCTTGAAACCATTTCTCTGAATCCTTGGATTGCAAAGCTTCTTCCAAAGTTGATGGCTCTGATTCTTGTGAATCTTCTTTAGTACAACAGGTCACATAATCATCCATCTTCTTCGGTATGGGTATTCTGGAAGACCTTCTGAGCACTTGTTGAGGTGGTTCTGATTCTTCCTCTATTTCGACTGAGCCTGTTTCTTCTGAAATAGTGTTATCTGATCTGTTGTCCCTTGAGTCATCTTGTATCGTAATGCTCTCCTCCTTATTTGTGAACGGAATAGATATATGATTTGGTTCCAGCAAATGATCACATGTTCCTGGCTCATTATTATTCTCTTGAATTATTTCTTCTTTAAATATCACATATCTGGATTTAATGATTCTTTGTAGAACCAGATGGAACAAACGGTATGCCTTGCTCTCTTCACAGTATCCGATGAGTATGCACAGAACACATTTCTTGTCCCATTTGCGCCTAATGGTTTTTGGTATGTCGACAAATGCCTTGCTGCAGAGTAATCTGAGATTTCGGAGGTCAGGTTTCTTTACTGAGAAAGCTTTCTCTGGCCTTTGTTGTTCAAAGCTTTTGTCGGTGATCTGTTAATGAGGTTAACTGCAGTTGAAACTGCTTCTCCTCAAAAATTCGTAGGTAACTTCGCTTCAAATAACGTACACTTGCCTTTTCCACCATTTTTCTATTGTACCTTTCTGCAACAGCTTTTTCTTCTGGAGTGTAGGGAACAATGGTTTCATGTTTAGCTCCTTCTTCTGTTACAAATTTCGTCAGTCTTTCGTTTACATATTCTTTTCCATTATCAGTTGGAAGATACAAAGCCTTTCGCCTGTCTGATTCTCTAAGAACTTTTTAAAATTGCGTGTAATGTCAGGTACTTGGTATTTATTGCTGACAGTATACAAAAAAATCTTTCTAGAGAAATCATCAATCAGAGATAGAAAAGATGTAGTTTGCGTTGAACCACACAAATATGAATGCACTAACTCCAAAATTCTTTTAGGTCTAGAAGTGGAGTGAGGAAAGGAAAATCTAGTTTGCTTACCTTCTAGGCGCGTAACGCACGTAACGCACGGAGTGTCGACGGGCCCTTTATCTATGATGACATTAGCCAAACCGTTTCGTAATTCTTCCATCGCATCTGAGTGTAGGTGGCCTAATCTTCTGTGCCATGGATTCGCATCAATAGAAAAGGATGCACTGCAATCACTTGGTTGGTCCAGCCTATACATTCCGCTGATTAACGTTGCTGTAGCTATCAATTTCTTCTCTGTATCTTGAACGCGACAGCCTCTATTGTCAAAAATGACTGTGTGACCGTCTTGCACATTTTGCTTGCGCAAAGTAAATTTATACATAAAGTGAGAGGCACCCACATGCCTTGCTCATACTGTGGCATCAAGCAGTCAGGCCTGCAAGATGAGTGGTCTGCCAAGAGAGTGGATTCATTCTTATTTATCGAGTAATATGAACTCTCGTACTCTCAATTAAGTTACAAATTATCCTCCTGTATGAATAATACGCAACGGAAACGCACATCTGACTATCAGTAATTTACAGAACCCTGACTGTTCACTACGCACTGGCAATACCACATTTTCTTTTTGTCTTTTATCTAACGGCTTGTATCAACACGTGGCCACCGCACTGAATATGAATGGCGCACACATTATAAATTCGGGACATCATGACAACATACAATTCGAAGGAAAAGTCCACCAATCTTTTTCTTTTTACTATCTTATTTATTCCGATAAATTCTATAACCTAAACACACAAATTCTATAACCTACAACAATAACACATGAGAAATTCCGCCCAGTGGGCATGGCTTTACATTGGTGAATCTCTATCTTATGGTCTCGTAATTATTTAACGCTACAGTGCACTTTCTGGATAGGATGGTGGATCTTTTATTATTTCTCACACTTCGACTCTCACAATCATCATCACGAAACTTTCCTCCAGACCGAGCAGTACAAAAGGAACACGCATAACCCACTACCTCTGAAACTACCTTGCTACTCTCCCATGCAAACCACACATACTTAAATTACATGACATACACCACACTACAACATGAAATACAACACAGGGATTAGTTACAACATTATCACTTTCAGCTTTCCCACTTCAATTAATATTTATCCCAGTTTCACACGACACTGCCCCACTTTGTAATTCTACTTTCCTACTATGAACTCTGGAGATATATGCACGTCTTCCTGTGCAATGCAAGCCAAGTGGCGTTGCTGGATAGACGGCCGACTCACCTTGCTTCTCTCTCAGAGTTTTATAATTTGAATCAAGCATCACACGGAATCATATCATGCAAAGTAATATTAAGAAGATATTCATCACACACGCGAGTCCTCAACTGATACCATGGACGAGTACTTCACTTTATCCTTTGTCTCATACACAGATTGAGACTCACACAGTACTCACCACGTGGAAGTACTTGTCTCTAATTTCAAGTCCTGCACACGCCATTTCTTAAATATTTCAACTTATGGTACACACTCTATTTCTTAAATATTTCAGCTTATTGTACACACGCTAGTAATTCAGCTTAACTTAAGCACACGGAAGTATTTCAACTTATTGCTACACGTGGTTTCATTGTGACCGTTGGTCGCTTCTGAAGATTACTACGATCCCATTAATATTACCTGCATGACATTTAATTCTCCCCACAAAAGTTCCTGAAATAGAGAAATTATTATTTCAAACTACTCTTAAATATTCCACATGCATACCATGTCTCCACTCTTTTGTCTTTACGAAGCACAACTAAGACAGGTCTTAACAGCACAAGATCCAGCGGCAGAGTGCTGAAACATGGCCGTTCTTCAGGTCCTCTTGCACCTCTGCTGAAGTGGGGGAGCACCTTGCTACCGTATTGGTCAGCGACATTTCAGGTGCTCAAAGCACAGGTAAATTTCATCTCTTTGGTCCCACCAAAGGTGGCCAAAGGATCGTCTCAAAGATGATCATATATTCACATTCACTATCTGCGGTTAGCAGACGACCATACATACATTCATTTCACAGATCTCACCAAACTGGATATAGGGATTTATTTTGTGGGAGTGCACATATGATAAATTAAATAAATAAATTGTCATTCTTTCCTACACTGGTATCCGGCTTCGCTGTATTAATTGAAATTGAGTTATTTTACAAAAAAAAATGTGTTGTTTTGACAAAAATAATGAAGTATGTTGTACCTACTTTCAATGTCAGGCGGTACTGTACCCTTTCAAAAGTACATCCGTCACATTAATATTTATTCTCTCTCAGCCTGTCAAAGCTTTAATATACGTGCAACCTGTCCCTTTAACGGGAAAATTATCGTTGTAGGCCACGACCACTTGTGAACTGGGAACTGACACTATGAAATTTAAATCACATGGATGGTTTGACATGTGAGCAGACGCACCGGAATCCACAAACCAGTCTTTGTGTATAGCTTTAGTTGATGGTGGCATCATGAAGAATGTCTTGTAACTGGTTTCTTTAATTACTGATTTTTCGCTTGCCTTGTTTTTACTGTGACAGTTTTTCGCTGTGTGTCCATATTTGTTGAAGTTGTAACATCTCGGACCTCTGGGATTGTTGTGTGAGCTGATTCACTTGTCTTTTTTATTCGCCTGGAGAGCCGCGTCATTAAGATACGAGTTGCCACACGCTTCATCCTTTACTTCCTGTAGTAATTTGTTTTTAATGGAGTCGCCCCTTATTGGCATGTTGGAGTTCTCTAAACCCTTTATCGCTGGTTTGTACTCAGTAGGTAGCCCAGCTAACGAGATACATCCTACCCACTCGTCTTTCACTTCAAAGTTAAAATCATTCAATTTATTTGACGTTGACATTATTATCGACATATATTGTTCCACAGAAAAACTGTTCTCTAATCGTGTTGTTAGAAGCGTCCTCGACAAGCCTATTCTTCGATAAAGTCCTGAATCCTTGTAAGTTTGTTTTAATTTATCCCATGCTTCTTTTGCAGATGACGTGCTCTGCAGATGCACATAAATAGCAGAATCAACTGATAAGATTATTTTGGTTCTTGCGGTGCATATCTTAACTTCATTTTTGATACACTGCCACAATTGTTCGTGCTGTAAATAAGTTTTCATTGCAAATTGCCATGTATTGCAATTTTCTCTTCCTTTCAGTTTTTCAATTAACGGCAACGAATTAGCACTGACTGAATTCATGATATCGGCTTTCTGTATCTGCATCTCGATGTGACGAAAAAAACAGTTTTTGTTCTCTTCGAATAACCCACTTTGTGACTGTGCCTGGGTCCACAACCTGTTCTTATTGCACTTAAAATAAACACGCAGTTACGGTTTGAAAGTGAACATAAATGCTTTTATTAACACGTACAGAAGACATGTAACACAAGGTTAGGCAAAACACAACCTGTCGCAACTGCGGGAAAGGTAATATTTAGCAGAGGCATCAATTCTAAATTCCAACAACAGGTTCAGTGTGTATATATTCACCACACAGAGCGGTAGATAAAATATAAAAGAAAAAATACTTTGGCATCTGTGCAAACATATTTACTGAACATATTTCTTCAGATCCTTTTGGTGATGAAGTCTTTTAACTTCCAACGATTCAGGATAGGCCAATAGGTAACTTCCTTCATGAGGTATATAGATAATCTTATACAGACCAGTGTACATTAGTTGCCATTTCTTGTTTTTCCTTAATAAAAGAGAAGATTTAGGGTGTGTTCTCAACAAGATTTTATCTCCAATTTTGAATTCTTGCATCTTTCCCAGTTTCTTATCATAAGCTGTTTTTCTCAAAGCAGCTGCTGAACTAAGGGCAACCAAGGCTTGCCTAATTCTTTCCTCATGTGTCAATTTACTTTCTGTTAACTGGGGAAGGGGATTCACCCACTCATTTCTCTCAGGCTTATCAAACAGGAGCGAGGCTGGCGTTTGCTGTGCGGCAGGTTGTTTACCACTTGCTCAAATGGCGTAACAAATTCAACCCATTTCGTTTGCTTGTGAGGTATATACATTCTAATGAAGCGGTTGAATTCGCGAAAAATCCGTTTAGTGGGATTTGATTTGGGATGAAAATTACTTACTAAAATCTGCTTGATGCCATTACCTGGCAAAAAACGTTTCCATTTTCTGCCAGTGAAATTTGATGCATTATCGGATAATAAGGTAATTGGTTTTCCGAATCTCGGAATATAATCTTCCTTGATCTGTTTGATTACAGGTGCTGCAATGGCGGACTTAATTGCATACAATCGCACATATTTTAAAAATAAGTCATACAAGGCGACCACGTATTTTACTCCACCTCTTCCTTATGGATGTGGGCCAGATATGTCGGTCGAAATAATTTCTCCAGGTTTGTGAGCCAATATAGGATGCACAGCTACTTTGCTGGAAAGATTAGATAGTTTGCTTTTCTGACACACTGTACACATGTGTAACAAACGATGCACACACCGGTGCGAATTTGGAATGTAACAGTACTGTGCTACCTTTCGTTTGCATTTCTCGACACGAAAGTGTCTTTGCCTGTGAAACAATACATTATTGCACACTTGGTAGTACTGTGACAACTTATGATTAGGCTGTTCTGTGAGCGTGCGCTTTACTGTCACCCATTTTATATCTGCATCCTGTAGTGTGTCTATGTTTCTGCACATTTCTAGGTAATAAACTTTATGCAGTGGATCTTACATTAAAAGTACCTTAAAATGCGACATTTGTTGTATAAGATCCGAATACTCTGGCAGACCTTGCGTAAGCCTGGACAGATCATCCGCTACCACATTGTCCTTGCCACTGGTATGGAGTGTTTCATAATAATACTCCTGTAATAGGGGAGTCCATCTGGCTAGTCGCTGGTGTAACAACTTACACGTCAGCAGAAAACTCAAGGCCTGATGGTCACAATACACTGTGATATGTTTACCATGAATATAGTAGTTGAACTTTTTAAAGGACCAAATCACAGCTAATACCTGTCCACCGCTCGTGGTCTCGCGGTAGCGTTCTCGCTTCCCGAGCACGGGGTCCCGGGTTCGATTCCCGGCGGGGTCAGGGATTTTCACCTGCCTCGAGATGACTGGGTGTTTGTGTTGTCCTCATCATTTCATCATCATCCAGGAAAGTGGCGAAATTGGACTGAGCAAAGGTTGGGAAATTGTACGGGCGCTGATAACCACGCAGTTGAGCGCCCCACAAACCAAACATCATCATCACAGCTAATACCTCTAATTCTGTGGCTGAGTACGACCTTTCACATTCCGTGAAAACGCGGCTTGCAAAACTAATCACCATAATTTGGAGTTTCCTTTGACGTCGTCTTCCTGAAACAGGCACGCCCCAAACCAGAACAGGAAGCGTCTGTCACGATGAAGAAATTCTTCTGCATGTTTGGGTGGTGCAAGACATTCGACTTTACCAGTACCTGTTTAATTCTGTTAAATGTCTCCTGACATTTGTCGGACCAGTGCCATACCACATTCTTTCTCAATAAGTTCAGCAAATCAGGGTCGTTCATAGACTTCTCAGGCATGAACTTTCTGAAGAAAGAAGCGAGGCGAAAAACGCCTTTAACTACATTTTAGTTGAAGGAGGTAGAAAATTTTCTATGGCCGTAATCTTCTTGGGGTCATGCAAAATTCTGACAGCGAAATGATGTGTCCAAGGAATTTGATCTGGTTCCTTTCAAATTTAAACTTGTTCAAGTTGGCAGTAACTCCATACTCTGGAAACTTATTGAGCACCCTGTCCACCAAAGACAGGTGTTTCCGCCAGGCAGCTGTTGCGATCTGCAAATCGTCTACATATAGTATGACTTGGTCTAACAGTTCAGGTCCTAAAACTATGTCTAGTGCTGAAATAAATACTCTGGCATTGACATTCAGACCGAAGGGAATCACTCGAAATTGGTACCATCTTCCGGCGAAGTTAAAGGTGGTGTATTTCCGCGAATCTTCTGAGAGCGCCAATTGCCAAAAGGAACAGTAGAGGTCTATCGATGACATAGCGAACTCCATGAAATATCCGTAGCTGCTCCTCTAAAACTTCCGGCCTGGTTCTTACCAGAACAGTTATTTTGTTGATAGATCGTGCATCAAGAACAGGGTGCACCCCTCCTCCTGCCTTGCCCACAGCTAATAATAGGCTGCTATATGGCGAAATGGATGGCTCTATAAGGCGCCACTGTATCATCTTCTGGAGCTCCTGTTTGACAGCCTCTATTTTGGACCATGGGACAGAGTAGGTTGCGTAGCAGTGTTTTATGCAGTATGACTTCCATCTGCCAAACATAATCCTTAATCACGCCAGGCTTTAATGAAAATACCTTGACCTATTTCTCGAGTAACATACATAATTCAATTTTCTGTTCATCAGATAAGGTTTTTGCTTCATCGAATTTGCAGAGTATGAGCGAAGAATCTATTTCGTTTCCCCCACTGATCTTTATTTCAGGCGCTTGCTTTGTAGACTGTGAATGGTCTTGTACCCACAGCACTCTATTCTTAATAATTTTAACTTGTTATCCTTGGCATAATCTGCCGTGTTTCGCTTTTGTCTTTATCAGGTTCAAAACAAATTCCTCACCTCCTAACCTTATATGGCATTTCCCATGTGGGAGGTCGATCTTTATGTCCCGCTCCGTTCTCGAATTCTATACCTATCTGTGCCTTCAACGTAACCGTCTGGCCTCTGGCACCAATAGCACCAGCTACAGTGCAGTTTTAAACTGACAAAGTCGGAATCTTTACAGATTGCGCTATTTTCTTAAAGAAATTAGATTCTATCACGTTTACACTTGGGCCGGTATCTAAAATCAATGTCGTGGGAATACCTCCCACAACTGCTTGAACAGCAGGTTGCACGTATTCTGAGGGACCTTCAATGTTACCATCTACCTCATTAAATAACTCTTAACAGATGTCAGTGTCATCATTATAAGTATTGGGACAAAGCATTACTGCCCCACTCTGCATTGTTGCCAGATTTACCCAAGATGGCGGTGATGACATCAACAAAGAGGCGGCGTGTAGACTTGGCAACAGCGCATGACGTCATCCAAGATGGCTGCCATGAAGTCATTCAAGATGGCGGCTTTTGGCGGGAAGTTTGAATTTTGGTGGAAAGAAGGTCAATTGGGCTCCCCCAGAAAAATGACCGGAAGTTCAAATTCTGACAGGATAATTCATCACACCACAGTTATCTCTACTAAGCTAAGAAAATGGCGGGAAGATAGGACACTTGGACTAACCTCAGTCACTCGACTGCCACCTCCTCCTAAGGATTCATGGGAAAAGGACTTGGACATAAGTCTTTATTTAAACAATTTCATGCAGTACTGCCATCTAGTGAGCTCACCACAAGGTCAGGACTCCAACTGACTTAGTACACAGCGCTACCCCCAGATGGCGCTCTCATCTGTCACATAATCCAAGATGATGGCAAACAGTGCCACCACCATAGAGCGCTCTCTTGACATCAGGTGATGAAGCAAGTACCATTAACCAAGATGGCGGCAAACAGTGTATTCACCACAGGGTCTGGACCTAGTACCCAGTACCGGCACCAGAGGACGCTACCATGACGTCAGCTGATGATGCGGGTACTGTTACCCAAGACTGCAGCAAACATTGTGTTCTCCATGTAGTGTAGGACACAGCCAGAGCATGCTCCCATTATGTAATCCATGATCGTTGCTTGCAGTACGTGAAACACACGTAACCCCTGTAGTCAAGCGCTGAGAGAGAGAGATGCTCTCTCACTCGTTTATAACGGTGCATGCACCGCGTGTATAGCCCGCAAGTGCACGAATGCTGACATCAAAGCCTCTAGCGCGCACGTTCATACTGGCGCCATAGATCGTCTTCTAGAAATATGCTAACGATTGTAGTTGAACACATGTGGTACACATCGTGCATCTATCATATGAATTACCTCAGTACTTAATTCCAATCCTATTTTAATGATTTTTGATAACTGAATGTACTACTTGGAGATTCAATGATCAAATGAGAAGTTCGAGATTTTCCCACTAGGAGTGCAGTGATCATTCATTCATGACGTAGCACCCCCACCCCTAGAATGTTGCACTCCTATAGGCTACTGCATTAGTGACATGATTCGACGTCATAGAAACTATATAAACCAAACCACAAGCGAACTCCCTCTCAGTCTGCTTCTTTACTTTGTTCAGTGTTCAATCGCTGTACTTTTGTCTTCATCATGAAGCCTACAGGCAGCACCAGCAGCAGCGACAGCAGCGGCAGCGGCAAGCGCCGCTGAGGAGATGAAGATCAATTACCTGGTGAGTACTTTTCCAGTGCTCAAATATTGGTTCGAGCCACAGTCCACAGACTGCTGCGTCCTTTAATGAATTGTATGTGTGTTACATCTGTTTTGGAACGCACTCTACACAGACTGCTGCGTCCTTTAACGGATTTTATGTGTGTGCTATATCTGTTTGGACTGCATTCTACACAGACTGCTGCATCCCTTAATGGATTGTGTTTATGTGTGTTATATCTGTTTTGGACTGCAGACTGCTGCAACCTTTAACTGGTTGTGTGTGTATGTATGTCATGCCACAGAGATTTTTTTCCATACTCGATATTATACTCAGTCTTTTCCATCTTTCTAGAATTCATCCCACGCTAGAGGTCGAGATGGCTGGAGCACAGCACGAATGTAAGTAGATTTGTAAAACGTAGTTTTTAGGTAAAATAATTTCTTGTAATATTTATTGGTTTTTTCTTGTCATTCTAGATGATTCCATGCATGGGGGGGGGGGGATGCAGAGGGTGTCATGCAAGGTGGGGGTGAAATCCCTGACTGGGTTCACAAGATGGCGGCCACTGCCGATCAAAATGAAGAAGAGGAATCCGAAAGGTGCAAGATTATGGCCCTTTTAGATGAGGTGGTGAATATTCCTGGGTGGGTGGGAGACCTTAGTGAATGTGGCGATGAGTTGCTCAAGCCATGGAGCCAGAGTGGAGATGGTGAACATTTTTGAACTTTATAATTACAGCAAATAATTACCATTATTGAGTCTTAATATTTATTCTTTCAAATCTAGATCATTAAACTTGTTTTCTTTTATCTTATTCATGTTACAGGCATATCACAAAAAGTACACTGTGTACCTAGAGCGGTGGTTGTGGGGGCGGGAATCGGCCCCATACCACCACAGGGACACCCTGCGCCGTGTATAGCTCCGATCACAGCTGCACAAGAGGCGGTAGCAGCCCCTGCGCCCCCCCCCCCCCCCGACCCCACCACCACCACCACCACCACCACAAGCCCTCTGGCGCCCACGGGCAACTCAGCGGGCAGAAGAAGAAGACAAGCAAGTGCATCTGTCTTCCACCCCACCAGTCGGTGATATTAACACATATTATATTTTTGATGGTATAGAGTTCCCCGTAAAGATCCAGCACTAACCTAAGTTTGAGCCACAGAATACTGGATTATCGGTTCACGTTTATGGCCTGGAGAAGAAGAAGAAGAAAAGCAAGTCAGATGAGCAAGACAAGCACACAGTAGTCGGCCCCCTCGATTTGTCAAAATTTGCAGGTGAGCGAGAACTGCATGCAGACATGCTGCTCTTCTCTGAAGGTGATAATTTTCACTATGTCTGGACCAAAGACATGTCCTGCCTCCTTTGTTTCCAGTTAAGTAACAACCAGCATAAAAAGCATATTTGTTTAAGGTGTCTGAATTATTTTTCATCAGAGGAGTTATTAGTGATACATCTATTAGATTGTGCTTCCAAGGACCCAGTATGTGTCATTATGTCCACAGAGGAAAATGCTCACCACCAGCAATGATCTCCTTTTGTAGAGTATGCTGACTTTGAATGCCTGCCGGCTCCTATTACTCGATGTGAAGGGAACCCCTTAGCTTCACATACAACCTTCACACAAAAACACGTACCTTATGCGGTATCATTTCAAGTTGTATGTGGATATCATTCTAAACTTAACCGCTGCCTGTTTTATGTTGGGGACAATCCTGCGGTTTGGTTCCTCATTGAGCTTGAAAAACTTTCATGGGAAGTTGATAAGCTCTACAGCACCAAAATTCCCATGACCAAATCAAAGGAAGATGGTGAATTGTATGAAAAGGCGCTTAATTGTCATATTTGTGGGCTACCGTTAGGTAGAAAAGTGGAAACTTCCTCTAGAGATCATTGTCATCTTACGGGAAAGTTCCGCGGTGCAGCTCATAACGCATGTAGTTTGAATTATAAGTTACCATGGCACATACCTGTCTTTTTTCATAATTGGAGTGGGTATGACGCTCATTTTCTCGTTGAATACTTGGTTAATTTCGGTATGAAGAAAGATCAGGTTAGTGTCCTCCCTGAAAGTGTTGAGAAGTACATTTCTTTCTCAAAACGAATGACACCAAAATTTATGCTCCGCATCCTTGACTCTTTACGCTTTATACAGACTTCACTCCAGAAACTCGTTGAAACTTTACTTCCGAACGATATGCATATCACTCGATCTGCATTTCCCGATGAAAAGTTCCAACTTGCGAATAGGAAAGGAGTTTTCCCATACGAGTATGTTGATAGTATGGCAAAACTCAATGAAACCAGTCTTCCCAACATATTTGCATTTACCAGCACTCTCACAGGCGACGCCGTAACTACAGCAGATTATGAGCGTGCTGTGAATGTCTGGCGGGAATTCAACATCTCCAATTTGGGAGAATATGCAAGACTATAAATGGACACAGATGTGCGTTTCCATGCAGATGTTTTCGAAAAGTTCCAGAGTGTATGTATGGTCACGTACATTCTGGACCTCGCCTTTTATTACACAGCACATGGGTTGTCCTGGGACACTATGTTCAAAAAAACGGGCGCAGCATCGAACTTTTGACTGATGCTGCAATGCTTCTATTTTTTGAGCGCGGGATCCGTGGGAGACTTTGTCAATGCTTTCACAGGCATGCCAAGGCAAATAACCCGCAGATGGGTGTCAGGTTGAATGCATCCCTTGATTCATGTTACATTATGTACCTAGTTGTGAACAACTTACAAGGGCACGCCATGATGGAGCCACTGCTGCTTGGTGGGTTTCGATGGGTGCCCAACAACAAATTGAAGGGATTAGGTGGAAAAATAATGTGTCTTGCAGCCAATTCTGATGTACGGTATTCGCTTGAGGCAGATATCACATATCCTAATAATTCGCGTGGAGAGACAAGCGACTTGCCATTATGTTCAGAGCAACAAATTCCGCTAGGAAGCACCATCCCTAAACTGTTAGCTACTGTTGGAGATAAGCAGAGGTATATTATTCATTATCGTAACCTCCAGCTGTGCCTTAGATTAGGGCTGAAGCTTGTTAGAATCACCTGAGCCATCTTCTTCAAGCAATCCCTCTGGCTGAAGGAGTATATTGAACTAAATACCGAAAAGCGGGTAGTCGCGAGTAAAGATTTTAAAAAAGATTTTTATAAATTAATGAAGAATTCCATTTTCAGGGTAAACTATGCAGAATGTAAGAAACAAATGCGATATTTTGATTAGAACCACATGGGAAGGGCATGAGAAAGTCAATCATCAGGTCAAATTTTAAGGGCGCCACCATATTCAGTTAAAACATTGTTGCTTTGAAGATGTAGAAGACTGCAGTGGAATTTATGAAGCCTATTTATATGGGGATGTGCATACTGGATACCTCCAAATTCTACATGTACCGCTTCCACTACAAAGTTTGCGAAACCTCATTTCATAGAACCAAAGTTGCTTTATATGGATGCAGACAGCTTTATCTACTGGATCAAGAACTGCAATCCATATGAAGTAATTAGGTGCAATGGTAAAGAATTCGACACGTCTTCTTATGAGGTCGATAATCCTTATGGTATTGTTCCTAAGAAAAAGAAGGTTATTGGTCTCATGAAAGAAGAGGCGAATGGTTTACCGATTGTAGAGTTTGTGGAAATATATGCATATTGTACAATAGACGGGGGCACCCAGAGGGCAAAGGGTGTTAGACGTGTGGCATCTGGAGCTCTTACGGTTGAAGATTATTTGCAGTGTCTGTATGGTCGCAGCCTTCAAGGCGCTCCTCCACACATCATTCAGAAAACTAGTATTCGATCGTGAGGTCACGATCTGTACACTGCACTGCAATCTAAAGTCGGATTGTCTCCTCATGACGATAAAAGATTCATTTGTGAGAATGAGGTGGAAACACTCCCATACTCACACTATTTACTTGAAGCAAAAGTAGGGGAGGGGGGGGACTGATTGAGAGATAGAGAGAGAATGAGTGCGTGGATGGGGTGAGAGGGTTTATGTATCGAATAGTATGGCTCTTTTATCATAGTGTGAATAATGGAGGAGTGTGTCGTGTGGTGTGTATCATCAGCGTGCTTCGACGTGTGTCTGAGTGTGCAAATGAGTGTGGGAGCCTGTGTGTAGGAAATAAGTGTATATCTATGTAAATATATATCTTCTGTAATAGAAATTAATATGCGAATGAAAAAATGATAAAAATAAGAAATTTAAAAACTAAGAAACTGTCAAGAAAAAAAGTCTGTATGTAAATATACTTCATCCTTATTAGTAATTAATATGTCAAGAAAAAGGAAAACAAGAAAAAAACTGTCATGAAAGTTTTTGCACTTTATATGTGCATGTGTGTGAGTGGTCATAGATTAGATTTTAGTTTCCAAGTTCCAACTGCCGCTAGCTATTCAGACAGAACTGGTTTTTAAGTATGTGAGTTCCACCCAGTTAATTTTTTACATGTATGTTCATTTGCTCGTGGTAGTGGAAAATGTTTAGAGCCACCCACTTCAGAAACATATAAGCTCACTTGCTTAAGATAGTGGAAAATGTTTAGAGCCACCCATTTCAAAGTAATACGTTCACCTACTTGTTGTAACGGAAGAAAGAAATGTTCAGCTTTACCTCAAAGTCTTTTCTGTTTCCGGTGGAACTTCACTAGTGGTCATATTTAGTCTGTGAGATAGTGTAATTAGTTTGTAGTAGTACCTCTGGATTAGTTGTAAACTGATATAATGTAAATCTGAATCACCTGTCTGTAAACTCATATAATGTAATTCTGAATCATGTATCTGTAGACTGATATTTCTCAAAACATTGCTAAATCTGAATGACCTATCTGCAAACTTATATTTTGCAAACATTGTTAAACCTGAATCACATATTCACAAGTAAATCTGAGTTTAATAATAAATTCACTTATTTTATTGTAAAAATGCAGAATGTTGTTATTTCAAATGTCAATAATCATTGTTTTGATTAAAATGATAAATGTATTTCTGTGCAACGGGCAGTTACATCCGCATTGCAATGCACAGGTCTATAAGGTCTCTTGCTTTAAAAACTACTTCAAAGAGAGTTATGAATTTATTATAAATGTATTTCTGTACAATGGGCGGTTTCATCCTCATTGCACTGCACTTGTCTATAGAGTCTATTGCTTTAAACACTATTTCAAAGAGAGAGAGTTGTGAATTTATGGTAAATGTATTTCTGTACAATGGGCAGTTACATCCGCATTGCACTTCACAGGTCTAAAAGGTCTGTTGCTTTAAACACTATTTCAAGGAGAGTTGTGAATTTATCATAAATGTATTTCTGTACAATGGGCGGTTACATCCGCTTTGCACTGCACAGGTCTATAAGGCCTGTTGCTTTAAACACTATTTCAATGAGAGAGAGAGAGAGAGAGTTGTGAATTTAATGGAAGGTTAAAGAATAACACACATTATTTCGATTATTTTTCGTTTATTTGGTTATCATCATCCAACGTAAAAGTAATTTTACATTTTCACATGCAGACACAATGCTAATATCTTCTTCTTCACACGTTTGCCGTCTAAGTTGATGGAGGGGCGGATATCCGTAGTATTTCAGGTTTAGAACAGCAGCATACTTGCGGATTCCACACAGCCAGGTAATCTTCTCATCACCTTTAAAGTAGATGATTGTCTCCTTGTGATCAAATACTCGGAGCACGCACACCAAATCTTTATAAGAGACACCAGGGTCATCCCAATGAATTCTGTGATAGAAGTATGTTAACCACAATGGGCAGTTACATCTGCAAGACAAGACATAGACAAGTGCACTTCTACATGTTTTAATACCCTTCACATCCTTGAAAGGTTTCGGCAATGCAATGCTTGATGCAAATGTTCCTATTATTCCATCACTTTGTGTGAATGCTATTAATGCACAGTCTTTAATTATGAATCACCTGTGTTCATCGTAGTAAAATTCTTGAACGTCAGCTATGATCCTCACCCCTCGAGGTAACATCGTGATCTGCCTTTGAGCTAGCAGAGCGCCTACTAGTTTATACAACTCGTTGCACTACACCAGTGAGCGGGCAGTAGTTAACAACACTATCATGCAGAACTAGAGCATACGCTGCAGTGTGATCTGGGAAGTTTGTTGAAGATTCAAATTCAATCCGCACATCTACAGGCCCTGATTTAATTAAATGGTTCAAATGGCTCTGAGCACTATGGGACTTAACTGCTGAGGTCATCAATCCCCTAGAACTTAGAACTAGTTAAACCTAACTAACCTAAGGACATCACACACATCCATGCCCGTGGCAGGATTCGAACCTGCGACCGTAGCGGTCGCGCGGGTCCAGACTGAAGCGCCTAGAACCGCTCGGTCGCTCCAGCCGGCCTGATTAAATTATCTCATTCTGTTTTGAACAGTCAGTCACGATTATTGGTGTTGCTTCTTGAAATTCTCTGGACTGAGTAGGCATCCTTCATTTTCAACGCCATCGTAGTAAGATGCTCAGAATCTCGCATACATGTCAACTGTCAGACTGTATACATTGCTGTCCCACTGTAGATGTAGATTCTCGTATAAGTAGTATTCAGAATTCAAGTAAACTCTGGCGTTAGTTAACTTGCAGTGGTCAAATTCAGTTGAGGCCTTTGATACATTCCCACACTGTTTAGTTTGAAATGCGAGTATGATGAATCGAGGTGCTTCCAACTGCACTAATGTTTTAATAGCCCACATATGTGTGGATGCTGTAGGTAGGACCAGGTATTCAAAAAGCTCCCATGAGCAGAAGGTTAGTGGCAGATAGGTGCCGGCATTCAGAACTTTTGAGAGCTTCAAGCGTTCCTAATCGTCAGCAACACTGATGTGAGGCATTTTCCATACTATACTATTAATCTTGATTTGAACATTCTCTGCAACTGTTTGAAAGAATGAATTCGCATCACTTGCACTCCGCACCAAAATAAGTTCCTATTTAGCGTTCATAATAATTCGCTGCATGTCCTCAAAGTACTCCATAAGCATTTTTAGTGACACGCACGTTGTAAATCGGTTGTATCCCCCCTCCCCATCCGCTGCATCTATGAACCATTCCGCATTTTCCAAGATGTTTGAATCTGAGGCTGAGGCTGAGGCTGAAACGTACATCCTAAGGGTTGACGTTATGCGGAAATTGCTTGTGCGGTCGATTTCTATACCGTTAAGTTCATAACGTATCTCCTGGAACAGGACTGCTAGAGCATTACACGTCAGCTTCGAGAGTGTTACCACAGTGCCGTCAGCTTTCTTAAATGTGCAGTCCAGATACTGGAAGCTCTTGCAAGGCAATGTTACGGCGTCCTGATGCTGCATAACAATTCTAATGTCATCATTTTTGTTAAATTTGCTTGAAGCATAGGGTTTGTGTGAATACTATTCATGAAGTATAATTCGATCAACATACTCTACTGACTGAGTTACGTTGAGCGACTTCATTTTGCGGTTTGAAACCTGGTGAAATAAGGAATTCGTAATTAAGGAGTGTTATCAATTTGCGCTGCTGTGATGCACTGACGGGTTGTGAGCTAGGTGTGCTAGCTTTTTTCCTTACTCCCATTTCGCCTTAGATGCAAGCATACAATTATCTCCTCAAAAGTTAACAAGTTGATTATTCTTCTCCACAATACGCAGTTCTACACTCCTGGAAATGGAAAAAAGAACACATTGACACCGGTGTGTCAGACCCACCATACTTGCTCCGGACACTGCGAGAGGGCTGTACAAGCAATGACCACACGCACGGCACAGCGGACACACCAGGAACCGCGGTGTTGGCCGTCGAATGGCGCTAGCTGCGCAGCATTTGTGCACCGCCGCCGTCAGTGTCAGCCAGTTTGCCGTGGCATACGAAGCTCCATCGCAGTCTTTAACACTGGTAGCATGCCGCGACAGCGTGGACGTGAACCGTACGTGCAGTTGACGGACTTTGAGCGAGGGCGTATAGTGGGCATGCGGGAGGCCGGGTGGACGTACCGCCGAATTGCTCAACACGTGGGGCGTGAGGTCTCCACAGTACATCGATGTTGTCGCCAGTGGTCGGCGGAAGGTGCACGTGCCCGTCGACCTGGGACCGGACCGCAGCGACGCACGGATGCACGCCAAGACCGTAGGATCCTACGCAGTGCCGTAGGGGACCGCACCGCCACTTCCCAGCAAATTAGGGACAATGTTGCTCCTGGGGTATCGGCGAGGACCATTCGCAACCGTCTCCATGAAGCTGGGCTACGGTCCCGCACACCGTTAGGCCGTCTTCCGCTCACGCCCCAACATCGTGCAGCCCGCCTCCAGTGGTGTCGCGACAGGCGTGAATGGAGGGACGAATGGAGACGTGTCGTCTTCAGCGATGAGAGTCGCTTCTGCCTTGGTGCCAATGATGGTCGTATGCGTGTTTGGCGCCGTGCAGGTGAGCGCCACAATCAGGACTGCATACGACCGAGGCACACAGGGCCAACACCCGGCATCATGGTGTGGGGAGCGATCTCCTACACTGGCCGTACACCACTGGTGATCGTCGAGGGGACACTGAATAGTGCACGGTACATCCAAGCCGTCATCGAACCCATCGTTCTACCATTCCTAGACCGGCAAGGGAACTTGCTGTTCCAACAGGACAATGCACGTCCGCATGTATCCCGTGCCACCCAACGTGCTCTAGAAGGTGTAAGTCAACTACCCTGACCAGCAAGATCTCCGGATCTGTCCCCCATTGAGCATGTTTGGGACTGGATGAAGCGTCGTCTCACGCGGTCTGCACGTCCAGCACGAACGCTGGTCCAACTGAGGCGCCAGGTGGAAATGGCATGGCAAGCCGTTCCACAGGACTACATCCAGCATCTCTACGATCGTCTCCATGGGAGAATAGCAGCCTGCATTGCTGCGAAAGGTGGATATACACTGTACTAGTGCCGACATTGTGCATGCTCTGTTGCCTGTGTCTATGTGCCTGTGGTTCTGTCAGTGTGATCATGTGATGTATCTGACCCCAGGAATGTGTCAATAAAGTTTCGCCTTCCTGGGACAATGAATTCACGGTGTTCTTATTTCAATTTCCAGGAGTGTATATAGTCCAATGTCTGAACTGTCATCGGGAGATATATAGCGTTTGTGGGGGCTTGAACTATTTTATACCCAGTACTGACTGTGCGGAGGAATCTGTAAATATCGTTGAGGTACGAGTTTGTAGCAATATTGCACTCAAAGTGGATTGTGCTGACTGGAAGTATATCCATAGCCTGATCTGATGCGTAAAATTTACTGGGCTCCTTCACCAAAACATGATCCTTTGCAAAACCTAGCAGTGGATCTATTGAATCTCTCTGCCTAAAGTCGATCGTAGCACTCTCTGTCCAAATTTCAGATTTAAGCATATTAATGATTGCCCGTAGTTCAATACCTTTTCCACAGTGTTTTAAGACTTCGTTTAAATCATCTATATCATAGGCACCAGCTTGTATTTGTAGAATCTCCTTCCGACTGTCAATTTCCAGATGCAGTTTATTGTTGCTCTTTGTGATGTTTGGAATGCTGTTATACGTCTCCAGACCAATCAGCGCAATACTCCAGTCCTCTGCACTTAAATCAACGAGTGGATAGTAATTTGCACGTAATACTGATCCTCGCTCTTTTAAAGTCAGAGTGTACGACATTGCATCTAAACCTCAAATGATGGGCGTGCTTTCAATGATGGCTCTTTTATATGTGTGGATGTTCGCACATCTGCTCTGACGAGGAGAAAGCGCGCATTCCAGACATACTACCACTCAGTCTAAATATAGCGTGCATTCCAGAGGTTCGCTGATGCGGGCGCACGCTAATTTGTCATGGCTGTGATTAGAAACATAACGCAGAAATGCCCACCCAGGTATGTGTTAAAGTCCAGATATCGCAAATTGTAGAAGACACGTCTTTCGCTGGTGAAGTAGCGTTGTAATTCTTCAGACGGCTGTAAATATCCAAATGAATCGAAATACTCGACTGTATTTGCACTTTTCTTAACATGTGCCACCCAGTGGGTCCATGAATCCTCAGCAACATCTAAATTTACAATTCCGCACACCTTAGTCCGCCACATGGTCGTCGGTAATGTATCCCGCATAAACACGCCACGGAATCCAGGAATGTGAAGTTTTTCTTTAACAATCTTAACCAGATCTTTATTCGTGACCGCTCGGTCCGGTAGGATAGCTAAAGGACTTTTTTTTATTTATGAAGAGACCTAGTCCTTTCCTGTATGGTTTCAAGTAGAGACCCTTTCCGATAGCTGCTGCTTCCGTAGCCCGATTATGTCTTCTAGCTTCCTCTAGTTGCGCTTGTGCATTCTGTGCGTTTTTGACCGTTTTGGCAAAAGCTGCAGCCCCGCCTGTAAGTGAACCTACCGCCGACAGAGCTGCAAGAGCTGGAACGAGGAACGGAAGTAGTGGTAGGACCCTAGGTGGTTTAATGGCAGTCTTCTTCTTCCTCTATTTCTCACCCTTCAACACACATTTAGCTGCACACATCGAAGTGAGAAAACAGTTTTTCAAACAACCTGGTTTCTTCTTCTTAGCCTCCAATGCTGTTCGCGCTGCATTCATAATTCGCTTGAAATTCATCACCCCAAGCCTAACTTAATTTTTCCACGTATGGTTTTATCAACTATCAATGCAGCAACACGCTGACTTATTCCGAGATCTTTTCTTCGTCTTATTTCCTTGATTTTGTCCGCTAATAATCGGTCGGCTACGTGGCGTGCTGAAAAATCCTTATTTGCAGCGTATGCGACGCCGTGCTCAAGGCAGGCTTCGTCTAGTAGGTTAATACCTTTATCACTGCGTGCCAGGCGTTTCTAAAGCTTTGTTCCAGGTCCACAGAGTTATATCCTGGAATGTGCAATTCAACAGGCAATTTGTCGAGAATATCACCTCCACCTCTTATTATGGTGTGTTTCCTATCATGTATGGTACGCTACTGTTATATACTAACTCGTCAGCGTCAATCCAACTGTTATCTGATGATGGAAATCCCAACTATTTAACTAGCACTCTATTCCCGCGACGTCTTATCACGCATTCAATGAGAAATACATCTGGTTCAGAACTCTTCTGCAATTCCTCTGTGTATAAGCATCCTGCAATTTCTTCACCCTTGCCATCCTTTAAGAGATATGTCCTAGGGTTCATTCTCTGCACTTTGGATACTGTGAATATCTCCACTGTGACCAGTTTGGTAAGTGCGATTTCTCGAACGCTGTCTTGTGTTTTGAAATACGTACTAAGTCGCCTACATTGAACCTCTGTTTGCGTGGGTCCAGCATTTTAATGCGTAAATATACTGTGTCCATGAGTGAATTATCGCGAACATCGATCGGTCTCATTTTTATTGTACTATGTTTGCTTAGATTATACCGTGCAATTATCTGTGGGAGGATATATGTCCACTTGTACGAACCGCGAAGATTAAACCGCATCCACATTTGAGCTTTGACCATTCTGTTCAAACGCTCCACGATGCTAGCTTTCAGGTGGGTAAACGTGGAGTAGTGTATCCCATACCGCTCCATCACAGTCTTGAAATGTTCACTGTAAAACTCGCCACCATGATCGGTTTGAAGATTGTCCGGGCATCGATTCATTCCTGTCTGAAGCAAACGGTCAAACACCGCAGCAACATCTCTACCCGTTTTAATTTTCACAGGTAATGCCCGTGTGAATTTAGAGTATGTATCAATTACCATGAAAATATACTTGAAACCTTTATTCTCACGGGAGTACAGAACGATATCCACAAGATCTGTCTGCCTTAAGTCGTCTAGTCCTTTAATCATTACATGTCTGCGCGGGAACGTTCTGCGTGCTGGTTTGTGCAGCTCCTGAACCACTGTTTCCGTACTTGCTATTATTATTCGATGATTCGTCTCTCTCTAAGTTCTGAAATTATTGAAGTAACCTCATTCGAGTGCACTGTATTGCCTACAGCAGCCGAAGCCATCAACAGTCGAAATCTGTCTATTAGTTCGTCCTGCTCATTGTAATATATAAACTGCGGGAGTCGGTTGCTCACTCCTTTATGCTGAAAAGTCTACACCACCACCAATGCTTTTAGGTTGCTCATTCAGTAATGGTTGTATAATGGTTGTGTATTTAGAGTTTTGTGGGTTTCTCAGTGTTCCGTCAGGATTTTTGTACAGCTCAGTCAATTGCAGTATTTCACCATACACTTTGCTATCATTGGTAGAGTATATTAAGTTTTTTGAGGTCCTTAGGAAGATTAGATTCATTAAGCCAGGTGTTCATTTAAACTCTGTATTCCTGACGCGTATTGTGCTATCGGTTAAACTTATAGTTTGAGAGCCAAGCATGTACGGTCTCTCCCTGCTGATACCAAATGTTCTATCAATTTTACCCACCGCATACTGGTTGGTGAATTCTGCGATTGGATCATTATCACGGGAAGCCATCTTCCTGATAGATTTGGTAACAGGTTTAAAAAGTTCTCTTAGTGTTTGCTCCCGATCCATATGTCCCAACCTCAACAAGCATAATTTCTCTGAACTGCTTTACACGCCTGAATGACTTTATGCTTTGTCGACATCTCAGCGCATACTAATCTGAGCTCTGTATATCACGTGGTTCTTTATATGCTTCGTTGTTCTTCGTTCCTACACCTCCTTCTTCAATAACAACAACCTCAGCTTCTATCTTCCCCTCAGTTGCGTTAATTCTGTTCTCTAGCCCGTTTCGGTTAAATGCAAGAAGTTTCTGAGTGTCATTTAATTCCCTTACAGTCTTACTGAGTCTTTTTTAAATTTTAAAACTTTTGAATTTAATATCGGTGAACATGCGAGCATTCTGTCTGAGCACACCTAACCTCTCAGACTGAGCATCCGCCATGCATACGAATTTGTCCATGGTGTAGTGTCTACTGATGCACTCAAAAAATGGTTCAAATGGCTCTGAGCACTATGGGACTTAACATCTGAGGTCATCAGTCCCCTAGAACTTAGAACTACTTAAACCTAAATATCCTAAGGACATCACACACATCTATGCCCGAGGAAGGATTCGAACCTGCGACCGTAGTAGACGCGCGGTTCCAGACTGAAGCGCCTAGAACCGCTCGGCCACCACGGCCGGCTGATGCACTCACCTATTTTGTAAGTTTATATATGGAGAAACTCCTGGAAGTTCTGGCTGTACCTACAGTCATTCAGTTTTCGAGTTTTGTCAATAACAAGAAACCCTTATTGTGAGTGATTCCAGCAATCGGCATATATCTTTACAAATTCACTGTATGACATGTCGGTCCCTACGTGAGCCTGGTAAATGTGTTTTAAATTGAGACTGTCTTGTTTGAAGGCTATAATGAGGTTGGCGTTATCCCTCACCAACTGCTTTGGGATCCTGGAATATTCTGACTCAGATAAAATACGTCAACACACATGACGACCAAACTAGAAATATCTACGGACATGATCCTGCTTTTCAACAGCCACATCGTCAAATATGAAGACCGTGTTAGGCTTTACCTCTTCAGGTGGGGGGATGTCGTCGCTTTCACTGAATGCTCTGTATGTTACACCATCTACTCCATCTAACATTTTCTGCAGTAACTGGTACTTGGGTTGAAAGAGTGCTTGGAGAAAACGAAAAAGTACTCGAAGCAGACACCCTCTATGTGCATTAACAGAGCCATGAGGACATTTGTCTTACCACAGTTTGAAGGACCTACAATTATCGCTCATATGCTGTCAGGAAGGAGTACTCCATTCTTCTTCTTCTTACTGGTCTTCTGGTCTTCGTCATCATCACAGGACCAGTCACCTACAACAAAGTCCTTCCAGCGAGGGTGCTTCACCCAGCCTGCCATGTTACCTACTGTGTTATGTGCCGGTGTGCAATAGGCTTTTATATGATAAACAATATGTGTGTGTGTAGCCACTATAGCGCAGTCACCTTACCAACTGAGCTACAACGGCTACACCATAGAATTGGTATATTTCAAGGGAAGAGTGTCACATACATTAACGTACATAAACGTGCACTAACGTGCACTAACATATACTAACGTGTACTAACGTGCATTAACGTATGTGACATTTTGTCTAGAGAAATAAAAACACAAACACAAATTTAAGATTGTAAATATATTTAGTTATTCACCATCTACAATTATCATCAACATCGAAAAAATGACTTGATTCTTTTTTAATCGGTGCAGCAGCAGTACAGTATTTGGAAAATAGCTGCTTCTTGTATCCCTCAAATTCAGCACGTCTATCTCGTAATATTATCGGCCTATTGCAATAGTCTGGTATTCCATCAGTAAATATGAGTTCAACATTTTCAACACCTATTCGAGGAATAGCACAAGACTTCGGCACTGCAGTTATACAGGGACTCGAACAACGATCTATATCTTCTATGTGAATGCTACATGTGCAAAACCAGTTAATGATATCACTGTATACGGCTTGGACATATGGGCGCCATCTATTTAGTCTCTCTATCGTACTAGTTATCGCCATGTCTAGGTTGAATAAGTTATCAACAGTAGAATGTTGCATGAAAATACTGTGACCCTCAACACTTTTAATTCTTAGTGTAGCATCGTCATACATTGATAGAATACTCACAGCCATACTACATGTCCTGGTAGGAGTGGGATGGAGTGTATTCGGTAGTCATAAGCTTCTTGATGTATGTTTTTATGCGACAGACTTCATCCCACTCATAGGCTGGAAACCGCACTTTAATATTTTTCGGCACATTTTCAAGCTCTAACACAGTTGACAGGCTACCGTCATGTGAAACTTCAATTCCTATATGAAGATGTTTTGAACCACTAACTGTTAACACATAGCATGAGGCGAATAGTTAAGGTAGTGGTGCACTGGGGGTCAGTATCTTCTTATCCACAACATCCACACCAGCGCGGTTAGCCACCTGTTCTTACAGTGATGGTTGTATGTCTCTTGTGCGATGATCAATGGATGGCATGTACGAAGTAGTCCAATACTGTGATGCCCCCTCAAGTGCAGCCTCTGGCACTGAAATCAGCACCTCGCTACGCTGCTCCAGCATGCTGAGAAGCTGCACTACAGGATCCTACATGGAAGAGTCTGAGGCTACCATGTGCGCGGACCCAGACATGTATGGGCCTGGTGATGCTGACATCACGGGTGCAGGTACTGGCCAAAGAAGAATATTCATAAGCACAATATACTGCTGCTACAGAAATAATAATAATAATAATAATATTGTGAAACAGATACTTACTTTTCTGCTGCTTGCTCCTCCTATTCTGCAGATGCTGCTGCTGCTATGGTGACCGACACTTTATCTTGATTGACTAACAGGAACAGAGATCTAGCAGCTGCTGAATCCTCCTTATATACCATCCACCTACATCATCATGATGCCATGTTCCTAATGGCTGCATCGCATGATCACATGACCTATCGAAGTGTCCTCTAGCAATGAGGTCGTGAACTAGATCAGTTATTCAGTCTGATGGATTGGAGGCAGTTGTCTCTTTGTGTTGGGATCTTCTATGTTGGCTTTAGAAAAGGCAGACAGTTCCAACAGTAGCAGATGCTTCCATGAGTTGGGTAATGCATCTTTAAAGCATCTCGATGCAAAGCATTTATTCGAAGGACTGTATTCTTTCTCTTCATATGTTCGAGCATTAATGCTCACTTCCATTTTACATGTAGGAAGCTATGGGGGCAGTCCTCGGCTGTATGCTTACAAACAACATAGCTGTTAAACTTACCCCAATCAAACACCAATAACTCATCGATAGAACACATTCAGCATGACCATGAGGATGGGGGTGAGCAGCTGCTCTTCAATGGTATATACCACATGTACAAATATGCTTACACCATTATCATACTCTTCCACACCTCATGTAGTGAACTGTGGCTACAGTCCTCCCTCGAATGTCTACATGTAATGCAGCTATTGAAAGCTACTCTATCCTTCACATTCATCTCGATGATCAAACACATGACAATGGTTTGACAACGACAGCTCAGCAAAGACTGAATGTGCACCAACAATTCCGGTCATCTGAGTGGAGAAAAAAATTGCCGCCATCTTGGGTAATGGTACTTGCATTAACACCTGACGTCACGACAGCGCCCTCTAGTATATGTACTAGGCCACGTGGCGAACACACTGTTTGCCGCCATCTTGGATTACATCACAGACGGGAGTGCCCTCTGGTGGTGGCGCGGTGTATTAAGTCAGTTGGAGTCCTGACCTCATAGTGAACACACTGGATGGCCGCACTGCATGAAAATGTTAAATAAAGACTTATGTACAAGTCCTTTTCCCATGAATCCTTAGGATGAAGTGGCAGTCGGGTGACTGAGGTTAGTCCAAGTGTCCATTCTTTTGCTCTATTTTCTTAGCTTAGTAGAGATACACGGATTGACCTTTCTTTACCACCAAAATTCAAACTTGGCGCCAGCTCATAGGATGAAGTGGCAGTCGGATGACTTAGATTAGACCAAGTGGCCTATCTTCCCGCGATTTTCTTAGCTTAGTAGAGATAACTGTGATGTGATGCAGTATCCTTTTGGAATTTGAACTTCCTGCCATTTTTCTGGGGTAGAGGTTAGGCTAGTGGAGGTAGCCCAATTGACCTTCTTCCCACCAAAATTCAAACTTCTCGCCAAAAGCCGCCATCTTGAATAACGTCATGACAGCCTTCTTGGATGACATCATGCACTGTTGCAAAGTCTACATGCCACCACCTTAGATGACGTTATCGCCGCCATCTTGGATACATCTGGCAACAATGCAGAGTGGGGCAGTAACTGCTTTGTCGCAATACTGTTATAGCAGAGCATGTTTATCTGTTCATTCAAACTATTGCCCCCATTCCGACCTGTGACTTTCATCAGGGAGCTCGATACAGTGGCGTTTAGTCTGATGGCCCAAACGTTGTCGTCAGAGGCATTTCAACCACCTCTACTATCCGGACATCCTGATTGTAGTTATTCCGATTTTGCTTTGCAGCTGTGCCTTGCTCTTGATTATTTTGCGACCACTGCTTATTGTGGTCTAGATTCCTATTGTTGTTTTGTCAGTTCCCGATTCAGTTATTTTGATAACCGGTATGGTACCAATTACTATTTCATCTCTGCCTTTCAAAGAATGCCTGTCTGCTTTGTGGGCCACCATTGTTGTCATTCTGATGTACGTGTCCGGTTTGCAATGTGCCGCCGTACTTCGCGACCTGCCATTACGGCTATTATTGTGGCTGTACTCGCGAACTGTGAGCCATTGTTGCCAGTGCCACTTTTCGCATATTCTTGTATTAGGTCCATGGTATCAAACACTGACAAAAAGTGTTCAAGGTCATAATCAAGGACAGTTATTAACTTTTCCCTTATGTGCTGAGGCAACTTTGCCTTTGAGATGTGCAACACATCTTTGTGCATGACCAGCTCGTCCCAGTATTTCGTTAAACTAATGTATTTTTCGAATTACTTCCTAAGTCCATCTTGCTTTGGGTTGTAAATTTCTGGGCTGAAGCCCTTATTTCTAAGGCATTCTTGTATGCCCACTCACCAGTACTTAGCCAGAAAAGCCTTTTCAAATTGTTCACAATGTAAACAGTCCTCTGCGGGTTCAGTAGCCTCTAAAGCACCGTCTCCTTGTATATGTGAGGCAACGAATTGTATTCTTTGCATCTCACTCCATGACCTGGGCAATACGTTGCAGAATGAGCGTACAAAAGCTAGGGGATGGACTTGTCTTTTGTCTGGGATAAAGACATGAAATTATCTGTGTTTTAACAGGCTTTTTTCCTGAAAGATCTCTGTCAAGGTTGCGACTGTCTCCATCTCATCACGTGATTGTTGTACAGTGGGGTTTACAGGCTGATACCCTTCAAAGTATGTCCGCGAACTTTGTGGATCTGCAATGTACACCCCCTGTATTTGCGTATCGATAGGTGGTGCTTCTCGTGAAGGCTGTGGTATTGTTTCCACCACACTTCGCAGTTCTCTTATCTGTGACGAAACTACGTCTCACCACTGTGGAAGGTCATGATGTATCGTGTGCTTTATGCGGCCTATTTCCGAGTGGGGCGTTTGTTTTGCCATGCTGAATTCGGCCATCGCCTCGCTCCCAGCGCGTTGTAATGCGCTTTTCCACCCTGTATTTATTTTTTCGGTGAGTATTTTGTCTTTCTGCTGAATCCACTTGACGAATTCGGTATTTAATTTTTCACTTTGCTCATTTAGCCTGGTTTTTAACACTTCTTCTTATGTTTCTACGGACAGGGTATCGACACATTGTGTTAATTTGCGCGTCGTATCTTCCATTGTCTTCTGTGCTGATTGTTTCCAGATCTGTTGATAGTTTGGAAACAGTTTCTGGTAAACCCTTATATGCTTCCTTTGGGCGGGTAATTTCGGATGCTATTGTTCCTAAACCAGTTTTTAAATTTTTTACTAATTCCTCATTTACCTCAGTGGAAATTTGAGTGACCATTTATTTGTCACTTTCACTCAAGGTATTTTTTATTTGAGATGTTGGCGCTACGTCTCTTTCAGCAAGAGTAGTATTGACCTGCGTAGAGATTTGTAAAGCCAATTTTTTATCCCTTTTAGAAAGGGTGCTGTTTATGCATGAATCAAGCGCTTCATCGTGTGTTAATCATCTCAGGAATTTTATTGAATAGCAGAGAAAAGGGATCTACGACGGGTGGAGGTATTTGCTCTGCACTTTCAATTGCTTGTGCCTGCGTATTAGCTTCTGTCTCCACATTCTGACCGTCGGATTCTGCCACTGTCGGATCGGTATTGTTGTTACCGCCATCGACGTTATTTTCAGAAACACTATCATTCCATGTTTTCAGGTTTACCTATCTTTGCCATAACATTAATTGAAAATATAATTCCGAATAAAATCTCTTGATAATGCACTGAATAATTGGCGTAAATTGACCAAAACTAATTGTTGTATTACTAAAATGTCAATATGGATGCTTCAAACTAAAACAATCCATGATCAATCGTTTTCATCTCGCTTGCGTGCAGCGGAAAAGTAGCCATCTTAGCACAACGATAAGCAACAATGCCTGCTGCAATTACAAACTACGCATAATGCATAAATTCCAAAATTAAGAGTGAATTAAATGAGCTACGAGTTGCAGGCTATGGAAGCAGAGGCAACTGGTAACATGTTGGTAACCATACCTTTCTTCCGTGTTATATTTGATGTCTGCTCTGATTCCCATTACATCAGTTAATATCAATTATTTTTCGTGTAACTGTCATCAGTTTGTTCTTGACTTCAACAATACAATTGATTCATGAAAAATATAACAAACAAGCATCAATTAACATCATATAATTTTTTGTTCAAGCCCCACTTTGGCTGCACCAATATAATATTATTGGTATATATAAAAAATAATGTAATGTTATATTTATCGCTTTTGCTGGTGGTAAAGCATCTGAAATGGTAAAATGGTGCCTAGAAAATTTTTACTTGTGGATAATGAATTTATATATTCCGCCAATCAGAATCAGATTCCAACCAGACTGATGAGGACATTTACCGACGGCATTGTTTAGAGGGCAGTGACCGATCTGTTTCCGTAATTACATCGCCCGGCTACTGACAAAAAAGACCGGTGAAAGAGGTCTCACGGACGCTGGAATAATAGTTTGGTAAAATAATAGCCGATTGAACACTAGTAGCTTTCGTATGTGGCCACCAAACAATTCGTCAGCATCTCTCCTTCGCTGCAACCTGATAAAGTTCTAAAATGCGGCATAATAATTTGATATGTGGAATTAATGAAAAAGGAAATTAGATTCTTAATATAAACACAGCTATTGTAATTAAATTAGCGTAACTATTTAATCAAAAGTTATAGATACGAGAGTACTGACTCTTACATTTTGTGAAACAGTCATCGAAACCAGAGAGAGATATATATATAGAGAAAGCTGACAACTCCTGCTTCTATATAAACCAAAAACAAATTATGGCGACTGCCTTCAACTTGCTTTACAGTTTGGATACATAAATATTTCTCTGGAACATTCTTTACCGGAACAGTAATCAAAAATACATTTCTTACATTAAATTGTGACCTTTTGTCCTTACTTTACAGATTTATGTACACAGAGAAAATTTATTCTTATGTATTTTAGCCGTAATTAAACGATTGGGGCATATTCTATTTATTATTGAAAAACCAACATTTCAGTACTTCACACACAATTTATAGTCTACAAAACTGTTCACTGTCTACACGCTTCTTCCTGGCCAAAGTTAAATGTATACTCGAGCTGCCACTGAAAATTCCAAATTCACTCACAGTACATTGACACTGACAGTTGGGTTCCAGGTCTGGAGGTTGTTGCAGGATGCTACGTCCTTTTCACTGGTCTCCATACATGACGCGACTGCCTGGTGTACTATATTATGATAACACTGCTTCTCCACTCCAAGAAGCTGTGGTATATTTATTACAATTACTGATGGTTTGAGGAAGCAGGTAATGATGGACTCGATTAAAAATATGATTGTTAGTTGATGACAACATGTACAGTTTATTACTGCAAATGTAACTCATCTCAGCCACTTTTAAATACACTCAGTTAGGCAATATTCCACATGCCACCATACGACATTGATGATTTCACAGCTTTAAGCAGACAGACCACAGCATGAATAATTATATCAAAAGCAAATTAGTAAGTACCATACCGAGCAATACTGTCATTCACATCGACAGAACTCCACTCAATCCGACCACAAGTGCCAACTGGCTGCCATGCTAAGTGTTGATGCCAAACAGCAACAATCACACACTTCCCCAACCACTGTCAGCAGGCGATTATTGTGTAATTCTGGCCTTGGGTAAACCAGTGGTAGCTATACTAACATAATATACACTCTGCGGTTAAGTAGATCGACAAATCTGCCATCAAATACTACAAAGTACGGCCGGGGTGGCCGAGCGGTTCTAGGCGCTACAGTCTGGAACCACGCGACCGCTACGGTCGCCGTTTCGAATCCTGCCTCGGGCATGGATGTGTGTGATGTCCTTATGTTAGTTAGGTTTAAGTAGTTCTAAGTTCTAGGGGACTGATGACCTCAGCAGTTAAGTCCCATGGTGCTCAGAGCCATTTGAACCATTTGTTACAAAGGATGACCACTATATTGTTGTGGGAGGATATAGGATCCTCACAAATGGCGTGAAGCCTGTGGCGTCTTCCTACATTGTATTATGTATGACTGTCATGACACATGGTATTGTACCCCAATCCCTCCCTTTGACACCAACACACACCAAGAGCATGTCTGCCAACATCTTATTAAAGCATTCCGCAAGGCCACTAGTTTGTGGATGGTGTAGCAATATGAAATTATCTCTGATACCAACCTATGCTCGAAAACTTTTCTGTGATCATAGATCATCACATGGGACGCAATGTACTTCGAAATGAAGTCTTCTATAAAGTTATTTGCAATTTCCAGAGTTTCAGCAAACTGACAAACTTTGATGAGAGTGTAGTGAGTGAGGTAATCAGTGTAGACTATTATCCTTTGGTTCCCGTTTGCCATCTTGGGGAATCTCCCCAAAATGAGGACTGCACTCCAGTGGAATGGCACAGCTGCTGGCGTAATTAATATCAGATTTTCCAGAGGTAATTGCTGCACATGCTTCCATCTGTAGCATTCCCTCCAGTGACTCAGATATAGATCCATAGGGACTTAGCCAATTATACCAGCATCTGATTCTATCTAGAGTCTACATGACCCAGGTGACCAGATGTTGGAGCATCACAGAAATACTTCAGGCTATTTGGCCATCAAGTTGGATGATGAGCAACCATTTCTGCCCCCTGAATCACAGTTTCTCTTATTGTTAAGAATTCTACTTTGGTCAGTTCCCCTCTCTTCAAGTCTTCTATGGCCCTCTCAGTACTGTATCTTCCCTCTACTCAGTAGCAGTTTCATTTAATTCAGCGATGACAAAGATTCTATAATGCTCTTGTGTTCTGAAAAATATTTCCTTAAAAAGCAGCTGGTGTCCTTGTGTTTGAGTCCATTTTTGTATGCCACTGTGATTTGTACTTCTGAAGCCACAGTGTCCATCTCACCACTCAACACAAGGGATCCTTCAGACTACACATCTAGGCTATAAAATGGTGGCCCATCACAATGGTTAATGGTTTACTAAATAAACACTCCTGAACCTGTTGATGGCTCAAAAAACTCCAAGGCACTCTTTCTCAGTTCGAGTAGTTCATCCCAGGACTTTCCTGAATTTGCACTAGAACTGCACCTATGCCTTAACCACTAACACTAGACTGCGACTGTACTCATGTCTGCTATAACTTCGCACACTCAAAGGATCATATAGATAAGAAAAACCAATTTTGACTGTACTTGCTGCAACTGACTATACTCATATGTGACTAACCATTTGCAATGTTAAAATGTGAATGATATCCTATACACAAGTCCGTTGGACATGTGCACTATCTATTTGAAATGTTATATAACGGAAACGAGGATATATTCAGTTTTTTGTTACTTAATGCAAACTGTTTCCCTGGAACCACTTAGCTGCCTTTTCTATCATTGACTTGTTCATTAGTTGAACAACATTCACATCATAATGTGATAAAAGTTGTGACACTGGTGTAGATGAAGAATTTATAAGGCAATAATTCAGGCGTTTCATTACATAGACAATAAACAAGAAAGGTCCCAGTATGGATTCTTGTAGGACTCCATATTTTACTTTGAGTAGGTCAGATTATTGAGCCTTGTTTAGTAGGTTGTTACACTAAAAAAAATCACTTAATTGGTCCTTCATTGAAGTATCAAAAAAATTGATTGGTACTGTTCCTATAGATCTATAATTTTGGTGCAGATTTCTGTCTCCTTGTGCATCTTCTTATTTTCGTGGCGCAAAGATTGTTCCATAAAACTTCTGGCATGGAGCTACATAAATTTCACTTCTTCTTCTAATATTTCGGCTGTATACCATCCAACCACCTTCAGAGTGAACAGGATGACTCATACTCCAGCATATGCTTCTTTCTTTTAAATTTGTGGACTGTACCACCGTGCATGCAGCCATAGATACGCAAAGCACCAGAGATACTGACCAGTGACAAAGAGGTACAGCACATGCATGAAGTAGATATAATTTCATGCATATGTTGTACCTCTTTGCCGACAATCCACATCTCTGGCACACTAAGGACACCCACCGAATATTTTTGCATGCTTCAGTGACTCATGGACAATCAGATTACTCTCTACCATTTTTTTGCAGAGACTCAGCTGTCTGCTGAGCTTGTTTGATTTCAGATGACTATATTTTTAGAAAGGATGAGCGCTCCTGAAATTTTTCTCATTACTTGGTATAATACGATATCAACAGCAAATTTACATTGGGTTTTCAAAACCAGTCTTCACAAATCGATTTCCCAGCACTGCTTCTGACTGTCTATATAAACACACTAAAATCTATTTTGGAAAAGTGGGTGTAGCTGCCGAATTTTCTCTTCAATAATCAGTTTTTGCTCTCATGTAAACGCTCAACCGTTTTTGAAACTTCCATTGTTGTCATGGTTGTACTTGATTTTTAAAATATTGGGCTAATCTGGACAGAATGACTTCTTGTGTAGCGAAGGCAAAGAAGAAATATAGAACCGACCAGGAATTTAATCAAGTCCCGTATTTAACTGTAGGTAACCCATTGCGCAAAAAAAAAAAAAAAAATGCCGGAAAATGATTTCCAGAGGTTAGTTGAGTAAAACCGTTAACAGTCAGAAACCTGGTACTCGTCCAGGCTAGCAACACCAGTTAACTTATCACATGTAAACATAGCGTACAAATACTGCTTCCTAGACTTGGCCTTCCCGAAGTTATATCACATATGCAGCTAATGAATGAGGCTTAGATGAATCTCTTTGTATTGCTTGGTGACTCGGAGACCTATGGATAGTGACAGCTAATGAATGAGGCTTAGATGAATCTCTTTGTATTGCTTGGTGACTCGGAGACTTATGGATAGTGACAGAATGACAACATTCCCTGATTGTCTGCTGTTCGTCGACATGCTGAATGTCACATAACATTCTGTCTCAGCTGAATAGTGAAGGGTGTAGCTTAAGGCCGATTCACACTTCATGGAATGAAACCATCATGCAAAACATACAGCAACACTTTTCAAATGTCAGTATTCACATAGGTGATCATTGACACGAAACAGATGTTACTGTCATCGACTAACATCAGAAATTAACTTATTTTGTCTATGCCCACTCATCGTTATGAATTTTGTGTTTTTATGTCTTTTAAGTCTGTATTTTTATTACTTTGCTTTGTTTTCATGACAAATTGCAACTGTTCCATGATTACTTGGATTTTTTTTCCACTGGGTGTTCTTACATGAGAGAGGCCAGCTATCTGAATGCAAAAAATGATTTAGATTTTACAACAGAACTGATATTTACGCTGTGTACAATTCAGAACATAAACTGATGAAGCAATTTTTATTAAATAACCTTCCATTAATGAAAAAGATATTTCTGTTAAAGGAGAAAATTACAGTTGGTAATGGCATTATTTGTTACATAGAAAAAACGTAATTGATAAGATAAACAGGCTCAGTGTATTCGTTTATTAATATTATTTGTGAGTTTGTATGCATATAGTTTTGCAGCTAAATAAATACTGATATTTTGAAATATTGTTTCACTTCTTACCAATTTAGTATACAAAACTGTTCAAGAATATCTGTTATGAAGATAGCTTTGTGCATTAATAGACTTTAACAATGTGAATTCCTAATTCAGACACAATACTCTTATTCTTTGTACCACATACGGTGTCTCATAAGTTCATATACACCATTCAGCAGGGTGCTAAGCGAAATGACATTCCATTCCTGTGAGATCTAGTGTTAATTTACCTTTAAGGTAGCGCCTTGATTTGCAGAAGGTGGGAATATAGAGCCAGTATCAATGAATTAGTAATAGTGGTGCAGTTTAAAAAGAGGAAAAGCAAAATCCATGATGGATGCTTGTGACTAAAGTCTGATAAGTTGTACACACTACTGCAATATGAAAGGATAGGGAAAGTATCGATAGTAAGAAAGCAGTACATAACGAGTTTTGCTTCATCCTCTGCAGCTCATTTTCTTTATATTGACCAAACCACGAAACATATGCATTCTTCTCCCTCAGTGAAGTTGACTGTTTCACAATCGAAGCAATTTTCACTTATAATTTCGTTTTAGATTAACATATTGCCAACTGGAAATGTGTGACATTTGTAATGATTGTACAAAAATTTATTACATCATGAAATTCCACTTGACTAGCCACAGAAAACGTAAGTACATGCCGAATATGCTGTTATCCTCCTACATCACCTACGTTTCCCGCCTCGCCCTCTTACCACTTCTCTTCCAAACCCCTACTTAAAAATGCAGGACCATAATTTTAGTATATTATCAAGTGATTGTGGTTATCGGTATGATACACATTCATTGAAATGTTAAATGACTTTATGATGTTCAAAATGCCTAACTATATTTGTTTATCTGTACGAAGCTTTTTAGTGGATTAAGTACATATGAAGATAGCAAATGTTTGCCATAACCTGTAATGTGAAAATATTTATATATCTAATGAATCATTGACGTGATAATTTTTTATACTTCAATTATAAATTTTTAATGTAATTGTGTTTCTATTTACTAATAGAGAAAATTTTTTTCTTTGTCCAGGGATTCTAAAATCTAGATAAACACCGATTCACACTTGCAGTCATGTCACACCATGTCAAAACATTCCACAATGCATTTCAAACACTGGCATTCACACAGGCCGTCGACAGACCGTCACGTCACATCACTTCACTCCACTCACCCATCATGATTTATGAGGGAGAAAAGTATTGACAATGTCATCGTCTGCTGACATTGGAAACTACCTCATTTTCGGTGCGCTCACTCGATTTATAGTAGTAGATTTTCTACTTTTTCATCTTAAAGTATATTTTCGTATTCTGCTTTGTTTTAATGGCAAATTGAGAATGTCCCTTGGCATTTAGATATTTTTTCTCTTCATTGTTCTTCTACAAGCGACGTCAGGTACTTGAAAGCGAAACATGATATAGGTTTTATGATAACAGAACAGGGCAGACATCTACACTGTACTTATATAAATAAGAACATGAGTTAATGATATCTCTGAATCTCGTTTTCACCTTTCTTCATCGGGCATAAAGACCAATTCACATTGGCCGTCAGTGCACCTCCACGCCACGCCACGGCACATCAAGTCAACCAATTTAAGTCATGTGATCTCAGCTGTTTTCAACCTATACAAATAAAAAAAACAAAGAACAGATAACAAAAAACTAATACAAATATGTAGAATAACAACTGATTTCAATCTTGATAACCAAGCCCAACGAAAGCTCGCCAAAACGAGTACTGAGGACGATAACATGGCTGTGTATTGTGAAGAAACAAGCTTTGGGGTGACGTGATCAACAATAGATGATGAGGTCAGCTGTCGAAACTTTGCTTCTGAGAAATCCTGATGGGGCCTTGATGTGATGTGACATGCTGTCAAGTGTGAATGGGCCCTTAAGGGAATCGACACGACCTGATGTCCATTGTAAATATACCCCAACGTGACAGTGACATGACGTGTCGTGATGTGACGGTCCATTGATGTTTGGAGTGAATCAGCCTTAATTTTTTACTTTGAGATAGCGGGTCTCACGTGGGAGAAAACTATAATGAAAAATATCAAGTCCTCATACAGCCTTTCCACTGCGCACGGAAACAAAGCAAACAATAAGAGAATAAGAAGACAAAAAAATTCACTGATATAGCAAGTGGGAACGCGGCAAGAATACGCAAAGTTCCGATAGTCAGAAGCATACGTTAGATCACAGTATAACATGACAGTCGCAACACTCACTGCTGAGTTGTTACATCTGGAGCGACACTAGCGCACCAAGCGGTGAGAAAGGAGAGTGTCAGATGCGTTGTAAGTATAACGCCTTTTGTTGCATCCCTGTCCTACAAATATTTGAATTATTTTTTTGCCTCCAAGCCTTTGTGTAAAATCAGAAGACAGAGGTGTTTTTAAAAATGATTCTAAAATAAGCGCAAGTAGGGATAAAAATCGTGAATCCAGTGGCAAGATACAACACATTCGTGACCAAACACTTGTGACATTGGACAGAACTGCAGCTTCACGTTGATATCAAAAGAATATAAACACAAAGATCCACACATAAGAAGCGCAGACATGTACTTCTACACACCATTTATCGTTCTGTGGCCTGCTGCGTTTTAGTCAGTGTCACCTATTCGCACAAGTACGACAAGCGGCTGCTAAATAGTGGGAGAAATATGCTGTGTGCGTAAATCCCAAGTCCTCAAAGCCAACAACACTCTCAGAAGTGCTGTTATATGTTAAATTTGCCGTTAGAGACATTTCATCAATGACATATTCACTAGTTATCAGTATCAGAGAAATGCTGTACCTTCTGCTTTAAAAGGTGGAATATATTGTCACTTACTCCACATACCTCTGCAATGTATGCCCTGATGAAAGCATAAAACAATCTGACAAAACTTGAATGCCTTAGTGCTGTAACATAATAAATTTAGAGGAAACAGCTAATTTTCGTATTCCCATCTTGCAGCACGTTCCTCCTTCAATGGCAAGCAAATCTGGCTTAACAACAAGTCAAGGGCATCTGTTTTTAAATATTAGGATCGTACAGTCTACAAAATTTGTTTGTCCTTCTTCACTTTATCCTTCTGATACAGTTTTTGTTGTTGTCTGTACTTAAAATGATAGGCACTTTCCTTGTCCCATTTGCACGAACTCTACAGATCTGCACATCCTGACACTTCACATGCTTATGCAAAACACGAATAACAGTGTAGTGACCTATTTCTGACAATCGATCCCTACAAGTGTACAGTGCTTCATAAGCATTCCGTGAAGTGTTAATTTACTTCAATTATATAGTTATTTTTTGACTTAGCTTTAGTTAGTTATTCTGTGCTGTTCATGTCTGCACAATTCATTCATGTGTGTAGTGTTCAGTTATTGCTAAACGTATGTGGGAATAAAGGAATTGTTTTCTTCAACACCCACATTTGGTGACCCCGAGAGGAGCACTTACAGCATTTGGCACAAGTGTTTGACCGCCTACGCACACATGGACTAGTAATTAATCCTTCCAAGTGTGTTTTTGGTGAGAAAGAGGTCCACTTTCTAGGATATTTGATGAATGCACAGGGTATTCGACCGCCACACAGTAAAGTAGAGGTCATAAACAAATACCCCCGCCCTGTCACAGTCAGAGAATTACGACGATTCATTGGAGTAGTGAACTTCTACCAACGCTTCATTCGCAATCATGCACTGATAACTGCACCATTGAATGAATTACTTAAAGGCGCACCTAAACCTAACCACAGTGTGCCTTGGACTATCGAGGCGGATACCGCGTTTCACGCTATAAAAAAAGCTATAGTAGAGGCCACGCAATTAGCACACCTGGTCGCGCATGCTCCACTCGCTCTCATGGTTGATGCTTCATCCACTGCAATTGGTGCCGTACTTCAGCAACAAATTGATCAGGTATGGCAGCCCATTCCATTTTATAGTCATAAGTTGTCACCATCTCAGCAACGTTGGGCAACATATGACCGTGAGCTGTACGCAGCTTATGCGGCAGTAAAAAAATTCAGACACGCATTAGAAGGGCGACAGTTCACGATTTACACAGATCATAAACGGCTTACCTACGCCTTTAAGGTAAAGCCAGAGAAAGCATCGCCCAGGCAGCTGCGACACTTAGATTATATCAGCCAGTTCACGACCAGCATTGTGTATGTGGAAGGGAAGCTAAATGTTCCAGCTGATGCACTTTCTCGCATAAAAGCAGTGTCCACAGTAGCAGATGACATCGCACAGGTAGAAGCAGTGACAAAGGCCATTGATTACGACGCCCTCGCGCATGCGCAACAATGTGATAGTGAGTTGCGTGATCTATTGCAACAAGAGAAAGGATTAAAGCTACAGCTAGTGGCATTTCCTGAAGCAAGCATTGAGTTGTACTGTGACGTAGCAAGAGGAAATATACGTCCATTTGTGCCACAGCAATTCAAAACACAGGCAATTTCATCAATGCACACTCTGTCACACCCAGGAGTAAGAGCCACACTCAGATTGGTCAAACAAAAATTTGTATGGCCAAGTATGCACACAGACTGTAAAACATTTGTGAAGCAATGCTTGGCGTGCCAGAGGAATAAAATCACACAGCACATCAGGGCACCATTAGGCACATTTCTTCCACCAAATCAGCGTTTTGACCATGTGCATGTTGACATCATCAGCCCACTCTCGACATCAGAAGGCTGCAGTTATTGCCTCACGGTGATTGACAGATTTACTAAATGGCCTGAGGCATTTCCAATGAAGGACATCACTGCAGAAACTATAGCTCAAACATGTTTTTCGTGGTTGGATTGCCCAGTTTGGAGTTCCACTGAGAATTACAACTGATCAAGGACGACAATTTGAAGCTTACGTTTTCAAAGCATTGGCTACGTTATTAGGTACGAAACGCATACGCACCACGGCATACCACCCCGCATCAAATGGCATGTTTGAGCGTCTTCATCGACAGTTAAAGGCAGCACTGAGATATCACGCAACACCGAATTGGACACAGATATTACCTATCGTACTTTTGGGTCTACGAACCTCATTCAAATGTGATCTGAAAGCAACAGTAGTAGAACTGGTGTATGGACAAACGTTACGCCTACCTGGAGAATTTCTGCACAGCATGGCAGATGATACAATCACAGCCTCAGAATTCGCCACAAGATTAGGAGAGCATATACGCCAATTGAGACCAACAATGCCCAGAAACCAGCTTGGAAGACACTCGTTCGTTTTCGCGGAGCTAGACAAGTGCACGCATGTATTCTTACTCAATGATACTGTGCGTAAACCACTGCAGCCACCATATGACGGACCATATCTGGTAGTCAGTAGGGATAGCAATACTTTCCGCATAATGATTAAGGGTACACCGACCACAGTTGCAGTGGACCATATCAAGCCTGCATTTCTGGACGCAACAGACACCACAGCTACCACTGAACACAAACCAGAGAAGACAGGAGAAGCTACAAGATGTGTTCCTGTACCCCATGAACACCACAACGCTCAGCGCACACCAGTCACTGCAACACCAAGACCGACGTCGAGGACTACTACACCACTCCCTGACACAACCACTGACACACGTGACGCACCGCCCGGTTTCAAGAAAGCAGTAGTTACAAGAGCTGTACGGCGTGTGAAATTTAATCTGCGGTATCGTTAGCATTAAAGGGGGGAGTCATGTAGTGACCTATTTCTGACAATCGATCCCTACAAGTGTACAGTGCTTCATAAACATTCCGCGAAGTGTTAATTTACGTGCAGTGATATAGTTATTCTTTGACTTAGCTTTAGTTAGTTATTCCATGCTGTTCATGTCTACACAATTCATTCATGTGTGTAGTGTTCAGTTATTGCTAAATGTATGTGGGAATAAAGGAATTGTTTTCTTCAACACCCACAACAGCATTTACTCTAACCACCTCCTCACTGAAGCACGTCTGTGTTTACGATTCAGATAAATCTGCCACTGATATATAGAGAGTTGAACTGGCTGCTTCCATGCCATAGGACTCTTTTACAACTTTAGACGGATTGCCGAACCTTTGAGGCAATTTACCATTCACCATCAGTTGAAGTGTCTTATTTGGGATGGTGGGTTACTGCATTCCACACGAACTGATTATTCTCTGTAGTCATAAACTGGTTTTCTTCGAAGTGTAGCGGGCACTTATGCAGTTTAGCAGGTACGGAAAAAATTTTTCATTCCAAATGTATCTGGCTTGGAGAGCTTTGTGGGTGAATATGTAAAGTTTGTTGGTGATTGTACTTTGTATTTTCATAAATAAAGTGATCTGTAGCGTAGCCCACTTGAGGTTAGGTTGTGAGTTTTTTCTTTTTGGAATGCGGCCGCGGCAGCGGCCGCCTATGATTTGAAAATACTGATTAGTTAGTGTATTACGCAATGTTGCGTCATCGGCAGCGCCGCGCTTATCGGGCAGAAGATATCGCCGACGGTCAAGGGAAAATGAAAATGGATGTTATATTCGAAATCAGCGCATCACAATTCACTATATCGACAAAATATTGAAAAATAAAAAAATTTTTAAAAAATTTAAAACAATTTTTTTGATGTAAATAATTGACTGGGGCGAAAATAAATATCGTATTCGTAATCAGCGTATCAAATTTGACTATAATCGATCAAATTTTGAAAAAAAATGAAAATTTTTTTTCCGTACCTGCTAAACTGCATAAGTGCCGTGCAGCGAACAAAACTTAACATTATTATAAAGGTAACCAGGGTCGCTTTTCATAAGATCTTCTCGTCTGTTATTCAATAGCCCTTTTTCTGCTCCTACAACGAAACATTTAATCATTAATACACATGTAGTCTGCAAGGGAATCCTGAGGATACAGTTTAGTAACATGATGATATATACTTCTCAGGGTCCTTAGGAAACCCACAAAAGGACACATGAGGTGTCTTCGTCTTGTTGTTGCTGCAATTTATTGCCTATAAATGGTCCCGTTTGTAAAAACAATTGTACAAACCAAACTAAACTACTGCTATTCGCTTTCACGATAGCACCGAACTCATCGGTTTTACTTACTGGCCGCTTGGTGCGCTGCTGGCACAGTGGACAACAAAACTGAGGCGAAGTGTCGGGACAGTTATGTTACTCAATACTCTGTGAGCAGAAACACGTATATCGGTTATTAACGGCAGCCAATCAGGAGGCACAGCCGCTCTGTCCCGAAATGCTTGCACACAATGAACTAAAGCTTCGTGAGGCGAATGTCACGTCTTTATCGTTATCTTTGAGATAAAGATACGGTGTGTGTTTATTGTTTTGAAAGAAGTGGTTGTGTTATAATAGATTTTAGATCAGGTAGCTTAACATGTGCTGGATACTAGGTACATAAAGTGGCAAGGAAGCAAGAGCTGAACAATCTTTCACTAGGACTCACATCTGGTTCTTGCAGGTAACAAAGAACTGTAGTTTACACATTTCTTTATGTTTATTTGGTACAGTTGTCATGGTATATGCGATAGAAATAAGACAGTAGCTTATAGCACATTAGAAAAGGAAATGGCAGTGGGCGCACTTTGCTTGTAGAAACCATTACAGTTTTCTCCCACAGTGTAAATTTCTCAGTCTTAGAAACTGAGATTGACTATGTTATATATGTTCTAAATATACAGAAAATATTTTCATGGTTTACTGATAGTGAAATAGGTACATTATTAATTCTTCCAGTTGCTTGCAAAGTGAATATAATGCAGGCACTCAATGTAGCCAAGCAGGTATGCCACATTCATACTTCAGCGCGACCCCATCAAATAATCAAGCTTACAAGGATGAGAGTTGTGGATAATAGTCAGATCGGGAAACTGGCCATGGCTGAAGGGAAACCGCCAAGATGTATTCATGTTTACAACAAGAAAGGTGTAGGCACTATTGGTATGTATAAAGTACATCCTACACTGTAATGTTTATATGTTTACTGTATTGTTACTGCTCTTAAATGCTGAAAAGCCAGATGTATCAGGTTCTATTCTCATTTACAAACCGAATCATAACTCCATTAACAGAAGAATGTGTTCTATTGGAATCTTTTATGATCTGTCGAAAGCTTCAACTGTGTCAGCTATCAGATTCTTTTAAGGAAGACAGAGTTCTGTTGGTTGAGTGGGTCAGCAAGGATGAGGGTTAAATCCTACCTCAGTGACAAAAAACAGATGGATATCACAGATAGAACATGTGCATCGTCTATGTAGGGCAATGGCAACTATGGATCCCCACAGGACTTTTTCCTTGGTCCTCTTTTGTTCACCTTTATTAAGCACCTTCCAATGTGTACCAGTTTTGCGATGCATTTTGCACTTTTTGTGGATGACACAACTTATGCGTAACAAAGTGGTCACGATAATCCAGAGGAAATTGCAAATACTGTCTTTCCTGAAGTTTGAAAGTGTTTTGATTCAAGTGGACACACAATAAATGGGAAAGAGAAACCACAGTTCATTCAGTTTCGTGTGAACAAAAAATTTTCATGGCAGGTTAGCATTAAGTGTGGTAGTCAAGAATTAATGAATGTGGCATCATATAATTTCCTGGGTGTACACATTGAATATATTTTTCACCTTCAAAAAAATCTTAGTTCAGCCCCTTATGTTGTCCATAATTACTTACATTTGTGATACTGATGCTGTTAAAATGGCATACTTCACCTGTCTCCACTTACTATCTTACACTGTTGTGTTCTGTGGCAACCATCCACAGATAACAAATTTTCAATTCTCAAAACAGGATAATTAGTGATGTGCAAGGTTCGCCATGTATGTTCATGTAGAAACCCGTTTAGGTGATTGAGTTCTATTATAAGAATCATTCTCTGCACAAATCAAACATCTCATATCAGAGGCACAATATGAGGAGAAATCTTGAACTAAACTCTGAACTAAAGAACTTCAGTATTTTGCAGAAATAAGTGCAGTATAGAAGCACAAAATAAGAGCAGTACAGTAGCACAAGAATGCTCTCCCTCTTCAAATTAAATCCTCTGTCAGTGGACAACTGTATAAATGTACCTGCAGCTCTGCACCATCTGTGATAATACAATGCTCGTGAACTTTGACTTTGGGAACAACCTGGTTCTTGCACAATTTTTACTGCAACCCTCAAAATTTATTTTATAAGAATAATTATTTAGTTAGTAGAACATATTAATTTACAATTACATGTTTATAATCACATGTTGTTCTTTATGTTTACGAAGTTTGTATTTTCTTTTAAATATCTGTTAACCTGTCTTATTTGTTCAAGTTACATGCATTATTTTTATTAGCACTATATTAATTATGTTCTTGAAGTACTGTTATTGGTCAGTTTCGTAATACATATTGTTCGTATGAATATTTGACATAACTTTTGTAAAATTTAACCTTTGATTTATTCTACGTGCAACTGAATCACCCGTTAACTGCATACACGATTTTGAATGTTCATTAGCCCAATAAATAACTTTTGAGTTTTTCATTGTTCCATATTAACTCTCTATGGACATGATTATGAATCAATAAACACAAAAAAAATAGAATCAAACAATGGAAAATCCAGGATGGAATGTAACAATATTATGAGAAGGAAAGTTGCTACTCACCATATAGCAGGGATGCTGAGTGGCAGATAGGCACAACAAAAAGACTTTCACAATTAAAGCTTTTGTCCAATGGCCTTTGTCAACAATTGCCACACCCACTCACACAAATGCATCTCACACACATGACTGCAGCCTGAAGCAGCTGAAACCACACTGTCATATTAGAATCGTTACATACATATTACATTAGGCATCTAAAGATACGGGTGAATTATATATTGGCTAGTGAATATTTACTCGTATGAAATTACTTAAGAAGCTGAAACACTTGACTTGTATAGTTATTATTTCTTATGAAAGTCCAGAAAACAGTTCCTCTCTCTCTCTCTCTCTCTCTCTCTCTCTCTCTCTCTCTCTCTCTCTCTCTCTATCTATCTCTTTTTTCTTTTTTTTCCCCCTTCTTCAATGCACAAATGAGCATTATATTCTTCTGGCAAACAATTGACGGACTATCTTTGCAGTTTGGCATTTTGCATCAGCCTCTCTTCTCCAACACAATTGGCCAATGACCAACATTGCCCTGGTGAACAAACAGTTGAGGAATTGGTTTAGGTGCATGTCCTACTTTCTTCTTTATGTGTTTATTTATTCTGCATAGGACTTTGGCTATGTCAGCTTTGAACTGACAAAGTGGCCTCTGCTTATTTTTGGAGATCCCAATGGAGTCACTGTCCCTTCTGTACAGTGGCTGTGCATTTACTACCACCATGTCAAGGAAGTGAAAAAACATTTGCATATAGTACTTCTTTGATCTGATGTTGATTCTGTATAGTGCAATGAGTGAATCTAACAGATGCACTCCTCCCATAAACCTGTTGTAGACGTAAATAATTGATGGACAATCAACTTCAATTTTTGCTTTGGCCTTCCTACCACATCATTTCACCTTACTTAGTGGTTCTGCAGCAGAAAATGTAGATGCAAGTACTACTGATCTTTTATCAAACCATCTGGCACACATACACAGTGACCGTCAATATCTGCCTCCCATTCATCATATGTGCTGCGTCTGGATCATGGGGTCCCGGGTTCGATTCCCAGCCAGGTCGAGGATTTTCTCCGCTCGGGGACTGGGTGTTTGTGCTTCATCTTCATTCAGGAAATGCCGAGAATGGAATGGAAAGATTCGGACCTTGTACAGGTGCTGATGACCACAATGTTGAGTGCCCCACAAACCATCATCATCATCATCTCACTTTTTTTTCCCCAAATCTTTGTCAGTTGCCAACACACAGCCAGGCAACCTGTTGGCTCTGACAGTCCCCAACCGAAAAATCTTCATGTGAGCAAGCTCTGAAAGGAGTGGTATTTTTGTAAACCAATTTTGAAAGTACAACTTTGTTGTCAGGGAATGACCTTGCAAAGGTGTAAAATGACATTGGCATTAGCCCCTAAATCTTGCATTCTGGCAAAGGGTAATGTTTCCCACAATACACTTCAGAAATGTACATAATTCCTTTCCAAACACAATATATATATAATTTATACCCCCATTTGTGAGGTTTATTTCGCATGTACTGTTTGAAGCTAGACATTCCCTTGAACGGCACCACCTGCTCATCAACACATAGCATCCTATCAATATGTAGGTTGTTAAATTTTTTGAGAAAACTGTTTATTAGTGGCCTAAGCTTGAAAAGTGTGTCTTTGTTTTCACCTACATCAGGCATTTTGGTGTTGTCATTGAAATGTAGAGTGGACTTTATATCTTCCCACCTCTCTCAACTCATCACACCTGACAAGCAAGGAACACTAAATGAAGGAGACCAACGTAATTGAGTACGTGGTACATTAACAAGTGACACATAGAATGCTGTCCCTATATATTGTTCCAGTTCACTGACAATCAGCTGGAGAGATTTAGTTAGATTCTTCTGAACAGAATACAGGTTTGTCTGTTCAGTAATATGTTTGAGAAGTTGAATGTCAAAGAAGTGTTTGAAATACTCAACAAGTTCCTGGATTGAAGTAGACTCAGGGATTGAACCTAGCCAGTGTGGTATGTCATGAGCACTGTTGCCATTAGTAATATGTCTCCAAACTGGCTTTTGCCTAGTGGCTCCATATGACACTGAAGCAGCTGAAGTATTTTCTACATCAGGAACACTGGTATCATCTTCACTACTTGCTTCTGAAAGTGTCAAAACATATACTTTTTAGTGTCTTTTTAAAATCAATCAAGCAAAAACAGTACCACATAATGCTGCAGTACAGCCCTGAGATAAAAGCAAATACCTTACCATCTTCAGAACTGCTGGTTGTTGCTTCACTATTTGTTGACTTGCTCGTCTATCTTACTGAACGAGTCACTCAGGCAACTGTCATCACTCTCTCCACTAACTACACAAGCAACAGCAAGCCTATTCTTTCCATAACATGCTGCAGCTTTCGTGATCTAAACAAACAACAGTTTTGTTGCATATGCGTAAGTTATCAAATTTGTAACGCTTACAAATTGTATGAGTAATGTCTACAATAACCATTTTTGATCCAGAAGTACATCAATATTACACACATCATACAATATTTATGTAAAGTTGATAACTTGCATTCTTCAAGATCAGTAATACTAAGTAACAACAGCTGAAACACACATGGCCATGCTCGCGGAACTCATTAGAGACAACTGTTCAAATAGTTGACGAAACTGCCACAGTGCAGGGCCAGTTCCAACATCTGTTGTCTGAAGTGTCACGCATCTGCTGCGCTTGGCAACTGCATGAAAATACTTCTTGTTAAGCGCATACGGCAATGCATTCTAAGTTTTGCAAATTTGTTGTGATCATCAATAGAGGGCTAAACTGGTGCAGATGGCTATTATTAATTAATTGGATAGCTTATGCGCTGGCACTACATTATACCAGAAAAAAATTATTATGTTATAATGTCATCAGAAATTTAATGGAGGATAAGTTATGTGCAGAACCTTTTTGACAAGACTCATAATCACTTGGTGTAAGTCCTAGAGCATGTGAAAGTTGTGATAACCATCATCGTACTACTTCGTGTAAGTATTACTGCTGTATGAGAGTGAGAGTGAGAGAGAGAGAGAGAGAGAAAGAGTGTGTGTGTGTGTGTGTGTGTGTGTGTGTGTGTGTGTGTGTGTGTGTGTCAGTCTGTACATTGAGCAAGCAGTAAAGGAAACCAAAGAGAAAATTGAAGTAGGAGCTAAAGTTCAGATGGAAGAAACAAAAACTTTGAGGTCTGCTGATGACATTGTAATTCTGTCAGAGTGAGCAAAGGACTTGGATGAGCATTTGAATGTAATGGACAGTGTCTTGAAAGAAGATTATAAGACGAACACCAGTAAAGCAAAACAAAGACAATGGAATGCACTCAAATTAAATTGGTGATGCCAAGGGAATTAGATTAGGATATGAGTCACTTAACCCATTAACTTACTAATATTTTTCCGTATAGGCAACCCTACATTACCATTTAAATTTATGAAACTCAGCATATTTTTTTCTTGCACACTTTTCTCAAAATTAAATAATTTTTTTGATAGGCATTCTTTATATAGCCTATCTTAAAATTTATTGAAATTATGAACAGTGAAGATAATACTGTTTCAGAAGTTTTTGTTGGTGTCAGTATACCCAAAAACATTTAGACACATGCAGTGCCACTAGACGTTTCTCACACTCGTATCATGTGTCACTTTTCTTCTTCCTTGCTTCACACACAACACAATTTCTGGAGGTTGTCTTCTTCATGAGATTGGGGGAGGCAGATAAACCCAACAAAATATGCCCAGTTTGCTGCCTGCAGTCTAACTGGGGAAATTCCAGATTAGGTCCATCCACATCTAGGGTAGAATGAGATTTTCACTCTTCAGCGGTGTGTGTGCTGATATGAAACTTCCTGGCAGGTTAAAACTGTGTGCCAGACCAAGACTCAAACTCAGGACCTTTGCCTTTCACGGGCAAGTGCTCTACCATCTGAGCTACCCAAGCATGACTCATGCCCTGTCGTCACAGCTGCACTTCTGCCAGTACCTCGCCTCCTACCTTTCAAACTTTACAGAAGCTCTCCTGTGAACTAGCACTCCTGAAAGAAAGGATATTGCGGAGACATCGCTTAGCCACAGTGTGGGGAGGTACTGGCAGAAGTGAAGCTGTGAGGACGGGGCGTGAGCCGTGCTTGGGTAGGTCAGATGGTAGAGCACTTGCCCGTGAAAGGCAAAGGTCCCGAGTTCGAGTCTCGGTCCAGCACACAGTTTTAATCTGCAAGGAAGTTTCATATCTAGGGTAGTCTGATAGAGTGATGTCTGCTTTATTGTTGACTTCTGCTCTATTTATCCTCAGCCAGCTGAATTGTAAACTGACTGAAATTAGATTTTTTTCCCTTGTACTTTGTTTAGGAGGACATATGAATTGAAAATCCCAATGCTGATCAGGTAAAAGAAAATTTTCTTACTTCCTTTGGCATATCTTCTCATGAGAGGGAAAGATGACAACTGCTGGTCCTGTCTGACAACTGCATTCAATGAATTGTTGTATTGTGCAATTTTTTGGAGTTTCTGGACTGAGGTTTTGGTTTTCATTACAGTTTCTCCTCTTGCTGTCATAAGTGACACCTGTATGAATAGTAGATAGAATATTTGGTTCTTTTTTATCCTTCCACTGCAGAGGCATAAGCTTGTGTGAAAATAACACTAGTGTCTCCTTTTTTAGTGTAGATTTTTGAAACTGGTATGGCATATTTAGCTCTGGGGACCTAACTGTCCCTATGGCATTTGTGCTCATTTCAGTGAGCCTTACAAGCAATGGCGAGGTAGTGTACCAGTTGTCAACATGTACTGTATGACCATTGTCCAAATACTGTTGCATGAGGTCGATGACAACAGCTTCACTAATCAGGATTTCTTTGTTGCTTGGTTTAGGCATTTTTTGTATGTAAATATCAAATCCTGATCAACAACCACTATTTGACTCACAAATTTATTTTATTCCAAAACATGCCCTTTTTTGCGGACTGAATTGGATGTTGCAAAGTCTACTCTTAATTTCATTAAGCTTTCATCAGTTGCAATATCTTCCTCAACATTATAAACTCTTTGGAAATTTTGTTTGAGATGGTCAGTAAGAGGGTGTAACTTGTTCATATAGTTTGCATGGTCAGCATTTTCATTATTTGCAATATGAAGGAGCCAGAAATATGTAAGAATTTCCTGTAGGGAATGACGTCAGAAAAGAATGGAGTATGAATTGATTTCTTTACAGACTAATATGACTGAAGTGTTGGCTGCTTCAACTGTGCCCATAAAAGTACTTACTCCTCGACTCTACAGCCCTTGAAGGGCCTTGGCCTGCATCACAATATCCTGCCATTCTATCCAGTCCGTGGCTTCCTGTCTGCATCCTCTGACACTCAGCTTTTTCATATCTTCTTCAATTCCGTCCACCCATCTCTTTCTGGGAATCCCTTCTGTGGTCTGCCTCCAGCCTTGCCATCAAAAATCTTCTTATGTGTTCTGTCTTTGTCCGTTCTGACCATGTGTCCTGCCCTCTGCAGTCTTCTTATTTTAATGGTAGTGACAATGTCAGGTTCTTCAAACAGTTGTTCTAATTCTGCATTCATATGGATGAGACAACCTTCTTGATCGTCTATTGGGCCACATATTTTATGCAGAACCTCTCTCTGCCAAATGCTAAGGATCTTTTCCTAATTTGCAGTCATGGTCCATGTCTCGGCACGTTTTCATGATAGAAGCGAGCTCCTAAGAATGGGTAATGTGGCAAAGTAGCTTTTGTTGTCTGCTGCTACTCTAGCCTTCACCTCACTGTTGATGTCATTTGTCTCTTTGATAGTCGATCTGAGGTACTTGAAGTCTCTCACCCTTTCAAACCTCTTGTCGTCTATCCTGAGATTTGGTGGCTTTGGCTGGTTGGTCATTGCCACATATTTGGTCTTTTCAAAACTGACTACCAGGCCTTGTTCTCCTGTACCTCTCTCCATTTGTTGATGGGCATTGGCCAGTGTTTCATGCGAGCAATGCCACATCGTCTGCGTAGGCTAGGTACTGCAGTGATCTATTAAAAATGGTTCCTCCTATATGTAGCTCTATGTGACTTATGACTTTTTCCAGGTTGAGGTTGAACAGCAGTGAGAAGATATGGTTAACCTGTCTCAGCCCCTTCTTCACTTCAACCTCTCTGAAGATTTTTATTTTACAGTTGGTTTCACTGAGGATCATCATAGTAAGTTTAACGAGCTTCTTAGGTATTCCAGCCTCTTTCATTACATTCCACAACACCACTCTTGACCCCCCAGGGGTTCCACAACTCTCTTGTGGATACGTGCGTGGTGAGCACGGGGCCCTGAGCTATTGCAGCCTTCCTTCTTTCCAGGGCTGCATTTCCTTCCCCTTCCCCTCCTTGCTCCTTTCCCCTCCTTGCTCCTTTCCCCTCGCCCTCTCCTCTCCCTCTTTTGGTGTCCTTGCTTATGTTGGCCCCCGCTATCCTCCTGGTTCTGTTGGTTTTACAATTTGGCTTTGTTGTGTAATCACCTCCTCTTTTTGGCACTCCCCGGTCCCCTTCTGGGGTTTGACCTCCATTACTAAATTTCTCTTGCGTAGTGTGAGCCATTTGGGGAAGAGCACCTTACCTAGTGTCTCCGACATGTGCCCTCCTAGTAAATTCCACCTTTTCTTTCACGTTGTTGTCTGATGCTAGGGTGCATAGCCAGCACGCTAGCCAGCCCATGTGGTGGGGTCACTATGTACCCTTTTGGTTGAACCCCCTGAACACACAGGGATCACACTTCTGATACCTGACCTGTGACCTCCTCATGCAAGCCTTGGAGTGGTTGTTCATCATCCTGGAGCATCGGAACTCTCGGCAATGGCTGCCGTGCCAGACGGCCCTTGCTGTGGCTGGGTGGCGCCCGTGAGGAGAGCCCCGGATCGGAGTGGGCGGATGCTATGCAAATGAAATGCGTACGGGTCCAGACCTCTGGCCGTTCTTCTGCGGCTGTCTCTCTGCGTGGAACTGATTCTTCTAGTGCTGCTTCTCTTGCCCCTTCGGCCTTCCCTCCCATGGCTACCCCCTGGAAAGAGGATCATGCCCGTCGGCTAGGGGCGAAACCTTTCCCCCGCTATCTGGTTTGCACCAGGACTGATGGGGATACTTGCACCAATACCAAACGTTTATTGTTTGTGGAACACATTGAAGACAAGTTTGGCGAAGTGGACTCCCTGAGCAAGATGTGGTTGGGTTCGTTGCTGATCAAAACTGCTTCAGCTGCCCAATCTGTGGCCCTTTGTGCCTGTACCCATCTTGGCACAATTCCTGTGTCCATTACCCCCCCCCCCCTATCAGTCTCTCAATATGGTTCAAGGTGTGATTTTTCACAGGGACCTCATCCTTCAAACTGATGAGGAACTTCGGGACAATCTCGGATGGCGCGGTGTTCACTTTGTTCGGCGTGTTCAGAAGGGTCCTAAGGACAATCGCATTGATACTGGTGCCTTTATGCTGGTCTTTGAAGGGGATACCCTCCCTGAGAAAGTAAAGATTATGGTTTATCGCTGTGATGTGAAGCCGTACATCCCACCTCCTTTGAGTTGTTTTAAGTGCTTGCATTTTGGACACACGTCTTCCCGTTGTTCACAGGCCCCTCTCTGTGGTGACTGTGGACGTCCACTCCATGAGGGGAGTCCCTGTGTTCCCCTTCCTGTGTGTGTTAATTCTCATGGCACTCATTCTCCACATTCACCAGATTGCCCAGTATATAAGAAGGAAAAGAAGATACAGGAGTATAAGTCCCTCGATTGTTTAACCTACACAGAGGCTCGTAAAAAGTATACACGTCTTCACCCTGTGTCCATGACATCTAGTTATGCTTTGGTTACTTCTTCACCCCTTCCTCCCCCTTCCTTACCCCAATCCTGGACCCCTCTCCTCCCCCCCCCCTCCCCTACGGCTCCCACACCCTCTACTCTGGGCACTGCTCCCCCTCCCCAGCCGGAGAATTGTCCCACTCCTTCGGCATCTGCCAGTCAAGGGCGCCCCTCCCGGGGTGCCCCTTCCCGGCACCTTCCAGGCCAACGGTCTGCTGCCACGCGACGACCACAAGAGCCACGGTCTGTCGGTCCCCAGGTCTCTTTCTGTTCCCGATCTTGCTGCAGCTGGCTCCTTTATGCCACACAAACCCTCCTCGATCTCAGCCTGAAAAGAAGAAGAAACATAAGTCCTGGGACAGAGAGCCTCTGGTGTCACCAGAGTTCCCATCCCTGGCTTCACAAACAGATTCTGACCTGTCATTCATGGATGTTGCCCCCTCCTTGTCGGTGACGGATGGTGACCCAGCAGCATGACTGGCTTTACCTGTTCAACCCTCATTTGAATCATCGTTCTGTGATTATCCAATGGAATTGTAATGGATACTATCGTCGTCACATTCCGGAATTGAAATCCCTTATTTCGTCTTACTCTGCAGCTTGTGTGGTTCTACAGGAATCTCATTTTACTGATGCTCACTCACCGACCCTACGTGGGTTCCATGTTGTCTGTCAAAATCGGGTCGGAACCCTGCGGGCTTCTGGTGGCGTTTGTACGTTGGTCCGTACAGACATTGCTAGCACGTGGATTCCTCTTCAAACTACATTGGAAACGGTTGCTGTTAGGGTCCACCTGGACTCTGAGGTCACGGTTTGCAATCTTTATCTCCCTCCTGACAGGACTCTTTACACCTGCTGCCTTAACTGCCTTTCTTCAGCAACTACTTCCTCCCTTCCTCCTCCTTGGGGATTTTAATGCTCATCATCCCTTGTGGGGCAGTGCATTTCCATCTAGATGAGGTCTTCTCATAGACCAGTTTATTGCAGACCACGACTTGTGCCTTCTTAATGATGGCTCCCCTACTCATTTCAGTGCCGGTCATGGTACCTTTTCTGCCATTGATCTTTCTCTTTCTTCTCCCTCCCTCCTCCCTTCATTACACTGGTCGCCACACGACGACCTTTGTGATAGTGACCATTTCCTGTTGATTCTCTCTCTCCCTTCCCGCTCCCCGATGGACAGGTTACCTCATTGGTCTTTCCAATGCGGCAATTGGCCTCTATACACTGCACAGGTCGAGTTTTCTCCCTTTTTGTCAGGTTGTATTGATGACGTCCTACGTGACGTGTCTGACGCGATTGCTCGCGCTGCTAGCCTTGCTGTCCCGCGCTCATCTGGACCATTTCGTCGCCGGCAAGTCCCGTGGTGGAGTACAGCCATTGCCATTGCCACCCGTGATCGCCGTCGAGCTTCGCAACACTTTAAGAGCCACCCATCCGTAGCCAGCCTTACTACCTTTAAATGCCTTCATGCTAAAGCCCATTATTTAATCAAACAGTTGTTGTTGTTGTTGTTGTTGTTGTTGTTGTTGTGGTCTTCAGTCCTGAGACTGGTTTGATGCAGCTCTCCATGCTACTCTATCCTGTGCAAGCTTCTTCATCTCCCAGTACCTACTGCAACCTACATCCTTCTGAATCTGCTTAGTGTATTCATCTCTTGGTCTCCCCCTACGATTTTTACCCTCCATGCTGCCCTCCAATACTAAATTGGTGATCCCTTGATGCCTCAGAACATGTCCTACCAACCGATCCCTTCTTCTGGTCAAGTTGTGCCACAAACTCCTCTTCTCCCCAATCCTATTCAGTACCTCCTCATTAGTTATGTGATCTACCCATCTAATCTTCAGCATTCTTCTGTAGCACCACATTTCGAGAGCTTCTATTCTCTTCTTGTCCAAACTATTTACCGTCCATGTTTCACTTCCATACATGGCTACACTCCATACAAATACTTTCAGAAATGACTTCCTCAAACAGAGCAAGCGGATATTTTGGGAACGATTTGTTTCCTCCCTCGGTTCTACTGTCCCTATGTCATGGGTATGGGGTACACTTCACTCTCTCGAAGGTTGCCATCGGTAGTCCACCCTCCCAGGCCTTCACCTCCCAGATGGCCTTTGTACGGGCCCGTTAGTTCTTGCGGAACATCTTGCAACCCATTTTGCAATGGCATCAGCATCAGCCTCCTATCCGGCTGCTTTCCTTCACCGGAAACAGCAGGCCGAAGCTTCCACCTTATGTTTTACCCCTTGTGAGTCAGAATCCTACAACGAACCTTTTACCAAATGGGAATTTCTTGCCCAGACTCCATTCATAACCAGCTGCTTCAACATCTCAGTGCTCCACAACGGCAACATCTTCTTTGGGTGTTTAACCGTATCTGGCTCCAGGGTGACTTCCCGTCTCAGTGGAGGGATAGCATCGTGGTTCCTGTCCTTAAGCCTGGTAAGAACCCCCTATTTGTTGACAGCTATCAGCCAATTAGTCTGACCAATGTTGTTTGTAAGTTACTTGAACGGATGGTAGCCCGTCGGCTCAATTGGATCCTCGAATCTCGGGATCTATTGTCCCCTTACCAGTGTGCCTTCCAAGAGGGACAGTCTCCAATCGATCATTTACTTTGATTGGAATCCGCAGTTTGGCAGGCTTTTTCCCAGCGCCGCCATTTGGTTGCAGTATTTTTTTACCTTCGCAAGGCCTATGACACGGCCTGGCGCCATCACGTCTTACTTACGCTTCATCAGTGGGGTCTTCAGGGCCCACTCCCAATTTTTATCCACCAGTTCCTGTTCCATCGGTCATTCAGGGTTGGGGTTGGTACTGTTTTTAGTTCTCCACGGACCCGGGAGACGGGCATCCCACAGGGTTCTGTCTTGAGTGTCCTTCTTTTCCTCATTGCTATCGATGGACTTGTGGCCTCTGTCGGTCCTTTGGTCGCCCCTGCCCTGTATGTGGATGATTTCTGCATTTGGGTTAGTTCCTCTTCGATGGCCTCTGCAGAGTGGCAGCTCCAGGGAGTTATACAGCGTGCCTCTGCATGGACCCTCTCACACGGGTTTGAATTCTCTCCTCTAAAATCGCGGGTGGTCCACTTTTGTCGCCATACTACGATCCACCCTGATCCAGAACTCTGTCTTGATGCACAATGATTGCCTGCTTCTTTTCGAGAACGAGCTGACTTGGCTGCCCCATATCAGACTTCTGAAGGTAGGATGTTTCCATAAACTCAATGTCCTTCGCTTCCTTGCCCACTCGTCTTGGGGTGCGGACCATTCCCTCCTTCTCCGTCTTTATCGTGCTCTAGTTCTGTCTCGCTTTGACTATGGTTGTCAAGTTTATAGTTCAGCTGTTCCTTCCACACTGCATGTGCTAGATCCAGTCCACCATCATGGTATCCGTTTGGCCACCGGTGCCTTCCCTACTAGCCCTGTTGATAGTCTCCTGGTTGAAGCTGCAATCTCCCCCCCCCCCCCCCCCCCTCCCTTTCTGTTCGGCGGTCCCAGCTTCTGGTGTCTTATGCACTCGCTATCCGTACCTTTCCTACTCATCCTTCCTATTCTATCCTGTTCCCAGACCATGGACGTCACCCACCTGATTCCCACCCATGGGCGGGTTTACTGGTTGAGCTCCGCCTTGGGTCTCTTTGCCGTGATTTTCAGCTTCCTTTTTTGTCCTGTCTTCCTCACTCCCCCCACCCCCCATCCCCCGCCCTTGGTTAGCTCCTCGGCCTCGAATTCGGATGGATCGCTGCCGAGGTCCGAAAGATTCTATCCTCCCGATGGTGTTCCGTTCCTTTTTCCACCAAATTTTATGGGAGTTTGGGGATGATGTTGTTTTTTACACTGATGGCTCTAAATCTGCTGATCATGGGGAGTATGCCTTCACGTCCTCTGTTGGAACGGAAAATCATCTGCTGCCACCTACATGTGGGGTGTTTACAGCGGAATTGATGGCAATTTCCCGGGCCCTTACCTTTATTAAACAGTCCCAACACAACCGTGTTTTGTTATGTACGGACTCAATGAGTGGCCTTCTGGGCTATTGACCGGTGTTTTTCGCGCCATCCCTTGATCTTGGCCATCCATGACCATCTTGCTGATATTCACCATGCTGCTTGTTCCATTGACTTCCTTTGGGTCCCTGGCCATGTGGATATCCTGGGTAATGAGCTCGCTGATCGTTTGGTTGGGGGAACAGTCACTTACCCCCCCCCCCCCCCTCCCCCGTTTTCTGTAACCCCTCCTGCAGCGGATTTACGGCTTCACATCAAATCCCACTTCGCACAGTCATGGGCCAATTCTTGGGAGGCTACTCCCCTGTCTAATAAACTTCGTGCAATTAAGGTGACACCAGGCCGTGGTGTTCTTCCTTTCGCCACTCCCGAAAGGACTCGACCACACTGTGTCGTCTCCACGTAGGCCATACCAGGCTGACCCATGGTTTTCTTTTGCATGATGAGCCACTCCCACTTTGTGGTTGTGGAGCCTTCCAGTCAGTAGCCCACATTTTGGTTGAATGCCCTCTTATTTTGTCTCAGCGTGCTAAGTACAGACTCCCCCGCACTTTACCTATGATGTTGGCCCGGATGGTCTCTCTGGTTCTCAGTTTCCTCCGGGTAAGTGGTTTTTATTCTCAGTTTTAAGGTTTTTAATCTCTCTCTGGTGTTGGGGCAGGGTGGTGAGTGTTGGGGTATCTCCCACTGTAAACCGTGTTCGGAGATTACCGACCGCAATCCTCTTTTCTCCTCTTTTACTCTGTTTTTATCATTTTTTAGGATTGGCTAGTCTCCTTTTCCCATACGTACTTCTACATTCTAGCGGTTGCACCTTTTAAGTCGCAGGTGGTCTTGCCTTTGCTGCTTCCGCATAGCGTTGGGTTCATTCTCTTGCTGACTTCCCTCATTTTGTTTTTACCATTGACAACATGACTGCCCTTTTACATTTTTAGCATTTTCCCTTTTATTCTTCTGACTTTCCTGAGGTGTCACACTAGCAGAATGGACCACATTTGAAACAAGGGACTGATGACCTTGCTGTTTGGTCCCTTAAACCCCAAACAACCAATCAACCAACCACTCTTGAGATGCTATCATAGGCTTGTTTAAAATCAATTTATAGCTGGTTTATGTTTATTTGATGTTCAAAACATTTTTTGAATAGGATGCATAATTTGAATATTTGGTCAATTGTTGGACCTGATGGGATACCAGTTCAATTTTACACAGAGTACGCGAAGGAACTTGCCCCCCTTCTTGCAGCGGTGTACCGTAGGTCTCTAGAAGAGCGTAGCGTTCCAAAGGATTGGAAAAGGGCACAGGTCATCCCCGTTTTCAAGAAGGGACGTCGAACAGATGTGCAGAACTATAGACCTATATCTCTAACGTCGATCAGTTGTAGAATTTTGGAACACGTATTGTGTTCGAGTATAATGACTTTTCTGGAGACTAGAAATCTACTCTGTAGGAATCAGCATGGGTTTCGAAAAAGACGGTCATGTGAAACCCAGCTCGCGCTATTCGTCCACGAGACTCAGAGGGCCATAGACACGGGTTCACAGGTAGATGCCGTGTTTCTTGACTTCCGCAAGGCGTTCGATACAGTTCCCCACAGTCGTTTATTGAACAAAGTAAGAGCATATGGACTATCAGACCAATTGTGTGATTGGATTGAGGAGTTCCTAGATAACAGGACGCAGCATGTTATTCTCAATGGAGAGAAGTCTTCCGAAGTAAGAGTAATTTCAGGTGTGCCGCAGGGGAGTGTCATAGGACCGTTGCTGTTCACAATATACATAAATGACCTGGTGGATGACATCGGAAGTTCACTGAGGCTTTTTGCAGATGATGCTGTGGTGTATCGAGAGGTTGTAACAATGGAAAATTGTACTGAAATGCAGGAGGATCTGCAGCGAATTGACGCATGGTGCAGGGAATGGCAACTGAATCTCAATGTAGACAAGTGTAATGTGCTGCGGATACACAGAAAGATAGATCCTTTATCATTTAGCTACAAAATAGCAGGTCAGCAACTGGAAGCAGTTAATACCATAAATTATCTGGGAGTACGCATTAGGAGTGATTTAAAATGGAATGATCATATAATGTTGATTGTCGGTAAAGCAGATGCCAGACTGAGATTCATTGGAAGAATCCTAAGGAAATGCAATCCGAAAACAAAGGAAGTAGGTTACAGTACGCTTGTTCGCCCACTGCTTGAATACTGCTCAGCAGTGTGGGATCCGTACCAGATAGGGTTGATACAAGACATAGAGAAGATCCAACGGAGAGCAGCGCGCTTCGTTACAGGATCATTTAGTAATCGCGAAAGCGTTACGGAGATGATAGATAAACTCCAGTGGAAGACTCTGCAGGAGAGACGCTCACACACCGTCAGGTGGCTTGCGGAGTATGGATGTAGATGTAGACCTATTTCTTCTAAAGCCACTCTGATAGTTTCTAATTCTGTCTTCCACGTAGGGAGTAAGCCTCCTACTTAGGATCTTGGAAAACACTTTATATGTAGTATTTAGCAGGGAGATTCCTCGGTAGTTCTGGCAGTTTAATTTATCTCCTTTTTTTATGTATGGGGCACATACTTGCTGTTTTCCACTCCATTGGCATGCTGTCCTCCCGCCAGATGCTCAGTATTACTTTATGTGTTGCTTTCCACATTGTTTCCCCACCATATTTGAGAACTTCCACCTGGATCTGATCTTCTCCAGGTGCCTTAGTGTTTTTTTAAGGTCTTAATGGCTTGTATCACTTCAAGTGTGGGTTCTGGTGTTAAGACCTCTTGTCCATAATAAGTTATTTTCACCAGATCTTCTTGTTGTAATCCTTTTAATTCTGCATTTAAACAGTGGAAAATCCAGGAGGGAATGTCACAATATTATGACAAGGGAAGTTGCTACTCACCATATAGCAGAGATGCTGAGTCGCCGGAGATGCTGAGTCGCAGATAGCCACAGACCAGTGGTCGAAAGCTTTGATGAGTCTTTTTGTTGTGACTATCTGCGACTCAGCATCTTCGTTTTATGGTGAGTAGCAACTTTCCTTCTCATAATATTATTACTTCTGGGTACAGTAACTCTTGGAAGTATTCTGCCCATCTATCAAGTTTTTTATTACACTCCCCTATTAAGTCCCCTTCTTTACTCGTACATATATTTGTTCTGGCTTGAAACCCAGCCTTTCCTTTTTTAATCTTTTGCTACATTTCACATAATTGTTTCTCTTCTCCAAGCTTTTTAATTTCTTCCTATTTTTCTTTTCTAGTGCTATTTTCTTCTGCCTGCAAACCCTCTTAGCTACACAACACTTCCCATTATATTTATTCAGATTTGTCTTCTGCCTGCAAACCCTCTTAGCTATGATGTGCTTCTCCTTATATTTATATCTATAAAGAAAGATGATGAGACTTACCAAACAAAAGCGCTGGCAGGTCGATAGACACACAAACAAACACGAACATACACACAAAATTCAAGCTTTCGCACCAAACGGTTGCTTCGTCAGGAAAGAGGGAAGGAGAGGGAAAGACGAAAGGATGTGGGTTTTAAGGGAGACGGTAAGGAGTCATTCCAATCCTGGGAGCGGAAAGACTTACCTTAGGGGGGAAAAAGGACAGGTATACACTCGCGCACACACACACACATATCCATCCACATATACACAGACACAAGCAGACATTTGTAACGGTAAAGAGTTTGGGCAGATATGTCAGTCGAGGCGGAAGTACAGAGGCAAAGATGATGTTGAAAGACAGGTGAGGTATGAGCGGCGGCAAATTGAAATTAGAAGTTAGCGGAGATTGAGGCCTGGCGGATAGCGAGAAGAGAAGATATGCTGAAGGGCAAGCTCCCATCTCCGGAGTTCTGACAGGTTGGTGTTGGTGGGAAGTATCCAGATAACCCGGACGGTGTAACACTGTGCCAAGATGTGCTGGCCGTGCACCAAGGCATGTTTAGCCACAGGGTGATCCTCAATACCAACAAACACTGTCTGCCTGTGTCCATTCATGCAAATGGACAGTTTGTTGCTGGTCATTCCCACATAGAAGGCTTCACAGTGTAGGCAGGTCAGTTGGTAAATCACGTGGGTGCTTTCACACGTGGCTCTGCCTTTGATCGTGTACACCTTCCGGGTTACAGGACTGGAGTAGGTGGTAGGAGGGTGCATGGGACAGGTTTTACACCGGGGGCGGTTACAAGGGTAGGAGCCAGAGGGTAGGGAAGGTGGTTTGGGGATTTCATAGGGATGAACTAAGAGGTTACGAAGGTTAGGTGGACGGCGGAAAGACACTCTAGGTGGAGTGGGGAGGATTTCATGAAGGATGGATCTCATTTCAGGGCAGGATTTGAGGAAGTCGTATCCCTGCTGGAGAGCCACATTCAGAATATGATCCAGTCCCGGATCTGGCTGCTGCTATAGCTGCTTGGCCGGCAATGTAATAATAGATTTGAAATTTGTTTGAAACTTGCGGCCGGCTGTGGGTTAAAGGGATAGATGTGTTTTGCTATTTGGGCAGCAAAATAACTGATGACAGCTGAAGTAGAGAGGATATAAAATGTTGACTGGCAATGGCAAGAAGAGCGTTTCTGAAGAAGAGGAATTTGTTAACACAGTTAAGTGTCAGGAAGTCTTTTGTGAAACATGAACACTAGACTGTTTAGAGAAGAATATAAGAGAAGCTTTTGAAATGTGGCTTTAAGGAAGAATACTAAAGATTAGATGGGTGGATCGTGTAACTAATGAGTTGGTACTGAATAGGATTGGGGAGAAAAGAAACTTATGGCATAACCTAGCTAGAAGAAGGGATCAGTTGATAAGAAATATCCTGAGACATGAAGGGATCATCAGTTTCGTATTGGAGGAAATTGTGTGGGGTCAAAATCGTAGAGAGAGACCAAGAGACACATCAAGTATGCAGATTCAATAAGACGTTGGTTGCAGTAGTTATTTAGAGATGAAGCTTGCACATGAGTAGCATGGAGAGCTGCATCAAACCAGTCTTCAACCTGAACACCACACGAGCAACAGTGTTCAAATGTGCTCCAAAGCTGAAACAGTCACTTTTGCACTGCCCTTTAGCTGCTAGAGAAATTCCAGACTGAATAGTTTATTTATGTGTAGGCTGGAATGAAACTTTCACTCTGCAGCGGAGTGTGTGCTGATATGAAATTTCCTGGAAGATTAAAACTGTGTGCCAGACCAAAACTCTAACTCGGGACCTTTGCCTTTTGTGGGTAAATGCTCTACCAACTGAGCTACACAAGCACGACTCATGACCCGTCCTCAAAGCTTTACTTCCACTAGTACCTTATCTCATACCTTGCAAACTTCACAGAAGCTCTCCTGTGAAATTTCTTATGTGTAAGCTGCATGTTACAGTCCAAGAGAACACCTCATTTTATCTCCCTCATTTAATCTGTCTTTTATTCTGTCTGCCCCATCAAAAACTCTGAACTGAGGCTGGCATATTGCTTACTTATGTACTACTTGTGACACCTTTTCCTTCATCTTTGCATCTTTTGCTCACCACAACATATTGATTCTTCGCAACTGAGTATCTGAGTGACATTCTCCTTTCCCTCTTAGTGTTCCCCAGTCAAGCTCTGTTTCTTCCCTGAAGAAGGAATGCGTATTTCCGAAAGCTAGAAATATTACTTTACATAAAGAGTGTTTTTATTGGTAATATTGGGTGCCTTCTGAAGGCAAGGTGATTTTTTTTTTTTGTTGGGGGGGGGGGGGGGGGGGGGGTGAAACCGTAAGTATTGTGTTGTAATTAAAATGAATATGTTTGTTTAGAATACACTATTATGCGTGTGACTCATGTTTTATGACTGAACGATGATATGTGCCCCAATCTCACCATCAGACAAGACAAATATTGTCCTGTGTTACCAGTGTATCATTTAGCATGTTTTGTAAATATAATAAATAACCATTTCCAGTATAAGCATGTAGATTTTGGATTATCTGTTTTTCTTCATGTCCTCAGTAACTCAGATGATGGGGAGCTTGCTTTTGTGTGTATGTATGTATAGGGTTTCAGAAGATGACTGTGTGAAAAGTACAAGGCATACAGTGCAAAAAAAGAATAGAAACATATCAGTACATAGAGCATCTCTCAAAATAAAGATTCATAATATGTACATGGTATAGTTGCTCTAGGGTGCAGAGGTGTCAGAACATGTAGACAAATTATCCACTTCGTATTGTCATGTAGAATTAGTTCTTATCTGCCTACAGACTGAAATATTTCCAAAGCAGGCTACTGTTGTGCCTTCTACTATTTCTACCAGTGACTTCAATGAAGTGCATGGACAATTGACTTATTCTTCATCACAAATGATGCCCATTTAAGCATCGCTAATGTGAGTTACAAATTCAAGAAGATGCTGTATCCACTAAGTGTCTTTTTCCTGTGCTGTATACTTTATGTGCAGCCAACTTCTGAAATGCCCAGAGGTACCTACATAAAAAGCAATGCATACAGCTACTCTCATGGAACTCTTGTGCAAATAAAATATATTGTTGCAAGGTGTTAAGTCAGTGAAAGCAGGCATTTTAAAGTATAAGGATTGAAGGTTGATGGAAAGTTTATTTGGAAGCATCATGTTTAAGATCTGGTGCAGAAACTACACGCTGCTATCGTGACTAGAAAAATGATCAACAGTTTATCAAAAAGTTTTTTTTTTCAGTAGGCTTCCAGCAGAACTGAAGAAAATTGAGAAAAAATTCCAAGTATTCAAATCCAAGGTTAAATGTTTCTTTGGTATTATTGTTGTAGAATATTGCATGGTAGAAAGCAGTTTACCACTATTGATAACATTTATTTATTCATTTCTTTATTTTTTGTCATATAAGTGCAGCATTAGGCCTATATTGAGCTCAGGCATTGTTTTTTACAGTAGGGGAAAAGATCTTTCTTTATGTTCTGTAGTAGTCATCATGTAACAGGAGGCTAAGTTCAGTGAGAAACCAGAAAAATACATTGAGGTGACGTGTCATGGGATATCGATGTGCACATATACAGATAGTGATATTATCATGTACAAAAGGTATAAAAGGACAGTACAATGGTGGAGCTGTTGTTTGTACTCATTCATTTGAAAAGGTTTCTGACTTCATTATGGCCACATGATGGGAATTCATAACTTTGAATGCAGAATTATAGTTGGAGTTAGAAGTGTGGGACATTCCATTCCGTAAATCATTAGGGAATACTGTGTTTCAAGATCAACAATGTACCGAAAATACCAAATTTCAGGCTTTCGCTCCCACCATGAACAACACACTGGCCGGCTTTCACTTAACGACAAAGAGCAGCAGCGATTGCATAGAGTTGTCAATGCTAACAAACCAACAGTGCATAAAATAACCACAGAAATTAAGGTGGTATGTAAGATGGAGTATCCGTTGGGACAGTGTGATGATATTTGGTGTTAATGGGCTATGGCTGCAGATGGCCGATGTGAGTTCTTTTGCCTGCAGTGCCTCTTCTGGGCTTGTGACCATGTCAGTTGGACACTAGACGACTAACTGCGGCCTGGTCAGATGAGTCCTGAGTTCAGCAGGTAAGAGCTGATGGTAGGGTTTGTGTGTGGTGCAGACTCCATGAAGCCATCGACCCAAGTTGTCACCAAGGCACTTTGCAAGCTGGTGGTGGCTCCATAATGATGTAAGCTGTGTTTACATGAAATGGACTGGGTCTCTGGTCCAATGGAGTCATTGAGTAGAAATGGTTATGGCCGGCTACTTGCAGCCATTGACTTGACGTACTCAAACAAAGATGGAATTTTTATTTATGTCACTGGGTTACAACTGTTTGGATTGCTTTGAAGGACATTGTGGACAGTTTGAGCAAATGATTTGGCTATCCAGATCTCCCAGCATGAATCCCATCGAAAATTTATGGGACATACTCAAAAGGTCAGTTCGTGGATAAACACCTACAGTGGCAATACTTTGTTATGGATGATTCGATATTTGTGCAGGGGACTTGGTTACTTGAGTCCATGCTTCGTTGAGTTGCTGCACTACACTTGGCAGGAGGAGGTCTGACATGATATTAAGAGGTATCCTATGACTTGTCACCTCAGTGTACTGCGGGCACAGTTTCAGTGGACTGATGCATGGGCACAAAAACTCTTTAACAGAAAACAGTATTCACACAAGCCTTCTAGCTCTTGTTATTTTTATAGAAAAGCGCGTGCGCACACACACAGACAGACAGACAGACAGACAGACAGACAGAGAGAGAGAGAGAGAGAGAGAGAGAGTGTGCTAGCTTTGGGTGCCAGTTTGTACCTTTGCTAGAAAATGAGCAAGAGCTCCAAAGCTAGTGTGAATACTGTTTTCTGTCACATGTTGCTGTGTGCCAAACATCTGTCCACTGTGAGTGAGTGGCTGTCCTGTCCGTATTTTATGTATTGTTACATCTAGGAATTTCCATTAGTGTTATGAAAACAATATTTTGGTTCAGTCAGTAAACATGATTCTTATGCTTTTTTGGCAGGTGACAAGATACTGGTTGCAATCAAAGGACAAAAGAAGAAAGGCGTGATAGTTGGTGTGAAACAGAAGCAGCCACCTTTGGTGCCTAAATTCGACAGTAACAATTTGGTGCTGATAGATGATAATGGAACTCCACTAGGAACACGCATTCATGTGCCCATACCTACAGTTCTACGTCGCATTCTGAAAGAGCGTACACATGCAAAAGGCACGGATTATACAAAATTGTTAGCTATAGCAACTAGATTTGTGTGATGTATTGAAATGGTAGAACTGTACAAAAATTTTGCTTCTGGCACTGTTATAAGATGATGTACTATACTGTCTTGGCAAAAAAAAAATAAAAAGCATTTAGCTTACTTTATCAGTATGGATACTGAAAAGTGAGTTCCAAAAATTATGTACAACTTGTGACCTTTGTCCAACTGGATCTCAAGTAATGGGGTTAGCAGAACTGAGGAGTCCCTCAACCCAGCTTCTGACAAACCCAACTGACACATACCTTTTTTAAACAAATATTAGCAACCAGTAACCCCTCATTCCTGATTCTTTAAAGACTTAAACTTTCATGTATCAAACATCTTCAAATAATGGATGAGTATAGTCTGGGTAATTTGAGCTCCATTCTAAGAAAAGCTAGTTTTTCACGGTTCTCAATTTTTGATATCCTTTAACTAGGTATCATAAAATATAATTTTACAGGGTCAGTCACTGGTATATGTGACTGCAAGATGTATTGCAAATAAGAGTTACTGGCAAAGTACTAATTAATTAAAATGTCATGTCTGCCCAGATACTGAAGCTTTATTGTATGAACAGCAAAAGTATAGTATGTAATAAACTTTCTTCCGTCATTTTTTGTAGGAGGTATGAAGGAGAAAAAAAGTTTTGAAGCTGGGTGTAAAGCCTGTTGCAAGTGACTAATGCTCTCATAAGGGTGCAGATGACCTTGCCATTTAGTGCCCTAAATCACCACCACCAATAATAATAATAATAATAATAATAATAATAATAATAGTAATGTCAGCATGAAAATAGCAATGGATAATTTGTGTACTGTATCTTACACTTTGTCACATCTAGTTTCCAAATTTAATACCCGACTTACAGGTTTAACACAGTAATGTAAAATTGCACCTTGTAACGAGCAGAGCTTTTCAAATTTGGCCAGTAATTATGTGACATATTGGAAATTAAATAATTGTTGTTCTTAGCAGCCGTTATGTAGCCAACCTGCATTTGGGGCAGGTGGTTTTAACCATTTAGTAATATAGATCCTATAATGGTTATGAAATGATTATGTTTAGTAAGTTTATAAAAATATTTTTACAAAATAACTGAAATTATTTATACCTGAGAAACATTAGTACTACCCATGTTCCTTTGCCGGAGTTGTGATGCCAATGACTATTTCTGCAGGGAGTATGTTTTAAATTTTGTATCATTATTGAGATTAGCTGACAATTATGCGACTTGATAAGGGAGAACATGGGGTACCCATTGATAATAAGATTAATGGATCAGGACTAGATTCTTCAATGTTACACAAATGCTTGCACTGAATAACAGAGGACACAACATGGAATGCTCATGCATTTTATGGAAAATAAAGTAGTTTACTTCAGATGAGTGTTAAGATATTGCAAATTAGTTAAAAAATAGACATAAAGCAGTAGCACCATTCCAGTAGTATATTGGCTCCACCAAGCTTTACTAACATGGACGATATAGTATGTGAAAAGGTGTGGTGTAAGGTGGTGATTCTGCAGAATGACACATTCCACTTCTAACCACTTAGGCTGATGAAGGATGTTAATGGAAACCAAAAACCTTATTTATGTAGTTATTAAGTGTGGAACATCCCATTCTCAGCATATTGACAATGTGTGACAGCAAATGCTTGTCTCCATCTTCTGTGGATGCCTGTTTCTGCTTTGGCATCATGGCTTGGAAGTCAAGGAGGAAAGTGTGCTCTGGCAATAATATAAATGTGAGAATAGATCAGAACTGTCATTCTCTCTTGGTCTCTCTAAGCAGTACACCAACACATCTAATGATCTATTGTGAGCGACCAATTTATGACAGTTGTGCTCCACCCATGCTTGTACGGTGGGGACACTGCAACTACAATACAGAAGCATTATCATAAACCTTGTGAGAGATCTTATTTTGGTTTATGTATTTTGGCATATGTTATTGACGGAACGCTGCGGGGCAAAGATGCAATATAAACGTGCCAGCGCCTAAAAGAGAGATGTGTGAAAGGAAAAAATGGACAGTCATCTATATTTTTATGTTTCTTTAAGGCAATATAAGATTTTTCACTCTTCAACTATCTGCCTTTTCCCATCTAGACATGTTACATTAGTGAGCTGTGTGTATTTATGTAAAAGTTTTTTTATGAAATATCGTCTGGAAAGGCGGCAGTTTCTTTCATTTCTAAAATATTCATTGTGAAAACTATATCTCGAAGCACAACAACCTGCAGTCTTCTGGTACAACAGTGACCTCATTTATGATTGCATTCTTTATCATAGTGAGGGATGATGTTTCCTTCTCTTCAAGAAAGAAAAGTTAAATATCATCCTGTTACGGGAAGAATTATATTACTAATCAATTAGACTGTTTCAGTGGTAATCATAGTGACAGACAGTGGAGATGTGAATTGTTCTGGTGAAAGTATCTGCCAGCTACATACCTTGAAATAATGCACATTATTCACACCTCCCTTATGTCACCAGTGCCTTAGTAACTACCATAAACTGTTTACGTCTTTTAGTGGTTTGAACAGATCAGAGCTCACTTTGTGCTCATCCCGCAGCAAAAGGTGAAAAAGTCACATGAAACAGTCTAATGGCACTGCACAGCAGGTCCAGTAAAGCTATTAACTTAAAGAATGATGAACCATAAAATATGTGAAAGGTGAATGTTGGCGCACTTATTCATCGAGCAACAGTGGAGTGGAACACACCATAACCCAAAACAAGCCACCTGTAACATTCCATTTTGGCAATTGTGACAAAACGCTAATAAGAGGTGCTATAAGAAAAGAGCTTTAATAATAACAATGAAAATTTTCATGTATTTCGACAAAAATGGCAAAAGATACAATATAGGAGTGTGTAGTTTCACAGAAATATGTACTAATAAATGTTTCTCGGGCTTCCAGCTGCATCAAGTGGTTTAAAATCCACGAGCATTTGGCTGGGTACTCCTCAGCCATTGTCAAGTGGTGATTGTCTTCTGGTTGCTGCTGCCGTCCTTATATAGCAGCGCTGCCTTCCGTGGTCACTGTTACCCACTCTGGCACCATATATGGCTTGATTGAGTGTATTATTCGAGCATACTCTGACGCCATCGTACTTCTTGTATGATGGAGAATATTTCAACCTGAGACGGCGTTGTGATGGGAAGCCCATTAGCTCCAGTTGTAGTCAATCTGTTCGTGGAGTACTTTGAAAACATCGCCCTGGATACGGCTCCTGAAAAGCCTAGTTGCTTTTATCATTACGTCGACGACACATTCGTTGTCTGGTCTCATAGATGTGAAAACCTGGGAGAATTCTTGGGCAACATCATTAGCATCCATGACAACATCAAGTCCACGAGGGAGCTAGAGACAGATGGTGCCTTGCCGTTCCTTGACATCCTCATCCGCCGCAAAGCAAATGGCTGTCTCTGCCACAGCATTTACCGGAAACCCACACTTACAGCTATCATCCATCGCAGAAACATTCTGTTCTGAGGACTTTAGTGCACCAAGTCGAAACTGTCTCAGATTCTGAAGACTTGCCAAAGGAACTGAGCCACTTACAAACAGTATTTAAGGAAAACTGCTGCAACAACCGCCAGATTTCACAAGCTATCTTTCCAAAAATATGTAAGCAGAAAGACTCAATGGAGGACTCGAAGAAGTTTGTGTTCTTGCCGTTTTGTGGCTCAATAACAGGAAAGGTAGGCCGGCACCTAAAGAGGCATAAAATCGATTCAGTCTTCAGGGCTCCAGCAAAATTTCAACAATTCTTGAGGCCTGTGAAAGACGATGTAGGCCTCTGAATGCCAGGAGTATATTAAATACCATGTTGGTGTGAACGCTACTATATTGGACAGACTGTACCATTGAACAGTGTTGTTTAGAACACGAGAGATGTTTCCGTCTACAGTATCCAGAGAAATCAGCATTAGCAGAGCATGCATTAGAAAACAGTCATCATATCGCATTTGACGAGACATATATTATCACACGGACTAACAGTTTTTGGGATAGCATGATAAAAGAAGCGATCACAATAAAAATTTGTGGCAACACACTCAATAAAGACAGCGGCCTGCAGCTAAGCACAGCTTGAGACCCACCCATCGGAAGATTGAAGTGGGTGCAGCGGATGCACAATGCAAACATTACCATATATGGTGCCAGAGTGGGTACCAGTGACACCATGGAAGGCAACGCGGCTATAGAAGGATGGCAGAGCAACCAGAAGACAGTCAGCACTTGACAATGGCCCTGGAGTATTCAGCCAAAAGCTCATGGATTTTAAACCATTTGACGTGGTTGGAAGCCTGAGAAACTTTTATTAAAGATACAATGTTGCCCAGAGCAGCCAAAGTCAACAACTGAGAAAACCTAACTGAGCACACTCAGTGGTGTTGCCTAACTTAATTTGAAGAGTTAAGAAGAAATAAATTAATTGGGTTGAGACCAAAGAACCGCTAATTGATATCAAGAGCTGAGAAAAGATTACTAGTTAGCCATAGCAATGAGGTCAACAGTGTAAGAGATTTGTGTGCTTGACACTTAGGAGCCAACGCCCGTAAAAAATACATGCGCGCTCGACCAGTCCAAAACTCCGATGTCCGTAATTTTACGGGCGCGTGTGCTCGATCTTCCCCTTTCCCCTTCCTTCCTTCCTTCCTTTATGTGTTCTTAGGGCTCCCAATGGTCTGCGAGGCACGGCAGAGGCTATAGTTGAAAAGTATTTGATGCTAGATGGTGCAGGCATGCTGGGCAAGGAGGAACCGCTCTATAATTTTGAGGCTTTGCGAGCGGGAATATTCTGCCGCACGCGCGCTCAGTTGCGTCATCATGGCGAAGCGTGGTTTGACAGATGATGAAATCGCTCGTGAGTTATCGCGCGAGATTGAAGAAAGTGATGTTGATTTTTCGGAGGATGATGATTTGCTTGATTCTGATGATGATCGACTATATTCAAGAAGAAGATTCCAAGGCTTCAGGTGAGGAATGCAGATAAAATATGCAATATTTTTATTCAGATTTCAATTAAAAGAACTTTCAATACATAACTACTGTAGTAAGCGATTTTATTTGCAAATATAACTTTTATGGTAGATTCAGACAAGGAGAGCGAGTGTCCAAGTTCTTCAGAAACATGTATTGCCATTGTTCCTGCTGATACCACACCTGAAGTGCGTGGGCGACCAAGGGTGAGTGTGAGACCGAGAACTTTGCGCTGTACCGATTCTGAGGAAGGCTGGACGACTACTGATCATGTGCCAAATATCTATCCATTCTCAGGACACTGTGGAAAGTGCAACCTTACCGGTTTAGACCAGCACAGAACACCTCTAGACTTCTTTTTGTGTTTACTTACAGACAGTATGGTGAATCATATAAAGCAGCAAACTAATCTGTATGCACAACAAAGCATAAGGAAATTACGAAGCACAAATTCCCTTTCCCCTACCTGCTCGCTATCAAAGTGGAAAGGAGTTACTCTCATAGAAATAAAAAAAAAATTCTGGCAATTGTAGTTTATATGTGTGTGTGTGAGACCCCGTATACAAGAGCAGTGGTCCAAGAATCCTGTTGTGTCATGTAATTTCTGTCCCAACATCCTGACCAGTGACAGGTTTCTTTCTATTTTGAGAAACTTTCACATCAGTGACAATTCAGTTGCTAAGGAAAAAGGAGAAGCTGCTTACGACCCACTGCACAAGGTGAGACCCCTCCTGGATATGGTGTCTGCTCACTTCCAGCGAGCATATAAACCCTCTCAAAACATTACAATTGATGAAGGCATGTGCAAATTTCGTGGCCGTGTGTATTTCAAGCAGTACTGTCAGAGTCAGAGACAGGTTATGTATGGAATTTTTCTGTTTATGCAGATGAGAGGTCTGACAGTGATACTCGTAAAGACACTGCCTGGGAATCTTTGAGGAAAAGGTTACACTGTATTTACAGACAAATTCTACACCAGTCCAGTCCTTGCTTCAGAACTGGAAGCTGCAAAAATTGCCCCTGTGGGAACTACAAGAACAGGGTGTATACGAACCGGGAGATCCGGGAAAAACCAGGGAATTTTTTCATCCGGGAGAAAACCGGGAAAAACCTGGGATATTTTTAGAATTCTGGGAATTTTTCATTGTTTAAGTTTTCAGTTAAATTTTGTAATTTTGACTGGTAAGAATCGATACTCTAACAAAGGATATTACTGTATCCCGCTACTGCAGAATAATACTTCAACAATAAAACATAAACGAGAGGAAAAAAAACGAAAATAAATTGCAAAGGAAATGCGCCATATACAACAACGACACACGCAGCTCATGCAAACGTCTGCCAATTGAAAATATGTCAAAGGCTTTAGGAAGACTATGCAGTGCTTCGTAACAACAAATTGCCTCCAATGAGCGTGAAGTCACAACTGTTTACATTCGATTTGTTTTAGCAGTTTCGCGCGCGGGCAAGCGCAGTTAAAGTCACGTTTGAGTAGCAGATTCTCCCGCTTCTGGCAACAGGCTGTTGGCTGTGCTAGCTGTCGCAGCAAGATGCTACCGTGAAAAGGGTGGCGCCAAAATCATATTCTCCAGGGGGGGGGGGGGGGGAAAAAACTTGTTTCACAAAGCACCTAGCATCCTGCGCACCGTTTGCTTATCGATTATTCATATGATTTTGAAAAGCTTCCCTGTTGGTTTTTGAACACATTTTAAGTTGATTTCTGAATGAATCATAAGTTGACTTTCGAATGCATGCATGGTGTGCCTGATTCCTCTGTCAGGAGAATCCTTGTCACATCTAGAAATAAACTTTCCGCAGACAGCCAGCCGGGGTGGCCGAGCGGTTGTAGGCGCTACGCTCTGGAAAAGCGCGACCGCTACGGTCGCAGGTTCGAATCCTGCCTCGGGCTTGGATGTGTGTGATGTCCTTAGGTTACTTAGGTTTAAGTAGCTCTAAGTTCTAGGGGACTGATAACCTCAGAAGTTAAGTCCCATAGTGCTCAGAGCCATTTGAACCATTTTTTCCCGCAGACAAAAGGGGACGGGGCTATAGCTGAGGGAGTAAAGCCGAACGGATGAATGCCAATCGCTGTCTGATTATGTGGTTGATTGGGTTTGCGAATGATCAGATTTGTTATAATTACTAGCGAATACCATAGATTCAGACTACCAGAATGGAAATAAACGACTGACAGGAATAACAGGTGAGAAAGATTACGTATTATCTTCTCGGTGTATCCAAGAAAACGAAATTTTGACAGAAAATTTTTGGCCACATCGCTACACTAGTAAGGACCAGTAGTATAGTCCCCGGCTAGCAGCCGCGTAAGTTCTATTCTGGAAGTAACGCGGAAAGGTGTTGTTCGAACACGCAATAACGCCTAGCAGGAAAATAATCGCGGGATAACTAAACCTGTGATTCTGGCAGGGTTAGTGAAGTTAATCGGCAAACACATTTTGACAGTGGCAGCAATAGCTACAGAATTGATGATGACAAGATTGTTTGTTAGAACGAGGAAGGAGAAGAAACTGAAGAATTAGACGATTCCAAATTTATATAAAAATTTCGTAAGACTACTTTTCGATCCCATGCTTGAGAAGCTGGTGCTTATGAATGAGATGTGAAACTATTTCCTAACATAAAGCTTTTCGCTTGTAGCAGGCCTAATGGGCATTTGATATTGGTACATTGTGGATTATATTCTGCCGTGTTATAAAAATGGCCATTTGTGCCAAACCGTCTCGTTTATTTGGTGTTACAAAATTGCTGCCATATTAGAAAGGCCTATTTTGTTTTATCTAGCAGACAGTGACAAAATAGACGTAATCAGATCGAGAAACCAACCCATCTTGGGTATTATTTGTATTAACAGCTTTTTCAGGATTAGATAACATTTCGATTTTTCATGTAGCAAACCATTTGACGAACTTTGATGAGGTAATAGATTCTTTCACAGAAAGGAAAGCACGCCATGTAAAGCTGTAGCAAGTTTGGAGAGAAAAAAATGTTAGTAGCTAAGGTTTGAAGAAATGTGTAATTTCTTGCTTATCTCTTGTCAGTATTGATTTTATATATCCTATATTTAGTTTTATGTCACACAAAACAGCAAGTTATTAACTAACAGGAAATAAAGAGTTCAGATTTTCTGAAGAGTCCTTGTTCTCTCGTTTACAGATAATCCCAGCCGCTATTAATTGCGAGATTTTTTTTAAAAAGGGGCAGGCTGTCCAATCGGCCGACTGGGAGCAGGAGAGGCACCACAGGATATTTCAGTTTCCACTCTCCTGAATATAGTTTGGACGTGCCTACCGCACGAAACTGAAAGAAGAGGCGTGGCACTGCACTTTGGCATACTTAAGACCAAATAATATGTCTTACTTTTCCTCGAATACATATTTTTTATGTTTCAGACTTTTCAGAAAGATGTGCGCTTCAAGATGAACATATTTTGAAAATTCGATTTTTTTTAGTATTGACCCGGTTCGCAAATGTCGTAGATCCGGAGCTGATGCGCAGAGCAGTCTGAGTTCTAGTGACCCGTGTTTACATTTAGTGATTTTACTGTTTCCTCTTCGTCCACTCTCACGTCAAATGAAAACAAAACGGATATCTGTGGCCGGGAGCTATCAAGTGAATTAAAACACATTCACATGATTACGGAAGGCTGAAATATGTAATTAGTTTCAGCTTTTATTTTATTTCCACCTTTCTGACAGTCAAGCATTAATCGCCTTGCGGAACAATGAAGTTATTTTTGTCTGTTTGCTAAAGAAATTTGACTTTTGTTAACCTTTTCCGCAGAGGCAGTCAATTTATTTGAAACGAAATGTTTAATTCCACAGTACTGGCTAGTTTCAATTGTTTGCTGCATTTCAAGTGCACGTTTTCTACCACATATGGTTGTTGTTGTTGTTGTTGTTGTTGTCTTCAGTCCTGAGACTGGTTTGATGCAGCTCTCCATGCTACTCTATCCTGTGCAAGCTTCTTCATCTCCCAATACCTACTGCAACCTACATCCTTCTGAATCTGCTTAGTGTATTCATCTCTTGGTCTCCCCCTACGATTTTTACCCTCCACGCTGCCTTCCAATACTAAATTGGTGATCCCTTGATGCCTCAGAACATGTCCTACCAACCGATCCCTTCTTCCGGTCAAGTTGTGCCACAAACTTCTCTTCTCCCCAATCCTATTCAATACTTCCTCATTAGTTATGTGATCTACCCATCTAATCTTCAGCATTCTTCTGTAGCACCACATTTCAAAAGCTTCTATACTCTTCTTGTCCAAACTATTTACCGTCCATGTTTCACTTCCATACATGGCTACACTCCATACAAATACTTTCAGAAATGACTTCCTGACACTTAAATCTATACTCGATGTTAACAAATTTCTCTTCTTCAGAAACGCTTTCCTTGCCATTGCCAGTCTACATTTTATATCCTATCTACTTCGACCATCATCAGTTATTTTGCTCCCCAAATAGCAAAACTTCTTTACTACTCTAAGTGTCTCATTTCCTAATCTAATTCCCTCAGCATCACCCGACTTAATTCGACTACATTCCATTATCCTCGTTTTGCTTTTGTTGATGTTCATCTTATATCCTCCCTTCAAGACACCATCCATTCCGTTCAACTGCTCTTCCAAGTCCTTTGCTGTCTCTGACAGAATTACAATGTCATCGGCGAACCTCAAAGTTTTTATTTCTTCTTCATGGATTTTAATACCTACTCCAAATTTTTCTTTTGTTTCCTTTACTCCTTGCTCAATATACAGATTGAATAACATTGGGGAGAGGTTGCAACCCTGTCTCACTCTCTTCCCAACCGCTGCTTCCCTCTCATGCCCCTCGACTCTTACAACTGCCATCTGGTTTCTATACAAATTGTAAATAGCCTTTCGCTCCCTGTATTTTACCCCTGCCACCTTTAGAATTTGAAAGAGAGTATTCCAGTCAACATTGTCAAAAGCTTTCTCTAAGTCTACAAATGCTAGAAATGTAGGTTTGCCTTTCCTTAATCTTTCTTCTAAAATAAGTCGTAAGGTCAGTATTGCCTCACGTGTTCCAGTATTTCTACGGAATCCAAACTGATCTTCCCCGAGGTCGGCTTCTACTAGTTTTTCCATTCGTCTGTAAAGAATTCGTGTTAGTATTTTGCAGCTGTGGCTTATTAAACTGATTGTTCGGTAATTTTCACATCTGTCAACACCTGCTTTCTTTGGGATTGGAATGATTATATTCTTCTTGAAGTCTGAGGGTATTTCGCCTGTTTCATACATCTTGCTCACCAGATGGTAGAGTTTTGTCAGGACAGGCTCTCCCAAGGTCGTCAGTAGTTCTACTGGAATGTTGTCTACTCCAGGGGCCTTGTTTCGACTCAGGTCTTTCAGTGCTCTGTCAAACTCTTCACGCAGTATCGTATCTCCCATTTCATCTTCATCTACATCCTCTTCCATTTCCATAATATTGTCCTCAAGTACATCGCCCTTGTATAGACCCTCTATATACTCCTTCCACCTTTCTGCTTTCACTTCTTTGCTGAGAACTGGGTTTCCATCTGAGCTCTTGATGTTCATACAAGTAGTTCTCTTATCTCCAAAGGTCTCTTTAATTTTCCTGTAGGCAGTATCTATCTTACCCCTAGTGAGATAAGCCTCTACATCCTTAAATTTGTCCTCTAGCCATCCCTGCTTAGCCATTCTGCACTTCCTGTCGATCTCATTTTTGAGACGTTTGTATTCCTTTTTGCCTGCTTCATTTACTGCATTTTTATATTTTCTCCTTTCATCAATTAAATTCAATATTTCTTCTGTTACCCAAGGATTTCTGCTAGCCCTCGTCTTTTTACCTATGTGATCCTCTGCTGCCTTCACTACTTCATCCCTCAAAGCTACCCATTCTTCTTCTACTGTATTTCTTTCCCCCATTCCTGTCAATTGTTCCCTTATGCTCTCCCTGAAACTCTGTACAACCTCTGGTTCTTTCAGTTTATCCAGGTCCCATCTCCTTAAATTCCCACCTTTTTGCAGTTTCTTCAGTTTTAATCTACAGGTCATAACCAATAGATTGTGGTCAGAGTCCACATCTGCCCCTGGAAATGTCTTACAATTTAAAACCTGGTTCCTAAATCTCTGTCTTACCATTATATAATCTATCTGATACCTCTTAGTATCTCCAGGGTTCTTCCATGTATACAACCTTCTATCATGATTCTTAAACCAAGTGTTGGCTATGATTAAGTTGTGCTCTGCGCAAAATTCTACCAGGCGGCTTCCTCTATCATTTCTTAGCCCCAATCGATATTCACCTACTACGTTTCCTTCTCTCCCTTTTCCTACACTCGAATTCCAGTCACTCATGACTATTAAATTTTCGTCGCCATTCACTATCTGAATAATTTCTTTTATTTCATCATACATTTCTTCAATTTCTTCGTCATCTGCAGAGCTAGTTGGCATACAAACTTGTACTACTGTAGTAGGTGTGGGCTTCGTATCTATCTTGGCCACAATAATGCATTCACTATGCTGTTTGTAGTAGCTTACCCGCATTTCTATTTTCCTATTCATTATTAAACCTACTCCTGCATTACCCCTATTTGACTTTGTGTTTATAACCCTGTAGTCACCTGACCAGAAGTCTTGTCCCTCCTGCCACCGAACTTCACTAATTCCCACTATATCTAACTTTAACCTATCCATTTCCCTTTTTAAATTTTCTAACCTACCTGCCCGATTAAGGGATCTGACATTCTACGCTCCGATCCGTAGAACGCCAGTTTTCTTTCTCCTGATAACGACGTCCTCCTGAGTAGTCCCCGCCCGGAGATCCGAATGGGGGACTATTTTACCTCCGAAATATTTTACCCAAGAAGACGCCATCATCATTTAATCATACAGTAAAGCTGCATGCCCTCGGGAAAAATTACGGCCGTAGTTTCCCCTTGCTTTCAGCCGTTCGCAGTACCAGCACAGCAAGGCCGTTTTGGTTATTGTTACAAGGCCAGATCAGTCAATCATCCAGACTGTTGCCCCTGCAACTACTGAAAAGGCTGCTGCCCCTCTTCAGGAACCACACGTTTGTCTGGCCTCTCAACAGATACCCCTCCGTTGTGGTTGTACCTACGGTACGGCTATCTGTATCGCTGAGGCATGCATGCCTCCCCACCAACGGCAAGGTCCATGGTTCATGGGGGGGGGGGGGGGGGGGGCACGTATGGTATTATGCCATAATAAAGAACCAAACATGATATAATGCAATACTGGTGCTCCAAGAAAATTTACACCCCGAAAACCACACTGAAAATCTTAATACCAGGTCGAGGTCTACTTCATTGGGAATCTGGACATACAAATGTGCCCTTTAAGTATGCACTTCAAATGTGCACATTTTAATATGGTTCACGAAATACCGATGCTCTTGCAGTATCCTCTGATGTCTTGTTTCTTTTGTGACATAATGTATGATCTTTCAATGTTTTACACGTATGTACATACGAGCTTCCTACGTCATGATAGTTACCCAAGCGTGGTGTCAACTGTTATCTGCGCTCTCTGGCAACAGCTGAAACGAGCCTATTTCTAACATGTCGCGGGAAAACATTGCGAATAGTTGTTTGAAAGGCGTTACTTTCATAGTAAATATCCTTTTACGTAAGTTGAACTATGTGCAAGAATGTACCATGAGTTTATTAGATTACAGAGCGTTTGACTCTCATTTAAAAATCAACTCTTTGATGACGAGCCATTTAGAAAAATTTCAAACCCTGAAGATCAGACATTTATGTCATTTTTAAAAATTTTACTGGCACATGTGTGTGATATATCTTGAAGTGTAACACATGCAAAAAAGATCAACAGTATATGGGAAAGCTTAGCTTCTCTTGCAGCTTGAGACCAATATTATATGTGAAAGCTTTGCTTTTCTTGTAGCAACACTGTGTATATTAATTTAAACTATTAGCTTTCCCTGTTTGTGTGTTCGTGCTACGTAACAGTGATGCTGTTGGCTGACTACATCACGTGTCCTATGCTCTGAATATCCGCTGTCATCGGCTGGCGAGATCACGTGACATGAGCTACGAGCGGCTTACAAAAGCGCATCGAAATCTCAATTTTGATGATTCGGAAAGTAACATGCGGTGTTTGGTGGAATTCCAATGTATGCTTTCGTAATACGAAAATACGCAGCGTACATGTTGCTGCACATCAAACATATTTCCAAAGCGTGTCTTTTTCCCTGAGTTTCGTTTTCTAAAGCGCCGAAAAATTGCACGCCCGTGTATAAAACCATAACCAGTCAAAGGATTGATGAGGGAAAATATACTGTCCCCGGGAGAAAGTGTATTTTTAACCGGGAAATGCAGGGAAAATCTGGAATTTTTTTTTTCCTTGTCCACGTATACACCCTAAAGAAAATCTAGACAGGGATTACCTTCTACTATAAAAGATCTGAAACTTCAGCGAGGTGAACTAATTTTTAGGCGTAAAGGAAATATCTTGGCATTCTGTTGGAAGAACAAAAGAAATGTGCATATGATAAGTACAAGGCACATTGCTGAGATTGTGACGTTTATTGATAAGAGAAGCAGAGAGAAGTCAAAACCAGTCTGTGTGGTGGTGGACTATAATAAAAACAAGTTGGGTGTTGACTTATCAGATCAATGACTATTATATGGCGGAGAAAGTTGTCATTCCACACAATACTAATGGTGACGATAAATTCAAGTATAACAAAGTAACTGGAAAATGCCTCACAACACCACAGTTTAAGACATCTGTGCAGGTCTTGCATACGGCAGAGTTCTCGAACCACAACCTGGTACTATGGGACTCTCCAGACTATCAACTATAAACCATTTTCTGGAAAAGATTGAGACAGAAATAGGCAAGAAACAGAAGCAAAAACAATGTGTAGTGTGTTCTCTGAGAGGCAAAAAGATTACTGTGAAAGTGTGGTGCAAAGACACAAGCTAGAAGCCAAAAGAGTTATCTAATTTTAAAAACACAAGTGGGAGGTTTAAAAATACAAGAGAAAAAATTAAAAACCCTTCAGGAAGAATTAAAAAAGTCAGATGGACTGTCTAATAGTGTTACAGACAAAAGAGGAGGGTTAATGGAACTAGCTACTGTAATATCTTGTAACAACAGCTCGTAATTAAGGTTTTTGGATTCCTGAATGTGTCAAATAGGATTAATGACCTTTTAATGTGTTTTTGTGTGCAAGAAAGCTATTCACCAAAGGTGTGAGAATTATTAACATTTTTCAAATAACCGACAATTGCTGACAAATGGCTGCGAGTGAGCTCTGCGTTCTTTTGTGTGCACCACTAGTCCATAAACTAACAATGTTAACTGCTCGTATTAAATGTAACTTTACTTTGGTTAAGTATTTGCTGAGGATAGACGTGTTGTAGAAGCTAGATTCTTTTGTGAATGTAAGGCACTGTTGAAGTCAACCATTATGAAAGTTCTGTTAGAAAATTTAATTTATTGCTACAGAAGAAATATCACTGGAATCAATTTAATTAGTAGAGAAAGTTTTCTATTTTCAGAACATACATCAAAGTTTTGTTTAAAAGGTACACTGTCTTTTATTAATTCAACAATATAAGATTTCCTATTTCTATGCACTATGAAGCACTATAGACTGTTGGAATCGATGAAAAGTTGTTTGATAGCACAAAACGGCAGCCGTGGTTAGATTTTTTTGAAGGAAGATAGTGATCCTTTACGGAATTGAGTTTTACTATCTTTTTCTGGGTCTATCAACCAATTTTCACTGAGCGATCTGTCGCTGCACAGAGGCAGCCTGCGGCTGATCAATAGAGATGTTTTATGAAGAGCTCGAGATACGACAGCTGCACTGACAATCTGAAGAGAATTTCCGGCAACCTGCACTATTAATTATAGCATTCTCAAGTATAGTTTCAGTGTGGGGGGAAACCCCCCCCCCCACTCCACACACACACGCACACACACACACACACACACACACACACACACACACACACACAGTCAGCAAAGAATGTCATTCAATTTTACTGTACGAAAATAGATAAAATTTCTAAGATAGAAGAGAACTCTTATTAAAGTTACCAAAAGAGTTACAGACAAATAGAAAAACAATGTGACTTAGTTCAGAATGAGGTTAATAAACAAAAAGCTGCAACAAACAGTGGAATTGTCAAAGCAGGAATTCAATATTGTACATAACCGAACCTCAGGTATGCAAGGACAAGTAGAAGGGTCAGAACAAAGTAGAAAAATGTGATGACATAATTGGTGCCCCAAACACTTTGACTAGTTTGGAGGAACATCTGCAATTAGCTGAACAAAAAATACAGGAGAAAGTTGTATCCACTACCACCACCACCACCACCACCACCACCACCAAGTCTTTGGGTGATATTGTAGAACACTAGAAAGAATTTTAAAAATTGTGGGAAGAATTAAAATGGGATTCCAAATATCAGAGCATTCTTGTGACATTCTCTCTGCAATGGAGCCTATAAGAAAGAATTTAGGTGTCTGAGTGAGGTTACTAAAGTATATGACAACTGTAAACCTAAGTATAATAAATATTTTACCTCTAATGAATACTCGGAAAAAGATTTAAGCTTTGAATGTGGTGCGTGTCAAGGAAATTTGACTACTTGGCAAGATGCTAAGATGGGTATTGATTGTAGCATAATGCAATAAGTATACGAGCAGTAATGAATACTTGAGTGGAGGGTTAAAATGTGAATATATTTTACACGGGTTATTATATTAATTGTTGTTCTTTGAAAAGCTACATTATGTAGATGCACTGTAAAGATGTGTATTGTTTAGGGCAACAATTGAAAGTAAAGATGGACGATGTAATTATTTTTCTGATCCTGGAGGGAGAAAAGTTTCCATATCCCTAGTCCTGTGTGGTTGCTTGCCTAGTGGAACCCCCCCCCCCCCCCCCTCCCCCAAATGACCTTATCATCAAATTACCTATCTATGGCTGCCACCCTTCCTTCCACAATGACCTCCATCTGTTCAGATTCTGCCAGTCTTTTAACCCTCACCAACACAGTCCTGCAAAACAATATCAATCAGGCCCGAACTTCCTCGCAATACCTTCTACCCATCTGCAAAATTCTCCTGTTATGCAATCCCAAACTCATGGACCCTATAACACACATTGAAACTCTTGCCCTCCAGGAACTAGAGCAACATGTACAATACCAACTCAAAAACCTCTCGACCCTATTCAATTCCTACTCCCACCTTGGCCTAACGCCATCTAGCAACTCTACTACATTTACCCCACACTCAAAAAAATTACTGTCACAACCACATAGAATCCAGAACCTAAGTAGACCCAAAACACAGCCCAAAAGCCTTAGCCACATAGAATTATCAGTCCTTCTAATAGACCTCACCTTTTGCCCCACTCCAAACTTCAATCATGCAGCACTTGTTAAAAACCTTTTCTCCCTCTTCCAGTCCCTACAGTGGAAACACTTTTTCACCACCAACCCTACTGCCCCCAAACCACACCCTGTTTACTTTCTAGGATTTCTTAACCTCAAACCTCACATCATCATCATCATCATTCCCCAAATCCCTCAAGATGCAAAATAATCTTACATCCACAGAAAGCACTGCAATCCACCATCTAAAATCTGAACCTGACCTTATAATCCTACCTGTTAACGAAGGCTCCACCGCTGTTTTGAATCACAGGGATTACTTGGTAGAAGGACTCTGCCAGCTGTCACATTCATCCACCCTGCCACAGTGCCACCATTCTAGAAATCCAGCAGGATCTCCAGTCTCTCCTCAAATCTTTAGGCCCATACCAGAACCTCTCCTTGGGATCCATCTCTCACCTCATCACTACCACTCCCCACATTCTTACCTGCTTCCTAAAATCCATAAACCCCATGACCCAGGATGCCCCATTGTGGCCAGTTTCTGTGGCCCGCACAGAGAACCTCTGCTCTCATGGGCAACAGCCTGTCACCCGCCATCTACCCTACTACATAGAAGACACCAACCATTTCCTCCACCGACTCTCCAGAGTTCCTGCTCCTTTACCACCTGGTATCGTGCTCTTCCCTGTCAATGCCACCTTCATCTATGCTACCCTCCTCAATGCTCATGGTTTTTCCACTACTGAACACTACTTTTCCCAACACCCAGCCGACTTCAAACCTACGAGCTCCTTCCTGATCACTATGAGCAAATGCATCTTCACCCACAATTACTTCTCCTTTAAAGGCATTGCCTACAAGCAAATCTGTGGTACAACAATGAACACCTGCATGGCAACATACTATGACAACTTATTCATGGGCCACTTATAGTAATCCTTCCTAACCAACTAGAATCCTAAACCCCTCACCGACTCAGATTCATTGATGACATCTTCGTAATCTGGACAGCACCCTAATCACATTCCTCCAAAACCTCAACACCTTCTTCCCTATTTGCTTCACCTGGTCCTAATTAAAAAAGGGGGGGGGGGCACATTCCTTGATGTTGACCTCCATCTCTAAGATGGCTACATCCACATCTCTGTCCATATCAAATCTACCAACCACCAGCAATGCTTCCACTTCGACAGCTGCCATACATTGCACATACAGCCTAACCACTGGCCACTGCATCTGTAGTGACAAGCAGTCCCTCTCAAAGTATACCAAGGGTATCACTGAGTCCTTAACAGACTGTAATTACCCTCCCAACTTTGTGCTGAAACAGGTCGGTGCCTTATCTCTCTAGTAACCCACGACCTCCCAAAGTCCCATCATCCGGCCACAGATGAGCATTCCCTCTATGACTCAATACCACCCAGGACTGGACTGCTGGATCAACTGAATCTCATTCTCTGACAGTTTCAACTACTCTTGTCGTGTCCTGAAATGAGAAATGTCCTACCCACTCTCCTTCCCATCCCTCCTACAGAGGTATTCCGCTGCCCACCGAACTTGCACAATATCCTATGCCATCCCTACACTACCTCTGCTCCAAACGCCTTGCTTCATGGCTCATATCTCTGAAATAAACCTAGATGCGAGATCTGTCCCATACATCCTTCCACCACCATCTACTCCAGTTCAGTTACAAACATTACCTATCCCATCAAAGGCAAGGCTACCTGTGAAACCAGTCAAATGAGCTACAAGCTAAGCTGCAACCACTGCACTGCATTCCACCAACAAGCTGCCTGTCCACATGAATGGCCACCAACAAACTATTCATTTCAGTGACAGCTACACAGGCTGTGCCATATGGACCCTTGCCACCAGCACCACCTTTTCTGAACTCTGAGGGCGGGAACTTGCCCTGCAATATCTCCTATGTTCCCATAACCCTTCTAGCCTCAACCTTCACTAATCATTGTCCTTAACCATCTATTCCCTTTCCTGTTCCCATTCCAGCACTACACAGCTCTGTATTCCACCAGTACACCCTCAGTCTTTGTACTTTCTCATTTTCCGCTCCCTGTCACCCTCGATCTAACCTTTCAACTACACCTAGCTGCCTTACCCTCTCTCCACGTCATCCCTGTACCCTCCCACAAGCAGCACTTAATGTCCCCCACACCTACTGTGCTATCCCTCCCCCTCCCCACCCCACACTCCTCCTTATCCCCACCACCTGACTGCCTCTCCGATTATGTGCTGCTGTTCGCAGTCTGGCTTCAGCTGCCAGAGACTGTGTTCATGTGTGTGTGTGTGTGTGTGTGTGTGTGTGTGTGTGTGTGTGTGTCGCATGTGTGTGAAAGTGTGTGTATATATTGTGTGTTTTCGAAGAAGACCTTGTTGGGGGAAAGCTCACTTTCCGGCAGTCTTTTTGTTGTGCTTATCTACTACTCAGCATCTCTGGTATATGGTGAATAGCACCTATTCTTTCCATGACATTGTTACATTCCATTCTGAATTTTCCACTGTTTGAAGAAGAATATATGGTTCACGTAGGTATTCATTTATTACTGCACTGTTGCAATTGGTTTTTGATATGAGGTGAATGTGACCACTTTGATAACAAAAAGTAAAGATAGACTCTATAACATAGTAGCAATGAATAAATCTCTATTGGAGAGTCATTAACAGGTGTTTATGGGAAGGTGGAGATTACTTGGACGATCGTGCAGGAATGTTATTACTAATAAATGGTTGAATACAGGAGGAATAACATGAGAGAAAGCTTATTAGTAGATGGTTTAAGATGTGCAAGATGTGGCATTGCAAGAACTGTAGGTATAAAAGGAATAAGGAAACATACATTTAGAATAACTCAGTAAAGTCGATATGTTACAGAAAAACTACGTCATTGGGATGCATACTATCCAGTCACATTAATGTGACCCCCTGTCAAAAGCTTGCATAACCATGTAATGCAGTGTGGAGCACTGCAAGATGTGCAGGAAGAAAGTTGATGAGGTTCTGGGTACTGACAGGGATGTGGAGCCATGGGGACTCCTGTGGAGTGGACAGGTGCACAAGGTCTCTAGCTTCAGGATCCAAGGTGCAGACAGCCTGATCAAGGTGGTCCCACAGATTTTTGATTTGGTTTAAACACAGAAAGTCTGGGGCCATAGGAGTATGATATAGTCATCCTGTTGTCTTTAAATCATGAACATACACTGCGAGCTGTGTGACATGTTCCATTGTGTTGGTAAATGCCATGATGCTGAGGGCATATAGGGATGAACATGGTCCCCATCCATATATTTGTATATTTGTATTGATCCACTGCACCTTCGAGTATGATGAGATCACCCAGGTAATGTTACGAAAACACTTCCCAGGCCAAAATGTTTCCTCCTACAGCCTGGACTCTTCCAACAATTGCTGCAGGGTGTTTGCTTAGCCATCTGTCTCATAAGGTATAAAAAAAGTGATTCATTTGAAAAGGACACCTGTTGCCACTCAGTGGATGTCCAGTTACGGTACTAGCATGCAAATTCCACCCTTCGTTGACTGTGAAGAGCAGTCATCTCACTGAACGGTCATTGAGTACTGTTGATAGCCTTTTTGTTCATCTGGGTGGTCAGATGCTCAATAGCTGCACATCTGTTCACCTGTACGCTGCTGTGTTCACTCCTCTCATTTGTGGCCTCAGCACTGGTTTTCGATAGCGCCATTTTGCCATATGCAGTATGCTTTAACCATGACAACAAGTGAAAAATTTACAAACTCAGCTGTTTCACAAATGCTTCTATCCTTTTCCCGAAAGCTAGTGATCACGCCCTTTTGGACATCAGATAAATCGCTTCATTTCCACATTATGGTAATGACTTCACTGTTTTCCGGCATCCCCTGGCATCACTTCATTTCCACATTATGGTAATGACTTCACTGTTTTCTGGCATCCCCCTGGCATACTTTGCGTATCTTCAACCACCAGTGTTGCAACCTTTCTGTGAGTGGTTATTGCACGCTGATGCTGAACATGGTAGTGGTCACATGTGACTGGACTGTGTATAAGGATAGGGGTCAGAGGCTCTGCATACTGTTAAAGATTTAAGATGAGGTGTTCCCAATTTCATGAAGGTATTGAAGAGGAGAAGGATAGCTGAACCCGTGGAAGTGATGGTCTAATCCTTGGTCAGGTGAATCCACTGACAGAATGACCTGAACCATTTTGCGTAGACAGTTAAACAAAGGGACACTCTCATCAAAAAGATAGCAAGGTATGTACACAGCACCTGCCCATATGAGAAAGTGGGAGCGTAGCTCTTACAAAAGGAGGAAGATCTACAGTGAGTGTTACTCGCACTGTTGAAGTAGTCTCCAAAATAGTTAAAGGATAATAGACTCATCTGGGCATTGATTATTCTATGCATTTATGTTTCTGCACATTTTTGACTTCCCACAGGTATGACATTTAAAACTGCAGAGAGTGGCGTAAACTAAAATGCCAGCATGTATCTCCTTGTGGTAAAATGGACCTAGACATTTTTTGTCTTAATACATTTGTGAAACTTATGCTGTTGTGATTAGTGATTTAAAAGCAAGGTAAGCACAGTTACCTTTGAGTAAACATAAAGTAATAATGATATGGCCTGAGCAAACAGTGCAGATATCTCTCATTTTCTTATCTATAAAAAGGAAACAATGTACATATAAAATGGATGGATGGTGGTACAAAAGGAAATCCCATACAAATAGAGCAAAAATGTGAATGTCATTTACTAGATTATAGAATATATTGAACAATGCTATGAACAGGCATACACCAGTACTTTAAATGATACATAACTCTATTTTTTATCCAAGCAAGCTGAAATAAGTCACGGATATTTTTCATAAATAAAAATCTGTGCTGTCATAAGGAAATTTAAGTGCAGATAGTAAAGATAATTTAATGACAATGGAACCTCTTGTTATTTAGGCAATAAATTTTAATGGTATGCTGCAATGTTGTGACTAGTCAAGTTAAGTTGGCTTACATGAAATCTTTCAACTCAGTGGGGGCATATGTGGTGTAACATGGTGATTGTGTGGAATAACATGATCCACTTAGGCCCACTAAAGATGTTCGTGGAAACCTGAAACGTTGTTTAGGTAATTGTTGAGTATGGGACATCCCACTGTACATGCTCTGGTCTGCTGTATTTGCAGACTGATGCAAAAGAGGTCAGCCCAGAATACTGACGCAGTGTGATGATGTATGCACGTCTCTACCCGCTACAGAGGCTCACTTATGTTTTGGCGTTGCACCTTGACTGTGTCTAGTAAGTCATGGAGAAAAGGGTGCTGGCAATAAAGTAAATGCGAGGGGAAAAAAAAGAAGAATAAATGAGAAACATTGTATTCTTTTCTTGGGCTCCCTCGAATATCAAAGCAGTACAGTAATACCTCTACTGTGAGCTACAAATTTACGAGATCTGTATTACCAATGGTTGTAAAACTGATGGTACAGTGAAGACATTGTGATTACAATACAGAAGAGGTGTTGCAAAACTGTTTACATAATTTTGTACTTTGAATAGATTACAACTCTCTTTCAGCACCCGCATGACCGTAAAAAGTGAAGTAGTCACGCGACTTGGTCTAGTGGCACTGCAAAGCAGGTCAGAAATTAACCTCAAGAACAGCAACTTGAAAATATTTGAAAGGTAAAAGCTGGTACACGTATCCACCGAGTTGCAGATAGAACATGGAGTGGACACACACAATAATCCCAAACTATCCACTCGTGACATTATAGAACATGGAGTGGAACACATAATAATCCCAAACTATCCACTTGTGACATTCCAAAGGACAGTATAAAATTTTATAGTTGGAAGTGCCTGTAACAGCTTACAAAGCTGGTTATGTTTGAAGAACATTATTCTGAGGAAGATATTCATGGATTTTATTTTAAGACATTGGTTGTTCTTGTCAGTATTGAGATTCCACTTACAGCTCTCTCTGCTCAGTATATAATAGCTGAGACACTCTCTCTCTCTCTCTCTCTCTCTCTCTCTCTCTCTCTCTTCCCCCCCCCCCCTCCTACAACCCCCCTCCCCTCCTACACCCTGAACTCGAGAATCTCTGCTCTCGTGGACAAACACCTTCAGCCTGTTAACCGCCACCTACCCTCCTACATAAAAGACACCAACCATTTCCTCCACCGACTCTTCACAGTTCCTGCTCTTCCCTATCAATGCCACCTTCCTCTACTCTATCATCCTCAATGCTCATGGCCTTTTCACTACCTTTCCTAACATTCAGCTAATTCCAAACCGACAACCTTCTTCCTGGTCACTATAACCAAATACATCTTCAGCCCCAATTACTTCTCCTTTAAAGGCATCACCTACAAACAAATCTGTGGTAAAGCAACGAGCACTTGCAAGGCACCATCCTTTGGCAACTTATTCATGGGTCATTTAGAGTAATCTTTCCTAACCACCTAGAATTCCAAAACACTCATGGTTCAGATTCATTGATGATATCTTTGTAATCTGGAATGAGGCTGATGGCACCCTGTCAACATTCCTCCAGAACCTCAACACTTTCTTCCATATTTGCTTCACCTGGTCCTCATAAAAAAAACCAAGAGACCACATTCCATGATGGTCACCTCCATCTCTAAGATGGCTACATCAGTACCTCCATCTATATCAAATCTACCAACTACCAGCAATGCTTCTACGTCAATGGCCGCCACACATATCTTACCAAGATGTCCATTCAATACAGCCTAACCATCCATGGCCACTGCATCTATAGTGACAGGTAGTCCCTCTCAAAGTATACCAAGGCTATCATGGAGTCATTTACAGACTGTAATTCTGCTCCAAACCTTGTACAGAAACAGGTCTCCCATGCCCTATCTCTCGAGTAACCAACGATGTCCCAAAGTCCCAACATCTGGCCACAGAGGAGGGACTGTAGCAACTGCGTCACATTCTTTGCCAGAGTTTCAACTACCTCTTGTCATGCCCTGAAGTGAGGAATGTTCTACCCACTATCATTCCCTCCCCTACTGCAGCTCCACCGCCCACTGAACCTACACAACATCCTTGTCCATCCCTACTCAACCCCTGCTCCGAACCCCTTGCCTCATGTTTCATATCCCTGTAATAGACCTACTTCCAGAGATTTGAAAACAAAATTATTATTGAAATTTGCCCAGTCAAACCTACGTAGTGTGCGAGAAGTGGGCCAATGAAGATACAAGTAACAGACAAAAGCACTGTGGGACTCAACATAGAGCAGCAACATACATAGCTCTGTCGTGAAGTCCAGATAATTCAGAATTAAAACACTATATGGTAGCACCATTCAGAGACCCTTCCTTGTGCCGTCTACATGGTTAACAATGGAGCAGGAAGTGCAATGTCATCAATGAATTTCTACGCACAGTAGGAGCAAGACTCAGATGCCGTCCAGTGTTTTAACATGTTTCCAGGAATCTTTCCTCTGTGTAGCAGTTTTTCTAGTTGTTCTAACAGATCGAGCTTTTTCTGCTGTTTTCTTTGCAGTTAAACTTGTGTACGTAATGTAGTGCATGTCTGTTCACGAATACACAGTTAGCAGCTGTGGACTGATAAGTGGTTGAGCCTGAAAGCATCAGTGTACAATCTGAAGTGTGAATAGAAAGTTCTTCCTGTTTTACCTATGTATAATGCAGAACAACTGTTGCACTGTAATTTTTATATTCCATAACACTTTGTTAAGGGAGTCTTTATGATTACCGTGTGAGACCACCTGAAGGCTCAGTTCAGGCATGGGCCATTCACGCATTTTTTCTTTATGGCAAAAAGAACTGTCACTACAGGAAATTGTCTCTCAAATTGTAGTACATCACGGTAATGTCATTCAAACATCAAACCGGTATTGTGAGACACAAAACACTGAAGATTTGCCTTCTAGTGATTGTTCACAGTCATCAAAACTAGTTGGGATTACATTCCCTACAAATTAATAGCTTGTAGGTATCACAAAGAGAATGTAATAGAATTGCGTGCTACCTTTCTGGAGGCAACTGAGAGGTGTGTGTCGAGCCAGACAGCACACAATCATTTCTGCATGAGCAAATAGCCTTGAGGCATCCATTACAAATAACAATACATACCCTCAGCATCACAGTGCAAGAAAATATCTGAAATGTAACCGGGATCAATGACAATGTGTTCTCTTCACTAACGAATGCACAATCTGACTGATGTCTTGTGGTCGCTATAGAAGACTTTGGGGTCAGCCAGCGACCAATGCACATCTGAAGTGTGCACCCTACAGATTAAGGAGGGAACTGGACAGGTATCACAAATGTTGGATGTCTTTCATCAATATCTGAAGTAACATAGGGGATTTGGTGCACTACGAGATATTACTCAATACTGAACTGTTAACTTAACTATCAGTTTGCTGTGATAAAATCAAACAAAATGATAAATATTTGATACAGAAATATATTTACAGCAGGAAAAAGTTCCGCTCTGACTCAGTTACAAAACATCATCAACCATTTTTCTCATTTACACATTCAAAACTATTGCTGTTCACTATAAGGACCGAAATATTTGGCTCCTGATCAGCATTTAAAACAGTATAGCATATCCAGTTCCTCAGATCCTGAACTCATTCTGAAAAAGAAGAAGATTGAAGCTGTAGTTAATGTAACATACTTCTGCACAAATTATTCACATTGGTGCTCTATGGTAAGGATATTCTAGGATAGAAACACCCAACAGTAAATGAAAAACGAAGGCACATAACCATTCACTTGCACACTGAGTGATAGCTCGCAAAAAGACACATCTGAAAGGTCAGGAAATCACACTAGCTCTGAAGCTTCCTAATATCAGTAGATCAACAGAAAACTAGAACAGCTCCTGATCTTTAACTGCACTAGTATCCGGTATAGGTAACTGTTTGCCTACTGCTATTTTTATAATTTATATTTGTTTTAACTTACCGGACAAAATCTTTCAGCATGTCAGATGATGACATTGGATGGTTCTTCAAAACCAAAATGCACGACTGAAAAAGAAATTGGACAGATGAATAAATGTTTCAGAAATGCTAATGTATAGTATTTAAAGAAAGAAATATTTTACTCTGCTGTACCCTCCAAATAATTGTGGAAAGATATTTAGGTCCATCTACCAGCACAAGCAGTATTTTACATGCTCCATACCAATCATGCCTAAGGAGACATTTTCGCAATTCATGTACCAAGTACGTATGTGCAAATTTTTGATGACCTGTAAATGAAACAAAGCCTTTCTACGATTAGTACTTGACGCATCAGTAAACTGATGAAATACTTTCATTAAACTATAGACACACATTATGCACATTATTTATTGAAGTGGAAATGAGGGTAACATTACATTTCTTTGATTGCTTCTCAAAGGGAGGAATATAAGTTCCAACAACAATTATCTATGTGTAGCAAAAAAGGGTTCAGTCTGAAGTTACAAATTTCTCCTTGCACAATGGAAGACTAATAATCCATTTTTATAGATTCATGACCCAAATGTGAGAACATCTGTTCTCCCACTCTTGTAGTATGTTTTATGTTTTTTCATAAAGTAGTATAACTTAATTTCTTATAGTCAATCGTGCCAGTAAACTCTTTCGATATGTTCAATTGAAAAAAATGGGGATAAAAAGAAGATTAGAGGTTAGCATCCTGCTGATAAGTTCATCAGATCCAAAGCACATGCTTGGATTACAGAGGAATGAGGAAATAAATTGGCTGTGCCCTTTTCACGGGAACCATCCTGGCATCTGTCTTAAGCGGTTCAGAGAAATCATGGAAAACCTAAATCTGGATTGCTAGATGGGAATTTGAACCACTGTAATCCTGAAGACAAGTCCAATGTGCTAACACCTGTGATTACATTCAATTGAATTGGGCACAGTAATTATCAGCCGCCACCTGTTTACACAAAAGTGAATAAAGACAACAGATAATGTTGATTAATCTTTCTCATGTACACGGTCAGCCTCACTGGTGATTTAGGGCATCTAAAGCATGTAATTTAATCTGCATGGTGACAAATCATACAATAATATTAACTTTACGACCCCCCCAAAATTCCTTTCTGTTCCAGAGGAAGAGAGAATTAGTTAACTTATGCAACATATGAAAAGTTTATTTCAACAAAAGAAAGGATGGATGAGGTCATTAGGGATGGGACACAAGCTCAGATTGGGAAAGAATGAGGAAATAAATCGGTCATATCTTCTTTTAAGCAACAATAAATAACTTAGGTAAACCGCATAAAACCTAATTTTGAATAGCCAGATGGATTTAAATCACCATTGTCCCAACAGTTTTTACCCTCTACAGCTCTAGTACGATGGAAGTTACCCCTAATATATTAAAATGTATCTTACTGCACTGTCCCTCCTTTTTGTCACTGTTTTCTGCTTGTTCCTTCCTTCATCTATTCAGCAGAGAACTATTGCATTCCTTGTATCCTCAGCCCATTACATTCACCTACAGCACCAGGTATCAAACACTTCGATTCTCCTTGTATCTCATTTTCCACTCCAAATGTACATCCTCAGAAATTTCTCATGTTAAGGGATATGTTTGATACAAACAGACTTCTTTTCGCCAAGAATGAATGCCCTCTTTGCCTGTGATAGTCTATTTTTTGTGTCCTCCTTGCTTCATCTGTCGTGGTTTTATTTTACTTCCAACATAGCAGAATTCCGTAAGTTAATCTACTTAATAGTCTCCAATTTTGATGTCTAGTTCATCACTAATTTAATTTCCGCTACTCCTCATTATTTCGGTCTTTCTTCAGTTTACTCTAATCCATATTCCATTCAACAGGTCCTGTAATCCTTCCTCACTTCTGCTGAAAACAGCAATGCTATTGGCAAGTTTTATCACCAACATTCTTTCATCTTGAATTTTAATCCCACTTTTGAACCTTTCTTTTATTCCTGGCTTTGCTTCTTCAGCATACAGACTGAACAATAAGGGTGGAAGACTGCATCCCTGCCATACACCCTTTATAATCCAAGCACAATGTTCTTGGTCTTCCATTCTTATTTTTCCCTCTTGGTGCTTGTAAATATGGTATAGTACCCTGGTTTTCCCTATAGCTTACTCCTACTTTCCTCAAGCAATGGAAACACCAGATAGAAAATATCAAAAATGTAGGAAAAGACAGATTGCTACTTATTGTAAAAACAACATGTGAAGTAGCAGACAGGCACAATTAAGAGACATGAACAGCAGTAGAAGTCACTTAAGAATGAAATAAACAGGAAGCTGTAAATAACATTCATTTGAAATTTCTAAAAGTCTGCAACTTTATGTGTATTCTTTATGGTAAGAAGCCATCTGTCTTTTCCTACATTGTTCCTGTTTTTCTCAGAATCTGCACCATTTAACACTGTCAAACACTTTTTTTAAGTCAACAGATCCTACGAAAGCTCTCTTGATTTTTCTTATGGCTCACTACCATTATAAATTGGAACGTCAGAACTGCCTCTCTGGTGCCTTTATCCTTCTACAAGCCAAACTGAACATCATGTAATGGGTCCTCAATTTTCTTTCCCATTCTTCTGTGTGTTATTCTTGTTAGAGAACTGGCATGACCTGTTAAGATGTCCATGCAATAGTTATCCCTCTTATTTGCTCTTGTTATCATCAGGATTGTGGCAAGTCTTCCAGATGAGTCTCTAGAACTGCAGTCTACTCTTCAACATTAATAAATTGTGATCTCAGTCTATATCTGCTCCTGGGTACACCTTACAATCCAGTATCTGATTTTGCAATCTTTCTCTAACCATGAGGTAATCCAGCTAGAATCTTCCTATGTTCAGGCCTTTCCTAAGTATATTTTTAACTCTCGTGATTTTTGAACAGTGTATTCACTATTACTAGCTAAAATTTACTGCAGAACTCAAGCCTTTCTCCTCTTGCATTCCTACTACTGAACCCATATTCTCACGTAACCCTGTCTTCCACTCCTTCCCCTACTTTCATGTTCCAATCACCCAAGATTATTACCTTTTCATCTCACTTTACAAACTGAATTACTGATTCAATATCTTTATATATTTTCTCTCTCTCTTCATCTTCAACTTCAACATGTGACATCGGCATGTATAACTGAATTATTACTGTGGATAAAATGCAACAGCTGCAGTTTATGTTTTATTTTAAAAACCAAGAGTTAGTCTATGTTCTCTCAGGACCTCTGATGTATAGTAACTGGGTACCAGCCTTTGGGGGCCAAAACTGGTTATGATTTTTAAAATAAAAATTAAAGTGCTATTGGTGCTGGAATTTTATTGAAAATCGATACTATAGTTGCAGAACCTGCATCAACATGCTCAAAATGCTAGACAAGAAATGAATTAGTATTTTTTGGCATCCGCCTGCCATCAATTCGGAAGAGAACAGTACTATCACTGAACTGTTCACAGAAACTCACTCTTTGCCTTATATCCTTGCACATCCTTGCACACAATGAACCTTACTACCATGATCCCATTTTTCTGCTGTTGAAATTACCCTATATTTGTCCGACCAGAGATCCTCACATTCTTTGAATTTCATTTCACTGACCCTCACTACATCTGTGCATTTCCCTTTTCAGACTTGGACTCGGGACATTTCGGGTATAAGTCAAAGACGCTACCCTTCGACCACAGGTGTGGGGATGCTGAATGCATAACAAGGTCAGAAACAATGATCACAGGTTTATTTGACTGACATGAGACCATCACAGAAATCTGAAGTGGGAGACACAAAAGGATAGAATTGACTAACCACCAAAAACCTACTTGCAAAGTATCAAGAACCAATAATAAATGAGGAATCTAGGAACATACTGATTAGACTAATTACTATATTATTTAATTGCTCATTTTTCCCACATGCTGTTTGAGAGTGGAACAGTAGAGACAGTTTGAAGGTGGTTCAATGAACTCTCTGCCAGGCACTTTATTGTGAACAGCAGAGTAATCATGTAGATGTAGATGTAGACACACACACACACACACACACACACACACACACACACACACAGATACATATTTAAGCAGTAATCTTTCCCGCACATTGTGTGCAAATGCAACAATAAGAAAGTGCAGTATGTGGTAGCCTGTGTCATGAATTTCATAATTGTTTTACAGAGCTTGGACGTAAATTGAGACTGTTGTGTATTGGGGATAAATGGTACTGCGAACACAACTTGTCACTACTGTGTATCTTATAGTCTGGCAAGTATCGCGTTTTCTTGCGCTCTAAGTTTGTAATGATAATCGCTAATTAACAACCACTAATTAATTGGATGCAGCTCACTTTATAGAGCAATGATACCAAGTCTTAATGTTCTTATTATTTTTATTAGTATCTTTTATTTTTTTAAGTAGGCTACTATTTATAATAAGAAATTAAAATAACGAGATTTGTGTGAACTTCATGTTTTTTTATACTAATAAACAGAGGTCAACCTATACAACAGAATTTATTACTTTTACTGCATTACTAGATAAAAATCATGTCCAATGAACAAGGTGGCACAGAATTTGGCCTCGTATTTCCTAGGGTGGAGGTTCAAATCCTGATCCAGAATTATGTTTCACTACATAACTTTAAGCAAATGCTCTGATAGTTCCTCTAATATCCTGTTACTCCAGTGATACCAAAACTAACTCAGAAAGTGTCAGCATATGTAGTCAGTGTCAGTACATGTAGCAAATCATCCCACCAGTGGCTGCCGTGAGTACTGATGCCACTGAAAACATATCACATGTGGTTGTCAGTTGGTCTGCTGCAGGAAATAAATACCTCGTCCAGCAGTCGGATCAGAAATTTTTTCTCACCATTGAAACCTCTGTTATGCTGATAACTTCTTACTTCGCTTTTTTAGACCTAGACTTTGATCTGGAACTAATTGTCTATGACACTGTTTTGATGGTTTTGGCTTTGTTTATTGGCAGGAATTTGATTTCACCTTGCTTGCAATCTTAACATTCGTCCTGTACTGCATGTTCGGCCATCAATGTATGAGTCTGTCTTTCTTTCCAAAAAGATGTGTGGTCTGCAATAGTAACTGTGTAGTAGTGTCAGGCTATGACACAAAAGTGGTAATGAGAAATTCAAATCCTTGTGTGTTATTAGAATATCATGGGTGCCTGGGAAGACGCACGATTAAAATGGAGGGGTAAAGGGTACTGGGATGGACAAGAGATAAATGATTAAAAGAAGTGGAAGAACGCACTTGGAAGTGAGAAGAAAACTGAGTGTGAATAACGACTGAGAGATGGGAGTAAGAAGACCAGAGAAATAGAAGCACTTGTGTTCAAAGCAGACACTGCCAGTGGCGGAAAGCTGTACAAGATGAAGATGATGATGACGACAAAACCTATTATGATGAATGCTTCACATTTCAGGCATACAACAAATGACTGCATAGATGTCCAAAGCTCTAAAAGCAACTCACGTAAATTACAGTCAAATCAAACAGAAGCAACTACATTTGCTTTCCGGTATCAAAAAATCCTAGGTTTTCTTATATGAAACAAAATTCCACATGGTCAGAACCACAAGCGTCTAACTTCATTTACAGCACCCCAAGCAAACCTACCAGCTAATACAGTGAAAAAATTATATTTTTGGGTGCTGGTTTAGAGAAAATTACCATTATGAAATCCACTATCAGCCCACTGCTCAACACACCAACATGGAGGCTCTGTTGCATCTATCAATAGGTACTGACCACAAATTCAATAACCAAGAAATGTTTTGTTTCCAGCTTGAGGAAAACATTAGACACACATGAAAAATTCCTTGCGATGGCCCAGGATGCGGCTACACTCACAGCTCATTGTGGGTCATCCTAGTATGGACAATACGAAGACAGCAAGAGGATGGGACATTCCCACCGGGAGTGGCAGAGGTAAGAATGCCACATGATGGAGAGTCTCCTTGATGGCATGAAGTTTATTAGACAAGGGGGTAGCCTCCCAAGAGTCAACCCACGACAGCAAAAACTGATGCAGAGCCATAAATCTGCTGCCAGAGGGGTCAGCGAGAATGGAGGGTAGGTAGTTGACCCACCCTCTCCCTCCCAGTCAGATGGTCAGCAAGTTCATTGCTTGAAATAGTTATGTGGCAAGGAATCCAAAGGAAATCAACCAAACAAGCGGCATCACCAAGATCAGCAAGAAGGTTGTGGATGGCAGGCACCAAGGGTGGCAGGAAAAACACCATGTCTGAAGGCAACTCATTGAATCTGTCCATAACAAGTCGGGTGAGGCAGGACTATTTAATAAAACTGAGGGTACAAAAGATGGCCATCAATTCTGCAGTTAACACCCTACATGTGGCAGGCAAGGGATGGTGTTCCGTGCCAACAGAAGTTTTGAAGGCATATCCCACATGATCAGTGGATTTAGAGCCATCAGTGTAAAAAACAATGGCATCCTGAAACTCTTGTAATAGTGTTCAGCACAAACAACAGAATGCAATGCAATGGAAGCTGAGGATCTAACCAAGGACGGTGTGGTTCAGAAAGAACATGGGGAAGACAACAAGAAGGGGAGACGGAAGCCATGGCAGAGAGAAGTGAGACAAAGCCCAACCAATAAACCCACCTGAGGGAGGGCAGGGAGAGAGCAATGGCCCAAAGCCATGAAAAGAATGTAATAAGATGGGTGAGCAGGGGAAGAGCGGACAGTGATGGCACAGGAAACCAGGAGCTGGGCCTGACGAATCAAAAATGGAGGGATCCGTTTGTCAATCTGAAAATTATCGAAAGGGCTAGTGTGAAAGGTACCGGTGGCTAAATGGATACAACGATGGGGAACCAGGTCCAAGAAGAGCATCGTGGAAAGGGCAGCTGATCCATAAACTTGACAGCCATAGACCAGATGTGACAGAACTAGTGCCTGGTAAAGGCAGAGAAGGCTCAAATGATTCACACCACGGGAGATGTGAGCAAGGAAGTGAAGGACATTGACTTTATGAAAATTGTAAACCTTCACACAATGGCTATGGGGTAACCAAGTAGCTTGTTGTCAAAAAGGAGACCCAAGAAACGGAACTGGGGGACCATGGTATGCCACGCATTGGGTATTGAGTTAGAGCTTCGGATCAGGAAGGGCTGTAGTGTGGTGACAGAAATGCACTACCCTTGACTTAAGGGGAGAGAATTGAAAATTGTGAGAGAGTGTCCACATGGAAGCCCACTGGATGACACCCTGGAGCTGTTGTTCTCCAGAGGCTACTGAGTAGGTGCTAGTCCAAATACAGAAATTATCCACATACAGAACAGTGGTTACCAACGGTCTGGCGGAGGCCATGAGTCCATTAATAGCAATCAAGAAAGAAAGGACACTTAATACTGAGCCCTGTGGAATGCCATTCCCCTGGGTCATCGAAAGCTCCGAAGACCCCACTCATGAAGTGCAAGGAGGATGTGATGGCACCAAGCAGTGTCGTAGGCCTCAAAAAGATTGCAGAAAACTGTGACAAGATGGCCCCACTGAGAAAAGGCCTGTCTAAATGTGTTTTCCAATTGAAGCAAAAGATCGATCGGAGACCATGCCTCTTGAAAGTCCCACTGGCAAGAAGATAAAAGGTTCTGAGATTCAATGACCCAACTGAGCTGACGAGCCACCATCCATTCAAATAACTTACATGGAACACTGGTCAGGCTGATAGGTCTGTACTATAAAGGAACGACGGATCCTTGCTCAGCTTAAGGACAAGAATCACAATACTGTCTCTCCACTGAGAGGAGAAAATTCCTTGGAGAAAAATATGGTTAAACACCTGGAGGAGCTAATGGCGTTGTGGAGGACTGAGGTGTTGAAGCAATTGGTTGTGGATGGAATTAGGGCCAGGAGCTGAATCATGAGAAGAAGAGAATGCCAGAAGCAGCTTCCATTCAGTAAACGGTTCATTACAGGATTCTGCCTGACAAGGGGTAAAACACAAATGGGAAGCTTCTGCCTGCTTTTTACAGAGGAGGAAGGCAGCCAGATAGAAGGCTAATGCCAATGCCGTCACAAAATGGGTCGCGAGGTGTTTCGCAGTAAATGATGGATCTGTACAAAGCCCATCTGGAAGGGCAGTGCCTGGAATGGATTACTGCTACTGACAACCCTGGAGGGTGTGAAGTGTAGCCCACATCCATGATGAAAGGACACACGACTCTAGAGAGGAGACTAAGTTTTCCCAACATACCTGTTTGATATGTTTGATTAAGTAATGGGCTTTGGCATAAACACTTTTAAAGGCAATAAGACCGGTGGAAGACGGGTGCTGTTTTAGATGTTTCAAGGCATGATGACAATCACAGATAGCAGTGGCAATAACCACTACAGCAAGGCAGACACTGAATGGGGCCCGTCAAGCGGGGAATGGCAATGCTGGCAGTGCAGATTATCTTATCAGACAGATCACAGAAGACTTCATCAATGCACCCTGACAAAAAAGGTGGAAACACAACCTGTATACAGAGGCCAATCAGCATGATGGAAAGCCAAGAGGGATAACCAGGTCATTGGGAAGGGAACAGGAGAAAGGAAGAAGGGGAGGGGAAGAGAGTGATAGATTAATGGCAAAGAAAGTGCCATATGAAGCACTTAAACACATAGGGGAACCATCATTAAGAAGAAGGCACTGGTCTTGGTCCACAAGACATTGGACAATGAGAAGCCACCGGCTAAGTGAAAAAGGACTGCCCCACAAAAGGTGAGATAGATAGATATCCAGCGATCACAGGCCCTGCAGACCACGCGCTGCTTCCACAAACTGCCTCAATTCCTTCCTGTTTTGTGGCCAGTTTCTCCAGGTGTCTTCAATTCCCAGGGCTGCTAGGTCCTTCGCCAGGTCGTCCATCCAGCACTGCCTTGGTCATCCAATGGGTCATTTAGTGTTTGGTGAGTGATCATTAGTAAAATGAGATACCTGGAGAACAACAGAAGCTGCCAAGTAAATGACAATAGGGGACTGCACAGCTGGGAGGTGATGGCAGAAGCCATTACAGTTCCACTGGATGATCACACAGCAGGTATCCAAATGGGTGACGAACAGATTGGAGCCAATCATGTTGCTGAGTCACCATCCAGCACCAATGATGATGGGATGACATCCATAAATAAGATGTCAGACACAAATTGCAAGGGAAATGTTGGCACCTTCGGGGGCACCAGAGTGGAGTTGGGGAGGGGGTGGCCTTATCTTGGGACTTATGTTTCTTTTTCTCTTTCGTAAATTGAGGAGAGCAGGGCACAGAAGGAGAGCAGGCTTCTGCAAGATCAGGAATGGAGAGAGAGTGGATGACACACTGTGCACCCCATATCCGATTTGTGGTTGTAGGCCTCCAGCCTGAGAGACGCCAGAGGGGGAGGGGTCCTGGGAAGAAGCCCCATCACTGGCTGATACCGAAGAATGGGGGTACTCTTTTGGCCGGGGAAGGGGAGCAGCACCCAGAGGGGAGGGCGTGGGAACTGTAGAGTAGACGAGGGGGAGGGGAGAGTGGGAGGGGACTGGGCAAGGAAGAAGTAGGAGGGGAAAAGGATGTAGCAGAGGCAAAAGCAGAAGAGATCAACACTGGGTGGAGTCTGTGATTTTTCTGACGAGCCTCAGTGTAAGGTAGACAATTGAGGGAGTTATGCTCTGGTATTTTCTTTTCTTTCTTGTAAACTGGGCAATCTGGTGATGGTTGAGAGTGGCAGTCATGACTAGTTATACACACAGGTGGCAGAACACAGGAGCTTCCCTCATGGAGCGGGTGTCCACAGTCACACACAGGGGCCTGCCATACAGCAGGATGTACATGCCCAAAACGCAAGCACCAAAAGCACCTCACGGGTAGCTAGACATACAACTTCATGTCACATCGGTAACACCATGATCTTGACATTCTCTGGGAGGGTATCTCCCTCGAAAGCCAGAATAAAGATGCCGGTATTGGTGTGGTTGTCTTTATGATCCTTCTGCATACGTCAAACAAAATGACCACTCCATTCACAAAGCCACCCTGATACCACCCACTGCGATTAGGTGTTCTCCATGTGAGCGCCACCCAGCCACAGTAACGGCCGTCTGCACAGCGGCAGGGAAGGAAGAGGAGAAGGAAGGAGGAGAGAGGAATCCACACCATAGACACTAGGGAAGGAGTTCTTCCCGAAATGGCTCACACTAGGCAGGGAAGGAAGAGGAGAAGGAAGGAGGAGAGAGGAATCCACACCATAAACACTAGGGAAGGAGTTCTTCCCAAAATGGCTCACACTAAAGACAGAAAATTTAGATGAGGTGGTCAAAACTCAAGGGGGGACCAAAATGTCAAAAAGGATGAAAGAGAACAGGCAAGAGGAACAAAACTGCAAGGAATATAGAGAACCAGGTGGATAGCCAGGTCGACATACAGAAGAACACAGAGAGGAGAAGGAGGGGGCAGCAGGGGAAGAGCAAGGATGGGGAGGGAGGGGCATGGTGAAGGGTGAAGGAAATGCAGTGTGGGAAGGAAGAATGGGCTGCAATAGCTCAGGCCCCCATGTCTTTCATGCACGAACTCACAAAAGAACTGTGAACCCCCTGAGGAGGGAATTTTTCTGTAAAACGTAACCCAAAAACTTAATTCTTAGTAGTGAATGTGACTATTTACAATAAATGTCACATTAATACTTTCAAATCCAGGACCTTTCTTACACTTTCAGGTTGTGGACCCTACTCATACATCTGTACCATTTGAAAAATATGTTGCTGATAAAAGTTAACAACAATTAATGAATTTTTTTTCTTTCGTTGTAGTGGGCACAAAGTACCTCCTCCCTCCCCCCGGTAGTACATGTTATGAAAAACACGCTGGTATTGTTAGGGTTAAAGGCTCTTCTTGCACACAAATTATATTTTATACTTTATATGGAGTAAAGAGTCTTTCATTATTACTGTTCTCTGACTGCCTTCAAAGTTGAATGATTAGTGTCGCTACCATTGGTGTGAAAAGATCCAGGTTCTCTTCCCTGTACAACCTCTGATTTTTCTGAGGTTGGGTGGTCTGGGACATGGTCCACTTTGCCTCTTGATGCCAAATGAGGAGTTGCTTGAATAAAGCAGCAGTGGCATCACCAGGATTTACCTAGCAGCAATAATAGCTAGAGAGATTGGCAACATGCAATCACTTGTCCCATGACCATAGAATGCTCCTCCTACTGTCTTGTATGCAGCAGTCGGCCAATGGAAAAGCATAAGGTGTAATCTGTGAGTGGTGCTTAAGTATACTGTTGTTCTCTGGACTTCGGACACATGAATGATGTACAGATGTACATTGTAGTTTGGCAATTAAGAGATGTAATTAAATATTGTATGTTGTGTTGAATGATCAGTATTTTCACGTGGCATTTGGTGACCTGTTATGGAATCATACACAACGCCATTGCATGGGAGAAAATTGAATTGCAGACTGAAATGACAAATGTATCTTATGTAAGCCAATCCAAAGTATCACACAGAATTACTCATGACAATCATGTCACATAATGTTCACAAACTGTGACAAATGCTCAAACTCCTGACCAAATAATCAAGATACACTCCTGGAAATTGAAATAAGAACACCGTGAATTCATTGTCCCAGGAAGGGGAAACTTTATTGACACATTCCTGGGGTCAGATACATCACATGATCACACTGACAGAACCACAGGCACATAGACACAGGCAACAGAGCATGCACAATGTCGGCACTAGTACAGTGTATATCCACCTTTCGCAGCAATGCAGGCTGCTATTCTCCCATGGAGACGATCGTAGAGATGCTGGATGTAGTCCTGTGGAACGGCTTGCCATGCCATTTCCACCTGGCACCTCAATTGGACCAGCGTTCGTGCTGGACGTGCAGACCGCGTGAGACGACGCTTCATCCAGTCCCAAACATGCTCAATGGGGGACAGATCCGGAGATCTTGCTGGCCAGGGTAGTTGACTTACACCTTCTAGAGCACGTTGGGTGGCACGGGATACATGCGGACGTGCATTGTCCTGTTGGAACAGCAAGTTCCCTTGCCGGTCTAGGAATGGTAGAACAATGGGTTCGATGACGGTTTGGATGTACCGTGCACTATTCAGTGTCCCCTCGACGATCACCAGTGGTGTACGGCCAGTGTAGGAGATCGCTCCCCACACCATGATGCCGGGTGTTGGCCCTGTGTGCCTCGGTTGTATGCAGTCCTGATTGTGGCGCTCACCTGCACGGCGCCAAACACGCATACGACCATCATTGGCACCAAGGCAGAAGCGACTCTCATCGCTGAAGACGACACGTCTCCATTCGTCCCTCCATTCACGCCTGTCGCGACACCACTGGAGGCGGGCTGCACGATGTTGGGGCGTGAGCGGAAGATGGCCTAACGGTGTGCGGGACCGTAGCCCAGCTTCATGGAGACGGTTGCGAATGGTCCTCGCCGATACCCCAGGAGCAACAGTGTCCTTAATTTGCTGGGAAGTGGCGGTGCGGTCCCCTACGGCACTGCGTAGGATCCTACGGTCTTGGCGTGCATCCGTGCGTCGCTGCGGTCCGGTCCCAGGTCGACGGGCACGTGCACCTTCCGCCGACCACTGGCGACAACATCGATGTACTGTGGAGACCTCACGCCCCACGTGTTGAGCAATTCGGCGGTACGTCCACCCGGCCTCCCGCATGCCCACTATACGCCCTCGCTCAAAGTCCGTCAACTGCACATACGGTTCACGTCCACGCTGTCGCGGCATGCTACCAGTGTTAAAGACTGCGATGGAGCTCCGTATGCCACGGCAAACTGGCTGACACTGACGGCGGCGGTGCACAAATGCTGCGCAGCTAGTGCCATTCGACGGCCAACACCGCGGTTCCTGGTGTGTCCGCTGTGCCGTGCGTGTGATCATTGCTTGTACAGCCCTCTCGCAGTGTCCGGAGCAAGTATGGTGGGTCTGACACACCGGTGTCAATGTGTTCTTTTTTCCATTTCCAGGAGTGTATATCATTCTGCAAACATCACAATGATCATCAAGGCAAAGAACCCTCTGGAAGTGCTGCAAACTCAAGCACCTGAAATTTCGAGAAAAACAAACAGTGCTCCATACCTGCAACCCACTGGTGATGCTCCTCCAGAAGAAACAAGAGCTTGTCTGTCAGGGACAATATCTGCTAATACCACAGAAAATTTTGAGCAGCTGCCTGGCAGTGCCTACCTTCCCCTGACAAGGAAAATGCTGCCAGATATCAATAGCGATGGCAGCTGATTTCAGACTGGACAGCTACCAACTGTTCATAACAGAGCACTTTACCAAGCTACAATTCTTCTCTGATACAAGTACTGATGTTTCACCTTACTCCTCATCTTCCACAGCAAAACACTGATGGCAGTCACCTGCACACTGTGAATGAACCTTCTGTCAACACCTATGGCCATGTCACCTTGCATCATAACTTCAATCTTCCACATGAATTTGAATGGAGATTCATTGTTGTGATGCTATACCCAGTTGTTGAAGCAGAATTCTATTGTTTAATGGCCTCCTTTCAAATCTACACCACCACAGTCTGTCTGACTCTGCAACATAGTTGTCTAGCAAAATACAGCTACACCAAACCAACCACACTAGCATCAAAGTGAATGCTGCCGATTCACCAAATGATGACCCACTCACCCATTTCCTGAAGTTACCCTTCCATCACCTAATCCAGCACTGGTAAAACACTATGTGATGAATCACAATGACTCCACAACAGAACTAACAGATCATGTGTGGCTTCATTGTATACCTTCAGACAAATTCAAGATCACAAAGTAAGAGTTCTCTTTTGTGTTAGCATGGAGGGCCTTTTCACCTTCAGATCGCAGTTGGGTCTCAACACACTATACTGTTCACAGAGTAAGATCAACAGGTGGCATCCTTGTTGTGACTTTTGCCAGCATTACACCACAACGATACCTGACAGCTACCACATGCCACATATCTAAAACTGTTCTGCATTTTTGTGGCAAAACGGGTTTCTCCATGTTTGACTTCAACAGTGCTTTCTATCGTATACCAATTGCACCAAAAGGCATATACAAAATTGCTATTGCTCTTTGCACAACTGGACCCCAAAATTTCTGAAAATGCCATTTAGACTATGCAATGCAGCCCAAACCCTCCCGATCTTCAAGACAGCATGGTTTGGTGATTAATCTGTCAAAAGGGGCAATGGAAGTAAAATTTTTAAGGTACCTTGTCAATGCACATCGGATTTTGCAACTTCAAGACTGAGTGGAAACTATTTCTAAATTTCTGCACCTCAAAAGAATACGTGAATTCCATTGTTGCTTGCACTTAATGATTTTTTATCAACCTTTTGTGAACAATCATGCATTGTTGCAAGCACTTAGCAACAAAGTCTTGAAAGATATATCTAAACTTAGGAACACATGACACAGATGACCAATGAAAAGAAAGCATCCTATAAAAATTGAATAAATATCCGAAGATATGCTTTAGGTTTGAATTTCTCTTTGCTGCACATATAGATTCACAATCTCCACCTGCTTGTATGCGAGCGTGAACATATGTAATTTCATACATATCTACATCTACATTTATACTCCGCAAGCCACCCAACGGTGTGTGGCGGAGGGCACTTTACGTGCCACTGTCATTATCTCCCTTTCCTGTTCCAGTCGCGTATGGTTCGCGGGAAGAACGACTGTCTGAAAGCCTCTGTGCGCGCTCTAATCTCTCTAATTTTACATTCGTGATCTCCTCGGGAGGTATAAGTAGGGGGAAGCAATATATTCGATACCTCATCCAGAAACGCACCCTCTCGAAACCTGGCGAGCAAGCTACACCGCGATGCAGAGCGCCTCTCTTGCAGAGTCTGCCACTTGAGTTTGTTAAACATCTCCGTAACGCTATCATGGTTACCAAATAACCCTGTGACGAAACGCGCCGCTCTTCTTTGGATCTTCTCTATCTCCTCCGTCAACCCGATCTGGTACGGATCCCACACTGATGAGCAATACTCAAGTATAGGTCGAACGAGTGTTTTGTAAGCCACCTCCTTTGTTGATGGACTACATTTTCTAAGGACTCTCCCAATGAATCTCAACCTGGTACCCGCCTTACCAACAATTAATTTTATATGATCATTCCACTTCAAATCGTTCCGCACGCATACTCCCAGATATTTTACAGAAGTAACTGCTACCAGTGTTTGTTCCGCTATCATATAATCATACAATAAAGGATCCTTCTTTCTATGTATTCGCAATACATTACATTTGTCTATGTTAAGGGTCAGTTGCCACTCCCTGCACCAAGTGCCTATCCGCTGCAGATCTTCCTGCATTTCGCTACAATTTTCTAATGCTGCAACTTCTTTGTATACTACAGCATCACCCGCGAAAAGCCGCATGGAACTTCCGACACTATCTACTAGGTCATTTATATATATTGTGAAAAGCAATGGTCCCATAACACTCCCCTGTGGCACGCCAGAGGTTACTTTAACGTCTGTAGATGTCTCTCCATTGAGAACAACATGCTGTGTTCTGTTTGCTAAAAACTCTTCAATCCAGCCACACAGCTGGTCTGATATTCCGTAGGCTCTTACTTTGTTTATCAGGCGACAGTGCGGAACTGTATCGAACGCCTTCCGGAAGTCAAGGAAAATGGCGTCTACCTGGGAGCCTGTATCTAATATTTTCTGGGTCTCATGAACAAATAAAGCGAGTTGGGTTTCACACGATCGCTGTTTCCGGAATCCATGTTGATTCCTACATAGTAGATTCTGAGTTTCCAAAAACGACATGATACTCGAGCAAAAGACATGTTCTAAAATTCTACAACAGATCGACGTCAGAGAGATAGGTCTATAGTTTTGCGCATCTGCTCGACGACCCTTCTTGAAGACTGGGACTGCCTGTGCTCCTTTCCAATCATTTGGAACCTTCTGTTCCTCTAGAGACTTGCGGTACACGGCTGTTAGAAGGGGGGCAAGTTCTTTCGCGTACTCTGTGTAGAATCAAATTGGTATCCCGTCAGGTCCAGTGGACTTTCCTCTGTTGAGTGATTCCAGTTGCTTTTCTATTCCTTGGACACTTATTTCAATGTCAGCCATTTTTTCGTTGGTGCGAGGATTTAGAGAAAGAACTGCAGTGTGGTCTTCCTCTGTGAAACAGCTTTGGAAAAAGGTGTTTAGTATTTCAGCTTTACGATATACGATACCTCTCTCTCACAGCACCAGTGATTGCTTAGTATGTAAACATCACAAACTCTAAAATATAGAACAGGATTTACTGAAAAAAAAGTGTGTCAAAATTGATAGTACAATTACGATGACATGTACAACATAACTGACAATCTCTACCTTTACAGATGTGATGTACTTAACCAGAATCTTACCAACAAATCTCAGTAATCTGTACACCTTCTCTACTACTGATTTAATGATTTTACCCAATTTGACATTGCTTAATATTATTACCCCTAAATAAAGCCTGCTTTGTATCAGGGCTTAGTGAATTGTTTGCTTTGAGGAGTCTTAACTGTTTAATGAGGAGTCTTACTTCAGTGTCTTTAGTAAAAAATTATAACCTCACAAGCAGAAAAGTTCACATACACTCATGAGTCCTAAGTGGACTATACCTAAGTCTAACCGTTTTGGCACTACGCTTGGAGCTAGACATTTCACCCTTATCACAGATTATAAGCCACTCGGAAGAGGCATAATCACACCAGAGGTGGCAACTGGACTTCACTTCACGGTTTACTACAGTTATCTGACATACCGATGCTGGTGGTGAGCAGAATGGACCAGACGATGCCTCATCTTGCACTGATGCTGCTTTGTAGCATCTTTGACTTTGCAGCACTTGGCAATGCTCAAGAAGGAGCCAATGAACTGAAGATGTCCCTTGAAGCACTGTCAGACTTACAGCTCTGACATATTCAAATATTGCACTCAACTTTAATGGCAAACTGCAAAGTATTGATGTCACAAGCCCTACCATTTGTTACTACAGATTTCAGCCAACAAGCAACTTATAGCAGTCGGACGGATGCCAGTTATACCATTTCTCTTGTTAGCCTGTGGACCATCCAATGAATGTGGCAAGAGCAACAATGGAAGCCACAATCTGGTTTTGTGAGTGGATTGTCTACTTTGGCATATCCCTACATGTCACAACTGATTAGTGCAAACAGTTCAAGTTGCACCTCTTTAAAGTACTTTCAACATTACTCAGTATGAACCAAATGAAATGGGGTGTCTCTTCAGGTCACAGTCACACTAGTCGATGATGGTCATCCGAAGCAATGCAAAATTGTGATTCATTGCTGGACACAATGCAACCCATTGAACAGCAGTTCATTTTTCCTGGTCATGGCACCACTCCAAAGACAGTCACTGGTGTTGTGGTGTTAATGGAAGCCTACGAATGGGGCAGTAATTCCTTAGTCCTGCTGCTGCTGCTGCTAGTCTCCAACCAATGGCACAGGATGACACAGAATGTTGTACAAGTCGCTTACTTGTTCTTGGATGGCAGGCACAGATGGGAAGGGATTACGATGTGCTTGGTGCACAATACAGTAAGCCTCCCTAATGGTGGTCAAACGTAGTCATCCAGAACCTTGACAACAAGTATGCCTGCCAGCACATTTCCATGCAATCCAACATCGGGCCATGAGGTATGGAGACCATTCTACATGTCACACAGAATTATATCTCTAATTATTTACATACCCGCCGATTTGTGTGTGTGTGTGTGTGGGCGCGTGCGCAAGTTATAGTGATGTCTGCTATGTCTTCTGTGTGTTTCAAAGGTCTTCTAGCTAAACACTGTTATCTTCATATCAGTTGCAATAACCGTCTTTCTACTGAATTATTTATAATGGAAAGGGTAAACATTACTATTGAATTTATAGATGGTTGCATTTAGTGGTCAGCTGCTTTTTCTATTTTACAAAGGATATTCCATCACCATATCCCAGTCGAGATATTCATTGGTGTAATGTTTTGTCTATTGTATCTGCTACTTGTGTATAGCCTTGGGTATTGTTTTCTCTCTCTTAACTGATTGACTTAATTGAGCTGCTATTATTATTATTATTATTATTATTATTATTATTATTATTATTATATTATTTACTTTTATGACTTAATTGGACTACTTCATCTTCTTTGATAAGGGCATGTTTTGTTCCTTCCAAATTGCTCAATATATTTTCAATTGTTTTGATATTTTACATGTTTCCTAATCTGTAAATACCCTTCTCACTGTGTGTCATTTGTCTACTTGACATTTTCTGTTTTGTTTTGTAGATAATATGGTTTCTACTTCTTATTTACTACACCAGATCATCTTAGCATACTGAATGTCAGCCCTGCCCCCACCCCCCTCCCCCCTGCTTACTCCCAAACCTCCCTCCCTCCCTCCCACCCCTTTCCCCCAACCCCAAAATGGTTATGCATCCTAAAAAACTACCCTATCTCTTCCCAATAGCTTTGACATTCCCAATGATTATGTCTGTCTCCTAAGCATAAACAGAAAAAAAAGTTTAGCTTCTTTACATGTGCAAAAGGTTTTTGATTTGATTCCTAGCTGATTGTAAGATTTCTTTGGTACTGTATGTTCCTTCCACTTCCGGCAATGCTATACATGTTTATGTGAAAAAATGCCGTACTTCAGTGGTGTCAGAAGCCATAATAAATTGCTGACACCTAACCCCCTCCTCCGACTACTGGTTGAGTGAATCTATCACTATGCTGGAAAGAACATAACACAAACCAGAAAATGTGAAACATAGTAAAGCATCCTATGAACACTTATTAATTTCTAATGTTTCCAAATAACACACTACTTAAATGCAATATGAAAAATTCAGAAATAATGAAAATTATCTTACCAGATTTCAACTGTGGAAGACTAGAGAGCATGAACCAGCGCTTGCAGGACTCATATTTTGATTTTTCAGGTGGATTTTTAATTAGATCTTTTGCTTTATTGATTGCAGACAACTGTAAATGATTAAACAACTATGAAGTAATTTTTGCAGATTATCAAGATAATGTAGTTGGAATGGGTGATGTGCACTCTTCAAAAGCATACTTGGTTGGAATGATACATATAGAAACAACGCCTGAGTGAATGTTATATCAACTACTACTTGTTTAAGCTGTATGTAAAAATAGATTGGTATGATTTTTCCAAGCATGCCCAGGCACAGATGTCTACCCATCTTCAACCATTCAGTAATATTCTACATACACATCCGTTGCAAACCACTGAAGAACACTGCAAAGGATAGGTCCCAAAGCACCATTCATAGGGTTCTTTGCATTTCAGTTATACATTCAGTGCAGGAAGAATGACTGCTTGAATTCCTCTGTGTGCACAATAATTAGTCTAATCTTATTTTTGCAGTACCTCCAGGAACTATAAATAAGGGGAAAGACTATGTTCTTAGGTTCCACACTTAGGCTACATGCAGGTTTTGGAACTTTGTACGTTGCAGTCCTCTCCAGTGAGTTAAATCCACAAGTATAAGAGTGTATCTGGCAAAACGCTATTTGGTATACACTATCTAAATATGGTGTGGTATACAATGAAGTGGGTAACTGTCAGACTACAACCAAAGATAGAGAGTTAAACACATGATGAATACAAAAACTTTTTGCCACTTTCACTACTTTTACCACAGGCAATATTCTGGTTATGTGAAAATATTGTTGTGCAGTTGATTCAAATCTACACTTAGCCATAAGTCAGTTTATAGGTCAGTGGAAGCCAAGGACATATCACCTCCAATAAGACCTAGTAAAGCAATTTGGTGTACACAAGAGCCATTTTGCTTCAGGTACTACTAAAACCAAGAATACGAGGGAACAGATATTGCATTATAAAGACATGTCATATCATGTTTCTAATTTTTTGATGTGGTTACATATGTGAAGGTGATTAATGAAAAGTGGAACATGGGGAAAACGTCATGACGGATTAAAACTGTGTGCCAGACTCAGACTTACAACACCACCTGGTGTACTCTATTAAATGATGATGTTGCCTATCTCTATTCCAAGGAGCTAATGACATATTTTGTATTGCTGGTAATGTGAGGAACCACACAATGAGGGTTCAATTAAGAACACTTGTTAGTGAATAACACATTGCATGGCTTGCAACCAGAATTATTACTCATTTACAACACTTCAGTTACACTCAGCTTTAGCAGTTTACCACACGCCATCACACAGCATTAACCATTTTACAATGAAACCTTGAGACCGTCAGAATGTGCATGGATAATTGTACCAAAAACGATAAACTCTACTGCACATCCACCCAATGCCAGCTCACACATGTAGCTAGTAGTGAACTTAACTGCCAGGCTGCTCCACCATGCAACATCTACTACTACTTCAGAATGAATTGTCGGTGAGCAAAAGCCAGACTCAGTTGTGTAACATAATGCACAATCTGCAAAGAAGCAAATCAATAAGTTTATGACTGAGTGTCACAAAGAATAACCAACAGGCCAATGTGGGATAATATACAATCCTCACAGACCTAAACCTAGCTCCTCAACTTTCATGGGCAATGCTCATACCAATTAACTTATCTAGGCATACCTCAAACTTTGCATCATAGTTCCATACTTTCTTAACTTCATTAGTGCTCTGCACACAATATAACAAAAAAAGGATCAAGATTCTATAGTTTGTATCCAACATCAGAGTAAACTACAGTTGATGAACAGACAAAAAGAATTAATAATTAATGACAAGAACCTGCTTTTAGTTCACTAAATTATTCAGAAATTTTTACTAGACTATATCAGGAACAAACTAATGAACAAAACAAAACTGGCACTGATGCTGAGTGACAGACTCAGGATATAAAATGGTATCCTTTCAACTAACTGGCAGATCACACTGATACTTTGGTTTGGTCACCCAATGATGGAAGCTGTGCAATAGGCTCTGAAAATAATTTTCCCACTCTTTGCATTAATCAATTTTGGTAAATCCACAGGTGTTAACTGTTCAATCCTCAGGGATCTGGTATTTATTCTTATAACTAGAAGCCCTTCTTGATTCAATGCTTCCAGTTTAATCTAGGGAAGGAGACAAAGTGCTATGCATTTCAACTGTTCATTAGTTTTAAATAGACTTTTACTTAAATAACCATGGGATACACCTAAAATCAGATTCAGTTTGCATGCTGAATAAGAGCACCCCTTGTAAATCTGTAACAGGGATTCATTATGAGTTTGTTTCACTTTCCCCTTTCACATTCTCTGCCCATATGTTACGCTATCCAAGTAGGGCAATATGATTTCTACAAAAATAAGAAACACTGCAGCATGAAGGGACAATAACAACTGTAGCAAACACACACACATTACAGTGCACTAACAGAACACAAAGAGTAGGGCAAAAATGAAGGTGTATTCTTTATCCAAATGACAGCTGATCTGCTATGGGATACAATATCATCATCTTAACTTTATTGCCTAATAGTTCAATGCCTGTTATTGTATCTCATGAACTCTCACTGTTGCTGTGGTTAATCAAATGCAGATCTTACAGTAAGGACAACTGTTTTATTATGATGCAATTTACATCAATGCTAGCTAGTGAAATAGGACAGAGTTTCATACAATTTAATGAGCATCAACCATATTTGAACTGCATATCATATTAGGTGCAACAAATGAAAGGAAAGGAAAGAAGGAAGAGTTTGATATACCAATGACCTTTAGAGGTGGTTGGGTGCAACAGTTCAATCCAATGTTTGATTGTGCCAAACACGATTCTTTGTCTGCCCACACACAGTGACAGAAACAATAGAGCAAATCATATGTGCATATATAAGAAGATAAAAGAAGAGACTTGTCAAAAGTAGCATTTTGTATAATGAACAAAGTATAGTGAATGGGTCAATCTTAAGGGACAAAACAGATAACTCAAAATTTTTACCCCTATCAGCTGTTATTTTATTAAGGGAAGGACATGAAGAATGTGGTAACCAAAAACTTATGATAATTTGTTAGATGTAAAATTCTGTATCAATAACTTTGAATGTAAAAACTACAGAGCTTGTTTAAACAGTTACAAAATTTGTTTCACGTCACCCCTCCCTCCATGTGCAACAGAAAATTCTCTTTCACAACTTATGCATTTCACATTGAATTGTTATTGACATGCTGGCTGCGTTCCCATCTTTCTAAATACCCTGTAATTACATAGCTATTTAACTCATTCAGGAGTTGAATTAGGCATTAACACTGAAGTAATAATTGTATTTACACAATAAATAACTATAGTCGAGTGACAACTGTTAACAACTGACGTCTATTTGCTACACGTAATTGCCATAGGTTAGGAGCAGCAGTACTGGCTTTCTTAAATAATGCATCTTTCACTGTTCTCACAACTTTACATGCTTCAAAGTATTCTTCAGTAATTCATAGACTGTATTATTTGAGTTACTCTGACAAGCAACTTAGGCTGAAGTTTAAATAATTGATTATTTAAACTTAAATGAATTGTCCAATAACAAATAAGTACTCTAATGTACCACATTCCGATCCCGACAAATGTGTTGTAAGACAAATTCATACTTCAGTGTATTTATCAGCAACACAGGCCTAACTGGGATGTAGTTTTGACAATAGACTTATATGAATATGACAAATTGGCAAAAAAAAAAAAAAAAAAAAAAAAATGTTAAATACCAGATTCTAGCAACCCATGTAAGATCATTTTTGCAATTCTTAAATATGGAAAATCCTTTACAATATGAAACAACCGGCAACTGTACTACCCTTGCCTACCTGTACATGTTATCAGAATGTCTTTTTGGCCAGTTAATGGCTTTTCCACCAGATACAGGGAGATCTAATTTTGCATTAACAAAATGCTACTCTAACAGAATGCTGATTTTTAAGAGTGCATTTCATTGAAGAAACCTTGAGTAATCAAAATGACAGTTTCAACTGAAGCAAGGTTTCAACAAGTGGCAAACTTGTCAAAACCTTTCTTCAAGTACACACTGTCACTTAAACAACCAAGAAGATATCATTAGGACATTCCTCCCTATTTCCTTCAGAACATTTAAGAACATCTGAATGCCATTACATCAGTGTTTTCATAATAGTGACATATTGATTCTGCTCTGGTCTTCATTATCATCAGATTAAATCTCAATTCCCCCCCCCCCCTCTCTCTCTCTCTCTCTCACACACACACACACACACACACACACACACACACACACACACACACCAAGAATGTTGTTTTGGTTTTGTTTTGCTTTAGGGTGCAAAAAACAACTGGGGTCACACGTACCCAAGTCAAAACTATAAAACACGAAGACAGAGAGGGGTTAAAGAACGACTTTATGTCAGTCCCAATTGAGGTAAGAGAAGACAGCTAAAAACAGGCACGTGGAAAAAGGGCTAAAAAAGACATCATACAGAAATGGAGGTCCAAAACTAAAAATTAAATGGCCTTCACCATATTGCATGGCGGATAAAAAGTAAAATGGGGTCGGCAGCCCACGCGTCATTTGCTACAATGGCCGATAACTCAGACAGCAAACCTGATCAGGAACATAAACAGTTTAAAAATGTGCCTTCCATCAGAAAGTGGTGGACAGTTAAAACTTGGGCGCCACTTATCAAATGACGATGGCTAAAAAGGCAGTGCCCAATATGCAATCTTGTTAAAATGACCTTCTCCCGGCGGAAGGGCCGAGAGGAGGTTATCCAAGCCTTTGGGAGAGGCTTAATAATCCTGAGCTTATTCCCATGAAGGGAGGCTCAATGGCGAAGCCAAAGGGACACCACTCCTGAAAGACGGCAACACAGAGATCATTGGAGGGAATACAGGAACTTGTGGGCTGAGGTACAAGGACTGCAGTCTTGTCAGCAGCATACTTTCCTGGCAGACCGACATGACAACTCACAGAAACATCATACTGGCTCCACCAAGAGTCAGTCTTCCAGACCCACTGCATCAAGGGATGGGCAGTGTACAGCGCACACAGACTTTGAAGGGCGCTGAGTGAGTCTGAGCAGAGGGTACCATTGGAAAGTCTGTGTTGCTGGATGTACTCTGTGGCCTGACCCAGGCAAAGAGCTTGGCTGTAAATACCAAGCAGTGTGCCGGAATATGATATCGAAAAACACAGGTGCCACTGATGAAGGCACACCCGACCCAACAAGCAGTCCGAGAGCCATCAGTACATTCAAAGGTACTAATGTGAAGTTGCATGCAAAGGTCGTGAAACTGAAGGTGATAGACCAAGGCTGGGGTAATGTCCTTAGAAGCGAATGAAGGCCAAGATTAACATGGGCCGCTTCACGAAGCCAAGGTGGTGAAGGGTTCACACCCACCAGGATAGGTGCAGGTGGTGTGAATTTAAGGCGTCATAGCCAGTGTCGAAAGCAGACTCCAGGAGGTAACAGAGGAGAGGGATGCGCCCTATACTGGCAATCAAAGGAATCATCAAAGGAGGAGGCATAGGATGGGTGGCAATGCATGGCAGACAAATGGCATGCATTCCTGCTCAGGAGAAAGTCATGGTGGTGGGACAGTGGTAGTTCAGCAGGTTCAGTACACAGACTCTCAACCGGGCCAGTGTAAAAGGCACCTGTGGCGAAATGGATGCCACAATGGTGGATAGTGTTGAGACGGTGTAAGACGGATGGACGTGCAGATGCATAAACAAAGCACCCATAGTCGAGTTTCAAACGGACAAGGGACCGGTACTAATGGAGGCGGGTGATTCGATCGGCACCCCAGGAAGAGTACCACTGAGAACACAGACATTGAGGAAAGGCGTACAGCGGCCTGCCAGGCAAGACACAGGGGAGGACCAGGAGTGTTTCCTATTGAGCATGAGTCCCACGAATTTCGTAGTTTCAACAAATGCAAGGGCAACAACAGGCCTAAGATGTAAAGATGGTGGGAGAAACCAATTGTGTCGCCAGAAATTCATACAGACCGTTTTGTCAGTGGAAAAGCAAAAGCTATTGTCGATGCTCCAGGAATAAAGACAATCAAGACATCGCTGAAGACGCCACTCAGTGAGACTGGTACATGGAGAACTGCAATAGATAGTAAAATCGTCAACAAAAAGGGAGTCGGAGATGCCTGGTGGGAGACAGGCCATTATAGGGTTAATGGCAACAACAAAGAGGACGGCACTCAGGATGGAATCCTGAGGCACACCGTTTTCTGGAATAAAGGTGTCCAACAAGGCAGAACCCACACACGCCTTGAAAAGTCAGTCTTTTAAAAATGTCTGAAGAAAACGGCAGGAGGCCACGGAAGCCTCACATGTAAAGAGTACAGAGGATACCAGTTCTCCAAAAGGGGTTGTAGCCCTTCACCAAATCAAAAAACATGGCCACAATTTGGTATTTCTGCAGAAAACCATTCATCAAATGGGTGGACAAAGTAACGAGATGGTCAACTGCAGAATGCTGCGCTCGAAATCCACACTGTGCATTCATCAGTAAATTGCAAGATTCAAGCCACCATGCCGGCTGCGCACGAATCACACGTCCCATCACCTTGCAAATGCAGCTGGTAAGAAAGATGGGGTGGTAGCTAGAAGGAAGGTTACTGGGCTTCGGTATGGGTATGACAGTGGCTTCATGCCAGCGTCTGGGAAATGTGCCCTCTACCCAGATGCGGCTGTACGTGTTAAGCAGAAAGTGCTCGCCCACAAGAGAAAGGTGCTGCAACATCTAAATGTGGATGGCGTCTGGTACTGGGGCGGACAATTGGGATAAACTGAGAGGGTGATCTAGCTCCTTCATAGTAAGGGTGGCGTTGTAGCACTCATGATTTGGAAAAGAGAAGGGTATTGCCCATGCCTCCTCTGCTTGTTTCCAATGGAGGAAGGCGCACGTTGATAGTGAGAAACTTCCGCAAAATGGCGGTCCAAGGTGTTGGAGATAGCAATGGGGTCCACGATGCTATCGTCTGCTAATGTCAAGCCGGAAATTTTGGTGGGCGAATTGCATCTCAGCATACCTGGTGGGTGAATTGCATCTCAGCATACCTCAGTCCGCCAAGGGACTGTGTGGTAAAGAGGAAGTGCGGGTAAGGGTAATGTTCGTAAGATAGTCCACCTGGTCAAACAACTGGGGAAACCGTGTTCTTCGAAGGTCGCCAGGGAGGAGTAGCCACCAGTCATCCTTAGTAAGCTGTCATTTGGGTGTGCACACATATGGGGGTAGGAGTCAGCAAATGGATAGCACACGGAAAATGGTCGCTCAAGTAGATGTCAGAAAGAATGAACAACTCAAGATGATGGGCAAGCTGGGCAGTGCAGGATAAGTCCAAATGGGAACAGGTGTGCTAGGGGTTGGAAAGGAAAGTGGGTGCTCCAGTGTTAAGGCAGAAGAGGTTAAGTTGGTTAAGGAGGTCAGCCAAGAGGGTACCTCTCTGACAGGTCCTGGGAAAACCCCAAAGGGGATGATGCACATTAAAGTCACAGAGTAGCAAATATGGGGGAGGCAGCTGCCCAATAAGCTGAAGGAAGTCTGCCCTGATGACATCGAATGACGGGGGGACATTAATGGTACAGAGGGAAAAAGTCAGGTAAGGAAGGAAAAGGCGAACTGCAACAGCTTGAAGATGGGTAGTCACGGAGATGAGTGTGAATGTCATCCCATATGAGCAGCATAACACACCCATGAGACGGAATGCCGACCTCAGGGGTAAGGTCAAAACAAATTGGTAAGAAATGTGAAAGCTCAAAGCAATCGTGAGGGCACAATTTTGTTTCCTGGAGGCAGAGTACAAGGGGACGCTGTGATGCTAAAAGAAGCCACAAATCCCCTTAGCTGGACTGAAGGCCACGAACATTCCATTGGAGGATAGTCATGATGAGGATGAGATTAAGGGGTGTCACCTCGGAGACTGCTGAGTTGCTACTTCAGAGCACAGAAGCAGGAGGATCCTGCTCCATGGGGTCCACAGAAGCATTGGCTTGTTTATGCTGTCTGTCTGTTCAGTCCAACGTTGCAAAATGGTTGGTGGTGCGCACCAGCAACACGGAGGCCAGCCGGGCAAGGGAATCACATCGCAACAAAATCAAAGAGGATCATCGAGTTGGCGAAGGTGATGACCGTTTGCCTTTGGTGGACTTCTTCAAGCCTTTCCAGTTAGAGGAAGACTCGGGTGTTGTTTGGCTGGAGGGACGGAGGAAGTCTTCATGGGAGTAATCCTTCTGTCCTTTCTGGCCTACTGGTTGTGTAGCTGATGGCTTCACCCATTGAGGCGAGAGTTTGATGGCTTGTTGCACAGCTGGACGAGGGGATGGCAATGCTACCTTGATACTGGGCTATATCACAACCTCAGAGCTGAATTGGAGGTTGCATGTCTAAATGGCCAAGTCCTTAATGGAGCAAGGGGTAACGAACAGAACTATAGGTGCCAAACAGGAGAATGCAGGGTTTCCGACCAGCCAGTAACTTGCGAGTGACTGGGAAAGGCACTTTTTCTCTTGGACAGCCCACTCATCAAGATACACGGGACAATCCCGAGAGGTGGTGGCATGGTCGCTATTCCAGTTGATACAGCGGGGGGAACGAGGCAGACAATCGACCTCATGTGCGTCCCTACCACAGGCTACCCATTTGGCTGGGTGTTGACAAGATGTTCTAGTGTGGTTGAAATGATGACATTGGTAGCAGTGCATCGGGTTTGGAATGTATGGCCGGACTGTGATAATTTTATAGCCTGCTTTGATCTTGGACGGAAGCACCACCTATCAAAAGTGAAAAAAAAAGTGCAGTTGGGCACTAAGGAGGAAACTACCTTTTTCGTAACACAATGGATGGCAATGATACCCTGATCAGAAAGGTAATGCTGGATTTCGGCCTCAGTTAGACTGTCAAGCAGCCTGGTGTAAATTATACCATGGGAAGAATTCAAAGTTCTACGGTCCTTGACATGAACAGGGTAGCCATGGAGATGTGAGTCAGCAAGCAGTTGTTGCGCTGGAGAATCCGAAGCAGTCTCCAAAAGCAAAGTGCCATTCTGTAAATGAGAGCAGGATTTCTCAGGGCTGGTAATTGCATCAACACCTTTCTGAACAATAAACAGATTTACTGTGGGAAAGGAGTGACCGTCTTAGATATGTGAAAACATGAGGAATCGTGGAGCAGCAGGAAGGGTCTTTGAATCATTAGCCTCATTACGTTTAAATTTCGTAGATGTTGATTGCGAAGATGACTGACTCATTGTGAGAAAATCCCTCATGATTGTCAGCGTTTCTGATGGCGCACTCCTACCAACTGGGTGCCCCCTCCACAAGGAGGTGCACCCACCTTAGATGATTGTTCACACCTCAGGTCACGCCTCCTGAACACCTGACTGAGGGACCAATCGTCAATTTGGGAAGGTTGCAGCTCAGGTAGTCACCTCTCCCTGGGTTGGCCTGTACCAGGGGGTGCATGTGAACCCTAGCTGTTGACCCGGGGCTGGGAATTATGCATTACCCAGTCACCTGTTACGCGTCAGATGCATGGGCCGGCCTTCAGGAGCGCACAGAGAGGAAGAAGAAAAAGAAGAACCTCAAATGCTGAAGCGGAAGAACGAGAGGAGAAGGGAAACGAAGAAAGAAAAAGAGAGCGAAAAAACATTGGTGAGACTGTTCCTACGTCAGCAACAGACAATGCAGAACATTCCAAATAACATCCCAAGACATGTTCCCCAATGGAGGGAACATCATGTCTGGGATACACGAAAAGCATCACGGATAGTTGGTTTAAAAGAGGAGGGGGGGGGGGAGGGAAGATAACAAACTGTTAGGTCCTCGTTCCCTTGTTCTGAATAAAACAATGCCACAAGGGTGAGAATAAAACAAAACGGAGAGAGAGGAAAAACGACAAGAACAACGGAATGGTAACAAACACTTAACTGGACAAAAGGAGACAAGAAAACCACAGCAACGCAAAAATCATGCAGAAGAGGTTAAAATGACGAAACAGATTTCACGGCTGGCTGACTATGAGAATAAAAAGGAAAAGCCAGCCGCTCTTGCAACACATTAAAACCTCCACCCTAAAAGCACTAGGGCAGAGGACACAGAGGGGCAAAGGACATGCGCTAAATCTTAAATCAAATGATAAAACCCACCCTCATGAATAAAACATAAAACTAAATCAGCCGATGAGGTGTTGCCAGATAAAATTAGTGGCAAAGAGTCTGGTAACTGAAGATTTCGTCACAGGGCAGTAAAAGTGGGACAGTGCACCAGAATATGAGCCACTGTCAAATGGGCGCTGCACCAACACAGTGAGGTGGGTCTTCATGGCCCAGGAGGTAGACGTGGGTCGCCCAAGCGTGGCCAATATGGAGCCTGCAGAGAATCACAGAGTTCCTGCAAGAGGCACGCATTGAGGACTGCCACACATTTCTAGTCTCCTTAATGGCATGCAGTTTGTTGTACGTACTGAGACTATGCCATTCCATCTCCCAAAGATGCAAAATCTTGCGTCATAAAAATGAACGCAGATCAGTTATTGGAATGCCAATCTCCATAAATGGTTTCCATGCAGCCTGTTTAGCCAGCTTGTCAGCAAGTTCATTGCCTGGGATTCTGATGTGTCCTGGGGTCCATACGAACACCACAGAAATGACCGGACCATTACAGGGCCTAGATGGACTCCTTAATGGTCACTATCAAAAGATGACGATGGTAGCACTGGTCGATAGCTTGTAGGTTGCTCAAGGAGTCAGTACACAGAAGAAATGACTCCCCAGTGGCCTAAGTGTACACCATGCAGGTGTTTGTGAATGAACCTCAAGTATAGGTGGGAAGGGCAAGGACTCTAGTTCAGATAGAAGGGATCAGATGTGAACTGCAATTATAAGCCCTGACCTGGGCCACCAATGTGGAAGATGAACCGCTGTGGGTGGGAAAAGGAGACGGTAATTCGGATGCGCAGGAGAACTACAAATGTGTGCAATGTAACTGGTGAGCAGTTGCACACACCTGACCTGCAATGGAGGGACTCCAGCCTCCGCCAGGATGCTGGTGACCGGACTCATCCTAAAAGCTCATGTTGCTAATCAAATGCCACAGTGGTGCACTGGGTCAAGTAAACTCAATGCTGAGGGTGCCGCCGAAGCTTAAACCAGACTCCCACAGTCAAGGCGTGATTGAACAAAGGGTCTGTAGAACTGCAGCAGTGTAGAGCGATCTGCACCCCAGTTGGTGTTGCTTGGGCAATAGAGGGCACTGAGGTGCTGCCAGCACTTCCGCTTAAGCTGACGAAGGTGAGGAAGCCAAGCAAAAGTGGGCATCGAAAACCAGTCCTAACAATCGATATGTCTCCACTACAGTGAAGGGATCATCATTAAGGTAAAGTTCTGATTCCGGATAAACAGTATGACACTGACAGAAGTGCATGACACACAACTTTGTGGCCTAAAACTCAGCAACACCAATACTGGTGGAGCAGTATAAAATGCAGAAGTCGTCTGCATACACACAGGGTGAGACGGATGGCCCTACAGCTGCTGTTAGACCGTTAATGGCCGCTAAAAATAGAGAATCACTCAATACAGAGCCCTGCGGAACTCCATTCTCCTGGATATGGGGGGAACTATGGGAGGCACAAACTTGGACACGGAACGTACGAAGCAATAGGAAATTATAGATAAAAATTGGGAGCGGGCCTCGAATACCCCATTCGTATAATGTGGCAAGGATATGATGTTGCCAGGTGGCATCATGCACTTTTCGTAAATAAAAAAAAAAGACGGCAACAAGGTGTTCGACGTCTGGAAAAGGCTATTCAGATGGCAGACTCGAGGGACACAAGATCTCGGTGGTAGAGCAACCCTCGTGGAAACTGCTCTGGCAAAGAGCCAGTAGGCCAGGTGACTCCAGGAGCCAACCCAACCGCCGACACACCATATGTTCCAGCAGCTTACAAAGAACGTTGGTGAGGCTGATGGGCTGATAGCTATCCACATCAAGTGGGTTTTTGCTGGATTTGAGGACTGATATGATGGTGCTCTCCGGCCAGTGCGATGGAAAGACACCAACGCAACAGATGTGGTTGAAGATCACGAGGAGATGTTGCTTGTAGTCAGACGAGAGATGTTTAATCATCTGACTGTGGATCCGACGTGGCCCATGAGCTGTGTTGGGGTAATGGGCAAGGGCACCGAGGAGCTCCCACTCTGAAACGGGGTGTTATGGATTCACTGTAGCATGTAGTGACTGAGAGGAGTTAACCTTCCATCCTCCGTTTGAGAGTTCGAAAGGCTGGGGGTAATTCTCCAATGCAGAGGCGCGAGCATACTGCTCAGCAAAGTGCTCGGCAATCACATTTGCGTCGATAGATAACAAGCCATTTATATTAACACTGGAAACACCTGTTGGGGGTCTGGTAAAGAACAAGGGATTGCATTTTCCACCACAGAAACGATCACTGGAATTACCTGCTCAACCACCGCATCGATGTTACCGTGTGGGGAAGATTCAACGGTGATAGCAGAGGTGAAAGCATCCCATCTGGGCAGGCATCCATGGGCCTGACGCCGGGTCAGTAACAGAAAGATGGGGAAGTGGTCACCACCACAAAGGTCTTCATGTGATCTCCAGTGGCTATATGGGAGAAGTCCAGGACTGCAAACCGAGAGATCAATGGCTGAATATGTGCCATGTGCCACACTGAAATGTGTGGGGGCACCTGTAAATAAGAGGCTGAGGTCGAGTTGTGACAGTAAATTTTCGACATCTCTTCCACGACCAGTAAGCACGATGCCACATCACAAGGGGTTATGAGCGTTAAAATCTCCCAAAAGTAGGAAAGGTTTAGGGAGTTGATCAATCAGTGCAGCCAATGCGTTCAGGGGTAAGGAACCATCTGGACGAAGATATACGTTGCAGACAGTTCTTCCTTGCATTGTCCTTATCCTGATAGCCACAGCTTCAAGGGGGGTTTCAAGGGACACATGTTCACTGCATACTGAGTTCAAAATATAGACACTAATTCCACCTGACACTCAATTATAGTTACTAAGGTTCTTGTAATATCCCCTACATCCGCAGAGGGCAGGGGTCCATATTGCCGGGAACCAGTTTTCCTGCAGGGCAATGCAGAAAGCAGGTGTAAAGCTAAGAGTTGCCACAGCTCAGCCAGGTGGTGGAAAAAACCACTGCAATTCCACTGGAGGATGACATAATCGTGAGGCTGGGAAGGCATGAATCCTGCAAGGAGGCAGGTTATGCCTAAGGGTCACCTGCTGCCACCAACTGAGTATTTAAAGCCATTTACATGGTGGATGAGGCGTCAGTGAGATCCAGGTCCGCAAAGGGGTGGTGTTGGGGCCACCAGAGGGTCCTTTTTCTTAACAGACTTCTTTGTTTACTTGCCCTCTCACTTCTCTTTAGGGGCTTGCTGGAAGGACTCCTCTGAAGTAGCTTCAGAAATGGAGGAAGACTTTGAAGCTCTTCATCCAGCAGCTGTTGGCTCCTTGAGCCACTGGCGAGTGTCTGCTGTGGCATTAGTGGAGACCTTGGGAGAGAGGGACCACTTCCACACAAGAGGAGACAGAGGAGACTGTCTGTTCTCCAGCAGGGGGGAGAGGACCAATGTCACCTGCGTTTGGTGGGACCTTGCTCCTGAAGTAGGTGCTTTGGGAGCAACGGAGGAAGATTTTCTCTCTACCACCAAGGGGGCGGATGTATTCCGGTGGCCTGGAGGGCCCAGTGTACGTGGAACAGAGTGAGAAACCACTGGCACTTTGAACGGTGATGGTGACGTAGCTGCAGCATATGTGGACGTCAACCAAATGGGGAGAAATCGTTTAAATTTACGTTTAGCCTCTTGGTAAGTCAACCGGTCCAGGGTCTTTTACTCCACGATTTTCCACTCCTTTTCGAGTACTGTGCAGTTTGGCGATGAGGCGGAGTGCTGCTCTCCGCAGTTGATACAAGTGGGAGGAGGTGCACATGGAGTATCTGGGTGCAGTGGACGTCTGCAGTCTCAACATGTGGAACAGGAAGTGCAGCGAGAAGACATGTACCCGAACTTCCAGCACTTAAAGCACTGCTTAGGGGGAGGGACATAAAGTTTAACATCACAGTGGTAAGCCATCACTTTGACCTTTTCAGGCAATGAATCACCCTCAAAGGCCAAGATGAAGGCACCAGCAGCAAACCTGTTGTTTTTGGGTCCCCTGTAAACGCACCGGATGAAATGAACATCCCGCCGTTCTAAATTGGTGCGGAGCTTGTTGTCGGACTGCATGAGGAGATCGCAATGGAAAATGATCCCGTGGACCACATTGAAGCTTTTATGGGGAGTAATGGAAACAGAAATATCACCCAGCTTGTCACAGGTGAGTAACGCTTGGGATTGGGCTGCAGATGCTGTCTGAATAAAGGCTGCGCTGTTTCGCTTCTTGGACGGCACTGTCACTTCTTCAAACTTATCCTCAATGTGTTCAACGAAAAATTGAGGCTTTGTAAGTAGAAAGGAGTCCCCATCAGTTCTGCTACAGACTAAAAATCGAGGCAAAGTTCATTTCTCCAGATATCCACATCACTTGGGATGCAGAGAATGACAACTGAGCAGATAGTACAACTATTTAGAGAGAAAATCATGAATAGCAGATACAGCAGGGTAAGAGTAACACCGATCAATATGTGGTGACAGCTCATTCTGTAAATAGAAACTAAAAGGGGGTTGATGGAGGTAGAGCCCTCTCGCTCTCTTTTTTTTTTTTTAAGGGGGGAGGGGGAGGGAGGGAGAGGTGCCCAAGTGGAAGCCCTTTGAACAAGTATCTGGAGCTGGTGTTCAGCCAAGGCTACAGACTGACACCCATATGAAATGTAAAAGTTGTCAGCGTAAAGCCTGGAAGTACTACCAGTCCAATACAGGTCACCAGCTCAATGATAGTGATAAGGAAGCCCTGAAGGATGGGGTTCTCCTGAATCTGTGAGGAGCTGAGCAATGTACCAGCTCGGATGATCGGAGAGAAAAAAATTGATAAATAAAAAGTGGTATAGAGCCTCAAAAGTCCCATTCGAGGTGGGTAAGTAAAATGTGATGGCACCAAGCAATCTCATAGGCCTTCCATAGATCACGAAAGACTACAGTGAGATGTTGACATTTAGAAAAATGTCTGTTGGATTGCTATTCCCAACCAAATCAGAAGGCTGATGTGGATCATCCCTCCTAGAAACACACTGACAGACTGCAATGTATTCAGCAATAACAGATGCATAAGTAGATGTACTGATAAGGGGGTAGATTGAGGTAATAATTAAATGACTGAGGACTATGGATTCTCATGCATATGATGGGATAACTAGCAGGACAGTAACACAATGTGCTGCATATGTTAGCCCAGTAGTCACAAGTAAATCGTACCTACTCATCATCATCAATTTCATCTCAAGTTATGGTATATACAGGGCTTGGCCACAAATGAAAGAGACAGAAGTGGGAGCATTATATGGCCAAGCATTTAGAAAAAATATCATTTTTGGTGCAGACTGGGCAAGGCATGGGCCATTTCTGTTAATGTAGTTTCCAGGCAGAGGTGGTGTAGCAGAAAGAGTAGCCTACAGAATGGTGATCTGAGGGTCATCAAGTTGAGTCTCTATGCGGAAACTTTTTTTTAATTGCTTTTTATTTTTATGTTAATTGCACTGCAAATAAACTGAAATAATGTTTAGTATATTGTTCTTACTCATATTTTTATAAAGAATATGAAAAGGCAAAGGGAAATTTGGGACAGTAAAAAAATTTCCAGTATGGGTTTGTACTTACAGCGTGTACAAGGACTCTAGAAGTGACTTTCCAGTAATGCATTGTAATTCAAGTTTACAGAACTTCATTATGTACTTAGTCTGCTGCCAAGCTGTCCCAAGCAAGAGAATCTTTTATGAGTGTAAATCATGTCTGCTTTTCTATAAAAACTTTAAAAGAACCATGTAATTGAAAAAATGTGCCATTGACAACATGTGTAAGATGTTGAGAAAATTACTACTTCCCCTGTTTTCACGGCAAATATCAGCCCAGCTTGCATAAACCATCAACTGTAAAATAATAAAAGTTTCTAATTTTGCATACAAACTTCTCATGATGTACACCTTACAAACCCTTCCTGGAAATTTATTTGCAATCCCAAATTTTCCTTTGCATTCCCTTTTCATGCATTTAGAAAAGCATTAATACATATACTGTATTGAGCATTGTTTCTGTTTATATGCAGTGAAAGTAACGAAGAAACTGAAAAAAAAGGTGTTTGTATACGAACTCAGCCCTATGACCTTTGGGTTACCATTCTGTACTCTTCCCTATGTGACAACCGTTGCCTGAAAACTAGGCTAACATAAATGGCTCATGCCTGCTCTCACTTCTGTCATGTTCATTTCTGGTGAAACCCTGCATATACAATAAAGTTGGACAAAATCAGAGATGAATAGGTGCGGTCCCCTGGTCAGCCACATATGTAATTCCTCCTTAAGCAACAGTCAGTTTCCTGAATTATTAAATACTTCATAGTGAAGCTGCTTTATAAAAACGAGAAAGGTATAATGTAGACAATTTTAGACCTATTGCTATGCCATCAGTGTTTGCTAAAGTTATTGAAAAGGCTGTCTATATACGGGTAACTAATCATCTCAGTTCAAATAATTTGCTGTCAAACATACAGTTTGACTTTACAAGTGGCTTAGCAACTGGAAAGTGCTATAATCTCTCTTCTCTGTGGAGCAATGGACAGATTAAACAAAGAGTTGTGACCACTGGGTGTCTTCTTTCATTTAACAAATGCTGTTTAATAAATGTTGATCACACAATATTGCAGCAGAAGTTCGACCGTTACGGAATAATAGGAGTAGCTCACAATTGGTCCTTCTCATGCTTTAAGAATAGACAGGAAAAGGTAATTCTCCACAATAATGAAAAAGGTTATGAGCTGATGTCTGATTGGGCCATGATTAAGTGGGGTGCTGCACAGGGGTCAGTGTAGAGACCACTACTGTTTCTTAAGGGTATATAAATAAAATGCTTTCTCATATTTCTGTTTGCTGGTGGCACTAGCTTGATAGTGGAGGATGTTGATTGCAACAAAGACAATGTATCAAATAGTGTGGTGCAAGATATAAGTTCATGGCTTGTAGGAAATAAATTGATGCTACTTTACATTAAAACTCTGTTTTTACAGTCTTATACAAACAATTCAACAAAAAACAGACATTTTGATTGCCCAGAATGAGCATATGATCTGAACAGTCATAACTCCTAGGTATTCAGATAGAGTGTAAGTTATAATTGAAATCACATGTTCATAATCATGTTCAAAAACTTAATGATGCTATATTTACCATTAGAACAATATCTGCAATAAGTGATAGTCTAACACAAAAATTGGTCTACTTTACTTACCTACATTCACTTACAACATAAGGCATTATATTCTTGGGTACCTGTTCCCCACTCATCAAGTGTATTTTTGGCTCAAAAATGGGCAGTTCAAGCAATCTGTTCACGAACTTCTTGTCAATCCCTGTTCAGGTGTCTGGGAATTCTGACACTGCCTTGTCAATACATTTTTTCTTTAACATTGTTGTTAACAATATGAGTTTGTTCCCAAAAACTAGCAATTTCCACTCAGTTAACACTTGGCACAAATTTAATTTGTATTTGGATTGCACCTCCTTGAATCTTGTGCAGAGAGGCATGCATTATTCAGCCGCATCCATTTTCAATAAGCTATCACAAGAATTTAAAAAATTAGCAATATTCCTTGCACTTTTAAGTCTAAACTGCAGAATTTCCTCATGGGTCACTCCTCCTGTTTTGTTGAGGAGCTAATGGAAAAAAATAATGTTCATTCTTGTGATATATCGTTGATTTATCTAATATATACGCAAGCAGTTAGTCATCAGCATAAGATTTGTGTACATTTTATTTTAGTTATTATTAACTTTTCTGATGTTAATTTCATGTACTGACTCAATTCCATAATCACAGAGATCTGCTCCTCAGTTTAGTCCTACAGAACTAGATGTAGAAAACGAAACAAAAATTAACCACCATGATGGAGCAGATCCTGAACAGTAGTTGATCTTTTGTAACGCAGCAGGCTACAGATCTTAGGCCACACCAGGGATGAAGAGGTATATGTTCCTCATGAGGAGGCTTAGCACTCCCAGCATTCCTTCTTATGACAATTTTTAGGTAGTGAGCCTTTGGACTGAGCCACTTACAAAGATAAGGGTTGCCTATGATAGACCCTACTTGAGATGTTGCAGGGACCTTCAACAGTTCTGAACAGCTGTTGCAGTGTCTTTGGTCCACCATGGTACCCATCACTAGTGTAGAGAGCCCATAGAAAGAGGGTACCAGTTCCAGTAGTAGCGCAGGTGATTGCAACGAAGATGTCTCCAACAACCTTGCCATCAAGAGTCTGCTGCAACGAGTGGCAGAAGTATATAACCGTCAGTTGGCACTTGAGAGAGACCAACATGACAACTAGTCTATCAAGTCGCATCAAAAGTGACAGGATCACTGGAAAGCTAAAGATGATAGATGGTCAGAAGGTTCCAAGCAGATGACATAGTACTCCCCCACAGGGGTGGTGTGTACTGAATTCTCCAAGTAGGTGAATGGGACGGGAATGAGTTGTAAGTTTAAGGTAGGCATCTCAAGTTATGTAAGTTCCTTGCCTGAGGGTACATAATTGTTGTATGTGGTAATCACTTGGAGCATTCGCACTCATTCTGCTATTGTTATCGATGTGATACCCAACGGAATCCACTCACTGAAGGCTTCTATGTGAACCAACATACAAACCCATCCAGATGCTCTTTTGGGACTGGTACAGTTCCGGCAGAACCCAGTGTAATCCCAAAAGGTTTCAGAATGTTATTCAGTGAAATGCATGTCTTGGAGAGCAATGCAGATTGTTGAACAGCAGGACGTCATTTGTTGCAGTTCTGGCAGGTGACAGTAACCTCAATTGCACTTCCATTAAATTATCACTTTAAGGGCCTCCTGGTTAGGCAAGCAGTGCCCAAGAGTATAGGTCGCATCCTAGGATCACTGTTCGTCACCACCGGGGGTGGAACAACATGTGGGGGGATCTGGTATCCCTGGTGTTACAGGAGTAGTCATATCCTGACATTCTGCCTCATTCTTCTTATCTAATTTAGAGGGTTGGGACTAGTCAATGGCTCCTTCAGCCACTGGTTGGTGTAGGGCCAATGTTCTGTAGATTTCCAGGGAGAGATTTCTTGAAAGGGAGTCCTGGCATTGATACATGTTGGAGGAGGGCACTGGTTCCTCTGTTGGGATTGAGAAATCAAGGTCCCCGAAGATGGAGCTGCACAAACCACACAAGGGAGGGAGATGATTGACTCTGCAAATGACCCACAATGGTGCTTGCTCACACGAGTGTCTCCAGAAATTGGGGTTGTTCGTAACACGGGAAGACATATTCCCAAACCGCTGGCATTTAAAGGACCACATAGAGGTGGGAAATATGGCTCCAAATCACAACAAGAGACAGAAATACAGAAGCATCTAATTCCACCTGTCTGCTTTGACCCATGACATCACAAATATGGCGGAAACGACCATCCACTACGACTCCAATATGGTGCCTATGACGTCATTATGTAAACATGACAATGAACACCAAAATACATTGAAAAACCAACACACACACCTTCCACAAAAAACCTACATCAAACTAATGGGACAAACATGGGAAATTGGGTTTTTTTTGTTGGGGACAAACTAAATATAAACACACCCCACTACACCAAATAACAAAATACACAGAAATAACAAGACCGCACAACCTTCCCAAATTCCACTACACACAAAATCCACTGGAATCAATGACTTCCCTTGACCGATACTACACTACAAATCTCAAAACTTTCACCACCACTACCACACTCAATCCGAAAATCAAAATTGCAATCGAACACTTCCCTTGATCTGTTATCCTTATGACATCTCCACATATAGCCATCCCTGTTCAGAGACGCCGGAATTTTAGTAAGCCTCATTTCTTCATGACACACTGAATACTTCACGACTTCAGACAACAGGCTGAACAGCTGAAGAAATTTTATTAGAGACAACGCACTGTCCCCCATCATTGCTGACAACCAAAAACTGTTGACCTTGTCAGTCATATCCATACCTACCAAAGACATAAACAAAGCAATTTACCAAAATTCACACACGATGAACAGAAATAAAACAAGAATAAGATCGACATAATAAAACCAAAATCGTTAACTCACAGCAAAATATTCCACTGAAAGCACAGTTACAATCAATACCACACACGTGCAATGCTACCACACAAGTGAACCCCATACACCACATAACATGCTACCCATAAACACACCGCCAGAGAGAACCACCGACCGCAACAATACGCCACCTATAAACACGTCACACATGCAAACTAAACAAAAAACATTACCTAACATACAACACATAAACACACCACCAAAGAGCACCACCGATCACATCAAAATGACACCTACAAACATGTCACTCTCACAGACTAAACTCTGCGCCGTCGTAATGTCACACACCACAACAGCCTTATGTCATGGGTCAAAGCCGACAGGTGAGATCAGACTCTTCCATCGACACCAAGAGACAATGATTTTATCATTCTAATGAAGTGAATCCTCCTAGAAAGCAAGAATGAGTGATTCGGTGCCAGGTGAGTCTCGATGTACACAAAGCAGGAATTAGACCTTCTGCTTCTCCAAATTTTTGCACATCGCTCATCCATATGCAGTCCTGGTGAAAAACTATGTACCACGTTCAGGCTCTTATGAGAGGTTACAGTGACACGTATGTCACCTAGATTCTTACAAGAATGTAACACTTAGGACTAGGTAGGAGTTGCTGTCTTAATTAAGATAGAACCACTTCTCACATTACCAGGAGAAGAGGTTTTCCCAAATACATTTTCAATATTTTCTGTATATAATATGGGCTTAGCAGTTAGAAATGATCCTCCGTTGGTTGAGGTGCAAACTGGGGATAAGTTCCAGGAGTTTGCTTGACTTTGTTTTCCTCTTATGGCATGACCCAAGGCAGGAATGTTGTTGTGGTCACAACATTATGCATTATAAAGATCAGGTATGTCCAAAAGGACTACAACAACCTCACAGCACCAGCTGATAGCTTTACTCTTTTCCCTGCACTAAATATCTGCCATATGGCACCTACTCCGTTTGAAGGCTGTCCCCACAAGTACCCCCCCCCCCCCCCAGCAGGAACAATGGCCACTTGGATTTATGGAGAGGCACCCAATCCTCAGCATATGTGGAGAAGTAGCAGCTCGGGCATCAATCGTGTGTTCTCTGCATAACCAAGATAATCAAAAGAAGTGTTGTAAAGTAAAGTGGAAAGAGCGATATCTATGACAGATGTCAAAAGGGAATCTGTCCACCAGACCAAACCTGAAAGCAGTGACAGTTTGAGAGTAAGGTTGCATCTCATGAAAAGAAGAAGTACTACAATGGCTATGGGTTCCATATTCTCTAGCATGTATCCACAAAAGAGTTGTGAGTCTCCAGAAGGGTGCATCATGAAAGCTGATAAAAATATGACGACACAGACAACTGTTATATACTGTTTTATATGAAACAGTTAAGGTTATGCAAAAAACTGATCAACAAATATGAAATCAGTGTCACAGGAGATAGTAATCAATGTGAAGGTTTAATCCTTACAACACTTCCTGTATCAGCTCTGCGTTGAACATCAGCATGATAAAATGTTGTGAAGGAAATATACTGAAATATGTTTATATAAGGCATGCAGACACTTTATTCAACATGTAAATGTCACTACAGATATTCTGATTTATATTATGACATGTTCGATGTGCCTACCATCATTGGTGATGATGTGCAGACAAATAGCATAATTCTGCATGACCAGCTGAAGTTTTGGAACATCTGTGACCTCCTGAAAGGCTGTTTTCATAACATTCATGTACTGTTCAGTAATCACCATGCCATCGAGAAATGTAGCACCAATTATTCCATGACTGGACATTGCACACCACACAGCCATCCACTGAAGGTGAAAAGACTTCTCAATCACGAAATGCAGATTCTCAGTCCCCCAGATGCGCGAATTTTGCTTATTGACGAGCCTATCCAAATGAAAGTGGGCTTCATCACTAAACCAAATAATACAATCCCCATCATGCTCCATGGCCAACCGTGCAGTTCAAACGTCCTAATGCAGACCGTTCAGAAGTTATGACAATTTTATTTCATATAGTTCAATAAATGTCACCCTGTATGTAAAATTAGAGCATTTATTACTCTATTCACAATCACATGAAACAGATTTTGATAACCAAGAAATGCCCGGCATGATGAATTTACAGGAATGTTACAAAATCATCATAGGAACAGAATATCTGCATATCCCACTTTATTCCTGATGAAGTCCATTTGGCCCATTCTAGCACTACCAAAAGACTTTGAGAAACTGATAGCATTTCACACAAAAGTGTGTCTGAGCTAAAAGTGCAATTAGACATGCAACCATCTAGCCCAGGCTTTTATAGGAAGCATACGTTTTCCTGGTGAATAAAGTTTTACAAATCCCTGACACATCAATGAGCATAACAGACATTACTGGCTATAAGAAAAACTACACTAGTTTCTCTACTTCAACATCAAAGGAAGGATCAACGTGTGGTGTGGTAATATTAGCATAAATGTCATTAGCCATAGTGTTATTGACAATAATCTGACCAGGTGAATGGACTTCTTTCTTTCACAGCATCTAAAAAGTTAACTACAAACAAGTCTTCAGACTGAAGACAAAAACAACAGTGACAGTATACAAATAAAATTTGTGCAGCAGGCATTGAAATTCAACTTTTTTTTCCAAACAACTATGACTGTGATTTCTAATGCCAAAAAGATTCTCAGCGTAATTAATAAAGCACTTTCTATGGAACATAATGTGATCAGTCAATATGATAGGGAACATGCCAGTTAGTTTAAAAATGTAATGCATTTCAAAAATGAAACACTGGCAATTGCTGCGTATGTACATGATCACCTTATATGATAAACTTCAGCTACTTTTAATTTGTTTCATTTTTATTTTGCGCATATGAGATTCATATTGTATTACGTACACATTCTGTATTTTTCCTATGGAGTAGGAATGGTCAAGAAGATTCGATTTCAGTTTGTGTTTGCCGTTATTTTATGGTATTGCAGTTTTTTAACTGTAACAATGTATACAACAAACTTCATGGGTAGGTAAACTTACTCTGAGTCTATTGTCGTTACGCTATTTTGTTTAAACAATAATATACAAAAAGTTCCAGAGTGGATACAACGTATTATTCTTACACGCTTGCGTGCAATGGTTACTTCCTTCCTCAACTATCTAAATTCTGAATAAAAAACGTAGCTTCCATCCCCTATGGTCCATTAATGGCCATAGTTTATCTGTTTTACTACGTCAATATAAGACACGCCTGGGTAAACATGAAACTGCATGTGGTTGCAGATCTAGAAATGTGCAGCCTTGTTGGCAGCCGCTGTCCCAGTGGAGCGCTAATCGTCAATGTTAATCTTATTACACAGCTATACAAAATTTCAAGACTTACCAATTCGCTGCTAGTGAATTTATAGTGTTTTCTATTACGATGTTTCAATCGAATTGTTTTGCAACGTTTAACCTTGTTTTTACGATCCCTGGCCATTTCTCCAATCGTCAATTATCTCATGCTTTCATGGAGCATAACAGATTTCCCAGATCACAACAAAGCCAAACATTTTAGTCCATAAAGCCATAAACAAATGCAGCTGCCAGCTGTCATCTTCAGTCAGGTCTGCCACAATACTGTCACACAGATCAACAACTCCCGATATGAGAGTGTGCAGTGATGCTGTTTTCTTAAAGATGAACCAATAAACTGAACTCAGTTTATTATAGGGAAACCATTGTTTTCCATTTTCGCATAAATACTTTAAAGCTAAATTATCACCGAAGTGAGCATCAAATACATTTTCGTGTTACGACTAATAGTTTAAACAAGTGAAATTACTGTCTCCTGACCATAAATTTTGATAATATAGCGAATAACGTACTACTTGATTTAAATTAGGAAATAACACTTACACACAAATTTTTATTTACGTTAAGTTGCTTTCATAAACACTATGGAAACAACTGAGACACGAGAGACATCTCTGACGCACGTTGCGTCCATAGACAGCTCACAGCAGCAGTAGGTCATGAAATCTGGTAGCATATTGTATTTGGTTTGACATTTGTTATTGGTGTAAGGTGAAATGCCTCCGAAGAAGGGGAAAGCATCCAAGAAGAATGATTTTGATGTTGACTCCGAGGAAAATGTCAAAGGAAAAAGTGTCAGTGGTGATTCTAAGCCTGCGGCACAGAACTCTAAGAAGAAACAGAAGAACAGAGGGAAACAGGACGACTGGAGTGATGAAGAGGAAAAGTCTGACAAGCTGAAGTCTCAGGTAGTGTCTGACGAAGAAATAATCCCTACCAAACCACAAAAATCGACCAAGAAAAAGCAGAAAGGAAAAAGCAAGAAAGATGATTGGAGTGACAGTGAAGATGAGAAGACTGACAAAATAAAACCAGATGCAGTGAGTGATTCTAACACTGTAACCTCAAAGCCAGCGAAGAACCTGAAGAAGAAGGCGAAGAGCAAAAGTAAAAAAGATGATTGGAGTGATGACGATGATGATCAGGGAAATAAATTTAGCCTCGAAGCGTTAGCAAATGAAGATGAAGCCGAACTCAGGCCTGGAAAGAAAGACAAAAAGAAGAAAAGCAAGAAAAGGGATAGCAGTGAAGATGAAGCAGATGGTGAGAATGAAAACGACGGTGATCTTGATACAGAGAGGACGACTAAGCCTGCAAAAGCCACTGCTAAAAAGAAACAGAAAGGAAAGGCGAAGAAAGATGACTGGAGCGAAGAAGATGACAAAGTGGATGTTTTGAACACCGTGTTAAGTGACGATTCCAGTGAAGAAAGATTTTTAGCCAAGCCTGTTAAGAAAGATAAGAAACAGAAACCCAAAAAAAAGGTTAGTGAAGAATCTGAAGAGGGGTCTGATATTGAGGTAGAAGAGGAGGTTCAGAAACCAGTAAAAGGTGGTGTAGAGCCAGTACTTAATAGCAAAGGAAGTTCTGGACTAAAGAAAGAACTCAATACTAAGACCTCTAAGAAGAAAGGTAGGGATGTAAGTGAGGACAGTGATAGTAGTATAACTGAGAAAGTGTCAGAAATGAGTGTAAGCAAAGAGTTGAAAGAGAAAGAGGAACAAAAGACAGATAGTGTAAAGAAAGAAATTAATATTGGAGATGCATGTGAAACTTTGACAGAGGAAGTTGGGAAAATGACTTTGGGAAAAGCTGGTGATAAAGATAAAAGTGAATCCGCAGAAATTGCTGCAACGAAGGGAAGACATACAAAATCAAAAAAGGATGAACAAGTTGTTAATATTGATGTGGAAGTAGATGATGATAAAATTGAAGTTGGAGAAAAGTATAGGAAAAAAACTAGCAAGGAACAAAAAACTGTAGACAAAGAAGATGCAGATGATGATGCGAAGGAACCAGCAGGTACAGTAATTATTCATAAGTAAGTTTGTGACATGGATTAGAAATGTTCTAACATCGCTGCAAAGCTTTTGTCTTATAAGTTGCTGAAAGTTGTGATGACAAACTATTGTCATAAATATGCTCAATACAGCCAAAGAGTGTATTGTGATAGAAATTTCATCTTCAACACTGAAATCTTCTGGTAGTAGGCCCAAATGGGGTCAGTGGAAGTGTTTAATTCCACCCGTTTGCTTTTACCCGTGGTAAGGTTGTAGTGGTGTGTGATGTCATTACATTGAGGAGTTTACTTTGAGTTGGTTCCGTTTGTGGATGTTGCCTTAATGTATTTGATGGTGCCCTCTGGTGTGTGTGTTTTCACAGTTTCTTTAGGTGTTATCAGTTTGCTGTTGGTTTTCAATGAGATGATAATTTATTGTGTGGCTTTTCTTGTGAGGTATGGATATGATGATCAAGGACAATAGTGCTGTGTTGCAGTTGCAGATGGGGGAGGCCATTTTGTCCCTGATTAAATTATTAAATTCCTCCTGGTATTTGAACTAAATGCTGAACTTGTGAACTGCAGTATCAACTGTGAGAATATGAGATTGACGAGTGTGATTGAGTTTCGTTTATTTTGTGGTTTTTTGTAGTGGGTGACATGCAGGGTTCGGGTTTGTGTGTGTGTGAGTGAGTGAGTGAGAGAGAGAGAGAGAGAGAGAGAGAGAGTGTACTTGGGGTGGCCAACGTAGTTTGCAGCACCGGAATTTGGTGGTGGTAAGTAGTTTTTTTTTCTGTCTATTGTTCTTGGCTTGTGATGTTTTGTGTGTTTATGGTGTATTGATTGTTTTTTAATTTATTTAGGGAGGTTTGAGTTTTGGGTTTTTAGGTGTTGTGGGTTTGGTTTTATTTTTCATAGTTGTAGGCGGTTTCTTAGTATCATCAGCTGGCTTGACCTATATAGGTCAAAGGAAGTGTCTGATTCCAGCTCTTGAAGTTGTAATTTTTGAGGTATCGACAGTTGTGGTTGAGCTGTATAGGTCAAGGGAAGTGTCAGATTCCTGTAGATTTTTGTTGGTGTAGCTGAATATGGTAATTTTTTTTTCTTGTCATTTTGTGATTTTGGGAACAAAGTGTGTGTTTTTATTTTTATATTTAGTTTGTCCCCACCCTAAAACTTCCAATTTCTCGCAGTTGTCCTGTTAGTTTGATTATATTTTTGGAGGGAGATGCTATTGTCTTATTTACATAGTCATTGGCGCCATATTGGAGACACTGGGAATGGCCATTTCTGCCCTATTGACTGTCAGTACAATAATGAAAATTTCTAAAAAGAATTTAAAAAAATGGTTCAAATGGCTCTGAGCACTATGGGACTCAACTGCTGTGGTCATAAGTCCCCTAGAACTTAGAACTACTTAAACCTACCTAACCTAAGGACATCACACACATCCATGCCCGAGGCAGGATTCGAACCTGCGACCGTAGCGGTCGTGCGGTTCCAGACTGTAGCGCCTAGAACTGCTTGGCCACACCGGCCGGCATAAAAAGAATATATCTACATACAATGGCATTACAAAAAACAATCATATACAATAATTGCTGATCTGTACAGTTACATAGCCCCCACCCCAAATCCCCCAGTTTTATTTTTAGGTCGACAGAAGCGTCCGATCCCACGCATTGGCTTTGACCCGTGATGTAAGGCTGTTGTCGTGTGTGACGTCATGATGGCGCGGAGTTTGGTTTGTGAGTGTGGCATGTTTGTAGATGTCGTCGTGTTGTGATTTGTTGTGCTCTCTGGTGGTATGTTCAGGGTTTTCGTTTGTGGGGTGTAATGGGCTCAGTTTGCTTTTGCTCATTATTCAGAAGTGTTAGTGTGTCGGCTGTGTTTGTAGTGAAATTCGTTTCAATGAGTTAACGATTTTGTGTGAAGGTTAATTTAGTGTTGTTCGCTGTACATCGTATGGTAATTTTAGTAAAATTAATCCGTGTTCAGGAATGGATATGACAGATAAAATTAACAATGCGCAGGTCAAGGGAAGTGTTCGATCCCATTGTTTGGTGGTGTATGTTGGTATTTGTATTGGGAGATGGGATCGGGAGCTGCTGTTCAGCTATATAGGTCAAGGGAAGTGTCCGATTCCAGATGATATTTGGGGAGTTTTGTGATGTCGGTTTTTTTCGTCATTTTGTATGGGGGTGGGTGTCTAAATTTGTTTATGTTTATTTTGTCCCCACCCAAAAACCCCCAATTTCCCGCACTTGTCTCATTAGTGTCATTAGGCTTTTTGTGGAACGTGTGTGTGTTTGTTTTTTGATGTATTTTTGTCTTCATAATGGATATATAATGACTTTATATGCACCATATTGGAATTGTCGTTTATGGTCGTTTCCGCCATATTTGTGACTTCATGGGTCAAAGCCGACGGGCGGAATCGGACTCTTCCGTATTTCCTTATTTTTCATAGTTCATGTACATCATGTATACAATACACGCCAAAATACTCATAAGACATTATTATGTAATACGTTTTTTCTGATATTACCTTGCAGTTTTTTTATTTATGATGAATATGTTACATATTCGCTTGCAAACTGTCTCGATTAGCATGGCAGAGGGTACATGTCATTGTACATGTTATTACCTGGGCAGTTTCCTGTTGCATTCACATAGGAAGTGCAGGAAGAATGAGGGCTCAGATGCTTCTGTGCGCATTGTACTTAGTCTAGTATAGGCTTCGGGACCCTTGTGGGAGTGATTTGTGGGAGGTTGTGATATATTCCTAGATTCAAACCTTAAATTTGCTTCTAAAATCTTTAGACGTAGGTTTTCATGAGGATAATTTGCCTCTATCGTAAAGTGTGTGTGTGTTCATTTTTTTTTTCCCAGACTCTTTGTGACACTCTCTTGTGGATCAAATGTGTTGTCCTCCTTTGTATCCCTTCAGTATCTCCCACTTTGTCCTGTTTGGTGAAGGTCTCACACACAAGTGTCATTTTTGAATGTGTTAAATCAGTGTTTTGTGTGCAGTCTAACTGTTGACTGATAGCATTTCCCTGGTATTCTACCAGTGAACCACAGTTTGCAAACTGCTTTACTTACAGTTGAACCTATGTGCTTGTTCAATTTCATATCCCTACAGATTATAGCGACTGGGTTGGTTGGCCACTGTGGTGGATAATGGAACAGGGTAGATCGAGGTCAGAAAGTCAGTAGTCCTCCACCCAGGTTGAGGGTAGCAGTAGTGCTGTGAGCTGGTGCTTGCTAGACATAAGAGAAACAGCATCAGAAAACCATTCATTTGTTACTCAGAGTTCATTAGTAGTCGGACATTTGCACCAGTCAGCCAACACACACAGACTTCAGGCGCATGTACTCAGGTGTGTGGAAGATGCTGTGCTCAGTTTGCAGATCATGGCAATGAGCAGCAGCAGGTGACGGAGCAGTGGCATCAGTGCCAGTGGCACCACAAGACTGTTGACCCAGCAGGAAGAGCACACTGTGTCAACCATGCCATCTAGAGTGTGCTGACAACCTTGGGTGAGAATGATTGAAAGCATGCATGAACAGGCTGGAGGTAGCTCACAATAGCAGTCTCTGCTCAGAGCAGATGAAGGCAGCAAGAAGATTACCTTTATGAGTGATCACTCCAGAGATTAGAATAGGCCCGAGGTATTCCTGCCTATCCTAAGAGGCAATTAAAAGGAGTCTCGGACATTTCGGCCTTATTGGGATGGTCCCGTGTAGGGTTTGACCTCCATTTTTCAAAATTTTCCCAAAGAGCGAGCCAATTGGAGAAGGGTGCCTTACATGGTGCGTCATGTCCATCGTGCCTTGAGATCCTTAGCCCACTTTCTCATCGTCGTATTACAGTCCAGCCCATTCTCCATCTCTTGGACGATGACACCTTCCTGGGTGCATTTTCCACCATGCACTATGCAGTGTCGCTTTATGAGTCGATGATGACCATGGACTTTTTGCACCTCAAATCCAGCATGGTAGCCAGTCCATTGTGGTGAGGCCGCCATACATGTACCCTGTTGGTTGTAGCCCCCCTGACAACACAGGGATCGCTCTGCTGATGCCTGTGCCATTAACTTCCCTCGTATGCCAAGGAGTAGACGCCCGTCACCCTGGGGCATCAGGACTCTCGCCAAAGGCCATCGTGCCAGGTGGCTTTTGCTGTGGCTGGGTGGCACCCGTGGGGAGGGCACCTGGTTGGAGTAGGTGGCATCAGGGCTGATGACACGCGATGAAGCGTACCACGTCATCACTTGCTGGTGATCAAACACCAGCAGTCTCTAAGCATTCCAAGTCTAGTAGAATGCAAGAAAGTATGGCCCTAAATCATTGCCCTCCCTGGCCACACCATGGGAGGAACACCAGGCTAAGGACGGCAGCGAACCTTATTCAACCCAGTACCTCGTATGTATGAGAACTAATGGGGATCCTTTGTATTGATGAAGCCACAGTTTATAAAAGAGCATTTAGAGGACAATTTTGGGAAGGTGGAGGGCTTGTCCAAAATGCGATCTGGGTCAGTCTTGATAGAAACAGCATCCTCTGTCCAGTCACAGGCTTTACTCACTTGTAACAAGTTGGGGGATGTTTCTGTTGCCATCATGTGACATAAGAACTTAAATATGGTTCAGGGTATTATATTCCACAGGGACCTTCTTTTGCGTCCTGACAATGAGCTGCACGCCAATTTAGAGAGGTGAGGTGTTCATTTCGTGCGGTGCATCCATCGGGGTCTGAGGGATAGTCATGTTGCCACTGGTGCCTTCATCTTGGCCTTTGAGGGTGACACCTTACCCGAGAAGGTCAAGGTGATGGTCTACCGCTGTGATGTTGAGCCATATATCCCTCCCCCGATGCGGTGCTTTAAGTACTGGAAGTTCAGCCATATGTCTTCCCGCTGTACGTCCAGCATCACATGTCGAGATTGTGGACGTCCATCACATCCCAATACTTCATGTGTCCCACCTCCCATCTATGTCAACTGCAGAGAGCATCATTCATCTTGCTCGCCACACTGCAGAATTCTACAGAAAGAGAGGGAAATAATAGAATACATAAGCCTGGACCGACTGACCTGCACTGAGACTAAGAGAAAATATAAGAGCATACATCCTGTGGCTATGACCACCTCATATGGTGCCATTACAAGAACAGTTGTAGCCCCATCAGTTCCGCGAATTCCAGTCGGCTCTCAGAGCCAGAAGGCTACATCTGACCCCTTGATGGTGGGGGATACTTCGGCCCCCCCCTCCCCCCTGTTTCACCTGCACCACCTACTTCGGGAGCACTGTCCCCCCCCCCCCCCCCCCCCCAGCCATCAGGGACACCAGACCCCAATTCTCAACTGGAGAAGCATAAGTCTTCTTTGGCTCCTCTCACCAGGAAGGGGTCTCTTGGGTCACTCCCTTCCCAAGTTTCTGTTAGTGGGAAAGATGGCGCCCTCCAGTGGCTGAAGTGCCTAAAAGCAGCTGGTTGTAGGGTTTTACGATCATCCTCAGTCCTGGAGACTGAATCAGTGAAGCCCTCCCAACCAAAGAAACCCAAGGAGCAGTGAGAAAAGTCCAAAAAGAAGACCCCTAAGACCAAGAAAACTGCGGTGGCACCCACACCACTGCTACCTACAGGCCCTACGTCTGGGGATGAGGTGGAGATTCTGGCATGCTCTGAGGACCTAGATCTCATCTGACCCCGAGCCACAAGGATATAGACTGCTCAGGCCATAAGTCAGGGGTAGAAGGTGACCCTGAGGTGTAAACTACCTCATTGAATGGTCCATGCCTTTTCAGTCTCACGATGACATCATCCTCAAGTGGAATTTTGGCAGTTTCTTCCACCACCTGGCTGAGCTACAGCAACTCTTAAGGTTTACACCTGCTTTCTGCATTTCCCTCCAGGAAACCTGGTTCCCGGCAATGCGGACCCCTGCCCTCCGCGGCTATAAGGGACATTACAGGAACTGTAGCGACTATAATAGAGTGTCAGGTGGAGTTTGCGTTTATGTCCTAAACTCAGTCTGTAGTGAAACTGTCCCCCTTCAAACTCCTCTTGAAGCTGTGGCTGTCAGAATAAGGATGACACAGGAAATAACTGTCTGCGATGTATGTCTTCCTCCAGATGGTGCAGCACCCCTGAATGTATTAGCTCCACTGATTGATCAACTCCCTAAACCTTTCTTATTTTTGGGAGAATTTAATGCCCATAACCCCTTGTGGTGTGGCACTGTCCGTACTGGCTGAGGCGGAGATGTCGAAACTTTACTGTCTCAGTTCGACCTCTGCCTCGTAAGTACTGGGGCTGCCACACATTTCAGTGTGGCTCGTGGTGGTTACTCAGCCATTGATTAATCCATTTGCAGCCCAGGATTTCTCCCATATATCCACTGGAGAGCACATAACAACCTGTGTGGTAGTGACCACTTCCCCATCTTCCTGTCACTTCCCCGGCGTCAGACCCATGGACACCTGCCCAGATGGGCTTTAAACAAGGCAGACTGGGAAATTTTCACCTCTGCAGTCACTGTTGACTCTCCCCCACATGGTAACATCGACGTGATGGTTGAGCAGGTGACTACAACAATCCTTACTGCTGCGGAAAACGTGATCCTTCGCACTTCATGGTGCCCCCGGCAAAGGACGGTCCCTTGGTAGTAGGCGGAAGTCACTGAGACAATTAAGGAGTGCCAGTGAGCTCTACAGTGGCATAAACAGCACCCTTCCCTGGAGCACCTCATAGCCTTTAAACGGTTCCATGCTTGCATTCGCAAGCTTATCAAAAGACAGAAGCAGGAGTGTTGAGAGAGAGATGTCTTGACCATTGGGTGCTATACTTCAGCTTCCCAAGTCTGGACGAAGGTCAGACATCTTTTTGGGTACCAGACACAACAGGTGTCACTGGAACCAACATCAATGGTGTGTTATCCATGGACGCAAACGCGATTTCTGAGCGCTTCGCTGAGCACTATGCTCGAGCCTCTGTGCCAGAGAACTACCCTCCCAGCCTTTCGCACCCTCAAACGGTGGATGGAAATCAAAGTCTCAAGTTCGCTGCACGCCACAGCAGTGAATCCTATAATGCCACATTTACATAGTGGCAGCTCCTCAGTGCCCTTGCACATTGACTTGACACAGCTCCTGAGCCAGATCGGATCCTCAGTCTGATGATTAAACATCTCTCATCTGACAACAAGCAACATATCATCATCATCAACCGGATCTGGTGCAATGGCATCTTTCCATCGCAATGGTGGGAGAGCCCCATTATTCTGGTGCTTAAACCCAGTAAAAATCCGCTTGATGTGGATAGCTATCGGCCCATCGCCCTCACCAACGTTCTTTGTAAGCTGCTGGAATGTATGGTGTGTCGGCAGTTGGGTTGGGTCCTGGAGTCACGTGGCCTACTGGCTCCATGTAAGGGCAGCTTCCACCAGGGTTGCTCTACCACTGATAATCTTGTGTCCCTCGAGTCTGTCATCCGAACTGCCTTTTCCCGATGCCAACACATGGTTGCCATCGTTTTTGATTCACGAAAAGCATATGACACCACCTGGTGACATCATATCCTTGCCACATTTTATGAATGGGGTATCCGAGGCCCGCTCCTGATTTTTATCCAAAATTTCCTGTCGCTTCGTACTTTCCGTGTCCAAGTTGGTGCCTCCCATAGTCCCCCCCCCCCCCCCCCCCCCCCATACTCAAGAGAATGGGATCCTGCAGGGCTCCGTATTGAGTCTATGTATATTTTTAGTGGCCATAAATGGTCTAGCAGCAGCTGTAGGGCCATCCATTTCACCTTCTCTGTATGCAGATGACTTCTGCATTTCGTACTGCAGCGCCTACAGGGAACTATGTACAGGGCACAGTCATTGGCTCTAGCCCACTGCTTCCAGTTTTCTGCTGCAAAGTTGTGTATCGTGCACTTCTGTCGGCGTCATACCGTTCATCCGGAACCAGAACTTTACCTTAATGATGATCCACTCACTGTAGTGGAGACGTACCGATTCTTAAGACTGGTTTTGGTCGCCCGAACGACTTGGCTTCTTCACCTGCATCAACTTAAGTGGAAGTGCTGGCAGCACCTCAAGGCCTTCTGCTGCGTGAACACCACTAATTGGGGTGCAGATCACTCTATGCTGCTGCAGCTCTACAGAGCCCTTGTTCAATCCTGCCTTGATTATGGGAGTTTGGTTTATGGTTCGGTGGCACCCTCAGCATTGCGTTTACTCGACCCAGTGCACCAATGTGGCGTTCATCTAGTGATGGGAGCTTTTAGGACGGATGAGTCTGGTAACCAGCGTCCTGGTGGATGCCGGAGTCCCTCCATTGCAAATTAGGCGTGTGCAATTGCTCTCCAGCTATGTTGCACACATTTGTAGTTCTCCTGCGCATCCGAATTACTCTCTCCTTTTCCCACCCATGGCGGTTCATCTCCTGCATCAGCGCCCCAGGTCAGGGCTTACAATTTCAGTTCATGTGCGATCTCTCCTCCCCAAACTGGAGCCATGCATTTACCACCTATACTTGAGGTTCATTCACGAACACCTGCATGGTGTACACTTAAAGGCCGTGGCTTCGCCTGGATCTTTCACATGGCCCTAAGGACTCGGTTAACCCTGCGACTCTCCGCTGTCACTTCCTCTCGGTTCTCGACATGTACCAGGGCCATAAAGTGGTTTACACCGATGGCTCAATGGCTGATGGTCACATTGGCTTTGCCTCTGTTCACGGAGGACATATAGAACAGCACTCCTTGCCAGATGGCTGCAGTGTTTTCACTGCAGAGCTGACGGCCATATCATGCTCTTGAGCATATTCACTCATGCCCAGGAAAGTCATTTCTCCTGTGTACTGACTCCTTGAGCAGCCTACAAGCTATCGACCAGTGCTAGCCTCATAATCCTTTGCTAGCAACCATCCAGTAGTCCATCTATTCCCTGGAACAGGCCAGTCGTTCAGTGGTGTTTTCCTGGACCCCAGGTCACGTCGGAATCCCAGGCAACGAACTTGCTGACAAGCTGGCCAAACAGGCTATGCGGAAACCATTTATGGAGATCGGCTTCTCTGAAACTGACTTGCGTTCAGTATTATACCACAAGGTTGTGCAGCTTTGGGAGATGGAATGGCATAACCTCAGTATGCACAATAAGCTGCGTGCTATTAAGGAACCTACGAATGTGTGGAAGATCTCTGCGCGCACCTCTCGCAGGGACTCTGTGGTTCTCTGTGTTGGCCATACGTGGCTGACACATGGTTACCTCCTCCATCACAAGGACCCACCTCGGTGTCACTGTGGCTCACGAATGACAGTCGTCCGTATCTTGCTGGACTGCCCACTTTTAGCTGCTCTGCGGCAGACTTAACTTTCCCAGCACCCTAACTTTGGTGTTGGGTGACAATGCCTCCACAGCAGCTTTAGTTTTACATTTTATTCATGAGGGTGAGTTTTATCATTTGCTGTAAGTTTTAGCACATGTCCTTTGTCATTGTGTGTCCTACACCCTAGTGCTTTCAGGGTTGAGGGTTTAATGTGTTGCAAAGTGGCTGGATTTTGCTTTTTATCCTCATGGTCAGCCAGCCATGGTAAACTACTTTCTTGTTCTAACCTCTTCTACCTGTTTCTTGCGTCTGTGGTTTTCTTGTCCCCTTTTGTCCATTTAAGTGTTTGTTGCCCTTCAGTCATTGTGGTTTATCCTTTCATTCTGTTTTGTGTTGTAAGTCTCATTGTCTTATTCTCACCCTTGTGGCATTGTTTCCTTTGGAACAAGGGCTGATGACCTCGTAGTTTGGTCCCTTCCCCCTCTTTTAAACCAACCAAACAACCAACAAGCGATGACTGTTAAAAGGCTGCACAGTCCTGGAAAAGAGCCAGAGACCTCCAGGCTGGAAGTCAGCAGCACCTGACGTAGGCCCTTCCATGTGGCCTACCAGTAGGAGAGCACTAAGTCCACAGCAATGGACTCAGCATGAACAACAGTGCTGTCAATAACAGTGCCTCTCCCTAAATACTAGGAAGGCCTGTGGCTGTGACCAGGTGGAAGCTCTTACGCTGAAATTACTGCCACCTGATGCACTGCGGCCTATCGCAAATGCCTTCAACTATGTTTTGGGGACTGGCGACTACCCCTCTGCATCGAAACATGTGGAGATTGTTGGCACTCCCAAACAAGGCAAAGAAACGAGGCTTCCCCAGAACTATTGGCCGATAAGCCTGCTACCTGTTCTATCCAAAGTTTTTGAAAGAATCTGTATTAAATGGCTCATGAAGCATGTGAATAGGGAGGGGATTGATTCCCCCAGAGTAGTTAGATTACCAGCATTGCCACAGCACGCAGTACCAATCACTGCATGTTATCAAGGACATGATGAGACCTCTGGAGTGTCGGAGTACTCAGGGGTGGTATTTCTTGACATCTCCAAAGCTTTTTTAAAAAATCACTTTTTTTTTATATTGTTTGTTGGATTTCTTGGGTGCGGATGTCCCATGACAACCGTTCAGGTTCATCAATGATCCATACACTCAGTCTTTTCGTTGCAGAGGGCAGCTATCCCTCTGACCGAACACGCTTAACTACTGTGCCGGCAGGCTTTGACTGCATATGGCACAAGAGCCTCCTCTACAAGCCTTTTGTACTGGGTGTTCTGATGCCACACATCAGACTCATTGTGTCATATTTGTGTGACGGGACATTTCATGTTTGTGCCAAAGACAGCATCTCAACAAATAGGCCTATATAAGTGGGAGTACTACTGGGGTCGGTTATCGGCCCCCTGATGTACTCCCTGTATACATCCGAAGTGCCACACACCAGCAAAGTATCACTCGCACTTTACGTGGATGACACCACTCTAAATGCACATTCCCTAATGATTGACATCATTTGCTGCCGCTTACAGGAGCCACACGATTTTCTGGGGGCTTGGGCAACGAAATGGCGGCTTAAATTTAATGCCACTAAAAGCCAGGCTATCATAATAATGAGACATATAGTGCCCATGGACCTTCAGCTGCTGCAAATCATGGGAGGCCTAATTCCCTGGTCTCGCATGGCTAAATATCTAGAGGTAACTCTCGATAGGCACGTCACCTGGAAACTGCACATCCATGAGGTCTGGGGGAAAGTGAATGGTCGTTTGAAGTACTCAACCCACAATCGACGCTTCCTCCACACTGCAGAATTAGCTTTATCTGGGACTGATCCAACCAGTGCTAGAATACGCGTCTGTAGTGTGGGGGAACACAGCTGATACACACATACGTCATCTCCAAGGGGTGCAAGAGAGAGCTCTGCGACTAACCTTGCACCTATCACTAGGCTACCCAACAAGGGCCTTGCATGAGGAAACAGGGATCCCCATGATAAAGGATCGCATGAAACAGACTGCCCGACGGTTCACTGAAGCGTCGTGGCAGTCTCACAATAGGCTCATTTTAAGTCTGAGAAACCAGCAGCACCAATGACAGACCACCAGATGGCTCTACCTGTTTGGCAGTGAGATAGGAGGTAACACAAATGCATCAATGCTTCAGACACAAAAGAGGAAACACACAAATGTTAGGGTAATAAAGCACATTTAGAGGAAACACAGGAATAGTTAGAAAAACTTAGCCTGTACAAGCACAGACCTAAAGGGCTGTCCTTTAGGAAAAGACTAAGTAGAGGATGCAAAGACTCTTCATAGAGACAAAGATTCTGGCCCCTACCAGCTTCTATTGGGACAGCATCTTCAAGAGCCATTGAAATTCGCGTAACGGACACTCTCATAAACAGAGACACAGGTTTTCAACTGAGCAAGTAATTGAAATGCTTACTTAGCTCTATCAAGGAGTCATGCCTCAAGCAAACACAAGATCTTTCTAACACGGCCGCTGGGGACACTTCACAGGATTTTGCATCTTCAACCACCTGGTGCGATGCCGGGGACGGCACGGACCTGGGTCAGCGCCAGCAAATGGATTGTTGGCAGCTGCAATTGGAGTGTTGGCGCTCACAATCGGAGTGTCGACAGCCATAATTGACCGTTGGTGCAGGGAATCAAAGCCCGACTGACGGACATAAACAATATCGAAAATGAGCAGACAGACCAATCCATAAGAACCACCTGATGATGGCGGAAAGGTTATTCACCGAAATATCTTGGGACTTTAACGATCGCATCCGGCTGGACACCCGAGAGCCTTGGAAACAGCACATACACTGGCAAAGCCTCCAATCTCATATTTTGTTGTTTTTGGCAGTAAGAAATTGCAGACAGTGTATACCAATTGTGTCAGTCTTCACTTTATTTTGGCTAATTGCATGAAATAAGCAGCTTACATCCGTGGACATGAAATGACATTTGTCAATATTTAGCATTAGATGTGCTGAATGTAACCTGTTACACCATTCCTTCAATTATCATACGCGCTCTTCCATTTATTTCGAAAATAAAATAATGTTGTGTAGATAAACCACACACTGTCTCCATTTGTCCCCTCAGCACTTCATCCATTAGCTTTGGAACGTGGTCACCGCATACGTAAAACTAAATGGCATCCATTTATATTGATAGTGATCCCATGGAACAGTAAACATGGTCTTTGATTGATTTTCTGGAGCTGCTTTCAATTGATGATATCTACTCTTCAAATCTATCATGGAGAAATATTTACATTGACCTAGGTTGCCCAAGGTCTCGATTATGTTAGGTATAGGAGAAGTATCTATGACCATTCTTACATCTAAGTACTGTTAATTGCGGAAAAACCTGTACTTGTTTGTTCCATCTTATGACTTCTTTGGAACAATTAAAACAGCTGCCCCCCTGAACTAAAACTTTATTCAATGCCATCAGTCAACTGCTTGTTGATTAATTCTTCCATTATCAGTTGCAAGTGCCTAGGAATTCTAAATAGCTTCCTTAGACTAGAGTTATTCCCTGTTAAATTTCTGTGTTATGTTACATGTGTTGTTGGTAACAATCCATTGGGATTGAACAGGCCCTTGGCCTGCAGTAACAAAGTTTCCATAAGTGAGTTATCTTTTCCTTTTAAATGGTTCACTTTCTCACTTAATGCAGCGGCACTGACAGTTTTCTTGTGGCACAGGTCTCCATTCGACCTACCCTAATCATCCTTATCTAGGAAATTGAAATTGGCAATCAGTAGTCACTTTGGCAGATCAGTATGCTCGAGATGACATGCAACAACTAAAGTTTGTAACCAGTTAATTGTATTAGGTAATCTAGTGATGTTATTGACAAGTCATCTGCTGATGTACTCTTTGTATCATCAATGGTAATGTGGTGGTATGAAGATATGTTTATATTTGACATTTGTGTTCATTGAATGTTTCATATATGTAACAACAGTGAGTTAACTGATAACTGTTCCAATTAACCATAGCTGAATATTCATTTTGTTAGCCGGTAGATGTGTTTTTCATGTATGACCATTTGATTGGTATATCAGAACGAGACAAAATAGTTCATGGGTGAGTGGCTGGATTTCAGTGTACAATGGGCACATTAAGTGTGCTGATGAACAGTCCATCTTTGTGGTTGCTTGCCAAATTATTGGGCATGTTGGACTTTGACGTCTGGCTGGTCACCTGTGAACTACACTCCTGGAAATTGAAATAAGAACACCGTGAATTCATTGTCCCAGGAAGGGGAAACTTTATTGACACATTCCTGGGGTCAGATACATCACATGATCACACTGACAGAACCACAGGCACATAGACACAGGCAACAGAGCATGCACAATGTCGGCACTAGTAAGTGTATATCCACCTTTCGCAGCAATGCAGGCTGCTATTCTCCCATGGAGACGATCGTAGAGATGCTGGATGTAGTCCTGTGGAACGGCTTGCCATGCCATTTCCACCTGGCGCCTCAGTTGGACCAGCGTTCGTGCTGGACGTGCAGACCGCGTGAGACAACGCTTCATCCAGTCCCAAACATGCTCAATGGGGGACAGATCCGGAGATCTTGCTGGCCAGGGTAGTTGACTTACACCTTCTAGAGCACGTTGGGTGGCACGGGATACATGCGGACGTGCATTGTCCTGTTGGAACAGCAAGTTCCCTTGCCGGTCTAGGAATGGTAGAACGATGGGTTCGATGACGGTTTGGATGTACCGTGCACTATTCAGTGTCCCCTCGACGATCACCAGTGGTGTACGGCCAGTGTAGGAGATCGCTCCCCACACCATGATGCCGGGTTTTGGCCCTGTGTGCCTCGGTCATATGCAGTCCTGATTGTGGCGCTCACCTGCACGGCGCCAAACACGCATACGACCATCATTGGCACCAAGGCAGAAGCGACTCTCATCGCTGAAGACGACACGTCTCCATTCGTCCCTCCATTCACGCCTGTCGCGACACCACTGGAGGCGGGCTGCATGATGTTGGGGCGTGAGCGGAAGACGGCCTAACGGTGTGCGGGACCGTAGCCCAGCTTCATGGAGACGGTTGCGAATGGTCCTCACCGATACCCCAGGAGCAACAGTGTCCCTAATTTGCTGGGAAGTGGCGATGCGGTCCCCTACGGCACTGCGTAGGATCCTACGGTCTTGGCGTGCATCCGTGCGTCGCTGCGGTCCGGTCCCAGGTCGACTGGCACGTACACCTTCCGCCGACCACTTGCGACAACATCGATGTACTGTGGAGACCTCACGCCCCACGTGTTGAGCAATTTGGCGGTACGTCCACCTGGCCTCCCGCATGCCCACTATACGCCCTCGCTCAAAGTCCGTCAACTGCACATACGGTTCACGTCCACGCTGTCGCGGCATGCTACCAGTGTTAAAGACTGCGATGGAGCTCCGTATGCCACGGCAATCTGGCTGACACTGACGGCGGCGGTGCACAAATGCTGCGCAGCTAACGCCATTCGACGGCCAACACCGCGGTTCCTGGTGTGTCCGTTGTGCCGTGCGTGTGATCATTGCTTGTACAGCCCTCTCACAGTGTCCGGAGCAAGTATGGTGGGTCTGACACACCGGTGTCGATGTGTTCTTTTTTCCATTTCCAGGAGTGTATTTTATCGTGAAGTATGCCAAGAGATTTCCCAGTGGAATACAGCTGAATTATCCAACCTGAAGTATTGTGTTAAGATAAAGAGGTGCTCATAGGCGCAACCTGATAGAACACATTCTGCATTCTCTTGATGAGCTAGGTTTGGGCTCATAATACATATGTGTGATACCTAAAAGGTAATCTTTTGCCTGTGTCTTCAGTGTTGTTTAGGGATTAGGCAAGTGTTTGAAAGGGTAAAATAACAAATTTTTGCAATCAGTTTTTGTGGGTGAATGGAAACATTCTTAGGGTGCAATTTTAGGTGGTAATGACAACCAATTTTATATTGTCATGTGAGCTTCAATTATAGGTAACCAAATGAAAAGCACCAGCAAACTGGTGCTTTTCATTTATTATAATATTGTTCTACCAAGAACCGACTGAAGATTCTGTTAATATATAGGTGACCACTTACTATGTTCATACGCTTTCCCAACATGCTGCTGTCTACCAGGACTTCATTCAAGCAGTAGAAACTCCAGATAGGAATATCAACAATGTATCAAAAGACAGATTCTACTTATCATAAAGAAGACAACTTAAGTTTCAGGCAGGCAAAATTAAGACACATGCATAAAGCTTTCAGCCACAGCCTTCATCAGTAAAAGAGAGACAAACACCTTTCGTACACACGAGCAAACATACCTCATGCATACATGACTGCCAACTCCAGCATCTTGGACCAGAATGCAATATCACGTGGGATGCAAGCAGCAGTCCGGAGGGGGCAGGGAAGGGGAAGGAATATTAGTGCACAGGTGGGGGGGGGGGGGGGGGGAGGAGGCAAATACTGTCTGGTGAAGTGTGCAGGGACAAGAATGCCTATAGGTGTAGTGTCAGGAGGTTGTGGGGCAAGGAGGTGGGGAAAAAAGGAGAGGAGTGGGGAAGGATGGGCAGATGCATTGGCAGATGGCAGCAAATAGAGTGGTAGGTGAGAATGGGGAGTTGATGATAGGAAAGATGGGGTGGAGACTATTGGGTGGAGGAGGTGGGGATAGTATGCCACTCCCAGTCCCTTGTCACAGCCCAATCCACCTATCCAGCACTTCCTATTGCGGTTCTGTCTCAGGCTTATCGTACCTCATCAGGGGCTGAGCCAACTGTGAAAGCAGCCATATCATACCAGCTCTGCTGTGATCATTACACCACCTTTTATATGGGTATGACTACCAAACAGCAGAACAGCCAGAAACTGTGGCCAAAATCAAATAAGATCACCCAGTGGCACAACATACAGCTGAACGTAACTTACTTGATTTCAACAGCTGCTTCACTACCCGAGCCATGTGGATCCTTCCCTCCACCACCAGCTTTTCTGAACTGCACAAATAGAAGTTATCCTTACAACACTTTCTCTGCATCTGTAATTATCCCAGCCTGAACATACATTAACACACTGTTTCCACACCCTCCAACCAACAGTTTGCACCATACAGCATTTGTCCCTCCCACCACCCGTACACTAATATCATGTCCCATTCACTGGCCTGCTCTAGATTGGTGCTTGCATCCCACGTGACAATTGCATTCCGGCCTGAGATGCTTGAGTTGGTGGTCATGTGCGCAAGAGGTGTGCTTGCTTGTGTGCATGAAAGGTGTCTCTCTCTCTTTTACTGAAGACGACTTGATTCAGAATGTTCTCCATACTTATTACAGGATGAGCCCATGAAAGTAGAAGAATGTGTGATGGGGCTCCACCGTATTTGTCATGTTATTCATGATGCATTGGATGTTTTCTTTACTGACTGACTGATAGGGAAGGGAGAACCAGTTCAGTGTCAGTACATTTAACTGACCTCACTCCTTTGTATTGTTGTCTGAGGAGCTCCTTAAGTTAATTCATTTATGCAGCAGATATTCCTAATGCAGAGATGCTTAGTTGTAGCATCATGGAAGTTTTCAAAACCATTTTACATCAACTAATAACACAAAAATTAAAGATTATCAGATAATAACAATTTTTTTTTCTTTCTGTATGAGATACAAACCCCCCACCCTCCCACCTCCACTCCCATTTCAGAGTAATAGAGATCAGAGTCTATGTGGATAACGGAAAAACAAGGATAACCCAAAAAAACATTTTCTTCGTGGGAAGTTGTTATTTACTGTAACTTCCTTATAGAATCAGTGCACACAGTAACACAGAGTGAAAATTCAGTTACGTACACTAGACTCTTGCTAATCTGGCCATTCCTAGCACATATGGGTACCGTAGTAGTGGAAGTACCAGATTATTGAGTGTCTGAAATTTATTTTATTCATTTATTTTGAAAACATAGGGGATACAGTGTACTGTACTTTATTAAACTGAGGGATACAATTTTAAAACATAGGGGCTATACTTTATTAAATCCAAAAATACATTAATTTTCAAAGAAAACTTAGTCCTTGAGTGTATACTGTACATAATTATACAGTTGTATCTCTCACTATGAAACATGTCCCTAATTTTTAACTGTCGCACCGATGATATACGACGGTGGCATGCTTTATCGCGCAACCGTTTTACAAGCATTACATCGGTACTGCATGTATCTGGTTGTTGCATAATGTACTCCAGAAAGACCTCGGCTGCTTCAGCACCAGCAGTGTGAGAATCTTCATGCTCTCTTCTCCTGTGTCCTCTTCTTCACCACATTCATCATTACTTTCTTGCACGCTTTTGATTATTTTTTCATTTGTTAAAGTTTGATCTGTATCACAGTTTTCCTCATTCAGCCACTTAGTAACATCTTCATCAATTTCTTCTCCTCCTGGAAGGTTGTGGAACATGTCTGTGTACAAAGTAATTGATAATTCTGAATTGACTGGCTCATCACTGTCACTCACTACTGGATCTTACTCGGCAACAATGTATGACCATTATTTTCTCCAGCCCTTCATTATGATAGTACTCTCCACTTTATCTCGTGCTTTGGCTGCTTGGAAAACGTCATCAAGTATGTTAATTGCTTTCCATGCCTTCAGCATAGTCTCGATAGTCGTTTACTCTTTTGTTCAGCAAGGAGATGAGAAGGGAATGTTGATAATGACGTTTAATTGATTCCAAAATTCCCTGGTCCATGGGCTGAATTAGGGCTGTTACATTGGGTGGAAGAAAGAGTGCATGTGCATGTATACCATTGGACTGTAGAGAAACATCTGAAGGATAACTGGGAGCATTGTCACTTATAAGGATAGCTTTCAGTGAAAGCGTTTTCTTCCTTAGCTCTTTCCTCACTGCTGGTACAAATGTTTTGTGGAACCACCGAGAGAATATTTGTCTGTCCATCCACGCTTTCTTAGGAACGCAATACTGCACTGATGGCGTATTTATGTCAGTGTGTTGAAAACAATGAGGATGATGGGATTTTCCAATTACCATAAACGGTAGTTTATGACTCCCATTTGCATTACAACAGCCATTAATGTTACACGCTGTTTCTGTTGCTTGTAACCATGAGCTTCCTTCTCGTTCTTGGCAGCTAATGTTTTTGAAGGCAGCATCTTGTAAAAGAGACCTGTTTCATCAGCATTATACAAGGCATCAGCAATTAAATCTTCTTCCTCTATTATCTTCCGTATCTTGCTTACAAACTCATCAGCATCCTTTTCGTTAACTGAGCGACTTTCCCTGGTGACTGTCAGCTGCTGAATGCCATGTTGTTTTTTCCAGTTTGATAGCCAACCTTCGCTCACTCCAAACAAGTTACTAGCACCAAGTTGTTTGTTAAATGCAGCTGCTTTTTCGTTTATAATTGGGCCACTCACTGGACTTTCTTTACTGTGTTGTTGTATGAACGATCTATAAACAGCTACGTCCAGTTCCTCATTCTCACTCTTTTGCATAACCTTCCATTTTCCCAACTCACTATCCATTTGTGTTGAGTACTGTTAAATAACATCTTCTTTCATTTCTTTGTCATAAATAGTTGCTTGTCCAACGATGAACTCGGCGGCAAGAACCTCGGTTTGACTTATCTAAAATTTCGAGTTTCTGCTTGGGGTCTAGCATAACATGTTTCCTTTTAGAAGAATGATTCCAAACTGTAAAGAAAGCTACATTTTCAAATACAGTATATAAAGCATTGTTTAACTAAGCATTGTTGCACATGATAATTCATTGTGCACCTGTTTTTGAATGTGCGCCGGATTACTGAGAGGCCGGTCTACTGAGGGCCAGAGTAACGAGAGTCTATTGTGTATTTACTGTATATAAAAACATGCTACATGTCACATTTGAGGCCACTGCATTATTTACACATTATGCAGTGGAATCTGACAACTTATTTATAAAATTGCATTTAACACACACCATTTCATATAATGTTCTAGTTCACGTTCAGGAGGCAAGTCTACCATTTTTTTCCTGTTTGTGTTTTTCATTCACTTATTTGCTGATAATGTTTCTCATTTTCTGGTGAGTCAAAAAACTGATGTACTTAAATCAATTTTATCCTACATATTCTGATAATAGATCAGTGCATTACAGTACCTTGTATGATATGTACCTTGGGGTAATATGTTCCTCGATCATTGTGTGTTCAGTCTCTTCTTCTACTGAAGATGCTTTGTCCATAATAACCACCTCACTTAGCTGTTGCAATCCCTGCTTGCAGTATTAATATTTAATCACTTACATCTGTTTTCATCATCTGCATATTCACAACCAGAACTTTGTTTCACAGGGTTGATCAGAAAAATAATAGTATCACCCTCCTCATTTCCATAACTTTCAAAGCCATTTTTGCTGTAGAGTGTTGCTGTTTTCTTCCATTAGTGAGCTATAGTTATATTCATAATGCCCAAAGTCTTAAAAATACTGCAGATTGCATAGAGTACGTTCAGGGATTTCCAGAAACTCAGGATGTCTAAATCATCTTGTACAAGCTGTTTCATGAAACTCTATCGCTATTTCTCAGCCATGATCACACCTTCATCCATTGACTGTATGAGTGGCATGACATAATGTGAAAAGCATGTCAGCACCTCATAAGAATAATTGTCATCTGAAAGAAACCCATTTGTACAAAGTGAAAAGTTATGTTGACTCGTAAAATAATGGATCTTTAAGGAAACCTGTTCCCTCCAAATATGTGCACACAGCAGGTACAAATGTAGAACGGAAGCAGTACTGACCATTCAGGTTCTTTTCTGATGCCTTTAATAAGGTGGTTAGTTGATTATTCTCTTTTTAGTGCACAGTTTTTTATTTGCCAGTAACAAATTGCTTCAATTTGATTTCACTTGTTGAATTTGCACAGAGAACCATTAGCCTTTCTTTTCTAGGCTTATGTCTAGAAGCATGCACTTGACTTGGAAAGACTGAAGTTTGTATGGGCATACATTTCCAGTAAAGCCAAAGTTCATCAGCACTGTAGATCTACTCTGAAAGAAAATTGTTCTGTTTGATGAAGCAAAAAATCAGCAGTGTCTTCGTTAGCAGTAAATTTTTCACCTTGAACAGCAGTTTGTCATATCTCATAGTGATCTTGAAATCGAGTCAGACATTGTGATGAACTATTAAATTTTTCTTCAGTCTTTGGAGTTTAATAGGACTCTCCTGCTTACTCTATTCAAGCTGGATGTGATAAGGGAACTCCTACTGCTCTCTTTCTGCTGAAACCACAAGTGCAGTGCTTCCTCTAGTTTTGCGTGAGCTGAATTTTGGGCAATGACAGTCTGACATGGCTGCATGCATTTGTTGCAAAATTTATCAACTTTTCTTCTTTATTTGCTTTAAGTATCTCACTGTTTTTATGCCTGTTTGATAAACTTAAGAACATTTAACTGTGGACACTCTCTTTTCTAACTTATCTATAATTTATTTCCAGTAATTAGAACAATATGTTTGCATTTACCTGTTATCTTCCTGAAGGAAGTAGACTGTCCATAACTTCAGTGACAACAAGAAATATGATGTAGGTTAATATTCATTGTCTATAATATTTACAAACCACAGTATTAGCAAGTTCTATTCACAGTTAGAAAAAATATGATCAGTGATGCATTTCTCCTTATGATGATTAAGGAATAGTGTTTTCTCTTTTTGTTTGCCTCAAAACCCAAATCACACTCTTCTTGCATCAGTGATAAATTACATATTTGACCTATTTTGCATCAACAGAGATCAAGAATTTTGAAGGGAACTGTCCCAGAAGATAACCTAAATAATTTACCACTGGCTTTAAGTGAATTATATTCTATCAACCTTTATCTCCTAGGGACAGGACTAGACAAACAGGAAATTGGTTGTGTGCATGTTACAAGGTTAAAAATACCCACATTTTTCTGGATAGTGAAATGAGAAACAGTGGAGAAAATAGTTCAGAGATGTCAGATGATGGGATTGGGGCCTGCATAATCTTCTAGCAGTAAAAGTGTCACTTGTGTAATAGTGTATTCTAAAACAAAATATTCATTTCCGTTAAAGCAGCTTACTCCAGGCTTCATATTTTTACTTTTTCAAAACTTGCAAAACTCTTCACGGATATCCACATTCTGATAATCAGGAGCTTGCTGTTCCTCACATGCCTTTTATTTTTTTTAACTTTGACTGACATAATTAAAGATGAGCATATGTGTATTGAAAGATTTTTGGATTGTTAATGGAAGATGTAACTGAGATCCAGCACTTGTTTAAATGAATGTAGTGAACCTCATAAAACCACACTCATACTTTTTGTGCAAGTACCAACCCTCAACAGCCTAAGATTACACAAAGACAACCCCCGTATTCCCAGTATGAGACATTTCACAGCTGTATCAGTTGGTTGCAGGCCTTGCCACTCCCCTAGTCAATAATGTTGCTGAAAAAGACAGAAGGAAAGATGATTGTTTAATGTCCTGTCAGCAATGAGGACTTGAGACGAAGCGCAGACTCAGATTGGACAAGGGTGTAGAAGAAAATTGGCTATTTCTTATTCAAAGGAATGATTCTAGCAATTTCATTAGTTGATTTAGTAAAACCATAGAACACACAAGTAAATCTGGATGACAAAAGGGGAATTTGAACCACCATCCTGTTGAATGAGTGTCCTGTGTGCTACCTCACTTGCTAAAAGTGTTACAAAATGTCAACTCCTGTGATTGATACATTCTTTAAATTGATGAAAGTTTTTTGTCATGTGTAGCTGTTAAAGTATCTCGTAGGCGTGTCACCCACATTTCATCGGCAGGTGCTCATTTTTTTTATATTGTTCAATACTGGATTTTCTACTGTAACAATTAAGTTAGTCATATTTGTTCTTCTACTTTTAGTATAGTAAAAGTTATTTGATATTTCACAGGCACAACACAAAAGAAGCTGACACACAAGGAAAAGAAGAAACTCAAGAAACAAGTAAGTGATTTCACAGTCCTGTTTTGTGAGCTGCTGAAATGATTGTTAAGATAATGAAAGTTGCAAATGTTTTCTGTTTACTTGAATACAGATCTCACCATTATATTCACTAATATGGTTCTCTATGTGTGTATTGTTTTACTGTAGTTCCATATAAAGTAATCATGGTCAGAAGTAACTCGTATAATATTTATTATACGTGGAGAACATTTAGAAAAGTCTATAGGTACATTGACAAAGATGTATCTACAGGGCGAGGCCACTAACAGATCCCAGTAAAAGTATATCCAGAACGAGTGATTATATTGAGGTGCAATAATAGCAGACAATAGGTTTGTTTGAAAATGGGAATCATTTCCCAAAACGCACTGTGCAAAAAATAAAATAAAGAAAATCGTGACTGGTTGCAAATGAATTATTTATAAACAAACCTATTATTTTCACAGTTGCAGGCTTTCAGAACCATTTATAATGGATCAAACAGCAGACATGCTGAATTTTCTGGCATGTACAAGCAATTTTTAACATCCATAATTGCCAAATTACAACACTGAACTTTTCTGTATTGCATTGGATAGAGCCTCCGAAGATGACTCAAACAACAACACACCAGGTACATGGTCAAATAGCAAAAGGTAACAGTGTCAAAAATTACTGTCCCTGTGCCAACTGTAAGCAAACAGTAACTTGTAAAAGGACATGGACTGTCTTACTTTGAGGAGAATGTCTCCTAAAAACTGTGGTAGCATATCTGTCAGGAGCTGTAGATATCTGTGGCTATATAGAGCAGGTCTGGTCAGGAGGTGGTTGGGTGAGTATGAGCTCTCCGTTCACTCACCACCTAATTAGTGAGCACTCGCGATAAAATGTAGCTGTCAGGTGTCATTGTATAGTGCAGGCGAAGCGCAAACTGTGCACCGTCTTCAGAGGGATGACAAAATATTAAGTTCATCATAGTTTTAAATGCAAGTGTATTTACTTAATGGCACAGTGCTTAAATTGGAGAGTAGCTCTTTTAAAATTGATGAAAAGCAGCATTATGGCAGGGTTATGAACTTCAAAACAAAGGTCAGACAAACCAACATCAATTTATCAAATGAAAAATCCAGGATGGAATGTAACAATATTATGCAAAGAAAAGTTGCTGCACACCATATAGCGGAGATGGGCGCGCGCCCACACACACACACACACACACACACACGCAACTCTCGCACACAACTGCATTCTCAAGCTACTGAAACCATACTGCAAACAGCAGCACCAGTGCATGATGGGAGTGGTGACTGGGTGGGGGAAAGGGGGTGGTTGGGGCAGGGAGGGGAAGGGATTGTATGGTGGGGATGGCTGTCAGTGACGTGCTGCAGGTTGGACAGTGGGCCGCGGAGAGGGGAGGGGGGGGGCAGGAGGGAAGTAGCAGAAAAGGAGAGAAATAGAGAGAAATAAATAAAAAGTATAAATATTAAATTAAATAAATAAAGGAAAGGCCAGGGTGTGGTGGTGGAATGATGGCTGTGTAGTGCTGGAATGGGAGCAGGGAAGAGGCTGGATGAGTGAGGACAGCTGCTAACGACGGTTGAGGCCAGGTGGGTTACAGGAACATAGGATGTATTGCAGGGAAAGTTCCCATCTGCGCAGTACAGAAAAGCTGGTGTTGGTGGGAAGGATCCATATTGCACAGGCTCTAAAGCAGTCATTGAAATGGAGGGCATCATGTTTCGCAGTCTGTTCAGTGACAGGATGGTGCATTTGTTTCTTGGTCACAGTCTTCGGTGGCCATTCATACGGACAGACAGCTTGTTAGTTGTCATGCCTACATAGAATACAGCACAGTGGTTGCAGTTTAGCTTGTAGACCACATGACTGGTTTCACAGGTAGTCCTGCCTTTGATGGGATAGGTGATGTTAGTGACCGGGCTGTAGTAAGTGGTGGTGGGAGGATGTATGGGACAGGTCTTGCATCTAGGTCTATTACAGGGGTATGAGCCATGAGGTAAGGGATTGGGAGCAGGGGTTGTGTAAGGATGAACGAGTATATTATGTAGGTTCCGTGGATGGCAGAATACCACTGTGGGAGGGGTGGGAAGGATAGTGGGCAGGACATTTCTCATTTCAAGGCACGACGAGAGGTAATCGAAACCTTGACGGAGAATGTAATTCAGTTGCTCCAGTTCTGGGTTGTACTGAGTTACGTGGGGAATGCTCCTCTGTGACCGGATGGTGGGGATTTGGGAGGTGGTGGGAGACTGGACAGATAAGGCACTAGAGATTTGTTTTTGTACAAGGTTTTTTTAAAATTTCTCTCCTTTTCCACTACGCCCCACCTCTCCCTTGCCCACAACCCAACCTGCAGCACTTCACTGTCCGCCACCCCCACCATACTCTCTCTCCCCCTCCCTGCCCCAGCCTCCTCCTTTCCCCCCACCCAGCCACCACTCCCATCGCGCTCTGGTGCTGCTGCTCGCAGAGTGGTTTCAGTTGCCTGAGAATGCAGTAGTTTGTGAGAGTTGCAGTTGCATTTGTGCGTGTGTGTGTGTGTGTGTGTGTGTGTGTGTGTGTGTGTGTGTGTGTTGTTGACAAAGGCCATTTGTCAAAAGCTTCAAGTGTGAAAATCTTTTTGTTGTGCCTATCTGTGACGCAGCATCTCCGCTTTCCTTCTCATAATATTGTTACATCAATTTATAACATGCCAGGGCAAGATGCCTAGCTACAGTTAGAACTTTCACACGTGCAGTTTGACAGGCAGTTGAGCAATAAGTTTCATAACAAAATAAGTCTTATAGACTCATACAAAAAAAATTTTCGCCATAAATTCTCACCACTTCAGAATTTTGCAGCTGAGATTATGTCAATGCCTGGACCAACATACCTGTGTGAGCAACTTTTTTCTGCAGTGAAGAGAATGAAATCCACCCATATTAGTTCACTGACAGACCTCATTTTAAAAGCTTTAACTTCAAATTAGAAGTTCTAAGGAAGTAGTACCAGATGTTGATGCTGTAGTGAAAAACAAAATTAGCTGTGTTCATTGACATGCAGTGTTTCTATATTTAACATGGGAATAAAATAGTCACAAAATGTGTGTTGATGTTATTTTAAGCTTCATCCAAAAATGACAGTCATCAATAAGACTGATCAGTCATTACAATATCACGTTTTATACTTAGTTGCCCCATGTATTTTACCTCATCAATACAAATAAAAATAAATTTCCTTTTTATTGTCATTTCTCATTGCTGCAACAATTTTATGAAATAAATTTGTCATGAAAAGCATTAATTAGCCACCATGAAGCAATACCTCTCCTTAGAACTATTAGTGGCCATAGAATAGACTGGCTGACAGCAGTTCCTCGTGCCAAGTTACCTTGTTCTGATTCTCCCCCTTCCATTACTTGCCACGAACCAACCAGTTACTCATTTCTATGGCATGAGTGCAAACCTGCTTGCATGAGCAAATTGGTGAACAGGCTTGATCTAGAGTGCCATCAGTGAAACAGAAACCAATGACGCAATTCTTAAAAACTGCACATAACAAATTGGCAGACCAAGGTTGTTGTTTAGTGACTTCTGTCAGACAGTGGGGAGTTTCAACTGAATGATAATACATATTGTGAGGATTTGAATGTCCATGGTTTTGTAAATAATGTTTCATCTATAAACAAAATCTTGCATAGAAATGCTGCATCACTTTGCAGTTTTCATAAATAATATTCTCAGAAAACCATACCTAATTTTTCAAGTCAGTGCTGCAAAGCTGTTGTTGGAATGAAATGTGGAAAGAATGAAATCTGTTGCAAGGTATTAACAGAAAAGTCCTTTGGCTTCATCACACACTGCCCTGTATTGACATCTGGATTATATGCTATCACTGCTAAAACGTTACTTACATTCCTCTCATAAGCTGCTATATTTTTCTGTTGTCATATTTTGTTCTTTGAACTTGTTTCTGAAACACTTTTTTTATAATTTTGGCAAAGAAAGAGCAAGACAGCTTGGCACAATGAAGATAAGAGAAAACCATGCCTATGTTTTGGACTGCCATAGGCATTGTGAATGTCTGAATAGCTTCATGAGCAATTTATCTGGACATAACAGCAGCACACAGACTGATAACATAGTAGCTTACCAGTTATGTGTTTGCTTACTTCTGGTGCAGTAAGGAGGTGTTTGCGGGCTCTCTTCCTCTGACAGACAGCTCTCGGTTTGCAACACTGTTGTCTTGTTACTGTTTGATAAAGCTCCATGCGTGTTATGTCACTGCAGTCTCAAAGGACCTTTCCAGTGTCCACAGAAAACATATACAATAATACTTGCTCAAAACAGAATCGCCTGAGACTAAAATAATTTTCCAACTTGGACAAGTTCTCAGATTACACAAAACTCACTGGGCTACATAAAATTTGTCAGATATCATGCACAAAAGTACAGTAAAAATGTTAAATTGTTCATATACCGTATTTACGTACCTTCACTCCAACACAGTAGATGTTCATTTACTGTATATTGGACAATAGAACACTGGACTATTAGACTAATTTGTAAATAACACTGCATTTCTATATTTTTACTTGAGTTTGATTCGTTCCTTATTGTATGTTCATACATATTAGTCCCATGTTTATTTGCTTTTCGTTTCACTTTTTTCGCCACATGTCAAGGAGGAAACTTGTTTTTACAAAAATTCCAACAAATTGGGAGAATTTGTGTGTGCTGCAAATTGCATAACATTGTTTATGCATGCAATGGTTTCTTCAGGCATATTAATTTTTCTAGGGACATCATTTACTCCTCTTCCTCCTTTGTTTCTTCTTCACCATCCTCTGTGTTGTGGATTGCTGTTAAATCTGTTGTTGAAGTGAAAGTGGAGTGAGTTGACAGAAAGTCATCATTTTGAATGTAATCATCTGCACTACATGAAATGTTTCGCATTTTCATTAGTGCAGCAATTGCTGCCACATTGTCTTGAACTTTGATGGCCACAGAAGCGTCTTGTTCTTTACCCTCTAACCCTGCTTTGTTGAAGCACTTGGTGACAGTTTTAGGTTTTATTTCCTTTATTGCCAAGCCAATCCAATTTGCTGCATCCAGGACAGAAAGTGACCGTGCAAGAGCAAACGCACTTTTGGCTTGTTCAACACTGAGAATAAGAGATTGCATCAGTAATTGCCTATAATGACACTTAATGTGTAAATAACACCCCAGTTCATGTGTTGCTTGAGACTGGTTTGAGGCTGGAGGGAACCAAGCCAATTTCACGTTTGATAACATTACTTTCAGGTGGCAAGTTGCATTGTCTAGGGATAGGAGAACTTGGTGATTTCCTTTTTCATTTTGGCATTCAAAGAGCCCGGCTATTCTTTCATAAGACCACTCGCCATCCATGCCTTTTATTGCTTCACCATGTGACTGAAAACTTAATGACTTCTATGTTTTTGAAACAATGCAGTTTTGCCATCTTTCCAATCACCAGTGGCTTATCCATTTACACGATGCCACTAGGTTGCAGGTAACTGCGCTACCGGCCACTGCGCATTCACGCCGCACGTTTGCGCAACTCGTCGGCGAAACTAAACACTTTCGGCGTATTCCAACTTTGGCAAGACTAGTTGGTTGTGTGCGTTTGTAGAGTGTAGACAAACAGAAATATGAAGTGGGGAATGAAGAATAATGTTTGATTTTTGGATATCTATGCTTTGCATAGGTGTCTGTGGGATTTCAGTAATGCTGATTGCGAAAATAAGCAACATATTGCTGCGATCAGAGTTTAGATAGTTTGACAATATCTGAGCTGTAGGGAAAATTTAATGAATTAAGAGCACATATACAACTGAATTAAGAAAAATACAAGCAACAGTAATTCTAGCTGTGGAAATGCTCTTGTCTAAAAGACCAAAATCCCATTGTTTGAGTTGGCTGACCCTTTTTTTTTTTTAATTGTTGACAGGAGGGAAAGTTACACAAATCAAGAAGCTACATTCTTTATTCAGTATTCATCTATTTAAAATATCGCAGCAGTGCTCCCTATTCACATATGTTAGATTTTTGTTTTGAAATACTGCCTCTGTCCAGATCTATCTTCAAGAGAGCAGTTTGCAAATCATTCTCTTCTTAATGCAGCCTGCTTTGAATAATTACTGCTTTTAATGTTAATAATTATTACTGTTAATAATTATTGGTGTTCATGGAAAAGCGTAACTAAAACCGCATCTTATAGCATGCCAAGTGTTCTCGATTGTAATGCATGCAATGTGATACATAATTTCAGTTCTGGTGGCAGTGCTTCATGCATTACAGTATCTTTATTCCTTATCACATAATTAACTCTGTTTAGAAGAAATGTTAACCATTCTGGTGACATTTTAAGAGAATTAAAAGAACTTCTTGGGTCTTCCATTACAAATTATTTCAGCAAAGAGGCTGAGCAACTGAGCTGATATCTTTTCTTGATCCAGCAACAAATCAAAACACGTTTCTTATGTTTTTCTTATGCAGTGATTCCACGCAGCAAGCTTTAACTCCATCTCAACTTGTGCGACGTGCAGCTGCCAAAACTTTCTTTTCAGACACGACTCAGGAACCCACAAAACGACAAAACTGAAGTGTGTACTGGTTTCACCGTGTCTACAGTCAAATATGAAACCATTTGTGTGCAACTCATTCCATGCAATGAGTGGCACAACCCAATGTTGTGTAAACTAGGCCTAACATGTTTCCACACAGCAGTACAGTGAGTCTTTCCTTGGACATTTTTCCGCCAGTGCACTTTTCACCTCGAATTTCTAGCAATTTTAAAGGCAACGCGCAATAAGAGTCCTGTTTCATCTGCATTGAACACGTCTTTCAGGTCATAATTCATAATTAAGTTGGACTGTATTGCCTTCCATTCTGTTGCTACACTTTCCTGCACATCCTTACCTTTCCCACACACTTCATTCCACACAATGTTGTGCCTAGCTTTGAAATTGTCCAGCCATCCTGTGGATGCCCTAAACTCCGTAATTCCAAGCTCTTTAGCAACTTTCAGAGCCTCACTCTGCAACATTGGGTCCAGATAAAGGTAAGTTTTTCGCCTGCACACTTATGAACCATCCCCACACTATTTCGTTAATTTCTTCATTTCTGGTCTTCTTCACCTTTCTTTTCATCTGCCCCTTTCCTTTCATTCATTCGTCCTGAATTTCATCCATGTTTCTTTGTTTTACTGCATTTCAAATGAAACATAATTTCACACACAGAGTGTTTGTCTTTCTTACTCCCCTTGATTACATTAATCTTTTCGCTAACTGTTGATGACACGTACCGTCTGTTCAACGTTGTGTTACTGTATCTCTTAAAGTGCTACTAGTCAACTGAAGCTGGCAGAAAATAATGATCTTGCCGAGTAAAACCATTGTTTAATGGAACAATACCCACCTCTTTCCTGCGCACATTGCAGCAGTGTGTTGGTAGATGGGCAACAATGTTCTTGTATGCGCCGGCGTGTGTCAGTAATAAGGAAAACGAGAAAGTCGACAAACAAAGCACTGATGAATGAACTGTTTCCTTTGATGTACTGTACTGACACTGAGTGTAACTTGATCGTTGTTGCACAGAACGGTGTGGTTTTGGGTCCACACCAGCAGCACAGCACTGCGCTGGATCTCATTTCGTGGTTTTATGCCATGTAACAGAGGTATTAAAAGTAAGCCCTTGTAGAGTTGTGAATAACTAATGAACTGTAATACAGTAGTACTGCATAGGCTCTTTTCTGCATTATACAATGCAGTATTAAGTAGATTCTGAGATTTGCTTTCCATTTCCGCATTAAACACGTTCAGAATTTATACAAAAAAATCAGCATATAAAGTGCACTGAATGCATCAGGACTGAAATACTTGTATGGTTTGGGCAGATGTCTGAATTATACATGTGCCAATTTCACAAAGTTTTACTGTACTTTGATTTAAGAGAATAATGTTGGTGCCATAATTCGGTGGGTATAGATGTTAAAAATGAGTTGCATACACCAGAAAATTTGCCGCATTATCTGTTCTAATATAGTGAAAACTGAGCCTCAATGTTTTTACTTATTTTGGGTGGCTTGCCTTTGCTTTCTCACCCTACATAAGCTAGCATTGCTATAGATTCTCTTTCACAACTGCAATAGAATCGACACTCCAGAATCATTTGATGAGGTTATATGCTTAACAGTGACTTGGTAACCATACCAGCAAGTATCTGCTCACTCAGAATTTTCACCAGTAAAGTGACTGACACTGATGTGTTTGGTTTATCCATTGTGACCACATGTTTGGGGTAAATCAACCACATCTTTATCATAACAGAATTTAATTGAACAACTTTCAGCAAGCTGAGAAATTTGTCTTTATAACCCTCAAAAGCAAAGTGATGTAATCAGCTTCAGTAGTTGAGAAAGCTGTTCACAACATACCCACTCATAATCGCTGTATCTGTTGTTGTTAGGATTCTCTTCCCTATAAAATTCCGGTTTCAAGTCTTAAGTCCGTATAAGATACAACGATTCTTTTGTCTACCAGCGAAGTATGCCTGGATCATTGCAGAAGCAACATACACTTGATGTCGTATGTGTCAAGTTAGGCATTGTATCCGATTGTACATACATCAACCTTTTTGCAGCTTCCTGTAGGAAATTTTCCTTATGGTTACCCCCCCACCCTCACCTCTATTTGTCAGTATTGGATTGCATTCCTATATGTGGAATCTATTTTTGATTTGTTTTATGTTATGAGATTGGTTGCAGTTGTAATAGACCACTTTCAGAATCTCTTGTGATTTTGATATGTAATCAAATTTCTCCTATATGCTTCACATTAAATTGCTCTTCGATGCTTTTTATTACTAAAACTTCACATATTGTAGACATTAACAGCAATTAAAGATGTCCCCATATACGTCTGATAAACACAAGGATTCACAGTGTATCTTACAGAGTACATGCGTAACCGTTTTTTTAAATCTACATTAATGTTCCAGCGGTGATTACAGTGTTTTAGACCATAAACTGATTAATAAATCTTCATAATAAATTTGTCCTTAACAGTTGTAGTGAGTGGTGCAACATTTTTATCGTAGTCTAAACCTTTTTTTGTGTGTGCACAAAGGAGGGGGGGGGGGGGGAGATGCTTTATTCTTTGAAACTACCTCAAACAAATGTATTAAACCTTATGTGTATGGGAAGTTCTGGTTGAGAATTAAGAATTATTTAGGAATAAAGGAGATGACTCACCGAAAGACAGAAGAGCTGCACCGATAACTACACAAACAAAAGGTACAGCACTTGGCTAGCTTTTGGAATGCACTTCCTTTTTCAAGCTTGCAGGAAAAACAGGTGCGTGCGCGCGTTCACACACTCACACACACACACACTCACACACACACACACACACACACACACACACACACACACCTCCCTACATTGTGCTCAGTCAACTGTGAACTCTTTCCTGGCCCACAATGAGTGTGCTGGAGGGGTGGGATGAGGGATGGAGAGAGGCAGGAAGCACTGAGGATGTTGGGAAGAAGTCGTGAGCGGTTTGTGGAAGAGTGGAGAGACGTCCGTGGGCTAGCTAGGCCCAACCCCCCACCGCCTCCTGCCACCACATCGCACACCCCAAACTCACCCCAGTTCGCTCAACGAGGGCCAGAAAAGAGCTGACAGATGAGATAGGCTGTGTGTGTGTGTGTGTGTGTGTGTGTGTGTGTGTGTGTGTGTGTGTGTGTGTATTTGTTGTTCCTACAAGCTTGAAAGAGGATGCGAGTTTGAAAGCTAGCCAAGCTCTGTACCTTGTGTTTGTGTACCTATTGGCGACGCAGTGCTTCTGCCTTGGCTGAATCATTTCCTTTATTCCTTATGTGTTAAATGTTAAAATGGAACTTGAGTATGATAGAGGGAGTTTTATTTTTCAGATGGAGTATGAACAGCAAATGGAAACCTTAACAAAGAAAGGTGGGCAAGGTCACAGTGAACTTGGTGAAAACTTCACAATGTCACAAGTTCAAAAGTCAGCTGGTCAGCTGCAAGCACTGGAAAACGCAGTTGACATAAAGGTTGAAAACTTCAGTATATCTGCCAAAGGAAAGGATCTCTTTGTAAATGCCTCACTGTTGATAGCCAATGGGAGGAGATACGGGCTTGTAGGACCTAATGGGTGAGTGTGCAAATTGCATGAATTTTATTGATTGGGGCTGTATTAATTGCTGTAGTGTTCATTTAATGTATTGCTGGTGCTGCACTATTTTTTGTATTCTTCTGACATATACTCTCACCTTTGTATACTTTAACAAATTCATAAGAAGTTGGGAGGTATGCTGATGAGTCAGAACAATATGACCACCATCCACCACGAGACTGAATGCTGCCTGAGGGCATTGTAGTTGCAAGACATAAAAATTGTGTGTAAGCTGAGCACAGATGAATGGGCAATTATTCTGGATGACACACATTGAAAATGGGAAAACTACTGATATAAGCTACTTTGACAATGAGCAGATCGTTACGGCTTGGCACCTGGGAACAAGCATCTTGGAAGCAGTGAACCTGTTCAGCTATTCGTGTGCTACTGTGTTGAGCTTCTATGGGAAGTGGTGAAGGAAGGTGAAAACACAAGTAGGGGATGTCCACTTGATCGGAGGCTTGGCTTCCCAGTAAAGTGGAGGGGCTGTGGTAGCTTGGATGACAGAGTACAGTGCTGTTGCAGATAGTGTTTCAGAACTTGCCATTTAGCACACCTTGTTGAACAAGGAGCACTGCAGCAAATGACCCCTGTGTATTCCCATGTCGACCCAACGACATCATCAGTTACGACCGCAGCGATCATCATCGAGATTGGACTGTGGATCAGTGGAAATGTGTTGCCTGGCAAGATGAATCATATTTCTTATTAAACTAGCTCGATAGTTACGTCCAGATACGCTATCATTCAGGCAAATGGCTACTTGAAATATACTCCATTCTATAGACATAGGCAGTGGGGGCAGACTCCAACGTCATTTAATAACAAAATTTGGAAAATGCTAAGAAGACAGGGATTGTTGCACTCTTAGTCCAAAAAGATCACAGATATGTTGACAGGCAAAAAGATAGACACAAAACGATCATCATCCTCCATCATGTAGTAGCAAAAGATCATGCTGAAATCATAGAAAATTCTGGTTGTACATAAAATCACTTAAGAGGATTAAGTTCAGTCACTTGTAGACCAGTGCATTGTGCTGATAGAAGACGACAAAAGGAAAGCTAAAGTTTTTCATGCAGGAGGATTATACAGAAATACCATTGTCTGCCTGCCATATCGAAGACTTAGAAATAGGCATCCCTACCATTGAAAAGCAGCTGAAAGTGTTGAAAACAGATGTTGGCAAGTCAAAATGGAATCCCTATTCATTTTACAGAGAGAACTATTCAGCACTGGTCCCATTCTGAGCTCGCATTTGTCGTGAATATCTCAGCCAGCAGAAAGTCCCAAGTGACAGGAAAAAAGTACAGATGACTCCTGTATGTAAAAAGGAAAAAAAAGACATGCCCACAAAACTCTGTCCAATATCGTTTGCATCAGGTTTCTGTAGAATTCTTGAGCGTATTATAAGAATGATTATAATAAATTTCCATGAGAGTGAGAAGCTTTTATGCAAAAATCAACATAGACTTTGAAAGCATCACTCATGTGAAACTCAGCTTGCCCTTTCCTCATGAAACTCCTACGAACTGTGGATCAAAAACAGTCAGATTCTGTATTCCCAGATTTCTGGAAAGAGTTCGACACAGTAGCAGACTGTTAACAAAGGTCCAAGCATATGGAATCATTTCTCAGGCATGCGAGTGGCTTGAAGACTTTTTAATAATACAACCTAGTACCTTGTCATGTATGACAAGTGTTCATCAAAGACAAAGTTATCATCAAGAGTGCCTCAGTGAAATGTGATGGGACCACTTTTGTTCTCTATCTTCATAAACATGACAGACAGGCTGAGCAACAATCTTAGTTTGCTAACAATGTTATAGCGTATGGGAAAGTGTCATCATTGAGTGACTGTGAGAGGACTTAGGATGACTGTGAGAGGACTTAGGATGACTGTGAGAGGACTTAGGATGATACGAATAGAGGAATTATTCCGTGTGATGAATGGCAGATTGGTATAAATCTAAGTTAATTGAGATGAGTAGTAAAAATGATCCTGGGATGCTGAAGTACAGTATTAGTGGTATGCTGTTTGACACAGTTTGATTAAGTATCGAAGAGCAAAATTACAAAGTGGCATGAAGTGGAAGGAGTGCATAAGCTCATTTGAAAGGAAGGTGAACGGTCAACTTTGGTTTATTAGGAGAATTGTTGGAAAGTGTAGCATATCTGTAAAGAAGATTGCATACAGACCATTTGTGTGCCTAGTTCTCGAGTACTGCTCAGGCGTTTAGTCTCCACCAGATCGGACTAAAGGAAGACATCAAAGCAGTTCAGAGGCATGCTGTTAGGCTTGTTATCAGTAGCTTTGATCAACATAAGAGTGTTATATAAATGCTCCATGAATCTTCCCTCCATTCCTGGAGGGAAGATTATAATCTTGTCCCAAAACACTATTGAGAATGTTTGGAGAACCAGTATGTGAAACAGCCTGGAGAACTATCCCACTGCTGCCAGTATGTATCTTGAGTAAGGACCATGAAAACAAGACAAGAGAAGCCAGGCCTCACGCAGAAGTGTATCAACAGTTGTGTTTCCCTCGCTCCATATGAGAGTGGAACAGGAAAGGGAATGATGAAAGCGTTGTTTGAGGTACATTCTGTCATGTACTGTATGGTGGCTTACGTGTATAAATGTAGGTGTATTATCCTATGGGAGACAGTCACTTATGCTTTCATGGGACCTACGGTAGTAATAAATGGGACTATGTCGGCTGTGGACTACGTGAAGAATGTTTCAGACCACATGCATCCCATCCCACTTGTTGTTTTATCGGACAGAGATGATAACAGTATACCAAGTAGAATTTGTGGAAAAAGTGTGATGTGCACATAGGCATCTTGTGCCAGTACTCCAGAAAACTACTACTTGAATCCATTCAGACTGACTTACTGTTCTATTATGTTGCAAAGGTGGACTAACATAATGTTAAACAGAGGGTCATAATGTTTCAGCTCATCAGTATAATTTTATAATTAAGTCCTTTCACAAAAATTTTAACAATAATGGAGATGGTTACTGAAATTTTAGTAATTTGACAAATAGTAATGAAATTAAGAATTTTACATCTGGATTTTAATTCCATTGTGAGAGCAATCTCATTATTGTGAATATTGTTGGTATCCAATTAAAATGTAAAACTTGCTCAATATTTTTATGAGATTGTGATTTAAAATGTTAAAAACTACAATGCCTGTGCACTTTAAGTGGGTTTGAGTAAAGCAGAGGGTGTATTTATGCACTGTTAACAAAAAATCGACTGGAAGTGCCAAATGATGGAGCAGGAATGACTAGAAGAGAAATGCAAAGCTGTAGAAGCTTTTGTGACTATGGCCAAGATAGTTGCTGTGTGTAGGATGTTGCTTCATAAAACCAAGAAATTGAATGAGAAGTCAGTGGTAAGCACAGAAAGGATTATATAAGAGGAAACAAACTCGAAGACAGTATTATAGAAAGTGAGGAGGAAGTAAATGAAAATGAGTGAATGTATGATGCCCTGAGGAGTATCTGAGAGAGCATTGAAATACCTAATGTAAAGCAAGGCACCTGGGGTAGTCAAGATTTCTTCATAATTATTAATGTCTTGGGGATAATTAACCATGATAGAACTATTCCACATGGTATGTAAGATATGAGGCAGTTGAAATACCTTCAGATTTAAAGAACAACACCAAAGAAGACAGGTGCTGGCCAATGTGAATACTGCAGAACCATCATTTTAATAAATCACAGTTGCAAAATTATTGACATGAATTGTGTTTAGAAGCCAGGAGAGACTTGTAGAAGACAAACTCGGGAAAGATCAGTTTGAGTTATGTAGAAAAATATGGCAAAACAACATATGAATATTTTAGAAGAGAGGTTGAAGGAAGGGAAAATTATGTTTATAATGTTTGTAGATGTGGAGAAAGCTTACTACATTATTGACTGGAATACAGGATTGAAATTCTGAAGATAGGGATAAAATACATGGACTCACATGTAATGGCATAAGCCACAGCCAGAGCCAGTGGTGTATCTGGAGAGCCAGCAGGCACGATCAGTGTCTCACTGGCAGAAGCACCTCTCACCATGTGTCTGCTTCTGTCCCGCCGCTTCCATGTCGATGACTTGAGACATCGGGAAGCTTCCGCAGTTTGACACACTCCTGCCTGACAACAGATGGACACTGGTTGCCAACCCTGTTCCAGACCTTTTCGCAGTGGCACAGAAATGCTGCACTTCTGCAAAGTCAGCATCAAGAGGCAGCATTTTAACTCGCCTGTAACATAGCTGCACCAAGACTGTCAGCTGCAGCCTCGGCATCTTTACCATAACTGCACCACCAGGTCAGATGAGTAGACCAAATAACTAATGAAAAGGTACTGAATTTAACTGGGAAGAAAAAAAATTATGGCACAATTTGATAGGACATAGTGTGAGGCATCAAGGAATGGTCAGTTTGGTGATGGAGGGATTTTTTTTTTTTGTGTGTGTTTGGGGGGGGGGGGTGGACAGAATTTTAGAGTAACAATAAGGCTTCACTACAATTAAAGTGGACGAGGGTTCCAGTAGTTACGCAGAATAGAAAGGACTTCCACAGTATACACTAGCGTGCAGAGCTATGTCATACCAATTACTGTACTGAAGACCACAATAACACATAAAGTTGTTTTCACATTACAAGGGAAAAGCAGGAAATGGCATTACTTACAAAGGAATGCAGTGAATTTCATTCACAATTGAGATAATAATAATAACAATAATAATAATAAATTTAGAGAGCAGTACTGGGATTTAACAGTGACCTCTCAGGAAAATAAAATTAGTAGGAAAACACTCTGCCCAACTGCTCATAGCTTGGAGCCAGCACACTACCGCTGCCTCTACTGTACCCCTTTCCCTCACCAGAGTCAGTCTGTCTCCTGCTGCCACCCACCAACCTTGGTTCAGAATTAGGCTCTGGCCAGTGCCATGACCTACCACAATGGAGAAGGAGCTACTGACTACCCTGTGCTATATTGCAGCAGAGCCACCTGTGGTGCTACAGACGCAGTTGGCAATTGAGCCCCAGTGTAACTGTGATGTCAGGACACTATGCAACTGCCCAAGCAGCACATATTATGAGTGTGTCCGGTATTCCTTGTCTGCCACTACAATGTCAGAATATTATGAAAGCACAATAGTCCTTATCAAAGAGGAGGGCACATGCAGAAGACTGCCTAAGCTGAATAAATTAATAAAGAACTGTTTTACGTCCACTGCTATTTTGTATGCAACTTCCCCACAAGTCACATCTGTCATAAAAACCATTTGCTAACACCACAGTGCCCCAGGAGGACTATAGAGTACATAATGACAAGCAAGAATTGTTTATGTTGCATGTGGCTTCTCCACAGCTAAGATGGACCTGCTTCATTTTGGAGCCGACCATAGGGCATCTTCTACAGAAACCACATTATTATTATTATTATTATTTCTTCTTTCTCTTCTCAGACGTTATGTCTGGTCAAAAATGGAAAGTGATGCGAACCTTGATCAAGCGTGACTTCCTTTTAACTGTTCGGTATATGTTACATTGCATTTAGGAACTTTCGGGTAATTGAACATGTATCAATAATTACAGATTTCTGTAGTTGTATATATACGTTTGGCTGTAGCTGTATTGCGTTGATGTACTGGTGGATATTGTGTGGTATGACTCCTGTAGTTGATAGTATAATTGGTATAATGTCAACTTTATCCTGATGCCACATGTCCTTGACTTCCTCAGCCAGTTGGATGTATTTTTCAATTTTTTCTCCTGTTTTCTTCCGTATATTTGTTGTATTGGGTATGGATATTTCGATTAGTTGTGTTAATTTCTTCTTTTTATTGGTAAGTATGATGTCAGGTTTGTTATGTGGTGTTGTTTTATCTGTTATAATGGTTTTGTTCCAGTGTAATTTGTATTCACCATTCTCCAGTACATTTTGTGGTGCATACTTGTATGTGGGAACGTGTTGTTTTATTAGTTTGTTGTATGGCAAGTTGTTGACGTATTATTTTTGCTACATTGTCATGTCTTGTGGGGTATTCTGTATTTGCTAGTATTGTACATCCACTTGTGATGTGGTCTACTGTTTCTATTTGTTGTTTGCAAAGTCTGCATTTATCTGTTGTGATATTGGGATCTTTAATTATATGCTTGCTGTAATATCTGGTGTTTGTTTGATCCTGTATTGCAATCATGAAACCTTCCGTCTCACTGTATATATTGCCTTTTCTTAGCCATGTGTTGGATGCGTCTTGGTCGATGTGTGGCTGTGTTAGATGACACGGGTGCTTGCCATGTAGTGTTTTCTTTTTCCAATTTACTTTCTTCGTATCTGTTGATATTATGTGATCTAAAGGGTTGTGGAAGTGGTTATGAAATTGCAATAGTGTAGCCGATGTATTTATATGAGTGATTGCTTTGTGTATTTTGCTAGTTTCTGCTCGTTCCATAAAGAATTTTCTGAAATTGTCTACCAGTTCATAATGTAGGTTTTTTATGTTGATAAATCCTCTTCCTCCTTCCTTTCTGCTTAATGTGAATCTTTCTGTTGCTGAATGTATGTGATGTATTCTGTATTTGTGACATTGTGATCGTGTAAGTGTATTGAGTGCTTCTAGGTCTGTGTTACTCCATTTCACTACTCCAAATGAGTAGGTCAATATTGGTATAGCATAGGTATTTATAGCTTCTGTCTTGTTTCCTGCTGTCTATTCTGTTTTCAGTATTTTTGTTGTTGTTGTTGTAGTTGTTGTTGTGGTCTTCAGTCCTGAGACTGGTTTCATGCAGCTCTCCATGCTACTCTATCCTGCGCGAGCTTCTTCATCTCCCAGTATCTACTGCAACCTACATCCTTCTGAATCTGCTTAGTGTATTCATCTCTTGGTCTCCCTCTACGATTTTTACCCTCCACGCTGCCCTCCAATACTAAATTGGTGATCCCTCCATGTCTCAGAACATGTCCTACCAACCGATGCCTTCTTCTAGTCAAGTTGTGCCACAAGCTCCTCTTCTCCCCAATTCTATTCCATGCCTCCTCATTACTTATGTGATCTACCCATCTAATCTTCAGCATTCTTCTGTAGCACCACATTTCGAAAGCTTCTATTCTCTTCTTGTCTAAGCTATTTATCATCTACATTTCACTTCCATACATGGCTACACTCCATACAAATACTGTCAGAAACGACTTCCTGACATTTAAATCTATACTCGATGTTAACAAATTTTTCTTCTTCAGAAACGCTTTCCTTGCTATTGCCAGTCTACATTTTATATCCTCTCTACTTCGACCATCGTCAGTTATTTTGCTCCCCAAGTAGCAAAACTCCTTTACTACTTTAAGTGTCTCATTTCCTATTTTAATTCCCTCAGCATCACCCGACTTAATTAGACTACATTTCATTATCCTCGTTTTGCTTTTGTTGATGTTTATCTTATATACTCCTTTCAAGACACTGTCCATTCCGTTCAACTGCTCCTCCAAGTCCTTTGCTGTCTCGGACAGAATTACAATGTCATCGGCGAACCTCAAAGTTTTTATTTCTTCTCCATGGATTTTAATACCTACTCCAAACTTTTCTTTTGTTTCCTTTATTGCTTGCTCAATATACAGATTGAATAACATCGGGGATAGGCTACAACCCTGTCTCACTCCCTTCCCAACCACTGCTTCCCTTTCGTGTCCCTCGACTCTTATAACTGCCATCTGGTTTCTGTGCAAATTGTAAATAGCCTTTCGCTCCCTGTATTTTACCCCTGCCACATTCAGAATTTGAAAGAGCGTATTCCAGTCAACATTGTCAAAAGCTTTCTCTAAGTCTACAAATGCTAGAAACGTAAGTTTGCCTTTCCTTAATCTATTTTCTAAGATAAGTCGTAGGGTCAGTAATGCCTCACGTATTCCAACATTTATACCAAATCCAAACTGATCTTCCCCGAGGTCGGCTTCTATCAGTTTTTCCATTTGTCTGTAAAGAATTCACGTAAGTATTTTGCAGCTGTGACTTATTAAACTGATAGTTCGGTAATTTTCACATCTGTCAACACCTGCTTTCTTTGGGATTGGGATTATTATATTCTTCTTGAAGTCTGATGGTATTTCGCCTGTCTCGTACATCTTGCTCACCAGATGGTAGAGTTTTGTCAGGACTGGCTCTCCCAGGGCCGTCAGTAGTTCTAATGGAATGTTGTCTACTTTGGGGGCCTTGTTTCGCCTCAGGTCTTTCAGTGCTCTGTCAAACTCTTCACGCAATATCATATCTCCCATTTCATCTTCATCTACATTCTCTTTCATTTCCATAATATTGTCCTCAAGTACATCACCCTTGTATAGACCCTCTATATACTCCTTCCACCTTTCTGCTTTCCCTTCTTTGCTTAGAACTGGTTTCCATCAAAGCTCTTCATATTCATGCAAGTGGTTCTCCTTTCTCCAAAGGTCTCTTTAATTTTCCTGTAGGCAGTATCTATCTTACCCCTAGTGAGATAAGCCTCTACATCCTTACATTTGTCCTCTAGCCATCCCTGCTTAGCCATTTTGCACTTCCTATCGATCTCATTTTTGAGACGTTTGTATTCCTTTTTGCCTGTTTCATTTACTGCATTTTTATATTTTCTCCCTTCATCAATTAAATTCAATATTTCTTCTGTTACCCAAGGATTTCTACTAGCCCTCATCTTTTTACCTATTTGATCCTCTGCTGCCTTCACTATTTCATCCCTCAAAGCTACCCATTCTTCTTCTTCTGTATTTCTTTCCCCCATTCCTGTCAGTTGTTCCCTTATGCTCTCCCTGAAACTCTGTACAACCTCTGGTTCTTTCAGTTTATCCAGGTCCCAGCTCCTTAAATTCCTGCCTTTTTGCAGTTTCTTCAGTTTTAATCTACAGTTCATAACCAATAGATTGTGGTTAGAGTCCACATCTGCCCCTGGAAATGTCTTACAATTTAAAACCTGGTCCCTAAATCTCTGTCTTACCACTATATGATCTATCTGATACCTACTATTATCTCCAGGGTTCTTCCATCTATACAACCTTCTTTCATGATTCTTAAACCAAGTGTTAGCTATGATTAAGTTATGCTCTGCGCAAAATTCTATCACGCGGCTTCCTCTTTCATTTCTTAGCCCCAAGCCATATTCACCTACTATGTTTCCTTCTCTCCCTTTTCCTACTCTTGAATTCCAGTCGCCCATGACTATTAAATTTTCGTCTCCCTTCAGTACCTGAATAATTTCTTTTATCTCATCATACATTTCTTCAATTTCTTCGTCATCTGCAGAGCTAGTTGGCATATAAACTTGTACTACTGTGGTAGGCATGGGCTTCGTGTCTGTCTTGGCCACAATAATGCGTTCACTATGCTGTTTGTAGTAGCTTACCCGCACTCCTATTTTTTTTTATTCATTATTAAACCTACTCCCGCATTACCCCTATTTGATTTTGTATTTATAACTCTGTATTCACCTGACCAAAAGTCTTGTTCCTGCTGCCACCGAACTTCACTAATTCCCACGATATCTAACTTTAACCTATCCATTTCTCTTTTTAAATTTTCTAACCTACCTGCCCGATTAAGGGATCTGACATTCCATGCTCCGATCCGTAGAACGCCAGTTTTCTTTCTCCTGATAACGACGTCCTCTTGAGTAGTCCCAACATGGAGATCCGAATGGGGGACTATTTTACCTCTGGAATATTTTACCCAAGAGGACGCCATCATCATTTAATCATACAGTATTTTTGTTAGTCTTTGTCTATATTTTTCTTTTAGTTCTTCTTTAATATTTGTATTATCTATTCCTATTTTTTGTCTGTATCCTAGATATTTATAGGCATCTGTTTTTTCCATCACTTCTATGCAGTCACTGTGGTTATCCAATATGTAATCTTCTTGTTTAGTGTGTTTTCCCTTGACTATGCTATTTTTCTTACATTTGTCTGTTCCAAAAGCCATATTTATATCATTGCTGAATACTTCTGTTATCTTTAGTAATTGGTTGAGTTGTTCATGTATGCGTAGTGTAGCGACCTTTGTTTAGTTTTAGCTTGATATGTCACCTCTGCATCTATTATCAGTTGCTCTTTACATCCTCGTGCTCCTTTGCAACAGCCTTTTTGTTCTTCATTTATAATTTTGTTCTGTGTTGTGTGTGTCATTAATTTCTGTGTAATTACTGAAGTTAATATTTTGTATATTGTTGGTAGGCATGTTATGGGGCGATATTTAGCTGGGTTTGCTGTGTCTGCTTGATCTTTAGGTTTCAGATAAGTTATTCCATGTGTAAGCATATCAGGGAATGTGTATGGGTCTGCAATGTAACTGTTAAATAATTTATGATATGGATATAACAGAGGGAAACATTCCACGTGGGAAAAATACATCCAAAAACAAAGATGATGTGACCCACCAAACGAAAGTGCTGGCAGGTCGATAGACACACAAACATACACAAAATTCAAGCTTTCACAACCAATGGTTGCTTCATCAGGAAAGAGGGAAGGAGAGGGAAAGACGAAAGGATGTGGGTTTTAAGGGAGGGGGTAAGGAGTCATTTCAATCCCGGGAGCGGAAAGACTTACCTTAGGGGGAAAAAAGGACAGGTATGCACTCGTGCACACGCACCCATATCCAACTGCACATACACAAGCAGACATTTGTAAAGGCAAAGAGTTTCGGCAGAAAGCACCCATGTGATTTACCAACTGACCTGCCTACACTGTGAAGCTTTCTATGTGGGAATGACCAGCAACAAACTGTCCATTCGCATGAATGGACACAGGCAGACAGTGTTTGTTGGTAATGAGGATCACCCTGTGGCTAAACATGCCTTGGTGCACGGCCAGCACATCTTGGCACAGTGTTACACTGTCCGGATTATCTGGATACTTCCCACTAACGCCGACCTGTCAGAACTCCGGAGATGGGAACTTGCCCTTCAGCATATCCTCTCTTCTCGTTATCCGCCAGGCCTCAACCTCCGCTAATTTCAAGTTGCCGCCGCTCATACCTCATTTGTCTTTCAACAACATCTTGCCTCTGTACTTCTGCCTCAACTGACATCTCTGCCGAAACTCTTTGCCTTTACAAATGTCTGCTTGTGTCTGTGTATGTGCAGTTGGATATGGGCGTGTGTGCGAGTGTATACCTGTCCTTTTTTCCCCCTAAGGTAAGTCTTTCCGCTCCCGGGATTGGAATGACTCCTTACCCTCTTCCTTAAAACCCACATCCTTTCGTCTTTCCCTCTCCTTCCCTCTTTCCTGATGAAGCAACCGTTGGTTGCGAAAGCTTGAATTTTGTGTGTATGTTTGTGTTTGTTTGTGTGTCTATCGACCTGCCAGCACTTTCGTTTGGTGGGTCACATCATCTTTGTTTTTGGATGTGTTAAATAATTTAGTTCAATGTGAATGTGTTGACGTGAACTTCTTTAGCCAGAAATTTGCTATTTTATCTTTTCCAGGGGCTTTCCAATTGTGAGTAGAATTAATTGCTCGGGTGACTTCATGTTGCAATATTATCACTTCAGGCATTTGTGGTATCATCTTGTATGTGTCTGTCTCTGCTTGTATCCACCGTGCATACCTGGTATGTTGTACTGGGTATGACCATATGTTGCTCCAGAAGTGTTCCATGTCTGTTATGTTTGGTGGATTGTCTATTTTAATGAGTGTGCTATCTATTGTCTGGTAAAATTTCTTTAGGTTTGTGTTGAATGTTTGGTTTTGTTTCCTTCTATTTTCACTTTTTTTTTGTACCTTCTAAGTCGTTTGGCCAATGCCTGTAATTTCTGCTTCTTTTCATCTAATTGCTCTATCGCTTCATGTTGTGAGATTTTACCTAACCTTTTACATTTTTTGTCTGATATTTCATTTCTTATAAATTGTGTCAGCTGTCCGATGTCTTTTCTCAGTTTTTCTATTCTGATCTGTAGGCTGTGTTGCCATGCTGGTTTTGTGGGTTTCTTCCATGTGTTGGTTGGTTCTGATCTCTGCCTAGTGTGTATATTTAGTGTAGTGAGTGCTTATTTAGTGTAGTGAGTGCTCCTATACAAACCAGTAGTTGTAACTCTTCCATAGTTGTGTTTTCATTTATTTTGTTGTGTATGATTGTGTTGATATTTGTCATTGTTGTTTCGACTTGTGGGTTATTTGGCGGTCTATGCAAGAATGGTCTAATGTCTGTATTTGTGTCTTTGTACTCTATATATATGTCAGCTGAAATTTTTCTTCTATATCTAACGTGTGTCACTTCGTGTTCTATTTGTGCTTGTTCTGGTGGCTGTCTTAAGATTTTGTTTTCCTCTGATTGTTGAATTGATGCGTGTTGTTCTTTGTTTGTGTGCTCTGGGATGTTTGAGTCCATTACTGTATTTTCTTCTTCTTCTGATTGCATATTATTTTGTTCCAGTATTTGTTGTACTTGTTGTTTGATGTGTTCTAATTCTGACTGGGGTATCCTGTTATTTTTGATTACTACACGAATCTGATCAGCTAGTCGTTGTTCTGTTAAAAATTTTAATTCTGGGTATCTGGTAATAAATGTTGTGTATACTTGTGATCTGTATCCAGTTGTGTTGGTTCCTAGGTTTGTTGCTTGGTAATAACAGAACATGAGGTGTCGGTTAACTTCATCTGACCATCTCATCCTCTGTCTTTGTTTTCCTTCTAGGGTGGTTGCAGGAAGCGTATCCTGCAAAACACCACTATTTGGATTTAAATCGTTTTCCAGTTGGCTAGCAGTGTCGTTACCATTGTGGGCGGGCATAGGGTTCAAGCGTCGTCCCCGACCATGACGGCGCTTGTCCGAGGCTTCTTTAGTTCTGTCCTGAACCAACTAATCACGCTTAAAGGGGGGTTAGCCCTATTAGTGGTTTGTTCTTTTCGTCGCCTTTTACGACTGGCAGAACATACCGAAGGCCTATTCTTTTCCCGAGCCTCCACGGGGATTATTATTATTATTATTATTGACTTTTTTTTTTTCTCAGACTTAAGTCTGGTTAAAAATGGAATGTGACGCGGACCTCGGTCAAGCGTGACTTCCTTGTAACTGTATGGTATATGTTATATTGCATTTAGGAACTTTCGGGTAATTGAACATGTATCAATAATTACAGATTTTTGTAGTTGTATATATATGTTTGGATGTAGCTGTATTGCATTGATGTACTGGTGAATATTGTGAGGTATGACTCCTGTAGTTGATAGTACAATTGGGATAATGTCGACTTTATCCTGATGCCACATGTCCTTGACTTCCTCAGCCAGTTGGATGTATTTTTCAATTTTTTCTCCTGTTTTCTTCTGTATATTTGTTGTGTTGGGTATGGATATTTCAATTAGTTGTGTTAATTTCTTCTTTTTATTGGTGTGTATCATGTCAGGTTTGTTATGTGGTGTTGTTTTATCTGTTATAATCGTTCTGTTCCAGTATAATTTGTATTCATCATTCTCCAGTACATTTTGTGGTGTGTACTTGTATGTGGGAACGTGTTGTTTTATTAGTTTATGTTTTATGGCAAGTTGTTGATGTATTATTTTTGCTACATTGTCATGTCTTCTGGGGTATTCTGTATTTGCTAGTATTGTACATCCGCTTGTGATGTGATCTACTGTTTCTATTTGTTGTTTGCAAAGTCTGCATTTATCTGTTGTGGTATTGGGATCTTTAATAATATGCTTGCTGTAATATCTGGTGTTTATTGTTTGATCCTGTATTGCGATCATGAATCCTTCCGTCTCACTGTATATATTGCCTTTTCTTAGCCATGTGTTGGATGCGTCTTGATCTATGTGTGGCTGTGTTAGACGATACGGGTGCTTGCCGTGTAGTGTTTTCTTTTTCCAATTTACTTTCTTTGTATCTGTTGATGTTATGTGATCTAAAGGGTTGTAGAAGTGGTTATGAAATTGCAATGGTGTAGCTGATGTATTTATATGAGTGATTGCTTTGTGTATTTTGCTAGTTTCTGCTCGTTCTAGAAAGAATTTTCTTAAATTGTCTACCTGTCCATAATGTAGGTTTTTTATATCTATAAATCCCCTTCCACCTTCCTTTCTGCTTAATGTGAATCTTTCTGTTGCTGAATGTATGTGATGTATTCTATATTTGTGGCATTGTGATCGTGTAAGTGTATTGAGTGCTTCTAGGTCTGTGTCACTCCATTTCACTACTCCAAATGAGTAGGTCAATATTGGTATAGCATAAGTATTTATAGCTTTTGTCTTGTTTCTTGCTGTCAATTCTGTTTTCAGTATTTTTGTTAGTCTTTGTCTATATTTTTCTTTTAGTTCTTCTTTAATATTTGTATTATCTATTCCTATTTTTTGTCTGTATCCTAGGTATTTATAGGCATCTGTTTTTTCCATCGCTTCTATGGAGTCGCTGTGGTTATCCAATATGTAATCTTCTTGTTTAGTGTGTTTTCCCTTGACAATGCTATTTTTCTTACATTTGTCTGTTCCAAAAGCCATATTTATATCATTGCTGAATACTTCTGTTATCTTTAGTAATTGGTTGAGTTGTTGATTTGTTGCTGCCAGTAGTTTTAGATCATCCATGTATAGCAAATGTGTGATTTTGTGTGGGTATGTTCCAGTAATATTGTATCCATAATTTGTATTATTTAGCATGTTGGATAGTGGGTTCAGAGCAAGACAGAACCAGAAAGGACTTGATGAGTCTCCTTGGTATATTCCACGCTTAATCTGTATTGGCTGTGATGTGATGTTATCTGAATTTGTTTGGATATTAAGTGTGGTTTTCCAGTTTTTCATTACTGTGTTTAGAAACTGTATCAATTTAGGATCTACTTTGTATATTTCCAAAATCTGCAGTAACCATGAGTGGGGTACACTATCAAAGGCTTTTTGGTAATCAATGTATGCGTAGTGTAGGGACCTTTGTTTAGTTTTAGCTTGATATGTCACCTCTGTATCTATTATCAGTTGCTCTTTACATCCTCGTGCTCCTTTGCAGCAGCCTTTTTGTTCTTCATTTATAATTTTGTTCTGTGTTGTATGTGTCATTAATTTCTGTGTGATGACTGAAGTTAATATTTTGTATATTGTTGGTAGGCATGTTATGGGGCGATATTTAGCTGGGTTTGCTGTGTCTGCTTGATCTTTAGGTTTCAGATAGGTTATTCCATGTGCAAGTGTATCAGGGAATGTGTATGGGTCTGCAATGTAACTGTTAAATAATTTAGTTAGATGTGAATGTGTTGAGGTGAACTTCTTTAGCCAGTAATTTGCTATTTTATCATTTCCAGGGGCTTTCCAATTGTGTGTAGAATTAATTGCTCGGGTGACTTCATGTTGCAAAATTATCACTTCAGGCATTTGTGGTATCATCTTGTATGTGTCTGTTTCTGCTTGTATCCACCGTGCATGCCTGTTATGTTGTACCGGGTTTGACCATATGCTGCTCCAGAAGTGTTCCATGTCTGTTATGTTTGGTGGATTGACTATTTTAATGTGTGTGTTATCCATTGTTTGGTAAAATCTCTTTTGGTTTGTGTTGAATGTTTGGTTTTGTTTCCTTCTATTTTCACTTTTTTTGTATCTTCTAAGTCGTTTGGCTAATGCTTGCAATTTCTGCTTTTTTTCATCTAATTGCTCTATTGCTTCTTGTTGTGAGATTTTACCTAACCTTTTTCGTTTTTTGTCTGATATTTCATTTCTTATAAATTGTGTTAGCTGTCCGATGTCTTTTCTCAGTTTTTCTATTCTGATCTGTAACCTGTGTTGCCATGCTGGTTTTGTGCGTTTCTTCTGTGTGTTGGTTTGTTCTGATCTCTGCCTAGTGTGTATATTTAGTGTAGTGAGTGCTCCTATATAAACCAGTAGTTGTAACTCTTCCATAGTTGTGTTTTCATTTATTTTGTTGTGTATGATTGTGTTGATAGTTTTTATTGTTGTTTCGACTTGTGGGTTATTTGGCGGTCTATGCAAGAATGGTCTAATGTCTGTATTTGTGTCTTTGTATTCTATATATGTCAGCTGAAATTTCTCTTCTATATCTAACACGTGTCTCTCTTCGTGTTCTATTTGTGCTTGTTCTGGTGGCTGTGTTAAGGTTTCGTTTTCCTCTGATTGTTTAATTGATGCGTCTTGGTCTTTGTTTGTTTGCTCTGGGATGTTTGAGTCCATTACTGTGTTTTCTTCCTCTTCTGATTGCACATTATTTTGTTCCAGTATTTGTTGTACTTGTTGTTTGATGTTTTCTAATTCTGACTGGGGTATCCTGTTATTTTTGATTATTACACGGATCTGATCAGCTAGTCGTTGTTCTGTTAAAAATTTTAATTCCGGGTATCTGGTAATAAATGTTGTGTATACTTGTGATCTGTATCCAGTTGTGTTGGTTCCTAGGTTTGTTGCTTGGTAATAACAGAACATGAGGTGTCGATTAACTTCATCTGACCATCTCATCCTCTGTCTTTGTTTTCCTTCTAGGGTGGTTGCAGGAAGCATATCCTGCAAAACACCTCTATTCGGATTTAAATCCTTTTCCAGTTGGCTAGCTGTGTCGTTACCATTGTGGGCGGGCATAGGGTTCAAGCGTCGTCCCCGACCATGACGGCACTTGTCCGAGGCTTCTTTAGTTCTGTCCTGAACCAAGTAATCACACTAAAAGGGGGGTTAGCCCTATTAGTGGTTTGTTCTTTTCGTCGCCTTTTACGACTGGCAGAACATTATTATTATTATTATTATTATTATTATTATTATTATTGTTATTATTATTATTATTATCTGAAGGATGTGTGAGTGAGGCAGTTGACAGGATTGTAGTCCACCACTATTATTGTTCGTTGAGCAAGCACCAAAATAAACCATAGGAAATTGGAAAGGGAATTAAAGTTCAGGGAGCAGAAGGAAAAAGTCTAGGTTTTCCAGCAACACAGTAATTCTGTCAGAGACAGCAAAGGACTCGGAAGATCAGTTGAACAGAATGATAAGTTCACTGTTACCAGTCACTGTTTACTTTGACGACATGTTTTGAAGGTTTAATCCATCAGGTGGCTTTATGAGGATTACTGTCTACTGTACAATGCCATAGCTCACTCTGAAGTTGGAGCACAACACATACATGCAGTACTATTCCTCTTAATGCCTTGTGGAAATTGATGACAATGACTCTTAAAAGTAAACTTGTTGTGTCAATTGATATTGATAAGTCGTGGTAGAGCCTAACCAAAAATAGTCGCATTTAAGGTATAATATTTTAAAAAGGTGTTATAAGACAAACACCAACTAAGGTAAAACAAGGTTAATTGAACGTAGTTGAATTAAATCCTTTGATGCTGATGGAAGCAGATTAAGAAATAAGATACTAACAGTAGTAGACGAGTTTAGCTGTTTGGGCAGCAAAATAACTGACATTGACTGAGGTAGAGATGATAACAAATACAGTCTGGCAATGTGTGTTTCTGAAAAAGAAAAATTTTGTAACTTCAGATGAAAATTTAAGTGTTAGGAATTCCTTTCAAAAGGTGTAGTGTTCTACGGAATTGAAAAGTGGGTAATAAACAGTTAAGCCAAGCAGTGAATGCAAGCTATGTAAATGTAGTGTTACAGAAGAATGCAGATCAGATGGGTAGATCAAATAACTAGTGAAAAGGTACTGAATGTAGTTGGGCAGAAAAGACATTTATGGCACAGTTTGATAGGATATACTACGAGGCATTAAGGAATGTTCAGTTTGGTAATGGAGGGAATTATGTATGGGTGTGTGCGTGTTGGGGGGGGGGGGGGGGGGTGAGGGGAGATACAGGATTTTGAAGTAACTCTAAGACTTGACTACAGTAAACAAATTAAAGTGGATGAGGGTTCCAGTAGTTATGCAGAGACAAAAAGGCTGCCACAGTATACACTAGTGTGCAGAGCTATGTCAAACCAGTCATTGGACTGAAGACTACAATAACAAAGGAATTCATTTTCACATTACAGGGGGAAAAAACAGGAAGTGACATTACTTACAAAGGAATGCAGTGAATTTTAAACACAATTTGAGATATAACAATAAAAAGTTTAGATAACATTATTGGAACTTAACAATTTTTCTCTCAGTAAAGTAAAATTAGTAAAAAAACATTCTCTGTCACAGTCATTTATTAAATATATGACTGGTTTTGGCCTCCAGTAGTATGCTGTCTTCAGATCATGCATCATCTCGACGACGACGACACCACTTAAAACAGGTGTGCTGACCCCAGTCACACAACATTTTCCTGACTAGGGTCAGCACAGTTGCTCCAAGTGTTATCGTCAGCCGAATGGTGCATTACCTGAAGATGGCCTACTACTAGAGGCCAAAACTAGTGATACTTTTAATAAATGACTGTGTGATTGAGACAGTTTTTTCAGTAATAATAATAATAATAATAATAATAATAATAATAATAATAATAATAATAATAATAATAATAATAATAATACCAAGGAGACTCATTAAGTCCTTTCTGGTTCTGTCTTGCTCTGAACCCACTATCCAACATGCTAAATAATACAAATTATGGATATAATATTACTGGAACATACCCACACAAAATCACACATTTGCTATACATGGATGATCTAAAACTACTGGCAGCAACCAATCAACAACTCAACCAATTACTAAAGATAACAGAAGTATTCAGCAATGATATAAATATGGCTTTTGGAACAGACAAATGTAAGAAAAATAGCATAGTCAAGGGAAAACACACTAAACAAGATTACATACTGAATAACAACAGTGACTCCATAGAAGCGATGGAAAAAACAGATGCCTATAAATATCTAGGATACAGACAAAAAATAGGAATAGATAATACAAATATTAAAGAAGAACTAAAAGAAAAATATAGACAAAGACTAAAAAAAATACTGAAAACAGAATTGACAGCAAGAAACAAGACAAAAGCTATAAATACTTATGCTATACCAATATTGACCTACTCATTTGGAGTAGTGAAATGGAGTAACACAGACCTAGAAGCACTCAATACGCTTACACGTTCACAATGCCACAAATATAGAATACATCACATACATTCAGCAGCAGAAAGATTCACATTAAGCAGAAAGGAAGGAGGAAGGGGATTCATCGACATAAAAAACCTACATTATGGACAGGTAGACAATTTAAGAAAATTCTTTCTAGAACGAGCAGAAACTAGCAAAATACACAAAGCAATCACTCATATAAATACATCGGCTACACCATTGCAATTTCATAACCACTTCTACAACCCTTTAGATCACATAACATAAACAGATACGAAGAAAGTAAATTGGAAAAAGAAAACACTAGATGGCAAGCACCCGTATCATCTAACACAGCCACACATCGACCAAGACGCATCCAACACATGGCTAAGAAAAGGCAATATATACAGTGAGACGGAAGGTTTCATGATTGCAATACAGGATCAAACAAACACCAGATATTACAGCAAGCATATAATTAAAGATCCCAATACCACAACAGATAAATGCAGACTTTGCAAACAACAAATAGAAACAGTAGACCACATCACAAGTGGATGTACAATACTAGCAAATACAGAATACCCCAGAAGACACAACAATGTAGCAAAAATAATACATCAACAACTTGCCATAAAACATAAACTAATAAAACAACATGTTCCCACATACAAGTATGCACCACAAAATGTACTGGAGAATGATGAATACAAATTATACTGGAACAGAACCATTATAACAGATAAAACAACACCACATAACAAACCTGACATCATACTTACCAATAAAAAGAAGAAATTAACACAACTAATCAAAATATCCATACCCAATACAACAAATATACAAAAGAAAATAGGAGAAAAAATTGAAAAATACATCCAACTGTCTGAGGAAGTCAAGGACATGTGGCATCAACTACAGGAGTCATACCACACAATATCCACCAGTACATCAATGCAATACAGCTACATCCAAACGTATATATACAACTACAGAAATCCGTAATTATTGATACGTGTTCAATAACCCGAAAGTTCCTAAATACAATGTAACATATACCATACAGTTAAAAGGAAGTCACGCTTGATGAAGGTCCGCGTCACTTGCCATTTTTAACCAGACCTAAGGTCTGAGAAAAATAGAAATAATAATAATAATAATAATAATAATAGTTTCAATCTGTTAAGTTATGGTTCTGACATTAAAACTTAGTGCACAGGAATGTGTCAAAAGTTTCCACAGTTATAAACGTAGTTGTTTCTCAGAATTTAGCATCATTGCCATTCATAACATAATTTTCGTGGACAAGTTAAGCATAACTATTAACAACATAGTTGAGTATCACATGGAGGAGATGGCTGCATTGTTCTGGCACTGCATCTCTACTGGACTCTCCAATATCGTGTATTTACTAAATTTATTGCTAGACATTTACTGTATTGCAGAAATATATGGAAAACAAAAGTGCACTTAGTTCCACACAGAAACATTTACTATTGTATGTCGAAAGTTCCCAAGCAGGTAATTGCACCTTAGTTTGCTTTGATGACATGATTCCATTCACTAAAGTTCGTTTTCAGGCTACAAATTGCCAAAAGCAAAGCCACACCTTACATGTGGTGATATACTGATCTGGAGTGTATCCATAGTCTAGCTTAGTTAAAAAGTCACACTTTGATTGCAAGATCATGAAGCACTAGCAAACATCTCAGCTGATCCTAAAAAGCAATAGAAAAGTATCTTCCAAAGAACCAGAACTGGAGGAAACGTAGATCTAATCTCATTTGATAGCAGACTGAAAATATAAATCTTGTATTGGCAGTGTAGATCATGTTTCTTACATCAACAATGCATATTGTCAATTGTCATATTTTTGCAATGCACTCATGGGAAAATACATTAACTTGTGTATAAAATTCATTTAGTTTTAGAATTTTGAGTACAAAATTAAAATGAATCATTTACTAAAAACTTTGTTCCAGTTTTCCTTCCTTCCTTTCTATCAGGAGAAGTTGTGCCCAGTGAACCACATTACTTTGTGACAGATTTTGAATTGATTGAACCCACACTCTGTATTTCTTCTTGAGAGCTAAAATATTGAACCAGAGTCCTCAGTTAAATCACTGAACGATATAACTATAAATTAAAATGGTATAGAACTATAGAGGCCCATGTTAATTAACAATGGCACTGAAGTGAGAGTAACAAAACTACTGGCTTTGTCATACAAAATGCTAATAAAAATGGTAATTCTTGCTTCACAATCGTTTGCCCTCCCTGGGAATTATACTTGGTGCTGCTTAGTAGACCATGATAATTTCTCAACTTTCATTGCCCTGTGCTCATAATCAGTTATCAATCTTAGTCAAATGATTTTTCTTCATTTACATAGGTGCACAAGGTAAATGAGCTGAATACATATTTTCAGACAATAATTGTTCTAATATTATGGAGGTGAGAGGGGTAGCAAAGCCACAGTTAAAGAAATGAGTTTGGGCTCAAGGTTACTACTGGATGGCGATCATTATAGCATGTCCTCATGCATCCTGCCGCCATCTGTTCCTTAGCGAAGTTTCCCATTTGTCCTTTTGTGGCTGTGAGTGAGTGTGAAAGTGCAACATCAAGTATAAAGATACTGCTAGCTCTTCCTGACCCGTCAAATTGTGGAATCTCGAGTTCTAACCAATTTTTTAATGTGTACTACCCAACCACAGCATTACTGCATGTTTAACTGTCCTGTAAACTGTGGGAATCTGAATAGTTTCACAAGGAAGTTGTCTGGTCATTAGAATGAAAGAGGGGGGGAGGTGGGTGTGAGGCCTCTTCTACCACATTACGTGCTTTCAAAAGGGTTGCCGTTAGCTGGTCACTGCGGTTCACACCAGCCTTGTTTTTATTATAATTCGAAATACAATAGGTTTTTGTCATCTCTCTTATTTATAATGTGGTTCTGAAATTAACGTTGGATTTAGTCATTTTGTCCTTTTTCAAAAGTAGTACATTCCTAGCAGTTCTCCATTTCACGAACAAAAAAATGGTCTTCTCTGCCATATGAAAGTGCTTTTTTTTCTACAGCTTTTGGGCAGTTAGTGCTTTTCTGTTTTTCAGTACTGTACTGTAAGGCCATCTTGAAAATAAATCAGTGTGTGTAGCAGAGAACAATCAATGTCTCTGCACTGTGTGTGACCATGTGAGATGTGGTGCTTTGTAACAAAGGGAAAGTGAACACCACAAAGCAAGTAACATATACTGTTGTCTGTATTTCTTTCTCAGCAATATGAGTGACAGTTGCTGCCATCTTGGTCTTTTTCATGGTAAAACAAGCATCATAGAGCATCTTTATACATATGACAGATAAATGTATCACATTTACAGAGCTTAGATATGGTCGACGTAGTCCTACATAACTCCTCTTCTTGGGGTGTAATCTGTGACATAGGAGCTCTACATTTATCTCCAAAGTGTTAAACTTTTGAGATGTGTGCACTCTTATTGTTTGTCTTGCTCCACATTGAATATTGATAGATCAGAGATCAGAATTTTGCAGTGTAAGATATTGACTGCTGACAAGTTCTTCTAATAAGATAGTACTTACAGATGTAATTTTTAGAAATTATACAAATTTTCTTGCAAATATACTTCATAGTGTTTATAATGACAGGTTTTCTTATAAAAACCTTAAAATCTAGTCTTTAAAATATGGATTGTTTGCTCCCTGAAATGTATGTGTTTACAGTAGCATCACTTTGAATTTATTGAACTTTGTTTTAACCAATTTTTTGGTTACTTGTGTGAAGTTCCTTACTCAAACAGGGGTACGAATCCTGCAATGTTATACGTTCTGATTTGTAGTTTTGTCTTTATCTCTCATAGGCATGGTAAAACGACTTTGTTGAGGCATATAGCATCACGGGCCTTTGCAATTCCACCAGGCATTGACATATTATGTTGTGAGCAAGAAGTAGTGGCCGATGACACAAGTGCAGTAGAGACAGTATTAAAGGCAGATGTAAAACGCACAGAGTTGCTAGCTGAATGCAAAGACCTTGAAGCTCGTCAGGAACAAGGTGATATGTCTGTGCAGGACAGACTCAAAGAGGTAAGTGTGATATGTCAGATTATTCATGTTAAACTTTATGGTAAGTTCTATTAAAATTTGACTGAAAATGTCAGAATTTTTATGCAGTTTCACTGTATCTGTTGTATATTGTACTGCCCTCCTTGTGTCGTGTGTCTGAAATTGTGATGTGTGCACTCTGTAGTGCAGTGGTAGCGTCACCACGTACCATGCAAGGGGAACCAGGTTCGATTCCTGACAGGGGACTGGCTGGTTTGTGCCTTTCATCATCATTTTCATCATAGACACGCAAGTCGTCGAAGTGGCGTCAACTAAAAAGACTTGCAATACGGTGGCCAAACACCGAAGGGGATATCCAAGCCAATTAATACCACATGATCATTTCATTTTCATTTCTAAGGAGTGTGTTAAAAAATAACAGGAATTTGTGTCATTAGTCACATTAAACTATCCCCATTGACATACACCAGAGCTTTTTCCCCACCCCAAAAGCATTTCTGTAAGTCAATCTTTGGGATAGCTTTTATCTCTTTCAGCTGTTGTTGTTGTTGTTGTTGTTGTTGTTGTTGTGGTCTTCAGTCCTGAGACTGGTATGATGCAGCTCTCCATGCTACTCTATCCTGTGCAAGCTTCTTCATCTCCCAGCCCAGTATCTACTGCAACCTACATCATTCTGAATCTGCTTCGTGTATTCATCTCTTGGTCTCCCTCTACGATTTTTACTCTCCGCACTGCCCTCCAATACTAAATTTGTGATCCCTTGATGCCTCAGAACATGTCCTACCAACCAATCCCTTCTTCTAGTCAAGTTGTGCCACAAACTTCTCTTCTCCCCAATCCTATTCAACACCTCCTCATTAGTTATGTGATCTACCCATCTAATCTTCAGCATTCTTCTGTAGCACCACATTTCGAAAGCTTCTATTCTCTTCTTGTCTAAACTATTTATTGTCCATGTTTCACTTCCATACATGACTACACTCCATACAAATACTTTCAGAAATGACTTCCTGACATTTAACTCTATACTCGATGTTAACAAATTTCTCTTCTTCAGAAACGCTTTCCTTGCCATTGTCAATCTACATTTTGTATCCTCTCTACTGTGATCATAATCAGTTATTTTGCTCCCCAGATAGCAAAACTCCTTTACTACTTTAAGTGTCTCATTTCCTAATCTAATTCCCTCAGCATTACCCGACTTAATTCAACTACATTCCATTATCCTTGTTTTGCTTTTGTTGATTTTCATCTTATATCCTCCCTTCAAGACACTATCCATTCCGTTCAACTGCTCTTCCAAGTCCTTTGCTGTCTCTGACAGAATTACAATGTCATCTGCGAACCTCAAAGTTTTTAATTCTTCTCCATATATTTTAATACCTACTCTGAATTTTTCTTTTGTTTCCTTCACTGCATGGTCAATATACAGATTGAATAACATCGGGGAGAGGCTACAACCCTGGCTCACTCCCTTCCCAACCACTGCTTCCCTTTCATGCCCCTCGTCTCTTATAACTGCCATCTGGTTTCTGTACAAATTGTAAATAGCCTTTTGCTCCCTTTATTTTGCCCCTGCCACCTTCAAAATTTGAAAGAGAGTATTCCAGTCAACATTGTCAAAAGTTTTCTCTAAGTCTACAAATGCTAGAAACGTAGGTTTTCCTTTCCTTAATCTAGCTTCTAAGATAAGCCGTAAGGTCAGTATTGCCTCACATGTTCCAATATTTCTACGGAATCCAAACTGACCTTCCCCAGGGTTGGCTTCTACTAGTTTTTCCATTCGTGTAAAGAATTCGCGTTAGTATTTTGCAGCCGTGACTTATTAAACTGATAGTTCGATAATTTTCACATCTTTCAACACCTGCTTTCTTTGGGATTGGAATTATTATATTCTTCTTGAAGTCTGAGACTATTTCACCTGTCTCATACATCTTACTCACCAGATGGTAGAGTTTTGTCAGGATTGGCTCTCCCAAGGCTGTCAGTAGTTCTAATGGAATGTTGTCTACTCCCGTGGCCTTGTTTCAAGTGTTGTTAATCTCATCCACGTTTATAAAATGGTGACCTGTAAGGTTTCTTTATTAATGGGAACAATGACATTGCTTAGGACCTAGTTTAGTGTAATAGGACAGATAAAAGGATCTACTCACAAATCGACAACAGGAGAACAAACACACAAATAATTCAGCCAGGGGCTGTTCCTGGGCAGAAGAGTTGAAGGGGAAAGAAGAGGGGTGAAGGAAAAGTACTAGAGGTGTAGTAAAAGGGGTAGATTTTGTAATAGTCACCTAGAACTGCACGTCGGGAGACTTACCAGATATTCCTCTCATCCCATCTGGTAAGTCACCCCTGTCCTGCAGTTCTGGGTGACATTTTCAAAATGTACCCCTTTTCCTAAACCTATCCCGTCCTTTTCCTTTGCCCCTCTTCCTTCCCCTACAACCCTTTCAGCAGAAGAAGGAGCCATTGGCTCTGAAAGTTTGCATAACTATAACCTTAACCTTCTTTTGTCTGTGTGTGTGTGTGTGTGTGTGTTGTGTGTGTGTGTGTGTGTGTGTGTGTGTGTGTGTTCTCCTACCGCCACTTGTGGGTAGATATTTTATCTATCCAGTTACATTATATTGTCAAAAATAGGTTACATTTGTTATTGTAGGGCCAGGTTTGATGAATATGGAGGCTAGGGCATCAGTACATGTGAGATGGTGCAGGGAAAATACCCGCAACTGAAATGCATTTGAATAACATTTGTTATTAATTTCCTTCAGAGCTTTTTGTCATGGAACCAAGGTTTAAATGGAATAGTATTCTATGTTGAATCGTACAGTTACCCATTATAATGACCAACTGAGAAGGAATCCAAATTAAAGAAGAAAAGATTCCCTTATCATTGTTTTATGTCACCTTACGGTAAGGAGGAGCCTGCAGCATTGTGTAATATTTTTCATTTTTGGATATTGAAATGGTTGACCAAAAAAGTGATGTGAATAGCCAGCAATTGCTATATTGAAAGTTAGATCCACTGTTGGAGCATCCAGTCTACCCATAAATGCTTTTAAGCATGATTCCTCAATCTGTTTGAAAGTATTTCCTACAGATGAAAATTTGGTTCTTATTTTCTTGACACACTACCATACCTCATATACACTGAAGAGCCAAAGAAAATGGTACACCTGCCAAATATCATGTAGGGCCCCCGTGAGCATGCAGAAGTGCTGCAGCACGATGTGGCATGGACTCGACTAATGTCTGAACTAGTGCTGGAGGGAACTGACACCATGAATTCTGCAGGGCTGTCCATAAATCTGTAATAGTATGAGGGGTTGGAGATCTCTTCTGAACAGCACGTTGCAAGGCATCCCAGAGATGCTCAACAACGTCCATGTCTGGGGAGTTTATTGGCCAGCGGAAGTATTTAAACCCAGAAGAGTGTTCCTGGAGCTGCTCTGTAGCAGTTCTGGACTTTTATGGTGTCTCATTGTCCTGCAGGAATTGCCCAAATCTGTCAGAATGCACAGTGGATATGAATGGATGAAGGTGATCAGACAGGATGCTAATGATCCTTTTGTTGTTTTATGAATCTTTTAAATTTGTGTCAGAGTTTTGCAAAGTTTAAGGTAATTATCCAGAGGATTTTTGCTGTATATATGGAATACAAGTCATCTTCTGACAATTAATTTAGAACTGTCTGAATTCCACTAGCAACAAGGAAGCCTCTTTTATTGAAGTGTACTGATTTTTAAAAAATTGAATGGACCACTGCATCCAGTATTGCAGTTCTGATATTGTCATTCAAATTTCTCACATTTTTCGAATCATCGTGTTTGAAGGTGTTTTGAAGTTAGGTTGTCTTGCATATTTCCCATTGAGTTTTCTTAATATTCTGTAATAGTACCCAATCTGCCAAGTGGCTTTCAGGGTCAAAATATGGTGGCACCGCACCTCAGTGCAGTACGCAGTGGAGCAGCAGTCAACTCAGACACTAGTACTGGCCAAATAGGCTGCTTCTGCCCCAGAATGACATGTACGGGAACTGTGGGTTCTGCCAGTACAACAGGGAGTTTGGAGTCAGGAAAGCTCAGTTGCTATTGACATTCTTCATTCAGCATGACTTCCACACAAAAGGTCTATGTCTGTACCGTGGCAGTGCATGTGGTCATAGAGACAGTGGCATGCTTCCTCTGCAGCAGCTTCACCTAGCTGAAATCATTGCTTAGTGACGTTGAAATTGTTCGGCTCCACATTGGACAATCGGCTGGCATGGAGACTGTCACAGCATCAACAGAAGTCAGAAGTCTAGGAACAAGTGCTACTTGTAGCTCAACAAGGAGAATTTCTAGTCACATATGCCACCTGTGTTGTGACAGGAGTACACCTCCTGTAACTTAGGTGGTAAGAAGCACAGCACTGTGCCTTGGCACATGGGTACCCAGCCTACTGCTACAGCAGGCTGCTGCATTGCAGAAAATTAACACCAACAGTGTTTCAGCACCTAGTGGCACGATTTAGCAGGTGGCTCACCTGCCTATGTGTCATCTGGTTGTGAAGTATCATCCAGGCTGTGGCTAAGCCATAACTCTGCAATATCCTTTCTTCCGGAAGTGCTAGTCTTGCAAGGTTCGCAGGAGAGTTTCTGTGAAGTTTGGAAGGTAGAAGATGAAGTACTGGTGGAAGTAAAGCTGTGAGGACGGGTCATGAGTGGTGCTAGGGTAGCTCTGTTGGTAGAGCACTTGCCCATGAAAGGTAAAGATCCTCAGTTTGAGTTTCAGTCCATCACACAGTTTTAATCTGCTGGGAAGTTTCATATCCGTGCACACTCTACTGCAGAGTGAAAATTCATTCTGTTCTGCGGGTAGCTTGATATTTATTAACCTCATTCTCAATGTTCTTGTCATAGTTAAAACTAAAACTACTATCACACTGTATATTTTTGTAAATGGAGTAAAAGTCCTAAAATTTTCTCATTCATTATTATTATTTTTGATCTGACCCCTTTGAAAGCTATTATTTGTCTTATTTGCATATATAGTTAAGTTGTAGTATATTGCATTTGGCTCAGTCTGTATACTGCCCTTTGCAGTCAGAGAATCAAAAGTTAATCTTTTTGTTCATTCTTTTCACATTAATTACTTTTATAGGTGATATTGCTTTTAAGATTTATTTTTCTGAAATGTCTGTGAAAACATCATGATTTATTACTTGCATGATAGGATATATGGAGTCTTGCTTCTGGATGTTGATAGTGGTGATTCAATTAATAAATTTATAGTTTCTGGATCTCCAGTTTCAATTTTTATTCTGTTATGACAAAGTTTCAGATTATTTAGGATTTGATCTTTCTTTTCTAGAAAACTGGAATGAATCAGTTAACTATGGCCATAGGATGAAGGCAACAAGTATTATCTATCACTCTTTCAATAATCACTGAATAAGGCTCAGTGTAATTCTCTCTATACAGCTCTGATTAGATGGAGTTTCAGAATGCTACATTTTTATCAAGTCCATCTCATTGCCACTAACCTCAAAACAGTTCAAATTATTAGAGGTGGTTAAAGCACAACTGTGGTTAGATTCTGAGGACATGCACTTACCTGGTATCTCACTTTTACTTACTGCTTGTTATTTTCGTAAAGGTACAATTTCTTGTGCTTTTGTGTTGACGTCCTCTTTGTGTAAAGCCTGGGCAACAGTTGCCAATATAGTGAGGTTTTTGACAAAGCAAGTTGCCCCTCCTCCATACTTGACATTAGCCATAGCTGAAAATTCCATAGCTGAAAATTCCCTACAATCTTTTAAAGTTAGAAATACAAGCTATTAACTATTTAGTAACTTGAAAATACCACTTGCACATGAAGTTTATTAGTTGCTAATGAGAGATTAAAGTGGGAGTTATTTCACTATCACCATGCAGTGTGCACGAGGCATAATGCGATCTCTCTCCAGACCTTCGAAGAAAAACTTAGGTGTTTAACAGTTCTTTGCAACCAATAGGAATGGTAAGTGTGCTGACATTGAGCAATCATGGAAGATTGATGCAGTTTATCTCTTTGATTTCAGAGGTGATTTGTTGTATTTATGAGGAAAATTATGGTAACTGCTTCTGAAATGAGGTGTGTGTGTGTGTGTGTGTGTGTGTGTGTGTGTGTGTGTGTGTGTGTGGCGGTACCGTAGTTTTTGGACCAAGTGTATATAATATGCTGTCGTACTTATCTGTTATGAAGAAAATAACTTTTCACTATCAGTTAATACAGTAAGATTACTTGTGTGTAAACAAAAATTTTTTTAAATGTGAATTACAGGTGTACGAAGAGCTGAAGGCAATAGGTGCAGATTCAGCAGAACCAAGAGCTAGACGTATTCTGGCTGGTTTGGGTTTCTCAAGAGAAATGCAGGACCGTGCTACAAAGAATTTTTCAGGAGGTTGGCGAATGAGAGTCTCTCTTGCACGTGCTCTCTTTATTGAGCCTACCCTTCTGTTGTTGGATGAACCAACGAATCACCTTGATTTGAATGCTGTGATTTGGCTTGATAAGTGAGTTATAAGAATTTTTTTGCTGAACTGGTATCAAAGTGGCACTGTAATTAATGTAACATAGTTCCTTACAGTGTACAAGGTACAGTAAAATCTCTACTGATTGGGAACACAAGATTTAATAGATTTTTTAAAACTTTTATCCATTCTGGATTTGGGACACTGAACTGTCTTGTTAAAGGTTTCAGGAATTACTGCAATCAATCACTGTTTTTTCTTCAATTTTTATTTATTCATGACTGGTTTCGAATCGCCTGGTGATTGACCATCAGATGATACAATTTAGTTTGGAGTATTGTGGGAGTCGTGCATCTGTGAAAATACAGAGACAAAAAGGTGAGCACTTTATGTGGGAAGAATAATAAGATTGTAATATTAATTTGATGGTATTACTCACTGTTTTTATTCTTGTGGCAGTCACTGCACTGGAAAACATAATGAATGCTTACCAGTGTCGTTAAATATCAAGTGAAACAGGCACTTTTCCACCGATGGCGACTCCCACATACCGTACTTCACAAAATATAAACAAACCACATAGTGTGGCTGTTGTTTTCTCCAAAGAGTTTTGTGGAGGCAGAAATTTTCTTTGCTCATTTTTCATTTTGTGTGGCATTCGTAATAAAATATATATATTACATTACTTTCTTTATAAAATTATTATTATTTACATTGCAAAATTTTCTTATGCTATTTACAAAATCTACACCAAAGTGTTTAAGATAATATTTCAGGTTGTGAAGTTATGTTTGGCAAGTTTCTCATTGCTCAGTAAACAGGATAGTATACTCATGGAGAGGCTGGGGGTAGGGGGGGGGGAGGATTGGAGGGGGGAAAGAAAGAGAGAGAGAGAGAGAGAGAGAGAGAGAGTGTAATGTATTACAAATGCCACACAAAACTAAACATGAGCAAAGAAAATCTCTGCCACCACAAAACTCTTTGGAGACAACAACAGCCACTCTCTTTGGTTTGTTTATATTTTGTAAAGTATGTGGGAGTTGCCATCGGTGGAAAAGTGCCTGTTTCACTTGATATTTAACGATACTGGTAAGCACACATTATGTTTTCCAGTGCAGTGCCTGCCACAAGAATAAAAACAGTGAGTAATACCATCAAATTAATATTACAGTCTTAATATTCTTCTCACATACAGCGCTCACTTTTTCATCTCTATATTTGCCACAGATGCACGACCCCCTTTTTTAAGTTTAAGCCCAACTGTTTTCCAAATTTTTTAAGACCTTGAATAAAATTGTCATTTTTCATATGAATCTTCCTTCTTGCAACAATTGTTGAAGATTTAGAAACAAAAATATTTCCATGGAACCAAAGCCAGAAGATACAGTGGATGCAGAAGCACATTGATTGTGGCCACAAATTACATGAATGTTGCTTCATAGATGTGAGCGAGTGTGTTATCATGATAAAAGAAAACTTTTTTTCTGAACTAAATGTTCATATTTACACACATCATCCTCCTCCAGTTTGTTCATTAGTGGATTGTAATATTGTCTGACAAAGGCTTTGTCTCCCTGGAGATAGTCTATGAGCACTACTTAGTGAAAATCTGAGAAAATGCTTTCTTTGCTCAACTTTTCCCTTTGATCACTATTGTTTTGACTGCTCCTTTTTCTGCGGAAACTAGTGATGAACGTATGTTTCATCTATTAGTGTGAGGATAGAGCTGGCTGAAACCCGAAGTAGGAAGCTCTGAAATATTTAGTGAGGCATGGAACGTATATCGAAAAAGCCAGAGTGGACACTACGGGAGGCGAAGTGTTTATTGCTGTTGACATAAATATTGTGTCGGTAGAGAGTGAAATTGTGTCTGACTGAAGTTATCTGGTGCATGTGACAAGTCTAGGTGAATTTAATTATCAGATGTTTTTACCAGTTGCAGTATTCCGCTGTGACAGTTTTAGGTAGTTATAGTAAATAGCCAACAATCAAATGCCCTACCAGTTGTAAGAGGCGTGCCACAAGGCTCAGTGATTGGACCTTTTCTCTTCCTGGTATACATGATGACTTGCCTACTTTCATGCTTCACAAGTCAATAATATATGCTGACGACACAACCCTGTTTACCTCAGATAACAAATTGGAGGAAGTGAAGAAACAAACAAAAGTAATGCTTGAAAAGTCTGCCATATGGCTCCACAGTAACAAGCTAATACTCAACAGTAGCAAGACTGAAACTATGTATTTCTTCTTGCACAATCCACAGGAAAAATTAAATGAGTCTGACTCTGTAAGACTTCTAGGAATCCACCTGGACCCGAAATTAACATGGAACACCCACATGGAACTGTTATGTACCAGACTATCTAGAGTACTCTTTTTGTTAAGGAAACTAAAAGCATTAGTTAGCAGAAAACAACTTTTATCTTCTTATTATGCCTTCTTTGAATCTCACTTACAGTACGGAATAAAATTATGGGGCAACTCATCTGGTAATCAGACAGTGTTCATGTGGCAGAAGAAAGCAATTAGAGCAGTTACAGGTATTAAAAGCCAAGAATCATGTCGAAAGCACTTTAAGGAACTTAACATCTTAACATTACCTTCTCTGTATATAAAAACGTGTCTTCTTTCAAAAAAAAAAAAAAAAAAAAAAACCTTACCTTCCGGAACAGATGTACATTCACATGATACCAGATATAAAAACAATCTCGATGTAGACTTTACTAGGCTGCCTAAGGTCCAAAGTAGCTTTAAGCAAACAGGATTAAAATTATATAACAAGTTACCACCATCACTGAAAGACCTACAAGGTGATGCCTTCAAGAAGCAGCTGCACAAATTGTTAGCTGATAAGTGTATCTATGATGTAAAGGAATTGGAATGTAGTAGAGAGTAACTATGATGTTAAGGAATTATAATGTAGAGAATAACTCTTTTTCCTCATGTAATGTAATCTGAATGTACATAGTTTCCCAATTTTAGATTCACTATCAAATGTAATGTCAAAACTGTCTATTTCAACAAATGTTGGCTAATGACAAGTAATAAATAAATAAATAAAATCATTGAATGAAAGTTACAGCTCTGTAGTGTGGAAATATCCAGATCATACGGTACTAGTTGGAGATAACTTTACCATACCAAGAATGACTGGGACATCTGTAGCTACACTGCAGGTGGTACAGACAGGCATCCTTGTGAAGTGCCTTTTAAAAACAGTGTTTTCTGAAAACATTCTTGAGCAGTTAGTTCAACAGCCCACATGCAATGGAAATATTTTAGACCCAGCAGCTACAAACTGGTCTGACCTTACCGATGGGATTAGTGCTCATGATGTCATCATAGCAATGATGGTTACTAAAATAATAAATCCATCCATAAGGATAAGAGAGTATTTTCTGCTAGAAAGATCAGATAAGCAGTTGTTAGCATCCCACTTACAAAGAGGGGTCCCCAGCAGTGGGATCCACTTTTTGTAGTCATCTATACAGGTTAAGGTCCCAGGTATCACACCCTGCAGCCATTCATCCTGTTGAGCCCTCATTTGTGAGTAATTGATGAAAAAAATTATAATTTCATGGGATGCTCAGTGGCTTTAAAAAATTATTGTAGTGGAGGTTGATTGCACCACCCAATGTCTAGGGTAAGGGCCTCTCATATAGAAGGTTGTCGGTTTGAAATCCTCTAGGTGTGTTAAAATTTTTTATTTTTAAATCGTTATTGAAATGACTGATTATTATGTTTAACCAATAAATTTGTTTAAATGTATTTTTTTACATTTCTCTTCCTTAGTCACATCACCTTAATGAGTGTATTAACTCTTTCTGCTGCTGTCATTTTTTCTTCCTGTCATTCTTGTCCTACTTGGAATCTTTGTGCATGTGAATTTAATTCTTTTTGTTTGTCTATAATAATAATTAAAACATTTAAATCTGCCAATGTATTGGTTAAAAAAAGACAAAATAATCTGTTTAAATTGACTGTACAATGGTATCAAAAAATTTGTTTTGTTAGAAGCTATAAATTTTTTGGATGGTAATTGTCATACAAACATTTAAAACAAGTCTCTGTAGCTCCATCCTTGTACAGTTGGTAGTGGGACCTCGGCTGTTCAGTATAAATGATGAATCAAAACACCTTCAGCCGTCTAAATTTCCAGCTGTTATTTTATTTGAGCATCCAGTTTCAGCACTACCTTTCACTGTCTTGGGGCCTCTGACCAGTGTATAGAAATAATCCCACCTCTGCTCAAGTCAGCAAGTGTAGATATCTCAGACCCCTGGATTGGGGCACCTTTTCTGAGGGCAACAAGGAGATACAAAGATTAGCCTGAAAGATCATGCCTGAGGTGGCAGAAGTTTGAAGAGAATGAGTTGAAACCCTACTCAAGAAGTTTAGAGAACCAGTATGAAGAATCTAGGAGTATCCTACAGCCCCTGGTATATCACTCCAGTAGGGACTCCAAAGGCAGTGAAACACATTACAACACCCACAGAGGCATTTACATAGTTGTTCTTCCCACACACCCTATGTAAATGGAATGGGAATAAATCCTAAAGTGATACTGAGTGGAAGTGCCCTCTGCCACACACTTCAGTGGTTTACAGAGTATGGATATATGTGTAGATGATATTGTCAAAAAATATGTAGTGGTCTCATTGAAGGGACTGCAAGTGTGTGTTTTAATTAAAATTCTGTGCATTTTAAATATTGTATTACACTTACACATTTTGAATGCGTACATAACTGGATGCTGGTGAACTCTGTTGAGCATCCAAACTTACTTACTTACCATCACTGCCACCACCACCACCACCCCCACTAGCATTTTCTAATTAAATTATAATGAAGTAATTTTGTTTTTTGATGTCTGCAGCTATTTGCAAGGATGGAAGAAGACCTTGTTGATAGTGTCCCACGACCAGAGCTTTTTGGACAATGTCTGTAATGAGATAATCCATCTAGATCAGCAGAAGCTGTATTATTACAAGGGTAATTACAGTATGTTCAAAAAAATGTATTCTCAGAAGCTGAAGGAGAGGATAAAGGAATATGAGAAACAAGAAAAGAGATTGAAGGAGATGAAATCTCATGGTCAGTCCAAGAAGGCCGCTGTAAGTATCAATTGCTGTTAGTTTGGATTTATTTGTATTTCTACTTTCTCTTTTTCCTTTGAGAAAGCTTTGTGATTTAATTGTTGTACAGATGTTTACAAAAAATAGCTATCTATAATTTTTCTTTCGTAAGCATACACAAATATATTCTTCTATCTGTCTCCTCTTTTAACATGACACAGGTCTTAGTGCCATCACATGTTACTTACTCTCTGTGTGTGGGCTTTTCGAGGCCCCTATTCTTCAGTTTCTATCCTTTGTCATTTTTGCTCAGTTTCCCACGAGTCAAAGAAAACTGTGTCCTTTAGAGCTCCATGCTGACTGTTACTCTTACTTACTGCCATCAATGGGCTAGTGACCTATGGTGGAGGAGTGGTTATACCTTCACTGTATGTCAACAACTTTGCGTTTATGTAATTGCTGTTGGTTTTGGGGAGGAGGGGGGGGGGGAGGTCATGATCTTCAGACCCCTAGCTAGGTACAGCAGAACATATCATTATGCATTAACAAAATTATACTAAGCCACTACAAAGTACATGTGTGCCTGTGACTATTACAGTATTAAAACTGTAAATGGCAACAGCTCCAGATAGTACCTGACTAGAAAGTGTGTAATAGCTGATGAAAACCAAATAGCTTACAGAAGAAGTGTATTACTCAGTGGTAGTACTATGTACATATAAATGAGAAGGTGTATATAGATTTATACCATAAGATTTAAAAGTCTTCTGGGCTAAAATAACCATATGAGAAGGGCATATTCCTCATGTTGTAAAAATAAAACAGATAAAATGCTGTGGTGCTTAATGTATTGTCTGCATGAGGTGGGACATAAACTTGTAATCACATTTAAGGATTTGCTGAAAAACATGATGCCAAGTAAAGATAGTGACAAAGACTATGATTCATTATTAAGTGATCATCTCATGTGTAATATGTGCTCCAAAAAGGTTGTAATAAGTATTTTATAACCTACGCAGAATGCAAGTATTAGGTATCATGCTAATTGCACAAAAATAGATCTCAAATTCATAAACAATGGAGCTCAGTGGCAGTGCCCTACATCTATCAAACATTTAGAAGAACTCCCTGACACTGTTGGAAAAGGAAGTAGATACAGTAAAAGAAGATTTAGTGGAAATACATTCTGAACATGAATACCTATTTAACAAACACAAAATAGTAACAGGAAAACTATCTGCTGAGTGCTTAATTGTAAGCAATCTCGAAGTTCTTTTGGTGCCAAAGGAAGAAGATATCAATGCACTAAAAGAAGAATTGGTTGCAAAATATTCCAAATATGAAGACTGCGTGAAAAAATTCAAAGAACTAAAGAAAAAACTAACAACAGAAGATGATCAACACGCAACCGGTGCACTGTGTTCTAGTGACTCATGCGTGACTGACGATGCCAATAATAGCAAACTTGTTTCTCTGGATACAGATTCTAGTGCTTCAAATAAGAACTCAAACAAGAATAATGTGCATAACACCAGCAACAAAAGGCCAAGGCAAGCACGTTGTCACAAAAGCAGCGCAGACACTGACTGCAGTATTAATAACGACCACAGCAGCAATTCAAACAAAAATCTATGAGGTAATAAATGCAATATGCTATTTTTGGTGCACAGTCATGACAGGAAATTAACTAGTGTATTAAATGACATAAACAGCGACATCACAGCTACTGGAATCATGAAACCAGGGGCAAAAAAAGGGGTGCTGTCCTAGAAAATATTAGCCAAAAGAAAATAATGTTACAAGACACTGACCGTGCTGTTTGTTTAAGTGGCTTGAACAGTTAGCATGTAATTAAGCAGACACACGTTGTACAGGTATAAAGATGTTCTTGGAACATAAGAAATCAAAACATTCAGTTGTTGTTAAAACACCCCAAAGATACAATTTAACTAAAGTTCATGTGTTGACAGAGACATACATAAAACACCCAAATTGTACAGATTTGTTCACAGTATAATAATTGTGATGTGTTAGATATAGGCAATATTGATCAATCTTTGCAGACCAGACACGGGCTATATTAAATTACAAAGGGAAACTTTTTCTGTGCGAACAGGTTGACAGAGTAACCGAGAAAATGTTCAGAACAAATAAAAGAATGAGTTCAACAAATCATACAGTCAAAGAGAATCCAGCCTTTCTTCCAGATAATATTGTAGAAGTTTAGTTCCAGAGTCATCAGAGTTCAAATACTTCATGTAAAAAACAGTTTCCTAATCACTTAGAGAGAAAACAAAACAAATGCAAATTACTTACCCTCATACAGGTCAACATTTGCAATATTGGAAATAAATTATTAGAGGCTGAACATTTTTGTAAGATGAAAAATGTGATGTATTGTGTCTGAGAACATTGGCTTACAGAAAATCAAGTAGATGTTTCCATATGTAATGAGTACATTCTGGCAGCTATAATGTGCAGAAATGGGAGAAAAAATGGAGGATTGCAATATTTATCAGACAACACGTAAAATTTTCTAAAATAGATGTAAGTTCCTCTGAATTAAATGGAGAATTTAGTTCCATAAGACTGGCCAAGTAGAATACAATAATTGTCAATCTGTATAGATCTCCAGATGGTGATGTTAATTTATTTATTGAGAAATTTGAACAAGTGATGAGAAAAATTTTAAAATTTTAAACAAATGTTGCAGTCTGTGGTGCTTTCAAAGTAGAGTTCTCTGGCTCAGATGACCCACAACTCAAAAACAAATTTAAATCTAATCAGATCAATAAATTTATGTTGTACTAACAATAGCCCAACACATGGGAATGCCTGTTTGGACACTATTATAGTTAATTTCTCAACAGACCTCTATGCTATGAGCATAGCAGATGAATTTTTTGCAAATAATGATCTACTACTCCTCACATACCGCACTGTACACCGTCAGATAAAGATTATGTGACTGCAAATAAGAAGCCAAGCATGACAAGGGTTAGCGGTCAGAAAGAGGAATATATAAAGTTATTCACAGACTGCCTTAGAAATGCAAACAGGGACTTTGTTTATGAGTAAGATTCAGATAATTCAACTGTTGAAACTCTTTCTTTAAGACATATATTGATTTATAATACTCCTGCTCACCACAGAAAAGAAACAGTTCTAAACAAAATAGAAAAGGTAAAAAGCTTAAATGGCACACTGATGACCTTGCTGGTATCAGGGAAAAATGCTTTCACTGTAAAACATATGTAATAGTAATTGAAAATGTGAGACAGATCTGTGTGACATTTACCTGAAATGTAAAAAGCATCATAAAGCCAAACTTAAACTTGCCACTAAAGTTGGATATGAAAATTACATGGAAGGAGCTTCAAACAAATGTTGGGCTGCCTGGGATATGCACTTCTACCCAAATGAAAGATGTTCTGCTTGAACCAGAAGATCTCAGTAAATACTTTAGTACTATGGTAAATGAATCAAGATCTAAAATTAACCAGTCACACATTAGTAATTGATGTTCTTACTGATCAGCTTTGTAGAGGACATGAATTCCATTGGGCTCTCATCACACTCATAGTTACACTAAATGCTGTTTCAAAATTTTCTAACTTGAGAAGTGTGGATGCTACTCACTATCTAACTACACAATAGAAAGGACAATAACTTTATTTGCAAACCATTTGCTTTTATTGTGAACAAATGCCTAAAATTCAGAGTTTTCCCTGATTAGCTCAAAATTTCAAAAGTTATACCTACATACAAAAAGAGGGAAAAGCATCTCCCCAAGAACTATAGGCCAGTGTCTATTGTTACAATCTTTTCCAAAATATTTGAAGCTATTTTTCACATACAGTTTAGTAACTACTCTGAAAAACAGTGTCCTTTGTAGTAAAAAGCATTGTTTTTGACAAGGAAGAAATACCACTTCTGCAGTCTTTGAAGTTATTAATCAGACATTAACTGCATTTGAAAATAAGAATATAATCTCTGTTGAGCTATGCGATTGGAGTAAGGTGTTTGATGTATCCCCTATGGCGTCTTATTAGTCAAACTACAATATTATGGAATAAATAATATTCACTATCATAACAGGAGGCAATTAGTGTCAGTTTGGAATTCACATATGGTGTGTCTCAAGGCTCTGTCCTTGGACCATTCCTCTTCATTGTTGCATTTAAAGATTTGCCACAATATCTTGGGTTTCACTCAGTTATCTGCTATGCAGACGATACAACTTTAACGACTACAGATAAAGATATGTTGAAATTAAGCCAGAAATTACAGGACATTCTCTCCTTAACACTAAACAGGTTCTCATCTAATAAACTACTTGCAATCCAGAGAAGACTCAGCACCTGCAGGTGGGACCAGCTAATGACATAGAAGCAAGATGTGTAAAACTGCTTGGAACACTCATTATTTTCAGAATAAACTTGCAGCCCCATATTAATAAGAAGATATAAAGGATGTCCTATCTTGTATGGATATTATGTGATCTAGTGAGATTTTTTCTGTCTCTCATATCTTATGGGCTGTTGTTATGGGGTCACTCGCATCAGTGATGTATTACTGATTCACTAAAAGTTGCTATGAATACTGCATAAGGTGTGTTCAATGGAACACTGCCGCTCTTTATTTGTTAAGACCAAAATAATGACAGTGATAAATCTTTATATTAGTGAGTCATTGATATAGGTGAAAACAACATAGCAGAGTTTGACACCAGATAGTACATACTCTGTCATGACACTAGAAACAAGAAGTATATTGACAGTCCTAGGCATAGGCTGACAAAAATAGGCAAATCTCATGAAGTGAACTGTTGGAAATTTCTTAATAAATTGCCACATTCTGCAGTCAATACACCTTTCTGTAACTTTAACAGTAAAATGGATAAATTGTTAATAAACAAACCATTCTACAGTTAAGAGAATTCTTGAATAGTGGTGTTTTAGGTAGTTTTATGATTATAATTACAACACTGTACAACAGACTAATATAGGATAAATTATTTGTATATGTAGTGTGAACAATAATTTATATAGTGATTGCTATTGTATATGCCATGGCTGTTGGAAAAGATGGTCATCAGTGTAAGATACTCCTTGATTGTCATGGTGCCTTGCATGAGCTCTACTGGACCCATGGATGCCCATGCAAAAGTTCCCCAGAGCATATTGTAGCCACTGCCAGCTCGTCTTGGTGGAGGCCTATCATTTGGGGTGTTCAATGCCCTGTGTGTTCACACACACACACACACACACACACACACACACACACACACTTGTACTCTGCCCAGCATTAAAGTTGGAATTTAATTCTGCCACTGTTCACTGCCTATCCTGTTTTACCAGTCTGTCCAGCCTACAATGTCAGACATCTGTAATGAGGGGCGGCCACCCAACCCCACGAAGTGTGGACGTGGTTTCACCTTGGTTTCGCCATGTGTCAAAGACATTCACTACAGCACTCCTCAAACAGCCGTCAGGTCGTGCAGTTTCGGAAATTATCATGCCGAGACTCTGGGCCATCTTAACCTGACCTCGGTCAGGGGAACTTGCCCTTCAATATATCCTCTCTTCCCATTACCCACCACGCCTCAACCTCCCCTAATTTCAAGTTGCCGCCACTCATACCTCACCTGTCATTCAACAACATCTTTGCCTCTGCACTTCCACCTCGACTGACATCTGTGCCCAGACTCTTTGCCTTTACATATGACTGCTTGTGTCTGTATATGTGCGGATGGATGTGTGTGTGTGTGTGTGTGTGTGTGTGTGTGTGTGTGTGTGTGTGTGTGTGTGTGTGTTTGTTAGTGTCTCTATCAACATACCAATGCTTTCATTTGGTAAGTTACATTATCTTTGTTTTTAGATCTGTTTGTAATTACTTAGAGAAGGATACGGTGGTACAAAAAAGCGAAAATTTCTGTATTAAATATAAAAGTTTATTAAATCCAAAGGATGACTGTGTAAACTACCAGACAACTATTCTTCTCATTGTCAAATATAAGTTACTTACACATGAATGTTTTGTTACTCTCAGGAAAAGAAGCAGAAGGAAGTACTAACTCGAAAACAAGAGAAAAACCGTTCAAAGATTCAGAAGGAGGATGAACAGGGACCAACAGAACTATTACAAAGGCCACGTGATTACATTGTGAAATTCTCTTTTCCTGATCCACCACCTTTGCAACCGCCAATTCTTGGCTTGCACAGTGAGTATGAAATGAAAATAAAATTGACAGGCATTTTATAATCTGTAGCATCATATCATCTTGTACAGAGCCTTGCACATAACTCTCGCCTCTGACTGTCATCATTTGGCCATACTGTACACATGATCCTATAGTGAAATTGGTATCTCAGCACTTGTACTTTTATTTCTCCAAAGCACTGTGTGTGTGTATTTGAACTTGTATTTCTCCAAAGTATTGTTTGTGTTTTTGTGTGTGTGTGTGTGTGTGTGTGTGTGTGTGTGTGTGTGTGTGTGTGTGTCACAAAGTAAAAACAACAGGAGACATTTGAGGTATAAAGCAAGATTACCAGCAAATGGTGTTTCAGCAGAAAGGAATTAAGTTGGCTGCAAGGTAATACAAAGGGCCCTGCAAAATTATTACAGAACATCTTCAGAGAAAGACTTTATCCCAAAATGTGAAAATTGCTGTAACTGGTCTACTGAAAAGAAGACAGGAAAAATTAGTCTCATCTCTGTAATGTACAAAATGCTTGCTGAACTATCATCAACTGTATAGCAAATACAGTGGGTTTTAATCAGAGTGCTAGTCTGGATTTAGATGTGCACACTGTTCAGTGGACCACTTGCAAGTCTTGAACAAAATTACTGCAAGGAACCTGACTACTTGTTTAAATGTCTGTTGACATCTCAACACCTCTCCTAGTCAGTGAGTTGTTAACTTCGCCCCTCAGCTGCGTACTAACAGTCCTTCAGAACCAAGGCATTGATTCAACACTTATTAGTACAATGTATACCCTGATTAAAATTAAATTGTAATTGATGTTTCAAGGAGTCAAATGGTGGGGGGAAGGGAGAGTCATTCTATCTCAAGTGATCAAGGGCCTCCCACTCCATGAGCTTCAATTTTTCTGTATTTTAGTGTGTGTGCACCTATCCTAGAAATGAACCTGTGCAAAATTTTAAATAACAGCTTAAGTATTGGAGAAACAGTGGCCTTCTGTTTGGATGAGTTTCCAACGAATGTGTGTGAAATGAACAAAACCCAATATTGGAAGCTCATTATTACAAGATGAAAGCAACTAGGAAACTCTTACTTTCAGGTCTTGAATAACTTTTGACTGTGAATAAAAAAATACAGTGTGTGTGTGTGTGTGTGTGTGTGTGTGTGTGTGTGTGTGGTGGTGGTGGTGGTGGGAGGCAAAATGCAATTTCGGTGTTCAGTAACTATCAGTTATGAATATTATTAAATGGTTGTCCTTAGATTTATAACCTATTTATGTGTGAAAATGACAAATTTCTCAATATTTCATAAAAATCTGTGATTTAGTGTTATTTCGCTGAAACCTTTTAATTTCCGATTATTTTTTGTGCTAGCATTCTTGTGAAATTTTCCTGTCCCTATATATGGCTCAAGGAAGTTATTTCCCGAGTTCAGCAGGATAAGAAGACAAAGGCACAACCCAATGGAAGGTGGATGATGCATATTGCCAAAAAATATATACTTGAAAATGTCTAGAGGTTGTATTTACTCAGCAGTGGATTTCAAGCAGCTGGTTGTGGTGTGGGTGAGGATTATGATGTGATTTAAATTTTTTGGAGCTTTCTACTTCAGGTTTCAGCCAGCTCTTTGTCTCAAGAATGATTTGAGCACAAGATGTTTCCTGGAGGGCAATAGATTTGGGTACTTTGTTATGGGTGCTTTGATCATTTACTGATAAAATTTTGACATTCAAAGTGTCTGCACTCTGAACACATTCTGGTCTCACACTCTGTGAGTCATCTGGTGAATGTCCATCACAGAATCTCAGCCTACTGCCTAGTCTAAGAAACCCTCATGTTCTCTCCACAAGTACTCTATCTGGGTTTCTGCTTCCTTTGTGTAGTGCACCTCTGACCTCTCAGGTGGAGTCCTACAATTCCCCAGCAGATAACGCAGGTCCAGAAATCTGTGAAGAAGACCATCACAGAGTGACAAAGTCTTTGATTTGATCTTCGTTGTCATCATTTTCATGAAACTTATTCTTTGGCTTGAGAATCAGATAAAACTGTCAATATACATCCAATTATGAAGTCTACTACTTAGTACATCGTGTAGACACTACAGGACAATCGAGCATCGCAGAGCAACAAAATCATGCTTTGTGCCCATATGGAAATGAATATCCAAGGAAACGGCGAGGCAGCCTTTTGTGAATGTTGATATAAACAATGTAGGCCTACAGATATAGATAAAACTGGTTCACCATAAGATCAACAGATGTCAGAAGCTTACACACATGCTACAATTTCAAAATCACTGATAGTGTGCTTTAGGCCCTTACGATTCTCAGCATCTCAATTGATGGAAGGAAGAAACATGAAAACACACCATTGAGTTGAAACACTTTGCAGCTGATAGGCACATAAACACACTTTTAGTTAAGCAACAAAAACACATTCAAGGCAACATTGTCTCTATGCTGCAGAGTGAGTGGGGTGAGGGGTTATCTGATGGAATGTGTAGGTGAAAGAAACAAGGAGAGGAGCAGGGTAGTTGATGTGGCTGGGAGGAGTATTGATGGGTGACCGTTGAAAGGGAGAGGCAGCAAGGGAACGGGATAAATATGTGAACCAGGAAGCCCACCATGGCAAAGACATGTGTGTGGCACAAATCAAAATGGAGCACCCCTTTTTTTTTTGGGGGGGGGGGGGATATATAATAAATGGAGAGGGGAACAGCAGAGAACCTTTTAACAATAAATAAGAGCAATAACCATGGCATCAAGCAGTTTTTATCACGGTTGGTTTTGAATGGATCACGACCACTTAAAAACTGGTCTTTCTGCATTTAGTCTCCTTTATTCTCAAATGTTCAACAGACCATAACACTCCTCCATTTCAGATTCAGAAGGATTACTGTTGTTAAAAGACTTGAAAATAGATGTGAAATTCCAGTGGTTCCAGCGAAGGTGATTTTTACAGTTTTGGGACTAAACAGCACGGTTATTGTTACAGTGTATTAGAATAAGGTCTAATTAGTTAATCCAACTGCCTGACTGTGGTGTACATCCTTCGTCACTCTAACAACCAAAAATGATATTAAGTTCCCTTTGTGTTGGACACTGCCTTCTAACTAGAATCACTGCTTTTGATATGTAAATGAATGGAATTCAGAGTAAGAAATCTGCTGAAGAATGTGGATACCTAATAAGAGGTCTGTTCAGAAAATTCTGGAACACCCATCATTTCCTGCCAATGGTGTGTTAGAGTGAAATGCTGCTGGCATCTCTGCACGCACCTGTGTTTAATGTGCAACTGCCAGAAGTTTCATTGCTTTATGTTTGTTAGCTATTGTTCACTGCTGTATTGAGTAGAATGTTGCCACACAGTTGTGAATTTTGAGATGGCAGAATCAGAGGAGCAATGTGTCTGCATTAAATTTTGCACGAAACTCAAGAAAGCCTTTACAGAGACACACCAAACGATGCAGGAAGCCTACAGTGATAAGTTCTTAAGCCTCACTCAGTGTTACGAATTGTTCACAGGGTTTAAAAATGGGCTGACAGAAGTTAAAGGCAACCCTTGTTCAGGATGCCCTTCGACATCTATTGACGATTCTCATGTCAGGAACATCAATGAAATTGTGCATGCCAATTGAAGACTGACTGCCAGAGAGATTGCAGAAGAAGATAACATTTCAGTTGAATCTTGTGAAATCATGACACAGAGTCTTGGAACACATCATGATGCTGGCCCAATTCATCCCATGGCTCATGATTCAAGACCAGAAAGACCTTTGCCTCACAATCTGTGAAGAACTGTTGGAATGCACAAATGAGAATGAGATGTTCCTTAAGAGAATCTTAACTGGTGATGAGATGTGGGTCTATGGTTATGATGTTGAGACCAAGGTTCAGTATTCACAGTGGGTTGGGGAACGTTTTCAAAGAGCTAAAAAAATATCCTCAGGTCAGATCAAATGGCAAAGCCATGCTGATAGTTTTCTTTGACTTTGAAGGATTAGTTCTTCACAAATTTGTGCCACAGGGACAAATTGATAATTGGGACATGTTGCAATGCCTGCAAGAGAATATGAGAGAAGAAAACGACCTGAAATGTAGCAAGACAATTCATGGGTCTCGCATCACGATAATGCATCGGCACATTCATCACTGTTGGTGTGTGACTATTGCACAAAAAATGAAATCACTGTGGTGCCTCCATACTCTCCAGATGTGGCGCCTGTGGACCCTTTTTTTTTTTTCCAAGATTGAAAACGTGGTTAAAGGATAGACAAGGTAAAAGACAATTCACAGACATTGCTTCATGTAATCCAGCAAGAGGCATACCAAGACTGCTTCCAGGAGCGGAAACTGCATTGTGAGCAACATGTCAGTTGTGGAGGAGAGTATTTCGGAGACCATGCACAATCAGTAAAAGGTAAGTGTTGAAAAGTTTTGTGGATGAAGCTCCGGAATTTTTTTGAAGAGATCTTGTATTCCTTACTCCAAATCCCCCTTTTATCCCCTTTATGATCCAGGCCAATTCTTGTGTATTTGGTCAAGCAGTTGGTCTCAGACTGGTGTAGTGTTCCCAGTTATTGTTTATGCTTTGCTAGGTAATGAGTAAAGAGAGCACCTTTTGCATTCCAGAAAGCACTGGCTTTAATGTTTTGATTGGATGTTGTTACACTGCTGACTCGCCTTTTTTGTGCAGGAGTGCAGGCTTCCAATCACTGATTTGATTGATGTTTCATATCTGCTTTGAAGCGCTGTTATCTGTGTTTTAGCCTCAATAGCAAAGTGGATTACAAAATCAGTTGAACACTTTTTTAAATGATCTAAAAATTGTGTAAAAATTACATTTTGCATTTTCCTCTTGTCAGCATTCTACAGGAATGGCACCAGTATGCGTAAATGTTTCTAATAGTTAATCCTTTTTGTACAGTCTCTGTAGAAATTTGCCCAAGAAGGGGAAATATTATAAAATTGCTATCTCCAAGCAATGGAAACTCCTCATTGGAATATCAGCAGTGTAGGAAAAGATAGATTGCTACTTACCATAAAGAAGACAAGTTGCAGACAGGCAGAACTAAAAGACCTTGTGCAAAGCTTTGGCACAGCCTTCATCAACAAAAGAGAAACGAAGAAACGCACACCATTCATACACATAAGCAAGCATACCTCACACACACGACTGCCAACTCGGGCAGCTCAGGCCAGAATGACAATGCCAAATTCATTCTGGCCTGAGCTGCTAGAGTTGGTGGTCACGAGTGTGTGTGTGTGTGTGTGTGTGTGTGTGTGTGTGTTTCTCTTTGTATGATGAAGGCTGCGGCCGAAAACCCTGTGTAAGTGTCTTTCAGTTGTGCCTGTCTGCAACTTAATGTGTCTTCTTTACGGTAAGCAGCAATTTTATCTTTTCCTACATTGTTAAAATTGACATTTTGTTATGTAAATGATTCAGTGAGTTTGAAATTGTGTCTTAGTCCCAAGAATTAAATTTGACACCAGGTACCTCAAAGGTCTGTTATTATCTGCCTAATATTCTCTTCAAGGTAGATTAGTTTGATACTTAAAAATTAATCATATTTCCATTATATATACAAAGTGCATATTTTTAATAAGATTATTGATACCACCTCTTGTTAGTTAATGATTTGACATTTAATCTTCATCAGATTATATCCAACATTCTCCCAATATAATGATCAAAAAGTTGGGAAGTAGATCTAGAAGATATTTGCATATCACTAATCTTAGGATGACAATGAAAATTATAACATATAAAATAGAAAAATATCAGATAAACAGAGAAAATCCTGTACAACTTCTTCAAAAATAACCAGCAATAAATGTCATTGCAAAAAACTTTTCAAAATTGAAATGCCAGAAATAAACAGTAAATTTCGTAGATGAACATATTTATAGATGTATTTCAATATTTTATATCATTTATTTTTCTAATGTTGACTAGCATTTCTAAAATGCAACAAATTTGTTTTGAAAGCTACATGTTTTAGGTTGTACTTATATCGTCCATCCCAGGCCTGGGAATTGACTAAATGAGTGTGGCAAAATGTCGTAAAACCACACTCAAATTGGCTGGTAGAACAGACTTTTAACGCTAGAACAGACCCAAGGCACTTCTCATATGCCCAGTTTGTCACTTTAATGAATATTCATGCCAACTGGGGTGCAATCTGTGATTGGGTGTTGCACTGCATTGCAGCCCATAGAGATACAGAAGGTACCGACTCATGACAAGAACAGGATTTCAATTTTTGAAATTTAACTGCTTTTCTCTGGTGAAGAAAGAGATTCTCTTATTCATTTATGCATTTGGGTTAATGGTTGAAGACACCTGGAGTATAACATGACCATATTCTTCAGATTCTACTGCATTCTCCCTGCCAAGTAAAATTGAATGTTGTCTCAGTAAGCTGATACAGGCCTTATTTGATCACAGACAAGAGGTAGACTACTGCTGTGATAGAGTTGTGCCACAGGGGGGAGGGTAATCTTGTGAGAATTGGAGTTGGAGTGTCAGGCATGTTTGTCATATTGTGCTGTTGAGCCACCACATCCATGCTGTTGGAGCAGTCCTTTACTGTATCTTGACAAGAACTATATTAGGAAGTGGAAAATATATTTTGGCAATGCTCTGTAAAGGTTCACATTTGCCTTTGACTATGGGACAAACAAACAAAGGTGGTTACTAAATTCACAGTATTTCCCATTGCACTCAGCAATGCTGAGTCTGTTGTTAAGTTTAGAATCACAGATAGTCATTTTTAGAAGTATGTGTGAATTCTGTAGGCCTATACGAAATTATTAGGTTGGTGCATAAGTTCGAAGCTTTCTTATTTTGCATGTTATTATTCTGGTTGCTATGAGTCTGTTTATCGATTGTAATTTTTCATTTGTAGTTCACTGTTGCTATTTGAGTTTACATATTGTCATTTGGAGATAGTGAGTGAAGCTGTGGATGCTGGAAAATGCAGTGTCAAGTGGAGAAATTGGAATATTTCCAATATATTCTTCTGTTTAGTTCAAGAGAGGAGTGACAGCAGCGGAGGCATTTGTGCCGTGTATGAGGATAATGACATTGGACAGGGCATGGTAAGAAAATGGTTTTATCTTTTTTAAGGAGGATTGTTTTGATATTAGTGACTTCATGAAGAACTTTGTGGGTTGATGAACATCGTTTATGTACATTAATCCACAATAATCCATGTCATTGTTCTCGAGAACAGGCAGATGTGATGAACCATGATCATTCCATCATTGTGCAACATTTGCATGCAATGTGGAAGATTCAAAAATCAGGTGTATGGTTTTTGATTGCTCTAAGTGAAAATCACAAAAATCAACTAGTGGCCATATGTGCATCTCAGCCTTTATCATTACTGGCGTTGAGGAATGGTATCTTATGCCAATATAAAGAAAAGAAAGGAATGATTGAGCCCAAATAAAGCAGCAACCCCTTGTTCAAAGACCTGCATGCGTCCACGAAGGACAGAGCTATGCATCTGGTGGAACAGCGATGGTGTAGTGTACTACACATTGATTTCTAGAGGTGAAACTGCCACTGCCAACATTTGTCAACAGCTATGATATCTTGCAGATGCAGTCCAACAATAATAACCAGGAAGACTGCATGTAGTGATGCACTACACAATAACGCCTGGGGGACTGATGACCTCAGATTTTAAGTCCCATAGTACTCAGAGCCAATAACGCCTGCCTGCATTCTGGTAGACAGACAAAAAGAACTATACAGTGATTGGTTGGAGGAGTCATGTCACACCCACCTTATTCACATGATCTTGTGCCCTCAGAGTTTCACTGTTGCCGCTGTCTATCAAACGACCTTCAAGGAACTTTCTTGCTGAAAATGCACTCTGAACAGGGCTCAAAGTGTCCTTGTACCACCATGGCATTATGTGCAGGACATTCATCGTGTTGATACCACATTATTTGACACAAATGAAGGGGTAGGACTTCCATCGGTCCAGGTAAGGTGCATCTCAGGAACCGCCTGTACTGTCGCCCAATAAGAGTGCCATCAATGTAATACAAGCCAGTGATGTGGTATCCTACAATACCACACCATACGTTGTCACGCCACTGATGCTGATGTTCAACCTGGCAGTGAATCCAGTGTGGGTTTTCTGGTGACCACTAGTGCATTTTGCGTAAGTTGACATTCGCTTGGTTTGTAAACATGACCTCATCGGTAAACAGTGCCCTACACATGAAGCCATAGTCTTGCCATAGAACCCACTTACAGTGTTTCCGGCAGTTGTGAATGTCGTTGCCATGGAGGCCTTGATGTAGTGCCATGTGATATGGATGGTACTATGCCTGCGCAGAATACGCAACACGCTTGTTAGAGGGATTTCCATAGATCTCTCCATTTCACAAATACTTGCATGAGGGTTTATTGCAGTGGCTGCCAGGACAGATACCTCTGCTGCTTCATGTGTTATGCCTATACTCCGGATCCGCATTCGTGGAGACAACAGCTCTGTTGTGCAATTTGTTCTAACGATATTCATGAAGGTAGGGTGTGTCGGAAGACGTCTCTAAGGGTACCACTGGGCGTGCACCTGTGCCACATGTGTACCATTGTGGTGACTTTCTCCATACAGTAATATCATGGTAACCATTTCCTCATTTGTGAATACCATTTTGAATGCATAGAATGGGTGGACAGGTAGATTAGTACCACGAAGACAGCAGTGACACCAATTACAGATTGCAGTACACTGCTGCCAAGTACCTTTATGTACTTTCTCACAGAACAACCTGCTTTGTATTGAGCTATTCCCACACATTCTGCACACAATTGCAGAGGCAAAGAGTTGACCTAGGCGGTGTAACGGGGCAGTGTACATCGGCTGATACTATTGCATAGTTTTTACATAGATAAAGATGACACATGTGAGGGACACCACTATGTACATATCAGTGTTTGTGGCAGGAATCCCTGTTATTACTTTCGGCCCTCATGATAACAGTGAAAGTAAGAATGTGTACGTCAATCACATCGCAGTTACGAGCAATGTGCAGGTCACGCATGCACAGCAGAAAATGTGATAGCAGTGAGTTTCGTTCATTTCATGTGTCAACTTTGCATTCAGGATGTAATTGACGTACTGTGATGCAACCGATGCCGTTGTTATTGTGATTTCTCATGTTATTGATTGTGTATGAAATAATATAGGGTTTTCATTTGAAAGAACATAAGTTCGTGTAAAATCCAATATAGGGCTTCCATTTAAAAGAACATAAGTTCATGTAAAATCCAATATTTGCCCATGGTGTAAAATGTCTCATAGCATTTACTTTCGTGAGCCCCTGCCGTACGTATTCATGAAAGCCATTTGTCAGTAACTTGTGATTCCAGAGATATTGGCTATGAAAAGTTTGGTTGGGGCACCTTATATATTCCTCTAAGCACTGATCGTCCAATATCATATTATGCACTTTCTCGAGGTCTTCATCTGTAGTTGCAGTTTTCAAATGTTCTCAATGTAGATCTTAAACCAAAATTTAATTTTAGCTGCTCATTTCTCGACTCATAAAAAATGGAAAAGTGGACGTCTCATAAACTTTTACCATAGTTACCACTGCAGGTTATATAATACCCAAAATAAAGGATTTTGTGAATACACCAATATTCCAAGATAAAAGTTTCTTTTAAGCCATGTAAACTAAACTGTTCCACATACTACGAAGTTGGTACTTCACTTGTGTTAATGCATAGCATCTACCAAACAGAAACAAAATTTCATTGATATTGACACTCTCTCTGTGCCACTTCGAAATTTTTATTTTTCTCGGTAATGAACACACAGAGTATTCAGTCATCTGAGTTTCCTATCACCTTGTTCTGGCAATATCATCAAATAACAGACAAGGCAAAGTCTTGTTCCTTAACATAGAAATCTGTCTGTACACCTATGTCAACATTCTAGATTGCCTCAGTTATTTATGTATTATTGCTACTATACTTGGTTTTACATGTTTTGATAAATCATGGAGTCTTCAAACTGTAAAAAAGCTAATGTAGTTTAATATTGCATGTACAGTAATGTCACTTTCATGCCTCTTAATCGAATACCATTACCACCTGTACTATACTTTTTGTGTCAATATTTTTTTCATTAATTCAAAAATTTCCTGTCCACAGCAATTAATATGTGATAGTTAGAGAATTAACTGTGAAGTAACTTTTTAGTAATTATAAATGAAACAAGGAACTATTGATAAATATTTGTCTGCTCTTTTATTTCACAGGTAGCAAATATTCCTATTTATAACAGTTAAAATTCAGACAGTTCTTATGCTCTAGACTCCAGACGATGAATCTCAGATTGTGAAGGTGATGAAACGAATAGTATACAATGAGGTAAAAATAAGTTAGCTTGTGAGAAATGAGAAGTCCAGAGTGGGAAACAATAATTTTATGAAAAGGATAGATTGTTACTCACCATGTAGGGGAGACATTGAGTCTCAGACAGGCACAACGAAAAGACTTATCTATCAGTGTCTCTGTTCCCACTTCAGGTCAACACAACCTTGTATGCCATCACTGCACACACTACTCCGTTTCCCCTTCTCTGTTCCTCTTCTTTTTTCCCCTTCTCTGTTCCTCTTCTTTCTTCCCCTTCATTGCTCCTCTTCTTTCTTCCCCTTCTCTGCTCCTCTTCTTTTTTCGCCTTCTCTGCTCCTCTTCTTTTTTCCCCTTCCCTGCTCCTCTTCTTTTTTCCCCTTCCCTGCTCCTCTTCTTTTTTCCCCTTCCCTGCTCCTCTTCTTTTTTCCCCTTCTCTGCTCCTCTTCTTTTTTCCCCTTCTCTGCTTTTCTTCTTTTTTTCCCCTTCTCTGCTTTTCTTCTTTTTTTCCCCTTCTCTGCTTCTCTCCTTTTTTACCCTTCTCTGCTTCTCTCCTTTTTTACCCTTCTCTGCTTCTCTCCTTTTTTCCCCTTCTCTGCTTCTCTCCTTTTTTCCCCTTCTCTGCTTCTCTCCTTTTTTCCCCTTCTCTGCTTCTCTCCTTTTTTCCCCTTCTCTGCTTCTCTCCTTTTTTCCCCTTCTCTGCTTCTCTCCTTTTTTCCCCTTCTCTGCTTCTCTCCTTTTTTCCCCTTCTCTGCTTCTCTCCTTTTTTCCCCTTCTCTCCTTTTTTCCCCTTCTCTGCTTCTCTCCTTTTTTCCCAGTCTCTGCTTCTCTCCTTTTTCCCCTTCTCTGCTTCTCTCCTTTTTTCCCCTTCTCTGCTTCTCTCCTTTTTTCCCCTTCTCTGCTTCTCTCCTTTTTTCCCCTTCTCTGCTTCTCTCCTTTTTTCCCCTTCTCTGCTTCTCTCCTTTTTTCCCCTTCTCTGCTTCTCTCCTTTTTTTCCCCTTCTCTGCTTCTCTCCTTTTTTTCCCCTTCTCTGCTTCTCTCCTTTTTTTCCCCTTCTCTGCTTCTCTCCTTTTTTTCCCCTTCTCTGCTTCTCTCCTTTTTTTCCCCTTCTCTGCGTCTCTCCTTTTTTTCCCCATCTCTGCTTCTCTCCTTTTTTTCCCCATCTCTGCTTCTCTCCTTTTTTTCCCCTTCTCTGCTTCTCTCCTTTTTTTCCCCATCTCTGCTTCTCTCCTTTTTTCCCCATCTCTGCTTCTCTCCTTTTTTTCCCCTTCTCTGTATCTCTTCTTCCCCCCCCCCCTTCTCTGCTTTTCTTCTTTTTTTTCCCCTTCTCTGCTTCTCTCCTTTTTTTCCCCATCTCTGCTTCTCTCCTTTTTTTCCCCTTCTCTGCTTCTCTCCTTTTTTTCCCCATCTCTGCTTCTCTCCTTTTTTCCCCATCTCTGCTTCTCTCCTTTTTTCCCCTTCTCTGTATCTCTTCTTTTTCCCCCTTCTCTGTATCTCTTCTTTTTCCCCCTTCTCTGTATCTCTTCTTTTTCCCCCTTCTCTGTATCTCTTCTTTTTCCCCCTTCTCTGTATATCTTCTTTTTCCCCCTTCTCTGTATCTCTTCTTTTCCCCCCTTCTCTGTATCTCTTCTTTTTTCCCCCTTCTCTGTATCTCTTCTTTTTCCCCCTTCTCTGTATCTCTTCTTTTTCCCCACCCTTCTCTGCTTCTCTTCTTTTTTTTACCCTTCTCTGCTTCTCTTCTTCTTTTTTTTACCCTTCTCTGCTTCTCTTCTTCTTTTTTTTACCCTTCTCTGCTTCTCTTCTTTTTTTTACCCTTCTCTGCTTCTCTTCTTTTTTTTATCCTTCTCTGCTTCTCTTCTTTTTTTTACCCTTCTCTGCTTCTCTTCTTTTTTTACCCTTCTCTGCTTCTCTTCTTTTTTTACCCTTCTCTGCTTCTCTTCTTTTTTTACCCTTCTCCTTTTTTTACCCTTCTCTGTTTTTTTTACTCTTCTGTTTTTTTACCCTTCTCTGTTTTTTTACCCTTCTCTGTTTTTTTACCCTTCTCTGTTTTTTTACCCTTCTCTGTTTTTTTACCCTTCTCTGTTTTTTTTTACCCTTCTCTGTTTTTTTACCCTTCTGTGTTTTTTTTACCCTTCTGTGTTTTTTTACCCTTCTGTTTTTTTACCCTTCTCTGTTTTTTTACCCTTCTGTTTTTTTACCCTTCTGTTTTTTTACCCTTCTGTTTTTTTACCCTTCTGTTTTTTTTACCCTTCTCTGTTTTTTTTACCCTTCTCTGTTTTTTTTACCCTTCTCTGTTTTTTTTACCCTTCTGTTTTTTTTACCCTTCTCTGTTTTTTTTACCCTTCTCTGTTTTTTTTACCCTTCTCTGTTTTTTTACCCTTCTCTGTTTTTTTTACCCTTCTGTTTTTTTTACCCTTCTGTTTTTTTACCCTTCTCTGTTTTTTTACCCTTCTGTTTTTTTACCCTTCTGTTTTTTTACCCTTCTGTTTTTTTTACCCTTCTGTTTTTTTTACCCTTCTGTTTTTTTTACCCTTCTGTTTTTTTTACCCTTCTGTTTTTTTTACCCTTCTCTGTTTTTTTTACCCTTCTCTGTTTTTTTTTACCCTTCTCTGTTTTTTTTTACCCTTCTGTTTTTTTTACCCTTCTGTTTTTTTTACCCTTCTGTTTTTTTTACCCTTCTGTTTTTTTTTACCCTTCTGTTTTTTTACCCTTCTGTTTTTTTTACCCTTCTGTTTTTTTTACCCTTCTGGTTTTTTTTACCCTTCTGGTTTTTTTACCCTTCTCTGTTTTTTACCCTTCTCTGTTTTTTACCCTTCTCTGTTTTTTACCCTTCTCTTTTTTTTACCCTTCTCTTTTTTTTACCCTTCTCTTTTTTTTACCCTTCTCTTTTTTTTACCCTTCTCTTTTTTTTACCCTTCTCTTTTTTTTACCCTTCTCTTTTTTTTACCCTTCTCTTTTTTTTACCCTTCTCTTTTTTTTACCCTTCTCTTTTTTTTACCCTTCTCTTTTTTTTACCCTTCTCTTTTTTTTACCCTTCTCTTTTTTTTACCCTTCTCTTTTCTTTACCCTTCTCTTTTCTTTACCCTTCTCTTTTCTTTACCCTTCTCTTTTCTTTACCCTTCTCTTTTCTTTACCCTTCTCTTTTCTTTACCCTTCTCTTTTCTTTACCCTTCTCTTTTCTTTACCCTTCTCTTTTCTTTACCCTTCTCTTTTCTTTACCCTTCTCTTTTCTTTACCCTTCTCTTTTCTTTACCCTTTTCTTTTCTTTACCCTTTTCTTTTCTTTACCCTTTTCTTTTCTTTACCCTTTTCTTTTCTTTACCCTTTTCTTTTCTTTACCCTTTTCTTTTCTTTACCCTTTTCTTTTCTTTACCCTTTTCTTTTCTTTACCCTTTTCTTTTCTTTACCCTTTTCTTTTCTTTACCCTTTTCTTTTCTTTACCCTTTTCTTTTCTTTACCCTTTTCTTTTCTTTACCCTTTTCTTTTCTTTACCCTTTTCTTTTCTTTACCCTTTTCTTTTCTTTACCCTTTTCTTTTTTTTACCCTTCTCTTTTTTTTACCCTTCTCTGCTTCTCTTCTTTTCTACTCTGGGGCCCCCCTCCATCCAAACCTGACTACACCTAGCAGCCCTACCCTGTCCCCACAAAGTCCCTGCATGCTCCCACAATCAGCATTACACATTACAACTTCCCCCAAGCCACCCTGCTATACCCCCCCCCCCCCTTTTCCCATCACATGCCTCCTTAACCCCACCACCAGATTGCTGCTTCCATCAGGTGCAGTTACAACTTAGTCTGGTCACAACAGCATCTGTGTTTTCTACTTCAGAAGAAGGGAATTCATCCAATTGGCAGGAATGTATAACAGCCATTTCATTGTGCCTGTCTGTGACTCAGGGTCTCCTCTATGTGGGGGAGTAGCATTCTGTCCTTTTCATAATATTGTTGGTTTGTGAGAAATGATTGACAAGAACAACAACATTAAAGTTCTCATCATCATAGTTACAGATGGCAGTTTGAAATGACAGATACATACCTCATGGATATATTTACATGATACGTTATATCACACATTTCTTCTCCTTTGTGTTACACCATATATACCCAAAAAATGGTCAGAAAATATTTTCTTTATAACCAGATAACTTCTAGGGAGCAACCACTTGTTAAAAACTTTAGGAGAGGAACTAAATGTATTGCCAATGTTGTTGCTGCCTTTATTGTGTGCCATATTTTCTATGTTATTTCCTTACCTTGGCATGAATTCTTTGTTTAATAATAGATGTCACATTCGCATATCCTGGACAAAAACCATTATTCATCAACTGTGATTTTGGTATTGATTTGACATCGCGAGTTGCAATAGTTGGACCAAATGGTGTTGGAAAGTCAACTTTCTTGAAGCTGTTAACAGGAGATCTTGAGCCACAGCGGGGAGAAGTCAAGAAAAATCATCGTCTGGTGAGTGAAAATTGCGTGTTGATAGAAATAGTAAAGATGTACAACGAAAGGACTTCAGATGTTTTCCAAAATTATAGTGGAAGCAGCATAAAATTAAGGCAGATGTGGAGTAAAAGTAAAGAAATGTTAAAAATATTGAATACATTTGCTTTAGTTTACCAGTAAGTTGCAAAAATGAAATGAGCGAGAGTTAGTGATGGCGGGTACATAAAGGTAGTACAGCTGAGATAACAGCAGCACACAAAGGTATGCAGAACTCAGGTGTTTTAAATAAGATTTCTTACTTAGCGAGATGTAACTGTTTCTTCCAATGTGATACTACCCTCTTTACAGTTGTGTGACTGCATTTGCATGGACTACTTCTCCAAATTTGTCATTAGTTGAAAATCTGTAGTTGATATATTTGCTACACCATATTTTTATAAGTAACTTTTAAATTAACAAGTCGTATATTCTCTTCATTGTTACATACATGAAATGAATTAAACGAAAACTTCCATCATACAATTTACAAGTGAGTAAGGAAGATAGGAAGATTATAGTTTAAAATACCGTAGACACCACAGTCATTAGAGTTGGTAAGCGAGTAGTTCCTATATCTCAAGTTCATCTTCCATCTCTTCCAACATGTCTATTATTAATACACAAATCAAAAAAAGTTTATTCGGCATAGATCCCTCCAATGTCAGGCGCGTAATGGGGCCCCTTAGGGATATGACAGCAAGAGGGGGGAAGAAAACCAATGTGCACTCCATGTGCATACTGGGGGGGAGTCATTCCAGATGTGGAAAGGGTCTTTCTGGATGCCATGAAGGGTACAGGGTGCACCCATCTGCAGGTGGTCACTCATGTCGGCACCAATGATGTGTGTCGCTATGGATCGGAGGAAATCCTCTCTGGCTTCCGGCGGCTATCTGATTTGGTGAAGACTGCCAGTCTCGTTAGTGGGATGAAAGCAGAGCTCACCATCTGCAGCATCGTCGACAGGACTGACTGCGGACCTTTGGTACAGAGCCGAGTGGAGGGTCTGAATCAGAGGCTGAGACGGTTCTGCGACCGTGTGGGCTGCAGATTCCTCGACCTGCGCCATAGGGTGGTGGGGTTTCGGGTTCCGCTGGATAGGTCAGGAGTCCACTACACGCAACAAGCGGCTACACGGGTAGCAGGGGTTGTGTGGCGTGGGCTGGCGGTTTTTTAGGTTAGATGGCCTCGGGCAAGTACAGAAAGGGCAACAGCCTCAACGGGTGTGGGGCAAAGTCAGCACATGCGGGGACCAAGCAGCAATCGGTATTGTAATTGTAAACTGTCGAAGCTGCGTTGGTGAAGTACCGGAACTTCAAGCGCTGATAGAAAGCACCGAAGCTGAAATCGTTATAGGTACAGAAAGCTGGCTGAAGCCAGAGATAAATTCTGCTGAAATTTTTACAAAGGCACAGACGGTGTTTAGAAAGGATAGGTTGCATGAAACCGGTGGTGGAGTGTTCGTCGCTGTTAGTAGTAGTTTATCCTGTAGTGAAGTAGAAGTGGATAGTTCCTGTGAATTATTATGGGTGGAGGTTACACTCAACAACCGAGCTAGGTTAATAATTGGCTCCTTTTACCGACCTCCCAACTCAGCAGCATTAGTGGCAGAACAACGGAGAGAAAATTTGGAATACATTTCACATAAATTTTCTCATCATGTTATAGTCTTAGGTGGAGATTTCCAATTTACCAGATATAGAATGGGACACTCAGATGTTTAGGACAGGTGGTAGGGACAGAGCATCGAGTGACATTATATTGAGTGCACTATCCGAAAATTACCTCGAGCAATTAAACAGAGAACTGACTCGTGGAGATAACATCTTGGACCTACAGATAACAAACAGACCCGAACTTTTCGACACTGTATGTGCAGAACAGGGAATCAGTGATCATAAGGCCGTTGCAGCATCCCTGAATATGGAAGTTAATAGGAATATAAAAAAAGGGAGGAAGGTTTATCTGTTTAGCAAGAGTAATAGAAGGCAGATTTCAGACTACCTAACAGATCAAAACGAAAATTTCTGTTCCGACACTGACAATGTTGAGTGTTTATGGAAAAAGTTCAAGGCAATCGTAAAATGCATTTTAGACAGGTACGTGCCGAGTAAAACTGTGAGGGACGGGAAAAACCCACCGTGGTACAACAACAAAGTTAGGAAACTACTACTCCAAGTTTAAACGCAGCCAAAACCTCTCAGACAAACAGAAGCTAAACGATGTCAAAGTTAGCGTAAGGAGGGCTATGCGTGAAGCGTTCAGTGAATTCGAAAGTAAAATTCTATGTACCGACTTGACAGAAAATCCTAGGAAGTTCTGGTCTTACATTAAATCAGTAAGTGGCTCGAAACAGCATATCCAGACACTCCGGGATGATGAAGGCGTTGAAACAGAGGATGACACGCGTAAAGCTGAAATACTAAACACTTTTTTCCAAAGCTGTTTCACAGAGGAGGACCGCACTGCAGTTCCTTCTCTAAATCCTCGCACAAACGAAAAAATGGCTGACATCGAAATAAGTGTCCAAGGAATAGAAAAGCAACTGGAATCACTCAACAGAGGAAAGTCCACTGGACCTGACGGGATACCAATTCGATTCTACACAGAGTACGCGAAAGAACTTGCCCCCCTTCTAACAGCCGTGTACCGCAAGTCTCTAGAGGAACGGAAGGTTCCAAATGATTGGAAAAGAGCACAGGTAGTCCCAGTCTTTAAGAAGGGTCGTCGAGCAGATGCGCAAAACTATAGAGCTATATCTCTGACGTCGATCTGTTGTAGAATTTTAGAACATGTTTTTTGCTCGAGTATCATGTCGTTATTGGAAACTCAGAATCTACTATGTAGGAATCAACATGGATTCCGGAAACAGCGATCGTGTGAGACCCAACTTGCTTTATTTGTTCATGAGACCCAGAAAATATTAGATACAGGTTCCCAGTTAGATGCTATTTTTCTTGACTTCCGGAAGGCATTCAATACAGTTCCGCACTGTCGCCTGATAAACAAAATAAGAGCCTACGGAATATCAGACCAGCTGTGTGGCTGGATTGAAGAGTTTTTAGCAAACAGAACACAGCATGTTGTTCTCAATGGAGAGACGTCTACAGACGTTAAAGTAACCACCGGCATGCCACAGGGGAGTGTTATGGGGCCATTACTTTTCACAATATATATACATGACCTAGTAGTTAGTCTCGGAAGTTCCATGCGGCTTTTTGTGGACGATGCTGTAGTATACAGAGAAGTTGCAGCATTAGAAAATTGTAGCGAAATGCAGGAAGATCTGCAGCGGATAGGCACTTGGTACAGGTAGTGGCAACTGACCCTTAACACAGACAAATGTAATGTATTGCGAATACATAGAAAGAAGGATCCTTTATTGTATGATTATATGATAGCGGAACAAACACTGGTAGCAGTTACTTCTGTAAAATATCTGGGAGTATGCGTGCGGAACGATTTGAAGTGGAATGATCGTATAAAATTAATTGTTGGTAAGGCAGGTACCAGGTTGAGATTCATTGGGAGAGTCCTTAGAAAATGTAGTCCATCAACAAAGGAGGTGGCTTACAAAACACTCGTTCGACCTATACTTGAGTATTGCTCATCAGTGTGGGATCCGTACCAGATCGGGTTGACGGAGGAGATTGAGAAGATCCAAAGAAGAGCGGCGCATTTCGTCACAGGGTTATTTGGTAACCGTGATAGCGTTAACAAACTCAAGTGGCAGACTCTGCAAGAGAGGTGCTCTGCATCGCGGTGTAGCTTGCTCGTCAGGTTTCGAGAGGGTGCGTTTTCGGATGAGGTATCGAATATATTGCTTCCCCCTACTTATACCTCCCTAGGAGATCACGAATGTAAAATTAGAGAGATTAGAGCGTGCACGGAGGCTTTCAGACAGTCGTTCTTCCCGCGAACCATATGCGACTGGAACAGGAAAGGGAGGTAATGACAGTGGCACATTCAGTGCCCTCCGCCACACACCGTTGGGTGGCTTGCGGAGTATAAATGTAGATGTAGATGTAGTGCGGTTGGTGGGTCACGTCGTCAATAGACAGTGCTTTTCATTCTGTCTCAGGCATGTTCTATAGGGTTCATGTCTGGAGAACATGCTGGCTACTCTAGTCAAGCGATGTCGTTATCCTGAAGGAAGTCATTCAAAAGATGTGCATGATGGGGGTGCGAATTGTCGTCCATGAAGACGAATGCCTCGCCAATATGCTGCCGATATGGTTGCACTATTGGTTGGAGGATGGCATTCATGTATCGTACAGCCATTACGGCGCCTTCCATGACCACTGGTGGTGTACATCGGCCCCACATAATGCCACCCCAAAATAGCAGGGAACCTCCACCTTGCTGCACTCGCAGAACAGTGTGCGTAAGGTGTTCAGACTGACAGAGTTGCCTCCAAACACGTCTCTGACGATTGTCTGAGTGAAGGCATATGTGACACTCATTGGTGAAGAGAACATGATGCCAGTCCTGAGCGGTCCATTTGGCATGTTGTTGGGCCCATCTGTACCCCAGTGCATGGTGATGTGGTTGCAAAGATGGACCTCACCATGGATGTCGGGAGCGAAGTTGCGCATCATGCAGCCTATTGCACACAGTTTGAGTTGTAGCATGACGTCCTGTGGCTGCATGAAAAGCATTATTCAACATGGTGGCGTTGCTGTCAGGGTTCCTCTGAGCCATAATCTGTAGGTAGTGGTCATCCACTGCAGTAGTAGCCCTTGTGTGGCCTGAGCAAGGCATGTCATCGATAGTTCCTGTCTCTGTATCTCCTCCATGTCTGAACAACATTGCTTTGGTTCACTCCAAGAGCCTGGACACTTCCCTTGTTGAGAGCCCTTCCTGGCACAAAGTAACAATGCGGACGCGATCGAACCGCGGTATTGACTGTCTAGGCATGGTTGACCTACAGACAACACAAGCCGCGTAAACAACAGTGAATCATTAGAGTTAAGACAGGCTAAATCCAGTTGCATCTTCCCAAAAAAATGTTGAATAATACTGTCATCATGTAAGTATACAGGCTGTCCCAGGAGGAATGCCAATATTCAGGCATATGATAGTACGATCATTCGAAACTAAATAATTTAGTACACATGGGGTCTAAAATACATACCTTAAGATCTACAAGCACAACTTCATCTTCAAATGTAACTAAATGGTTCCAGAGACATATTAAAGTCTCAAACATCTATAATGTATATATGCAGACTGAAGTGACAAATGAAAATTTATACCAAGGCTGAGATTCAAACATGAGTCTCCTGCTCACTTTGCAGATGCTATCCTGACACAGTGGTTTTGCACAGCTGTGCAGCCTACCACAGCACACTTCCTTCCTCAATCCAAATTCCCGTTTACACATCAACCCACTTGGTATACACCCTAAACTTGGACAGCACTGCAGAGGCTCTCCAACTGTGTTGGAATGGCACCACAGCATCGAACAAAATGGGGGATCATGCCTGAAACCCAGGCATAAATGCTTTAATAAAATGAAGCTATATGGTTCCTGAGACCTTTACAAGTCTTTAACATCTAAGTTGTATACATGCAGACTGAAATGGTGAATGAAAATTTGTATTAATGCTGTTAGAGTTTCGGGGGAATAACTTCCCTTGGGCTGAAGCGTTAATGGGAATTTGTATCTAAGATGAATGCTTGTTAGGATAGCCCATGCAGTTGTGCAAAGCTATTGTGTCAGGGTGGAATAGTGGTAAGCACATTTGCCTCTAGAGGAGGTGGCCCGGGTCCAAATCACAGACTTTGTACAAATTTTCATTTGTCACTTCAGTCTGCTTATATACTTTATCCTTGATAATGTGAAACAGTTATCTCCTACTGGAAGCACTTTGCTTTCCATGTTTTGATAGGACCAACACAAATTGTTTAATAAACATCAGCTCTAAATTGCATACCTTATAGCTATGGGCAGTTGTTCAGTAGAAGAAATGTGTTTTACAATACTGAAGTGCTCACAATTCAGAAGGTAGCCATTTTAAAGCCCATGTTTACTAAAACGTTTTTTGCTTTGAGTGATCATTCCTATCACATCCCTGAATAACAACCATTCCTTCTGGAACATCCTGTATTGGTAGGCATGTGACAGCACACGCTACCTAATACGTTCCAAAGCACTGCACATAAAAATGGTTCTTTTGGGGCTCATACCGCAGGTCCTGTTGGGGATAAGAAGGTAGGGTCAAGATTTTGGGTACCTCTTGGGCTAGGGACCATATATATACAAAACAGGTTTGTCTTAGTGTCACTATCCAACAGTAAAGGGTCAAAGTATGAATATTGCACACTGCCTCCTGATTACGCAAGTGTAGCAAATCAGTTGGTTCTTCTTGCACATGACGTGGTCTATGGTGGACCTTAAGGGGTTTGTGGAGGCATCATTAGTTCAGGTGCAGTTCCTTAGAAAACAACAAAAGAAAGCCTTTTTATGACTTGTTCACACCACAACCGAGCTGCCGATTCCAAGATGGCTATGCACAGCAAATAGTTGAAATTTTTACAACATGTTCCTAAGATCCGATCACTAACAACCTTGAAAATGGTCTTGATATCGTAATCATCTTCCAAGATACAGAGGTTTATAGCTACCCAACATGTATTCATAAAATATGCATACATTATAAAGTGACGCAGTGCAGAGAAATATGCTGTAAAGTGTCTCATTGTCAGTTTGGGAACCCCATGTTGTGGTACTGAAGCACATGCAAAATTTTTGCACACACAAAATCTGGTCTGAGGTGTAAAATTAGTTTTGTGTTATTACAATTTCACATAAGCAAACTGTCGAAATTTTACTGCTCCTAGCAGAACACAAAAAAGTCGAATACGCTCCTATTTAAAAGAGGCAGACTGCAAAGGGGGGTACCAGCTGCCTCATTCTACTCTCATCAGGACCCTTAAAGATGTTCCCAATAATCGAGCATGTGTAATTCATGTCTTTTTATGCTAAGAAAGGAGACAGTGGCAGTAGGAAGACACGGAAAAGTAATAAATACTGGAAGATAGTAGACAGTAATTGTAGTATAGAAAGAGCAAAGAAGACAATGGCAGTGTGAGAGGAAGAGGACACAGTGGCAGTAGAACATTGTTGACAGTTACAGGACAGTTTTAGGTTGAAGGAGACATTGCTAGTGGGAGATGAATAAAGAGAAGGAGAAAGTGGAAGTGGGTAAGAGCCAGTGGTAATGAGACGCTGTATAACAATGACAATGAGGAGGGGAGAGATAGTGACAGTAAGAAGAGACAGCAACATTGGGAAGGATTGAATGAGATAGTAGCAGTGAGAGAGACCAAGAAGGAGACCGACAGTGGTAGGAGACAGTAGTAGTATTGTGGTGGCGGTGGTGGTGGTGGTGGTGGTGGTGGTGGTGGTGGTGGTGGTGGTGGTGGTGGTAGCAGAAGGAGGAGGAGGGCAGAATGAAGAAGACTGTGGCTGTGGGACAGGAGACAGTCACAGGGAGAGAGAGAGAGAGAGAGAGAGAGAGAGAGAGAGAGAGAGAGAGTGAGTGGGTAAGTGGGAGTGCATGGGTACGGGTGACATACAGCAGTGGACTAACGGGTGTGTGTATGTCAGTTAGGTGAGCTCATGGAAGTGAAAGGTGAGTTACATGTTAGAAAGGGCATGAAGATATTCACATGCTAAAATTTTTGGGAAAATTTTTAAGGGTACTGAGGAAGGTAGAACGAGGCAGCTGGTATCCCACTTTTCAGTCAGTGTCTTTTAAACAGGAGCATTTTTCTACTGGTAATAAACAGGCACCAAAATGTTAGTCTATATAACAAGAAGACAATATAGTCGTACACCTAGAACAGTTTTAGTCAAGTCAACAGCCAAAGAAGCCTACTACATTCATGTCTCCCCTTAGAAGAATTACAGGAGATATTACCCAGAATATGAAGCTATGAGCCATTACATCCAGAAATATGATAGTGTGGACAGTTGTCGATCAGATGAGCAGACTTGTAGATCACAGAAGCAGTGAAATAACTGTCATTGTTTAATAACCATAACAAACATGGTAGTGAAAGTATGGGGGAAGTATTCGTGGGACCCAAATATGCAATAAATTACTATTTAACACTTATCATGCTCTCACTCATTGGCATAGTTGCAGTGGCAGAAAAATCTTGGCTGGCTTGTTGCAGAAATCCTAGATATGCAAGGTCAATTGGTCCTTTGCTTAGTCTGCCTTGGAAGTTCTTGACGGTGAACGACTATCCAGATGCATCCAACACCAAATGGTGCTTCTAAAAATCAACTTCTTGCCAAATAATACAAAGCCCCCATTATAGACAAAATTAGTCAAAATATACATATTAAAAATAGACCCCTGTCATAGTATTCCCTTGTGCTGAAATGGAAATATTATGAAATAAACAAGTAACAGAATCATTTAGTGTTTAAATAAATAAATAAAACTACTTAAAGGGCTAACAGAAATATTTAGTTTTCATTATACATAAATTAATGGGATTTGTCACAGCACCATACAATTACGCAATATACAGAATTAAGACAATTATACTTCAAGAACTGGAGGGGACATGTCATAACATTTTAAAAAAATTAAATTAATTTCACTTACAGTGTCTTACTTGCAAGTATCATCATTATTTAATAATACTGAGAGTGGCAGCCTGTTCACGCTGAGCTTTGAATGTTCTGTATGTATTCCCTTGTGTTGCACATGACATAATTGAACCAGTGTTTATTCATAGCATGTGTATTAGGGAGGGGAGGGGGGGGGGGGGCAGGAACAACATTGCCATGGACAAAGTTTGTGTAGAATCCATTTCTGCTGCTAGGCATATATAGTGCAACTCATTGGCAGTTCAGTGCCACCTTTGCTGTCGACCTAACTTGTTCTGTTCAGGTACAGTGATTGTTTATGCTAGCACTGTTTTGTTGTTCTTTCATTTTTTATGGTGACAAGTTTAAGTGAACAAAATCCAACTGTTAAGTTTTGTTTTCTGCTCAGCAAAAATGCTGCTGAAACTGTTTTAATGTTGAAAACTGCTTACCAAGTGTACAGTGGTTTGCTCTATTTAAAATGGTGACATTGCAATTGATGATAAATTTTGTTCTGGGCTGTCATCAACTGCCCGAATCAACAAAAATATTGAAAAAATTGAAGACTTTATGCAAACAGACTGTCAGCAGACAATTGATCAACTGTCAGAGATTAGTGGGTTATTTTGGAGCTCAATTCAGCAGATTTGTGGCAGACAGAAGACTGGTTCTTCCACCACAACAATACACCTGCACACACAGACTATCTCTGTTAGTTTTTGGCTAAAATACCATGGTTCTGCTGCCCCATGCATCTTACTCTCCTGACCTGACTCATGTCAGGACGAAAGGACACTGATTTGACAACACTGAAGAAGTCAAAAGAAAAAAAAAGAAAATGCGGGAGGAGCTGTCAGCCATTTCTAAAGACGACCACAAAAAATGTTTCGAATAGTGGAAGCACTGGCGAAACAAAAGTATTAGTCATAGTGGAGGCTATTTTGAAGGGGATAAGATTGCTTTGGGAACAATTTGAAAATATATAGCTTTTAAAAAATAATTCCTCTTTCATTGTTACCTCCTCATATATCGTAGGTTGTTGAAAATAGAGAATGTAATTCTCAAGACTAAAATCTGGAGCAGTTAATGTGATCTGTAATAGGCAAGAAACACAGTCAAGGCAAACACAAGTAAACTGTATGTAAGTATTTATGAGGACATTTTGTAAAATGGTGCGAGTAATATAAAAGGAATAGGCAGTAGGTGTGTGGATAAATGGTAAGTATTAGAAAAGAGAACAAATGTCAGGCACACAGCTATACTGATGTGAATTTTCATGTTGGGCTGAACTCTGGCATTTCAAGTCAGGAGGCTCATCATGTTACAATTCATTTAAAAAACTGATGCGAACTGGTTTTTAGCTCCAGTAGTGTTTGATTTCAGTACTTCATAATTTAATTTGTGATACTTGTAATCTGTGTGAAATGTGCTATATCTACTTTCCAATATTTTGTAGCGGATTGGCCGTTTTGATCAACATTCTGGTGAACACCTAACTGCTGAGGAATCTCCTGCTGAATATCTTATAAGACTTTTTGACTTGCCATATGAAAAGGCACGGAAACAGTTAGGAACGTTTGGACTTTCAAGTCATGCACACACCATTAAAATGAAAGACCTGTCTGGTGGACAGAAAGCCCGTGTTGCTCTAGCAGAACTATGTCTTAATGCACCTGATGTTGTTATATTGGTGAGTAACATTTCCAAGTGCTATTAAAATATTAAGCTTTATACACTATGTTGTAGACAAATTGGCAACTTTTGTGACACATTAAATTCAACCCTTTTCTGTCCTCTGTAATTTGGCACACCTGTATGAAAATCATCATAATAGTAATTATTCACTTTAATTATTATTATATGTTTTGTAATTCTGTATCATTTACACCCTATGAAATAAAAAATTAAAACAAATATGAGACAATGTGATAAGGAATTTCATCCAAAGGGTCCACTCCAGTGTACATTTCAGCACTTACCCCCCCCCCCCTCTCTCTCTCTCTCTCTCTGCGTCTGTGTGTGTGTGTGTGTGTGTGTGTGTGTGTGTACAAATTTCTTATATTGGACTTATTGCCTCTAAGCTCATTACAATTGATTTAATGGAGCGAGATATAACAGGCACCTGCATTCAGTTTGCAAGACACATTTACCATAAAATGAGTTCTGTTTATGCTGCAATGCCTAGAGTAGTTACAGATATTATTTGGCACTTTGTTGAATCAGTTTCATCAGCTTCAGTTATATCTCTGACCTGAAACCATTCTGTGTAGTACAGTGGCATTTCTCCACTAAGCAGGTTTTCATCAACCAAATAAGTGGTTTTACATACTTTTTTAAACATGTGTGTAGTTTGCATTATTTTCATTGTTAGAAAAAGTAAAGGCTGTTTCTGTTTTGTACACCAGGATGAACCTACAAACAATCTTGACATAGAATCTATAGATGCTCTTGCTGATGCTATCAACGATTATAAAGGAGGTAAGGAATGATTGCATCCTTCATTTACTTTTTGCTTAACATATACACATAAATTACTTCTGATTAATGCAAATTGTTAGCTGAGATTATTTAGAGGATTCATACTTGCATATAAAATATACTGTGTGCTTTGAAACTTTACTAAAATCAAAATTAACATCACTGAAAACTAAACCGTATTTTAACAACATGATAAAAGCAATGTGTTTATAGTTAACCAGCTCTTATATTCTGCAGAGTCACTGGCATGTACTGTATAACATCTTCAAAAGAACTGAGATAGTTCCACACTTTGTACTATTTGTTCTTCCACCTTTGTTAAGTAAACATTGTTTTGTTTAATTGCAGCTCTTAGATACACAGGGTGTACATTAAGTCTGGGAACACTTTCAATTATTTCTTGCACAAGAACTAAACATTGTACAGATGTCATACATATTGCATTTTGAAGAAAAACTCTGAAAGTTTTTTTACAGACATTCAATATGCGAACCAAGAGTGACCCGGCAGATGTCAATACGGTAATCGAATTCTTGTCATACCCGTCCCAGCATGGCATCGTCAACTGTGGCAGTTGCTCCCTGTATTCTCTCCCAGAGCTGTACTACATCACATGGTAGAGGCAGTACATACACCAGATCTGTAATGTGTCCCCACAGAAAAAAGTCACACGGAGCGAGATCTGGTGATCAGGGAGGCCATTTCATGAAACAGCTGTTCCCCTTCTGTAGCATGGCACCTGCACTCGCCATGTTTGTGACTAGCACTATCAGCAAATTACCCAACTACGCTGTGGCGGTATACATGAAAAAAAAAACTTTCAGGGTTTCTCTTCAAAATGACATATCTATATCATCTGTACAATGTTTGGTTCTTGTGCAATAAATAATTGAAAGTGCTCCTGAACTTTATGTACACCCTGTAATAGTAAATTTTAGACAAACTGGTATGACAGTACATTTCAAAACATAATGAAATTTATTCGGAACTAACATGCCTGTGCCTTTATAGGTGTGATCATCGTCTCCCACGATGAACGACTAATCAGAGAAACAGACTGCACACTCTGGGTTATTGAAGACCAGACAATTAATGAAGTTGATGGGGACTTTGACGACTATCGAAAGGAACTTTTGGACAGTCTGGGCGAAGTCATTAATAGTCCTAGCATTATTGCAAATGCTGCTGTGCAGCAATAGTGATATTTTACATAGCCATTTCACAGACTCCACGATAATGTGTTTTCAAGACCTTTAACAGTGGCATTGTTAGCTTCTGTAGAATCTGGTTCAGAATGTGTGAAAGGCTTCCATCCAGTGAAATTTTTGAATTGCAATATTAATTTTCTATTAGTCTTGTACATATATGATCAGTGTGCATGTATTTAAATTTAATGCAACCTTTTGTCGAAATAAAAATATTTTTAATACAAAATTTGTCCATATTTTGCTTGTAAAACCATCATTTTTTAACAGTAAGGAAGGCTGAGTAGTTACAGTGAAGACATTGCCACCAATAGGACATTACTCTTTCTGGCACAGGATATGTGGGCCATTATTGGGCATTCTGTTTTTACTGTGTGGCAAGTTTGTATGAGACATTGTGATGATAAGAGCTAATCAACAAATTTTAAGTGTTCTTAACATATTTGCATTATTTAAATCACTTCCAGGCTAAACAATACAATGATCAATGGCAGTTGATGCAGTACAGTTAGCTGCTGTGTAGATTAATCCCAAAACAAAGAATAAAAGGTGAAATGGAAAGATAATTAATTTACTCTTGTGCTCATGTCAGTCAGTGCATTCCATTTTATATGCACTGATTATAAATATTATTATTCTTAAGTTGATGTTAATTGTGTAACTGACCACTGTTATGCAATTGACAGTTTTTGATGAAAAAGGCAAACCATTCAAAAAGTTTCTTAGGGCAAGAATGCAGTAAAAATTAGACTTAAAGTGACTTTGTACGTACACAATGCGGCACGGGAACTTTTTGATTTAAAAAAATCATAAATCAGAAAGTATTGGGACATCAAATTAATTCCTGTTTTCTTTACAAAGAGTAACATCTAAAATTTTGTTCCTTTAAGTTTTGAAAATGATATCTTGAAGGTGGCCTTCATTCTGCTCAATGCATTTGGAGAGCTAATATCAGAAGTTTTGGTCCACTTTTTCCTACATTTGTCTGTTGATGTTGGCAATAACAACACAAATATTGTTCCATGGCTCAGCCAGGGTCTGTAAACAATTGGTATAAACCAAGGATTTGAGATAGCCCCCTAAGAAAAAGCCGCATGGTGCTAAATCTGATGAGCATACTGGCCACTGGAGATCACCCCTCAGAGAGATGAGACAATCGGGGATGTGTTCGTTCAACATGGTCATCGATGTTCATACCGTGTGAGCTGTGGTGCCATCTTTTTGGAAACAGACATCACCCACATCCATTTCTTCAAGTTCTGGAAGAAAACATTGTTCAATCATTTGAACATAATGCTCAGAAGTGACAGTCACTGCCTTATCATTCTCTTCGAAAAACTATGGGCCAATAATGCTAACTTTAGATTGTGCACACCAGACAGTCACACATTCTGTATGCAGGGGCTGCTCATGAAGTTCTCGGGGTTTCGTGCCACTCCAATACTGGATATTTTGTTTATCCATGTAGCCAGACAAATGAAAATGTGCCTCGTCACTGAAGAACATTAAGGCATCATGAGGCAGCTCATCGATCAAGGCTTCACACACATTTTTTCGTGAAACAGAATCACGACAGTTTCAACTCTTCATGAAGAATTCGTCACTCTGTGCATTCAGGAATTGCAATGGCAGCTGCATGTTTGTGTGCAGATCACCAGGGGGAATTCAAAATCAACATCCTTACCCCCTCGATGTTTTCAGGCATTCTGGTGGTACCTGAAGGTCTTGGTTTCTTTTTCTGCTGACTTCCAGTATCCATAAAGGTGTCTATCCACAAAACAATTGATTTCCCATCAGGAACACGACCTGCAGACGCGATGTTGAACTGTTTCCTGAATGCACACTGAATTCTGATGACCAAATGTCCATTTGAAAAGTAGGCCGCAATGGCGATTGTGGACTCCTCTCTTGTCCACTGCACTAAACTTTAAAAAAGTTAAGTCTCACACTTTTGGTTCCACTGAAATCCACTCAACAATGCGTAACAGCCGCTGTGTGCCACATGTTTCAAATAAGGAAGTTTCCGTGCAGCACTCTGTATTATGCTGGAGCAAGAACAAATTAACTTTACTGATTCCAAATGCATTATTAAGGAGGGTAGCTACTAAGAGACAAATACTGAATACACATTAACATAGTTTGACACAATTATATCTTTAACAATTACTATGTTAATGGCTCAGGCAGATGTTATTATGAATGTTGGTAGAGAAAGTGTGTAGCAATATTACATAGGCCATGGAGATTATGGTTCCAGCACAGATATATATTGAAGAACTTGGAAGGATAAGCAAGAGGTAAACTATACTTGCATTTGAAAAGGCTCATGATTTCTTGATACAGTACTCATCTTGCTCAATCACATGACATGTGACTCGTGCAGTGCCGATGCAAGTGGTATGCAAGAAACTATGAATTAGTCACTATAATTATATATTGCTCTGCTTAAAATTTGACAAATTTTGTGAGGCACAGGAGGAAATAGTATTAACTTTTTATCATTTTATAAAGTCTTTCTACTTGTACAGGTATCCAATAAAAGTTCTCTTACTTGTGTGCTTTTTAAGTAAAGGTAGCATTCAAAGGTGAAAATATTACCCTTCAAAAAATGCTTAACCCAAGTCAATATTTTATTTGGTTATGAGAGACTGAAATGATTTTCCAAGTGGGTTGCAAATGAGAAATTTGGTTAATGTTCACTTATTAGAATACCAATTAAATCTGTTACCAGCTTTTAATCAGCTTTAGAATAGGATGGTGACACTGAAATGAAACAAGAAAGAGACCTAATCCAGAATTAAATGCCTAACACATGAAATAAATCATATTAAACTGACTAATTATTATCACAAGGATTAATTACAGCAGCAAGACCCATCACAGAGATACCTCCAGCAGATGTCACTAGATCGAGGGCCGAGCGAAAGTTTGAGATTTGGACTGAAACGTGATCAGTATCTTTTATTTATGTATTAGTTGCTGCTGTTACATATGACCTGCACCCTAGAAGATATTGCAGTCTGTGTTTCAATGACACCAGCTTTGCTGAGGATATGAGGGTAGTGGCGAATGGGCACCAAGTTTGTCGTGCTGTGAACCGTGGGAATTAATACCGCGTACTTGCCTTGTTGTGAACATCTACCACATTTAAACTACAGTTTTCCTGAATCCATTTGTAGTTGGAATCGAACTGACTTTACAATTTGACAAAAATTCAACAATAGTAAATGTTTACATGTACTCAACAGTAGAATACACTTCTGGTGGAGATGGTGAAGTCTAGAAGGCACCTAGTGGCGTACTTACGGTTTCGTGCAGCAGTGTTGTCGACAGTCTGTGAGGTATGACTGGAACAAAAGAGGGTATATCAGCTTTTGATTTTTCACAGCTGTTGAGAGGGCAGTGGGCAGACAATATGTTTGGAAGCGAGAGGCACTATAAAAGTCTCAGATCAGTATACAATCAAAACCTGTTGTGTATTTGGAAAAAAGGCTGTGTTCTCAGGTCCCACCATAACCACCACCTCAAATTGCACCATATTTTGAAGAAACAGCCAAATATTTGTGATAATGTAGATACAAATTTTATAACCATGCTGTTAGGAGGATGTTGTGGTGGCGATGGTGGTAGTGAAAATTTTTTTAGTGATAAGACAGATAACAGGCTTTGTAAGCAAAAAGACAGTGAAGATAAAAATTAATGTAAACTATTTCTTTTTGTTTTTTTTTAATTTTTCCTTCTATTTTCAAAAAGTATACAATCGGTAAATGGTATAAGTTTAGATTAGGTACAAGGTTAATGTTTTGGCAGATAATTTGTCAACAAATCTGTTTGTAATTTTGATTAGTCAGAATATATTAAGAATAAATTTTTCTCAAGGAGGCTCCTGAAAAAAAGGGACGGTCTTATATTGAGGGTTGTCATATACTCAGATAAATACACTGTTTAATATCTTGCAAATTATATGGAAATAATTTGCTATGCCATAACACTTCCAAATGCTAACAGTATTAAACAGTTTATCTCTACATGCATTCAAAATATTTGCAATACCCATAATAATGGTATCCAAACTTGAGAACACCACTTGCCGTATCCATCTGCATCTATACATTGCTTTTACTCTATTGAAGAATATTTAAAATGTATGAAATTTGTTATATAAATACTTACTTATAAAGAGAGTTATTGTAACCTTAAATACGTATGCCTAAAAATGACTTTCAGCTGTATATTTATAACTTGACTTGTCCAATGTCTTATGCATAAGCTGCTTTGTAGACAACAGTATCAATTAAAAACAACAACCACCACCACTATGAAGAGCTTGGCAGAGTGTACATCCCAATATACCAGTTATTAAACAATGGAAAATCCAGGATGCAATGTAATGATATTATGAAAAGGAAAGTTGCTACTCACCATATAATAGAGATGCGCGCGCACACACACACACACACGCACACACACACACACACACACACACACACACACACACACAAACTGCAGCCTCTGACAGCTGATGCCACACTGCAGTGTGTGCGATTTGTATGTGTGTGTGTGTGTGTGTGTGTGTGTGTGTGTGTTGTCTATTTTTGACAAAGGCCTTGTTGACCCAAAGCTTATATTGTGACAGTCTTTTTGTTGTGCCTATCTATGACTCAGCATCTCCGCTGTATATTAGTTATTATTAGGGCTTTTTTTCCATTCCGTTTATGGACACAGTGTGGGAAGAATGACTGTTTAAACACCACTGTGCATATTATTAGTCTGATTTGTCTTCATGATCCCTGTAGGAGTGATATATAGTGGAATTGTAATATATTTGTAGATATATTGCCTAAGATAGTTCTAGATACGTTGTAAGGAGGCTTTTGCAGGTTAGTTTACGTCTTACCTTAAAGTGTCTGCCAGTTAATTCTTTCAGCTGCTTCATGACACACTCCCCATGGGTCAAACAAACCTGTGCCCGTTCGTGCTGTCCCTCTTTGTATCTGTTCAGTATCCCATGTTAGTTCTAATTGGTACAAGTCCTACATGTGAGAATATTCTAGGATGGGTTGCACAAGTTTCTTGTATGCAATCTCTTTTACAAGCTGGAATTTTCTAGTATTCAACCAATGAAATACAGGTGCTCATTCTATTTCACATCCCTACAGATTGTTACACTCACATATTTCTGTGAAATGAAGGTTCCAGCTGTGACTCAATGATATTGTAGTCATGGAATAGTACTTTTTTTTTCATTTTATGAAGTGCACAGTATTCCATTTCTGAACTTTTAAAGCCAGTTGCCAATATTTGCACCACTCATGTTTTATCAAGATCTGACTGAAATTTACATAGGATTTTTCAGGCAGTGCTTCATTTATACTTAATTGCATCATCTGCACAGTGTCAGTTACTATTAATATTGTGTGCAAGATCATTAATACACAGAATGAACAGCAAGGGTTAAAATACATTTCCATGGGGCACCCGCAAAGTTACTTCATCTCATAGTGACTCTTCATCCAATGTAATTTGCTGTGTCTTCCTCACCATGAATACTCAGTCTAGTCACAGATCTCTCTTGAGAGATCATATGACATTACTTTTGATAATGTGCTTATGTGTGGTACTGATTCAAATGCCTTTTTGGAAGTTGAGAAACACCGCATTTTCCCCACTGCCAGGGTCTGTGGGATGTCTTGAGAAAAATATGAGTTATGTTTCGCATTATCGATGTTTTCAGAATCCATGTCGGTGGCATGGACGAAATAATTTTGTTTGAGATACCTCAATACGTTTGATTTTAGAATGTGTTCTGAAATTCTACAACAAATGGGTGTCAAGAATATTGGACGATAGTTTTCTGGGTCACTTCTGCTGCTGTTTTTGTAGATGAGTGTGGCCTGTGCTTTCTTCCGTCCTGTGGGTATGGCCTGTGCTTTCTTCCACCCTCTGGTCAGTTTCTTTTGTTTGTGGGTCTTCGGTATATTATCTAGTCCATACATAGAATGTACATGAATAATAATGACAAACTGCAGGGACAGATTCCGGACTGGGGGGGGGGGGGGGGGGAGGGAGGGAGGGAGGAAGGGGGTGGAGGGGGGGAAGACCCTATGAATATGTGATATGTGTCTGGAAATGGACGGTGTGCATGCAACGACGACAAATAGTTCCGGAACACAGTACAGAGGTGCTTCACATCCACGTGACAACAGATGTTCAGAGTGGCCTTCATGGGATTGCTGGTGATAGAGATACTAACAGTTGTCAAGTAGTATACAATCATACTTTGGCTTACACCATTTGGCAGACCACTTGCAAAGAGCTTGTACTAGGGTTTGTATCAATATCCTGTAGAAACCTGGTCCTCCAGATCTGGGGTACGCCAAATCTGTCGCCACCCTGCACATTCGTCTGTATGATAGGACCCAAGACACACCCACCCAAAAGGGCTTGAAATGTTGTGTGGTTGGTTGTCTGTGAAGGTACTTGTTTTGGTGTAGCTGCCTCTCAATAGATTCCATCTCCTTGGCTGTATACAAACACCATCTCAGCTTGTTCCTGACATGAATACTGGACCATTCTGCTGCTTACAATACGCTGAGTTCATCACACAGCCTTCACCACACAAGGAACACACAGCACACAGTCAGAGGAACTGTAACTTGTTAGCGCCATTTACTGCGGCAAAGATGCATTTTCAGACACATTTTCATAGATCCTTTTTTCCTCCATTTTCAGTGAGGAATCTGTCCCAGCAGTTTCTCAGTGTTGTTAATGTTGACCCTGTATGTCTGTCTTAAAAAGCAGATACAAATTTGCTTGATGCTTCCTAAGAGACAGTCCCCACACATTCTAAATTAACTAGGTAAGTGTAGACAGATGTGGCTTTAATTCAAAGAAATAGTATTAGTGACAGTTGTGATATTTATGCTGAATGAATTAGGGTATACAAAACGAGCCAGACCACTGTCGCAGAAACAAAAAAAAAAAGCATGCCAAATTTAAAAGAGCACGCAATCCCCAGGATTTGTGGTGTTCTACAGAAGCTCGAAACTAAGCGTGGACTTTAAATGCGAGGCTTTTAATAGTTTTCACAACAAAACTGTCATAAAATCACACAGAAAATACAAAGATATTTTGATTGTATGTAAAGAACACCAGCATCTAGACACAACCATTACCTTCATTGTTTGATAATGATGGTAATGTTATCAGTGGCAGTGCCACAAAGTGGAGTTACTAAATATAGCTTTCTGGAATTCATCACCAAAGAAGACAAAGTAAATATTTCAGCATTCAAATCAAGCGCAGCTGTCAACATGACTAACTTACTAGGAGATAGCCTTGGTTTAATGAAACAACCCAAATCACTTAATAAAGGCAAGTCTTCCAGTCTTGTTAGTATAACAATTTGGTTCCTTTCAGAATATGCTAATATTACAGGTCCATACTTAGCAATCATATGCAACTGTTCTCTGGACAAAAGATGCATACCTAAAGACTGGAAAGTTGCACAAGTCACACCAATACTCAAAACATGAAATTGGAATAACCTGCTGAGTTACTCACCGCATCACTGATGTAGATCTGCATTAGGATTTTGGAACATATACTGTGTTTGAACATCATGAATTATCTCAAAGAAAACAATCTGTTGACACACAGTCAATAGGAATTAGCTCTTTATTCACATGAAGTAATGAGTGCTATCAACAGAGAATCTCAAGTTGAGTCCACTTTTCTAGATTTCCAGAAGGATTCATTCCACACAAGAGCAAATCAACTTGCATGCCTAAGGAGTATTGCTTCAGCTGATTTATGATTTCCTGTCAGAAAGAACACAGTTCACAGTAACTGACGGAAAGTTATCGATAAAAACAAAATACCTTGGGATTTGAGCAACTTAAATATGAGCCCCGTGCGGGTTTGGGGGTTAGAATAGGCGCACGGTATTCCTGCCTGTCGTAAGAGGCAACTAAAAGGAGTCTCAAACATTTCGGCCTCTATGTGATGGTCCCCTCTTGGGTTTGACCTCCATACTTCCAAATTCTTCCAAAGAGCAAGCCAATTGGGGAAGGGTGCCTTACATGGTGCATTGTGTCCATCGTGCATTGAGACCCTTAGCCAGCTTTCTCGTCGTTGCATTGCTGTCCCGCACATTCTCCATCTCTTGGGCGATGATACACTCTTGAGTGCGACTTCCATCGTGCAATGTGCAGTGTTGCTTTTTGCGGAGACAACAACCATGGACTCCCTTGCACCTAATATCCAGCATGGTAGCCAGTCCGTTGTGGTGCGACCGCCATGTACTCTGTTGGTTGTAGCCCCCTGACTACACAGGGATCGCTCTGCTGATGCCTGCTCTGTTAACTCCCCATGTATGCCAAGGAGTAGATGGCTATCTCCTTGAGGCATTGGGACTCTCGGCAATGGCCATCCTGCCAGGTGGCCCTTGCTGAGGCTGGGTGGCACCCATGGGGACGGCCCTTGGTCGGTGTGGGTGGCATCAGGGCGGATGGCCCGCAGCGAAGCATGGTACATCATCTCTTGCTGGTGGCCAGCCACCAGCAGTCTCTAAGCGCTCTCGGCCTCAATTCAACACTCAGAAATATGATCCCAAATCGTTCCCCCTCCTTGGCCACATCATGGGAGGAGCGTAAGGCTCAGGATGGCAGTGACACTTATTCGCCCCGGTTCCTAGTTTGTATGACAGCTGATGGGGAGTCTTTCATGGCAACAAAGCCTCAATTCTTCGTAGAACGTTTAGAGGACAAGCTTGGGGAGGTGGAGGGCTTGTCCAAAATGTGCCCTGGGTCAGTATTGATAAAAACGGCATCCTCTGCCCAGTCACAAAGGTTACTTGCTTGGAACAAGTAGGGAGATGTTTCAGTTACCATCACACCCCATAAGAGTTTAAATATGGTCCAGGGTATTATTTTACATCGGGACCTTCTTTTGCAGTCTGATGACGAGCTGCACGCTAATTTAGAGCGTCGAGGTGTTCATTCCGTCCGGCGCGTTCGTCGGGGTCCAAAGGATAATCAGATTGCTACTGGTGCCTTCATCTTGGCCTTCAAGGGTGATACATTACCGGAGAAGGCCAAGGTCACTACCACTGCAATGTCAGGCACTATATCCCTCCCCCGATGCAGTGCTTTTAAGTGCTGGAAGTTTGGCCATATGTCTTCCCACTGTACTTCCAGCCTCACATGTCAAGATTGCAGACACCCACCAAATCCCAATACTCCATGTGCCCCGCCTCCCATCTGTGTCAACTGCGGAGAGCATCATTCACCTTGCTCGCCACGCTGCAGGATCTTACAGAAAGAGTGGAAAATCATAGAATATAGGACCCTGGACCAACTGACCTATACTGAGGCTAAGGGAAAATATGAACAACTCCATCCTGTGCGAATGACTTCCTCATATGCCGTCGCTACGACAACCGTGATAGCACTATCAGTTCAGCGAATTTCAGTCTGCTCACCGAGCCATACAACTCCACATGCCCCCTTGCCCATAGGGGGAAATACCCACCCTGTTGCTCCTGCGCCACCCACCTCAGGAGCAACACCCCCCACCCATTGGGGATGTCTGTCCCGCTTCTAAGCTCTCGCTCGCAAGGGGTCCCTTGGGTCCCTCCCTTCCCAGGTTTCCACAAGTGGGAAGGATGACGCCCGGCTGTGGCATAAGTGCCCACATGGAGCTGATCGTAGGGCTTCGCGATCCTCCTCCGTCCTGGAGACTGAATTGGTGAAGCCCTCCCAGCCAGTGAAACCCAAGGAGCAACGAGAAAAGTCCAAGAAGAAGATCTCTAAGACGAAGGAACTTGCAGTGGCACACACCTGACCACAAATTACAAGCTCTGCGTCTAAGGGTGAAGTAGAGATTCTGGCGTCCGCTGAGGCCCTAGATCTCGCCGAACTCTCAGACGCAGTGGATGTAACTCACACAGGTACTCAATCCGTGGCAGCAGGTGACCCAGCAGCGTAATCTGCCTCCTCGGTCCCTTCACGCCTTTCTCGGCCATGGACAATGTTATCCTCCAGTGGAACTGCAGTGATTTTTTCCACCATCCTGCTGAGCTCTGACAACTTCTCAGCCCTCACCCTTTGCTCTTCAGGAAAATTGGTTTCCAGCAATGCGAAGCCCCCACACTCTGTGGTTATCGGAGTTATTATAGGAACCAGGCAGTTTATGAGAGGGTATCTGGTGGCGTCTGCATCTATGTCATTCACTTCTTTTACAGTGAGTCTGTCCCTCTACAAACACCTTTAGAGGCTGCCGCTGTTCAGGTGTGGACCCCTCAGTCTATTACTGTCTGCAGTCTCTATCTTCCACCGGATGGTGACGTCCCACAGCATGTCCTGATTACACTGATAGCCCAGTTGCCACCACTTTTTCTGTTACTGGGCGACTTCAATGCCCATAACCCTCTGTGGGGTGGATCAGTGGCAACAGGCTGAGGCAGCATCATTCAGCAAGTATTGGCACAGCTCGACCTTTCTCTTTTAAATAATGGTGCCTTCACACATTTCACTGTCGCGCATGGCATGTACTCAGCCATCGACCTTTTGATCTGCAGCCATAGCCTATTACCATCTGTCCACTGGAGTGTGCACGATGACTTGTGTGGTAGTGACCACTTTCCAATCTTTCTGTCACTGCCACAGCATCACTCTCCTGGGCGCCCCTGCAGGTGGGCTATGAATAAGGCTGACTGGGACTTGTTCACCTCCATTGCCACTATTGAGCCTCTTTCCAATGACACCATTGATGCGGTGGTTCACTTGGTCACCACTGGCATCATTACTGCCACAGAATCTGCCATTCCCTGTTCTTCTGGGTCCCCTTGGCAGAGGACTGTGCCTTGGTGGTCACCCCAAGATTGCTCAGGTGATTAAAGATTGCAGGCGGGCACTCCAGCATCACAAGCGGCATCCCTCATTGGAGCACCTCATTGCCTTTAAACAGCTCTGTGCGCAAGCCTGCTGCCTCATTCGCCAATGCAAGCAGGAGTGCTGGGAAAGGTATGTCTCCACCATTGGCCTCCGTACCTCTCCATTGCAGGTTTGGGTCAAGATTAGGCGACTATATGGCTATCAGACCCATCAGCGTACCTGCACTTTCACTGAATGGAGCAGTCTGTACTAACTCCGACACAATTGCAAACTGCTTAGCGGAGCATTTTGCTCAAAGTTCTGCTTCTGCAAATTACACACTGGCCTTCCACTCCCTGAAAGAGTGGTTGGAACGTCGGAGCCTTTCATTTCACACATACCACTCTGAATTGTACAATGCTCCATTCAGTGAGTGGGAATTCCAAAGTGCCCTAGTCGCATGCACTGATAAGACTCCTGGGCCAGATCACGTCCATTGTCAGATGCTCAAACACCTCTCAGTGGACTGCCAGCAACGCCCCTCCTAGACCCTTTCAACTGTTTCTGGGTTGAGGGTGAGTTCCTGTCGCAATGGCAGAAAAGCGTCGTAATCCCTGTGTTGAAACCTGGCAAGAACCCACTGGACGTGGACAGCTTCCACCCGATTAGCCTCACCAACGTTCTTTGCAAGTTGCTCGAATGCATGGTGAGCCAGAGGTTGAGTTGGCTGCTTGAGTCTCGGGGCCTTCTGGCTCCGTCTCAGGGTGGGTTCTGTATCTGCCACTGATAATCTGGTGTGCCTGGAGTCTGACATCCATACAGCCTTTGCCTGCTGTCAGCATCTGGTTGCCGTCTTTTTTGACATGCGGAAGGCATATGATACGACATGGCGACATCACATCCTCTCTAATCTTCATGGTTGGTGTCTTTGGGGTCCACTCCTGATTTTCATACAAAATTTTTTGTCGCTTTATTCCATCCATGTGCAAGTTGCGGTCTCCCGTAGTTCCTCCCGAGTGCAGGAGAATGGGGTACCACAAGGATCTGTCTTAAGTGCCTGTCTCTTTTTGATTGCAATTAATGGACTCGCTGCGGCAATGGAAACATCTGTCTCATCTTCCCTGTATGCTGATGACTTCTGCCTATACTATAGCTCCACTGGCATTGCAACTGCTGAACACCAGCTGCAGGGCACTATCCAAAAGGCACAGTCTTGGGCTGTAGTGCATGGCTTCCAGTTTTCGGCTGCTAAGACCTGCATTATGCATTTCTGCTGGCGACGCACTGTTCATGATGAGCCACGGTTTTATCTTGACGGCAAACCTCTTGCTGTGGTGCAGACGCATCGGTTTTTGGGATTGGTTTTCGATACCTGGTTGACTTGGCTGCCTCATATTCAGCAGCTTAAACAAACATGCTGGCGGCATCTTAACGCTCTTCGTTTCTTGAGCCACACCACCTGGGGTGCCGACCAGTCTACCCTTGTACGGCTGTTTCAAGCATTAATTCAGTCCCATCTAGATTATGGGAGCCTGGCTTACGGTTCGGCATCTCCTTCCACATTGCGGTTGCTGCACTCCATCCTTCACAGTGGGATCCAACTCGCAATTGGAGCTTTCCGGACAAGCCCTGTCAACAGCATACTTGGGGAAACAGGTGTCCCTCCATTGCAGTTCCGGCCCCAACGATTACTGGCTGCTTATGCTAGACACGTTTGTAACTTGCCCGTGCATCCCAATTATCGTCTCCTGTTCCCTCTGTCGGTCATCCATCTTCCAGAATGGCAGCCCCAATCAGGGTGTACAATCGCGGTTCCCGTCAGACCTCTTCTCTCTGGGTTTGAGGTTTTTCGTCTTCCACCTCTTTTCTACATCTACATTTATACTCCGCATGCCACAGTGTGTGGCGGAGGGCACTTTACATGCCATTGTCATTACCTCCCTTTCCTGTTCCAGTCGCGTATGGTTCACGGGTAGAACGACTGCCGGAAAGCTTCCGTGCATGCTTGAATCTCTCTAATTTTACATTTGTAATCTCCTCAGGAGGTATAAATAGGAGGAAGCAATATATTCGATACTTCATCCAGAAACGCACACTCTCGAAACCTGGACAGCAAGCTACACCGCGATGCAGAGCACCTCTCTTGCAGAGTCTGCCACTTGAGTTTGCTAAACATCTCCGTAATGCTATCACGCTTACCAAATAACCCTGTGACGAAACGCACCGCTCTTCTTCGGATCTTCTCTATCTCCACCATCAACCCGACCTGGTATGGATCCCACACTGATGAGCAATACTCAAGTATAGGTCAAACGAGTGTGTTGTAAGCCACCTCCTTTGTTGATGGATTACATTTTCTAAGGACTCTCCCAATGAATCTCAACCTGGCATCCGCCTTACCAACAATTAATTATATATGATCATTCCACTTCAAATCATTCCGTACGCATACTCCCAGATATTTTACGGAAGTGACTGCTACCAGTGTTTGTTCCACTATCATATAATCATACAATAAAGGATCCTTCTTTCTATGTATTCGCAATACATTACATTTATCTACACTCCTGGAAATGGAAAAAAGAACACATTGACACCGGTGTGTCAGACCCACCATACTTGCTGCGGACACTGCGAGAGGGCTGTACAAGCAATGATCACACGCACGGCACAGCGGACACACCAGGAACTGCGGTGTTGGCCGTCGAATGGCGCTAGCTGCGCAGCATTTGTGCACCGCCGCCGTCAGTGTCAGCCAGTTTGCCATGGCATACAGAGCTCCATCGCAGTCTTTAATACTGGTAGCATGCCGCGACAGCGTGGACGTGAACCGTATGTGCAGTTGATGGACTTTGAGCGAGGGCGTATAGTGGGCACGCGGGAGGCTGGGTGGACGTACCGCCGAATTGCTCAACACGTGGGGCGTGAGGTCTCCACAGTACATCGATGTTGTCGCCAGTGGTCGGCGGAAGGTGCACGTGCCCGTCGACCTGGGACCGGACCGCAGCGACGCACGGATGCACGCCAAGACCGTAGGATCCTACGCAGTGCCGTAGGGAACCGCACCGCCACTTCCCACCAAATTAGGGACACTGTTGCTCCTGGGGTATCGGCGAGGACCATTCGCAACCGTCTCCATGAAGCTGGGCTACGGTCCCGCACACCGTTAGGCCGTCTTCCGCTCACGCCCCAACATCGTGCAGCCCGCCTCCAGTGGTGTCGCGACAGGCGTGAATGGAGGGACGAATGGAGACGTGTCGTCTTCAGCGATGAGAGTCGCTTCTGCCTTGGTGCCAATGATGGTCGTATGCGTGTTTGGCGCCGTGCAGGTGAGCGCCACAATCAGGACTGCATACGACCGAGGCACACAGGGCCAACACCTGGCATCATGGTGTGGGGAGCGATCTCCTACACTGGCCGTACACCACTGGTGATCGTCGAGGGGACACTGAATAGTGCACGGTACATCCAAACCGTCATCGAACCCATCGTTCTACCATTCCTAGACCGGCAAGGGAACTTGCTGTTCCAACAGGACAATGCACGTCCGCATGTATCCCGTGCCACCCAACGTGCTCTAGAAGGTGTAAGTCAACTACCCTGGCCAGCAAGATCTCCGGATCTGTCCCCCATTGAGCATGTTTGGGACTGGATGAAGTGTCGTCTCACGCGGTCTGCACGTCCAGCACGAACGCTGGTCCAACTGAGGCGCCAGGTGGAAATGGCATGGCAAGCCGTTCCACAGGACTACATCCAGCATCTCTACGATCGTCTCCATGGGAGAATAGCAGCCTGCATTGCTGCGAAAGGTGGATATACACTGTACTAGTGCCGACATTGTGCATGCTCTGTTGCCTGTGTCTATGTGCCTGTGGTTCTGTCAGTGTGATCATGTGATGTATCTGACCCCAGGAATGTGTCAATAAAGTTTCCCCTTCCTGGGACAATGAATTCACGGTGTTCTTATTTCAATTTCCAGGAGTGTATGTTAAGGGTCAGTTGCCACTCCCTGCAACAAGTGCCTATCCGCTGCAGATCTTCCTGCATTTTGATGCATTTTTCTAATGCTGCAACTTCTCTGTATATTACAGCATCATCCCTGAAAATCCACATGGAACTTCCGACACTATGTACTAGGTCATTTATATATATTGTGAAAAGCAATGGTCCCATAACACTCCCCTGTGGCACGCCAGAGGTTACTTTAACATATGTAGATCTCTCTCCATTGAGAACAACATGCTGTGTTCTGTTTGCTAAAAACTCTTCAATCCAGCCATACAGCTGGTCTGATATTCCATAGGCTCTTACTTTGTTTACCAGGCAACACTGCGGAACTGTATCGAACACCTTCCGGAAGTCAAGGAAAACAGCATCCATCTGGGAGCCTGTACCTAGTATTTTATGGGTCTCGTGAACAAATAAAGCAAGATGGGTCTCACACGATCGCTGTTTCCGGAATCCATGTTGATTCCTACTGAGTAGATTCTGGGTTTCCAGAAATGACGTGATACGCAAGCGAAAAACATGTTCTAAAATTCTACAACAGATCGATGTCAGAGATACAGGCCTATAGTTTTGCACATCTGCTCGATGACCCTTCTTGAGAACTGGAACTAGCTGTGCTCTTTTCCAATCATTTGGAACCTTCTGTTCCTCTAGAGACTTACGATACACGGCTGTTAGAAGGGGGGCAAGTTCTTTCGCGTACTCTGTGTAGAATCGAATTGTTATCCCATCAGGTCTAGTGGACTTTCCTCTGTTGAGTGATTTCAGTTGCTTTTCTATTCCTTGGACACTTATTTCGATGTCAGCCATTTTTTCGTTCATGCGGTGACTTAGAGAAGGAACTGCAGTGCGGTCTTCCTCTGTGAAACAGCTTTGGAAAAAGGTGTTTAGTATTTCAGCTTTACGCGTGTCATCCTCTGTTTCAATGCCATCATCATCCCAGAGTGTCTGGATATGCTGTTTCGATCCACTTACTGATTTAATGTAAGACCAGAACTTCCTAGGATTTTGTGTCAAGTCGGTACATAGAATTTTACTTTCGAATTCACTGAATGCTTCACGCATAGCCCTCCTTACGTTAACTTTGATATCATTTAGCTTCTGTTTGTCTGAGAGGTTTTGGCTGCGTTTAAATTTGCAGTGAAACTCTCTTTGCTTTCGCAGTAGTTTCCTAACTTTTTTGTTGAACCACGGTGGGTTTTTCCTGTCCCTCACAGTTTTACTCGGCACGTACCTGTCTAAAATGCATTTTACGATTGCCTTGAACTTTTTCCATAAACACTCAACATTGTCAGTGTCGAAACAGAAATTTGTGTTCTGATCTGTTAGGTAGTCTGAAATCTGCCTCCTATTACTCTTGCTAAACAGATATACCTTCCTTCCTTTTTTTATAATCCTATTTACTTCCATAGTCAGGGATGCTGCAATGGCCTTATGATCAGTGATTCCCTATTCTGCGCTTACAGAGTCCCTAAAGTTCGGGTCTGTTTGTTATCAGTAGGTCCAAGGCGTTATCTTGATGGGTCAGTTCTCTGTTTAATTGCTCGAGGTAATTTTCGGATAGTGCACTCAGTATAATGTCACTCGATGCTCTGTCCCTACCACCTGTCCTAAACATCTGAGTGTCCCAGTCTATATCTGGTAAATTGAAATCTCCACCTAAGATTATAACATGCTGAGGAAATGTATGTGAAATGTATTCCAGATTTTCTCTCCGTTGTTCTGCCACTAATGCTGCTGAGTCGGGAGGTCGGTACAAGGAGCCAATTATTAACCTAGCTCGGTTGTTGAGTATAACCTCCACCCATAATAATTCACAGGAACTATCCACTTCTACTTCACTACAGGATAAACTACTACTAGCAGCGACAAACACGCCACCACCGGTTGCATGCAGTCTATCCTTCCTTAACACCGTCTGTGCCTTTGTAAAAATTTTGGTAGAATTTATCTCTGGCTTCAGCCAGCTTTCCGGGCCCCTCTGCATATATCCCCATGGTGTGTGCCCCGCCCGTGCCTTCGGCTTGGTTTGGCACAGGGCCCGAAGGTCTCAGTCCCTCCTGAGGCCCTCCGCCGCCGCTTTCTTTCAATCCTTGCCGTGTTTCAAGGCTCCGACATTGTCTATACTGATGGTTCGATGGTTGCCGGTCATGTCGGTTATGCTCTTACTCTAGGGGATCATTATGAACAACACTCATTGCTGGCTGGCTGCAGTGTTTTCACTGCCGAGCTGGTTGCCACCTCTTGCACCCTAGAGTATATCTGATCCTGCTCAGGTGAGTCATTCGTTATCTGTAGCTATCGACCAGTGTTTCCCTCGGGCTCTCACCGGGTGATGGCTATCCAGGAATCCCTCCACAATCTTGCCCGTTGCAGCTGCTCTGTGGTCTTTGTGTGGACACCAGGTCATGTAGGCATCCTGGGAAACGAACGTGTTGACACACTGGCCAAACAGGCTGTCAATGCACCAGCCTTTGAGATTGGCCTTTTGGAGAGCAACCTCAGGTCAGTTTAGCAGAAGGAGGTACGTTGCACCTGGGGTGAATAACGGCACGCACTTCCTTCACCCAATAAACTTCAGGCCATCAAGGAGGCTACCAGTGCATGGCACTCCTGCTTGTGGGTCTCTCGCAAGGATTCTATTGTCCTCTGCCAACTGCGCATTGGCCACACCTGGATGACATACAGCTATTTATTCTGCTTCGAGGACCCACCTTTATGTCGCTGCGGATCAGCTTTGAATGTGGTCATCATCTTGTTGGACTGCCCGCTTTTAACTCCGTTCAGTCAGACGTTTGCGCTGCCTGATACGCTTTCTGCACTTTTATCAGATGACGTTGCATTGGCAGATTTAGTTTTGAGTTTTATTCATGCAGGGGGTTTTTATCACTTGATCTTAGTGTTTGTCTTTTTTTTGTGTTGAGTCTGGCCTTTGGCCTACGATTTTAGACTGGGGTATTTAGTGCGTTTCTTGGTGGTTGGCTTTTCCTTTATTTTTTGTTTCTATGGTCAGCCAAGCACTGTCACACTCGGTGTGCTTTTAATTCGTTTTGTCTGGTCTCTGTCTGTGTCTTTCTTGTCCTGTGTCGTCTCTTGTCATCTCACCTATCCCCTCAAAGGCAGGGCTACCTATGAAACCAGTTATGTGATCTACAAGTGAAGCTGCAACCATTGTCATCTCCATTGTTTGTTTTTATTCCTTGTGGGGGTTTCAAGTTCGTGGGAAAAGGGACCAATGGTCCCTTCAATCCCACAAACCAACCAAGCAACCAACTTAAATTGGAATAACAACATAGATTATGTTGTGGGGGGGGGGGGGGGGGGGGGACCAATGACTGGGTTTTATTGACAGAACATTTAGAAAGTATAACAGATTTACTATAATATCAGATAGGATTGACAGAGGACATAAAAAAAGTCGAAGAAGGTTAGCTTGTTTTGTATTATTGCGAAACGGGGGGAGACTGTCATGGATACAATAAGCAAGTCAGTGTGGCAGTCTAAAACAAAGGCATTATCTGTGTGGTGCGTCACTTCAGCCAGCAACTTTCTCCTCCAAGTGCGAAAATAGTTTGCTGATGCCAATCTACAGAGAGAGAAATAATCATCTTACTAAAATAAATCAGAGCTCACACAGAGATATTTAAGTGTTCATTTCTCCCACACACTGATCAAGACTGGAATGATACCCTGTAGGTGGTTCGACAAACCCTCTGCCAGGCACTTAAGTGTGAAGTGCAGAGTAATCATGTAGATGTTTAAGAGAGGAGTTAACTCAGCTGAAAATTTGGTATAGAATGTGACAGGGATTTCCTCAGACCCTGCAGTTTTGTTCAGTTTTAATGATTACTGCTGTAAAACACCACTGGCACTAATATTTATTTCACTCATCTTAGCAGTGGTACAAGAATTAAATTGGGAAAATAACCCAGGAATTTCCTTTGCAAAGGAGTGTTTGAGAACAGAGGTCAACATTTCTGGCTTTTACTTTGCTATCCTCAATTCCAGTTAATGTCTTGTCCATGGGTGTTTGGGCACTAACTTTGGTGTCACTAGCAGCTTTTATACACGACCAGAATTTCTTCGGGTTTTGTGAAATATATTTTTATATTATTCTTGTACAGTAGTTATTGAAGGCTTCATGCATGGCCCTCATGACACTCAAACATGTTTCATTCATCATTTGTCAATCTACAGTTCTTTGTTCTGCACCTATTATGCAGTAGTCTCTTGTTTATTTAGAAATTTCTTTACAGTGATTGAATACTATGAAGAGGCACTCCCATCATGAACTGTTCTGCTAGATACATATCTATCCAGTACATGGCCAACTATTCCTTTAAACATGACCCATAATTCCTCAACATGCTCCTGCCCAGATCTAAAAGTTTCAAACTCATTATTGAGATATGACACTACTGCCTTTTTTATCAGGTTTAATGAACATGTATGTCTTTCTACTTGTTTAAGTTGCTCTCTGTACTTTGGTAATCATTGTTGCTACAACTGCCACACTATCACTCATACCAGTTTCAATGAGGACACCCTCAAAGAGCTCAGATCTATTTTTTGCCATTAGATCAAATACATTTCCATCATTAATGAGATTCCAAACTATCTGTTCTAGGCAGTTCACAGAAAATGCTTTTAATAACTGGCAGGATGTCCTGCCACATGATTTTTGGATGATTAAACTCTCCACCTATGATTACAGTGTGACTGGGGAACTTAAATATCAGCAACCCTGAGGCTTTTTCTAAAATTTTTCAGGTTACATCAGGAGATGAGTGTGGTTGTTGATAGAAGGACCTAATTCTTATTTTCACCCCTGTTACTGAGTCTTGCCCAAACAATCTCACATGCAGCTTCAGTTTCCAGCTTGGTGGATTTGAGTTTCTTTTCTATTGTGACAATTACACGATCCACCTTTGCCATTAGCCTATCCTTTCAATACATTTAAATTTTCTCCAAAAATCCCACTGCCGCCAATTTCAGGTTTTAACCAGTTTTCTGTAGTACCTAGGAGTATATGAATTGCATTGCTTTTTAGAAGTGCTTCAAACTGTGGGGCTTTGTTGTGAATGCTTTGGCAGTTATCCACTAGGATTTTGATATTCTCACCTGGAAAGGAGGGCATTTGTTTGGATCTTACACTGATACTTCTGTATCTCCTATGGCTACCATCATCTAGACTGGATGGGAGATGCCTAACCTAAAAAATCCTTGTGTGCCAATATTAAGAAAAGGATAGTTGCTACTCACCATATAGTGGAGATGCTGAGTTGCAGATTGGCGAAGAAAAAGACTGTCAAAAAATACACTTTCCACCAACAAGGCCTTTGTGAAAAACAGATGACAGGCAGAAACACACACACACACACACACACACACACACACACACACACACACACAGGACCACAGTCTCTGGCAGCTGAAGCCACACTATGAGCAGCAGCAGCAGTGCATGATGGTAGAGGCAACTGGATGGGGGTAAGGGGGAGGCTTGGCTGTGGCAGGGAGAGGGAGAGTTGGCAGAGTAGCAGTGGGGTACGGTGATGTGCTGCTGGGGAGTGTGCAGGGATGAGGTGGGGAGAGAATGGGGCAGCTAGGTGCAGTCGTGTGGTTAGACAGAGGGCAGTTGAGATGGGGGGAGTAGCAGAAAAGGAGAGAAGTAGAAAGACTGTGTGTGTTGGTGGAATAGAGGTCTGTGCTGTGCTGGAATGGGAACAGGAAAGTAGCTGATGGGTGAGGACCATAACTAATGAAGGTTGAGGCCAAGAGGGTTTCAGGACTTAGGATATATTGAAGTGAGAATTCCCACCTGCGCAGTTCAGAAAAGCTGGTGTTGGTAGCAAGGATCCATATGGCACAGGCTGTGAAGCAGTCATTGAAATGAAGAATGTTCTGTTGGGCGACATGCTCTGCCACGGGGTGGTCCAGTTGCTTCTTTGCCACAGTTTGTCAGTGGCCATTAATGCAGACAAACAGTTCGTTGGTTGTCATGACTACATAGAATGTGGCACAATGATTGCAGCTTAGCTTGTAGATTACATGATTGGTTTCAAAGGTAGCCCTGCCTTTGATGGGATTAATAATGTTTATGACCGGACTGGAGTATGGGGATGTACGGGACAGGCCTTGCATCTAGGTCTGTTACCAGGATATGAGCCATGAGGTAAGGGGTTGAGAGCAGGTGTTGTGAAGGGATGGACAAGTACATTGTGAAGGTTCAGTGGACAGCTGAATACTACTGTGGAATAGGGCACAATGAGAGGTAGTCAAAATCCTGGTGGAGAATGTAATTCAGTTGCTCCAGTCCTGGGTGATACTGAGTTATGAGGAGAATGCTGTTCTGTGGCTGGATGGTGAGATTTTGGGAGAATACGGCTGACTGGAAAGATAAGGAACGGGAGATTTGTTTTTGTACAAGGTGTGGAGGATAATTACAGTTTGTAAAGGCCTCAGTGAGACCCTTGATTTATTTTGAGAGGGACGGCTCATCACTGCAGACGCAATGACCATGAGTGGCTAGGATGTATGGAAGGGACTTCTCGATATAGAATCAGTGGTCGCTGTCAAAGCAGAGGTACTGCTGGTGGATAGTAGGTTTTTATATGGATGGAGGTACTGAAGTAGCCGTCTTTGAGGTGGAGGTCGACATCTAGGATGGTGGCTTGCTGATCTGAGTAGGGCCAGGTGAAGCTAATGGAGGAAAAGCTGTTGAGGTTCTGGAGGAATGTGGCTAGGGTATCCTCACGCTTGATCCTGATCACAAACATGTAATCAATGACTCTCAAATAGGTGAGAGTTTTAGGATTCTGGGTGTTTAGGATTCCTCTAGATGGCCCATGAATAGGTTGGCATAGGATGGTACCATGCAGGTGCCCACAGCCATATCCCAGATTTGTTTATAGGTAATCCCTTCAAAGGAGAAGTAGTTGCGGGTGAAGATTTAGTTGGTCATGGTGGCTAGGAAAGAGGTTGTTGGTTTGGATTCTTTCGAGCATTGGAAACGATACCGTTCAATAGCGGTAAGGCCAAGGGCATTAGAGTGTTAGTGCAAAGGCAGGTGACACTAATAGTGATGATCAGGGCAACATGTGGTAAAGGGACAGGAACTGTGGACAGTCGGTGGGGGAATAGATGGTATCTTTTGTATAGGAGGGTAGGTTCTGGGTAATTGGCTGAAGGTGTTGGTCTATGAGAGAAGAGATTCTCTTTGTGGGAGCACAGAGAGACATCCTGGGTGGTTGGGTTTATGGGCTTTAGGAAGCATGTAGAAGATAGGAGTGTGGGGAGTGGTAGGGGTGAGAAGAGAGAAGGACTCCTGGGAGAGGTTCTGGGATGAGCTTAAGAATTTTAGGAGAGACTGGAGATACTGGTGGATTTCCGGAATGGGGTCACTGTGGCAAGGTTAGTAGGTGGGTGTATCTGACAGCTGGTGGAGTCCTTCTGCAAAATAATCCTTGCGATTCAAAACAACAGTGGTGAAGCCTTTGTCCGCAGGTAGGATTATAAGGTCAGGATCAGTTTTTAGATGGTGGACTGCAGTTCTTTCTGCGGATGTAAAGTTAGAATGCCGTTGAGGAATTTGGGGAAGATGGTGAGGCAAGGTTTGGGATTAAGAAATTCTGGAATGTTAACAGGGGGTGATTTTGGGGGCAGTGGGTGTGGATCACGGTTGGTTGGAGGAGTGAAGTGAGTGAGGCAGGGTTCAACATCGGTCTTTGGTGAGTCTGATTGTTAGGGTTGGTGGCGAAAAAGTGTTTCCTCTGTAGGGATTTGGAGGAGGAAGAGAATGTCTTTAACAAGTCCTGTGTGATTGAATTTGGGAATGGGGCAAAAGTTGAAGCCTCTGGAAAGGACTGATATTTCTGGAGGAAAGGTTCATGAATGTGTTTCAGGTCTATTTAAGTTCTGGATTCTATGTGGTGGTGGGAGGGAGTTTTAGAGTGTGGGGTAAATGTAGTAGGTGTGTGAGGCAGGGTTTGTCAGCTGTGAGGGGCCATTTGGGGGGATTCCATGAGCCATGCAACAATGCAGGAACAAAGGAACAATGTGTGGGACTGGGTTCTGACAACTGATGAAGAAGATTTTCTGTATTGACACAGATGGGAGGAGCAAGGATCCAATGTGGCAGAAAAAACGTGATAAAATATGTAAATAACATAGAATTACATCAGGAGAAATCCGCAAAAATACACCCAAATACGTGGGAAAAATGACAAAAGGGAAGAAACAGATGAAGAAGGGGGAAACAAGATGAAATCTGAGGGAGTACGATGATAGTGAAAGGCGAAAACTCACTAAATTGGTGTGAAGTCACAGTGAGATCAAAGAAAAATATAAATAAAAAAGTTATTTTACTGTAGGTTGCAGGTCTGAAGGTGGGTAAGCGTGAAGAAGTGGAACGGCAGATGTGACTGGATGAGGTGAAATTAGTAGATGCAAACGGATGGGTTGGAGAAAGAGTGGGGGATGGGAAGCGTTGGTAGGATGAGCTACAAGATCATGTGGCACCAGAAAAATGCAGGAAATAACATCAGAAAAATACAAGAGAGTGATGCAAGGAGAGAGATCAATTTGTAGATACTGGATTAATTACAGCAGTGGGTGTAATGTGGGACATAAGATGCTGCAGCAACAATCAGCGTGGTCTTGTAGCCGCCTGTTGTGTGCGGCCGAGATGGTTGATGTAGTGTGGCTCGTAAGTAGTGCATGCAGTGTGGTTTATAAGGTGACACAGAGAAACACAAGAAAGAAGAGAAAGAACGACAGAGGTTGAGTATAGTAATGCATTAGGAAATAATAACATGGGAAAACAACGCTGGGTTAGGATGGAAGAAATGCTGGCAGGCAAAATTAAACAATGGAAAATCCAGGATGGTACGTAGCAATATTATGAAAAGGATAGTTGCTACTCACCATATAGTGGAGATGCTGAGTTGCAGATAGGCACAACAAAGACAACATTACAAAATAAGCTTTTTGCGAACAACGCCTTTGCCACATATAGATGACAGACAGGCACACACACACTCACGTAAATGCAACTCACACACACGACCTCTGGCAGCTGAAGCTACACTGTGAGTGGCAGCAGCAGTGCATGACGGGAGAGGCAACTGGGTGGGGGTAAGGAGGAGGCTGGGGCAGGGAGGGGGAGAGAGAGCACGGTAGGGGTGGGGGATGGTGATGTGCTGCTTCGGAGTGTGCACGGACTTAGTGGGGAGAGGGTAGGGCAGCTAGGTGCAGTTTGGAGGTTAGATGGATGGTGGAGGAGTGGGGAGGGGCGGTGGTGTGCAATGTAAAAGGAGAGAAGTAAAAAGACTGGGTGCATTGGTGGAATAGAGGGCTGTGTAGTGCTGGAATGCGAACAGGCAAGGGGCTGATGGGTGAGAACAATGACTAACGAAGGATAAAGCCATGAAGGTTACAGGAACATAGAATATATTGGAGGGAGAGTTCTCATCTGTGCAGTTCAGAAAAACTGATGTTGGTGGGAAGGATCCATATGGCACAAGCTGTGAGGCAGTAACTGAAATGAAGAATGTCATGTTGGGAGGCATTCTTAGCAACAGGATGGTCCAGTTGTTTCTTCGCCACAGTTTGACAGTGGCCATTCATGTGGACTGACAGCTTGTTTGTTGCAGCTTCACTGCAGATCACTTGACTGGTTTCACAGGTAGCCCTGCCATTGATGAGATTAATAATGTTTATGACCGGACTGGAATATGGGGATGTATGGGACAGGCCTTGCATCTAGGTCTGTTACCAGGATATGAGCCATGAGGTAAGGGGTTGAGAGCAGGTGTTGTGAAAGGATGGACAAGTACATTGTGTAGGTTCAGTGGACGGCTGTATACCACTGTGGAATAGGGCACAACGAGAGGTAGTCAAAATCCTGGCAGAGAATGTAATTCAGTTGTTCCAGCCCTGGGTGATACTGAGTTATGAGGAGAATGCTGTTCTGTGGCTGGATGGTGAGACTTTGGGGGAATGCGGCTGACTGGAAAGATAAGGAACAGGAGATTTGTTTTTGTAAAAGGTTTGGAGGATAATTACAGTTTGTAAAGGCCTCAGTGAGACCCTCAATATATTTCGAGAGGGACAGCTCATCACTGCAGACGCAATGACCACGAGTGGCTAGGATGTATGGAAGGGACTTCTTGGTATGGAATAGGTGAGAGTTGCATTTACGTGAGTGTGTGTGTGCCTGTCTGTCATCTATATGTGGCAAAGGCGTTGTTCGCAAAAAGCTTATTTTGTGATGTTGTCTTTGTTGTGCCTATCTGCAACTCAGCATCTCCACTATATGGTGAGTAGCAACTATCCTTTTCATAAGTTGCTGCTGTCAACATGGAGGTACTGCTGGTGGTTAGTAGATTTAATATGGACAGAGGTATTGAAGTAGCCATCTTTGAGGTGGAAGTCAACATCTAGGAAGGTGGCTTGTTGGGCTGAGTTGGACTAGGTGATGTGAATGGAGGAGAAGCTGTTGTGGTTCTGGAGGAAGGTTGGATAGGGTGTCCTACCCCCGATCCAGACCACATGGTTGGATGGAGGAGTAAAGTGAGTGAGGCTGGGTTCAACATTGGTCTTTGGTGAGTCTTATTGTTAGGGTTGGTGGCAAAAAAAGTGTTTCCACAGTAGGAAAGGAGAGAACGTCTTTAACAAGTCCTGCATGAATTTGGGAGTGGGGCAAAAGTTGAAACCTCTGAAAAGGACTGATATTTCTGCAGAGCTAAAGCTTTTGGAGGAAAGGTTAATGACAGTGTTTCAGGTCCGTTTAGGTTCTGTATTGTGTGTGGTGGTTGAGTGAGTTTTGGAAGGGGGTTGGGGGGAGGGGAGTAAATGTAATAGATCTCTGAGGCAGGGTTTGTCAGCTATGAAGGGACATGGGGGAGGTTTGGAGGGTGTTATAAAGGTGGTGGACTGTGGTAGCGTAAGGCGGGAGTAGGAAGTGAGCAGGGTTGAGAGTTTTCTGGGGTGGTGTTGTGCATGTTGCTGTAGTTCCTGAAGGGCAAGAGTTTCAGTGTGTGTTATGGTTTGCAGGAATTTGAGATTGCATAGCAGGAGAATTTTATGGATGGAGAGAAGGTATTGCAAGGAGGAGAGAATCTCTGCTCTCATAGACCAGCACCTTCAGCCTGTCACCTGAAACCTACTATATAAACGATACCAACCATTTCCTCCACTGAGTTCACAATTCCTGTCCCTTTACCACACAGTGTCCTGCTTGTCACTATTGATGCCACCACCCTTTACACTAACATGCCTAACGGCCGTGGCCTTACTGCTATTGAACACTATCTTTTCCAATGCGCGACAGATTCCAAACCAACAACCTCCTTCCTAGTTGCCATGACCATCTATATCCCCACAATTAATTCTCTTTTGAAAGCATTACCTACAAACAAATCTGGGATATGGCTATGGCATTGTCCTATGCCAACCTAGAGGAATCCTTGGAATCCTTCCTAAACATCCAGAATCCTAAAATCCTCATCTGGGTCAGATTCACTGATGAGATGTTTGCGATCTGAATTGAGGGTGAGGACACCCTACCCACATTCCTCAGGAACCTCAACAGCTTCTCCTCCGTTCACTTCACCTGGTCCTACTCAGCCCAACCAGCCCTCTTCCTAGATGTTGACCTATACCACCTCAAAGATAGCTACTTCAGCAGCTCTGTCCATATCAAACATACTAACCACCAGCAGTACCTCTGCTTTTGTCAGCATCCACCGATTCCATATCAAGAAGCCCCTTCAAACCAGCCTAGCCACTCGTGGTCATCGCATCTGAAGTGATGAGCTGTCCCTCTCAAAATATACTGAGGGTCTCATTGAGGCCTATATAGACAGTAATTATCCTCCCAACCTTGTACAAAAACAAATATCCTGTTCCATATCTTTCTAGTCACCCACCACCTTCCATAGTCTCACCATCCTGCCACAGAGGAGCATTCCCCTCATAACTCAGCCTCACCCAGGACTGGAGCAACTGAATTACATTCTCTGCCAGGGTTTTGAATACCTTTCATTGCGCCCTGAAACGTTTGTCCTGCCCACTAACATGCCTCCCACATTGATATTCTGCCATCCACCAAACAGAACCCCTCTCTCAACCTCTTACCTCATGGATCATATCCCTATAACAGACCTAGATGCAAGATCTGTCCCATACACCCTCCCACCACCACCTACTCCGGTCTGGTCACAAACATCACCTATCCCCTCAAAGGCAGGGCTACCTATGAAACCAGTTATGTGATCTACAAGTGAAGTTGCAGCCATTGTGCTGCATTGTATGTGGTTATGACAACTGACAAGCTGTCTGTCCACATGAATGGCAGCCGACAAAATGTGGCCAAGAAACAAATAGACCACCCTGTTGCCGAGCATGCAGCCCAACACAACATTCTTCATTTCAATGACTGGTTCATAGCCTGTACCATATGGATCCTTCCCACCAACACCAGCTTTTCTGAATTGTGCAAGTGGGAACTCTGCCTGCAATATATCCTACATTTTTGTAACCCTCCTGGCCTCAACCTTCATTAGTTATTGTCCTCACCCTTCAGCCCCTTCCCTGTTCTCATTGCAGCACTACACAGCCCTCTCTTCCACCAATACACCCAGTCTTTTTACTTCTCTCCTTTTCCACTTTACCCCCTGTTCCCCACCCACCTCTCCACCACCCTTTGTGTAACCTCCAGACTGTACCTAGCTGCCCTATGTGTGTGTGTGTGTGTGTGTGTGTGTGCCTAGCATCTATTTTTGACATAGGCCTTGTTGACTGATAGCTTATATTGTGACAGTCATTTCGTTTCACCTATTGCGTCTCAGCATCTCCACCATCTTGTGAGTAGCAACTAACCTTTTGATAATGTTGTTACATCCCATCCTAGATTCTCCATTGTTTAAATTCTTGTGTGCACCTCATATGCAGTTGACCACTTTCGCGTAAATAGTTCTCTCTCGCTAATTGTTAAATTGTTGCTCTATGGTTTATTTATTCTCTTTGTAACAACACATTTACGGAAAGAGTTACGCGAAATACTTTTATCAATGCTGTGCTTTGCTTTTCATTATCATCATTACCTTTTAGCGGAATAAAATGTATATATGGAAGTTTGATTGTTCTGGATCTGGCCTACAATTTAAGGAACGATTTTTCGTAACTGCAACTCATGCTAGAAATCAATATATCTTCCCTACTTCATAATGAGTAAAAGTTGAAATTACTTTGTTGTGAACACTGATGTTACAGTTCGTATGATCGTTCAAAAATACAAGTTCGCAGTGGATTTTATTTCTCGTTAAAATGCTATTTCACACCACGACTAGCCCAAGAACATGAGACTCTCACTAAAAAATACGTTGTCACTATAAAGTTTGCCAGATCAGAACGGAGCACAGCAAGATTCCTATCAGATTCTGAAGGTACATTAAATTATTTGCACTGTAAATTATATCCTATCAGCAGCCCGCGTCAATCTGCAACACATCATAAAATCCGCTGATCTTCACTGCTAGTCTGGGAGCTAAAAGAAATAATATTATTTTACTATTATTTTACCGCTTCCTTGCGGTATGCTCGACTATATTGTAAGTCGTTTAAATACGCCGCGGCAGCGGCTTTTCGTTCTCCACGCCGCTCAGCACCACAGATAATATTTATATAACTGAAAAATGTTTCAACAGGATGGGATAATATGCAAGCAAGCTTAACAATAAATGATACAAGTTTTCATTTAAACAACTCTATTAAAACCTTTAAATATCTCAGTGATTACAGACCTTTGTGAATTCAGGCGTAATGGCGTCAATTGCTTAGTCTCGACAAAAGAGTGCTACATTCGCGTTCTCTACGACAACAACAGGAGATCTTACTCGCGCAACTTCCAAATTAAGAAGACAAAGACATTAATCTACATCACGTATTATATACTAGTTCATTTCTTTTATCTCTGTTTAACATTTATCTTCTGTGTCGGTTTTATTACTCGCCGACGCAGACGTTTTCACAAATAAATAATAAAAAAAATACATAATTTTATGCAATGACACAATATGATACATCTAATTCTCTAATTACTACATAATATATTGTTTTTGTTTCTCTAGACGTTACAATGCCCCCTGGCAGCAATTGACTAACGTTGGAAATGTTCGGCAATATGCTGCCACTAACGTCTGTTTGGTTATTGTCTGTTACCGTGGTTGGAACATTCACCATACACTTCTTAGTTCTTTTACACTGTAGGTTTAATTACACTTTTTATACTGTTCTTACACTTTGCGAGGTGACCGTCAACCTAGTCCCAGGGTCATTACATTTATTTGGCTCCCCCATTCGGGCTACGTGCGATCAGAAAACCTGGGAAAACTGCGCCGGAGCCATGGTCATCTCGCCTGGTTTGTTTTAATACCCAGTTTAATCACAAAAAGTTCAGATTCTGTCCAATGTTCACATATAACAAAGGCTATTTGTGAGATCATGTTAAACTTTTAGTCTCTTTGTTACCCATATAATATTTGTGTTTTGGATTGTAATGAAAGTCACTTATTACACATTTTTACCGTAGTATCATGAATCGTCCTTGCATTTACTCGCGACAATTGGTTTAAAATGTCTAGCATTCATGCGAGTATACTTCATTAACATGACGAAAACATATTATATCTATATATCACTGAACCAATGAATACTTTGAGTCCGTATTGAATAACTCAAAAAAAAAAAACAAGTGTTTGTCACGTCATTTAGTGTCTACTAAACAGGGTTCATGTTAGTGCATTAAACACATATTTGATAGTTCATTTGAATGACAACAATGTTGTACGGAGCTGGCGGCGCGAAGCAATTGTTGAGTAGCGTCGTCTGGAACGCCGCGTGCCGACGGCCGCTGGGTTCGATGACCGGCTCTCAGTAACAGCGACGTCGTGCTGACGTGGCGCCCAAGCAGTCACGAACCGCGCTGAACCATTCGCCGATGTCGGCGAGGGGCAGTGGTTTACCGTGACCGGCTGGCTGGCGACACGGCACTCGTCTCGGCTTCTCCGCATGGCTCCCCGTCGTAGCGCATGAAACAAACATTCCACAACAGTGTACTATCTTTAAGAACACAGATTACTAGCTGTGGAAGAAGATGCAACTGGTTAAAAGCGTTTATTGTTCAGTAAGCCGTCGCTTCACTGGTATGCACAGGATGGTTTGGCGTGATAACAGGTTTCTTGTGGCATTGTGACACTGGTATTCAAGGTTCGTCACACGCACATTGTACTACACATTTTCACTCACTCCACGGTTGGTACACTGCCAGAGCGTCTTTCAACACGTGAAAATGTTTCGTAACACACATACTAAATGTCCCCGTCGAGCGATGTTCGTTTCAATCGACTCCGAACGGATCAATAACTACTGTTTTTATACACTGTCTATTGTTCGTTGAGCACTGCACTAGGACAGTCTGTCACTCAACACTAGACTTATCGACGTATATATTGGTGCAGATACAACAGTCATTTTCTGTCCCTGCTACACACAATATTGCGTCCTTTCCTCCATTATTTATAGGCACAGTTTATTTTTTAGTACCTTTTAACTGTTCTTCATATACTCACTCTCATCTACATGGCGTCTATTTGTTTTTACTTTATCACAACACACTTTTCATATTGTTACTAGGCGTATATAGCCCTTATGTAAAATTTTTTAATTTTCTTATCAGTGTAGCTTGCCTGGTTATCACCCATCTATCAAACAGATTTTACCATGTGCATGACAGCTTGACTTGGGCATATTGCTCAATAAATACTTCATTTAGCACTAGCATTATTTTTAATGATTTTTCCTATATGACTACAGTGTAGGTTCCACATTGGTTGACTTAATTCGCGTATCGCGTAATGAATATTCAAGGGCGTGTACCAAGTACACAGGCTTCAATTGAAGCATTGTTATATACAAAGCGGAGTTTCCACGGAACCGGCTTGTTTTTTGATTAGCTTATGCTCCAGTGTCGTTCTCAAATCACTACTGGCAGCAAACATCACATAATTGTTGCATATTACAAAGTCCATGTTTGGCTAGTCAAAACTCTCTCCCTCAGGGTTCCTTATTCTAATACAATTACAACAGTTACTTTACTATATTAGATTGCTTCAATAATTGCACTTACATACTACACATAAAAAATGGTTCAAGAAATTAATCCTTTGTATAATGATTCAAGAAATTAATCCTCGCTTTATCAACAAGAAGATTGTTCGTTGCTTAATGAGCATATAATATTTTAAATGGCTCTAATTGTCTGTAAGCCAAATCTTTCCTGTGTAAGCTATTGCCTACTTTCTGAATCCATTTCCTCCAAGTTTCATTACACACAAATTTCTTTCTTAATACTAACATACTTATATTCTAAAACACAATTAAAATCTTCTTACAACTATTACTCTTTATATGTGATATGTCACTGAATAAATAACTTCACATCCTTACGTGGATACAATCCTTTGATCTTCCCCGTATGGGGATGTGCTAACAAATAGCTACATTCGTGTGGCACGCTTATTACTTCAAAGGGCCCTGAATATAGCAATTGCCACTTACTATTCTGTTTTAAGGTGGCTGAGGATTTAGGGTGGTTACGAATAAGTACTAGATCTCCTACATTATATTTCTGTTCGTTAGTTACACCTCGGTCGTACTTCCTTTTCCTCTTTGCCGCACAGCTGGTTAGTCTGTTCCATATCTCTTTCATCTTTTCCTCCCTTGTTTCTGCCTTGACTGGTAGTCTCGGCAAAGGCGTGAGCCATTCATTCGGTGTCTCATTAAATCCATTCAATATCTCTACCGGTGGATAGCCTGTACTTGAATGGGGTGTTAAATTGTGTATTTCTACAAATTTCGGTACTAGTCCTGTCCATTTTGTATGTCGGTTCCCTAAGTAGATTCTAAGGAACTTATTCAATTCTCTAAATATTCTTTCTACTAGACTTGCTTCTGGATGGAACCGGGATACCAGAATATGCTGTATATTTTGTTCCCGTAGGTAATTTTTCCAAGTTCGACCCGTGAAATAAGAAGCATTATCAGTCGTTATGGCTTCGGGTTTTCCCACTTGAGGCAAGTATTCTTGATTGATCCGCCTGACCATGGTTTTGGCAGTAGCTGATTTTATGCAATAAATTGCCAAGTATTTGGAAAAAATATCGTACATGGCCAGTATATACTTCATACCTCCTCTGGCCATGGGATAAGGACCGGCTACATCCACAGATACTATTTGAAGCGGCCTGAGTGGAACTATGGGATGTAGTTCAAACTTAGTGGATCTATTATAATGTTTTGCTTTTTGACATATCACGCAAGTTCTAACTGTTGCCTGAATCTGGTGTTTCATACGGGGAAAGTAGCAGTATCTCGCCATGATCTCTGCACACTTTCCAATCCCTGCATGGCCCCATGCCAAGTGCGTGTGCCATATCATAACTTTTACCGACTGGTTAGGTATACATACTGCCCAGCAGTCTTCTTTCGTGCTAAGTTTATGATACAAAATATGGTTCACTATTTTAAAACCTTGCTCATCTCTATTGTTAACACCCTCTTCAATATTATTAATGATTTTTTTCCACATCGGATCTGCCCTTTGTAATTCGAACATGTTTTTACATATATATAAAAAATCTTTCATGTAAGTATTGTCACGCACTAACAGCACTTTATACTCCGCGGACTGCTCTAACAATTCTGCTAAATCCGGTAATCCTACCGGCAGTCGCGACAGAGCATCCGCTATCACGTTATCTTGGCCTTTTATGTACATAATCTTTATCCGGTATTCTTGTAAGACAAGCATCCATCTCCTCAGTCTGGTATGGAATAGTTTGCATGACATCAAAAAACTTAACGCCTGGTGGTCACTATACACTCTAATCTCCTTCCCTTGTAGATAATAATTAAACTTTTTTACAGCCCAGACTACTGCAAGTGCTTCCAGTTCGGTTGCCGAGTAGGCTCTCTCGCAGCTAGTTAAAGTCCTACTGGCGAAGCCGATAATCTTTATTGTTGTCGGGTCGTTTCCTTCCCCCCACTGAAATAAGCACGCTCCCAGGCCATAGGAACATGAATCCGTCGCAAGACAAAAATCTTTTGACAGATCTGGGTGTTGCAAAATATTTGCATTCAGTAGGGCGGTTTTAATCGCTTCGAAAGCTTGTTGACATTTGTCAGTCCAAACCCACTGCACATTTTTTCGTAGTAGATTTAGTAGTGACGCGTCATTTAACAACTGATTGGGCACGAACCTTCTGAAAAAAGACGTGAGCCCAAGGAACGCTTTCAATTGTCTCTTAGTGCGGGGGCTTGGAAATTCTCGGATCGCCTCTAGTTTTTTGTTGTCTGGGCGGATACCAAGTGGTGTAATAAGATGGCCTAAAAATTTAATTTTATTTCGTCCAAATTTTGACTTTTCTAGGTTTGCTGTCACACCTGCTTGCTTAAATCTCTCTAGTACTCTACGCAACAATTCCATATGTTCATCCCAGGTAGCAGTAGCGATTACCAGATCATCAACATATACAGTGATTTTTTCTAATAAGTCTGGACCCAATACCGTGTCTAGTGCAGTAATAAACACTCCGGCACTCACATTCAATCCGAAGGGAAGTACCTTGAATTGGTAACTTCGCCCTCCGAATATGAAAGCTGTGTACTTCCTGGATTCCGGTGTAAGGGGAATTTGCCAATATGAACTTTTAAGATCGATCGAGGTCAAGTACTGTACTCCATGAAATTTTTGTATCTGCTCATCTAAATTCTCAGGGCGAGTCCGGACAGGTATGATAATTTTGTTAATGTCCCTCGCATCTAACACTAGCCTGATTTTTCCATTGGCTTTCGCCACTGCTACAAGAGGACTACTATATGGAGAGAAGGAGGGCTCAATGATATCCCACTCTAACATCTTCCGAATCTCTTTAGCTACCAATTCCCTCCTCGACCAAGGGATGGAGTAAGTTGCGCGACAGTATGTTATATGGGGCATCACCTCTATGTGATAGTGGTACCCTTTGACTATTCCTGGTCGGTCGGTAAATACCATAGTGTATTCCGATAGCAGCTGCGTCAACTGTTGCTTTTGTGTATCGCTTAACCCTTCAGATTCCTGCACTTTGGTTTTAAATGCCTGAACATTTATTTCAAAATTTCGATCCTCTAAATTCGGATAATAGAGGTCTGCTGCATGTGAAAAATCATCAAGGTGTAGTACCCAAGGGTTCCTACCTTTGATATTGATTCGATTACAACACGGCACAAGTACCTCCTTCGATTTCATCATAGATAACTCAATCCTCCTACCCCTATTAACTATGCTTAATTTCCCCAAGGAGAGGTCGATCAATGCGTCCCTCTCGCGGAGAAAATCTACTCCCAGAATGCAGGCCACCTTCAATCCTTTTACAACGAGGAACGAGCTCACTATGGCTTCGCCCTCCTTACAAATCTCCACCTGCACCTGGTACTTAACTGATTGGCTCTGTGCACTAATGGCTCCAGACACCTTACAATTATTAACCGGGAAAGTCGGAATGCTATGTCCTTTTCCCAGTGCCTTAAATAACTCCATACTCATTACACTTACTGAGGCACCTGTGTCGATGATTATATTCACTGCAACATCATTGATTTTCGCTTCGATAATAGCTTGCACATTTTCGTTATTATCTTTCTTACATTCGTGCGGTTCGTTCAGTAGATCTTTATCCATACTGACACCATCGTTGTATCGCAGCATACGTATCCCAGGTATATTATTATCTCTCGTGTTGCTCTCACTCCATCCCTCGGCCATCGATGGAGAGCATATCGAGGCCGATTCTAGTTTGTTGGATTAGTTACTTGTGAAGTACTTGGACGGCTATTGTCCGCGACCTCCACTATATGTACACTCTGATTTGTCGGCCGCCACGGCTGCGCAATAGGCGCGTTTTGCGGTGATGGTCTATTGTTGTCATACCGGTCATTACCCTGTCGCTCTGGGCTTCTTCGCTGATTTTGCTGCCAATTTCGATTACTATCACTATAATTGCTCTGCCACTGACCTCGCGCATTTTTCCAGCGGTTGGTCCCTGACATTCCGGATTCGTATCGATCGTCAAATCGACGCTTTTTGTTATAAGCTGTTTGTCCATACCCGTTCTGGCCTCTACCATTACTACCATTTTGCGAATGTTCTTGCCGCTTGTTACCACCCCCACTATTTCCATGGTTGTGGTTTTGTGCACTACTATTTCTGTCATGTTTACATCCTGACCCATTATTCCGCGAGTGATCACACGCTGATTTTGCGTCTTCCTGTATCAAGTCTATAGAATCTAGAACAGACAGGAAGTTTTCCATATCACTTTCTGGTACGTGTATTAATTTCTCTTTGATATGAATGGGTAAATGCGATTTTAGTAGTCTTATTATGTCTCTGGGTGATATAGGCTCGTCCCAGTAGCGTGTTTTGTTTATATATTTTTCAAAATACCGTCTCAAATTCCCCAGACGAGGTGAGTACGGTTCGGGATTATATACTTCTTTTCTTAGCCGCTCTTGTATACAAGGCGACCAATATTTCGATAGAAATGCCCTTTCGAACTGTTCATATGTCATGCAGCTGTCTGCTACTTCTGTAGCCCACAACGCTGCGTCCCCTTGAATGTACGACATTACGTATTGAATTTTCTGTGTTTCGTTCCACACACTGGGCAAGATATTTTTAAAGCTTTTTATGAATACCACTGGGTGTACTGATTTCCGTTCAGTAGTGAACGTTTGAAATTGTCTATTTTTGATTAAACTTTCTTCCACTAATATTTTTGAACTACATGGTTGTGCCCCTGGGACATATGCTGTGTGCTCCGAACCGAAGCTACAGCTCTTCGCATTATCGACTACAGATTCCCCATTGTTGTATCGCGTATAAGTTTGTGCGTTGCCAACACCGTGGGCTGTTGGCGACAGAGGTTCCTGTTCCAAATGCTTTCTGCTTTGTACTAAACCCTTCTCCAGGTCGGATATCCGTTTGTTCATATTCACTTGCCACTGCGGAATATCCTCACTGAGTATTTGTTTGATGGTTTGCACGTCGTTCTGTACCTGACTATTTACTGCGGTACTGAACGTTTCGGGATCTCTATTTGCTATGGCTGCTTGCACTTTGGAATTAATGTTCTTGTCAATCTCACACTCCTTCACTTCTAGCCATGAGTTGAATTCTGTTTCAATTTTAGTTGCTTGTTCGTTCCACTTCTGCTCTACAAGCTGCGTGGAATCTATTTCTAGCTTTTCTACTCGATTTGCTAATACACCTATTTCGTCTACCCTGTTAGTGTTTGCTACTTGCAGGTTGTTGACCTGTTCAGTCAGCTCCTGCACGGCCTTAGGTATCGACTCATAATTCTGTTTCATATCTGCAATCTCTTTTTTCATGTTTTCTAACGATTGCACAAGTTGCTGGTCCTGCTCAGCTTGCCGGCGATCTCGCTCAGCTTGCTGGCGGTCTCGCTCGACTTGCTGTTGCGCAAATTCTGCCTGGTAATTCAGCACGCGCTCTAATATAGCCTGAAGCGAATACCCACCAGGCAGATTACCACTCTCTGGTTCCTGCTTTTCTGGTGGTGGTACAACTTCTTTCTCTACATCCCCTTGAGGACTAGTGGGCGGTGGCACCACTTCCTGTGCCCCTGCCCCCACATTCTCACATGTTATATCCTCAAAGAGAGTACTAGTACTACTTGAGGTACCCGGTTCCACATTTCCTGCACTAACTAATTGTTGTTCCTCAGTATCCATATTGCTCGGACGTTGACTACGCAACTTAACCATATTCCTAAATTGCTTACTAAAACACAAAGTCTGACAGTTTTGCCCCTTGCACACAAAATACGTTAATTTATCTACACTAACTGCACACTAAAATTTACTATCTACCATCAACTTTGCCCTGTCACAAACACTAACATCAAACTACGTACAATATGCACACCACTAGCGAAATGAGATCACTTCACTGGAGCTCGACTTCTACAAACAGGACAACTACACTGTAGTCTTACCTTTAGTTTATCTTATCTCGGGGTTTGGCTGCCCCCAGATTACGTAGTCGTTACAGCTTCTCAGTGCTATCAGGATCGTCTTCTCAGACTCGTTTGCAGTAGTACGTTTTGTCATGAAAGAGTGTTTACACATTCATTAATACATAGCATTGATCATGATATACATACATACATTCATCACTAAATACATATATATCTATACATACATAACAATCAACACTGAAAGAAAAATACATAAAATTTTATATTTGTGGCCACTGCAAATTCGGGCCCCGCGTTTTTGGGCGCCAGTTTCGCGTAAATAGTTCTCTCTCGCGAATTGTTAAATTGTTGCTCTATGGTTTATTTATTCTCTTTGTAACAACACATTTACGGAAAGAGTTACGCGAAATACTTTTATCAATGCTGTGCTTTGCTTTTCATTATCATCATTACCTTTTAGCGGAATAAAATGTATATATGGAAGTTTGATTGTTCTGGATCTGGCCTACAATTTAAGGAACGATTTTTCGTAACTGCAACTCATGCTAGAAATCAATATATCTTCCCTACTTCATAATGAGTAAAAGTTGAAATTACTTTGTTGTGAACACTGATGTTACAGTTCGTATGATCGTTCAAAAATACAAGTTCGCAGTGGATTTTATTTCTCGTTAAAATGCTATTTCACACCACGACTAGCCCAAGAACATGAGACTCTCACTAAAAAATACGTTGTCACTATAAAGTTTGCCAGATCAGAACGGAGCACAGCAAGATTCCTATCAGATTCTGAAGGTACATTAAATTATTTGCACTGTAAATTATATCCTATCAGCAGCCCGCGTCAATCTGCAACACATCATAAAATCCGCTGATCTTCACTGCTAGTCTGGGAGCTAAAAGAAATAATATTATTTTACTATTATTTTACCGCTTCCTTGCGGTATGCTCGACTATATTGTAAGTCGTTTAAATACGCCGCGGCAGCGGCTTTTCGTTCTCCACGCCGCTCCAGCACCACAGATAATATTTATATAACTGAAAAATGTTTCAACAGGATGGGATAATATGCAAGCAAGCTTAACAATAAATGATACAAGTTTTCATTTAAACAACTCTATTAAAACCTTTAAATATCTCAGTGATTACAGACCTTTGTGAATTCAGGCGTAATGGCGTCAATTGCTTAGTCTCGACAAAAGAGTGCTACATTCGCGTTCTCTACGACAACAACAGGAGATCTTACTCGCGCAACTTCCAAATTAAGAAGACAAAGACATTAATCTACATCACGTATTATATACTAGTTCATTTCTTTTATCTCTGTTTAACATTTATCTTCTGTGTCGGTTTTATTACTCGCCGACGCAGACGTTTTCACAAATAAATAATAAAAAAAATACATAATTTTATGCAATGACACAATATGATACATCTAATTCTCTAATTACTACATAATATATTGTTTTTGTTTCTCTAGACGTTACACCACCTGACTAAGGCAAGTGGTGTCGTGAGCTTAATACACAGATTGGGCTAGTGAGGGCCATAGCCCTCTCCTCAGTTGAACTATAGAAACAATTTTGGGTTTTAATATGAATTTGTTTTGTTAATTAACATTCAGTGAGTAGCTGTTACTAGCGAATCAAAACACTACCAACAAAATATCGGAAGCTGTACAGAGGTATTTTCTGAGTATTTTGATTTAAGGGACATGTGGCCTCTGGTGGCTTATTACACAGTTATGATGTAATTATGATTTATTGAGTTTGTCACCACAATTACCTTTATTTATGTGAATATATCTTCACAACAGTGAAAAAATCTGTAATATGACAGCATAAAAACTAAGTAATGTAAGAACCCTCAAAGAGATGTGAAGCTAGTGTAACAGGGTTGCTGTCTCAGCGTACATCATTGTGCCACACTTCCATTGCATTCAGTTAAGCAATACATGAGGTGCACGTTGGCAATCTCTCCATTAGTAGGCCTATCCATAACTCAAGTGGGAGAGTTTGGTACCAGTCTGAGTGTCTTGACATCTGGAGGTTTGGGTGTAAGAAAAGATGTTGGTCATTGGTTGACAGCCAGAATATAGAAGAGACATTGTACAAGGCTAGTGTTGTATAACTTGGAGTGTACCCAACTGTAAAAATGCAATATACTTGTTGCAATGGAAAGTGAATTCATATATTGCAAAGAAGAAGAATCTGAAATCATTGAGCAATAGCTGGTGTCTTAAGTGACTTTCCAGGCTGACACAGGCATTGCAATGGAGGAGATGGAGTCTGAAGTGATGATACCTGGGCCACAGTACCTCTTGAAACATTAGGATGTTTCAAAATCTGCTGAAGTGTAAAGAATTTCTCACTGTTTGTGACAACAGCTTTTGTGAATGGTTCATTGATAGGGGTGTAAATTCAGTGAAGTACAAATATTTATCTTCTTGTTTTCTTCTTTGCGACAGCTGATTCTCGTAGATAATCTGAAATTCTTCCTATCTGCAGACTTTACATATGATTCATATAATAATCGAGTTTGCAGATGCACCATTTTAAATAAATATTGTTTGTTACCACATTGTAAGGTCTGATGACAAACATAGATTCCGGCTCAAAATTTGATGCAAGGTTAACCTGTTGGCTACAAAAATCCACCAGTATTTATAGGAAACACAACAGTGGGTTAATTGTTATAAACAGACTTCAAGTGAATTACAAACAAAAGTTTTACACTGAGTTGACATCTCAGATGGCAAAATACTTCTATTTTACAGGTACACATTTTTAAATACAAAGGTCACAGTAATTTTTATGCTTCCATAGTGAAGTACAAGATGTTCAATTTAACAACAATTCAGTTACTTCTTTCCTTACTTATGGTCAAACTAACAAATAAAATGAGTTCCTCCATACATTGAGAGATGTAATTAAATACAAAATTTTGTGATATAGGCAAAACTTATGTATCTGGCTCAGTTGTCAGAAAGTTAGATTTGTTTACATTTCCTAATAATGGTCTCACTACAAATTGATCAGTTGTAGAATATTAACTTTTTCCTGAAGTTCCAAACACATGAAAAGCTTAAGAACATTTAACAGAAATACATTTGGGTCAATATTATATTGAAATATGGTGGTAGTAATGCTTGATAAATTACATTACATCGCTCACTATTTGTGTTTACATTTTTGGGGATTACAAAAGAGCCAGATAACCTTGTTCATTCCTACCAACGTCAGCAGTATATTTCAATATACAGAACATTCTTACATAGTTATAATTCCCACAATATTTCCCCAAGGTGATTTTTACACATGTTTGGCTGTTTGGTGTTATTATCTTCTGGTATTGTTTCCATCTATAGTTACAGGTGTTTGCTAGTATATCTGGACATCCATATTTAGTGAAAGAATATTCTATATGTGACTTCAGATATGGTTGAAATCAGCTGTTACACTTCATTCTGCAACTACTTCCCAAGTGCAAGAAGGTAAAGTTTATAATCTACAGCAGCCAAAAAATACATGCAAATGGACATAACAGACACGGTACATCTGGTGACTGTGTCAGGATGATCAGACGTGTCTGTGCTAGCAAGTAATAATATTTGGTAGAGAAGACAAGAAAAAGTAAAAATTAAAAGGAAATTATTGCTTTATGAAGAGATTTATCTCCAGAATTTGCAGTAGTTGTCCATAGCAACCGATCAACAACTCTGATAATACGATACTTGAGTTATGACCAGCTTTGCAGTTAAAAAGGAAAATTCACAAGGAGTCAAACAGCTGAAGAGTAAAGATTAATTACTGTGACAATAGCTGAGAATCAGAAGAGAATATTAGGTAGGCGGGTGGGAAGACCAGCACTTTTGTGTTGGTGTACAGCAGCTGGTTATGGTCTGGTTGGCCGTTCATTAAACAACAGCTGCAGTAGCAACAGCAGCATAGCATTTCACCCACTGTGTTGCATTAGTGTCTCATCAGCGGCACTACACGGTGAGATTGTCACAAATGCTTGATGAACTGTGTTTAACTCAAACTGATGATTTTTTTTTGTCTGATTGCAGTGTTGCAGTGTATGGGTGAGATAATCAGGAGTGCAATTGTCTGATAAAGTTTGTTAGCTTGGTGCACTGTAAGGTCAATGCTGAGATATGAAGGTTTGGCAGTAGATTTGTTATTGTTTGGTATATGCCTTTAGTCACCCAGAGTACATCACAACCTGTAGAAGAGATATTAAGAGTGTTCACGGAGAAAAAGAATGCTAAATTCAATAAGGCAATTGAAGGGTGAAATACAAAAACAGTAAATCTTAGAACAAGCTTGTCTATTAAACTCAATAAAAAGATGGTACATATTAGAACAGAATTATCTGCAATGTGTGAGAATTTAGAAAAACATGTAAAGGAATTGAAAGAAGAGAAAAAGGAAATGTGTAATTCAGTTTCTAACTTACAAACAACAATAACTAGGTTAACTGAGGAGTTGCTAAACAATGCAATCTTGTGAGAAACAAAGCTAACAAACAATCTTCAGAGATTAATGGGAATATAAAGCAATTGAAAGAGGTTAACACACCAGAATTTGAAGCAATTCAAGAACAAGTCTCAGGAACATGTAGGAAACTGGTAATGTTAGAAGACGATAATGGTTCTAAGGTGACGGCTACCATAGGATCTGAAACTTCCTGGCAGATTAAAACTGTGTGCCCGACCAAGACTCAAACTCGGGACCTTTGCCTTTCGTGGGCAAGTGCTCTACCATCTGAGCTACAGAAGCACGACTCACGCCCGGTCTCACAGCTTTACTTCTGCCAGTATCTCGTCTCCTACCTTCCAAACTTTACAGAAGCTCTCCTGCTTCTGGAAATCGTAGGATCTGTTTTTGCTAACAAGGGGGGAGGGAATGGTAACAGATCAAAAGGTACAAGAGAAAGTAGATTTGAGTATCAGTACACCCTGTCCTGCAGAAGATTTGGACAAGCATGAAGGGGAATTTCAGAAAATTTGGGAGGAACTCGAAAAGACAAAAAATGGAATTAAACAGGAAGAAATCTAGTGCTGATAATGCATTGTCATGCTCAAAGAATTATAAAAAACAAATGGGACAAATTTATCCAAATGATTCCTGAAGTTTAAGCCAGATGGGGAGGTGCATGCCATCTATTTTCTAAGGATTTTCTCTAGGTCGCTCCCTAAATGGTAGGAGGATTTGAAAAAGATAGATTTTGCACTCAGTTATTTAGAAGGTAGCAAAGCTGGGTGGGAACAACATGCTCTGAAGAATTTACTTCTTGGGATGACTTCCAAGAAAAATTTAAAAGAAAGTACTGATCCCTGACTGCTCGGAAAAAACTAACAAGATTCCAAGTTTTACAGTAGTACATGGGCAACTTTTAAGAAATACATAAAATGCCATCTTACAAGATCCAAATATCTAGGTAGTCGGTTAGACGATGAGTATCTAGTTAAGGTATTAGCACTAAGACTTCCGTATCTTGTGATAAAAGAAATCTGGTATAGGGGATGGTCCACAGTTAGTGATTTATTAACATTTATTGAGGGATTAGAGATATTCAAAAGGAACATGGAGGTTATAGACCAGGTTAAAGCCATAAAGGTGGAAATAATGAAGGCAGTCATTACCCACCAAGGTGTCAACAGAGAAAAGAAAGTGGTGCATAAGTGACATAATGCTAGGGCCAATAAACAAACAAATATTTGCTCCCAAGTAATTACTTCTAATGATTTCAGTAATAAAGAGATCCAGGTATCTGCACTTAACTCCCTTCGCCAATCAACATTTAGGAAACATAGAACGTTCTGGGGCAGAGGCCATGCTCCAGGATGTGACAGTACAACTAGACTAAATGACAAGGACAACTTATCTCACTTAATTTCAGTTTTTTCTCCTTAGAATACCTTGGCACAATTTTTTTAATGGCATACAGCACAAGGCTACAATTGCTTCTACCTTCTTTAAATTTTAATGACAATATGTATAAATGAAGGACACTGGATAGTATCTATTTGAAGGTAACTACACATATTGATCACTGTACAATAATAACATAAACTTTGTCACTTTTCCATGGTTACAAGAGCTAGATGTTAGCATTGTCACATTCACTGGGGGGCAGTTAGGAGGAAGCGGGTATGGGGCGAAGAATGAAAAACTTGGTGGTTGACATCTCTAACAAGAGAAGTTGGTCACAGATTGACAGCTAGAATATACAAGAAACATTGGATATGGCTAATGTTGTACATCTCATAGTGTAACAGCAGCAAAAATACAATGCACTTGTTGTAACGGAAAGTGACTACATGCATCACAAAGAAAAGGAATCTGAAATCATTCTGTAATAGCAGGCATCATAAGTGACTTTCCAGTCTTATGCAGGTGTCGCAACAGAGTAGGAGGAGTCTGCAGCCATAATACCTGGACCACACTACTTCTGCAACTACTTCCAAGTGTAGGATGACAGACACATAACATATTGTAGTTGCAACAATTGTAAGATTGGAAGCACAACAATACTTACTTAGTTCAAACAACAGAAACTCCAGGTTCATATATCAACAATATTAGGAAATAGATAGATTGCTACTCACCATGAAGATGATCCCTGAGTAGCAGACAGGCACAATGAAAAGACTATTACTTACATAGCTTTCAGCCATACCCTTCTCCAGCAAAGAAAATACACACATATTCACACAAGCAAGCACGTCTCACACACACGACTGCTGCCAACTGGAATGCAACTTTCATGTGAATAGCAACCTGCAGTGGGGCGAGGAAGAGGGAGGAATAGCAGGGTAGGAGGGAGGGAGGAAGGGAAGGAGGGAGAGGTTGGTAGGTTGTCTGGTTGAGGCTGGGATTATTTTAGGAGTGGAGAATGTGTTGTAAGAATAACTCTCATCTGCACAGTTCAGAAAAGCTGGTGATGGAGGGGAGGATCCAGATGGCCCACATCCTCCCCTTCACCATTACAACACATTCTCTACTCCCAAAATTATCCCAGAATCAACCTATGGTAACCTACTGACCCCTCGCTATCCACCCAACAGTTTCCATCGCCTCTTACAATCATCTCTTCCATTTTCATATTCTATCACCCTCTTTGTGTGCTGTCCTCTGCCAAAGTATCTGCCCGTCCATTCCCTTTCACTGCTTCTCTTCTTTTCTGCTCCCCATATTTTCATTTTACTCCCCCCACTCCCCATCGCCACCCAATGCTTCACCTAGTAGTCTCTAGTCCCTCCACAACCCACCAGGCAATGCTCTCCTCTCCCCCCACCTATACTCTGCTATCCCTCTGCCTTCCTCTCTCCACTCAAGATTGCTATTAATGAGACTGTCACATTCCAGTTGGAGCTGCAGTGGTAGGGATCATCTGTGCATGAGCTGTGCTTGCTTGTGTGAATGTGTGCATCTTTTGTTGATGATGGCTTTGGCTAAAAGCTATACGTGTAATAGTTCTTTTTGTTCTGTCTGTTTTCAACTCAAAGGGTTATATCATTCAAAGACATACAACAATTTTTACTGATGGGCAGTTTCTTAAAATAGTGACTTGGCATGTAACATATGCTATAAACACAAAATGTACAATTAAAACCATTTGAAATGGGACTACCTTCCCATTCCTACCTGAAATTCCTTCTTCATGTCAACATTCTCTGAAGAGGTCATTTTAGCTCAAATTTCTAATTTTTGGGACTTTATACTGTTACGTCTATACCCAGCTCCAGTAGTAAACTGCCCTTTAAAAATTAGTACAAATAAATTTACTACTTCAGGTTTAATTTCACATTAATATGTTACCCAATTTATATTAGCAACTAAGAGGAATAGGCCATTTGTTAATAATTCAACTTCGAAATTTCGTAATATGAACTGTTCAGCCATGTTGTACTACAAATTCTTGAAAATTTACTTCTCCCCTCTTTCTGAAAATCTATGATATTTACTCATTATGATTATTTAAAATGATAGCTCTACTTGAGAACTATCCAAGTCACCAAAACAATATCTTATTCAAAGTAATTTGTTCCTAATTACCTAAAATGTAATTTAAATTGTACTGTAAAACTCATTGAAATTGTATATGAAATCAAGTCATCATCAGTTATCTGCTATATTAGCAGGTCCTTTGCCTCTCCATTTTCTGCGATCCATTGCTTCCTTCTTAAGGCTGCTGTATGTTGTACCGTCCATCATGTCATCCAGTATCTGGAATCTCTTCCTTCCTCGCTTCCTTTTCCCTTCTACATAACCTTCTAAAACTGTTTTTATCAGTCCGTCATTCTTTCTTAATATATGCCCAATCCAATTTCTTTTTCTTTTCTTTATTACATCTAGTAACTGTCTTTTCTCTCCCACTCTTCTCAGTACCTCTTCATTTTTTACTCTGTCCATCCAACTTATTCTTTCCATCTTCCGCCATGTCCAGATCTCAAAAGCCTCCAGCCTTTCTCTGTCTTTTTTCCTCATAGTCCATGTTTCAGCGCCATATAGAAGAACACTCCATACAAGACATTTTATGAGTCTCTTTCTGAGTTCTCTGTCCAGACCGCTGCAGAAGATTCTCCTTTTCTTATAAAACGCCTCTTTTGCCATTGCTATCCTTGCTTTAATTTCTGTGGTGCACTTCCAGTTGGTGTCTATCCTGCTTCCAAGATACTTAAAATTTAGCACTTGTTCTAGTGTTTCTCCATTCAGCACAATTTTTATTTCCTTATTTCCTCCTATTGCCAATACTTTTGTTTTATTTGTGTTAATTTTCATTCCATATTTTTTTCCATTAGTTGCAATGGTGTCCACCAAATCCTGTAATTCTTTTTCCCCTGTGGCTAGAAGGACCATGTCATCAGCAAATCTCAAGCATCCTACTCTTCTTCCTCCAATTTCTACTCCTTTGTCATCTAATGAGCATTGGTCAATCATATTTTCCAAGTACAGGTTGAAAAGAGTAGGTGATGAAATCAAGTAAACTCTTCCAAAGTGCATATCAGAACATGTAGGGCAACATGTGGTCCATTTTTTGATGTAACAAAAATCATCTAATGACTTTAATTGTTGTTTTGTAAATCTTAACATTTAACAATGTATTCAGTTGTTTTGTTGTATATAAAAGGAAGTGGCACATGAACCATGCAGGCAGAGTCAATAAGGATGTAGTAGTAGTATTAGTAGTAGTAGTAGTAGTAAGAGAGTAGTAAGTGAGAGACTGTGAGTTTTCATTATTGCCTTTCGGAAGCTGTTTGTGTAAGACTCTTTCGGAGGCTGTTAGATGACAACATGTATCTACCATCAATGTCTATACTATTCAGTCTTAGTAAGAAACAAGAAAAGTGATATACACTATGTTTTATTTAAAAATTAGTATATCACCAATGATGGACTCTGGACTTTCTGAAGCAACAACCCCTGAGGATATCAAAGTTGAGTATCTCATCATATGGAGTAGCTAAGTTATTGTGTGAACTTTTCTTAATGGTGCTTGAAATTTTCTGTTTTTTGCTCATCTCTTTACTTGTGAATGGTGGAGTCCCAAACTGTTAACTTGCTCTGATGGTATGATTGAGAACTCACTATTACCACTGTCCAGTTATAGGTAGAACTAAAAACTTTATATTTTTTTCACACTTAGCATCAGTGGTAATTAAAATGCTTCCCTCCTCTCAAACATTAAGGATGGCATTTCGATATGGTGTTGCTGAGCTGGGATATGTATAAGTCTGTGTACTAATTTTTGCATTAAATTTCAGCGTCTAATTGTGACGTGTGACAATCGATTATTGGACAACAGTAGGGACAAAACAGAAAGTGTGGTGTGGCTGCTCATTGTTGGACCATATTTGAGACGAGTACAATTTTTAAATTACTTTTCCTCAGGTTATCATTTTCCAACTTTCTTTTGCCATGTGACTGTTGATAGGCAGGATTATTGTGAATTTACATGTGACGATAATCTGGTTGGGAAGGTTTATTTTTGTGTTTTGTACCCTATATTATCTTCAAATATAGAAAGCACAGAAAATCTTGATACAACTGGAGAGGTTTCATATACTCAACGTCCTCAATTGTTGACACCAAACCTGCAACAGTCAGCCAAGGCATCACATTTCTTAGGATTTTCTCCAAGTCAACAGGCCACAGGTTCATTAGAAAGACTATCTCAACTTTCAGATCACAAGCTTACAGATCAGTCTCATCTCTTGGATTACAAGCTTACAAATCAATCCCAACTCTTGGAACACCAGCCTCCAAATCAGAACAAAGATTTGAAGAATGAACTTACAAGTTAAAGCAATGACCTGAAAAAGAGTATTGTTAATCTAAATGACACAGTTAAGACAATTGAGAGGAAAATCCAGACTATGCAGGAACAAATAGCAAACTTCCTTTCAAAACTTAGTCAGTTACTTGACTCGACTGCCCTTGAAATTTAAAAAGAAAACAATAAGGTTGATCACATATGTTGCGTGTGGAGAACACTGAAGATGTTATTCAAGCTGAGTTATAATAGGTAGAAGGAACTCTGAATTCAAAATAATGGTTGAATATATAGGAATTCATTGAACAGAAACTAAAACTAAACAATGATCAGATCTGTAACCATACTAACAGTATTAACAATAAAATTCAGTCTTCGTCTGAAAATTTACAACAGGTTAACATCCGACTAAGTGATGTCGAAACAAATATGTCATATCTGCAAACCAGTGGAAATTTTTACCATTTTGTAAAAATTTATCTCTTAAATATTTCCCTGGAAATTTTAAAATACACCCAGTGAACTTCCTATGGCAATGTAAAGATAGTTTTCCTTCAAACTTGGCTGATTTTGCGAAATTTAAACTAGCCAAGCATTTCCTTGATGGTGAAATGTTGTGATGGGCTAGTCAAAAGATAAAGCCAAACTTAGCATTTAGTGAATCCAAACAGATGTTCTTGAATAAATTCTGGTCTGAAAATAAACAGCTGGCATCAAAACGTTTTTGAACGGTAGTAGATACAGACCAGGTAATCTCTCAATGCAAGAATTTTGTGAGAAACAGTTATTCAGACTTGCTCAATTTTTTAAAACATGTTGATAAACTTGACAAAGCTTTTGAGGAAGAGGATGCGGTTAATAACTCACATTACAACAGAAACAACAATGGGGTCATCTCAACACAACCAGCAAAATAGACAGAATGGTAACAAGAGGAACCATAATCCTTATAATAACAGTAATAATAATAATAATAATAACAGAAATGGTTAGTTAATAGTCAAAACAGAAACCATAGCAACCAGAACCAGGAAAACTTTTAATAACTTCACCTGGTGCCTGTCAGGTGAAGGAAGTAAATATTTTCATGACAAGGCAATAAAAAATTCAGTACCTAATTTTGAAAGCAAGTTTTGGAATGTTATACTTAAACAGATGTATAGTGGTAAGAACTGTACTGTGGCTCCTTATGACCTTGAGGTGTTTTAGCAGAATTGTTTAACTCTGAATCTTCTGTGGAATATGTAGATATTAATAGTGATTACTTTGATGTTGGTATTTTAATGTACAGTGAGCAGGAGAATTTTAAGGTTTATTATGATGAAGAGGGGTGCTTAAGTGAACACTGGTGTAAAGAGGATGAGCTTAGGTATAAGGTATTCAATGATTACACTTTACCTAGTTGCTACAGTTCAGAACATCACTTACATGGAGGTGTAGTAATAGATGCAAAAACACCTCTTGCACCAAACTTCGGTACGATAGATCTCAACATCCTTTGTGCTGAACTACATTTTGAAATGTTAGGACCAGTGATTGAGAGTATTAAGCTAGTGGCCATAGTAGTAGTAGTAGTGTACAAGCCACCTAGTGGTGACCCATATGTCTTTCATGAGAGATCTGAGGATCTCTTAATGTACTCCGGTATACCAAAATGGGAGAAGAAGCCAAGTAGCGCAGTCGCCATAATGTAGTGGTTATGATACTAGATTGTTGCATGGAGGGTCATGAGTTCAAAACTCACCTGAACTGAAACATTTTAATTTCTATCTTTGGTTCAAATACATTCTAGAAGTATCCCCAAATGGCAAGAATCATTTTACTGGAATGTTCTGTAGCTATATATATACCATATGTGTTCTGGTCGGAGGCAGTTCGCTCTGTGCTCTTATATGTGCAAGTGCTGAATAACCCTTCATTAAGTGAAGTCAGTGTTCATCAATCATCTGCTTACACCTTCCTCTGCATGACATTATTCTGGTGGAGGCACTGGGTATTGGAACTTGTGATACAGCACATTATCGACAATGCAGTGGCTCCCATCAGTGCACTGTTTATGTGGCGAGAAACCCAAGTTCGAGCCATATTCAACAGATTGCAATCTATCAGAGACAGAAGAAGAAGAGGACGTCACAATGATAGCAACTGTGTGCCACCACATGAGACATCCTTCCGGGGTCTCTGCAGACGATGACCAAAATATAAACAAGTGGCTGAAGGTATATGAGCATATAGCCAAATTTAACAAATGGAATGACACTGTGTGTTTGGCTAATGTATTTTTCTACTTGGAGGGCACTGCCATGCAATGGTATGAGAACAACGAGGAGAACTGCACAAGTATTTTGGCGACACACAATGACAGAAGAGCAAGGCTGAAGATAAATTAAAGTGCAGGGCATAGTGTCCATGAGAAATGACAGCATCCTATATTCAGGACATCTTGGAGCTGTGGAAAATAGTGGATCCTAAAATGAAGGAGGAAGATAAGGTTGCACATCTCATGAATAGTGTTGCTGAGGACATGTATCAAGCCCTACTTCTGAAGGAGGTTTCGACAGCAGACGACTTCATAAAATGGTGCCAGTATACCGAGACAATGCATCAAAAAAGAATTACACATAAGAAGTTTGAACAGCTTCCAAACATCATATCAATGTCTGTGATGGAGGAAGAAACTGATTTCACAAGTGTTCTTTGTCAGATAGTGAGAGAGGAAGTTCAGAAGGCACTTGGATTGCACGGCGAGCAAAAAACCGAGATGCTTCAAGAGGTCATAAGGGAGGAATTGGAACAGACATTTAACCCAATCTCTCATCCTTCATTTCCCTTTAAAACAGTAAAAAAAGTCAAGACCCAGATGAAGTTATATTCATCCAATGCCATATGAGGAACCTGTTTGGGCACCAAAGAAGACTGATTTCTGGAGGACCCAGTATGTTTCCACTGTGGACGACTGAGACATGTGGTGCACTATTGTCGAGAAAGGTGGCAGATATTTGATGATGCCCACACCAGAAGACAGCAGACCAATCTTAGCTGACGCCAACTCTGGGACAACAAAGATGAACATGAAGATGTGGGTGCAGGACAACATAGGTCACCAACACCCCAAGCTAGCCACTGGAGAGTACGCTCCCCAACACGCCGATCGAGGTCTCCATAGCTGTTTAGAAGTTCCAGACGATCACCTAGCTGCCACAATCAGGAGAACTAAAGGTTGCTTTCTTCCTTGGAGGTGAGGCCGCCGAAGAGAAAAATCCTCTGTTGTCGATCACTACAAAAATTATAGGAAACTATGTCGATATCCTCATGGATGGCCGACCAGCCCAAGCTCTTGTGGAATCTGGAGCATCATATTCAGTCATTTTGGAGAAGTACCGTCACCAGTTACAGAAAACCGTATTCGTCAACAACAAAACATCTCTGCTGAAGGTGGCTACTGGGAAATATGTAAAACCTACAGGACGATGTATCATTCGTGTGGGTATAAGTGGCCATACACAGCCCTTAGAATTCACTGTCTTACAAGAATGCCATGCATCAACCCATGGATCTTGTAGGGGAATGTAAGAGAAGCATACCACTGAAGTATAACTTGGTCATCCCAGTCTCTGTTGTCTCGTTTAAGAACAGATTTGGTGAATTGTGGATAGTTAACTGTCGCTGAGAACCACAGATCCTTCCAAGACACAAGTGCGTAGCAAACGCTGAGCCATTAATTGCAGAACAGCTCAGCATCATAGAAACCTCCCATGCCGAGTCTGTGGGTGAAATTAGTGCTACCACTACAAGACAAGATCTTCTAGCTCGACTATCACCAGATCTCACTAAGGAACAACAGAAGAAGCTACTTGTCATTCTTCAAGAGTTCTCTGAATGCTTCAATCCAAAGGTGAAGAGCAAATTTGATAAATCAACAGTGAAGCACTGGATTAGCACTGGAGACCATCAATTAATAAGCCAGAGAGCATACCGTGTGTCAGCAACGGAACGTCAAATAATTCACGACGAAGTAGAGAAAATGATGAAGAATCATTCAGCCTTTGCAGAGCCCATGGTTGTCACCAGTGGTTCTTGTCAGGGAGAAGGATGGCAGTTGGCGCTTTTGCGTTGATTACAGGACGCTTAATAAGATAACTAAAAAGGACGTTTACCCGTTTACACAAACTGACGATACACCACATTTTCTGAAGGGGGCTAAGTTTTTCTCAGCCATGGACATGTGTACTCATGATACTGGCAAATCAAAGTAGATGAGGCTGATCATGAGAAAACTGCATTCATCACCCCTGAGGGCCTGTATGAGTTTAAGGTAATGCTGTTCGGTTTTTGTAATGCACCAGCAACGTTTGAACGAATGATGGATAATCTTCTAAGGCACCTGAAGTGGACAATGTATCTTTGTTATTTAGATGATATTATAGTGTTCTCAGAGACATTTGATGAACACATAAAAAGACTGTGGGTCATTCTTAAGTGTCTCCAACAAAGCCAGACTGAAACTTAATCCAAGAAAGTGTCTCTTTGGAGCAAATGAAATCAAAATACTTGGGAACCTTGTGTCAAATGAAGGTGTGTGGCCAGATCCAGAAAAGTGAGAGCTATAACGGAATTTCCTATTCCTAAAAGTATTAGAGATGTGAGAAGCTTCCTTGGATTGTGTTCTTATTACTGTCATTTTATCAAAGACTTTTGTATCAAAGCAAGGCCACTCCAAGAGTTGTTAAGAGGCCATGCTAAATTTATCTGGGGTGGTGCTCAACAAGATTCTTTCGATGTGCTGCAAAAAGCTATGACGACTGATCTTGTACTTGGTCTGTATGATGAGAGAGCACCTTCAGAACTACACACAGATGCCAGTGGGTATGGGTTCTGTGCTGTTCTGGTGCAGATTTCAGATGGACACTTACAAAAGCTGAGTCAACTACAGAAAGAGAATGCCTTGCTGTAATCTGGGTCATGTGCAAATTTCGACAGTATCTCTATGGAAGGCCATTCACAGTTGTTACAGACCATCATTTACTTCGTTGGTTGACAGGTCTTAAGGATCCAACAGGACGACTCGCCAGGTGGGCACTACATCTTCAAGAGTATGACATTACCATAGTATGCAAAAGCGGAAGAAAACACCAAGTTGCTGACTGTCTCTCAAGAAACACTGTGCAAGACCAACAAGACTTTGATGAAGATAATGACTGTCTCGCTGCGCTCCAGGGTCTCTCTGCTGAGCAGAAGGACACCAAGATATCTCAAATTATGCTTTCCTTAAATTGGTCAGAGAATGTGAAAGGACAATTTAAGCTAGTTAATGTATTACTTTGCAAGAAAAACTTTGATCCGTTTGGAAAGAGGTGGCTACCAGTGATTCCTAAACGCATGCTCTTAGATGTTCTACAGAAATTCCACGACACACCTTTAGGATTTATTAAGACATACAATAGGATTCGCAAGAGATTATTCTGGCCAGGTTTATTTAGGAGTGTCTGTCACTATGTGTTGCACTGTCAAGAGTGCCAGAGGAGAAAGGCAGTTCCTCAGAAACCAGCTGGCTGACTCATACCAATTCCACCAGCTGAAATGCCTTTCCAGCGTGTTGGGATTGACCTCCTCAGACAATTTCCAGTGTCTGCTCATGGCAATAGATGGACTGTTGTTTACACTGATTATCTGACGCGCTATGCCATTACAAAAGCTGTCAAAACAGCTGAAGCATTTGAGGTAGCCAAATTCATCGTAGAAAATGTTGTATTAAAACACGGTGCCCCAAGGTCATTAATTACGGATTGAGGGAAAGTTTTTCAATTGATTCTTGTGACAGAGATAATCCGTCGGTGCAACATTACTCATCACATGATGACTGCCTACCATCTGCAAACTAACGAGCTTACTGAATGCCTTAATAAGACCCTGGCTGACATGCTATCAATGTTTGTCAATATTGAGCAACTGGGATGAGGTGCTACCTTTCGTGATGTTTGCCTACAACACCACCAAACAAGACACCACAGGATTTACACAGGGTGTATACTTGGACAAGGAAAAAAATTCCCAGATTTTTCCCGGGTTTCCCAGTTAAAAATACACTTTCTCCCAGGTGAAAATACACTTTTTCCATGCTTAAGTGAAAGTATACTCTTCCTCGGCACAGTAAAACTCATCAATCCTTTGAATGTTTATGGTTTTATATACCGGAGTAGAAATTCCCGACACTTTAGAAAACGAAACTCCGGTGAGGGAGGGGGGGGGGGGGGGGACACTGTTTGAAAGACCTTTGATATGCAGCATCATCTACACTGCATCGCTGCATATTTTTGTATTACAAAGGTATAAATTTGAATTCCACCGAACCCCGCATGTTACTTTCTGAAACTTTGAAATCGAGATTGCGATGCGCTTTTGTAAGACAGTCATAGCTCATGTCATGTGATCTCACCAGCTGATGGCAGCATAGGACACATGATGTAGTAAGCCAATGGCAAGAACACTCTTCAGTAGCGCGAACACACAAATAAGAAAAGTTAATGGTTTAAATTAATATACATAGCATTCACATATAATATTGGTCTCGAAGATTAATAAGCTGGAAGAGAAGCCAAGCTTCCATGTATAATGTTGATCATTTTTGCGCGTGTTACATTTCAAGAACATCACACAAATGTGCCAGTAAAATTTTTAATAATGACGTAAATGTCTGATCTTCTGGGCTCGAAATTCTTCTAAATGGTCGTCCTCAAAGAGTTGATTTTTAAATGAGAGTCAAACGCTTTGTGATTTAAGAAATTCATCGTACATTCTCGCACATAGTTCATCTTGCGTAAAAGGAAATCTGCTTTGAACGTAATGTTTTTCAAACCACCATTCGCAATATTTTCCTGCAACCTGTTAGAAATAGGTTCATTTCAGCAGCTGCAAGAGAGCGTCAGATAACAGGCATCACTGTGCTTGCGCAGCTACGATGATGCTGGAAGCCCAAATGTTCGTACGTGTAAAACATTAAAAGATCTTACATATGTCATAAAAGAAACAAGACATCGGACGATACTTCAAGAGCGTCGGAATTTCGTGAACCATACTAAAACGCAGAATTCGGCTTAAAATGCACATTTGTATGTAAATTTTCTTGGAGTACCAATACTGTATTATCTCATGTTTAGTTCTTTATTATGGCATAATGCCATACGTGCAATTGAAATGCAGCGAACAGTTGAAACTAACCAATAATGTGAAATTAAACACTTCGTTTCAAATAAATTGACTGCCTCAGCAGAAAAGATTAATTTTAAGCCAAATCTCTTTAGCAAACCGACAAAAATAACTTCATTGCTCTGTAAGGCAATTAATTCTTGACTGTCAGAAAGGTGGAAATAAAATCTGGAACTAATAACATATTTTAGCCTTCCGTAATTGTGCGAATGTATTTTAATTCATTTGATAGTTACCAGCCACAAGAATCCATTTGTTTATCATTTAACATGAGAACAATAAACGAAGAGGAAACAACAAAATCACAGGTCACGTGGAGACTCCCCACCTCAACTCAGATTGCTCTGTGCATCAGCCCCGATTTACTATATTTCCGAACTGGGGCAATATTAAGTAGTGGCGCCCAGCCACACCTCTGTACCCAGAAGCGGGAGAAGGTATTACTCATACATGACTCAACTGCACGAGCTCATGAGCCTGCCCACAACAGCTCAAACTAATCTAATTTAAACAGTTGTCTCGTCATGCTCATCGGTGACAATTTGTTGTTACAAAGCATTGCATAGTCTTCCTAAAGCCTTTGGCACACTTTGCTGTTGGCAGACGCTTGTATGAGCACTGTTGTGTTGTTGTATATGGTCCATTTCCTTTGCGACTTAAGTTTTATTTTCATTTTTTTTTCTCTCGTTCATGTTTTGTTGTCGCAGTATTATTCTGCAGTAGTGGGATACAGTAATATCCTTTGTTAGAGTATTGGTTCTTACCAGTCAAAATCACAAAAATTTAACTGAAAACTAAAACAATGAAAAATTCCTGGAATTCTAGACAATTCCCGGGTTTTTCCCTGTTTTCTCCCGAATGAAAAAATTTCCGGGCTTTTCCCAGATCTCCCAGTTGTCCCGGGTCGTGTACACCCTGTTACACCATTTTTCTTGGTGCATGGGCGTGAGGTCACGTAACGGTGGACACTGTGTTTCCGTTACATCCTGATGACATGGATGACGACTACATCGGCCAGGTGTTAACCAGAGCTGAGAAAGCTCGGCAGTTAGCTCGACTCCGCACGCTGCAGACTCAAGAAAACGATCGCTGAAGGTATACATGAGCCACTGCCCTGTTATCTACCAGACTGGCGACCTCGTCTGGATCTTCACTCCTGTTCAGAAGGTTGGTCTCTCTGAGAAGCTCCTCAGGCACTACTTTGGACCTTATAAGGTTGTAAGACAGTTGTCTGATGTTACTTATGAAGTTGAAGATTTCAACGCTGACACAAGACGATGAAAGATCAGAGATATGGTCCACGTCCTGCAACCCAGGGTAAATCTGAAGCTCCAGTGACAGGCAACAAGCTGAAAGATAACAAAGAATGCAGCGGCAAGGGAAGTTCTAAGAAGATCACCGCCAGGGCGAACATCAGTCATCAGGAATTGGAGTATGCAGCACCGATGACTCATTCCCAGACTAGGAGGATGTAACACCAAGATGCTGTTCTCTTAAGGAGGGAGCAATGTCGTAGAAGAAGCGGAGTAGTGCAGTCGCTGTAGTGTAGTGGTTATGATACTAGATTGTTGCATGGAGGGTCATGAGTTCAAAACTCACCTGAATTGAAACATTTTAATTTCTATCTTCAGTTCGAGTGCATTCTAGAAGTATCCTCAAATGGCAAGAATCATTGTACTGGAATGTTCTGTAGCAGTATATATACCGTATGTGTTCTGTCCGGAGGCAGTTTGCTCCATGCAAGTGTTGAATAAACCTTTGTTAAGTGAAGTTAGTGTTTGTCATTCATCTGCTTACACCTGACAATATAATATTGTCATTGGAGGGGATGTCAATTCAATCTTTGATATTCTGCAGGGCAAAAAATATGTGACAGAGCTCATAAATTTGCTTTGACAATTTAACCTATACTACGTTAACTGTAAACCTACAAGGGGCTCTGCCTGTCTAGACAATATATTTACAAATGTTAAGAGAACTTGTATGTACACTGATATAATTAGTTTCCCTTTCTCAGATCATGATGCAGTATTTATTAGTATTAGTAATGTAACTTCAGATTGCACCAACCCAAAAGCCGACATTGTGACTACTAGACCAATGAGCAGAGAGAGGATTGAGTTGGGACTCTCTCTTTAGTAGGCATGAACATTGTTCATCTGATATTGTTTTCACTGAGCTTTTCTCTGTATTTTTAAATATATTTGAAAATAAAATCCCTCTCAAAAAATGTACAGTAAATATTAGCATTAATTACAAAAAAAAGGAAATACAAGGAATAGTTTACTCCACAATTTGGGCAACTGAAAAATATTGTTATGCTATATTGTGGCCTGTACAAAAATAGTAAATCAGAAGTGTATGAAGAATTGTATGCTACAGCTAAGCATAAGTATAGGCAGGCACTCAGTGAAGCAAAGAAACATTATAATATAGTAAACATTGAAAAGTCCAAAAACAAATGCAAGAAACCCTGGAGTGTAATTAATTATATTGCCCATACTAAACAGAAAGATGATATTGTCATACCACAGAAGAATTTAATAAATTTTGTATCCAGTCCATTGGAGAAATTAGTAGTTCAATAAACAAACCTCCTTAAACTGCACTTAGTATCATGGACAACTGCTTAGAAAAGCCTTTCCTGAGCACTTTCACTTTTACAGAAGTGTATCTAAATACTATCCTGAAAATAGTGAAAAATTTCAGACCTTCAGCTAGTGTTGATTACTATGATTTGTCATTTAATTTGTTGAAAGATTTTATTGAGTTTATAATTTATCTTTGAACTTATTGTGTAAATAAATGTCTTGTTGAAAGTAAGTTCCCTGATAAACTAGAAATTTCTAAAGTTGTGCCCATATATAAAAAAGATGAAAAGAACTGTTCCACTAGCTATAGGCCCATATCCATCACTCCTGTTTTTTCTCAAATTTGTGAAACAATAATTAAAATCAAGTTAGTTTTTACTGGGGCAAATCACATGTAATCAGTGATGAGCGATTTGTATTTAGGAAAGGTAAATCCACAACTGATGCAATGGATTCCTTAGTAAAATTTATCCTAGATGTGTTTGAGGCCAGGGGCTACACCCAGGCTATGTTTTGTGACCTGAGCAGAGCTTTTGAGTGTGTAAAGAATAATACCTTGTTGAATAAGCTACTCTATTACGGTTTTGATGGCAACAGTGTACATATGTTTAAATCTTTCTTAGAGAACTGCACACAAGTTGTGTGCGCTTGTAGAAAGAAATCAAATTTGGTTTATGCTAGGTCTGGAGTGACACAAGTGTCGGTGCTCAGACCTTTACTGTTTCTGTTAATGATTAATGATCTGCCTTTGTTCATAAATTCCCACACAATATTGTATGGTGATACACAACTTTCATACATAAAAGCTCAAATCTAGCCACACGGAAAACATTGATCGAAAATACCCATGCTCAATCTTCATTATGGTTCAGAGCGAATGGTTTCTTGCTAAACAAAAGTAAAACCCCAGAACTTTACTTTAGCTTGAAGGAGATCCATAACCACCATTAATTAGAAACCATTAAATTTTTAGGTGTTACTATTGACAACAAATTGACCTGGGAACCACACATCAAAAATATATCGGGTAGACTCTCAAGAGTCATTTATCTAATTAGAAATTTAAAAAGACATGTTCCAGATAACTATGTAAGATCAGCATATTTTACTTTCTTCCAAAGCATTATATCATATGGAATTTTATTGTGGGGTAGTAGCTGTCACATAAACGACATTCTACTTTTGCAGAAGAAAGTATTAAGAATAATTACAGATTCTGGTAGATCAGAACACTGTAAACCCCTGTTCATTAAATTGTAATGTCTGACTGTAGTAAACCTATTCATTTATAATGGTCTGTTGTACATTAGAAACAATATTTCAAAATTTGTATTGCGATGTGATATTCATAGCTACACTATGTGATCAAAAGTACCCGGACACCTGGCTGAAAATGTCTTACAAGTTTATGGCGCCCTCTATCGGTAATGCTGGAATTCCACTCTCTAAGGTGTACATTCAATCAGGTGCCAGAAGGTTTCTTGGGGAATGGCAGCCCATTCTTCACAGAGTGCTGCACTGAGGAGAGGTATCGATGTCGGTCGGTGAGGCGTGGCACGAAGTCGGAATTCCAAAACATCCCAAATGTGTTCTATAGGATTCAGGTCAGGACTCTGTGCAGGCCAGTCTGTTACAGGGATGTTACTGTTGTGTAACCACTTCGCCACAGGCCATGCATTACGAACAGGTGCTCCATTGTGTTGAAAGAAGCAAATGCCATCCCCGAAGTGCTCTTCATAGGTGGGAATCAAGAAGGTGCTTAAAGCATCAATATAGTCCTTTGCTGTGATAGTACCATGCAAAACAACAAGGAGTGCAAGCCCCCTCCATGAAAAACACAACCACACCATAACACCACCGCCTCCGAATTTTACTGTTGGCACTACACACGCTGGCAGATGACGTTCATCGGGCATTCGCCATACTCACACCCTGCCATTGGATTACCACATTGTGCACCATTGATTTGTCACTCCACACAATATTTTCCCACTGTTCAGTTGTCCAATGTTTATGCTCCTTACACCAAGCAAAGCGTCATTTGGCATTTACAAGCATGATATGTGGCTTACGAGCAGACCATGAAATCCAAGTTTTCGCACCTCCTGCCTAACTGTTATAGTACTTGCAGTGGATCCTGATGTAATTTGGAATTCCTGTGTGATGGTCTGGATAGATGTCTGCCTGTTACACATTATGACCCTCTTCAACTGTCGGTGGTCTCTGCCAATCAATAGATGAGGTCGGCCTGTACACTTTTGTGCTGTACGTTCTAACGTTCTGATGACTTAAAGTGTCTGGGTTATACTGATTTATTTCTCCAAATCACATTCTTCTTTACGAGATGACTTACTTGGGGTTTGCAGCCACTCTTCTCTACTGGATAGCCGGCTGCTGGAAACTCTCTTGACTTCTTCGCCGTCGAATAATGCTAGGTACAGGAGCTTTCAAGCCACTTTCTACTAATGAAACAAGTAGCCATACAAACTTTATGTTTTGTCAATCAATGATGTATTTGACTTTCAAGCACAATAAAAATTCTCACTTTCAACATAATATGTAACTTCAATAAGTCTCTCATACAGTTGTATGTTAGAAACAAATTGATTTACATTCAAAAGAAAGTCTGCTTAGACACCATGACTTTGAGAAAAGGAGACTGAAAAAACATCTTGCGTCTCACAAGGCTGACTCAAGAGTCTATAAGAGAACATTTTCCACTGTTCTACATCTACATCTACATTTATACTCCACAAGCCACCCAACGGTGTGTGGCGGAGGGCACTTTATGTGCCACTGTCATTACCTCCATTTCCTGTTCCAGTCGCGTATGGTTCGTTGGAAGAACGACTGTCTGAAAGCCTCCGTGCTCGCTCTAATCTCTCTAATTTTACATTCGTGATCTCCTCGGGAGGTATAAGTAGGGGGAAGCAATATATTCGATACCTCATCCAGAAACGCACCATCTCGAAACCTGGCGAGCAAGCTACACCGCGATGCAGAGCGCCTCTCTTGCAGAGTCTGCCACTTGAGTTTGCTAAACATCTCCGTAACGCTATCATGGTTGCAAATAACCCTGTGACGAAACACGCCACTCTTCTTTGGATCTTCTCTATCTCCTCCGTCAACCCGATCTGGTACGGATCCCACACTGATGAGCAATACTCAAGTATAGGTCGAACGAGTGTTTTGTAAGCCACCTCCTTTGTTGATGGACTTCATTTTCTAAGGACTCTCCCAATGAATCTCAACCTGGTACCTGCCCTACCAACAATTAATTTTATATGATCATTCCACTTCAAATCGTTCTGCACGCATACTCCCAGACATATTACAGAAGTAACTGCTACCAGTGTTTGTTCTGCTATCATATAATCATACAATAAAGGATCCTTCTTTCTATGTATTCGCAGTACATTACATTTGTCTATGTTAAGGGTCAGTTGCCACTCCCTGCACCAAGTGCCTATCCGCTGCAGATCTTCCTGCATTTCGATGCAATTATCTAATGCTGCAACTTCTCTGTATACTACAGCATCATCCGCGAAAAGCCGCATGGAACTTCTGACACTATCTATTACGTCATTTATATATATTGTGAAAAGTAATGGTCCCATAACACTCCCCTGTGGCAGGCCAGAGGTTACTTTAACGTCTGTAGACGTCTCTCCATTGATAACAACATGCTGTGTTCTGTTTGCTAAAAACTCTTCAATCCAGCCACACAGCTGGTCTGATATTCCATAGGCTCTTACTTTGTTTATCAGGCGACAGTGCGGAACTGTATCGAACACCTTCCAGAAGTCAAGAAAAATAGCATCTACCTGGGAGCCTGTATCTAATATTTTCTGGGTCTCATGAACAAATAAGGCGAGTTGGATCTCACACGATCGCTGTTTCCGGAATCCATGTTGATTCCTACAGAGTAGATTCTGGGTTTCCAAAAACTCGAGCAAAAAACATGTTCTAAAATTCTACAACAGATCGACGTCAGAGATATAGGTCTATAGTTTTGCGCATCTGCTCGACGACCCTTCTTGAAGACTGGGACTACCTGTGCTCTTTTCCAATCATTTGGAACCTTCTGTTCCTCTAGAGACTTGCGGTACACGGCTGTTAGAAGGGGGGCAAGTTCTTTCGCGTACTCTGTGTAGAATCGAATTGGTATCCCATCAGGTCCAGTGGACTTTCCTCTGTTGAGTGATTCCAGTTGCTTTTCTATTCCTTGCACACTTATTTCAATGTCAGCCATTTTTTCGTTTGTGCGAGGATTTAGAGAAGGAACTGCAGTGCGGTCCTCCTCTGTGAAACAGCTTTGGAAAAAAGTGTTTAGTATTTCAGCTTTACGCGTGTCAACCTCTGTTTCAACGCCTTCATCATCCCGGAGTGTCTGGATATGCTGTTTCGAGCCACTTACTGATTTAATGTAAGACCAGAACTTCCTAGGATTTTCTGTCAAGTCGGTACATAGAATTTTACTTTCGAATTCACTGAACGCTTCACGCATAGCCCTCCTTACGCTAACTTTGACATCGTTTAGCTTCTGTTTGTCTGAGAGGTTTTGCTGCGTTTAAACTTGGAGTGAAGCTCTCTTTGCTTTCGTAGTAGTTTCCTAACATTGTTGTTGTACCACGGTGGGTTTTTCCCGTCCCTCACAGTTTTACTCGGCACGTACCTGTCTAAAACGCATTTTACGATTGCCTTGAACTTTTTCCATAAACACTCAACATTGTCAGTGTCGGAACAGAAATTTTCATTTTGATCTGTTAGGTAGTCTGAAATCTGCCTTCTATTACTCTTGCTAAACAGATAAACCTTCCTCCCTTTTTTATATTCCTATTAACTTCCATATTCAGGGATGCTGCAATGGCCTTATGATCACTGATTCCGTGTTCTGCACTTACAGAGTCGAAAAGTTCAGGTCTGTTTGTTATCAGTAGGTCCAAGATGTTATCTCCACGAGTCAGTTCTCTGTTTAATTGCTCGAGGTAATTTTCGGATAGTGCACTCAGTATAATGTCACTCGATGCTCTGTCCCTACCATACGTCCTAAACATCTGAGTGTCCCAGTCTATATCTGGTAAATTGAAATCTGCACCTAAGACTATAACATGATGAGAAAATTTATGTGAAATGTATTCCAAATTTTCTCTCAGTTGTTCTGCCACTAATGCTGCTGAGTCGGGAGGTCGGTAAAAGGAGCCAATTATTAACCTAGCTCGGTTGTTGAGTATAACCTCCACCCATAATAATTCACAGGAACTATCCACTTCCACTTCACTACAGGATAAACTACTACTAACAGCGACGAACACTCCACCACCGGTTGCATGCAATCTATCCTTTCTAAACACCGTCTGTACCTTTGTAAAAATTTCAGCAGAATTTATCTCTGGCTTCAGCCAGCTTTCTGTACCTATAACGATTTCAGCTTCGGTGCTTTCTATCAGCGCTTGAAGTTCCGGTACTTTACCAACGCAGCTTCGACAGTTTACAATTACAATACCGATTGCTGCTTGGTCCCCGCATGTCCTGACTTTGCCCCGCACCCGTTGAGGCTGTTGCCCTTTCTGTACTTGCCCGAGGCCATCTAACCTAAAAAACCGCCCAGCCCATGCCACACAACAACTGCTACCCATGTAGCCGCTTGGTGTGTGTAGTGGACTCTTGACCTATCCAGTGGAACCCGAAACCCCACAACCCTATGGCGCAAGTCGAGGAATCTGCAGCCCACACGGTCGCAGAACCATCTCAGCCTCTGATTCAGACCCTCCACTCGGCTCTGTACCAAAGGTCTGCAGTCAGTCCTGTCGACGATGCTGCAGATGGTGAGCTCTGCTTTCATCCCGCTATTGAGACTGGCAGTCTTCACCAAATCAGATAGCCGCCGGAAGCCAGAGAGGATTTCCTCCGATCCATAGTGACACACATCATTGGTGCCGACATGAGTGACCACCTGCAGATGGGTGCACCCTGTACCCTTCATGGAATCCGGAAGGACCCTTTCCACATCTGGAATGACTCCCCCCGGTATGCACACGGAGTGCACATTGGTTTTCTTCCCCTCTCTTGCTGCCATATCCCTAAGGGGCCCCATTATGCGCCTGACATTGGAGCTCCCAACTACCAGTAAGCCCACCCTCTGCGACCGCCCGTATCTTGCAGACTGAGGGGCAACCTCTGGAACAGGACAAGCAGCCATGTCAGGCCGAAGATCAGTATCAGTCTGAGACAGAGCCTGAAACCGGTTTGTGAGACAAACTGGAGAGGCCTTCCGTTCAGCCCTCCGGAATGTCTTTCGCCCCCTGCCACACCTTGAGATGACCTCCCACTCTACCACAGGTGAGGGATCAGCCTCAATGCGGGCAGTATCCCCGGCAACTACAGTCGTAGTCCGATCGGGGGATGCGTGGGATGAGCTGGCCGTCCCCGACAAACCCCCATCCGGACCCCCACAGTGATGCCCATTGGCAACAGCCTCAAGCTGTGTGACCGAAGCCAACACTGCCTGAAGCTGGGAGTGAAGGGATGCCAACTCAGCCTGCATCCAAACACAGCAGTTGCAGTCCCTATCCATGCTAAAAACTGTTGTGCAAAGAACGTCTGAACTAATCTACAGAGAGCACAAACAAATTGACACAAAATTTAAACAGTTATTAAAATACAAGATTGCCTAGTAAATGCAGTAATGCTGCTACTTGCGCACTGCTGACACACTACTCGGCGGTGGAAGGAGACTACGCGATTTTACACTATTCAGGTACTAAAACACGATGCTACAACTCTCAAATACTATAATACACCCAAAATTTATGAATTAAGCAATGCAAGTACCAAAAACACGCAAAGAAATTAAGAATTAAACTATGTAACAAATGAGTGAGCTAGGAGTATACGACTTGCTGCTGCAGCTGCTTATCCAACGGCGGCAGGGAGCACACTGACTGTGACCAACCGGCACTGGCCGTTCAAAACAAAAACAGAAGACAAACAACTACGTGAATTTACACTATTCAGGTACTAAAACGCGATGCTACAACTCTCAAATACTATAATACGCCCGAAATTTATGAATTAAACAATGCAAGTACCAAAAACACGCAAAGAAATTAAGAATTAAACTATGTAACAAATGAGTGAGCTAGGAGTATACGACTTGCTGCTGCAGCTGCTTATCCAACGGTGGCAGGGAGCACATTGACTGTTCTTGTTATAATTAACAATAGTCAATGATAATAAGCACAGAGAGGATGTAAACTTCATGATTTTTCATTACACACTGACTAATGCATCTATGGATTGTCCGACAGGTAGTTGTGGGTGCCATTTGACCGCCGCATCTACGTTCTTCCCGTGACTGATTTTAAACCTGCACACACAAACATGTGATGCGCAGTAGGTAGGATTTTACAATCCCACAATCGTATCTAGAATATCGCGTGTTTGAGATGGTAGAAGGCTGAGTGGTTCTAGAATTTACACAGAAATTCTAGAATCTTTTGAATAACATCACTCATAATAACATTTCATATCTTAACTCTATACATTTCTTATATATCCTTTGAGTAACAATTCTCTGTCCTCTCTTGCACAATCTTTCACCTATTTTTTCTCTACTCTTTTTTTTTTACTTTGATTTGTTATTAAGACATGAGCATTCATTCACTGTTTTAGTCAGCTTTACTAATATTAAGAATTGTGAGGACTCTTTTTTTCCCTTATTTCCTTTTTTAATTGAAAACTTCAAGTGTTTATGACACATGAGTAATCTATTTTCTATTCTTATCTTTTTGTACTACCCTTTTTCTTATTATGTACTATTTTCATTTGTTGTAATTTGGAGGAACTCTGGGCAAAATGAAAGTGTTCTTTTGACACTCATTTATTACTACAAAACATAATAATGCTAGTCGTTAATTTACACTTTCCAGAATAATTCCTATAAAAATTGTGACTTTTGTCACGATATTGTCCCCTTCTCCTAGGATCAGCACCTATTCCTTGCTTGTGGGTTGATCTAATGGGAGCACTTCCTCTTTCCATTCCGGCAGGTACGCCTCTTACAAAACGTCTCCACTTTTTAGGCCCAGATCAGCACCTATTCCTTGCTTGTGGGTTGACCTTACGGGAGCACTTCCTCTTTCCATTCTGGTAGGTGCGCCCCTTACAAAACATCTCCATTTTTTAGGCCACAGATCATCCTATCTCCACGTAGGTACGTCTACGCTTTGCACTTAGTGAATGCTGGGTATGCCCCCCTTATCCTTTCTGAGTAGGCCTCATGGTTCATTACCCTAATATACATTTCTATGTATACTATAATTATCTTCTTGTAAAGCTATATATCTATTTTAAACTTTGCATTCATTCTTTAATATATCTATCAGTCCCTAGAGTCCTCCTCTACTCATCAACTTTATACTTTCAATAGATATTATGTCTATATGTACTACTTATGTCCCACTATCCTTCAATTCATCAGAGTTTTTATTGAACTACGTTGCTCACACCTTATTTATCCATTACTCATTTCTATTTTATGGTTATTCATTATGTATGGGCACCTCTTCTTATGTATATTCGATGTAGAACCATCATAACTCCCCATATATGTGCGCATAATTCCCTATGTACACACCTTTTCCCCTACAACACCTGGCAGTTCTTGTGGTGTCACTGCCAGACACCACACTTGCCAGGTGGTAGCCTTTAAATCGGCCGCGGTCTGTTAGTATACGTCGGACCCGCGTGTCGCCACTATCAGTGATTGCAGACAGAGCACCGCCACACGGCAGGTCTAGAGAGACTCCCTAGCACTCGCCCCAGTTGTATAGCCGACTTTGCTAGCCATGGTTCACTGCCTACATACGCTCTCATTTGCAGAGACGACAGTTTAGCATAGGCTTCAGCTACGTCATTTGCTACGACCTAGCAAGGCGCCATATTCAGTTACTATGAATGTCTTCTGAACAGATAATATTGTGACTCATGTACCGTCAAGAGCAACGTTCATCATTAATGGATTAAAGTTAAGTATCCAACAAATTATGTCCGTTTTCTGAATTCTAATTCCTTGTCATGTTCCAGACCTCATGTCAGTATAGTTCTTCCCTCCTCACGCCAGCCTGCGTGAGCTAAAACGCGTGCATTTTGGTCTTCTCTAGTAACACGGTGTTGGCTATTCTGCCAACACAACAGTTCTCACTTCATGACAGGCTTTGTCTTATATAATTTAATTTTTGTGTAGAAGTGTATATTTGTGTACATGTGGATGTGTGTTTGTATAGTCTGATTCTCCAGCCTTCTTATCTAAAGATAAGATACAGATTGTTAGTAACCATGGAAATAAGGAAGGACTTCAGCAATAGAAGTTTATGAATATGGAAAGAGGGAAAAGATAGACAGATCCTCAAGATAAGAAGTTGGAAAAGAAAAAATAGATGTGGTTGCTAGGATCAAAGAAGAGAACGAAGATAGCCCCAAAGACAGGAAACCCTTTCCATCCCCCTGCCCCGGGATCCCTACATCTCAAGTACTTGAGTGAGATGCCGGAGGAGGTTTGGTGTTGAATCATCTCCTACAGAACAGACTTGTCCCACCTCCACCTTTTGAGGTCCCTGCAGGAAATCCTAGCAACCCTATGGAAATGGCAAATGAAGATGAATCAGGCACACTTGTTTGTGAGGGTTGTTTGAAAGGTGTGATATGTGTTTTGTGTTAGTTATGATTTATCTGTTCTTGTAAATCATGCTTTTAGCTACAACACCCACCCCATTCAAAATTTATACAAACCCTCCCATCTATATCACATCTCATAAAAGGTATAAAATACTCTATACAAAATAGGAAAGCTATTGTTGTTGTGGTGGTCTTCAGTCCAGAGACCGGTTTGATGTGGCTCTCCATGCTACTCTACCCTGTGCAAGCTTCTTCATCTCCCAGTACCTACTGCAACCTACATCCTTCTGAATCTGCTTAGTGTATTCATCTCTTGGTCTCCCTCTACGATTTTTACCCTTCACACTGCCCTCCAATACTAAATTGGGGATCCCTTGATGCCTAAGAACATGTCCTACAAACCGATCCCTTCTTCTAGCCAAGTTGTGCCACAAGTTTCTCTTCTCCCCAATTCTGTTCAATACCTCCTCATTAGTTATGTGGTCTACCCATCTAATCTTCAGCATTCTTCTGTAGCACCACATTTCGAAAGCTTCTATTCTCTTCTTGTCTAAACTATTTATCGTCCATGTTTCACTTCCATACGTGGCTACACTCATACAAATACTTTCAGAAACGACTTCCTGACATTTAAATCTATACTCGATGTTAACAAATTTCTCTCCTTCGGAAACGCTTTCCTTGCCATTGCCAGTCTACATTTTATATCCTCTCTACTTCGATCATCATGAGTTATTTTGCTTCCCAAATAGCAAAACTCGTTTTCTACTTTAAGCATCTCATTTCCTAATCTAACTCCCTCAGCATCACCCGATTTAATTGGACTACATTCCATTATCCTTGTTTTGCTTTTGTTGACGTTCATCTTAAATCATCATATCAAGACACTTCGGTATAGCAGTTGATCAATTAGTCATATTACATTTTCCATAAATACACTGCTTTAGTCAGTTTATTTTGTCTGGATGTCACTTTTTTTTCTGTGATTCTCTTAAGTTGGTCTCTATTTTATGGTCAAATTCAGTTTTTTAAGCAATAAGATTATAGGATAGTTTTAGATTTTAGAGGAATTTGGTGCAGGATAACTATTTTGGTAGAAACACCGAAAACTACTGGGCTGGGTCCCATGGATCTGATATTAACTTTTCTTGAGCACCGGCAGACCAGTATTTCTTTTCAAATTCATTTTGAAAGTCCTCCCAAGAGGAAAAATTCTTAATACTTACTGTAAACCATTCTGAGGCTTCCCCTAGAAGGAAGCCCACAGCAAATTCAATCTTCTTAGAATCTTCCCAATTTTTTTGTAATGCTTGGTTAAACCTTTTTAAGAAATGGGTCAGATGTACATCTCCGTCCAGCTTAAATTTAGGGAATTGTCTAGATAACCCTGAATTAGCTCCCCATTGTAAATCAGTCACAGCTTCACCAGTTAATGTAACGATAGGTGAAGATACTGTTTTTTCTACTTTATCTTGGATAAGCTTAATCTCTTTCCATAGGTCGTCCATACCCTTCCTGGTATCATTAAGTCCAGAAGCAGGAATTGGCGATACATTCCTGGATGTTATTCTCTCAGTAACTTTTTGATCTCTAATTTCAACAAATTGTTCCTCCAAACTAATTACATTTATATCAGAGTTAGCTATTTTCTCTTTTAAATTCCTTTCTACATTGTCTACCCGTGTACTGACACCTGTAATTTGTGACTGAATGATTGGCATTAATTCATTCTGTTTATCTACACTCTCTTGCAAAGTATAAAACCCATGTCTTACATCATTATACTTAATATTGCACACATTTTCAAAAGATCCTAACATTTCAATAAGTTCCGATTCTACACTATTACATTTGTTTTCAGTGTTAAGTTCTAACCTTTTTGACAAATCCTGAAAGGTATCATTCTGTTTCTGACTACGTTTGGTAAACATATGATTTATATGAGTAGTCAAAGAGTTTGTCAACTCTTTCTTTAGATCTACTTTTAAATTCTCTACTTTAGTACTTATAGTGTCGAACTCAGTCTTCAAAGCACCCATGCCTTCGCGCACGTTACTAAATTCTTCGCTTTGAGAGTCGACCTTGGCACTTAACAAACCTAAATTTGTCGTTTGAATATTTAGAGTTTCCCTCTGAGCATTTAAAGCTTCACTCTAGGTATTTATTTAAGAATTTACTGAACTCAGAGTCACACTCCGAGCTTTGAATAAATTTACAAACTCAGCCCAGTCAGGTATTTCTTTGCTAACTTTCATGGCCATACCTGGGTCTTGTGTTTCCCCAAACTATTGTATATTTTCCATACTCTTGTATGCTTTAGCTCTTGCAAGCATTTAAAACTAACTTTAAATACTATAATTACACAATAAAAGTTCACTCAACAGTATGTACCACTTCTTACTAAAGTAATAAAGTTTTGTTTCACGCTCATCCAGCATAGAATTCTCATAGCGTAGGTGAGCGGATGTGGAGGCACGTCACCACCGGTAAACAGCAGCTGGTGCTGGATATATGTTAGTTTCCATGTCTGCATCCCTGCAACAACCAAGCTTGGTTAATAACTAGCTCCTTTTACCGACCTCCCGACTCAGCAGCATTAGTGGCAGAACAACTGAGAGAAAATCTGGAATAAATTTCACATAAATTTCCTCAGCATGTTATAGTCTTAGGTGGAGATTTCAATTTACCAGATATAGACTGGGACACTCAGATGTTTAGGACGCGTGGTACGGACAGAGCATCGAGTGACATTATACTGAGTGCCCTATCCGAAAATTACCTCGAGTGATTAAACAGTGAACCGACTCATGGAGATAACATCTTGGACCTACTGATAACAAACAGACCCGAACTTTTCGACTCTGTAAGTGCAGAACAGGGAATCAGTGATCATAAGGCTGTTGCAGCATCCCTGCATATGGAAGTAAATAGGATTATAAAAAAATGGAGGACGATTTATCTCTTTAGCAAGAGTAATAGGAGGCAGATTTCAGACTACCTAACAGATCAGAATGAAAATTTCTATTCTGACACTGACAATGTTGAGTGTCTATGGAAAAAGTTCAAGGCAATCGTAAAATGCGTTTTAGACAGGTACGTGCCAAGTAAAACTGTGAGGGATGGGAAAAACCCACCGTGGTTCAACAACAAAGTTAGGAAACTACTGCAAAAGCAAAGAGAGCTTCACTGCAAATTTAAACGCAGCCAAAACCTCTCAGACAAACAGAAGCTAAACGATGTCAAAGTTAACGTAAGGAGCGCTATGCGTGAAGCGTTCAGTGAATTCGAAAGTAAAATTCTATGTACCAACTTGACAGAAAATCATAGGAAGTTCTGGTCTTACGTTAAATCAGTAAATGGATCGAAACAGCATATCTAGACACTCTGGGATGATAATGGCATTGAAACAGAGGACGACACGCGTAAAGCTGAAATACTAAACACCTTTTTCCAAAGCTGTTTCACAGAGGAAGGCCGCACTGCAGTTCCATCTCTAAATACTCGCACAAACAAAAAAAATGGCTGACATAAAAATAAGTGTCCAAGGAACAGAAAGCAGCGAAAGAACTTGCCTCCCTTCTAACAGCCGTGTACCGCAAGTCTCTAGAGGAACGGAAGGTTCCAAATGATTGGAAAAGAGCACAGGTAGTCCCAGTTTTCATGAAGGGTCATTGTGGAGATGTGCAAAACTATAGGCCTATATCTCTGACATCGATCTGTTGTAGAATTTTAGAACATGTTTTTTGCTTGCGTATCATGTCATTTCTGGAAACCCAGAATCTACTCTGTAGGAATCAACATGGATTCCGGAAACAGAGATCGTGTGAGACCCAACTCACTTTATTTGTTCATGAGACCCAGAAAATATTAGATACAGGCTCCCAGGTAGATTCCATTTTCCTTGACTTCAGGAAGGCGTTTGATACAGTTCCGCATTGTCGCCTGATAAACAAAGTAAGAGCCTATGGAATACCAGACCAGCTGTGTGGCTGGATTGAAGAGTTTTAACAAACAGAACACAGCATGTTGTTCTCAATGGAGAGACGTCTACAGATGTTAAAGTAACCTCTGGCATGCCACAGGGGAGTGTTATGGGACCATTACTTTTCACAATATATATAAATGACGTAATAGATAGTGTCAGAAGTTCCATGCGGCTTTTCGCGGATGATGCTGTAGTATACAGAGAAGTTGCAGCATTAGAAAATTGCATCGAAATGCAGGAAAATCTGTAGCGGATAGGCACTTGGTGCAGGGAATGGCAACTGACCCTTAACATAAACAAATGTAATGTATTGCGAACACATAGAAAGAAGGATCCTTTATTGTATGATTATATGATAGCGGAACAAACGATGGTAGCAGTTACTTCTGTAAAATATCTGGGAATATGCATACGGAATGATTTGAAGTGGAATGATCATATAAAATTAACTGTTGGTAAGGCAGGTGCCAAGTTGAGATTCATTGGGAGAGTCCTTAGAAAATGTAGCCCATCAACAAAAGAGGTGGCTTACAAAACACTCGTTTGACCTATATTTGAGTATTGCTCATCAGTGTGCGATCCGTACCAGGTCAGGTTGACAGAGGAGATATAGAAGATCCAAAGAAGAGTGGTGTATTTTGTCACAGGGTTATTTGGTAAGCTTTACAGAGATGTTTAGCAAACTCAAGTGGCAGACTCTGCAAGAGAGGTGCTCTGCATCACAGTGTAGCTTGATGTCCAGTTTTCGAGATGGTGCGTTTCTGGATGAGGTATCGAATATATTGCTTCCTCCTACTTATACCTCCCAAGGAGATCATGAATGTAAAATTAGTGAGATTTGCACACAGAGGATTTCCAGCAGTCATTCTTCCCGCGAACCATACACAACTGGAACAGGAAAGGGAGGTGATGACAGAGGCATGTAAAGTGCCCTCTGCCACACACCGTTGGGTGGCTTGCGGAGTATAAATGTAGGTGTAGTAGATGTAGAACTGTATACTCCCCACACTGGATCTTCTTGGTTGAAGCGTTCCACCGAGCGAGGTGGCGCAGTGGTTAACACACTGGACTCGCATTCGGGAGGACGACGGTTCAATCCCGTCTCTGGCCATCCTGATTTAGGTTTTCCGTGATTTCCCCAAATCACTTCAGGCAAATGCCGGGATGGTTCCTTTGAAAGGGCACAGCTGATTTCCTTCCCCATCCTTCCCTCGCCCGAGCTTGCGCTCCGTCTCTAATGACCTCGTTGTCGACGGGACGTTAAACACTAATCTCCTCCTCCCCTTGAAGAGTTCTAAGTGTACTTCTTCTTAGACAAATAGTTTGAAATCTTCTTTGCTGTTTTATCATTGTGAATTTTTTATGTCTTTGCCATTTTTCATTCAAATTTAGCTCCATTAGATACTTGGACATATTCCAATGTGTCAGAGTAAATCCCTTGTCATATTATGTTTGGTTGCTATGGCAACACACAACAGCTACGTTTCTCATTTTGGACTAAAAATTCCTGTTTTTTTTTTTGGTTCTGTCATGGTCGCCACGTTCTAATGTTCTGATGACTTAAAGTGTGAGTGTGGGTCTGGGTTATACTGATTTATTTCCTCAAACCACATTCTACTTCTTTACGAGATGACTTACTTGGGTTTGCGGCCCTCTACTGGATAGTCACCTGCTGGAAACTCTCTTGACTTCTTCTCCATCGAATAACGCTGGGTACAGGAACTTTCAAGCCACTTTCTACTAAGTGAAATAAGTAGCCATACAAACTTTACGTTTCATCAATCAACAATGTATTTGACTTTCAAGCACAATAAAAATTCTCACTTTCAACATAATACGTAACTTCAGTAAGTCTCTTGTACAGTCGTATGTTAGAAACAAATTGATTTACATTCAAAAGAAAGTCTGCTTAAACACCATGACTTTCAGAAAAGGAGCCTGAAAAAATGTCTTCCCTCTCTCAAGGCTGAGTCAAGAGTCTATAAGAGTACTTTTTCCACTGTTATTGTTATAATTAACAATAGTCAATGATACAATAAGCACAGAGCGGCATGTAAACTCCATGGTTCTTCATTACACTCTCACTAACACATCTATGGATTGTCCAACAGGTACACATCTATGGATTGTCCAACAGGTACTTGTCAGTGCCGTTCGACTGCTGTGTCTACTTTCTTCCCGTGACTGATTTTAAACCTGCAGACACAAACATGTGATGTGCAGTAGGTAGGATTTTACCATCCCACACTCACATCTAGAATGTCGTGTGTTCGAGATGGTAGAAGGCTGAGTGGTTCTAGAATTTACACAGAAATTCTCTAATCACTACAACGTGTCCCCTCACATTTCCACTTCACTATCACGTCAGAATCAGTGGACCTACGTATGTTTTGGAGTGTGGAACTCTCACATATGACACGAGTGACACCCAATCACCTGACAATGTTCGAAGTCTGTGAGTTCCGCAGAGTGCCCCATTCTGCTTTCCCACAATGTCTAATGACTACTCAGGTCGCTGGTATGGAGTAACTAGCAGTAGGTGGCAGCACAATGCACCTAATGTGAACAATGTATGTGTTTGGGTGTGTCTGTATAGTTTTGACCACATAGTGTATAATACCAAAAACAGAACATGTGTAGACATGCCACATTACAGACTATGTAAATCACAGAATTCCTACCTAGTCCTTGGACAAAGGATGTTTAACTGACTAAGCAAAGATTTTAAAGAATTGCCTGTAAATATTTTTAAAGCCAAATTGTATACGCTACTAGTAAACAATCCTTTTTACATTGTTGATGAATTTTTTGAAGATCAAAGTACTGCTCTGTAACATGTGGTTTCTACTTTTACCCATTTCGTGCAAACTAAGGTACATTGACAAATGTATGCTCTTGAGTTTGTCTATTGCTGTAACGAGCTGAATAAAAAAAAATGTTATTATTATTATTATTATTATTATTATTATTATTATTATCATTGAGTTTCATCCTGAGTCAGTAGTGGTGGAAGTGTGTGGCACCCATATGAGTGGTTGAAGCTGAAGTTGATACTTTAATTTAGGAGAGCTGGATGGCATGATTTATGCTGAAGTAATTGATCATGACTGGGCCAGTGGTGAAGCTCAGGAGAGTCAACTTGTCCCAATCAATATTAGTGATATTTTGTGTGAATGCCAGGTCATTCGAACACAGCATTATGAGGTCAATAAGAGGGTTATTGAACATTTCAGAGATGTTGGTAAAGATGAATCAGATTTCAGTTCAGATTTTACTTGCAACACTAACGAGTACACCTATTCAAGTCCAAGTTCAATTAAGCATTAGAAGTTTTCATGACACAAGCATACAACTACCACTTTGCCCTACACAGCAATCTAACGATAATGAGAACCATTTGAAGAAAGATTTATATTTGGAAGATGTAGAGGATGATTTGCTTAGAGAAACTAATATTAGTGTACAGCAGGGTTAAATCACAGTTGGCGATTGACAAAGTTATTATTTGATTGACACAGATAGTACAATTTCTATTATTTCTGAAAAATTCAGGGATGGAGTTAAGCAGAGTTCTGAGTTTACTGAATTTGCTATAACAAGAGTTACGATTAAAGGTGCTACAGGTAAATTTCATGTTGATAAGGCAGTTTTTGAGCAAGGATGCAGTACAATTTCTATTATTTCTGAAAAATTCAGGGATGGAGTTAAGCAGAGTTCTGAGTTTACTGAATTTGCTATAACAAGAGTTACGATTAAAGGTGCTACAGGTAAATTTCATGTTGATAAGGCAGTTTTTGAGCAAGGATGCTTGGTAGTCAGTGATCTGAATGAGGAGATATGCATGAATTGGATATTGAAAAACAATGTAACAGTTTCTAATGCCAATACACACACTCAGGGGGATGTACATTATTTGTGCATCGTGTGTGGCAAATGCATGATCCCTAGCTAGTGTGGTATTTGCTTCTACAATTATACAAGTATACATCAGTACCACATTCTTCTCACACAAATCTACACATTTACCTTACTAAACTGAGTGATGCATGCATTGAAAGACTTACATTTGTTAATTGGAGGACAGTGAAGTGATAATTGAGTTTATTGCTTATTTATTTATACAGTAACTGTGAGATTTCATTTTTAACTTGCACCCTCAGGATGAGCTACACTCTTTGTGCATCATGTGTGTGGAAAATGCACACCTTCCCTACTGTTGCTTCCCTTTCATGATCCTCGACACTTATAACTGCCACCTGGTTTCTGTACAAATTGTAAATAGCTTTTCGCTCCCTGTATTTTACCCCTACCACCTTTAGAATTTGAAAGAGAGTATTCCAGTCAACATTGTCAAAAGCTTTCTCTAAGTCTACAAATGCCAGAAATGTAGAATTGCCTTTCCTTAATCTATTTTCTAAGATAAGTCGTAGGGTCAGTATTGCCTCACATGTTCCAACATTTCTGCGGAATCCAAACTGATCTTCGCCAAGGTCGGCTTCTACCAGTTTTTCAATTCATCTGTAAAGAATTCACGTTAGTATTTTGCAGCTGTGATTTATTAAACTGATAGTTCGGTAATTTTCACATCTGTCAACACCTGCTTTCTTTGGGATTGGAATTATTATATTCTTCTTGAAGTGTGAGGGTATGTCACCTGTCTCATACATCTTGCTCACCAGATGGTAGAGCTTTGTCAGGACTGACTCTCCCAAGGCCGTCAGTAGTTCCAATGGAATGTTGTCTACTCCTGGGGCCTTGTTTCGACTCAGGTCTTTCAGTGCTCTGTCAAACTCTTCACGCAGTATCGTATCTCCCATTTCATCGTCATCTACACCCTCTTCCATTTCCATAATATTGTCTTCAAGTACATTGCCCTTGAATAGTCCCTCTATATACTCCTTCCACCTTTCTGCTTTCCCTTCTTTGCTTAGAACTGGGTTTCCATCTGAGCTCTTGATATTCATACAAGTGGCTCTCTTTTCTCCAAAGGTCTCTTTAATTTTCCTGTAGGCAGTATCTATCTTACCCCTAGTTAGATAAGTCTCTACATCCTTACATTTGTCCTCTACCCATCCCTGCTTAGCCATTTTACACTTCCTGTCGATCTCATTTTTGAGACGTTTGTATTCCTTTTCATTTACTGCATTTTCATATTTTCTCCTTTCATCAATTAAATTCAATATTTCTTCTGTGACCCAAGGATTTCTACTAGCCCTCGTCTTTTTACCTACTTGATCCTCTGCTACCTTCACTACTTCATCCCTCAAAGCTACCCATTCTTCTTCTACTGTATTTCTTTCCCCCATTCCTGCCATTTGTTCACTTATGCTCTCCCTGAAACTCTCTATAACCTCTGGTTCTTTCAGTTTATCCAGGTCCCATCTCCTTAAATTCCCACCTTTTTGCAGTTTCTTCAGTTTTAATCTACAGTTCATAACCAATAGATTGTGGTCAGAGTCCACATCTGCCCCTGGAAATGTTTTACAATTTACAACCTGGTTCCTAAATCTCTGTCTTACCATTACATAATCTATCTGATACCTTTTAGTATCTCCAGGATTCTTCCATGTATACAACCTTCTTTTATGATTCTTGAACCAAGTGTTAGCTGTGATTAGGTTATGCTCTGTGCAAAATTCTACCAGATGGCTTCCTCTTTCATTTCTCTCCCCCAATCCATATTCACCCACTATGTTTCCTTCTCTCCGTTTTCCTACTCTCAAATTCCAGTCACCCATGACTATTAAATTTTCGTCTCCCTTCACTACCTGAATAATTTCTTTTATTTCACCATACATTTCATCAATTTCTTCATCATCTGCAGAGCTAGTTGGCATATAAACTTGTACTACTGTAGTAGGCATGGGCTTCGTGTCTATCTTGGCCACACTAATGTGTTCACTATGCTGTTTGTAGTAGCTTACCTGCACACCTATTTTTTTATTAATTATTAAACCTACTCCTGCATTACCCTTATTTGATTTTGTATTTATAACCCTGTATTCACCTGACCAAAAGTCTTGTTCCTCCTGCCACCGAACTTCACTAATTCCCACTATATCTAACTTCAACCTATCCATTTCCCTTTTTAAATTTTCTAACCTACCTGCCCGATTAAGGGATCTGACATTCCATGCTTCAATCCGTAGAACGCCAGTTCCCTGATAACGACGTCCTCTTGAGTAGTCCCCGCCCGGAGATCCGAATGGGGGACTATTTTACCTGGTCAGTCTGGAACCCAAGAGGACGCCATCATCATTTAACCATACAGTAAAGCTGCATGCCCTCAGGAAAAATTACAGCTGTAGTTTCCCCTTGTTTTCAGCCTCTCTCATATACACTTCAAATGGTTCATTTATCGAGACATCAAGAGGCTGCAGCTGTGAAGTAAGTCCTCCCGGAATAACTTCAAGCTCTGTATTTCCCTGTCTCAATTTCTCTCTCACAGGATTTTTCAAATGGCTACTAAACTGATCTGGCACAAGAAGAGAACTCTTTTTTAATAATGCACCTTTCCGATTCTCCCACACACCATAAATCCATTATTTCATACCAGCCTCGTCCATCCAACTGTTGTTGTGCACGTGAACAACACCTAGCAGTATTTCAGAAGATTTTGGCATTGTTTTTCACTTGAAAATGGACACTGAATTAAGTGTAGTACAGTCATCACAACATGAAAGGACAATAGTGTAGTGCTTTTTTTTTTTTTTAAAGTTACAGTTTTAGCACCTTACATGGCAACAGTACTGTTACTCAGCGCATCAAATGTCAGAGGAGTTTTGTCTGTATTCGTTATTTGGCTTAGTTCCATACCGCTTTTCTTTTGATGTTGAGTAATAAAGCAATGGAAACATAATATTTTATTTTTATACTCTTGTTGCATTTTCTGAGATGTTTTGGTTTACACACTAAGTCCATGATGCTTCATAAACCTGTAGCAAAAAATGGTTCAAATGGCTCTGAGCACTATGGGACTTAACATCTGAGGTCATCAGTCCCCTAGAACTACTTAAACCTAACTAACCTAAAGACATCACACACATCCATGCCCGAGGCAGGATTCGAACCTGCGACCATAGCGGTCGCACGGTTCCAGACTGAAGCGCCTAAAACCGCTCGGCCACACCGGCCGGCAAACCTGTATCACCAACCTACTCCACCCTTAAAGTATGTTAAGTACCACTGTGGCACTAGCTTAAGTTTGTGTATTTAAATTATTTTTGTATCAATTCCTATGCCATTTTGATGATGTCCTTAAATCCATTTCAATGTTTTGGCTCTTTTGAATTCAGTCCTCTAGTCGCACATTTAGGCTTCCTCATTTTTTTCTGTTCTTCTTTACTATCTCACCGACTGCGAATGTTTTTTTTTCTGAGGTAGAGGGCCAAAATGCACTCAGTTACTATGTTACCATGTTTTTCTGTGTATGCTATTACTTTAAAAATTCTGCATCATATGAATACCTTTTAATTTTTTCCATTATGAAACTAGCTATTAACAAAAATAATGTACAGTTGATGATAACACAACTAACTTTCAATTCAAGTTCACTGGCACCATAGATTGCAGTGTTGCATCATAGGCTAGACTGAGTTCTGGGTTTGTGACGGCAGAGTGGGAGGGAGACAATGTTAGAAGCTTGTGAATCCCCACAGTGCTGTGCTGCTGCCAGTTGAATCCATTGTTGCCAGATAGAAAGAGGTTTACCACGTATTGGATACATGGCCATTTTTAAGAGTGGTGGGAATTTTAAATCAAACACTAGACATTTTGATATTAATTTTGAGTATAAGGTGAACTTCAATTTTAGAGGCAATTTTTCGAAGAAAAAAGTGTGTCTTACAGTTCATAAAATAGGTAATACTGCAAGCTGTTCGGGTGAAATTTAATTCATTACTGGAAGCCATATTCTGCAGGAGAACTGGTTTCAAAGTAACTATGTACATTCATTGTGTTAGTCTTACATCATATATTAATGAAGATGTTCAAGGTATGTGAAAAGTAGTTTGCAAAATCAAAGAAATCTCCAGCACATAACAGGATATATCACTGTCCACAGTCGTTGTTGTTCTCCAAGCCTTTTTCTTGTCACGAGAAATCCCAGACAGACCTTCTTCTGTCATTTCATCTGGCTGTATATTCAGGTTATTTCCACTCCAATTTCTAAAAAGTCACAGTCATTTTCTCGAGTCCTTTCTTTTCTCTTATACATTTGTTTGCTTTTCTGTCCCTTCCTGTTATGCCCTACATGCATCCATTATTCACTGAGTAACTTTCAATTTTCAAACTGTTTTATTCTTACAGAGTCAAACAAATGGTTAATGACACTGGTGTTCCTCTTCTTCAATAACTTTGTTATTAACCTGTAAATGTACTGTGTCCTATACCAGCTTCTAAAGTGAGCTTGTTCTTTTCCCTGGTTATATTCTAAAGATATTGTCTACCACTGCCAAAAGATTAATGGGTCTGTAGTTCCTCATACTCCTTGCTTTCTTTTACATGAATTACAGTTACAGTAGGGACTGATGACCATAGATGTTACGTCCCATAGTGCTCAGAGCCATTTGAACAGTTACAGTATTGTGCCAATGATCTGATCATCCTCTTATGCAAATATTGTGAGAATAACTGCAAGTCTTGCTTTCACCAACTCTCTCATGATTTTTATTATTTCTTCTGTTAACCCATCATTCACAGGACGTGTTTCTCTTTCTAAGCACCAGGTTGCTTCCTCTACTTTTTCTGGTAGTACTTTCCACTCTTATAGTCTGAATGTTAATTTGTTTAGGTGCACAATATAGATTTTTGAAGATATCTTCAAATACCTTTAGTATGGTCTTAGTTTAACATAATGATGCAAACTGCTTCTGACTGATGAGATATGATGTCTACCCAACATAGCTGCCTGTTTTGTGATCTTCACACTTCAGCAGTTCCGTCTTAAAAGATCTTCTCATAATACTTTAATAGGATAGATAAAAAATCTACTCACTAAGCAGCAGCAGAACACACACTTAAAAAACAGTTGTAATTGGCAAGCTTTCAGAGCCAGTGCCTCCTTCAACAGGCAGAAGGGTTGAAGAGGAAGGAAGAGGAGTGAAGGAAAAGGACTGGAGAGGTCTAGGAAAAGGGGCAGATTTCAGGAAAGTCACCCAGAACTGCAGGTTGAGGAGACTTAACGTTTTGTATGAAAAGGAAAGACTGATTGTTGGGGACTGCCGACAATCAGTCTTTCCTTATCCTGAACAGTAAGTCTCCCCTGACCCACGGTTCTGGGTGACTTTCCCGAAATCTACCCCTTTTCATAAACCTATCCAGTCCTTTTCCTTCACTCCTCTTCCTTCCCCTTCAATCCTTCTGCCTGAAGGAGGAGCCACTGGCTCCAAAAGCTTACCAATTACAACTGTCTTTCATGTGAATGTTCTGCCGCCGCTTGGTGAGTAGATTTTTTTATCTGTCCTATTAAACAATTTTCTCAATAATTGATTGTTTTTGTTCTCACAATACTTTGACATTTTCTCAGGAACATTTCTGAATAGTGTTATTTACATCTGTCAATTCTGTCAAACTTCTGCTATCATTTACTTTTAATTCTTTGGTTTCTTCATCAGTTACCTTGTGTCCCCCGAAATTTTGTTTTGTCTGCTTCTTGTCACTTTTTCAACATCTCTAGCTGATTTACAGAACAATATTTTTTGCAGCATGTAATATATCACACATCTGCTGGCTGAAACATAATACTTTCTGTTTAATTGTGTGTGTTTTCATCTTTATTTTTCTTGTCAGAGTCCTTTACTGCTGATTTGGCACTCACATTATGAATTTTCATCCCTGCTGATGTCTCATTTTCAGTTGTCTTAAAAACAAATGAAAAATGTGGAGGGCAGGTTACTTTGTTTTCTCCTGGTGGATGATGAACTGAGCAGATGCAGAAAGAGGCATGCTCATGCTTTTGTAACAGCTTTACCTAAATAAATGGTGAGTTTCAAAATATTTCTGTGTGAATTACATTAATTAATGGGAAGAATGATTGCTGGAATGCCTCTGTGCATGCAGTTATTATTCTAATCTTATCCTCATGATCCATATGTGAGCGATATGTAGGGGATATTAGTATATTCCTACAGACTTGAAACTTTGTTAACAGATTTTCTTGGGACAGTTTACACCTATCTTCAAGAGTCTTCGGTTTAGTTCCTTCGGGATCTCTGTGACACTCTCCCACAAATTAAACTAACCTGTGAGCATTCATGCTGCTCTTCTCCATATACATTCAGTGGCAGCTCATGAGTATACACTCTGAGTGTTCACAAATTGTTAGATTCAGATAAATATGAATGTGTGAAATTGATAGCATCTGCCGTATGACAGGTATGCTTATCAATGTATTTAAACAACCACAGCCACTGCCAATAGTAATAACTGTAATAATAATAGTAATAATAATAATAATAATAATAATAATAATATACATAACTTGTTTGAAAAAAGAGAGAATTTTAAAAAAAATTGTTGTTTTGTACACAATTATGTACAGATTAGGGCAAGAGCGAAATAATGTTTAAGCTTTCACTACTCTCCGTTTCGCATTTTTCAGTAAGTGGGAGTTTTCATGCTTTTATTTTTTTGGACAAATGTACAAGATCCCTAACTCATATATATGTATTACTTAATGAATTAACTTCTGGGCTGAAATCAGACATAACACCGACACATCTTAGCTTATTATACACTTCTTTGTTAAACGTTCGCTTGTAGTCACTCTTATTTGATTTCGTCACTTTCTCAGTCAACAGATCTGGCCTGGGAGATCCTAGTTCCTTTGTGGCTAACTTTTCCTGGTAATTTTCTTTTATGTTAACACTTAAGAAAGATTCAACAGAGTTCATGTTGACACTGCACACGAAAGCTGATTTATGTAAACAGCTAATGCCGAACACAAACTACTGTTTGTGGAAACTATTAAATTCAAGTAGTACTGTCTGCTAACATGATCATTTGATTAAAATACAAATGTGGTGTTGAGAATCATAAGGGCCAAAAGCACACCTTCATTGATCCCAGATTTAAGTGAATACCAGAGAAACCAGTGAGACAGCTTTTCAAGAATATTTATATGTAATATTTATATGTAATATGAATTGACATATCTAACGTGTGTGCAACCTTCTCGTGGGATTTATGCCAAACAAACACAAATAAAATCTGCTTCAGTGTGCTACCACCTGCTGGCATTGATGCAACCTTGTAGTTGAGTGGTAAGGGCTAGCTCTGCACGTTGTTTATCAAATCGGTATGTATTTGGCCCATAAGGCAATTACGTC